>NC_051191.1:40419260-41669260 GCF_015220075.1 Falco rusticolus | reverse complement strand
CAGGAAGGGAGCCCACAATGGGTATGATGGCCATTCTTTTCCTGTTTGTACTTCTAAGTAGGAATGCCTCAGTTTCCCTGTTTGCATGCAGAGAAAAACTGTCTTACACCACATGGGTCTTGTAAGGTTTAGTTAATCTTTGTGCAGCACTTGAGCTTTTCAGACAAAGCTGTATAGAAGCACATCAATGATTAATATTAACAAGAGCACCTTGTTCTAGTTCTGCTTTGGTGTTTCTGGGACACTTCAACTGGAATCAAGTCATGTGAACTGGCAGAAGCAATTAAGTATAAATTTTCAAATGCCGATTCTTATAAATCCAGCTATTTTCTTTGGCTTGTACCCAGCAATATGTTCATTATCGGTTGTATAGATTTGGCTTAATAAATCCAGCTTTAATAGTGAGTTTTCAAAATGTTACTGGTTAAGAGGGCTGCTTTTCCCACCACCTTAGCAGGTGTACTGCTTCCCTGCCCTGTATCCTCAGGAGTCTCAACAATCTACATCAGACTTACTCCAAGTGCTGGATGGTCTTTGCAGGGTAGTTGAAAAGCTGGTCATCAGCTTTTCAAATAAGGGATAGGCAGAGGAATACTGTGACTCCATCTAAGTGTCCAGGTTTGATTTCTTTTCCCATGTAAACCTGGGTGTAGCATGCATGGAGGGAAGGAATTGCATCCTGATACAGAGTCAGGAAAAGCTGGAATGCATGCTTGCATTTGAGAGAGGGGATGGCTTCTCATTTTTTCCAGTTCAAGTATTGTTCCAGGGTAGTGGAACTTTACTTTTCCGATTTATTTTTGCAATAAAATGTTTTTGCAATAAAAAGGAAGAAGAGAAAACTCCTTTTCTGATTTATTTTTGTAATAGTTCTTCATTCTCGTGTAAGAGCTGTCCTGCTGATTTTTGCCCTGTTTGTTTGGTTTGGCCTTATCCTATCACTCCATAACTTTTTCAGCTTTATGGTCCTTCCTAATCTCTGTTTAAAAGTTAGCTGAATCCTTGCGTGGCCAGCTGAAAAAAGGTTCATACAGATTTAATTCCCAGGCATCTTCCCTAGCTGTTTAACATGTCCTCTCTACCTGGGCTAAAATGTTATCCTTACATGAAGGCTCACACCCTGCCTTTGATCACAAACTTCTCAAGTGTTTTTTTTTAGTCTAGGACTAGGATAAAATGAGTAACTCGACTGAGGTGAAACCCCCGACATGTAGTTTACAGTATATGTAATCCCTCTGCTGTTTCTGAGATCTGCTGCTGTGCCTTGTGCTCTCTCCTGCCAGAGCTGGAGTCAGTCCTGCTAGCTGCAGTGACGTTTGGAGCAGCTTTTGGAAAACATCCCAATGTTTCTGTAGCTATTCCAGCCATGGATGATTGTACTCTTCCTTCTGAGTGGTCTCAGATGAATCTAGTTATATTCAAGAAAGCATGGCAAAACTCCCTGCATTTCTTTAGTTCCAGATGAATACTCAGAAACCCTGGTCCTTTGCATATCTGTTTCCCAGTCCCGCCAGGCATTAGACCCCTACCTGTATGCCAGTGAGGCTACCATGGGTTTTTGGCAGTGTTTTCCCCAAGAGTGTGGCCATTTCATTGCCTGGAGGTGTTTCTGTCTGAACAGGAGACACTGAGATTGAGCAACCTTCTGTTGTCCCTGCTTTGAGAGGTGAAACAGCTTTGAAAGCATATGTCTTGGTCCCACATCCATGAGACACTTGATGATTAGCCATTTCATAAGATCAACCCAGATTTATAAGTACCACTCAGAAAAAAACTCAGATAGAAGGCAATAAATATTATTTTGGATAAATATCCTTGATGATTTTAAGAATCTTCTGTTCTTATTAAATTCAATTTACTTAAAAATTACACTTTGAGAAGCCAGGGTGTTAGAAGATAAGGATAATACACCATGCCATTTGTCCTTTTCCTTCTCTATAATGGCACAAGTTTAAAACACAACCTTAACTTGATTAGCTTTTGTTTCACTGTATTACGGTTTTAACATTATTTAAACATAGTTCGTTATTTAACTGTGCAGAAGATCTTAGTCTTTTACTTAAATGTAAATTGCAAAGTACAATCGCTAAACAAATTGATTGAATACCATTGATTATTCATCAAATAATTGTGGCAAATCATCTAATCAATTATTCATCATCCTCAGAGAAGAATAGATGACATGAAGAATAAATTGTAATTAAGGTAAAACACTATTGGATTCTGTACTGATAATTTCTTTTGAAATTACAATTCTTGCAATTAAATCAAATTGAAATTAAAATGTGAGTAACCTGATTGAGACTGAGTAATGATTGTACAAAAGTGTAATCTGCTAGAGTTTATTCACGTATGGGGACACAGATGACATTCACTGCCTGAAATATTTTCTGGTTTTCCCCATGCTTTACTTCTGTCTAACGCAAGGATGCTGATGTGATTATAGATTTTAGTCTCCTCCATTATTATGTGACCGACACACCAGTTACAAAAAGTAAAACACATTCTTAATAACAGATTAATCATTTAATTCCTGTGCTAGATTTATCTTTAACCTAATTTGGGGTTTTTTTTTTATACTAAGTGCCACCCAGAATCTAGATTCCAAATGAACATGGATAAATTTACATTGCTGTAAGGATTTGATTTTGCACATCTTATGGAGTTTTGATTTTATTAATTGATTTATTATTTCCATGAATACAGGACCTGACCTGTGGACATTTAAATCAATGGAAAATCTCCTTTTGTCTTCAGTCGTGTAACATACCTAAGAAAAAGTATCTCTAGGAAACAATAAAAACATCAACATTACTCTTCATCAAAACCACTGTTAATGAAACAATTTCTCAGTCAATTTGACTCAAGTAAAAGTGAAGTCTGATCTTGAAGCAGTCCCCAACATGTGTCAGTGCTGTCTTGAAATATGCAGCATTTTTTGACTGTCACACTAAAAATGAAAGGAATGAAATGGTCTTCCACCAGAGGAAGTAACCTGGAATGTCAGTAATACAGCAAATTGTGTTTCTTTTCAAATTCAAAAAATATTTCAGAAGAACAGATAAAGTTGGGGGATTTGTTAACACCAGGGATGAGTTGTTCTCTAGAAGTAATCACTATTCAATCTATATAACTGAACGCAGCTATTAGTTGCAAATAATAACCTCACATGACATTGTTTTGATGCTGATAGGATGAGTGCAGTAATACACAGAGTACAAATATTTAGGCAGATTTGAAATTCATGTACTTGGAATATGCTTTCAGTTATGATTAAGAATATGATTTGGATATGAGTTGTCTCACAGGTTTTTAGGTCTTTTTGCCTCAATGACATGCATTGTAACCATCAGTTCAGCAGCCATAAAGGCAAAGGTTGCAGGTAATCTGCACGCACATGAAAAAATATGTTCCTAAATAGCCCTTGTTTTGAAAAATAAAAAGGGGGAACAGAATTAAGTCAGACTTAAACAGCATTTTAGCTAGACCACTAAAGTGAGGCAGAAATGGTAATGTCATCAGAAGTATTTCTCTTCTCTCTGCTCTCTGCTAGACAAAATGCATGTTATTAGGTCTTTATATGAAGTATCAATAAATGAATTATTTTCAACATTTCTTGAAAGTAGTTTTAGAAAATAAATATGAAAAAACCAAAAAAACCCAGAGTAAAAGATACTTAAATTTATATTATTGAAAACATGCAATGAATTTGCTTTCTGTGTTTTAATGCATATCACGTTTTCAGTATTTGATGTTCTTTATTCAAATTATTTGTGTTTTCATGTATTAGGCTGCATGATGTTGATTCTCTTTTCTTATTGGGTAAAGGCACTGTACTGCTAGTGTTTGTATAGACTAATTTAAGATTCTGCTTCCTTTAGCATTTTGAAATGCATTTTCAGAAAGCATTTAAGTTGTACAACTTGGGAACATGGGCATTCATGGAAACATAAAAGCCACGAGTAAATAAATCAAAGGATGTTTTTTAGAGATGGTGAAGAGCCAGAAATCCAACAGAAGGAAAAGGGGATAATGAGTAGCAACATTTCTGAAAAGCAGAAATATTTACAGAATTTGAATTCTTGGTGTTTCCCTCCCCAGTATTTGCCAGATTCAGATATCAAGTATCTTCACTGAAGATGCAACCCCAACAGTTGGTAATTAAGCACTGATCTATTTTTCAGGTTTCTTCTGTTCCATAGAGTGTCACAACACAATTTGCTATAGCCCTGTCAGCTCCCTTTAGCAAAAATCTCTCTCTTGGTCTAGTTAGAGGGGAGTCTTGCCAAATTTTTGTACTTTTTCATTCTCCATCCTGTAAGATTTATTTTATATTAATTGCCTCTGCGAAGTGTCAACAATTAAGTAACATGAGGTACTGGATGTAAAAAGGCATCGTTGCTCCTTTGGAGGTGTCATTTTCTCAGGCACTGCCTATCTATGTGTCAAGGTTGATGTGGAAATATGCCAAGTCACCTATTTGTCAGCTAAATATGCTGTATATTTCTTTGCTTGCATTTTGGGTAGTCAAACATGATATAATGGAAACTCCAGAAAGTCAAAACAGTGGAGTCAGCGAAGCAGGATTTGGCAAACTCACACTGATTTGGCCAGTTTAAGCTAATTGGGAAGAAAATTTCTCCGGGCTGACTGTACTCTTCAGATTATTTTGAGATTCTCCATAACACAATATGGTTTTACTATGTACATTATTTAATCGTGTCAAAGGAGAGCACATAAGCCAATGCACTTAAAACTGGGTACAAAAAATATAGAATCACAACCTTTTGTAAAATCTTCTAGCACATTTCTTTTGCATTTAGAATACAGTATTTTCTTATGTGTGTGTTAGCTGGGATCTTTTCATTCTTCTCATCATACTAATCTGAGAAATTTGCTCTTACAAAGTCCCTATTCTTTCAGCCAGTGGCAAAACTGTATCTTGAAATGTAATCAGTGGGAAATATGTCAGGATTAGTCACTACTCGTCAAATCTATGTCAAATCATGGCAATATCTCACTGACCCCTCGCTCACAATTGATCAAATGTAGCTAATACACACACACAACGTGAAAGCAGATTTTAAAAGGGGGAAAAGAGGGAAGAAATGGCATTCATTAAGCGAAAGCATTTTCTTTTCTAATCTATATAGTTTTGAAGTTAAGCCTTGACTTAACTGAGGCAGACAATACCAAGTAGGTGAGGGGAGCACTCTCTTTAGTGAATTTGTATCTGCACTGGTACTTTCTGAAAGGTGTTCTTGGCTTGGAGAATCAATGGAGAGCATGACAGCTGGAAGATGTTCAGGCCCCGATCTACATAGCTGATGGTGAAGAGCATGATTCCCATCTTTTGTACATCAGCCTAGTCACCAGAACTCTAACCTGAGGCTTGGCTACCTTGTTTTTCTTCCATCCACAGCTTAAGCACTAAAATTCAGATCTTCTACCTTGCAGGGGCATGACCTGAAAACCCTGCTGGACAAACAGGGCATAGGGTGCTGGGCAGGAAATTAACTGTTCATCTGACCAGGGAGGGTATGAGAAGGAGCAGGGCTGAGGAGGAGTAAGGAAATACAGGTATAAGACAACACAGCTGGAGACCTGGGATTATCTGCCTTCCCAGCGCTGTTTCTTGTTTCACTGGTTATTGTTTAATTCTGCTGTACGAGCATCCCGAAGTGTGAGATGCAGCTCAGAGCCCTGTTCTTGGCTGGGAGCTGCCCGTGCCCCTGGGCAGCACGCTAGCACTGTGTCTTTGGTCGCTCTCCTCAGCATCACGAGTCTCACTCTCCTTCCTGGATGGTGACACAGCTTAGCAGCAGTAAAGAGTTTTGCTCTCCCTTATTCCCTTGTTATTACTCTACTTAGGGAAATTACTTCATCCTAGGCCTGTCACTCAGCCAAGTGCTTTAAACAAGAAGGTATTAAGTAAGTAATGGATGATCACTGCAGGACATATTTAAAATAATGAAAAGTGAGCCACTGAGAGCCAAAGGGGTAACTTAAGTGTCTAAATCCAGATGAGGTTTTGGGTTGTCATTCATTAAATCAATTAGGCGTGTGTCTGGGAGCTGATTAGAAGAGATGTGGGATCTCATTCTTACCTCATTCTATGACATCTCCTATTAGGTCCCCTCCCCTGACATGCCATCCCTGTAGCACCTGCTTGCTCATAGCCTCTGCTGCTGCCTGTGTCACTGTCAGGAGGGGCTCACCAGGATGAGGGCTCTTGTTTAACAGATTCCATTCCAGAAAAGAGAACATCCAAAAATGAGGGGTGTAGTGCTGTGTCCAGAATGTTTTTTGTCAATCTGACTCCTATGAGAAAAACTTAAAAGCTCTCTGAAGACTGATTTACGGTTCACAGAAACTGAATGGAAGAGAAACATGCTCCTTTTTTTTGTTCCACAAATAAAAGTGAAATATGAGGTACAGGGTGATATGTAAGTGAATATGTACAAAATGTATATGAAGTAGTGGGTATGTTTGGTGCATTAGTTTAGAGCTGGCAAACCTGGAACAAGCAGTTTCTCTCTTCTCCATTCACAAAAAAATCAAGGGGACAAAGTGCCCTCAGATACTCATCCATAACTCCTCCTGAGGTCAGTGAGAATTGGCTGTGTTGCTCTGGAAGCAGAATTTTGCCAGGAAAACTGAATCTAATAGAAACTATGCCACTGTCTTCACTGCTAGAAATTTGCTGGCCTTGCGTTATTTACTTGCCCCCCCCCACCCCCCCCACCCCCCACCCCCATTCAAATGGAAAAAGTTGACTTTGTGTACAGGTATCTTCAAGATGCTGAATTACTATCAGTGTGAAAATGACCCTTCTTCAATGCAGCAGGCTTTGCAGCAGGCCTTCAATTGCAGAAAGGCAATGCAATTCTACAATGCAGAAGATGTGGTGGAGGGTAAGATAAGGTGCTGGCAAATGAATTCAAGAAGGAGGAGATGAAAAAGTTGAGGTAAATGTTGCAAGAACGTCAAAATCAATCCAATTGTGGGATGTTGTTGGAGGTGTTGCACTTCACTCGGTTCCTTTGACTGATTCCTTGCTTATACATCAACGTGGTGGAAAGCACTGCTCTCTGTGACTCTGCCCCTGAATCTCTGATGCACGTGAGTCTTCATGTCCTGCATGCAAGATCCACATCATAGAGAAGTCCTTTAATAGGACTTCCAGAGTTGAAAAGATGTAAATAACTTAAGTACAATTTCTTTGACAAGTACAGTAATAATGAAAGACGGAAGGCTGCTAATCCAGTCTTTAGGACCAAGAAAATATATGAAGAATGACCTCCAAGCTAAAAAGGATAACCAGAGCCTACTGAGTTTCTCACCACTGTCCTGTCTTGTTCTATTGCTGCTCCACTCAGCAGTAGCAAACTTCTTAACTGTTACTCCTATTCCATAGACAACCTGTTTCTCCGTTTTCTCTTCGTGCCATTTTTCAGGCAGCTTTCTCTAGATTGCTAGGTTTCCGAACTCTGCTGAGTGTTTCATTCTGATTTCATGTAGGACGTCCATATTCTTTCCTCTGAATCTTATGGAGACCTCAACTGCCCTGATGTTCTTTATAATTTCCCAGGTTTAAAGTATAGGATGGACCACTGCAATTTCTGATGCAGCAACAGTCTTTCACAGCTATTCCGTCTTCAGCCTTACTCAATAGGCTGGACCTACTTTTAAAGATACTGTCGTGTGGAAGTATTAATTGTGGTTCATAACATAGACTTGGTAGGATTTATACTCATAAACTGGTAACCAATCTTCCTTTTTCTTACCTATGCAATGCTGTAGCATCAGAAAGTCAGTGAAAAAAAACCTGCCACAGAAAGCCACAGAACAGAAACAGATGAGCTGCGTGCATAGGAAAATGTGAAAAGTCTATCCCATGTTAAGTTCAAACTCAAAGCCCACATTCACCTCAAAACTGAATTTCCTTGAGGTATATGATCTTTCATATGAACCTTTGGGTTTGTCTTGACTCATAACACCCATGTCATCCTGTGCAGTTTTCATTCAAGGAATTTGATCCATGCCATATGCCTAAATGTGGGGGGTGGGGGTGGGGGAATGCGTTGTTTTCATTTAGATATCCTCATTTTCTCACTGGTGCTGGGGTAACTGGTCATAACTGAATAGTATAACCACAATTTATACTAAGAACTACAGTAATCTGTCTCAGAAACCAAGGCCACACTTCAGGCTTGCCTCTCGTGTGAATGACTGATAAGCTGATTTTACTACTTGAGTATTGAACTGTGAGCATAACTGATAGCTGCATGGTTAAGTACAGCTTGGTCACTAAAAGTAATGAGAAACAGCAGTAAAGTGGATATTTTATGAAAGGGAGTGCCAGGGAATTTCTAGTTGAAGAGATAAAAGAAGTCACTGGAAAGCAGCTCTAGGTATCTCCTGCTAGGGTGATTGAGTATGGCCAGCCTGACTTGGGCTGCCCAGGACAGGTGGGAAGAAATAGCGTCACCCCATTTTAAGACTTCTTGGTAGTAAAAGCGTGTCCAAGAGAGGCTGAGGTCCCAGTGAGGTAAGAGGTCGCAGCCCTTGCATGCTTTGCAGTCCTGGCTACCTGCTGCTGCCATGTCCCCAGCAGCTGTGGGATATCCAGCAGGGCTGCTGGGGGCAGCCCACAGGACTCCTTCCCCCTTGTGCATGAACCAGACATTTTCTGTAGGAATGTGGAAGAGGGAGAACCCCATATTAACCCCAGGGGAGGGAAGAAGAAGAGGGGATCAGGAAAAGACCCAGCAGTCCAGAAAGACTGTGGGCTGTGCTGCCCCATCCTTGCTCTTCTCATCCTGCTGTCTCAGAAGAAGGCATCTGCTAGAGCCTCCATCCTTCTTCAGGACAAGGAGGAGGGGAGGGGGCTGAGCCCTCCCTGGACTGACCCCATCAGATATGGAGCCTCCAGTGCTGCAGAAGGAGCAGGGGTGATGCTAGGTCAAGAAACAGATGTGAGGCTAGGGGCTGAACTGATCTATAGCTGGAGAGCGTGTGCTTGCTTTTGCTCTCTGGGGTGAGCTGCTTGCAGAGTTTAATTGTAGATGTGGGGATGAGCATCAGTGAATTGATAGGAAACTGAGGGAGACATAACACCCAAACTAAGCAACTGTGAACTGACCACGGGTGGGGCTCCCAAGTGAAGGTCTTCTAAACAACTTCCAAAAGTATTTATCAGTATTTTGAGTCTGGCAGCACTGTAAATACTGTATGGATATCTGGCAAAGGAAGATATGATGTAAAAATACGATCTAAACTTTCTAATGAAAAATGAAGGAGCCAGAAAGAAGCATCTCAGGATCTGGGACCTCATCACATACTGGTCTGGGGTAGGAGTCATGACTTTTAAGTGCTAGAGGTTGGCAGGAGTAGGCAAATATTGATTCAAAGTTCCAGGGTGTAATGTGGCAGGCAAATGGTCCTTTGAGATCACTAAAATACGTCCTGGGGTAAGGAGCACATGCTATAGCTTTTGGAGAGTGAGAACATCCGCTAATTGTGCTTCCCTTAGGTTCCTGTAGGAATAGTTTTGGTTTGGTGGTTGTTTTTTTTTTTTTTCCTCAGCTGGTTTCTATAGGCAGGCCAGGCATTTTAAATTCTCTGTACAACCATAATGCATTGGTAGTTCTGGGAGATATCATTGAAGACACTTTTTTTTCCTGGTACTTGAGTTAGACTCAATAATAATAAACATTATTTTCTTACACTGGAAAAAAAAATTAAATCCTTTGATATAAGATGTATCTTACATAGTTTTTGAAATCACAAGGTTTGGGAGAGGAAGCTTGGTTGGAAGACATTCAGCTGAGAAATAATGTCTACAATAAATTTTATTTTCAATTTTTCTCAATTTCTCCCTCTTTTCCAACACACAGCTTTGATAAGAAAGGATAAGACACATAATTACCCATTTTCTCTCCCTCTTCTTACATTTATACTTATAAAAGCAGTACATTTTGGAAAGCCTGCAATGTGGGAAAATAATAAAACATTATGTCTGTTTAGCCAGAAAAAGACTATATTAAAAATCTCTGAATGCTCAGATGAATTCTCAGCCTGATCTAAAACAGAAGAGAGGGGAAAAAAAAATCACCAGAGTTTCATAAATTCTAGGTACAGCTTTGACAGAAAATGTGGTATAGGGGCCAGATCATGTGCTTTGCATCACAGAGTCAGCATTTTCTGGCCATAGTAGGGGCATTATCTGTTCCTAGAGTGAAAGGGGTGTGCCTGGGCTGCTCTTCTGGGGAGCTGATCCCCTGCCTGCTCTTCTGATTGCTTGCGGCTTAAGTAAACCTGGAAGAACATTTTCACAATTAAAAATTGTGCTGTTAAAAAACCAGGAGTATTCCCCTTCTGTATTTTGCCCAGCTCTAGCTGTTACTAGCTGGTGTCAGACTAAGCCTGCTGGGTGTGTGGTCTGCAAACGCGGCCAAGGATCTGGCCTGGCACGTCTGACTCTGGTCTGAGTTACACCGGCATATGCAGAGCAGGACCAAATCCACTAGCAGAGCTGCAGTAAAGCCGGAACAGACTGCTCTGTGCCAGAGCTTTAAATAGCAGGAGGTTAGAGCAATGTGGAGAAATAGCTGTCTCTGACTGCTTGTCCCCACCTGTGGTATGACCAAGAGTAGATATAGCTCCCTGGGCAGAGCTGCCCTGAGCTCCTGCTCCTGCAGCGTGGGACACAGCTGTCTTTGTCGGTGGGTCATGGTGCTGCAGTTACAAGAGCATCCTCTGTTAAAAGGAGTAATTTCCTCTCTGTTTTGGCTCCTGGGGCTCTTAAGAGTTAATGTCCTGGAATTAGATCAGTTCAAAAAGAACTTGATTGATGAGGGACTTGCACCTTTATGACCCAAAACCAAACCAGGGTTTGGTCTTTGGTCCAATGCTGCATTTGTTATGGAAGATTTTTAGTTCTCAGATTTGATGTCTCTCTATGCTCTTCAGCTAATATAAGGCAGTTCTAAAGCACAGTAGTGTAGTGGCAAGTTTATGGTCCCGAGCAACCTGAAAATAAGAGCTATATGTTGCAGTAAAATGTCAGCATGAAATGTTCTTTTTTTTGATAAGGCTATAGATTTTTTGTGTTTAACATCTAAGTAAGATATATGATCCTAATAGATGCAAAGTATAAACTCTTAACAGTTTCGTATTAGCTAGAAAGTATGCAAAAAAGAAAGGCGGTACAGAATGTCCATTGAGTACAATGGAAAATCCTCACGATAAATCAATTCCCAGATTTCTTCCTTACTGCTGTTAAAAGCATGTGGTTTAAAAGACCAAACTCCCCAAAACCCAGTTGGGAAAAAGCCTATTAAACTAGGTGGGGAGAACTGAAATCAATCTCCTCAATTAATCCTCTGTTCGGACTCCTTTTAAAGCTTTAGCACATGTTATTTTTCTTTAACGGGGGATTTAGTGCTTGAGCAAATGTTCCCACATATCAGCAAATGTAAAGTCACTTCTTCATTTTTTCCATAGCCTTTCCTGATTAATGAGGAAAAATATTTTTATTTTGAATAAAGGTCTATTACTTCCTGATAATTTTCATGCTTGAACCTGATCTCTGGTAAACTAATATAAATCAGGAGCAACTTGGTTGAAACTGGTGTAGTAAGATTAGCATGGGAGCAGAGCTGTACCCATAACAGTCTTGCAATAGATCTCTCTCCTTTCCTAAATTTCTGCAAAAGTATGCAAGCCAACAGTATGAATCAAGCATAATTAAGAGCAGAATTTAGCCTGAAAGTTTGCATGTAAGATGACACGCATTGCTGTGGTGGCGGACTGATGTCACACACAGACAAGTTTTTACTTTCTTCCTGCACCAATAAGGAGATCCTTGAGTTCTGAAAAAGAAAGCAATTATTCAGGAGTAAACATCGAAATGAACAATGTGGTGAATACTCTGTATTACTGAGCAATTAAATTGCCGTTTATATTACTGGTGCTTTTTGAACCTTTGCTCCAATACAAAACTCTTTCTTCAAGAAAAGTAACATGAAAGACAAAGATGCAGCAAAGAAAATGCATTAACTTTTGCAATGGTTGCATGTGTTTTCTTGCTATTTAAAAGTAATGTTTATCTAATAAATAGTATTTCAGTGTTAAACAGTAACTCTCTGTCCCATTTTGAAAGTCAGAGCGTCCTCCAGGAGTTGCTATGATGCCTTTGAAAGCAGTTTTTCTCTAATGAAAAGACATACTATGTCACTGGAGCAGAGTCCCAAGGAACGCTGGCCACCAGTTTCTGCCTGTGGGTAATCTGGCCTCAAACACAACCCCGTGTCAATCTTTCTCTCTTGCTTGCTTTCTTCCTGGTCTGGAGTAAACTAAGCAGTACCTTGGAAATAAAGTTTATCAAGACAATACCACAGTCCAAAGTCAAGCCTTTAAGTACTGCATGAATAGGTTTTAAAAAAAGAAATGGGTTTCTATTGCTTTTTCTGTGGGGAAAACAGTAGAAATGATTTTGCAGACTTTCAGGTCCTGTCTGCTGAAGTACAGTGCAATATTGATTTCTTTAAGTCTGCTTACTTGCTTGAAACTATGTATGCACTTAAGCATGTTGTTGAATTAATGCTGTACATGGTATCAACCACCCCACCCCACAGAAAACAACCCTAAAGTAAAATGAAATTACTATTCTGCAACTGTGAAGTTTAAAAACAAGCTTCTCTTCTAATTTTTAAACAGAGGAAATTAAATTCATACTTTCCAGTACAGTTAATCCTGAGCTGTTTGACATATTTGAACATTAGCCATTTGCACTGGGGTATAAACTGAGTGTGGCTTTCAGAAATGCACTATTCCTGTAGACTGTTGATCCAAATTGACTGTCAAAAGTTATCTGAAGAATTTCAGCAGCTAACCTGTTTTATCATGGCCACCAGCTGCTAAAAACTGTAGATGGTGATGAGAGCTTATGTGAGAAAGGAGTATGGAGACAAGTTAAGTGACAGGAGGGTAGAGGAGCTCTGTGAGCTCTTCAGGTCTTTGCATCTCATTTCTTACTCATTAAAGAGAAATTGTGGCTGAGCGATACCTACTGAGTTGGGCCCTTAGGGTGGAGACATTCAGAAAGAACAAGGAAATTATAAGCTATGATATTTATTTCAAGCAAATAAAATAAAGTGTTATACTTGTGTTAAACTGTTCATAATCCAGAAACAATAAGGATAAAGCTGATTAAGCTGTGGTGAGTCTACCTGAAGGGAAGCTGCAGTGAGATGAGTGTCCATCTCTTCTCCCAGATAACAAGTGATAGGACAAGAGGAAAGGGCCTCAAGTTGCACCAGGGGGGTTTAGGTTGGATATTAGGAAAAATGTCTTCACCTAAAGGGTTGTCAAGCATTGGCACAGGCTGCCCAGGAAAGTGATTTGAGTCACCGTCCCTGGAGGTATTTAAAAGCTGTGTAGGTGTGGTGCTTAGGGACATGGTTTAGTGGCGGACTTGGCAGTGCTCGGTTAACTGTTGGACTTGATAACCTTAAAGGTTTTTTCCAACCAGTTCTATGATTCTATGACTTTAGTACAGAAAACCATGTTTAAGGTAGCCAGTGAACCCCCTACATAACTACTGGAGAGAAAGAAACATTAAAGTAAGAACTAACTGGCCTTCATTAGCTGAGATGCCTATTTCTTTCTGTTAACGGTAAAGGGAACATTGATAACCAAGTCAGATATGTTTCATTAGGTAAGCCCTGTTCTCTTAGTTTCTAACTGTGGATTATTCAAGAGGAGAATAAAGGAGTTAACTTTTCTAGATTCCTCAGCAGATTTTGATTTGAGGTTCCCAAGTCCCTTCAGTTCGCAAGACTTGTATAAAAGGTCAGCTTCAGTGCTCACAACATGATTTTTATTACTAGAAAAAGATAATCACTTAGGGTAACAAAAGAGTACCAAAAAAATTCCAGCTGTTCCCTTCTTCCATTGCCTCACTCTTTTCCCAGGCTGCGTTTTTTATTGTCTTGAACAGGACCAAAAAGAGCACGAGAATTAATTAAGACAATGAACAAGCACTTTGCTGAGCAAGTCGGAGATGTGGCTGAATGTTAACATACATTTTCTGTCACCACTGTTTCTCTTACTCCTTGTCCACTCCAAGCAAGGGGAATGCAACTGGATTATCATGGCAATTTTGAAATAAGTTTTCTGATTTATATGATTACAGCACTGCTCCTTTGCATCATAAAATTCCTGTAGAAATGTGGACAAAATGGGTACTTAGTGGCAGCAATGATGGTGTACTTGCATCTATTATATCAAATCAAAAAGTCCTAGAGATAATGGTGGCCTGAGCTTTAATTTTATTTTAGTTTCGCACAAAGGAGGGGACGGAGCATGGGAATGGGACGGAGGAATTCCTGAGACCTGAACTTTTTTTGGATTCTGAGTCTGTGGCCTTAGGCTAGTCTGGCCTTTCACTACTTCAGTGACTGACACCCTATAAATACACAAATAATAGATAGGAATGACTTAGGTCTGGATTTCATCCTGGCCTCAGAAGGCATGAACCCAGGAGCTGCAGACAGTAGTCTCCTGAAAATCTGCCTTATGGCCTGTCAGCCACAGGACCGAGTGCTGCAGTCACTTCCTATCTTATTCCTAAAATACCTGTGAAGCAAGGCCTTAGAAGTGGTACATCGTCCCTCTGCCCACCTTTCCTCATCAATAGAACAGGGCGAATAGGAACAGTTTTCTTTTACCTGTGCTTGTTTACTGTCAAGATTTAAATCAATGACAGAGTAATCACTAAGCTACTATTTTCGAAAGTTCTCTGAAATCAGAAATGCCAGTGTGCAAGTGACCAACAGAACACCACATGCCAGATTGTGAACATCTTCCATTGGTGAACAGATGCTCACACAGGGGGTTACACTGAAGTCAGCAGAGGTTCATACAACTGTTGGCTGTTGTGAGTAAGTGGACCACAGTCTGGGCCTACTACTGATGTTAAAGCAACTTTAGTGATGACAGATGTTTAATCAGTACAAAAGAATTGTGAGATTTTTAAAAAAGAAAAGAGCTATTTAATGACAGATAAAATTGTGAAAGAAGTGAAGGAGTGATGTAGGGAAAAAGTGATTACTTAAGATATCTGATAAACCATTGCAAGAGGTTTTGCTATAATTATATAGCAGGTTTAATAATACATAAACTCTGACATTCTGTTGGAATTAATTGCTGTAAAGCATCGGTGTGGATTTCTCCCTCCCTCCCTGGCTGGTGTTTGTAATTCAGAAGAATGAAAGGAGCCTGATTACTAATTGGGAAGAGTTCAATAGGTTACATTTTCTGATGGAGTTGTGCTTCCACAAACTCTTTGTGGCCAGATCCTCTCATCCCAGCTCAGACAAAATTCCCAACAAAACTCAGCATTAATGTGCTTCAGGATTAGGCCTCGTCTTTGTTACCTGCCTCTGCCTTTGGGGTCACTTAAGGCTGCCTGTAGCCCCAAGTGAACGAATTACTTTTAAATAAGGATTGTGTTTCTTTGAAGCTGCAATGCGAAAGGGGATATACAGTGGATTACAATACACTGCACATAGCATAAAATCACCCAGCACATACTAAAAAAGCTGACGGTAAGCTGCGAAGCTCAGCCTGAGACTCATTTCACCCAGTCTGGGTAATGTCAGTGCTGAGAGGGCTCATTCGGTGCTGTACTGCCTGTGGAGCATTACGGGGGAGGCTCAGCCCAAGGGAAGATCAGGAACGGCTAACCTCATCTCCTCCTGCCATCAGCACATCCCTTGGTACACGAGGGAGGCCCATGGGATGGCACCTCTGGATTTTCTTGTGCAGGTCTCTGGGGCAGCGCAGGGCAGTGGCACGCAGCCGCCTCGGGCATGGGGCTGCACGCTCCAGCTGGTTCTTTCCCTGTTCCATAGGGGCTGATGCCTTCTCATCATCCACACTGCACACATGCTGATTAATCCCCACACTGCCTTGCTCTACAGTAAAAAAAACAAGTAACAAATGATACAATTGTTGTCTCTGAACTCCTCTCAAGCATATGTCTGTATGTATGTTGGGGTATGCGCTAGAGAGCAAGCCCTGCGGGTGTTTGCGGATCCATGCCTGTAGTGCTTACTTCTAGCACAAATCTGCCCTTAATCTGAGAGTTCCATTAGAAGGTCACTGTGACTTCTTTATCTCGTATAACAATGTAAAGGAATCACATTGTGGACTTAGGTCCACCCCAGGTTGCTTTTAAGGACCACTTGTAGTCAAACAGATCTCGGGGGCTTATAGATGTAAGTAGTTTTCTTCTGTAAGAAGCAGAGGCCAGAGGCCGAGCAGCTCTGATCCCTTTGGAAGTGAAGGCAGGACATTTGTTTGCCAAAAAGGAGAGCTGCTGGTTCACTGTGTTTGATTTGCAGCCTCCTGCTGAGGCAATAAATGTTCGGAACTGCTGGCATCATTATGTACTACTGCTTGAAGTCTTCACTGTATCAGTAGCCAGGCAATGCATCTGAAAAGGTTAACAAAAAAGAGCTTCACTTCTATGCAGGACAAGGATAAACAGTAGAAAGAATTAAAATTTGCTAACCTGCTTCCCAGTTTTCCAGAAACTGCTGAGGTAAAATACAGTGGCAAAATATATGCCAGCTGCTAGCTCTAGGTGTGAGCCAGAGCTGAATCTGAGCACAGGCAATCGTGCTGCTCTGCAACGTGCAGCAGTGGTCCTGCTTCATCCACACCTAGGCAGAAGGGCTTTCTGGTGCTCACGCATCCACCGAGCCACACTTCAACCACTCCTTCAGGCATCAGGGGAATAGGAGTCTCTCTGCAGGACAGTGATTGGTATTAAGTTAATTTTGCCCTGCATGGTTCAGGTTCATCTAAATATTGCCCAATATGTTCTGAAGTAGAGGTTGTAGTCTGTAAAATATGCTGCTCTAAGCCTTCCAGATCTCATCGGCAATGTGTTTACTCCATGGCTGGGGCTTCATGTATTTCAAGAGGGGAAAGGGCTCGTTGTACAAATTGGCTTTATAGGAAAAGATGGAAGGTCTGTCACAGGTGTGCATGCCTTAGTAATCCATATTGTTCATGACTCATCTTCAGGTGTGAATGTTGCCAGCTAGAGACCAAACTTCAGATTTATACATGCTATTCATGGATGTGATTCTACTGTATGTGGGAATGATAGGAGCTATTGTAAGAAAAAGTTGATGTGCTTGCTGCGGTGCCTTGAAGTTCACCTGAAGCCTGCTATGGTCTTTGTGTAATGCTCTGACTGAGTCGTTGTAACAGAAACAGATTTGGGTAAAGATTCACACTGAGGCCCTCTTCCAACTTTCCAAATTTGCTGGAAGGAATGGTATGTCAGATAAGCTGCACATCACCTGTGTCTAGCCTTGGAGTACCATTTCCCCTCTGTGTAATGTGTAGAGGAACTGCTAAGCTTAGCATAAAGAGAGAAATGCAGTTACAGCACACATGACTAACATTAGAAAATTATTCTGGAGGCTTTCATTCACTGAAAATTATAAAAAAACCTCAGGCCCTGGAGACAAATGCTTTGATGTAGCTCAGAAAATAACAGAAAAGCTGCTCTGAGTGCTGGGCAACCCACCAAGAGTTCATAAGTTAATAAGACTCAAGAAAGCATTACTGTAAGCAGCATTTCAGTTTTGGGCCTTAAATTAAGCATACATTTTCCATAATGAAGAGAAATACATGCCTGGGACTTAAAGAAAATGTGAAGAAGGTTATGGGAATAGGGCATAGTAGGAAAAATTTCCCTATTATGCCTTGTGCTTCTCCGCATACTGACACCACCAAAACCATCAACAATAAACCCTAGGATGCTGGATTTGTCTTTCAGCAGTTATGGAAGGTGTTTAGTCTGGAATTGTGATTTACAGCTACTCTAGTGAATAAAATGGACCATGCCCTCAGAGGACCTTGAGTAGTGGCCCTTGGCTCTCTTGAGGGCAAATAGCACAGCTCAAGCCACTGTGTTTTTCCCCTCAAAACAGGGTGGGGTGTGTCCCCCCCTGCCCTGTGTTGCCAATTAGGAACAATCCTTCATAAGGACTCTCACCCAGCTGAGAAATTGTGAGCTGTGATGGACTGAGATCACAGGGTGCTTGCTAATGGCTAAACAGAATGAATGACCACATGCAGGTATTTCAGCCTGATCCTGTTGAAGTGGCTAGCATAAACCAGTAAAAGCTGGGACCATATAATGGGCCTTCTATGGTCCCATTTGAGAGATCTGCTGATGTGTCCCATGGAAAGTCTTTGCATGACATCCTCGAAAGGTTTTCCTGAGTAAGACTGGAGTTCACTGACTCCGTTTTTGTTGTTTTGTTTATTTTAGGAGTTTGGATGACTCTGTTGCTGCACTGCTGAAGTTACTCATGCTGTTGAGTGTGGCCAGGCTCACAATGACCTGTGCAATGAGGGAAACTATTTTCTGAATAGGGAATCGGATGCAGAGCAGGAATCTGTAGTTAGATTGTCAGAGAAGAAAATCTGGAGGATCCTTCTTTGAAATTGCATCACTTTTCCTCTGCATCGGTTCATCCTGTTTAGTTCTAGAAAAGAGAACTCCATGGAAGTTTTACCAACATTCTAAAGATCTGTAGAGCATACTTCAGTATGTTCCTGGTGATTTGATTTCTGGCTCAACCAGACAAGCTTTTCCTATATTTTTAACTACTTTAACAAGACAACTATATTTGAGATGAAATATTTTTAATTGAGTTGCCACTAAATCAATAAATATTTCAGAATAATAACTTGTGAGTATTCTTCCCAATGATTCAGTAGATAGTCATATCAAAGTGTGGTGATAAGAAGAATGTCACTGGCACAAGCTAGGGACCTATGTCTGAGCAGTGTGGGAGCAAGGTAGCATTGGGATTGAACATAGGTTTAAGTACAGCCTTGAAACAACATAACACATTCTAGAGATCGAGTTGCTCTTTCAAAATCAAGAGTTTTGAGCAAATGGGTCTGTATGAGAAAATGCTTGTTAAATACATATGTTGCCATGCACCGTTTAAAAGTTTGTGTCTTACCCTGAAAGATGGCAGTGAATGATCCCTACGTGTTTAGATAATTTCTAGATGTACATAGTCAGTTTGGGGATAAAACACTGTTACATTCTTAGATGCTTTTTTATTATTTTTAATTAATTTATCTTCTCAGCTACTTAATCAAATGTTATTTCCAGCCATGAAACAGGATAGGGGCTGGTGGAAGTTCACATTTCTTTGAGAGATTTAGCTTTTGTGGCTTTCCAGATGACAAATTAGTCTGACTTTTGCAGTGCTCCGGTGACTATGGTGATACAATTATGTTTTCCTGAATTCAGAGCACTTGTTTTCCTTAATGATCTTCTTTGTTTGAATCTTTGAAGACATCTGTACATAATCTTTTCTACAGGTGTTCAGCTGTAGTCTCATCTGTAGAGAGACCAAAGGAGGATTTGTGCTGAGCTGGTCTACATCTTACCCATTCACAATGTGCTAGAGAATGTCTTTAAGATGTTCACTGACAGTTATCTACACCTGATATTTGGACTAATGTAAATGAGCTTTCAAAGGCATAAGGAATTCTTTAAGATTCCAGCACTCAGGATATTATGCTGGTTTTTTATATCACCAGGGACATCACTAACTTGAAAACAAAAAATTATTCATGTTATGCAGGCACTCAAAAGGAGTGGTGTGATAAACAAGGGCGTGATACACATTCACTTTTGTTTGATATTGGCCAATGTTTTCTCTTGCATCGCAGCCTTCTGATGTGTACAACTATTCATAGACCATGGCAGAACTGCCTCCTTCATTAAATTAATCCTGATGTTTGTATCTGACAAAGCTGGAAACCTCTTCCAAATTATATTGCATCATATATTTTTGAGATTTTTTTTCTTCATTGTGTTTCAACGTTATTTGTATTATTCACTACCTGAATTGTAGAAGCAAGTAGAAGCTTGGTCTCCGTGTGTGTCTTAGTGTCTGCTGTCCACAACCCCAAAATGTGAGTAATGCAAAGAGGCTCTGTAGGGAATTTGTGATCAAGGTTTATGATTAATATTGTACTTTTTATGTGAGTAAGCCTTGGTTATTAAAGGTAGTAAGTATGATTTTAATACTTCCAAAACTAAGAATCCTGCTTGGTTTAAACCCTTCAGAGATGAAACATGACTGACTATGAGCTTTTTTAGGTAAAGATTTCATTATCAAACATTTTCCAGTATTTGATTCCAGTAAAGGAATTGTTTGTAAAGGAACCAAGATTTTAAAGCTTATCTGAAAATCTATGTGGGTGTGCTCACTAGAAAAAGAAACGCCCATGAAAGTATGGATATATGAAATCTGTTGCTTAGATGTATTTATATATGTTGATTCAAGATTTGTTAGGAATGGAAACGAAATTGCTAAAAAAATGGTAACTAAATAAAAAATGACCAATGTTTTGTCAGAAGCACACATTTCTGCTGATTACATAATAATAATAATGATAATGCATTTAAAGTATTTTCTTGAATGGACTTACCCCTTGGGACCAAGGAAACATTTGGCCTGTGGTCTATTGTGTACCAAGGACAAACAGACTAAAATGGGTATCTTGATCTGATTAAGCCTGTTTCGGAATAAGAGTGTGAAATCTATGACTCAGCTACTAGTTCTTTGAACAAAAGAGTAGTGAAAAAATACTTAAACCAAAGTGCTCGTCTGTTGTTTTGTTGACACATTAAACTATCCAGTCATTCTGGTTTGGATCCAGAAGGAATTAAAGATGTAAGGAAGGTGTGCTCCCATTTTGGAGCATTTGAAATCAAACTTTCTGTGAAACGTAGCTGAGAAATATCTTTACATGAGAATGGGAATTCTCACAATAAAAAAACCCCACAGAATCTACGTTGAAGTCATTCATAAGATAGTAAATGCCAAAATTAAGATGCTCGTGCAACCTTAGCTGACTTCCTTTGCTGTGCCCTTTGTATGTTTTTCTTTATATGATCACATTGAGCATATATGCAGCAAACACTGAATGAACAATTGAAGTGCTCCAAGGAAAGATCTTTTTTTTCCAGGACAGCAAGAACGCTGCGGGGTGGTACCAAACCGTGCCGAAACAGTATAGGTCGACCTATCTCCCTCATACTTTTTTGGGGTGGTTTCTCTATAGCAGAGCTGCTGAGTGCATAGAGGCACTGTGACCATAACACATGTGTATGTGTGTGTTTATGTGTGTATAAACAAATACATACTTTTACTTACGATTTTTCAGTGTAAGGTGTCTGAAATGTGAAGGCAATGTTGCAGACTGGTGTTTATATAAGATGATAATGAGAGTATCAGTTGTACACCTATGCATAAGCACGTACTGCATGGCATACTGAGAATCAAACCAGCAAGCAAACCAGGAAGCAGCAGTTCCTGGAGTAAACTATCCCCAGAACTGCACCTGGCTTTTGCCTTAAGGAGCACCAGTTTTTTCACTTGAAAAGTGAACCAACATATGAGCAGCGTGGATAATCGTGGGTCTAAGATCCTCTGCAGTCCCATGAGACCAATGCTTATTTCTCATTTCTGATAGTCAGTTTGACTGCCGCTAGTGAGTTGGGCATATCACCTCTGACTGAAGAAATCTCTGTTTTCCTAGAAAACTGACTTTTACACGAGTAGATCCACGTCTATAAATGTAGTTGTCAAGAAAAATGGTAAAATAACCGAGGAGTACTCACATCAGAAACTGTAATTTGCTCAAGAGCAGCAGGAATCCTATAAGCTGCTCTGTATTTGTGCTGTGCCGTGAACCCTGGGAGCACATTACTGGCTGATCCTGAAGTCTTACTTTATTAAGCATCATCACTGTGAAATTGTCATAGCAATAAGATGGTAGTGACTCTGGAGGTGGTGGCTGTGGAGTGGCTGCTGCCGTTATTTGTGCTGTAACTCCTGTGTGGGTGAGCAGGGGATTTAAGTGCTTTCATATGACATGCTGATGGTAAAAGAGTTTCCCTTTTGCAGCACATACGTGGGTTAAAACATTTTTAAATATAAAGTGGAATGCAAGAGGAATCCTTGCAGCTCCCAAGTACGGTGCAGTCTGCATGGTGAGAAAAAGTACTGGGACTCAAGATCCTAGCAGAGTCAGTTCTGGTAATGCAAACTATGTACGGCTTTGGTTTTGCAATTCTGGGAGCAAGTATAGTTTAGATCCTAGGAAATACTGGGGATAATTTCTGTCTAAAATAGAATACTGGGGGGCAAAAAGGGGTTGGTTACGTGGTATGTCTGAAAGTTGGGCAGTTATCGAAGAAAGGAGGAGACTGAAGAAGCAGACACCCCTGCTAGTCATTCTTACTGTTGTCCTAAAGAAGCAATCTCATCCTTGGCTTGGATGGGTCCAGAGAGAGCTCAAAATTTGCCTTGTGGTCTGATAACATTCCAGCCCAAGAACGTGTAATTTCCTCAGTTAGCCTCACCAGCTCCTCTCTTTTGGGGTCGTCTTGAACCACCTGAGAATGCATGCACATGGCTTGGCTAAGCAGGAGACAGCACTCTCCTCTGTGCCTACAGGGCAGGAGAGGAAGAGGAAGAACAAACAAAGAACCTGCCTGTAGCTGTTTCTTGCAGCTCTCTGAGACCGAAGGGAAGGGAAAGGACATGGAAAGGGTCGTGGTCAGGCAAAGAACTCAGCCTAAGATCCAGTGTCTGGCAGAAAGCCCAAGTTTCAGATTTGTGAGAAACTGTCTGGGGGAGAGAAACATCTTTACACTAGATGTGAAACAGGAGGGCCTGAGGGAGGGTTGGAGAGGAGCCCAAGAATGAGCACAGCCTGCTGCAGTCATCGGCTCCAGTCGGGGCCTCCCTCCTTCCACTTGCGTGAAACTATTTCTATTGTCATTAAGCCTTAAAAAGCTGTTGTGTATCTGGATGTGCACGTGTGCATGTGCATGTGTTTGCAAAAGTGACATGTTTAACTTCAGATCTGACAACGTGCCTTTGGCAGATTCAATGTAAAAATTAACTTGCTCTGTGGTTGTGTGTTTTTTTTTTTTTTTTTTAAGAATAAAACAAAACCAGATTGAGCTTTTACACTTAAAGCCCTAAGAAAATCATAAAAGTGAATTATGGGGTGAGAATTGCTCTTTAAAGGAAGGCTTTACACTGGAGTAAACTTGGAACATTTATACATAAAATATTGCATGTAACATTTATGTGTATAAAATCTGCTGAACTGGCCAATTTCTGGCTATTATATAAACTTTATGCATTTGAGAAAGCAGACTTTCTTTCACAAAAAAATAATTTGTTCTAGCTTCTCTTATAAAATAATAATCCCTCAGTATCAACACTTGATACAGTTGTCACAAGCTGTCTCCTCTGTCTGCTGTTTGGTTGAATAATTTGTCCTTTGTAGATTGAGCATAAAGTGCATTGGTCTAGCAAGCTAAAAGCATAATGCAAACTAGCAGAAGAAAAAAGGTAAGGCTGGGAAGGGAGCATGTACTCCAGACAAAGGACACACAATTTTGGGGTGCAGAACTCGTATCTAAACCACTCCGTGTTCAAGGTTAGCTTGGAGAGGGAGTCTGGGTCTGGGTGGTGGTACAGATTGTGAGTTCTGAAATTTAATCTTCTTGATTTAAGACAAAGCCCTGGCTTTATAGCCGCCCGTTGAGATACCTCTCAGAATGGACCAGGAGAGGGTCCCCAGGGGAGGCAGCAAGCAGCAGCATGGAGCTGACCAGAGAAGTGTTGGGAAACCTCCTCCAGGAGAGAGCCCCTGGGGCTGCCGCTTGTGCTCCTGCTCTTTCCTTGCCTTCTGCCTTGCTCCTGCAAGTGCTGAGAGCACTCAGCAGCCTGGGGCTGATGCCCCCAAGGGAAGTCCGTGGGGATGACTGTGAGCAGCAGCCATACTTCTCCAGCACCTACTGGTCCAACAGACGAGTATCACCTCCTGGAGCAGTGGGACCTCCTTGGAGACGATGGATTGACTTTCCAGAGTAACTGGACTCATACAAGCACTGGAAACACATTAAGTGAATGGACCTAGAAAGACAAAGTCCTCTTCTGAATGCAGTGCTGTCCTTATGAGGAAGGAGTGACAGAGAATGAAAGAAAATGCAACAGATATTAATGATGTTGCTTAATTCATGTCTGGATGTGCTGGGATACCATAATGAGAAGGTCTTGTAAAAGCCAGTGCAATGCAGGATAGCCTGCAAAAGCATTTATGTGGGATAAGTAGGCATTTCTTAGCCTATCTGTAGAAATACTGGCTATTTTTGCAGGTTGTCTAGCATTGGGCTACTCCACAGCAATTCATGTCAGATCTTTTTCTGCAGATCCACTGTTTGAAAACTAAGACCTGTTCTTGCAGAAATTACTACATACTGATCTAAAAAGTAGCTGAAGAACAGGGATTGTTCACAGAATTGTAGGCTGTAGAACTGTTAATTTTTTTCTTACTCAAAACCGGAACAGAAACTAAGCATTTCAGTGCCCTCAGAGAAATCTAGCATATATGATCTTCTCTAATTGCCTGCCAGGGAAAAGCTGTGATTATGAAACAGTCACTGTACTGATCCCATAGTGGCTTTTCCTAAGTCAAAATGGTCTGTTTTCTTTTCAATTCTCAAGTATTGCATTGTTTTAAAGAATTTCAAAATGTCCTTTTCACAATGAAACAAACATCAACACTGGATTAACAGAATCAAGGTTTATATCCTGGAATGATAGGAAGAAAATAGATGAAACATTTAATTGAATTGCAGATGTTATGTCTAGAAGAGCAAAATACTCTGAGAGTAATTGAGTAGGTTGCCATCTACACTAAGCAGAGATTTTTAAAACAGAATACATATGGAGAATGCAAATGTGCAGAATACAAACATCTGTGTTGAATGTTAGTTTCCAGTGGTATCAAGGATTACATATGTTTTTCTTAGATTTTAGAACTTAGTGGTATCAGTGGAAATAAAATAAAATGTCTGATTATATTGCTGAAGTCAGCAGAGGAAGAGTGCAGGAGAATCTTATTCTTCTTCCTGAGAGACATCTATAATAAATCATTAGTGGTATATTAAGAAGTAGATTATAGCCATGGGACTAAGTGTTTTCCTATTCACCAAAGGAATAAAAAAAGGATGATATTGAATTATGAATACTATCAATTGGATTTTTTGCTTATTTAGGCAAAATATGAAAATGTCAAAATGATCTGTATGATATTGTTCAGTCCCTTAAACTTCAGAACATTTAAAAAAATATTTGGTGAATAGAAAAAGAAAAGAGCATTTTTTAGGGAATATTTGTAGTATAGAAACTATAAACTATGTTTTCTAGTTTTCTAAAACAAGCAGTTATTCAAAACACTGAGAAGTGATGATTGTGTGGAGTTAGAAATACATTACCAAATTTTAGCTTCTCAGGTAAGAAGAAATATGGAATTGCAGATGTTATATTAAACCATTCATCTTATCGTTCATTTACATTTCAGCTTGTAGCACCGAGGTCTGAGTAACTGAGAAGATTTTAATTAAATCAAAGGACAAAGCACGACAGTTTAATGACCTGATATGAAACCTCTTATGTTTCTGTCGGCCCCAGGAGTCTTCTTGGAGAGAAAATAGTAAGAATCAGATTTTCTGATCTTGGCTTGGACAGCCTGTTCCCAAGAGAAATTACTAGGAATCTGGCTTTATATCCTGTTGGTGCTCGAACCCCACCCAAATTGCCTCAATTCTGGATCAAAGAGATACTGCAATTGTCTTAATTAGGCAAACATCTCCAATTAATTATGCAAGTTTTCTTCTTTGGTTGACTGCAGTAGAACCTTGTTAAGGCCCAGCCACATTTTCCGCTTATATAGATTTTGAGATAAAATCGATGAGGCAAGTCTTGGTCTTTTCTGGTTTTGAAAACAAAACAAACGAATACTTGTCCCCTCTTTTATGTTCATGGCAAAACCATCTCTGTGGTTTAATTTTAGCTTGGGCTGATAAGACACCAATCTTCTTGACACACTAAGAAGGAAATGGTGTTTGGATCACTGCTACAGCTTGGCTGGGGCTACTGATGTGATGCCTGCACTTTGTCAGATGGCTCAGGAAATTCCACAGCCAATACTCAAAGCTCTAGTTCAGGCAGGGATTTTCAATCCCCAATAAGTGTGAAGTTCACAAGAAGTTAGCCACCCTACATTTTCTGCGTCTGGTGTCTGTGTCAAGGCTTGCATGACGTATGCTGGTGGCCAGAGCTCCACTTAACAGTAGACATCATTATCACAGCCTGAGCTGTGCACGGTTTGACTACCTTCCTCTTAGTGAAATGGAAGTTGAGGCCCCTTACTAAAGGTGGGAGTAGCTGAACCTGGTGTAGAAAATACAACCCAAATACTAGAATATATGTTTACATATATATTGAAATGACTAATCAGGTAATATGAGTATGATTCAGGAATCATTCCATAAAATTAATTAATTTGCTCTTCTCTTCAAAAAGAGACATTTAGAAAATGCAGGTAGTTGGGAAAAACTTCAAGAAATGGTTTATTTGGTTTTGAAAGAGGAAAAACAAATGGGAACCTTCAAAAGTTTCACTGTATTTGAAATATACCTGGAGCTGGTACAATTGAGGGCAATAATCAATCGTTCTCTAGAGTAAACTTTGGCTTAAACTAATTAGCTGAGTTTTCATCAAAAGAATGTAGGTTAGGTAGTAGGAAAACATTTTCAATGATCAGCATATTCTGATAGTACAGAAACAGCTATCTGGGGAAGTTTTAGACTTTCTTCTATTAGAAAACTTGAAGAACATGTTACACAAAATTTTCTCAGCTGTGTCCTACGTATATTGGTTCTTCAGCACAGGAGAAAGTTAGATTCAGACCTTACTTTCCTGTGACTTCAGGATTCTAGAGGAAATGGCCAATATTATCCAGATTATATTGGATTAAACATCCTTTCTGCTATATGAATTTATCCCATACATAAAGACAAGAGTTCAGATCCAATGCTGTTGGTTTGAAGAACATTGCATTACTCTATTAATCTATTGGCTTATTCAGATTCTCCCATGCATTACTGTATTATTTTATAGGGTTATTCAGACTCTCACGATGAATCATTTTCTTAGCTTAAATAAGTCAATCACATCTGGAGCTGGTCAGAATATTTTCAGTGAAATAAAATATGTCACTTCATCAAAGCCAAAATGTTGTATCAACATATCAGTTTTGACAAACATTTCTTGAGAAAGTTTTTGCCTGGGGTTCCCTTGTCACTTATGGCCAGAGGAGAAAGAACTTGAGCTGAAAAGATCAGGTTTTATATCCAGAAACAGACATTTCGTAATAATTTCCATTTGCAAAAATGTTTGAGGGGTTTATTTTCATTCCTCTGAATAGTGAAAACAAATTCTGAAACCTTGAAATTTACAGCAAAATGGAATCCTTGTCCTCTGAACAGCTTTAATCACATCTGAGCATACAAAATGCTGATTCAGTAGCTCATATTTAGAGGATTTAGGTATACCAGAAGGCAGAAAATCATGAAACCGTAAGAAATGTGGCTGTATCTTGATGTTGGCTTCTTTTTCCTTGAAATAGTATTCTTTCACCAAACAGCATGTAAACATCATTGAATCTGACTCTTGCCATAAAGATATCTCCACAAAGCATGCATGATAGCACATTCTGTATCCTCCACACCGAGGATTAGTGAAGTGCATAGCAAAGTCCTTCCTAAATGATGTAGGATACAGATCGGGCCCTAAGTGATTAGAGGAACACTAGAAATGTGTTTTCTTTAGCTCATTAAAATTTGAGGATACTTCAATTATTCAGTCACACTTAAAACATTTTGACCACTCCAAGGGAAAAACCCAAACCCACTTGTATCAGCTGGAACAGGAGGTTCCAGTACACCAATGAAGCTCATTAGCAGCTTCATTGCATCCTGAAGAAATGGGCTGGGCACTGTACATGGCTGCACAGGAAAAAGGCACATGCAGCTGTGGCAGACACTGCTCTTACCTTCCCTGGTTGGCATTTTATAGCCATATTTCTGTAAACCATTTGTAGCCATTAGAAAATGATCTTGCAGAATATGTATTTTAAGTAGTTATTATTAAACAGGGAAACACCTGTGGCTGGAACACACACAGTGATATTTTCAAAATGCAGGAGGCAAAATATTGTAACGAAGAGAGATGTTGAAGTTCTACTGTATGAAATTAAGCTTGGGAAAAAAAGTGGGTTAAAAAAGCATTTCCAAACACTTTCTGCACTGAATCTTGAGAAAGCTAATTTTCTTCAAGCATGAAGTAGCCATGTGTCAGTGGAGAAGGCTGAAGTCTATCTTCCAGTTCTCACATGAATTTTTCACAGCAGTGTTCACGGACACATGTGCACAGCAGTGTACGTGCACTCCCCACACGTACAGGCTGGTGTTACCCATGGTAGGAATGCCTTCAGGGAAGGCAGCACTGGAGCTGAGACCCATATTGGTGAGGAGGATCCTTACCACAACAGCACGACCACTGCACCTGCCCCATCGTCTTCTCCACAGGTGGGTTATACCAGAAACTGCTGAGGGACAGCAGAACCAGCATGAGAGAAAAGGCTGTTAAGGAAAAAAATGTTCAGTAGATATTGATTTCAGGAAAGGGAGTGCTAATGCTGCACAAAGCCAGATGTGTGACCACATATACACATGTGAGATTGTTCCCGTTATTCTTTAAGAGTGGAGTAATACTGCGTATCAGTAGAGCTCATATTGCAATTCAGGCAGTATTTTTTCTGTAGGGAATTGGTTTAATCAGTTTACAGAAATATTAAAGCATAAAGTGTGGTTTTTCAGTAATCATCTTATCACAAAAAATATTACTGGGTGAATTCTCTGCAAAGAAGGAAAAAATCCACAGCTCTGATTTTTGTCCCCTTGCAGTTCACCTTTAACTCGGAAGGTTCTGAATATTTTTCTTAAGCTGTTTTTACAGCAGAAGCTCAGATTTTAGGGAGTCTGGAAGACTCCATTTTATCTGTAGAGCTAATGGCACTACGCTGTGATAAGACATGAAAGTGAAAGCTGAACAACAGAAAGGAGGCGAGATTAAGGATTTTATTTCAGTTGGTACACGGATTAGTTTTAATGGATTTATGGCTGTTGCTTGCAATTAGGGAGCCAACTGCACTGATGCCTGTGTCTCTGATTTAGTGGTACCTATTGCCAAACCACATCACTGAGAGCTCTGGTGAGGCTTCAGAAGCCTTAATAGAGAGTGTGCATGCTGCTGGCAGCCTCAGCCTAAAAGCCAGAGATAAACTGAGAGTAGAAACTGATGTGCAGCTTCACCTTCTGGCTCTCCAGAAACTGACAACTTCATACGATGTTTTTGGCCTATCTTCTTAATATGTGGAAATAAAATCACAGCTGTTATTTTGCCTGAGACTTGTAGATCTGCTGGTGGGACAGAGGATAATTCTTACTTCTTACACATGCCACAGCATTTGTTCTGATTGCTTCTTTTTAAACTAAGTTGCTAAAAATACATTTATTCTCTGATTCAGAAGCAGCAGCGAACAATGTTCATGAAACACTCCTAAAGAGGAAAAAAGATAAAATCTTGATGCAGCTGGCAGGATATACAAGACAAAGTGGTTTTTAAAAGGAATAATTAGGGAAAAGATCCTATTTGCTAGAATAATTAAATAAAAACCTTTAATACAGCTGATAGCCAATGACTCAGTGAAAAAGGAAACCTGAATTTTAAATATTAAGGATAACATCTATCTTTGCCTAGATCTGGACATTATTGGCGTTCTCCATAAATCATCCTCTTTTTAATTTAATATGAGCATCTGTAAGGTCCAGAGATAAATTAATTGCTGCCAGATTTAAATAATACGCTTGGTTTCAGGCATTTCCTGGGGATTAATGACAGGTTAGGGGGAGCTGAGGGCCTAAAGTTCAGCCAGAAACCATTAACCTCAGGTTATCATTAACCTCAGGAAACACCCTACGTCTCAGCCGTGTCTGCTCCTACAGAATGGGAATGAAAAGCGTAATGCCATGTATTTCTTTTAGGGGTTGGTGTCATTCCAGTTGGTATGCACAGAGAATTTTAACAGCCAGTGTTTTGCCTGGCTAGATGGCATGAATCAAACAAGTGCTTCCACTTGGCTTATGGTTCCTCCAAAAGGAAAAGTTTAGTGCAAATGATGTATTGTATTCATGCCTTTTATTTGGGAGCCAAACGACAAAGCCTTAGAAGCCCGGTGAAACCGAGGTGTGCGTTAGCACAGGGTGGGTTGACACTTCGAGAGCAGCATTCGGCTTGCAAACGCATCTGGCCTGGGCACGTGGAGCACATCTTCTGGCCTCTCCATTGCTGTCCTCGGCTGTTGCACAGCAGTGCTTGGGTGCAAGGAAGCAGGCGGCATGTTTCTTAATTTAAGCAGTGCAAAATTGCATCTGGAGGAAAATTTCAGAGTTACCAACTCAACTGATTAAGAGCTGAATTTTGACCTACTTTACATTTGCAGAGACCTCTGGAGATGTAGTATCTGGATACAGAAAATAAGAACAATATTTATAGGCAAGTTTTTATACATTTTTCAGCCTGAAGGTTTTCAAGCATTTAATGAGCATTTGTTAATTAAGACCTACAACATTCCTGTGAGACATGTGTTAGCTGTGCTCCATGCTACTGATGACAGGCATGACACCAAAGGAAATCTGGGGAGGGAGGAAGAACGTGGTGCTTCTCTCATCTCTGCTGTGGATGTGGGGCATACTCTGGGTTCTGTCCACACAGACAGGGGGAACTGGGAGCTGAAACCAGTGCTGTATATAACGGCTTGGAAAAGTATCCCTTTGAGTTACCACTCTTACAAAAAATAAGGGAGTGAGTTAATTTAAGCTAATTTCAAAGCACAGCCAGTGTGTGCCAGAGAGAGAGTAAGTTCCTAGTGAGCCTATTATGGCTTTCAGGTGCTGGTCCAATGAGTGCTTGGGATATGGACAGGTTCTGGTGGACTGTAGCAGCTATTCATGTCTGCAGTGGGGTTTGGATGCATCTTTCTAAGCACCAAATTCCCTTACTTAATATTAACCATGTACAAATTGGTGTCTAGCTTGAGCTAGACATTTAGGCTTCCTCTGTAGACTCTTCCATAGTTTTAAAATAAGTGTCTAGAATCCTTCCTTCCTTCAGAAGTGCCCAGTTATTCCCACTGATTGTAGTGTAGGACTCTAAAAGACCATTTTTTTATGGTGACTGAAGTTAGTTGGGGTGAACATGAGAGCAGGAGAAGGCCTGGATATTCCCAGTGAGGGGACAGCAAAATGACCTGCTGGCTATTAATTGCATGGGGACTGTTGGCTTGGGGACTGGACAAATAATCTATATTTACACACAAGCACACATACACCAGTGTGCCTTAGGCAGCAAAAAGGCCGCAAGCTCATGTTGGCTTCACGGAGGGAGATGATAGATGAGTGCCGAGAGATACATTGGGAACAACACTTGCAACACAGATTAATCTTACTGAAACTTGGTATGCTGACAGGGCTGCTCTTTGTTTTCTGGTCTGTTCAACTGGGTTTAGTTCAATGTTCATTTTTTATGATAGCCCTTACATGCACAAATCTATAGCATTTTATATAGCTAGATGGTTTTGTACCTGCTTTTCATTATAACACAACTTCTCTGTATGTTACTAAAATATGTTTTAATATATAAATCTTATCTAGTTTATGTTTTTGTAGACTCAGTGTTACTTTTCCATTTTGCTCTTTGTGTTCGGATCTTCTTATTACCATACTTTAAATGCTTCTGCTGTCAGGCTGCTTTAACTCTGCTAATGGCAAACCCCACTCCCTTAAACCTGCGACAATTCTGCAGATAACTGCAGATTACTTTTTCTTGGATTTCAGTTGTTGAAAAGGAATGGCACAGCTGTCTTTTAAAGCAAATTAGGTTAAAATTTTGGCCAAACTGTAACAGTATGACTGGAAAAAAGGGCTCCCTGGAAGCTGGTAACAGAAGAGTTTTTTGAAGAAAGAAAACACCAAATATAGATCACACAACATCTTTTCAGAAGCTGGCAGAAAACAAAAGATTAAACTTTTTCCAGTTTTTAGTGTACTTTTGGCTGCAAAAAACCAGTATTAGGCCAGCTCCGCAATGCAATCTAATTCCACAGAAAAGATAATAGCAGTGGGCTATGGAGAGTTGGAGTCTGACTTTCATGTGGGCCGGTGGGATAAGATATCTCTGGTTTACTAGAGCTTGTGATTCAAAGGCCCTGTAGTTTTGATTTTAGTAAATCTTGCTGTATCTGAGCTTCACTGAATTGAAAAACAAAATATTCACACTGCTTTCTGCTTGCACAGAAGGAAGGAATGTGAAATCTCCTAATGATATTGAATACCCTCTCCCCCACCTGGCCTTTAGTGCTATTGGAATTGCTCTCTTCTGCAGTTCATCCTGTTTTCACAATAATCATGCAAGTCTTACAGAGGCAGTTGTTACTAATTCAAGACGGAGTCTTCTCCAGAGTGAGTAATGCCATGCTAGTCTCTGTGAAGGTGGTGAGGTTTCTCCCCAGGTTTTGGAGTCCAGACAAAAACCCCGCTGTGTAAGCAAGATGGGGAGAGTAAGCCATGAGGCACAAAAACCCCTGAAGGCAAGGATGGTTAATGTTTTAGTGCTCTTGGTCACTTGTTTCCCAGCTTCTCATTTGGAGATAAAGCAATAGCGGTGCAGTGATACCATCGCTCAGGTAGAATTGCCAGCCCAGTCTGGTCCTACGATTCTCCCTCTTAATTCCTCCTCATACAGAGCAGTGCCCTTCCAAAAACCCATGCTCTCGTGGACCAGGTCAAATAGCCTTTGGGCTGGCAGAGGGTCACACCTGTGTGACAGTGTGCTGTGGAAAGAGGTCCTGCATTCCTGTAGCTACTGGGAAATAAATTGGTTTTTTGGAAAATGAAAAGCAGAGCTACATCTGAAGTAATGCTTTCTATAGGAAATAGAAACTAGTAAATTGAAGAGAGACACATCCAAATCCAGCATCAGATTTCTAAATCAGAAAGTGGTCAAAATATTGTGGTTATTTTTTGAGATGAAGACTAATTTTATAACTTTGTAATTTCTTTCATCTTTTAATTATTTTTGCCTAAAATATGCAATTTACGTCTATATTGTATACATGCATATATGTTACATACGTGCAATATGCATTCACTCTGAAATGGCACTCTCCAAATCATTCTCAGTTCCTATGATAGCAATGTCATACAGACATACAGCTAAATTAGTGTATTAGAGCATTTCAAAGGTACTGATTCTCAAAAAAGGAAGATATATTGTCACTCATTTCTACCCAGGTCAAACAAGTTATATAAACCACCAAATATAGTTTACAAAATTAAGCAGATGTAAGTAGTCTCATATCCCAGGTTCATGCATCCTTATTTCAATTATCTAGAACTAAAAGCAAAAGGATACTTGATATCATTAAAAATAAACGGAGGTTATAATGGCTTAAAAGATGATAGCATAAAATTTGCATGACGGATGTGCTGCAAGATACAAGAGGGATTTGCTATACAGAATTTAATGTTGCTTTACTTGTAGATGCAGCTTGCATTCAGGCATATCAAGAAATAAGATCATTTAATGGTTTATTCATTCTATTTAACAGAATATATCCATGGCCCATCATCCACATATTCACCTGCTGTCAGCTGCTATTGAGCTCTGTAATGAACAGCTGCGGAAAGGGCAAAAAATGTACAACAACCTCTGGCTATTTGCATTTAAGATATTTAGTTCTGTGTGAAAAGAATGACATGCAATCAACTAGGCACATGGGTAAAAATAGCAGACTCAAATTCTGCCTAACGTTTTTCTCTTCCCTTAGAGTTGTTTACAAAATTCATGAATTATTTGCATTTTGACTTTCAGAACAACATGCAATTTTTATAGGGCAAAGGGTTAGCTTCTGTCACTCTTGTTTCCAAGGGGTAACTGGAGAAGGAAAGAACTGGGTATGCACCATGGGAACAGAGTCTGATCTGTACTGTCAGTAGATAAAGTCTCATTAACAGGTCAGTGATAGAGAGTGATGCCCACACAGCAGGGGCAACACCTTGATAAAGAAGCAAATTTAAATGTCAACGTAGTAACCACTGGAGTTGTACTGTGTTGGTAATGGTCTCCCTTGAAGGAGTGGGACACCTATTAAAATTTGTGGGAGGTGTTGTTCAATGACTGTGAGCATCTCTGCTTGAAATCGTATTGCAGCTCTCTTACCTCTCTGGTGCATTTAGTTGTCCAAGCAGGCACTGAAAATAATGGACCTAGTCCTGTGAAGGCCCTGAGAGACTTCTGAGAGGCTGAGAGTGCCCCTGGCTCCCCTGGATTTCAGTGGGAGCTGGGAGCCAAACCAGGTGCCTCCAGAAAGCAGGAAAACGGGAGACAGCGAGTGGCAGGATCCCGCCTGTGAGTCCTGCTGTTGGAAGCTGAACAATAAGTAAGTCTGTTCTCAGATAAAATTTGCATAGAAGTTTCCAGCCATCCGTCAATTGGGAAAGTATGAGGGCTCATTTGATACCAATAGCAGTGTTATCTGCTATTATCTGCTATGGGTTAGAAAATAGCATTTTAAAGGTTATTTACAAGAAACAACAGGGACATTTAGCTCTCTAGTCATAGTCGGTAAAATCTGGATAAAGGAAATACATCCAAGCTTTTCCAAACAATAAACAAAGATTCTTTAGTTGTGTGCCTTTAAAGTTTCCTCTAAGCTTGAGGGTAGTATGTAATAGATGGAAATAATAAAAAAGATACTGAGAAAGTGGTGTTCATGAGCCAATTTGTAGGAGACCATGTGACTTTGATGGTTGGAAAAATAATAAGATTACAGTGGAAGCTTGTAAATATTAGGTGTTGCTTCTAAAATCCCTTTTAACCAGTCAAAATGATGACTAAATTATTCCAAGAATCTGGAATAAAAATATCAGATATTATAAAGCATTCATGGCTTTACTAACTAGGAGAAGAAGCAGTCTGATCTGAGATTTAAAAGCATCATAATAAAGGTGGAATAGTCAGTCACCTTTCTGCAGTCACTTACATCAAAATGGCTTCATTTTAAAAAATGAAATTTTTAGACAAATTTGCAGTATACAATGAAAATCAAGAATACTATCCATTCAAAAAAAGTTTAAATAATTCTCTGTTTAGTTGTAAAGCCAGGTTACTGTGAGCATTTCAGTAAAGAGACTTCTGTAAGCATGTGCAGAACTGCATGGACTGGAAAAGCCATTTTCAGAATGACTTGTCCCACTCTTACCGGTCAGCAAATGGAAAAGCCAAAAATCTCTTTGACAAAGAATCACAACAGCAGCGTCTCTTTTCCTCTGTGGTACAATGCTGAGTGGGACTGAGTCATACCAAGCATCACTCAGTACCAGTAGCGCTGGAGAAACAGTGTCAAGAGGGAAGGGGACTGAAAGACATCATCTCACTAAAGATGTGATTTCCTTCCCTTGGAGGCTCTGTTTACAGCATGGGAGTCCTGCATTTGGCCCCTGCCTCCCCCTCCCATGGAATGAGGATGCTAACCCATACACCTCTGAAGCACAGTGCCAACCTGCAGTCTTTCTTCTGCCTGGTGACCTCCTGAGCCAGACACAACAGTCGCCAAATCACGGGTAGAACCCATGTCCTCTGCCTCATGGCCCCATGCCCAAAGGTCCCAGACTAAAGTCTTATCATCTGGGCATCCTCCTCCTGGTGTGAGCTAACAGATCAGACATGTCCTTCACCATGTGAGAGGACAAGGCACTTCCTTGTGTGTTAGAAAAACAGATCTACAGAAGGTTGTGCAGCATGAGAGGATAATCAGGAGGAAGAACTGTGGAACAGTTGCTCGATTCTTCTTTAATTTAGGGAGCCTGAGAATAGCTCAGCTCATCTGGATAAGAGAAGAAAAGCACAGGCTAGACATTCACTATTTTATATGCTGGAAATAACCACAATGAAATCAAAAGATCTTTTTTAGCATGAGTAAGGTAACATGAGAGGATCTGGATACAGAAGTGACTTACTCAGAAGCCCCATCAGACCAAACAATATAAACTTCGGATATACCATGAGTTTAGTCTTGAAATATTTCTGGCTACAAAGATGGAAAAGCAAAAGAGAAACAGCAAAAAAGCTTCTATAAACAGTTTGATACCCAAGTGAACAAAAAGGGTGTGCTAGCTTTATTCCCAAACACAACTGAAACCCAGATTGGAGCTGGGATTTGGGGGGTTTTGCTCTGCTCTGCTCCTGTCCGCAGCACAGCCCTCTGGACCCAGACTGATATTCCCTATCCTGGGCTCAGAGATGGAAGGAGGTAGAGCCTGAACAGCGTTCAGTGACTGGAGAGCCTTTCTCCTTTTGCATACTAAAACAGAAACAACCTGGCTTCAGACTTGTCTCTTGGGCTGAGAAACCCACAAAAGCAAGGAAACAAATCACATGGAAACTAGGACCATATTCCAGCTCCAATAGCTCCTTTGGATGCTTTCACTTTTATGAGCACAAAGGTCGGGAAATCAGCTGGGATTCCAGCTGCTGCTCAAAATGTCCATGCTCCCGTGGCTTCAGCTCAGACAATTAATGCTGCTTAAATGTCCCTGTCTGAAGGTGGAATTGGTTTCTTGTCTGGGTTAGAGACGGGACATGAGCTGTATGCTTCAGCTCCAACAAAGCCTTTCTTCTTTCCATTGCCCTTATGTGTAGCGCTTGTAGAATTATCAATCAACTGCTAATGGAAAAATAGTCATGCAGGCTGGCCTGCGCCGTGCACGGTACTCCCCTTGCATACCCTGTCACACCCGCCTTTTGTTTAAACATTTGTAGACTGAAACATCCTGTCGAGTCCTGTTCTGTGGGAGAACATATTTGTGAGACAAAGCAATGCTGTGGCCTACCAGGAGGTCTATGACTCTCTCAGTGAATTATTCACTGCTTTGCTGTGGTCTACATGCTAGGTCACCCGTGTTCACAGCAGAGAATGAAGCATTATTCATTATCAAACCTTTGGTTTTCTCTTCTAGGAGGTTCTTCCCCCCACCCCCATTGCACTTTCAGGTTTTAACAAGACATTGCATTCTTTCAGACTTCCCCTGGGCAGCAGTTTTTTGCACTTGCAGAGGTACGACAATAATAGGTAGAAAGCCAGAGCAGTTGTAAATTGTAGCAGTTAATGTCAAATTGATGGGGCAGTGATCAAATGAAGTTCATAACCACAGAACGCAACCTGGGGGTGGAATGCTGTTTCAAAGATTGCTAATGACAGGGTTATAAAATCATAAAATAGAAGGCTTTTTCCACTGTGAAAGTTTGAAAGAATTTATTTGGCTGACCAAAGGTATTAGCAGTGTTAGGGTCAGACTTTTATAAGACAGTTAGCCCAATTGCTAATCAATGAGGGGACTGACCGGTCCGTTTTGAAAAGGCACTGAGGGAACAACACCTGCATTGTGTTTCTATTCTTGGACACCCTGAGTGCACCTTTAATGATTTTTAGGTCCTCTAGTGTGGTGCTGCTTAATTAGAAACTGCTTATACAAAAGGAGAGCAGCGCTTGACTAAAAAGAGCAGTTTTGGCGATTTCAGATCTGCCTTTTAACCACCAGCATTCAAGAAACCAAAAGCAGTGGGAAATGTCACAATGTTCGCACAAGGGAAAACGTTTATAGCTCATCAAAGCTGGACAGTACACAGCTGTGTCCCAGCTGGGCTCTCCAACCACAGTGCTAGAAATGTCTCAGAGAGGAAAAAAGAGGTTAGATCCATAAAACTATCCTAAGATAAGTAGGCGGGAAAACACTGAAGACATCCCACTGCAATTTACATAGGGAAGTAAGGAATGAACAGTGCAAATGAGGCTTATGCATTTATAAATGGATCCTTCTGTGTTTTCAGATTTATTTATTTGTGGGTTGGTGTTTTTTTGTGGCTTATGCTTCAGTTATTGAGAATAATCTGTCATGTGATTTATCACGCTCTTCTTACTTATTTGTGCTTATCTTAGTCAAGAAAGAGCAAAGCTAGAAAAAATGCTTAACTTGGAACTGGCCTTTTTCCTCTTATGGCAGAACATTATAAAAGGGAGAAATCCACTTGTAAAAACTACAACGTGACCAGGTTTTGATTAAAGAGTGGTTGACGTACTCAGATTGACACAAAGCCTCTAAGCTAGACAAACCTTGTCTTCCCTACCACAGATGCCAGCCTTGGTCATCCAGATGTGTGACCCGAGTCCTTGTAAGTCCAGACCTCACAGAAACATGGCTGGTCTTTTTGCACAGTCACTGTGTTTGGAAAAGATGCAGGCCCAAAGCATTTTCTGACATCGTTCATTACAATCAGCTGTCCAGTTTCTGACGTGATGGAGGACTATGCCAAACAGTAATTTTTCTTTTGCTTCCAGTCTTCCTACTCCTGCCCTATTTTGTACTCAGAGGCTCTTCACAGCAGCGCTTCTGAAGGTGGAAGACACCTAGAAACTGGTTAGGTGCTGTTTCACCCTGCAGCTCTCTGTTCAGTTCCTTCCTTGTTCCCAAAGATGTGGAGCCTCAAATTTCATCTTTTGCCATTTGTAGCCCTTTCAGTTGGATGGCAATCATCTCACACCTTCAGCAATATACCTTCCTGAGGACCAGCTGAGATTCAGGTCCTTAAAGGTTTTCAGGCCTTTAAAGCCATTTAGGCAACTTCATATGCTGCAGACATACCTTTATGAACTTTGTATTGCCTATGCCGTACCCATGATGGCCCATCAGCTCCACCAGGCTCTTCTGCAAATTCCACCAGATGCTTATTGTTTTAAGCTAGGTCTTCATATAAGGGAAGAAAAACCACAACCCCACTTTTCTCCATTAGTATATAGCATTAGACATCCGGCTTCTGTGTTGAGAGCATAATACAAATGTTCTGCTGTGTAGGTCTACTTGACTGATACATAGCTAGCAACTGTCTACATTGCCTATTAAGAAATAGATCATTGTGAGTCAGCAAACAGCCCAGGGCCAGATGACATCAGCTGGATGGGAGTGAACTACGTGCCATCACTTGGAACGATATAATCAGTGCTAAATTAGTTATTGGTCATCTGGTCAATCTGGTATCACTCTATTTTGTACTGTGGATGCCCTGCGGAAACAGTCTTGGGTGAATCAGCAGGTTGAGACACAGAGATATGAAACCTGGTTGTGATTTTTGGGAAATATAAGGAAGCAGATTCGTTCAGTGAATAATCTGGAGGATATTCTCCTTCTGGTAAATAATTTATACTTCGGCAAAGAATGCTTGAGAGCTACAGCATCAGTGACGACAGGAAGCTGCCTGTTTCATCTCTCCGTAACATCTACTACTGCATCCATCAGCTGCTGATGTTTTCAGAAGTGAACTGTGAAAAAGATTAAATGTTCACGTAAGAAGTAGCATCATGCTTGTAATTAATATTCCATTGTTAATATGGCATTGAGATGAATGAATGCAGCTCACATTTCAAAGCTGTTGTTTTCACGGTGTTTGCAACATCAGAGAATTTATATTGGCTACCTGACATTTCCCTTTACTGTTAATTATGCTCATAATTTAAATATGCTCAGAATGAAAGCTTAGATTTCTGGAGCAGGAATATGTAACTGATTCAGAAAGAACAATTATGTTGAAACATATGAAGTGATAGCGTGGCATTACAAATGACCCTGTTAGAAATCCTAAGAAGCAAAGCAATTTCAAATGGAACATGCAGCTTGTGGTTTATTGCAAAGTAAGATGTTGGATACAGTATCTCCATTTTTTGTATGTTTGTTTTTCAAACAAGGTCTTCAAGTTATAGTATGTGGAGCTAGCCAGTTTCTTAAATGCTGGGCTTTGCGAGTAACCTGGTAACAATTTTATCAAGTCATCATCTCATACTTTGTGAACACAGAAAGCTGGAGTCTTGCAATCTATGAGTGAAAATCATTTCCTAGAGAACATCCTACTTATTCTTTGTTGCCCAGTGACAGAACCAGAGGCATTGGGCACAAACTGAAACACGGGAGGTTGTCTCTGAACTTCAGAAAACTTTTTCACTGTGAGGGTGTCTAAGCACTGGCACAGGTTGTCCAGAGAGGTTATCTTCATATCCTTGGAGATATTCAAAAGTTGTCTGGACATAGTCTGGGGCAACTGGCTCTAGATGGCCCTGCCTGAGCTGGGGGCGCTGGACCAGATGACCTCCGGAGGTCCCTTCTAGCCCTAACTGTTCCATGATTGTAGGATTCTGTCTTTTCCTTCAGGTCAGTTTTCAAGACCCCTTACTACCACAATGTCCATGCTAAACTGCTAGCTGATGGAAGGTGCCCACTGATATTATTAGGATCTCATGCTTTCCTTAACAGAGCATGTGCCAAAGCCGCACTAAGCCAAGCTGTCCTGCCATGTGACCTTCCTTTTCCCGGCTTCTCCCTTTCAAGCTCCCTTTGTTCGCTTGCGCCAGCTTGCTTTATTTTATTTTATTTTGAGATCCTAAAATAATCTGGAAAGAATTTATTTCTCAGATTGTATTTGAACACCGGTGGAACTGGGTGCCCCTAGTCTGACAAGCTACTGCCAGAAGAGACAATGCTGTTACTAAATGGCACCCTGCTGGGCGTATTCTTGAAACCAAACATCTTCTCTAATTAAATGTAGATCTTCAACATCTTCTTTTTTTCCTTGAAAAAAAAATTATTAAAAAATAATTAACCCAGCCTTTTTGCAAAGGCATGTGACTCAGCTGCACCAAGGTAGGGTCAGGTTTGTGCTTCCATGCCTCTTAGTTGTGTTACATCAGGAATCACAGGGACAAACACTTTTTTTTCAGGGTTTAGAGGCTATAGGAGCGGTCATGGAGTTTAACATGAGTAATGAAAGCAAAGGTGTGTTAAAAAGTTCCCTCATGTTATTACTTGGCAGTTCATTAAGATATACCTTGTTTACCTGCTACAGCCTGCACACCAGATTTAGCTCTCTGCAGGAATCTGAAGGCATTTAATGTGCAGAAGCTGTGAAATGCAATGGAAACCAAAACACTTCTGTTTCATGCTTTTATGAAAAGCAAGGTACTTAAACAGTGACTGAGAGCCTGCTCATCCCTTCCAGACTTTTCCCCATGGCAGATGCAAGTGTGGAACACAAAAGTAGAAAAACAGATCTGATTGTCTTTACTTACTGGCAGGCTGGGAAACATGCTACGTTTCCTATTCAGTTCTTTGGGCTTTCTGTGAGATGTTATAATCTCCTTTGGCTTGTTAACCACTGCTGAAGCAAGCCAGAATTCATTTGCATTCTTATGCTGCTCAGTGACTCTCCAATAATGTCAGGTAAGAACACTGATTTTTAATTAAAATCTCAATTTCCAAAAGCACATTTCACAGTTAATACATGGCAAGAAATTCTGACCAGCTACATTATTTTGCTAAGTAGTGTGGGTTCAGCTATCGTCTTAATCACCTTTGAAGCAAAAAGTCACAGATTCACCACTGAAAAATGTGACTTCACAGAACAATGAGTATGTGAATGGCTGCTCTGCTGTACACAACAGGAGTTCCCCATTTGGAGGAAACATCAAGTGTGTGAGAACAGGAAAGCATCCTGTGTTTCAAGATTTAAAAGCCCATGATGGCAGTGTGATATAGTATACAGCAAATTGCTATGCAGTATACAATAAATTGCTGCTTAAGCTTTCCCATGCTATTTGTTTTACTTCTGGTTTTTTTAGGTCTTTATGAGCACATCACAACAGGCAGCCTTGAGACATTAGTGACTTTATCATCAGTCCAAGGTCCTCAAGATCTAGGAAAGCATTACCCGTCCTATTATACTGAGGGGCATGAGATGCCAGGGCCCAGATCTCCAGCTGGTATAACCAGTCCACAGAAGCAGAGGAACCTCTCTCAGAGCTACAGGAATTTGCATCTGCACATCTAGGGAGTAAACAAGTCACCTGAGGTTGCACAGCAATCCTGTGGCCCAGCTGGGAACAAAATTCACATCTCTGAACTGCAGGCTCAGGTTCAGCCTCCTCACCTGCCCACAGTGCCTATGAAGACTATTAAATATTTATTTTGTCCATTCACAAGCCATCGCACCCTCAGTGGCAACGGCTGGCTGCACACATCAGCTCCAGCTGGCCCTTCGGGAGCAGGCACAGTGAGCGAGGACATTCCCACTCAACAACCATTCCTCCTCCATTTTTTTTTTTTACAGTTGTGGTTGACTGCTCCTCCAGCTAAGGCTTTTCAACATTTTCAATGAATCAAAAAAAAGCAGTTCTGGACTGCTTGCAGCATTTAATTCACCTTGAATCATTTGGTTTCACTTTGGGACATGGTAAAAAAACCCCAAGGGCCAGATTCACAAGAGGAATGAAGTAATCATGAGAACCTGGTATTATTGTTCCTCCCTCCTGTGCCGTAGATCCTAATGCTGGACATTCACACCATATGTGGGAAACCTTGGGTCTGATGCCCTCTTTGTCTGGTCCACAGCCCCCAGGCTGCCCCACTCAGAAAATATGGCAAGTGCTAAGCTGCAGTGTGTGCTGAGGCAGGGGTGTCATGGCTCTCCTGTTATGGCTGGACCACTTCACAATGAAAACTTATATATTTATTGGATAAAAAATAAGATAAATCTCTTTAAGATGGTGGTCAGGTCATATGACAAGGGGATCTTCAGATTTTTAGTTGCTGCTTCACTGAATATTTATGAATATGAGTAGAAGCATGTAAACAAGAGAGAATAAATGAGCTACATGGTCCATTGCCCAGACCCCAGTGCCAAGGAGTTCCCGTGGGAAGCAGTGCACTTAGTTATGTTTCTGACCTGATGTTTGTCCTGTCTGCTGGGCAATACAGCCTTGGAGTGAGAGTGGGGAAAGGGACTATGGGCTCCTTTCCAAAATTTATACTCTAGGAATTCAAACCAGAATTCACAAATAATTTTGTTGCATCCAAAAGTACAGCTTTGGGGCAGACTAACTATTCAGCAACAAAAGTCATCATCCACCTCGTTTAGACCATTGCTTTTGAAGTACAAGGCTGACAGAAAGCAGTAATGTCCACCAGAATGTAACACCCTGAGCTATGTCTGGTCCGGTGTTCAATTAGGTGAAAAAAGAAGAAAACATCACCCAAACTTGCAAGATGTGGGTGACTGGGAAAGCAATTGTCAAATATTGAAGGCTACGTTTGCCATTTCTTGCCCTTCACCTGCCCTTCCCTGGTGGGGGACTCAGAAAAATGAGGTTTCTAGATCATAATCTGCAGAGAATTCCTTATAAACCCCTTGGATAGGTTTCAGTTTTTAACATCATACTGAACCAACTGTTATTCTTCTGAACAAAGAAGCAAAAAAATCAAAAGCTTTCAACTAGGTCATGCTAGTATTATCAGGAGTGAGTGTGAGTGGTATCATTTCACACATACTGCATCTCTCAATTAAGGAAAATGCCAGACTTCTGTTAGCAAGACAGCTGGTGGTACTCAGTGACTAAATATAGTACTGTCATCACCTAGGAGCACAGCCAGGACATTTTAGTGGTTGGGACAACTGATATTTTGGTTTAGCCAAAACAATTTTTAATCATATACTATTATTTTAAATAACTAGTGTAAGAAATCAGTGAATGAATGTATTTTAAATATATTTTACCGTTTTTATTTATTATGTCTATTTTCAACTAATATGTTACTGATTTGTAAAAAAATTACACATATTGTGTACATTTGGGATAGAAAAAACGGCTAAGTAAATACAGCTGGCACTCAGCTGATTCTCTGATTGTCTGTACATTAGATAAACTCCTTTAGACAGTCTTTTTATTGTGTGTACAGTCCCTTGATCAGTGAGACTTGGGTCCCCTGGGGAGTGATTATTAGGCATGACTCCACTGCTCAGGAGAGGCAAAGCCACAAGTAAATATACGTAGCTCATCTTAAGCGAAGGCTGATGCAGTTCACCCCATAGTTGATGAAAATTCTTTCATCTGCAATTACAGCTGGATTAGGTCCTAAATTCGAGAATATATCTTCCCAAAAAAAGTCTTCCAGACAGAGGGCAAAAGACCTCTGGGTTCTCACCTCTCCATCAATGTCCCAGGCATTTTGCATTAGCACTCTTTGTATCTCCTGTGGACCAAGCCAAAACCAGATACATTTAGGTATATTCCTAAGGAAGAATGGAAACAGCTTTGTGTGCATAACGCAGTTGTAACTTTAAGGTCCATAAGCCTGAGCTTGCCAGGTTTACAAACAAGGGTATGCTCATGAGTAGCTGAGGCACAGAAATGAAGTGTCTGTTTCTTCCTTCTGTCCAAAAAAGATTGGGTTTAGGTCTGGTTTAGCTATGACTGAGTAAGTATTTCAAAATGTTTATTAACAGTTTTATTGTTTTACTTCTGCTGCCAGTTCTAAACAATAAGGGCCAGGAACACCAGCTTTGTTTGTACTTATATTAATCCATGATTGTCTGCGGATGTACACACAGAGGTATCCTCTGCAGCCGGTGGATTAGAGGATGAGTTGTTAGTCCTGCTGTGTGTTGAATATAAGCTGAAAAATGATAATGCTAGGGAGCTTTCTCAAAATGGTCTACCAGTGTGAAAACCTGACTGTTTACCTCTGTGCTAATATCAGCAAGAGTTTTTTTTTTCAGCATCTATCCTCTCTCATTGTCTTCCTTAGCCAGAGCAACCAATAATGTGTTAACATTAAGAACGAGTTGCAATCTTTCTTTTTTTGTGATTAAAAAAATGGCATGGAAGCTAAGGAAAGAAAGACTTTAATACATTGCAGAGTACTTGCAAGTAAAGCTTTTTATCCATGCAGTCAAGATAACGTGGGCAGCAGTAATACACATTTCCCTCTTGGTCTTTTGGCCAATTTTCCCTCTGGCCTCCCAGCAGCCTTGGCCCTCACAGGACTGTTTTGCCTTGGACCCACACCTGGGTGAAGGCTAACTCCAGCATGGCCACCAGCAGGCATGCCTGAGCTGATCACTTGTTTCAGTCACTCCTTACTTCAAATGCTAGCTAAGAGCTGGTGCATATCTAGCTGCAGACCACTGTAAACAGAGAGGTGTGTGCGTGCTTTGTTCTGTTGCTGCTGCTCACCATATTGTTTGCATCCAGCTGACAGGGCTCAGCTGAACAAGGAATAAGCTTGTGTTTTCTTGGAGGTGACAAGAGCACTTTGCATTGTGCTTCTGCTGGTAGTTATCAGCATGGCTTCCCTTCCTGAGGCCCTGGGGGAAACCAAAACTGTATCAAGCTTTGTAAGGGAAAGAAAGTTCTCTTCATTGCTCTCTACCAAGGGTTTTTCTCTGATCTGGCACATTACTGGGAAAATAATAATAATCTGAAGGAAATTGTGTTTTCTGCTGCCCCAGTGCTGTTGCGCTGGCTCAAGAGGAGTGCTGAACTGTACGTGCAGCTCCTGACACCTGGGCAGCGGCCCTGCCAGCTCACTGAAGAGAACCAAAGACCTCAGCTTCTTCTGCTCTTTTCCTGTCTTGCCACTGCGGCTGAAGAAGATCCTGGAAGATTTAATATCAATGGTAGACATGTTTTGCTTTTGGATTATTCTCTTGCTTGAACAGTTTTCAGACGGACATCTATAGCAAGGACAATTAACATATCCTTCTATAGAAAAGCATTATTTTCCCCCACTCATTCATCCTTTGTTCACTGGAGAGTTTTTTTAGTTATTATTGCTTTAATAGCTCCATGTTTGTCACAAAAACACAGTACTGTTTGCTAATGAGGTAATAACTACAATCATAACCAAGGAATCTGTCCTTTGAGTGATGCTACTAGCCTTATCGCTCAGTTTTTAACTTTACTGGAACTGATAACTTTAAAGCATTAGTCAATAAATTATGATAGCCTTTCTCTTTTAATATAATTATTTTCATCACTTCCATGCTAAATTTGTTACTTTAAATAACTTTTTTTTAACACAACAGAAAGATATAACTGGGAAGCATTAATTTGTGCTTGAAAGGTGTATTTAAATTTTTTTCTCTAAAATGAACAAACACCATGACCTAATTTTTATAGACAGAGAAAGCAATAAATGCCAGCCCTGAAAGAGTAGATTTAACTAGATAGTATTCTAACTTCTTAATTAATTTTTAAATGTAAGAGATGATTTCACCTATTTACATATTGCTAGAGGTAAAAGGGGAAAAAAGCATTCATCTTGAGTTGAGTTCAGAGAGTCTGCTTTGCCAAAAATAAAGGCAAACACATTAATATACGGGCCAATGTCGGCAGCATCAGGAATACATTTTAAAGGAGAGGAGCTGGTCTGGTTTGTCAGTCTGGCATGTACCAATGGAAAAGTCCTTCATCTACCAACAAATACGTACCTGCACAGTTGGTCCTACAGCCAGGAAGGGTCTGCACAGCATGTCCACTCACAGGGGCTGAGCCCCTGTTAGTCCCTGAGCCCGTGTTGGCTCTGCTAGACAGAAAGACAGACACAGGAATGCAGAGGTGAAATATACTGCAAAGATGATTCTACTACATAATATTAAATTTGCTCAGCATAAAATTTTACAGGCTTATCCTGGACCACCCAAAAGCTGTAGTGATTAATCCAGGGATCTCCCCTCTCCTTTACATGGTTGCTTTTAACTGTTCATTCATTGCAATGTACTTTAGATTGTTAAACATAGACACACGGAGCATGTTTGTAAAATACATGTATGGTCTAAAGTATACATGCAATCTAAAGGCTTGCTTCTCTTGTTACAGTAGAGCTCCAGACATAAACTCCTTTTTTTCAGGAATCCAACGGTTAGATGAGGAAACTTCTCCAAAGTTGAAAATGAAGAATAATTAATTTAAAAAACTGAGCTTATATGCAGACTTGTTTTTAATTTACTAGACTGAAAAATGCTTAGCTTAGTGGGTTCACAGACAGGCATAACTTTACAACTGATTTTTTGGCAGATAATTAGTTTACTCTTGTAGCAATGGCCTTTTTGAACACCAGAGAAGGCATCCCATCAAATGGATGTAATTTATTTTACAGGGAGGGGTGAAAGTTTTGGTGCATTTTCCAAGAAAAATTCCAAGGCTTAAGTGAACATGTTCGCCCAGCAGTTACACCAACATGAATTGTTATATAAACCCATATGTGTGAGACAGCTATGAGCAGTAAAAGTAACAACTCTGAGCTATTAAGATGTCTAAGTGTGCCTTTATATAAAAGCCTTAAAGAGCTGCACAGGGAGTCATTCTTGTGTATTATGTCAGGACCTTACTTAACATGTAGAAGTCGACACTGACACCGTCAGCTGTGATGTAAAACACTTGGAGGCTAGTTTCACAGGGCAGGCGTTTCCAAAGAGTTCAGCGCCCACCACTTCCCACGTAGGCAGCTAAATGAAGTGATGAAACTTTAAATGCTCTCAGCTTTCATGGGAGCTGGTAGATGCCGGGTGGATTTAAAAACCTGTCCCTGCTTTTGAAAAATCCAGCTTTCCCTGGAGTAGCTGCGCTGTCTGCTCTGAAGCTCCTGGAGGGGTGATGAAGGGGACCAGCTAAAGCACTGGTGACCTGTGAAGGTGGCTGCTGGAGACGGGTTCTTCTGAGCCCCACGGGGGATGTCTAAAACAGGCTGAAGGAACATCCCTGCTGTCTCTCTAATGTCCATGCCATGGCATTGTGTTAAGGAGCTTAATTAAAAGAAGAAAGCTAAGGACTACCTGCTCTGGAAATGTCCTCTCTCAGATCATAAGATAACACCGTATTTATTGTGTGAGCACTGTATCTGCCACAACAGACTCTTATTCTGAATGGCTTCAAACATCCTGTTCCAGTACACATGAAAGCCAGCATAATTCACAAAATGCCTTTTATACCCTAGTAATTTTATTTTAAAAAGATGCAAACAAAACAATGTGTTAGATTACATTCTGGAGCTGTTGTTCAGATGTTTTATGCTATTACTCCAGCAATAAAAGGAACATTAAACTCCTGAGGCCAGGCTGAGTCTAGCTATTTTCAGCACCTCTGGCAGGCTGGAGTGGAGCCGAGGCACCTGGCTGCCGGGGGGTGGCTCAGAAAGTTTGTCCCCCACAACTGCCGGCTGGCCCCTCACTCTGGCCCTGCAGGTCCCTGTGGGGGCACAAATATCCCCGTCACTGCAGGAGACCGGCTCTGTTCACAATGTTAGAAGGGGAGTCTACAGAAGAAAAAGCCATCAAGGGCTATTGAACAGAAAGACATCAGCGATTACACCGCAAGGTGGGGCAGGTACCAGGCCTCTTCAGATCCTCCTCAGGCGTCAGCTGATGGCTGCTGCCCTGCTGCTGGAGGCAGCTGGAGCAGGCTGGGACAGACCTACTGTTTGTCTGTGAGTTCACTGTTCGGTTGCTCACGCCATGATCCAGACAGTGAGCGGAGAGGTTCCTAGATGTCATATAACTTCCTGGAAAGGCCTGTCTGCCAGACCTGCCCAAATCACCTGGGACCTTCAGTGCTTCCCAGTTCTTGTCTTTTTGGTGGCGTGGTACTTCCATGCTCAGCAGAGCAGTGGGCTTTCCAAAGGTGAAGGTACAACTTTACCCCTCCGTCCCCAGCTGACCCTCTCTGGTCAGCAGAGTCTCCTGGGCAGCATTCAGTTCAAATGCTGTTTCAGAGTTAATAAAGCTCACATTTCTTCCTCATCAAATGCTTCACCCCTTCAGTTGTTTCCCCATCGTAAGTCGTGGTGATGAAACTTCCTCCCCTGCTATGCACAGGTAGGTACCTACTGCTTAAAGTAAACTCCAAATTTTAGATCCCAAGTGGACAAAAATATCTATGTGCAGTCTTGACTTAATTGCATAAGCTTCAGGGGAAACATCACTATGCCTGGTGTTTCTGTTGGCCACATCCAGATAGTTCTGTGCACAGCATGGCAACATTAAATTGCCCTTTGGTATTGATGTGCAATGAAACCCCAGAGACATTGCACTTAATGCATCCTCACTGTTTGGGCTTTCTAGCATCTGTATGCTGTACTTTGCAACTTCAGTGGTCTTATTCTACATTTTTGGGGGCATATGTAACAGAATGATACTGTATCTGGCTGATTTGAGTAATAGATGTGTGATTTGATGCATCTTTCTCCTGTCTATTAGGAGATGAAGTCAAGATAATTTTTCAGTATGGTACGTTAGGTATTATTTCATGACACTCCATTGCAAAGATTATTCTACATTCTTTGCAAAAAGCCATGGAAAGGTTTAACCACCTGCAAATTAACTGCAAATTATCCAGAGAGAAATGGATCTTCTGTAGGTAAACTAAAAAGAAACACAGGAATGATGACTTGGAAGAAGAATAATTAAAGAAGTTAAGATATTTTATTCCTTCTAAGGCTCTTTCATCTTAACTGACATTCTAAGAAATCGGCAATCTGAAATCTGTGATTTATTACCTTAAAAGTTTTAGGACTTGCCTTTTTTTTCTCAGGCTTTGTCAGATTTTAAACTTCCACGAGATTCTGCCCTAAGTCCTTTGAGAATTAATAAGCGAAAGGTTCCAGTGCAGACAGAGACACATTTTTCACGCTTCCCTCCTTCCCAGTGTCTTGTTTTCCGTGTTCAGCCTCCTCAGAATGAAAGGGAGAAAAAATTGCAGCCAGCAATGTCAGCTCATGTTATTATTCGAGATACAGAAATGCCTTAGCCAGCATTTATACAAAGCTTGGTAGAGTGTAATAAAAAAAGACTGAATTGCTTATGACTTCCTTATTTTACTTGGTTATTTTCCCAAGTTCAGACAAAAGAGTGAGATTCATCTGACTCTTATGTTGAACTACACAAAATTTAAGTTTCCCACTAAGCTGTTTGCCTGTGTTGTCCCCACAGCCCCATCTCACCATAGATGAGAGAAATGTCTCCAGACGGTGGTTTGCCCCCTCCGGGGACCGCTGGGCTGACTCACACTGTGGAAGGGCCATCTCTGCGCTGGGTGAAAAGGACCATCTAGCTGACCAGCCTAATGGGTGCCTACGTTGGGGATGGCTAAAGTTAGGTCTGAGTCATTCTTCTCTAAGTTCAGCTTTCAATTTAGGAAAGATCAGGGGGGCAGAGTACCTGAAAAGGCAGCAGCCTTGGTCACAAAAACATCCTCTCCCCAACAGATTTCCAAGTTGATTGCCAGCATGGTGTTTCCTGCCCCCACCATGTTTTTGCCTGGCCATGGTGGCCACCACGGTATTTCCTGTATTTATATTTATATAAACACATATGAATACATTTTTTAGATCTGGTCAAATACAGAAAGCAAACAAACAACAAAAAAAAAATCCAGGAACAAATGATGTATGAAAAAATTCATGAAATAGTTGAGCTGGTCACTGATCCATGATTCACTAAGTCAGTCTTTATACAAATGAGTTGAAATTAATTTCCTGGTATGAAAAAAATCCCCAAAGTCTCCTGAATTTTATTATGAATGATTCTATGCGCCTTAAAATTCAGATGAGAAATGAATTAATCATTCTCTCTTATTTTCTTGCTGACAAAGTCTTCCTTCTCATCCACTCAAGGCAAGGACTACACAGTGGGTTACTAGCTGTGCTCAGTGAATGTTGAGTAGCACCCATCAGCTGAAAGTTTGTCACAGGAAATATTTGGTGGATCCTTGAGTACGCAGAATGCATTAGAATGAAATCAGAATTTATTTGCAAGTGATTCACTGACTGCAGAAATGTCTGCATTTGTAATGAGTAGTTTAACAGTCTCCACACACATTCATGGTTTATATGGGGCACATCTGTCATTTAATTAAAAAAAGGAAGTAAGAATTAAGTTTACAGTTTTGATCAAGCTATGTGTATTTTAGTAAGATATTAGTCCATGTGAGCCCTCTGTACATTGTTCGAGTATGCAACTTACCTGAGGAATGTGGACAAATTCTGACATTATTAGTACTTCTAATATGACCAGATTCTGCAGTCCTTACAAATGCACAGTGTGTGCTAAAGCTCAAAAAAACTTCCTGTATGTTTTTGTTGGTATGAGGAGGGGTAAGGACAGACCCATACATGTGCTTTTGGAGGAGGGGTAAGGACAGACCCATACATGTGCTTTTGTGTATATATGTATATATGCATATTTATCTTTATTGTATTATGTAATATATTCCAATCCAATACGCTATGTGTATTATTTCATGATAATATATCTTACTTGATTGCGCAGCCTTTTTCTTCTCTGCTTGAGACTGCATTGACACACATTTGCTTCAACGGAAATCTGGAGTTTGCATAGTCTGAATGCATCTTGAAGAGATTTTGTCCTGCCTACATCATAATCTGAAATGAAATATGGACAAATATCTTTCCCAAAGAAAACTAGGTAGGAAAGAGTGAAAGAAACGGCTTCATTACTTTCCTTTCTTTTATAATACTTACTCACCCTCTGGATGTTGTGAAGTATAGTGACTAAGCATTTTTTTTTACAAGGCATTCAGCTTAGTTCTTTTTCTACAGTTACTGTAATGATGTTATTGATAAATTTGTATAAACCAAATCTTGCTCTGATAATGCAGGACTTTCCTACCTGTGATCCAATTCCTGCTTCCCATGCCTTGCCTGTGCACTTACCTGTGAATGCCAATGTGTGCGAGTGCCTCTGTGTCTGGGCCAGCACCTACAGGTCAGGGCTGACCTCTGGGCAGCCCAGGAAGGCACCCGGTATCTGACAGCACCATCAGGGCCCAGAGTGCAGCTGAGCTGCCGTGAGATGAGCGGTGAGTTCTGCGGTTAGCCTGTAATTACATGGCTGGTTTGTGATGGAAATTACCAGTTTGCACCGAAGGGTTCTGTAGCCACCTGGGACCACATTCATGGGGTTAACATACAGTTCAGGTTCTTTATTTCTGTGTATTAGTGAGCCTCCTGAAGTTGCTTTGCTGGGGTGGATTATTCGAAGCACATGACATGTCCACAGCTTGTGCACGTTCCATATAATCAAACAACAAACACCCTTGGCAGGGAACGGGGGGTGGTTTATATGAAAGGCCAAAATCCCCTTTGGCATGGCTCCGCAGAGTCTTTAGTGTTACACCCGCGGGGGAGCTGACCCCAGCCCTCGCAGGGATTTGGCAGGCCACCTCACCATGAGGACATTCCAGTGCTTCCAGGGACATGAATTTGAAACAAAGAGTTATTTTGGTGGGACGAGGTTGACAATTGTTTGTTTTTCAGAGAGTTACCACATAATGTTAAAATAGTATCTTGCCTTAATCGAAATCTTGATGTGGTGGTATCGTATGATCTATTAATCTGGGAAAAAATGTAAACCATAAGATAATAAATGTAAACAGTGATTAAACCGCAAACATTCCTTGGAGTAAATGACAATATAATTAAACTTGAACTCCACAATGCAGATTCTTTCAGTGCATAATCGAAATTGTGTAAGATGCTTTGGCAATATGTTTAACATTAACTTAAAGCAAGTAATTTTAGGCACCAGGGTCTGATTTTTCTCTTATTGACATCAGTTGTGCAGCTCCGACACTGTCTATGCTATGGCTTCTTTGTGATGTGCCTCACGGACTCGCTCCTGGAGAGTGCCCCTCCCGGCTCCGTGCTGGAAGGAGAGGGGGCTGCACACCATTGCCTCTCCGGAGCTGGGGTCCCTTCGAATGAAACCCGAGCATTCAGGTATTACAGGGAGCTGCAGGGCAACCTGCTGGGAAAGCCAGGGAGAAGGAGTGCCAGGGGGGCTGCCTGGCACATCTTCCCACAGCTGACATGCCCTCCCAGGGACATAAGAGTGGCCATCCTGTGTTCAACCAGAGGTGCATCTAGCCCTCTTGTTTGTCTGTGATATCAGCTGAAAATTTATGCTTGGGAAGAGTATAAAAAAAGGTAAGCATCCCACAGAATATCCTCCCATGTGTCTGCAGCCTTCATGTTTGGACTTTGGATGTTCTGCTTTCAACTGGTGTACCACTATTCCTTCCTGCTGGTCAGCATGTGTATGTGGGAACCAGGACTCCAGCAGTTTTTGCTAGAAAGACTCCAAGCTTTTGCCTGAGGTCTTCAGCAAATGAACAGAAACTCCCAAATTTAAGGAAGTTGAATGACAGTTTAACGCTTCCTTCACCTTGCTTCCCGCAGATAGCTTTTCTAGACATCTTGGCCGAAGGAAATGCTTTTAAAAGTTCACACTTCATACACTGATGTTGCCAGCCCAAGGGCATCAGCATTGCAGGAGCTGCAGTCCCATGCCATTCTCAGGGCAGTGGAGGTCACGTAGGAGGCTCATCCCATGGGCACTGCTGCACAGCTGAGACCCAGTTTGGAAGATGTCTCTGGCTGATTTGTCTGCCTTGCCCCAGCCCCAGATGATGGCCTAAGCCCCTATGAGGTATGCAGGGCAGTTTTAGGACAAGTGAAGGCACTCCTGGCAAACCTGTACCTGCTGTGACTACACTGCAGGTAGACATGCTCTTGGCTCTGTAGTTAAGAGTAATCCAGGATGGAATAGAATAGAGTTGATGGTAAGTGAGGAAAGAAGGGGAAAAAAGAAGACTATCCCTCTCTGAAGAACTCCAGGGACTAGAGTCTAGGGACCTTGACTTCAGCAACTACGAACAATCAGCAGCCACAGCCAGCACTGCTAACGAAACAGCATCAGTTCCATAGTATTGCATGATTATATAAACAGAAATGATAATTAAATATACAAAAATAAACACATATATATATATATATACACACACATGAGCACACACACACACACATATATATAATTGCTTAGAGCTCCTTGCTGTGTTCTGGAATGAGGCTTGTTGGGAAAGATGTGAATCTGGGATTTAGTGGGGATTGCAAGTTGCCAGGCTGTGGTTCCCAGAGCATTTGACAATAGCCTCTGGAGAGCTGGCTGGTCACATGCTAACAGCCCCTCTTCGTTGTTTCCAGCCACTAAATTACAGCCACAGGAACCGAGAGCCATACTAAGTGCATTCTTAGCATAGTGGTTCCTCAGGCTCTTCCCATAGTGAGGAGGGACAATGTCCACAAAAACTTTGTGACTGAAAGCAGCATCCAGGAGGTCTCAGCCCATGAGGCAAGCTGGGCATATAGTTGTGGACCAAACTGTGAAAAATTCTGGAAACTTGCTTCATGCTGGTAGTAGTTCATATGACTGACACTTGGGCAATAGCGGTTTCCCAGAAGTAAGAGCTGGTGGATTTGTGGAGATCATTCTTTTTACATCCATCTAAAAAAATATTTTTCTGAGGTAAACGAAGGATGTAGAAACATTTTTACTGAGATTCTCCTTTCTCTGCAAACCTGATTTAAACTACTGCTAGACTCATTATAGCACACGCACAGGAACAGATCACAGGTTAAAATAAAAGCAAGCAAAAGTGAGTATATATACTTCTTCTTACAATCTCTCCCCTCAAGGATTATTTTATGCCTCTTCAATCACACAGTTGGGCTTTGGGAGAATATTTAAGCTGGAGTTCAAAACCCTGGAATTGTCCACAAATGGTTTAAACCTTTTGATAGTTGATACTCAATGTTAATGTGACCAGTCGGCATGCATAGCAAACAGCCACAGCGAGTGCCAGCTAGCTCAACTTGTTTCACTTCCTTGCTATTGTCACTGGCTTGAGAAATTATCTTATTTTTTGAAATTATCTTACTTTTTAAAAGAAGAGCAATTGATGTAGCTGGCCAGAGGCCAAAAATAAACCAACTTTTTCTGTTACTGTTTTCCAAAATGGAAGTGAAAGTCAGGTAAAACTCTCTTTAAAGTTTATCTGATTCATTTTTAAAAAGCCTTACACTATATATCTTCATGGCACAGAATTTAAATCAAGTTGCCAATGTCATTGATGACAGAGGTACATTTTTGGAGTTATAATTAAATGCAAGGTAAAAAACTTGTAAAAAGTCGTTAAGCAATTCACACTCCTGATTTTCAGCCACAGATAGTGACCCCTGCAGCTCTGATCCTAGGTGATGTGGTCCAGCATTCAAACAGGTTAAAATTACACTGGTACAATTTAGAGGCATGAGCAGTGAATTCTCAGCACAACAATGAGTATTGGAAAATACTCATTTATCAGATGCTTTTCTCAATGCGAGCAGATACTCCTTGCTGGAGTGTTCTGTGCAAACCCAGAATTGCTGTCAGTGCACTCTGAGCCTGGAAATAGCCGTTGTGGAGGCTTGGCCCAGGGTCCCACACACCACAGAGTGCTGCCTTTTCCACTCTTCTTGGGGGGAGACTGAATTCCTCCTTTCTGCTGGCCTGTTTAGCTGTTTTCGGGCTGACATATGCATATGAAGGACTGGATCCTGTTGAGAAAATGGATATTGAGGAAACTTTACAGAGACATCTCTTCTTGAAGAGATGTTGCAGTAGCACAGCGGCTGCCTCAGGCACTGCGGGCGGCTGAGGAGCTGCTGCTTGTGCAGCTGTGCTGCCCTTAGCACTGCAAAATGGCTTGTTCTATATTTAGCTCAGAAAGGAGACGACAGGGAATGTGGCTGCTGCCTATGAAATACTGACTGTGCCAGGCAAGGTAATTAGGGCACTTCATGAGAAGGCAGCAAGAAGTCTAAAGCTGAGAAGAGGCTGCACCTTTTCACATGGCGGGGAACAGATTTGTGGACACAGCTGCATCACGCTGTTAGCGCTCAGATGCTAAAAGGACAGAAATGGGACTAGAAGAATTTAATAGTGGGAAAAATTGTAAGGAGACTTTAAATACTAGTCTTTCAGAGAAAATAGGCCTTGGTGAAACAGAAAATGTTCTTGTACTTTTCTCCCTCAGTTTTCCTCTCCCAAGACTGAATCCCAGACTAGCAGGGTTGCTAGTCAATGTGGGGATGGCACATCTTATTTCCCCATGATGATGTCTGCTAAAATTCAGAGTAAGTTTATGCCATTTAACCAAAAAAAGAAGACGTGGGAAAAAAGGTAAAAAATGGTGCATCAGTTTGATTGAATACTTACAGATACTATGAAACTGAAAAACCACATACCAACCACATTGCTGTAGCCACAGTTTCAGCTGTGAACGGTTTTATCTTTCCATTTATTAGAAAAGTCAAGATAAGTTTGAGTCACCTTTTCATATGGCTAGGAGACAGCTTTTCTTATCATGATTCCCAGCCACAACATTTGTCTGGATGCCCCAGCAGAGGGGCTGCTGAAGGGAAGCTCTCACTGTTGGTCCATCACGTCTGGGCTGTGCTTTGCCCTGGAGCACACATTTGTAACCGGGACACGCTGCAAAGCTTTTCCCTAGGCTGTGGTGGTGGGGGAAGAAGTGGGATGCAGGAGGATGGAGTGCTTGTAACCCAGGTTTGGGGACAGGCTGCTTTCCCTACATGGGCACCGATGGTGGATGGAAGTGGGTTGTACATGATGGATTTTTAATTTTGGAGTTTATGAGGAACTATTCAGAGCTCGAGATAAACTTTTCTGTTAAATGATCTCAAAATGCGTCTGGGTAAACAAAACAGTATTTCTATCTTGCAATGTCAGTACCAGCATACTGCAAAGCAACCATCATTTCACACGCCTGCTGGATATTTCTGGGCTTTGTAAGCACATTTGCTCCATTTGGAGCAGTGTCTCTTTGTGCTGCTGCTTTATAAAAGAAGCATAAAGATGGGAAATGTCCCACCCCAATCAAATGCAATGGGGGAAACTCTGAAAGCAACTGTTCAAAAGGTTTAAACAGTTCAGCTGATCTCTTCCATTTGTATTAGCTTTAGGTACCAGTTGCTATGGCAGTAGAGGAAAATATTTCAAATTGTGGCCTTTTTAAATCTTCAGAATTCTTTTGTATTTCAGCAACACAAAGTGCATTTATAGTTAGTGCCAGGCATATATTGGACATATTTTCTTTTGTAGCTGAGGAGTGTCCAGCTTAAGCTTTGTTTTAGCTTGGCTGGAGATTTCACTAGATATTTAATTTCTAAGTTATTTCTGCCTTTAAAATGGTATCCTTTAAAAAAGCCAAAATTTAAAATACAAAGATAAAATATATTTTAAAAATACAAAGTAGTCTAGCCATTTCCATTTTGACTCATTCAAAATAACAATGCAATGAGATCTGACTTTATAAAAGCTGCCAAAAATCCAAACTTTTTCAGTGGCTGTTTCAGCTACTGAAAGAATTGAAGAAGTTAATTCAGCCATCTGCATTTTAAAACATAGCTTATTTCTTCAGTGCTTGCTGAAACACTGTTCCCACAAAGTTCATTTTAAGTTGTTGTAAAGATATTCTCACCTTTGGGGATTTGCAGGAATCAACCCAACATGTATGGTTTTATTGTTTTTTTAAATTAATATCTCATAGTCATTCACCCTTTGCTGCCTCCCACTTTACATAATGGTTATTAGGCTTTCCCTGAGAAATGGTCTCTTAGTAACAACATACAGAATATAGGGAAGGAGGGCCAGGAACAGAATGCTTAAAGATAACGGTGATGAGGATGCTGAAAAAGAAGTCAGCAAGATAGGAAACAAGGGGATTCAGGGGTCAGCAGAGCGGGAACAAGCAGGAAATGGAGGGAGGAACTGAGTGTCAGAAGCAGCTGATAGATTCATTGACTTGCATTTTCTTAGGGTAATACTTCCTCCCTCGGTATGAAAGGCCAAGGCTGCCTCGCCTTGCATCTTAAACCTTCAGGCTGCGTACCTGAGAAATGCTGCTGGGTGACTCTGCGCTTACATTCCTTTTGCATGTCTTAAACAGCTGAAAATCCTGGTTACTCTATAATAGGGATGTAAAAACTTGCAGGGTTAAAGGAGGAGGAACATTGCTTCACTAAGTGACATCGACAAAATTCAAGTATTCACTGAAATCAAACCTGTTTGTAACAAGCACTGGCCAGCTGAAGTTTAATTTTCCTTCTGTCATATATAATTATTTCATAAAGGTTATGAATCTTTCTGACAAGAGGGAAATGGGGAAAGTATATTCAGGGGCTACTTTACCGCCAATCTTAAAGGCTTTTTGTGTTTTAGAGAAATTAGGTTTACTGTAAAACAAGACTTGAAAGTCTATATTTTATTAGAAAACTAGGCATGAACAAGGGATTGAATAAATAAAGCAAAGGAATGTTTTAGAACATATTAAGCTATTAATTTGCTAAAGCTGGTCATCTGGTAGTGGGTAGAAAATGAAAAATAAGTTTTCAATTTGCAACATAAACACAGTTTATGCACATTTCATGCACATGGACAGTGCATGAAATAGGTGCTAATCAACATTTATTTGGGAATGTAACTGCTAAATTAGTTTTTTAGAAACTGCTTGGACTGGATCTCATTAGTCTTCCTCTGTGTTCACTGTGGGATACACAAACCATAGCATGTTCTCACAGCTGGTCAAAAGGAGAGTTTATAGGTTTATGCACTATTTGTCAACCATGTGCGAAGATCAGCTGTAAAACAATATGTCTTGAACTAAATTAGCAAAAGAGCAGGACCCTGATCAAACTACATTGTCATATGTTCATCACCCAAAGCACATATAGAATCCATAAAAAAAGGAGTAATAAACAAACCTTAGGGCAACTGGTACCACATTTGCAATTATACCCTTTGTATTGGTTTCCCTCAGTAGCCCCCACAAAGCTGTATTTGAGAGCATGCCCAGCCCAGGACCGGCACACTGGGACCTGGTACTATGCTAGATGGACCCTCCTTCTTGCCTCAAATCCTTATACTCTGATAGTGGCCTTTTGCTTAAATAATTACCTTTGTAATAAGGTAATAATTACGTTTGTAAATACCTTTAAATAATTACCTTTGTAGGCTATTTACACATCCCTCTGATTCTGACAGGACAGGGTTTGAGGCGCCCCTTGTCCCTCGGCATGCTGCGCCGGGTCCCTGCTCCCCTGATGTGTTCCCCCAGCGCCCACCATTTTCCCTCAGGGGAGATGTCCTCGTGCCGCCTCTGCCTCCAGCGCTGATATTAAGCAATGTATAAATGTATAAAGAATGACCCATACCTGTAATCCTGTGCAAATGTTACCATGTTAATTTAACAACATGTATTTTGCATAAATGTGTGTTGATCGGCATTTCTTTTATTACATTTTAGAACTTGTTATTAATAGAAACCAACAGTAGCTGTTCCACTACCTTTGATAGCAGGCTGCTGGGAGTGTGATCGCTCAGGATGTCTGCTTACACTTCTAAGGTATTGTCACAAAGTCAGCTTTCTTTTAATCCTTTGCAATTACTAGCTGTTCCAAAACTTACTAGAAATGATGACAAATATTAAAGAGATCCCTGTCTGGTTCTTTTAAAATTCATACATGGGAATTATCTGATCTTGTTGATATTAAATCTTCATTTCAAATCTGCTGCTTAGCATTCTTGTTAGAAAGGGTTATAATTGGTATGTGGAGTATTTTATCTTATGTATAAATCTGTCTTTTTTTCCCTGCCACAAGGCCAGAAATATTTATTAAGTACTTCTTCCCTCTTGTACTGAAACCATTGTTAGGATTTTTTTTTTTTTAATTTTAGTTATAGTTAAATTTTGTTTTGTCCTTAATCTTTTTTTGCTATAGATTTTATCTTGTGTCCTGTTTCCTGCCTTATTCACTTCCCACTGCACCATGATATTTGATGCTGTCAACTGTCTTGCTTTTCCATTTGTTTTAATAATTTTGTGACTTTATTACATTTTCCTTCTAAGTTGTTATTATTTTTTTTAAAACAATGCAGAACATTGTCTCTGTCTCTCTCAACTGTGGATTTTTGGCACCCAAGAGAGTGTTCTTAAATTCCCAATTAGCATGAGTATTTTTTATTTCTAAAAGAAAATGTGGGCTTGATGACAGAAGTGGTGTTTTAAGATTCATAGCCATGTGATCAGACTAGAGAACCAGAAAGGCACTGTCTGGCCATGTAAGCAATACATTAAGATTAAGGAGTACTGCACTTGGATCCTGAATATAGCACCGCATATTTGTTTCCCGAGCTTGCATTGATAACATTCCTCTGCAGCTGTTCTGGTAAAGGCGGCTGAGCCCTGTCCAGAAACTTGCACGCTGGCACTGCTTTGAAATGCACCTTGTTGGTAAAGCCTTTCCGTTAAGTGTTTCAGGCATAAAACCTCTTTTGTAGGCCTGTGCAAAATGCACGAGTGCATTTTGTCTTTTGTTTTATTCCTTTTTTTCTTTTGCAAATAAGTGTTTCTAATATTCTTATGTTGAAAATAGCATTTGTTACCTTTCAAAAAGGAACACCATTGATCTTGGGAGGCTGGACAGCTACTGTGTAGTTTTCCTCAGTTATACCCCGGTAATAGACATCTGAAGAGACAGTCACGACACCAAAGAAGACTGTCAGTTGCCAAGTCCAGAACAAAGGGAAGTACTCACCTCTCGATATCCTGCAAAGTTAATTCATAGGTCTTCATGTCACAGAATGCTGTGGACAATAACATTATAGACCTGTTCAAGAAAGGATTTGATGGATTCATGGAATAAAAGTCCATTGAGGGATAACAGATAGAAAGACACCATCTCTGACTCACAGAGACACTGAACACTGGGGATACCCCAAGAAAGCACTGCTTTCTGCTTTCCCCTTGCGTTTACTATGTCCTGGGCATCCACTGCTGGGCACTTTTGGAGGCTGTTGCTGGAGTAGATGGACTTTTGGCCTGACTCACATGGCTGCCCTCTGCAATTAATCCTGTCTGAGTCAATGGAAATGGGACAATTCGGACTGGCAGCAAGGCTTGACCTGCATGTTTTTTTGTTGAAGTATTTTTAATTCTGATAAACCAAGATTGAAATGAAAGAATAAAGGAAACACAATAACTCTTTCCCTGGTTCTTCTTATTGTGGTTTCGTTCCTTTGTTTCTTGATGTGGATTCCAGAAAATTAATTGAGCATTAAAACCTAAAGAGCAGTACTTTTGGGGCTGATTATTGCATGCCTCAGCTGCTGTAATAAGGTATGAGTTAATGACTTTAACCACCTGAAAAGTGCAACAATTTCCCTGTAAATTCAGTGCCTGGAGTTACTTATTGCCTGATCACCTAGGCTGTAGCTCAGGAAAAAGCAGGAATGGAAAAAGCAGAAACTTACTGCTATTGTGTTTAAGAAGTGTTAAATAAAAATAAGTTTAAAAATCAATCCAGATTCTTGTACTTCCTGGACATTATTGTCCTGTGCATGACATACCTGGCAATGAGTCAGCACGCTGTGCTCACATCTGAAGTTTGGAAGCTGTTTCATAACTAAAGAGAAACCTGTGACCAATCTGTAAAGTTAGCCAGGCCTGAATCTGGCAGCACCGCATGCTGTAATATTGATGTTAGATCAGGCTTGGATGGTGGAGGGGTTGCTGTTGAGCTGAATGTTGAGCACAATCCTGCTTAGCTCTGTGTGTGTGCTTCTCATAGGTCAGTTAGTGCTATCAGTAACTTCCCCTCTCAGCTCTGTTCACAGGAAACAAGCAAAATTCCTGTCTGCTTTGAATGCTTTTCAATGCAAGACAGAAAAAGGGGAAGCTGAAATTCAGTGCTCCTCATGTTCCTGGCACTCTGCCGCCCCTACATAGGAGGCCTGTGCATTTTTCTCATACAGACAGCTGCATTTGTAAAATGTTGAGTGACTGGGCAGTGAAAATTGCAAGGCTGGGCAGGGTTGTCCTGGAAATGTGAGGGACTGAAAGGCTAATTTTTGAATTTCCACCTCTTCAAGACAAAGGCCACCCTTTCATCTGTATTTTTACAATGCTTGGAGCAGCGGTCTCTGATTGTCATTGGAAACAGTGCCTGCTGTAATACTGTCTGTGTTTATTAATAGCAATAACAACAAAAGGCGGAAGTTAATGGAGACAAGGGATGGTGAGTTGCAGTAATTGATGTTCTTTTCCCAGCTTTGTCACACACTTGCTATGTGACCTTGAAGAATTTATTTAATCTCTGGTTTAAAGTTCCCCCAGAGCTGTAGGACAGCAGTGCCTAGCAATGGTGTTGGGAGGTTTCGTTCAGCAGTGCTGGGGAAGCCCACCGGTCTCCACAGGGGAGACGTGCTCCGTCCACAACACGGGTGATCATCCTGGAGGCAAAGGATCTGCAGAGAATGTGAGCAGTCATCAAAACAAGAAGTCCCATGTTGAAAAATGTCAGACTGACCCTTTATGCCACCTCTGTATGGCTTTGAGACAGATAAGGCAAAATGAGGGAATTCCTGTCTGAAGCAACATCGCAACAGGAAACATTCCCTTTAAGTCAGCAAAGGGAAAACAGCCACGAAACTTGCAGCAGTGCGGAAGAAAGCCTGTCCTGAGGACACAGGCTATTGCAATTGCCAGGAACCAAAATCCTCTCCTTTACACCTGGGGGGTCTCTCTGCCATTGGCACAGCTCTCTCAGCCTTCAGCAAAGACCGAAACGAGACAAAAAAAGTCAGTTGGCCTTGACTGAGGCATTCCCGGCACGCCTGGCCCTTCCCCTGCTATGGCCACCGAGGCAGCTCTCGGCAGCAGCAGCGGGGCTGGGGTGGCCAGCGGCCGGTGAGCTCTTGGAAGCCAGCATGGCTGCCAGGCTCCGTTATCTCCCACGGCATGCGTGTGGAGGGAGCTGCCTGGGGATGTGATTTACAGCGTGAGGCTGAATCTGTTCCTTGTTCTGCGAGTGGCGAGTGGTGTGGCAGTGGCAAGAAACACCATCTCCTCCAGGAAGGGATGGCTGGAGCCGGGGTCCTGACGGTGAGGGATTAAACCAATAACAGACTTGGACATGATACAATCAAAACCTCCTTCTTCCCGTAACAAATCTACAGCTCTGAGGATCTTGTTTTAAAGTACCTCCGGGAGATACCGCCCTTCCTTTCTCCTGGCTTATCCTTGCTGCAAAGCCCCGCCATGCTGTGCCACGCAGACCTGGCCTGCGGTTCCCGGCATGCAAAGCTACGCCTTTCCCAATGAACTCCTAAATCATGTCACCGCAGTAAATTTTCTTTTATTGCTTTTTAAAAATTTTATTACAGAAGCCTGATCCTTTCATTCAGAGATACTGCACTGCCAAGCCTCAGGGAGTCACAGTTCTTCTGAAGAGCACAGAATCCCAAGTCCATGTTCCATTAGCGGACAGCCCTTCTGAGCACATGGCGGGAAGAGCTGCCAGAAATGCACATAGGAACATGTACCCAGATAAGTGAAAAAGGTGTCACTTCATCAAGGGAGCAGGTTTTGTGAGTGCATCTTATACCACTCAGATGGTTCGTTGACTTCCTCAGATTAGTATTAACAAGGAGCTGTTTAGATAGATGCCGTTGAACCCCTATTTCAACTAGCTCGTGACTAAATGCAAACTCTAACACTTGGGGGCATTTAGCATTTTTGTGACCTTCCTTGTCAATTTTAGTTTTTCAGATCAATGTCTGGACTACACCTCTTAAGAGATCCAGGGCAGTGCCAATATATTTAACGTATGAAGTAAGTCAGAAAAGATACAAAAGAACCACAAGTGGCAACAGTTAGCCGCTTGCATAGAGTAAAAAAATTCTGCATTTTGTTCAGCTTTTTCATAGCGTACTGTATCAAAGCACTGCTGAATAGGAATGGCTTGGCTTCATGTGGCAAAACAGTTTCAGCATTTTATAACATTAGGCATAGCTTTCAGAGAAGTAAAATGCATGTCACAGAAGGTGTTTTCAGCTGGGGCGTATCACTGCTGGATGCACTGGCATTTCATTTCACTGACATGCATGCTATGTGCTGTTGAAATGCTACAAATTTCACCGGGGTTTTGGTTTTTTGCAACCTAATCCCTTGGTGACAGTAAACATGGCATATGAGAGAATCCAGATCAGAAGTTATTTGTGCATCACTTTACGTCACCCCAAACTTGCTGGATATGTGTTGCAAACTGCAGGAAAAGTCACTATTTTTAAAGTCTACTTCTAATTGCTGCATTTTTCAGTAATGACAAACAAGGATGAAATTTTAGTTTTGAGATTCTGGGTGATGAATGTATTTAATCACTATAGTTGCAGGAATAAATACCAGACAGAATGTAATTGACCAGACAAGAGAATCAAGAGAAATGAGCTGATTTATTATCTGCTGGAGTAACAGTTCAGCTATTTGAGGAAAAGATGCTCCAAATGAAATGAACAAACAAAGCCTGCAAGTTTTATATGAACAAGATGGCTATTTCAAGAAACCCATGCTCTATCCTGGATCAGCTCTGCTATATTTTCTTGCTTTTACATTTGTCACATTTCTCTCAAAATTTATTTAATAAAGTTGCTTTAACGGTTTCTGTTTACCATTAGTAAAAAGTAAATAAAATAAATTAGAAGTTCAAGAGACAGTAACAGCTGTGTGTGCACTAGAAGATGTTTCAGTGACTGGATCACATAGCTGGAAGCTTTTCCTGCAATAGACTACCTGACCTGCAACTGAATAAAGTGGAAAAGTGCCAGCTTTATTGAATCTTCTCATGGAAGACTACTTAAACCCTAAAAACTCTGCCTCTGGTACACAACCGTCCTTACTGACTGGACAATGAAGAGAGTGTAAAAATGAGAGCTAAGTAAAAGTTCATAGAAGTAGGGTTTTTTTAAAAATAAAAGAAAAAAGAAATCCTAATTCAGTCTTATAGAAACCAGAATTTCAAAATTACTGTGTGTACTTTGAAATGAGTGCCCTTTCCCTTTTTCCAAAAACCCTGTTCGGGCTCCTCCAGTGATGGTGTTAAACAGATGTTTTCCCTGATCAGCAAATAGTTTTCCTGTCTCTTTGGAAAAGTATGAAGCTTCTTTGCTTAGGGACCAGACTTTTGCAGCCTATTTCAAAGTCTGAGATGTCGTCAAACTCCTGATGGTCGAATCTAAATACATTCTCCTGGATCTTCTTTTGGCAAGTTTAATCGTTACCTGGCTGAGTTCCAGGATTGAGTATGTGGGGCTGTAGAAATCATTTGATACCTTGAACCTAGGGAGTTTCATTACCTGACTATCACTGTGGTAGAAAGCACTGCACAAGTTCTGAAATTTAATTTCATGCTCCATTCGTTTTTGTGTCACTGCCTGTTCTGCGACACCCAGACCTGCAGGCCTGTCCTCCCTTCCCTTCACACAAACATGTGGAAAGACAACAATGTTTGGATAGACATTTTAACCCCAGCTTTCCAGCATCTGCTGAAAAACTGAGAATTAATTGTAGCGTGAGAGTGCTTGCCCATCTCAATTACCAAACAATGAGTAGGTGGCAGAGGGTGGTAGAGCACTGTCTCAGGGAGTGAAAGATGTCCGAATGAACAATAGCAAGACTTTCCCATCCCCATCCATAGCACAGCAGAGTGCAACAAACGTAGCCATGGTTATATTGATCAATACATATTTAGTTGTTGAGCCTTCCTGCCTAATGTTGACCAACAAGATTAGAGAACTTTTGAAAAAATTTCTTGTCAAAAGCTAGATGGATAAGTCTCCCTCTGGATGGATGGATTGTCCCTAAACCAAGCAGTAATTCAGACAAAGGGACATACATCATTTTTAATTGACTAAGGCTGGTCCCTGAACATGATTAATCAAAGCTTAGTGCCGACTCATGAATCTGCAGCGCAACACCATTGTAGCACTTTGACTTGAAGTTAGTGCTTCTAAACTACCACTTAATTGTTTCAGTTCATATAATTTGACTTTATGAATAAACATGTATTTTCCTTGGGGCTTTTCTAAGCCTTTCTTGCTGTGGTGAACAAAGTAAAATTTTTCAATTTCTGTACTTCCACAGTGTTTGACTGAAGCATGGCTGATTCTCTAAATTCCAGTGAGAATTTCTCAGGGTAACATCACTGTCACTACAAGGGTTCTGCTGAAATCTGTGATTAAAAGTGCAAATAGAAAATATGATTCAATGTGTTAGTTTTCTTAAAGTCCCTGCTGCTTCTACAAGTTAATAATTAAAATTCTTTTTGCTTGATTTGAAAACATTTCTGTCCAGAAATATTGTATACAACAACATATAGTATTCATTGCCCATGAAATGTATTTATCATAATTTTTAATTAACTTTAATCAATGAACATTAATATTTTAAATGGAAATTCACATTACCTAATAGTTGTCTGTTTATTCTTTTGCCATTTTTCTAGGACTTTTTTCTAGCCCTTTTTGCAAATTTAGTAACTGGAAAATAAATTATAATTGCAAAATGGAATTTTAAAAAACTTATAATTTGAAGTTATAAGTTGTGAGGGACTGAGTATGCAAATATCCTTGCTTGCCTTAAATTGCATGTTGGCAGAAGAAAGCAGACACTAACCAGCTAAGCTTGTGCAAGTCTCAACGTGTGTATTTTAGGTTTTTTTCTGCATTATGCAGATTTTGCTATAAAAAATAAGTAAAGCATTGATTCTGAAAATCTTCTTGCTAGGCAAAAGCTGGTGATGATTTGACTCATTTTACTTCCAAGAATGTCCAAATCACGCACCGGTGTTTTATAAACATCAACAGAGCCATCTGCAACCTTTGGTCCAGGTTGAGAACTCAGAAGCCAAAGGTAGTCTCCTCATAAGGAACAGGTGAGAAACAGCTTTGATGAACTGGGCTTTTTAGTCAATCACCTAACATGAATAGAGTCTGGGGGAAGAAAAAGGTGTGTAAATTTTTTGTACACATATCGCTGAACAGACTTAAATGATGTTTGGCACATCTCTGGTTAGTCTGAAAACTGAAACTTGGCTTGTGTATCAGAAAAGCACAAAAAATATGGGTAAGGTCATCAATTTATTTTTCATATGACAGATGTTGGAGATAGCCTGTGTGTATTAGTCATATTCCTTTATTGAAATGGTATGGATTTGGAATAAAAATATTTGGCAATAAGTAGAGCCATATGAATCAAAAACCTACATATTGTTTGAGATTTTTCTGAATAAGACTGCATTTGAAACCCGTGTTTTTTGCTGGGTAGGCAAGGTAAGAAGGGCAATATGGGCACAGGAAAAGGTGGTTTTACATGGACTTGAAGACCATTTTGAGGGTCATTAAAGCAGACATTCAGTCCTGACAGGCTAGGATTATCCTAAGAGTAAAATGACCGGTTTAAATTACAAATACATACTGTGATTCAGTTAAAATTAGACCACAAGAAATCACAGCTGCTTGAAGTAGGATAGCCAACTGCACTCCAGCCCATCTGCCAGCCTCCACTGTTTTCTTTCAGGGATAAAACAAAATATACGTGAGATAAGAGAAATTTTTCAAGATAAGGAACGACAAAGTTCCTTTTCTAATCCATCATGGCCAACACCACTTCACTGTGGCTGTCATGGTGTGTAACATATCCCTCTTTCTATTACATCCCAAGTCATAGGTGTGGGGCCTCTCTGCGAGGAGAGAGGCAGCTGGCCCCACGGGGACCAGCACTGCAGGGTATTTATTTGCTGTCCTGAATATGGCTGGTGAGGTAGTTGCATCTGAGCAAAAAAGAGCATCATCTGGACACACACCCATCCCAAGAGGATTTTTTTAAAAGTGTGTCTTTTTGGGGGGTTTGTTTGGGGCTTTTTTGATTGCTTGTTTTCAACTTTGTTTGGTTTGTTGTTTTTTTTGTTTAAGATTTTTTTTTGGAAGATATTCTAGACACTTCATTTATAGTAGCCATCTTCTTAAATGGTTTGTCCTACAAAGATTCTTTAGTCTTACACTGTGGCATGGATGACTATATATTTCAGGAATTACGCTGAAAAAAAAATAATGTGCTGTATGTCAAAGGAAAGCTGGGTTTGTGTTTAACATTGCAAGGACAGTGTTTGCACAGGACACATTAGTGTGATTTACCAAGGGTGAGTGCAAACCCTGTGATCACAAAGAACGCGTTGCCCAGTCTGTTCAGGAGTTGCACCAAATAAGCCCTTGCCTCTGCTTTAAGCTTATGGGTATATGACTGCGGAAAGGGTCACTACCTTTGCAATGGATATTTGGTTTTTAAGCTCAAATTGAGGGGAATGGCAATTCTTCTACTGCTTGGGATGGGCCCACCTCAACCAGCTTCAGAGATTTTCATAATTATTACCAAGGAAGATCAGAGAGTACTCAGGCTTCCTAATGACCACATTAAAAAAAAGAAACCAAATCCCAAAACTACCCGCAGTACAAAATGCTCTGAAAGGATTTGGGAAAAGGAGGATTTGTGTTACAGCTAGATACCAGAGAACAGCGCTGAAAGGGAAATAGAAAACAGGAGTGACATCAGTATGGGAAGGGCTTAAATTAAAAAGTAGAGAAAAGACTGTGAGAAACATATATATATGCAAGCATAACTTAAAAGTGAGAAAGTGGAGGAGTCAGCAACATATGGAAAACTGTATTTTCCATAAATTAATGTGTCTTGGTGATACTTATTGCAAGAATATTGTTAAACATTTTGCATTAAAGTGCACTTTCATGTGTACACAGGTATGAGTATAGAGCGTACAAAAGAACACAGAAGGGTGTTGCTAGAAATGTCACCTGAACATTTGGAGAAGCTGCTGTTCTGTCCCCAGACTTGTGTAAGAGTCCTGGGTGATCAGTCAGGATTTTCTGATATCCTGATAACAATTCCAATGGCCATGGCATCATAGCAGGCAGCCGTGCACTGCCCATCGGGCAGGTGAATATGCAGGAGTGTGCAGCCAGCACCCTTCCACACTCCCCAATGAGGACAAGGTGCTAGCACTGACAGCTCATCAGCAGAACGCACCCAACCCCCAAAACACTGAAGAACAAACCTTGAGCAGCTGTACAAACAAGGAGCTGACAACCAGTTTCTATAATGGGTGCTGAACTTGGTCAACCTGACCACACAAGCAGGACTACTGAGTTCAATGCTGACAGTAAGGGTAGTGGGAGCTGTTACTGTCACCTTGGCAAGACTGGCTGAAAATGCCAACTAGTTCGGTTTATAGATACAATTCAAATGTGCTTTTCACACTCTTACTTGGTTAACCCCAAATACAACAAACTGAATAAATGTTTTCAACTACTCTTTTAAGGATGATTTGACATGAAGGATCAAGGGCATGCCCAGTCTTTGAGAAACATGAAGGTGTTTTCAAACACAGCTTTGCCTGGGGTAGATAAAGCCTTTCAGTACATTAGAAAACACTATTAGAACAGCTGGTTATCAATAGGTTAGGGAGAAGCCAGCCACAAAGCTGATGCAGGCAGAAGGTTCTGCACCACTGAGGGACCTCAGGATGCAGCCTCCAGTCTTGATTCAGATGGATACCCAATTAACAGGCAATACCGTTTACTGTAAACATCCATGTGGTTGTCTAGGGGAGCTGCTGTCTGCAAAACTGTCTACAAGAGCTAATGTATTCTTTACATGCTTTGTCTCCAGGTTGTGCAACACATTTTGTGAAACTCATAAAAAACTCTGGACCATACCTGGTGGATTATAAAGGTAGCCATCACAGGATGGGGAATGACGACTAGGCTGTGGGAGTAGGTTTGAGGACTCTGCATGCCTGCCAAGATTTCAAAGGGAAAACAACAGGCAGGCGTTTCAAACTTCTGCCAGCTCCTGCTCTATCAGGTCACTCTATTTATTTTTCCTTTATAATATCTTCAGCAACTTTAATAAAGATCTTCTTATGACTAACAGCTTGAAGGGATCAGGATATTAGTGGAAATACAAAGGGAAAGACAACACTAAGTACACCCCTCCCTTGTTTCTGTGCTGTCTCTCAAATAAATCTATGCAATCTGTGATCTTTTAAATAATTACCTGGTGTTCCATTACCTACTCCCTCTTTGCAAACCTGTTTTTGTGCTCCTGCAGACCCAGATCCCACCCAAATGCTGCCAGGCTCATTCCAGGGTGTGACAATAGCTGAAACACTGAAACAGATTGATGTTAAACTTCCATTGATTACTGTAAGGTGATATATTAAGAATTATTGATACTAATACAAATGAGAATTAAGCATAGAAGAAAGTCCTGAGGACAGAGGGAGAAGGAGGAGAAGGTGGGTTTGTGGCTGTATGCACCCATGCACACAAAGTGGTGTGGTACATTAATGTATTCATTTCAAAGGAACTAAACTGGTATTAGAGCTTGTGCTTCCCTGCTATTTTGGAAAAAGATGTCATAAACCAGCACTAGAATAGCTTTCTGTGCCGGATCTCCATGGATACTAATGTTACACAGGAGCTATAGATTTTTCTAGTTAAAGAAAATTATATTTTTTTCTAGCTAAGTTTAATCATAAATGTCCAAATGCAAGAGATCCAGTTCATCAAAGGTACCTTTGTGGTTATGGCACATACAGCTCCCCGCAGCTCCTCTGCCCAAGGCTCCTGCTGTGCTATGAAAGCACAGTCCCCCAAAACAAATATTCCTGTGTTGCAAAGGTGTGTGCTTGGTATGTGGATGGGAATTTAGGAATAGCCACAGATATCTGCAGAAACTGGAGACAGTGAAATCTCTGTGCAGAACCCCGTAATTGTTTACTCTAAGTCTTACCTTTAGCTTGGCACAATGTGTGTTGCAGCACTAACGGGAAATAATTGGTAATAACTGACCTCTCTCTTCTGGCATACATTTCAGCATGATTTTCACCCCAAAGTTGTGTTTTCAGTGTGAGCAAGGCACATCTCACTGGCTGACGACCCAAATGAAGCCATCCCTCCCACCCCTGACCACACACAGTCCAACTCCCAGCACTGCAATGTGTTGCTCAAGTTAGTTCAGAGACAAAAAGTTAGCTTCAACCATCTATATCTCTGTCTGGAAATGGGATGTGTAGCTGTCACAGAGCTCCCCAGGGCACCGTTTCCAGCCAGCTGATGGAGGGACAGAGGCCAGCAGCCTGCTAGCAGTGGTGAAGCCAGGGATGGAGATCTCCTCTGGTATCCATACGCTCAACCCAGGTGACTGGAGTACAGAAAAGAGAGCTGGGGACTGTCTTCATGAGGGCCAAATCTGGTTGGCACCAAGTGAATTTTGTCAATGAGGAAGACCCCTGAGGTCCTGCCCCATGTTCCTCCCGTGAAAGGTGGGCGTGTGGGATGTGCTCTGCACGGTCTCCTCTGACCTGCTTGGCTGGAGGTCAGCAGGAGATACAGCCTTCACAGAGAGGAGCAGGGTGCCACTGACCTGCTCGTGGTAAGCTGGGTCTGCAGCACCTGTGTGAGTGCTTGAGGCAGTGGTAGTTGAGGCAGCAGTGGTACCTGCCTCGGCAGCCCCGGCCGAGGTGGGATGCTGCAAGCGTGCCCATGTGCACCCACACTGGATGCTTCAGCTCTGCTGGTGACTACAGTGGTACCTGCCTCGGCAGCCCCGGCCGAGGTGGGATGCTGCAAGCGTGCCCATGTGCACCCACACTGGATGCTTCAGCTCTGCTGGTGACTACAGTGGTACCTGCCTCGGCAGCCCCGGCCGAGGTGGGATGCTGCAAGCGTGCCCATGTGCACCCACACTGGATGCTTCGGCTCTGCTGGTGACTATCTCCTCACTCTGCTGAGCCAGTGTCCACCAGCATCCAAGGTCTTCCCCTCACAAACAAGCTGTCACCGACCAGTGCAGGGGATGTATTTTTAGCATGTTGGAGGCAGTCTCCTAGCTACAGCTTGAAGAGCTCAGCTGAGCAGGGGCTGGCAGTCTGCCTGCACAAAAGCAAGCACCGCTGATGAATCCTAGTGGTCAGGCCAAACCATGCCCCAGGCTTGATGCCTTTTGCTGCCCACCCCTGCCTGCCCCTTAGCTTGGCTTGCAGGGTTTGGTAGAAACGTTGCCCAGGTATTGCTGCGGGTTCCTGGAGCAGGGCTGGTGACTGGGGTTGTTTACATCCCCTGCTGAGCCAGAAATGGTCTTTTGTTCAAGCACAGAGGCATAAGCTTCCCGCTGGCAGGATAAAAGACCAAATAATGTTTATGTTGTATGTAGTAATCTATCTCACATCTGCCAGAGTCTGGCTTTATGTAAAGATGTGAAAGAGCATTCATTAATTCCTCTTTAAGGGCAAGGCTATTAAAAAGTTATTTTAATTTTGGGCACGAATTCAGAATTTCCACTCTTTCTGAAGTTGCTTGTCTTCCTTAAATTGCTATCTGTCTCAGAACTGTTTACGGATAATAAAATGTCTTTAAAGATTCTCTTTTGTTTTGGAAAAACCTTGGAGATAATTTGTCTGGCATCTCCTGGATGTTTCACAGACACTGCATGGTTGTTGTTGGGCTGTTTCTAGGATGACTGGAAGTCAGGCAGGGTTACCGAAGCCTCCAACTTTCTTTATACTGCTGAAACAGGCAACGTAACTGTTGCAAAATGCAGAGTACCCGTGTAACTCAATAAAAGCTGAGCATTAGAGAAGACTGGGCTTTGAGACTGATCAATTCTTGTTTATGAGCAAAATGTCTAACTGTGCCTTGAATTAATCAAGTTAATTTCTATTTTCCCCCATATTGGCTTCCTTTTGCTCTTTGGAAAGCCTGAACTGGCTCTCTGAGAGCTAAATGACTTTTTCTTAGACTTTACTCTGATACGTGCCACAGAGGAACAATGAAACATTTTGTTCAACTTTCATGAAAATTCCCTTGGCGCCTGGACTTCTTTTGCTCCTGCCATTTACAATTTCATCTTGTTCATGCACAGATCTAATCAACATTTGTTAGAGTGGGACAAACTCTGAATTTTCACTATTGCAAAAATGTGGGATGGGTGGAAGATAATCTCAGAGCGGTTGTGTGTGTGTGTGGGGTGTGTGTGATGTACATGTACCTGTACCATACAATGGTTTTGTATGGAACAAGCACCAGTGTTGTATTCCAAGGAGTTTTTCTGAAAATTATTTCCTTCTGTGGTTTCACCAAGGAATCTTTCCTCCTGGTTGCAAGGAGTTCTGCATCTCCTTGATAAAAAGTGCATGTTTACAGGTGCAATTGAATTGATTCCCGTATTACTAAAAAAGAAGGAAAAGAATCCTTCTACAACAAAAATTGGACATGGTTATGCACCTTATATAGAGGCTACTATTCATAAGCTGATGAACAAATGTGTTTTGAGGCTTCTATTTTATATAGCCTAGAAAGAAAGAGTCTCTTTTCATGTCTTTTATAAGTTTAGGAGTTACTATCAAAAAAAAAAAAAAAAAAAAAAAAAGAGAAAGAAAGAAAGAAAGAAAAAGAAAATTCCTTCCAGAAAGCTTACATGCGTGATTACAGTGAAGATCTCTTATAGGATAAATATGGTTGTGTCCTCTTCTCTGAGCTATTTCTTTCTGTGTTGGTGGAAATTAACTGTTTTACATTAAAAAAAGATATTTTTTCATATGCACTGGAGGAATCCCCAAATTTGCTGGGAACTACTCTAAAGAACACAGTAAGGTCACAGTGGCCTACCTAATACCATATCCAATGCTGTAGTCTCATATTCCCACTTTCCTTGAGCAAGCCTAGCCCTAAGGTGTCTTCCATGGAGTCAACTAAAGTAGGAAGTAATTTCCCTTGTGACTGTGGAGAATCTGAAATCAAGCTTTTTGAGATAAACAGAAGTTTTCTGCAACATCCAAATGTCTCTGCCTTTCTCTAGGCAGAAATGATGGACAAAGGTACTGTAGCTGCCACCAACTAATTTTCAGCCAGGCTGGGTCTTCCCAAACTGCAGTATGTGCACTAGAGTGAAGTAGCGCCTTGCTGGAGTGTCCTGTCCAGCTGGGGGCTGCTGTCATTGTCATCAGCAGCATGTAACCAAGCTACATTTGGGAACACTTGAAGCAAGCAATGAATCATGGGCTGTCATGTATAATTATATGTCACTGGATAACGTAATGTTGGTGTTGGAGTGCATGTGGGCTAGTAAACTTTTGCTGGAAAGGATGGACTGTAAGAAGACTATAAGGGCCAAAAGACCCATGTCTTTCCCTGTTGACATTTTCAGACGAAGGCTGGGGGTGCCCCTGGGGAACATACTGCTCTTGCCAGCACACGAGTCATTACTGAACGGAAGGAGGAGCATGAATTTTTATGGCCTGTGCTATGAAGGAAGTAAACCAAGAAGATCTGATAGTCCTTTCTGGGTTTCAAATCCATGAAAACATGTGTGCTGTCATAAGACCCTCCCTGCCAACAGCAAAGCCTTTTCCCTTTGGTGCAAATAGCAGCAATCAGTTGCTACTTACTCCTTGTAATGCATTGTTTACTTGTCTCTAGAGGTGTGCAACTGATGTATTACTGTGCTTTCTTAATTTTCTTTTCTTTTCATGCTTTCACATACTTTTTTTCCTGAATTGTTCCTTTTATAGCTTTACTAAGTGTTGCCTCTTCTGGGAAATAACTTTCTGAGACTCAGCCCTTCAAGGTGTTAAGCACTCTGGACCTTCTCCAAGAAAGCTCTTAAGAGAATGGTCAGCTTTAGGTGTGCAAGTAGGCTGGGCTAAGAAGCACCATGGTTTTAGATGGAGTCTCCAGAGCATAGTGACTGCTTTGACAGAAATCAACCGATTTAAACATATATAATGTCATTATTTTGACACTTACCTATTTAAGGTTCCCTTAGAGCATCCCTGAAGTATTAGGGCAGTGGTCTAGGGGAACAACAACAACAACAACAACAATGCAAAAAAAAGAAAAAAGTTCTCTTAGTTAATTTTGTATTCGGATATTTTCAGAAGGAAAAATTAGAAGTTTAGACTTTGTGTGTTTACCTCCTTTTAGACATCCACAGAAATCCACATTCCAGCTAAGAGATAAAAAGATATAACAAGAACAAGAAGAGGGGAATAAAGAATGTTTGAAAAGAAACAGCAGAGCCTGGACTGATGTATTTGAGCAAGAGCTGATGTTAGGAATTTCCATGTAGAATAAGCAAAATAAAATGTCATCTCATGGTTTAAATACTGCCAGATGATTCAATATACTTTTCACAGCATTCTTTTACCATGTGATATTCTCTTATGTTTGTTGAAGTCAGGAAATGAGAAACTGCTTGAAAGGGAAAGGTTAGGCCTCATGTCATTGTATAATATATGCCCACAAGCCTATTATATTAACAGAGGTGCATAAGATAATTCAGAATAGAAGACGGAGTTCAGTTCTACCACAGTATATTCTCACTGTGATCTGCTGACAGAAATCTGTGTATCATATACCTGTTAAATTAAGGTTTGTGAGGAAGAGAGCTGATGAGGAAATTGTATTCTTTTTCTTGGGGAAGTTAATGTTTGAACAAAAGTTTTTAGCTTGAACCAGGATGAAATATCGGTCTTACACATGTTCATTCCAGCAATCTATTAAATAAGGCATAAAATCTTGATTTAAGTAAATTAAAACATTGTATGTCAATATTTGTAGAGTTTTCATTTAGATTCTCATTTACAGTTTTTACTAGAGTTAGTCTGAAGTTATGAAAGATTATTTGAACCAAAGATTAATTTTTATATTAAAAATATTGAAACTGACATTTTGATTATTTTTTAAATGGGCTTTGGGAATAAGTAATTTCAGGAAAATGACTATTTGCAACAGACACTTTTCTTTTCAAGGCACAGGTATTTCCTAAAGGTATTTCCTATTTTGTTCAAAATCTTCTCAGCCACCCATAACGATGAATTAAGCAATACATGTTTTAATTACCCTGCTATTTACTTTCTCTGTAGTTTCCCAGACTTTAAATAAACTATTAAAACAAAGGTAGAGAGGATTGTCTGTTCTGCACGCACTCATAAAACTCAAATATTATGGTCTGGTCCAATATCAACCTACTTCAGATGTTCTCCTGCCTGCCATGTTAGTGGCTCTGTTCGTGACCAGATGCAGATACAAGGCATTAACATATCAGTATCGCACATAGCCTGCACCATGTGCTGAAGGGGCTTGGAGGGGAAGAAAGGATCATTCACTAGCTGCATTTCTTCATTTCACATGCTTGACTGCCACTTTAGATGGGAAAATCCAGTGAAATTTGTTCAGTTTTGGTTCTGGTTGGTATAAAAAATAGCATCCTTTTGATAAATCTTGTGATGTTGTCAGTTATCTCTGGGTTTAGCAACAATTCTGACCCCCACCTGTAAATTAAAATGGTTGAGAGGTGCTGCCTCTTTCTTACTCCTTTGGCTTTAAGATGTAATTTAGAATTAATTGTTTAACATACAGTTTACAGGAAGAACTTTAAATGCACATGAATGGTCTCTACTGTTACCAAATGTGAGGTGGAAAATAGCAATGAATTATAAGTGAAGGGCTTAATAGGATTTTAAAATCACCACAGTCTGCTCTAACACACAAGCATTTTGAGGAGATTCATTTTTTAACAAATCTTGCCAGTATGTTCGGTGTTGGTGTTGCTATAGCTGCCGAGGCTGAAGCTGGCTTGTGGCTGCTTTTCCTGTACCTGGCAGCCCTTGCCCGTGGGCGCTGCTGCCTGGCAGGGGTCCTGTGCACCCACACAGGCAGGCACCCCTGCCCTCTTCCACCATCCTGCCTGGGGAGGGGGCTTGGGTGTTCCCCATGCAGGATCACAAGTCCACCTATCCTCCTGAAAAGCTCCCTGTGCCACCCCCAGACCCTGCAGGCAGCTGGGCAGGGGGAGCTGCACTGGGTTCAACCCTTGGGATTTCACTGCTTTCAGTGTGCTGCAAGATGGTCTGCTGAAAACTGTTGAATATGATCTGGTAAGCAACCCTCAGAAAGACCTATACTTGAGTGTGTGCTTTACCTAGCAAAGTGTCTCTCCTTTCCCTGAGTATAACTCATAAGCACTGGTACACTGGCAGCAAGCAGATCAGGATCGGAAATGGAGATTTGACCAGTCTGGACTTATCCGCATTTTATATTTTACCTCTTCTCTATTACATTATTCACATCTATGCAAATGTTCTATTCTGTATTACTGCATTTGTCACATCTTTTCTGTGATTTGGCAAGGACGTGGGGTGTGCTTATGCTTTCTGTACAGATACGAAAAACTCTTTCTGTGTGCTAGCAGGATAAGCTAGCTCAGCTGCTTTCAATGTGAAGGCACATCCATAACTCAAGAAGACCAAGAGGTGTTTCTAAGCGCATTTTAGTTCAGCACACTTCATTTTGTGTCTCAGAGGGACCTGGAAATGTGCAGTTACAGTCCTGCAGCTCTTCCTTTACGGAATCATTTCTGCTAGTTGGGACAGGAGACATGGGCTTTGGCTCTCCTACAGGACTAGGACTTCTTCAGGCTTTACCCAGCCATCATACATTTAAATCTTTCAAAGGGGTGAGAGAAGGAGCCATTGTAGTCTGTGGTCACCTTTGTAACCTTCATTCCAAATGCCAGAGAAGGTAGCAAAGTCCACAGTTTTTCTATGCTGAGGATTGTAAATAATTCACTAAAAATCTTGGAAATAATCATAACCCATTGCATTTTCCAGAGATGACAGAAAAAGGAAGAGACTTTCAAAGGCATGAAGCATGAGCTCATTTCCATGATCTTTTGACCATAAAAGAAGAATGCATACATGAAACTGTTGCATCCAGTCTGTCCTCTGTTGGCTGCCCGCTGATTTATGCAAGCACATAAATTACTCAGCATCAGAGGACTGTATGCTGTATGGCCTCAAGTCAGCAAGACAAACAAGTACATGCCTAATTTTAAGCAGATGAGTTGTTCCAAGAGAAAGGGCTTTCGTGAAAAATTAGAATTAAGCATTTTCTACAAAGAACTGAAACATATACATTGTTTCCAGATGAGCCTCCTGACAGAATCCAAACATCCTGACATCTGAATATGCTGACGTACTGTACTCCATCCCAACCAGACCCAATACAGTTGGCTTTTCAACAGAAGTACAGAATACCTAAATTATGGCAGAATCATTGTCTCAGGATGGAAGAAGCTGGACTTGCTCACAGGCTTCTGGAATTTCTATTCTGGAGGGCAGCAAAGCAGCTCTGGGAACAGAATTTATTCAGTTTTCCAAAGCAGTTGACTTTTTCAGCCTGTGATTCAAAAAAAAAAAAAAAAAATGCCTTTTGAGTATTCCTGTCAAAGTCTTGTATTAAAATTTTATTTCTCCTGTCAAAGGCAATAACTCATATGGTAGTAATAAATGGCATTGTGAAAATATGTAGATAACATCCTACTTTCCTCAAATCAGGCACACTAAGGACAACAGCTGCTGCCTTTCCAGCTTGGGGAGCAGTTGTTTGACCACCTACAAGCAGGGTGTTTTCTCCTTGTATGAAAATCATCCAGGTTTACTCAGCAATGCCAAGGAATCAAGGCAATGCAGCAGTCCAGAAATTAAAATGCTGACAGTCTTCCTTTTATTGCATAACTTGGTCTAGTGCCATGGAAAAATACATGAAATTAATAAAAACGGAACAAAGAGTTTTATCCTTGTATGTGCTGTTGAGGCTTTATGAAGCCACCTTTCTTGTTCTGCTGTTTGTTTATTTATTTTACGGCACCTTGGAAAAGTCTATATGGTGAATAATCAACTTGGGAAATCTTGGGAGCCTGGTATCTCTGAAGAAATGCAAATGTCTCTGAGCTTTCTCAGTTTAATGGATTCTAAGGAAACTGTTGGAGTTGGTCCATCGACTCAACACTATTGGCCAAAACTCTTAATTACGGGTAGCATAAAGATATTATTTGGCAAAAAAAAGAGTATTTTTAATGAAAGTGTTTAAAAACTTATGACAAGAAAATAGTAAAATAAATCTGCATCATTAAAACAGTAGGAACTTATAGGAAGAACCTCAGGAGACAAGCGGGGTTGGATAGAGGCAGAGTACAACAGCTGGGGCAAGGAAACATTAAAGCATTTTGTAGGCTAGCCTAAGGTGGGAACTGAAACTTGTTCCTCTGATTGACTGGGGCTTAGGAAGCGGAGTGATGGAACTGCTTTCACATGTTTTCTAGCTGGGGAGAAATATATTCATGGAAGACCCTTAGCTTTTTATTTTGGGAACTGAAAGAAGATCAAAATAAACCATATGCTTAGTGCAGACAGTACCACTGTTTGATGAAAGGCTGTAAACCTTTCAGAATTTGCTGAGGAAATTAGCAGGAAATGAAAAAACCCTCCAGTTCTATTTTTACCATTCATGACATTGTATTGCATTATCCAGTTTTAGTACAAAGAAATTACAGCTTAAGTATTGAAAAAGGTGTTCTTGAAATACCAAGGAAAAAAAGGTTTCTCAAGAGCAGAAAACCTGAAAGAATATTTCATACAGGTGCAGGTGCTCAGAGGAACTTTTTGTTTCACGTAATTAAGTCTGTAAAGATCTCAGCCACTTTACCGTTAAAATAACTTTTAACATCCAGTACTGAAAGCCAAAGTTCTAGTTTAATGTAAGGCTGATCCAATGTTCCTTAAAATCAAGGGGTTTCTCTTTGCCATTGTTAGCAACCTCTGATATATTTTTGTCTGGTTTTGTGTTAGTGCTTCAAAAGCTGTGCCACTGTTCTAGCAATCATGCAACTGAAAATAAGAGAAAGCTGTGATTTTGCACACACTAAGCAAAAATTTTTAGTTGTCTCAAGTACTCTCCTCACTCCAGCCATGAAGGGGACCCAGTGAACAGGTCTGACATGCGGCATCTGTGACTCAGCACTGGCTCTGATTGAAATAAACATGGTTCTTCTAGCAGATGAGTCAGAGAAAAATGGCAGCTGGGAAGACTTTTCTCAAGGATAGGACTTGCATCTGCTCAGTATGACACTTTCCTCCTGACTGCTATTTTGAATGGCCATCTGGTGTGACTCTGTTCCAGCCACGTACACGTGGCTGAGCAGCTTCTCCATCTACCTCCAGTGCTTTGGAGACAGAGGCTCCACAGGCCAGTACAGATACAGTCTGGGAAAGAAGCCTAACCATATTGCAGTTGAACATTGCTACATCTCCAAAGCAGCCAAGAGAACTGGCTGAAGGAGCAGTTTCCAAGATACCAGGTGCTGTTGCAAACCAGTCACGCAGAGCTTGTTTTCTTTTAAAAAGCATGTTTCCATGCTCCTGCGATGGGTAGTCACAGAGAGAGGGATGGCCAAAGTAAGTCGCAACTCTGTTCTGTGAGAAGTGCACATACTTTATTATGCTCTTCAAAGACAAGATGTCTCTTGTTCATGACAAACATGAAAGCTCTCTTCACATTTTGGTGTTTTTGTCCCCTTTTTTCCAGAGTCATTGCAAGGAAGAGGTACCAAAAGTTGTTAATTCTTGTAACGTGACTTTCTAGCAATATGATTTTAGCTTCAGAGCAGATTCCCAGTTTCAAAGCTGCCCTGGTATCAGGATTCCCTCCTAGTCTCCTAGTCTCTTTCTCCTTTTTTAGTTCACCATTTCTTTCATCACTGTCTCTCCTGTCTCCACCCTACAATCTCCTGTTCATTGTATTTTCTTTAAATAGTAACTGGGAGCACTACAACATAATATACACTACACCACTATTTTTGAGGATCTTAGTGGATGCGTAACAGGCTTGTATATCTTCCCAGCTATTTTTTAAAATTCATCCCCATCAAACTAGGGAGTAGCTGCTACCAATGTATAATCTGTTCTTCATCTTCTTCCTAATACTACACCCAAATTCTTTGGCAGCTTGCAGACACTTTGTGCTTGTTTTGGAATGTCTTTGATCACTAAGTTGGGGCCAGGACATGACATTCACAGCTAAGCTGTGCCTTCTGCACTTGCCTTTTCTGCATCCAGCGGTGATTTCGATCAGTCTTTAAGTTCTGTTTGGTTGTGTTGCCCTGTGAAGCTGTTGATCAGTGATTCTCAGCTACCTAACATCCAGCTGCGCCCATAGGTGGTAATCACCATTGCTGGGGGACAAGAGGAGGAATAGTACATTTTTATATTAAATGAAAGTCTCCAAGTGCTTCTTGGATTGCACAATAGGTCACAATCCATGCTTTTAGAGCTTATACACACAAAATCTTCTTGGAGCAATAACCTCAGCTCTGCGCTCCTGCTTCGTCAGTTTATGTGGGATCAGAAATGCAGTAACTCAAGCTACAGGCTGATTGGAGAATGGGCAGTTAAATAGCTGTTTTGCCATTAATGATTCCTCCGCCAGCTTCATTGTACAGGTTTAGTTCTGTATTACTCAGAAGAACTACATATGCATAAAATGAATTTCTGTGGTTTGGGAATCAATTCCCCGGTTTCTCAAAAATCTGCTTAATTAGATACACATTTCTCACATTATTCTAAATTTCTTTAACCCCATTAAAATGAGGTTAAAGCTGACTTATTTCAAATTTTATTAACATCTAAGAAAAAACTTGTCTTATAATTTTCATAATCAAGAAATGGCTAATACCAAACTAGGTGAAAAAGTTAATTATGCATAAGCTATTTTTAAAAAGTGTTATGCTTCATCTTTCTTTAAATAGTTTTTTCACTGTAAAATTAATACATAAATTCTCTATGACTTTATGATAATTATTGTTTTCCCACTAAACGATGGGAAATCACATTTTTTTTCCTGCTGTAGCATCCTTTTTTCTTTCTTATATGTAGCATTTCCAAACAAATGTAGCAGAGCAATCAGTGGATCTTTAGAAAATACACAAAGGACTAAAACAAACACATCAATGAACCGTAGGACTGTTGGTCTATTTCCTGCTCCACATGATATTTTTAGCACTCATCAAGCTTTCAAAAGTTAATTGGAAGTCCTAAGTATTTCCTTAATTCTGGATTTCATTCTCTTGATACAATGAGAAACTAACAACACTGAGAAACAGAAACTCTGCTTGGCTTAGCACAGTGGGTTATACAAATGCATGTATTTAAGTAAGCGAACCTTCAACCTCAATGTACTTAAAATCAGTTTTATTTTAATGTAATTGAAAACTACAAACTAAACAGATGCAAACACGTGCAGTATGAGATTCAGCAGTTCTGTATGTGGAAGGCTATTAACTCCCTGTTTGGCTGTTGGTGGCATTCAGACGTGGAGCTGATGGCATTGTATCCTTAAGCTATTAAAGATAAGTAATAGCAGCAGTATGGCTCTGTAAGGGCCAGGCATCGAAGCAGATGTATCATCAGATCCCAGTAGCCAGGTACGCAATGCTGGAGCCTGCAGAAGCCTGGAGGTCTTGAGCCTGGTTTGAATTTCAGGGGTGGTGTGCTCCTCTGCTCCTATCCAAAGCCATTCTCCAGTTCCTGTCCTCTCCCTTGTTCCCTCCATAGCTTTCCCTTCCAGCACTCCTTGCAAGCCCTTCCGATATGAGGCACCTTCTTCCTTCTCTTTCAGGGAGCTGGAAGCCATCAGGAAAAGTAGTGGGAGCATACAGGAGAGTTTCCTTGCATGTAGATTTAGTCACTGGATTACTCATCCTTGAGTGCCTGCAGGAGTAATTATTTGCAGGGGAACAAATTCTTGTGCCTCTCCACCCCATGATGGAGTATGCTAAACAGAGATTCCTGGGGAAATGCAGGTGCCATCCTCTAATACATGATCTATTATCAGGAGCAAACTGAGAATCTTAATGATTTTATGTCTTAACGAAATTTGGGCCAATTTCCCAAGGAATGACTAAAGGCAAATTGTTAATGCCAGGATCTTATACACACAGCCCTGATGTATTTCAGATTCCAGACCCAAATCAGTAAGACACTGTAACTTCCCTGATAAATAATGTTATTTTTAACATGGGTAGAATAACATTCTCTCCTTAATGTCATTCTCAAAAAGGGTTAACTATTTCAATTGAAACTTTCAAATGAATTCAGCTTGTGGCAAATGTTTTCAGGCTCTGTTCTAACAATTAAAGCTGAGAAAAGTGATCAGGATTTAAAACCCAGCATCATAAAATTTTAAGTCGGTAATTTTTAATTACAGGCATTTTTATCTGAACTCCTTGTAGCTGTATCTTCTGCTCTTGGTTTTAGAATGATAATCATCCTGTCAAAACTGCTTGATATAAGGAAGGGAAAAGGTTGTTCATATAATAAATACAATAGATATTAACCCAATAAGTGGCATAGTTGGACATCTTACAGTGTTTTCACCTTTTCTCCCAGCCGTTCTTCTCTGGCAGGTTAATTCAGAGTACCTGCTTAAAGCAGCCTTCAACTACCAAGTTACAACAAATTCCTTTGCTTCTGCTTGGTACTCTGTTGCTGTGGGTTAACACAACCCAGATAGACCCAGTACATCTGTAAACACAAAATGCTTGCAGAAGCTTAGAAAATTTTAAATAATAGTTTATTCAGGTTGCTGAGATTTTAAAACTGCATAATCTTGCAGAAGTATAGGGCTGCATTTCCCACTTTATTCTTGGAAGGCAGCACGGGAAAAAGAGTAATAGAATTAGCCATCATCTGAAGATTAACAATTACATTGGCCTGGAATATTCGCCACGCAACGAAGGTGACCTTAGTTGTTGGCTAACAAGACACCAGCAAGGTTGAAAACGAAAAGCAGGAACAAGCTGTGAGCAGCATGTGAATTTACAAGAATGCTACCCAGCATGAGTCTCCCCCAAGCAGACGGGTGAGAGGTTTGCTTCAGCAGAGAGCACCAATGGAGAGAGCGATGCCAAAAGCAGCTCAGCTTTCCTGTAAAACCTTGCCAGAAAAGCTTGAATCAGACTGAGTTTGTACTAAAGTACTTGTGAGGTATCTAGCTGTAGTTTCTAGTTAGTAATGGTGCATAGTCACACTTTTTTGCACAATTTTACTTAAGAGACTTCAAGCAAAGCAGTGTGCTTTGTTTCCCCCTATGAATTCCTGCACTGATCATATTTTCACACTTTGTCATTTTGAACAAGTAGTGCACAGCAGCTACCACTTGCCTTAAATTTTATCAGCTGTCAGAGAATCTTTGACAACATGAACAGAGAGACTATGTGACACGTACTGGAAATTTATAGATTACTGTGCAAAGCTGTCTGGATTTTGAAGGATTTTTGTTAAGAAGGAAAATGTGTCCTCTTCTATCCTTCTGCTCCCTCTGTTTCCTCCCCCCTGTCCTGATATCTCCATCTCTACTGCTACTAGTCAGAACTGATCTTCTCATCCTGGAGTGTGTAGCAGTACAGTGATTTTGCTAATGGTAGTCACTGCCTGAGAACTGCAAAAGGTGTTTGGAGGCACTTTTTGAGAGCAAGCAGGTCACACAACCTGCAAGCCAAAACCCCAAGAACTATGGAGGTCCATACTGAAGTCTGTGTCATCTGGGTAATCCCAGATAACCTCTCCTGGTAAATTTCTTACAGCTGGTATTCTTCCTCAGTCTTTTAACTGTAAGACAATCGATCAGATGGTGAAAATGCCAGTTTTCAGATGCTTCTGTGCTGTCCAAGTCCAACATCACTGGCATCAGCATGAAGTTTAGTATCTTTAGCGGCAATCTGCTAAACAGTGCGTTTTTAGCTACAGGAGAGCAACACATCTATCCAATGGATGACAGGTATTGTCAAGAATGTGTGCTGCCGATTATCAGAATGAAATGGCCAAACCCCTTGAAATCCTGCAGAAGTATCTGCCATTGCATGGATTACACGCAAGCAAAGGGGTTTACCCTGGCCAACTGGTGTTTGGATGACCCACAGAAATCCACAGAAAGAGAGACTAGTTTAGTAACACCTATCATGTCATGATTTTAGTGAAGCAGCAACTTTTCAGGTCAATAACTTCAAGGAGCTCACCTAACACTCTTGGTAATGCCTGATGTAGGTTACATTGGCCACCAACAGAAAAGGAGGTTGCCGTTACAGCTTAAAGGATTGAATTACGAAACTTCTAAATTGTGCTACATTTTGTATTGTATTTTGTTCAGAGCCCAAAACAACATATTTGTTGTCAGGCTGCAGTTAAGCTTAGTAATTCTCAATAATATGCTGATCCTGATACTTACTCAACATGATAACAAATCTTATCATCAATCTATACTCCTTTTGACAGTAAACATCCAAAGAGAAAAAGTGTGATTCTTCATGGAAGAATCCCACCAAGTTAAGGAAGGAAAACAAGAAAGGAAATCTATCAGCCCTTAGTAATGAAAACAGAGCACCTAAAAATGACATGATGAAGTTGAGAAAGTGTGTGCCAATTGGATATTCAACAATACAGGGGTAAAAAAAAAAAGATTTCTCTTCACAAAAATAATCGCTGGGCAGTTTTCTAAGTGTGGAGTAGCATTTTCTAAATGCACATGCATTTTTTCTGGCTTCTAGCCTTTGGAGGAAAAGTACAATAAATTTTTGCTTTACATGATCACATGTTGGAAATCTAACCTTTAAAGATGAGATTGAGAGTACATCAACTACAGTGTGATATACAGCACGAGTAATCAATTTGTTTTGAAAACAGAATGTTCTTTACATTTTGAAAATAAAGATTTTCCATGTGTTTGTTTCTCAAAGATAAAACATACAAGCACTGTTTTTAGAATATCAAGAGACAGCAGTAATGATGCATATTCATTCTATTTTGCAAGTTTATCTGTATCTTCTCCAGTATAATTACTGACTATATTGCCATGCCAAATTATGAAGTATACTCAATACCTCCTAGCAACAAGTTTAACATGTTACATCTTATTCTTCAACTTTATAAGTAAACAAATGTAGTACTTTGATTTGGCACCAAAATTCCTCATCAACAATTTCCTCTTTTTTTTTTTTTATTTGCTAGTGGGGATTACATTTTCCATAAACTTCCATCACGTTTGAAGATGAGCATTATACTGTCTGACTCGTATACTGTATTTTTTACAGTACACTGTGAGGCTCATGCATTGTAAGAAATACTGTTGCTAGATAATTGTCAATATATCATTTTATTAGTGAATATTAGCTGCTTTTTACAATAAATATGAGGCTAGAAAAATGTAAACCTTGTGCCAAGAACAGATATGTGAACTGTATTAACTGCTAAGCCAAAAGTTTAATAACTACCATGAAAGTTTAAACTCATTTTAAAGTAGTTTTTACACATATATTAAAAACTAAATTCTTCAGTTGTTTAGATGAGAATGTCAGGAAGTGTCCACAAATCATAGCCTTTTATATAAAAAATATAAAACCTCCCTGAAGTATTTAAACAAATGTATAGCATGCAACAACCACTAAAGCAAGCAGCCCAAAAGCAAGTAGCAGTGAAAAGCAGAAGCCCTGTATAACACAGCCCATAGATTATTGAACATGAGTGATACGCAAGGGTACAACATTTTTCTTCTGACCACAAAGGAGGCAAAAATAATACAATACATTCTTAACAAGAACAAGTGAACGAGATCAAAGTGCCTTTTGTTAACATTTCTGGCAGATTTGGTATTTTGCAGCCATTGTGTCAGTGTTAAAACTAATCTGTAAGAACAAGGAGGGATCACATTCATTTGGCGAGACCTCCCATCCTGCAGACTGTTGGGGCTCCACCTCGCACTAGCAGGACTCTGCTCTGGTGGGCCTGGCGTGGTTCCAGTTTGCTACATGAATCTCAGTCAGTTCAAACCGGGGCTGCCTATAAAGTTAATACAGTTATTTACACTGAATAAGCAGTGCCACAAAGTAAAGCACTATCTTCTAAACACACCCTCGGAGAGCAGTGGAGAGCCACGGTGGGAAAGCAAGCAGTGGGACAGCTAGGGGAGACCTGTCCACCCACGGTCTGCTCCAGAAGGGAGGCCAAAGCAGATTGTCCTGCACACGTCATCTCTCACCTTCTGCAGAAATCATTGCTGAAATCAGAGTTCATCTTTCCTGTAGATAACAGGCATATCAGCAGAAGTATGTCTGCTCCCAGGTCTGTAAAATCAGGGTGAAGATGCCTGAGGGCTTTGCTGCTTCCATGCCTGCTTTTTGCTGCTGTCACTGTGCCCCTTCCCCACCAGCAGCATGGTGGGAGGTTTGGTTTTACAGCACCGACTGTTGTATTTTAAATTTAGATTAAATTTAAATAAAGATTTAAAAATACCCCTGCTGTGTAAACACACTTTCTGCCTAGCTATCTGCATGATTCTTGTACTGTGCCTGCCTTGGCCCTTTCCCAGGTCTTTCTAGCAGACCCCTCAGACTCCCAGTGCCTCAGGTCCAGGCTCTGCAGATGCTGCCCCTTTACTCCATGAGTCACCTCTAGCCATGCGCTTTCTCTTCCACCTGGAGGATCACAGACTTCAGACCTTTGCTTGATGGGCCAAATCACCCTGACCTCAAATCTTACATTTGAAATACAATAACCTGTGGTGGGCCAAGAGCTCTGAGGTGGCCCCACCAAGTGGCCAATAACACCCGGTGGAGGTCCCACATCTTGGCTTTGCCTTGCTCTTATTCTTGGTATGCAGGGCCTCACTGGCTCTGGCTTTTCCAGCATCCAGGCCCACTTGGCTGAACTTCCTTTTGCTTAGGTGCAGAAACACCTTCTCTGAGCTGGAACAGAATCGCCTCATCCAGCATGAGAAAGCCAGAGCTGTCCTTAAGGTGGCAATCAGCCACTGCTCTTGCACAGCGCTGGTACCAGACTCAGCTGGGGTTTTCCCCTGAACAGAAGTTCTTCATTTAGATTTGCTCTTATGTCCTCCCTATCCACCATAAATACCCTGGGTCCTGCAGACACAGCTCCTACCACTGTGAGCACCCAACCTTCTCCTCCCTCACCATGTGTCCTTCTCTTGGATGCCAACTACACCCAAAGTTTCCTTTCCCCTCATGAGTCAGAGAGATCCCTGCAACATGAGAGGGAAAGCAGAGTCATGCCAGAGAAGAGGGGCTGACAATGGCAACCCTTAAAAGTCAGGAAGAGAATCTCCTGCCCCTCTGCAAGCGAAGGGAACAGAGACCGCTTTCATTTCCTTCTGCTCGGAGTGGCAGCACCTGTGGGTCAATCCAGACTGTCCGTGACATGACTGCATGCCAGAGCCAAGAGGATGGTGAATGTGATCCAGTATAAACAGGGGAGAGGGAAAGGAGGCTGGCAGCTTTCAAAGAGCTGCTACAAACTGCTGGTGTGCAGGAGTAGGAGGAGCAGGAAGCCAAACATGGCACGCTACTGAGCATTACTGGGTCCCTGACACCAGCCAGCTCTGTGGCCAGGCCAGGAGGGATGAGAAGTGAACACTGTGAGAATTGGTACAGGCAGCTACGAGCAGCCAGGGGCTATTTGCAGCCTGTTTGGGTTATATGCTACATGTACACCTCTGCATCCACTTTCCATGTGCCAGCCGGGTGCCCTCCAGCCAGCCTCCTGGTGATCTGACAGCAGGAAACAAGGAGCACTTTATGGCCAAGCACAGACCTGCTGAGCCTCGAGACCTCACAGCAATCCTGGCTACCTCCCCTTGTTCCCATGGCTGAAATCTCTGTAAATAGCTGTACATGCTTGTTCCCAGCACCAAGATGCATCCTCAGCACCACCTCCCACCTCGTTGCAGGTTTCCTTAATTTACCAGGTTAAGTTTCCACAAATGTTTCTGAGGAAAGAACTACATTAACTCCTTTAAATCTGGGATGCCAGTGGCTGCCAGAGCAAAGGACCCCTCACATACAGTGGGAGAATAGAGGAAATACTGGTCTTTGGACAGAGCTGTTGAGGAATGTGGACCTTGGCTGTCAACAGTGAAAGCAAGTTGCAGAAAGCAGGACTGGAACCAAGCGATGATAGAGTGGCCATTTGTTACTTTCATGGGAAGTAGCGGTTTGACTGCACAGCAAGCCACAGGCACAGATTTTGTGGAGAATGTTCTGCTGGTTGTTCCTCCCGGTTTGCTCCTTCCAGCTGTCAGAGGTGAGAGATCCACGCAGGGAATGGTGGCAGTTGTAGTTCCATCAAGGCTTCATTTCCTGTTCTTCCTCCATCTGCTCCCCCTGGCTGTTGGAAGTGCTGTGCAGGACACGTACCAGACGAGAAGGTCTGTAGCACGTCAGTCCAGTCCCTCCGCGAGGATGGCTGAGCACCTGCTCCTTTTCTATCCAGCAAATGCTCAGGTGATAGCAGAGGAGATCCTGGCGATGGCTGTGATAACTAGCAACAGTTCCTCACCTGCAGGAGGCCAGGGGGATAAACAGTCCTAAATAGCAAGAGAAGAACAATGAATTCATGATGTCTATACAATTTGCCTGCTGGCCTATTTCCATGGCTGTTACCAGGCAAGAACTGTGGAAAGCTGAGGCAGATCAGCCAGAAATGTCAGCAGTAAAGCATTCGTGGTGAACCACAGAGGCTGCAGCACAATAGAAATAGGAAAAAGTGCCCCTTGTTGACAAAAAGTAAGCTGAGCTTAGAGGCATTGGTCCATAGATGGCTGTAAAAGAAATGGCAAGGAAAAGTACTCTGACCTCTTCTCTGTGTGTCACAAATGAAAATAAAATGGGATAAGGACCTTCCAAGTGGAAAATCTCAACTCTTTCTCCACGTAATGACACTGTCATGTCAGCCTTGGCAGCCAATAAATACACAGCAGGAATATTGCCTTTCGTTTCCTGCTGTTAGCCTTCATGGCTGTCACTCTCAAATCTGCAGCATGGTCCTCTACACCTGTTTCATTCTTTTTATAGTTGTAGCACTGAAAAGGAGCCAGCCCCTTTGGGAAGATAACTCACAGTTATCACCAGAAAAAAAAAAAAATTGGGGAAAACAAGCCCTTGTTGCTAAGCATCATCATCCAAACCTTCTGGGAGCACCGCTGTGTGCACGTAGTCTCAAATGGTCAGCCAAGATATTCTCATCAGGGCTGGTTAAGTTACATATGGAGAGGATGGATAATTTGCTCTTAAAATGTCAGAGTCCCTGGTGATTAACAGATGTGATCTGTTGCAGTACTTTGGTACCAGAGAAGTTTGGGACAGTTGGAGCTTAGATTCAGTGACAATTCAGAGGCATGGAAATGTGAAATGTCATGGAGATGATTCAGTGTGTTCAACAATGCGCTGATCTCAGTGATGGCAGTCACTATTTTTTGCTCCACAGGGAAGTTGTCATGTGCTATGGAGGGATGGCTAAGGGGAAATCACTAAGTCAGTAGTCTTAAGACATGAAAGAACTAAGGACCTGCCTCTTGGTTAGTGTGGGACCACTACTGAGGTATACATACAGAATGGAACATCTGCATAGGCCATGGCCAATTAAAGGTTTACCACAGAGGACAAAGATACTGAGTCTTCAAAGATAAGGTTTGTGTCCTTTGGGATTGATTTGCAGGTACGTGAAAACCCAATTTAGAAAAGATCAAGTCCTCATAAATTGCTCTCCTGCTGGGTTACACAGGATCTCAGTTAGGCTGCCAGCATGGCTTACGGCCCGCTGGTGAGCTGTGGCTACGGGGCCCTGACTGGGTCCCTGCTGAGACCTGTGAGCACAGCTCATAATCAGGGCTCATCAAGAAGGATAACACCGGGGTTTCATTTATCAGACAAATGCATTTAGTCCTCAAGCAGGCAAGTTGCCCATAATAAAACATCAGCAGATAATTTCAGTGTGAAGTGATGCTGGATAAAATCAGATATAACCCAAGCTCTGATTATACCCCAGATCAGAGGCTGTGAGTCTGAACCAAAACAACCTTGAGCTGAAAAACAACAGCCTTGAAAGTCTTTAAGCAGCATGCAGGATATTTTTATTGTCCTCTGCGCTACTTCCTTTTTATTTGTATAGAAGGGCTACACCATTTTGTGTAAGTTTGGTAATCTTGACAGTGTCTTTTTGGTCTAACTGGAAGTGCTAAAATGCTTGGATTTTGAAGGACCAGTTTCTCAAAGATTTTGCTAGTTTATTTCAACTAGCCCCAGAGGCTGTTGCAATTAAGATGAGGTTCAGGCAAGCCTCCATGCTTGTATCTCCTTTGCCAAATTGACTGCTGGGATGTCTGCTCACATTCCCACATTTTCCTGCTGAAACTAATCTTTTCTTGTATGCCTTCTTCATCCATGTCTGCTCTAGGACCCCATTATACCCTCACCTTAGCTCAAGCATGCTGAGTTTCTCTCTTTTTTCAGCCAAAGAAATAGTTTATGGCCATTTCAGCAAAATAACTTGTTGAAAATTGGCAGTGGAGGTTTATCATTACCTCATCTGGTATCAGAAAGAATTGAACAGTCAGCCTATATGGTAATGTTCTGTCTTATTCAGTCCCTTGGTGTGTTCAAGACTCTAAAAAATGTCTCCGTGAAGACTGTGAATGGTTTTTGTCTGGTCAACATCAGTTTACTCATTTCCATTGCTAATTGGTGGATGGAAAAGTGACTCAGAAATCTGCTACTGATGGGCAACAGGTCATTTCTCAGAGTAAGCTGGGGCAGTAGAAGCTGATGGTTTGCTGGGTGGTGCAGGTGGTCCTGTTGTAAAGTATGATGTGAAAACTGGGCTGCCTGAGTGGTAAGCAACTTGAAAGAAGCAGAAAGAAAGTAATTTTGGTTGAGGAAGATTGAAATGTTATAGGAGTAAAAGGCTTTAAAAAAATCCTCATAATTCCAAGCATCTCATGTAGTCATCAGTGGTGCCACAGATGAGCTAAGCAGACAGAAACAGGAGAGAATAACAAATAAAATGGTCCAACTTGTGAATTCAAGCACAGATTATTTTATTTATCTACAAACAGAACTCAGAAATTTTCTGGAGAGAACAGAATAAATTTGGCATATCACATTAGGGACAGGAAGCATTATTTGAAATGAAAAGAAACTTTGGAATTGATTTAGTTGCTAAATAATCAATACCAAGTACAGTGCAAACAAAAAACGTAGAAAAGAAACAATTCACATAACTTGTATTCACCTGATTTCAGTCCTGCCTTAAAAGAGAGATTACTCACAGCACTTCTACCTTCCTAGCAGGCCTTCATACAAGGGTTATGGTGCCCAACCATACATAAATTTACATAAAATAACTTTATTTTTAGATGCATTGGGTAACTGTTGTCAAGGAGAGCTTTTGATGCACAGTGTCTCTGAAAATCAAGAGAACTTCATTTGCTGCATGCTTACTATTTGCAAGCCTGCAGTAAAGCTCAAAACTTGTGAAAGGCAATGTAGCCAACCTCCGTGATTTTTAATGTGACTCTCACAATTGTTTTTGCACCACTTTGTGGTTCTTCTTTCAATCAGCAGGGTGTCTCAGCTTTGTTTTTATCTTTTTTGGAGAAAGTTCCTGGTGTGGTTGGAAAGAAAAATCTCAAAAATGTGACCTCTACTGTTTCAGAAACCAGACTACTATTTTAAGAAGACTTAAAATGATTATTTTTCTAATCTTATTATTTCAAGGTCCATATCATGATATGGTGATCATGAAACAAATTTAGGAAGTCTAGAGTTGACACTAACTAAAACATTAACCATAGTTACATCCAAAACTGTTAGCCAAAACACGACAATAAATTATACCACTAAAATTTAATTACATTCTGTCTTTCCAGGATATGTAACCTAAATTAGACTATTTGCAATAAATAAACAGTGAAGCCACAGAAAATCTCATTGCTTGCTTTCCTTTCTTGTGTAAATAGAGGACATAGAGTAACCAAGAAGTAGATAAATAGTAATAGTTAATACATGAAGAGAGCATTTGTTTAGAATCTTTTCAGGCTTCCTTACCTGTTAACTGTTTCAAAGTAAATTTGTTGTGAAGTGCCCAGATAAAAGAATAAGGTAGATGCCATCTCAAACGAAATGAAAACAGTAGATAAAAAATAATGGAAATCCATTTGAGTAACTGCAACTGCAAAGGCAACATGCAGATGAGGGAGACTTTTCTTACTTTAAATTAAATTAATTATATCCCAGAGAAGGAAATGGAAAGATGGAAATCTGCAGCTGGAAAAGGTATGAAAGGGATTTTAACTTTGAAGTATGGATGAATTAGCTCTAGACCTGTATCTTTACAAATGAGGATAGCATAAGTGGTAGAAAGCAGAAAAATGAGGAGTCATGTAATTTTAAACATGTTGCTCCAAGTTAGGCTCAGATGGCTGGGAATTAGTGGAGGCAACGTTTCCTGGGAGGAAAGTTTTGGATGAATAACGTGAGAATTTGTTTAAAAATCTCTTAAAAAGCAACATTTTCTCCCATTTGTTGCTGAAGGAGTTGGAACTCTTGAAGCAGTCTTGGATCTTTATCTGCTCATGGAATCAGCACATTAGATGTCAGAAATGACATCAATGTTAGTAAATTAAACATGCTCAACAGCACTGTCATGCGCTGTAAGCCAGCTGGCCAGGAGCAGCTGTGTCCCTGCTACAAGATTCCTCAGCCACCCGACTGGGGTGACCATGCACAAGCTTCTTCTCAGGAACCACCCTTGGAAAATTGTGTTGCCAAAACTGTATCTGGGAATCGCGTGACAGACAGAGACAGCCAAAAATGTGCCAGGGAGGAGTATTAGCAGTTCAGTCGTGTGATAGTTGTGCTCCAGCTCCCAGGCATGGTTAAATCTCCTTGTACGGGCATATACATGTTGCCCAAAGGCTACTTCCACAAGCCCAGTCCAAGAGCTCAAATGACATTAGGCATCTAAAAGAGAGCAATTCAGATTGCCTCCTTCCAGGGCAGTATGCCTTCTGGCTCCATATTCAGCTACAGGAGGGAAACACGCACTGTATGCACTGCCCCGTTTCTGTGCTTCCTACACCTCAGGAGCCAGAGAGCAACCCCTGAGAACAGGCTGCCAAAATCTCTCATCACCCTCTTAATGGGACATGTCACACCAGGTACCTAACTCCATGCATGGCGGGCTGCCTGGCGGCAACTCACAGTAACGGCAGTGCCCTGCAGCATCGATGTGGCATGGGATCCTCATTAGGTAGCCTCAATATGCTTCAGTCTTTGGAACTGCTGCAACTTTTTGTATTTCCTTCTGAAACAGAGAGATTGTCCCTTTTCTCTTTTAGATTTTTCACATTGGCTGTTGAAGTAAAAAAAGACTGCGTGAGGCTATTCTGTAGTCAAGTAATTGCTTAGATATGTATCCCATTTATTTCCAACATACAAAAATACAGACTGAAGGATGCTATGCTCAGCAGAAGCTTATTTTCCTCTGACGACTACTGGCTACTTTGGAGGCAAGGGGTCAGGCACTTGATTAGATGAATTACAACTTAAAGTCCCCTAGTATAAACCATGTCATGCCCCAGGCTTCTCAAAACAAGGCACTCTATTTTAACTCATAATGGGTAGCTGGATTCAGTAAATGGCCTAATCACAGCAACATAAATATTTATGGGAGAATTTTTCTAATTAAGGTATGAGCTTGTTTAGATGTTATCAGTTAGGAAGGGCTTTCCCAACAAGAAAATGGCTGTTAGGAGACATTAGGAAATGGTTAAACTCCAAGAGATTAAAAGGTCATTGAAGTGGCAACATGCAGAGTCTGTTATGGTTGAAATTTAGCTTGCATTCAGGTCTTAGATGTTTCCTACATCTAGAATGAAAAGATCATCTTCCATGCAGAAAAAAAATAAATGGTAATTTTGTTTATTCTTTGAAAAATAAAATAATATTACAAAAGATTGCCTAAGCTATGTATTTATGATCATTTTATAAACTAAATTATCTCAAAAGAAACATGCTTTTTAACTCTTACTTCATGCTTTGCTCCATGAAAACCTGTATGTACCTCAGTAGTGACATCTGCAAAGTAAATATCTAATAATGGCTGAAGATCTCAGAATTCATCCCCAGTATCTCAGCTACACAGTGACGCTAGATTTAGAAAAATTACATCTAACACAGTTATCCTTTAATGCTGTTGCTCTTTGCTGATGTTGTGAGTGCTGATGGTGTAAACATGGATAATAAATACAGGGTAAGTGACACTTCGGTAACCATATTTTTCAGGTCTCCTACTGCAAGCGCCAACTAACAATATACAGATCACATTCAGAGCCTTGTTATGCCAGCATAAATCTTAAGTAACTTCAGTTCCTTCAAGAAAATTGCTCTAGGTTTACTCTGGTATAAGTATTAGTAGAATTCATCCCCTAAAATAAAATTTGTAAGTTGTCTTACCGGGAAAGAGCTGTATAAAATTGGCTATGTGAAATACGGGTGGAACTATTCCCTGGGGGAAAATGTATGTAATTTCTGTGGGACTTCATTACTCTGCTAAGAAGTGTGTGTGTGTGTGTCTGCCATATGGTATTTCACTCTGAAGATATAACTCAAAAGGAAAACTCAGGAAAAAAAAAAGAATGTTCTACAAACCTTTTGCTTTGAGAAAAATCTATATATTTTAAAACATTTCAATAAGAAAGTATAAAGTATAGAAATCTAAATGGCATCAACAAAAATATTAATTATCTCTGTCTATCTTTTTGAAGCCAGCATCTGCAAGAAATTTCAACCAGACACAAGGAGTTAAACATTACTGCTTTCCTGAAATAATGAAGTCTGCACTGTTTGGTAGTTGCAACCAAACTGGACATAAAACGATAATTTCATGTGAATGGAGCTTTGTTCATTTAGAATGCCATCCTAGCCCAAAACATGAAAAATACCTCCTAAATATCACAGCTGAATCTTGCTAAATGTGTCTACACAGCTGAGACCACAGGTGCTACTGCTGCAAACCATAAAAAGGTGTGTTCAGAGGGTGGTGGCACTCAAATGTTGAATAAATCAGATTCTAGGCTTTTTCCTTCTCTTTTAACTAACCTGTTAGCGATGAACGCTCCCTGCTATACCTGAGTGCAGTGACTCAGAGGACTGGGGGCTGCGGGTGGCAGTTCAGATGGCACAGACTGTTGCGAATGTTCCATGGATAAGAAGAGTATTTGGAGGAAAGTAGGCTTGGTATGGGATGGTTTTGATCTCCAGTTTGAGATGGGTGTGAGCGTGGTAGAAAGATAAAATATAAGGAAGCTAAAAGTAGCTGGTTTGAGGGCCTGGGAGTTTGGGGAGCTTGTTGGATGCTCTCCAAGCCCTGGTGGCCTTGGTCACAAGAATCTGTGTGATGCTGTGGCTCCACAGCCTTTAGTTGGAAGCCTATGTGCTGACTGATCTCCCAGAAGTACAAATTTGATCTGGCTCAAGAACAGGCACATGATCACATTTCTGTCAAATTAGCCAGAACACACCATACGGAGCTTTCACAGAGTTTATGTTGGCTTTATACCAGCTGGGGGAGGATGGATGACATTCAGTACAGCTTAAGTTAGAGTGGTGTGGACCAACAATACCTGGTCTGAGCTGAAGTCTGCTTGATACAGATAAGATATCTGCTTGATACATCCATTAGCATTTCTGGATGGGTTTGAATGGATGGTATTATGTCTGAATAATGCTTTTTGTGTTACAGTTGCAGCATTTCTGGTGCAGTAGTAGGCGTTTCAAACAGTAGATGTTCTTCCCTGCTGAACTGCAGTTTCAGTTTTATAGCTGCTTTCCTACAGAGAAGAAATTATTTAGTGGTGATTTGCTTTCCTCTTTTTGAAGGACAGTCTTTCTATGGGTAGACTGGTACCCAATCACGTATGCTGAAAAATACTATTAGATATCAAAGGTGAATTGAACCCGGGGATCCTATCTCCCTGACATCTCCAGTGATCCCCGATCACAAATGACTGTATTAACAGACAACTATTGCCCTCAGTGCTGGAAGTCTACTGACAAGCTTACTGAGTGTATATATATATATATATATATACGGTGAACAGTGGTTTTTCCTTCACAGAAAATAAAGATGTTTGAGTTTTCAGGAAGGTTTTCCAGGAGAGCCCATGTGTTAAAATAATGATGCCTTATGGTCCGAGTGCAACAGGAGAACAGACAAGAGAAGCAGAACTTGCAGGACAACTATCACAGCACAGGAGTCAAACGTGACATGGCATGTGTGCACTTTGCCGTATGGCTGTAAGGCCTACATGGGCAGGTTATGCAACTGCAGCTCCCAACCCCTTGTCTGGATGCACAGTCAAGGAATTACATCTTTCTTTAGGTCCAACTCCTACTCTGGCCAGCAGTTTCTCAGCAGAATTCACAGAAGCATTTCTGTGCTTCAAGCATTTTTAAATAAAACCAAACTCTGATCTCTAATCATTTAGATCTAATCTCATTTTGCAAGCCCACTTCATTTTCTAGACATATGGTTCCCATAATGTTTTAGTATTATGCAGCGTTTCTGTGAGGGGATGTGACTAGGCACATGGATGGTGGGAGGAGGAGGAGGCTAGGCAGGGAGCCAGTCCAACGGGAGTGAGATAGCTTTCACCGCACTGTGCCCACCATATAAAGAGAGACAACAGTAAACAATTTGCCACTGGAAGATTGTTGCTGGTAGCAGGCACCCTCAAAGCCTCAGACAGCTCAGTTTCCCTGGGTACACTGGAAGCTATCAGTCATCTTTAGGTTGCTCTTAAACTTTATGACAGTGATTTTCTGGGAGTGAGCAATTCTATTCCTTTGCAATAATTTGTTGCAGCTCTAAAAGCACCCAGAGAAGCAGCCTTCTCTCACAACACAAATTCGTGGGGCTGTCCCTGAAGGGAGCGAGGGTGCTCCTGTCCACAGGCTCTGCATCAGGCAGCTTCCTGGAATTCTTGCTTGTTGGGTGGGTGAAACCTGATGCCATGTTTATTCTGACATCTCCTTGAGACATACCGATGCCTACCTAAGTCCTTCCAGAAGAATACAAAATACTAGACCTAGCTTTTAAGAAGTAATGTAGATTTTGAGTGTTTCAAGTTTTGCCCAAGTTTTACTTGTTTTGAGACAACTATAAAAAGTCTGGCTTTCTCATTCCAGACAATTAGAGGAACCCCACAGAAAGAGTTGCCCAGACTTCTTGGTCACATATAAGTGTCCTGGACTCAGTAAACAGCTGTTTTGTCTGAGATTTGACTGTAAAAGCACAAAAGATTATTCTGAAGAGATAGCAGTGGAAACAACTGAATGACAGTGGTCTAAAGTCCTTCCAGGGGTAAAGCATCCTTATAGGATTGATTTCAATGTCTATTTAAATTTTCAGGAATGGATAACTTATCTGACAGCAATGTTGCAAGCTAAGGTTTAGACCAGGGGTCCTCAAACTTTTTAACCAGGGGGCCAGCGCGCGGATGCAGTGGTTTGAGGACCCCTGGTTCAGATCGTACCCTGAGAAAGCAAGCTGGCGATCAGCAGCTCTCTGTGCTAAAATGCATGTCAGATGAAACCTGGAAAAGCAAAACAGTAGTTGTGTACAAGGCACATTTCCCCACATTACATAGCAGCAGAAAATGAGTGGAAACAAAAAAAAGCAGATGGATCAAAGAACAGAACAGATGCCAGAGTATTAAATTAAATAGAGCATTTCTGTCAGGGGAACAAAAAGAGAAATCAGGAACAACGACCTTTTCAAAAGTTGACTCCTGTGTACAGGCACTGCCCCTTGAAAATAGCGTGTTTGGGTATGGTGGTATAATTCACCTTCACTGAGACTGTACCAGGAGCCAAGCCTTCTCCTGCGCTGGTGAAGCATGGAAGGAAACATAGCAGCTCCACAGGCAGAATGGCCCCGTCCCAGTGTAAATGGAGGGTGGACTCCTCCAATACTTGCACATTAGGATAACTCAGAAGGCCCAGAAACCTACAATTTTGATAGAAGAGGTTTATATGAATGATGCCGCAGACGTACAGTTCTCAAATTAGCCGGTTAGGGCAGTAGCTGCTGAGAGGAAGAGCTGCAGCCCCAGTGCAGAGGTAGGCTGTGCTCCCGCATGCTCTGTGCTTTACCATATAAAAGACGTAAGTTGTGAAATGTCAATATTTAAAATCAAGTCGATTTTTTTAACATTTCTTCTCAAAATGTGACATTTTTCCTCCTCTTTTTAAACTATAAAAAAATAATTTTAAATGTTAGCAATATGCTTTTTCCCAGGAACCCTTCCCAGAAATTTTATGGGCACTTAATTCAAGCTTAACATGAGAGCTCTTCTTAACTGTAAAAGCATGAACTCCTTACTGTAATTTATTACATCATTTTCGGGGGTGAAAGAATTCACACTACTAACCTTTCCCCGCAGAATGCAATGTGTATTATACTGATAAAAGCAGTGGAGAGATTTGCCCCGCACTGCAATTTTCCAGTGCTTTGCTAAACTCCTGAAGATAAGTAGACACCTGGATGTCCCCCTCCTATGCTGTGAAGGCAAAAGCCCTTCACCAGCTTGTACCCACAGAGACAGCTTCTTTGCTTTCAGCAGTTTTTCCATTAATTTCTGGAAGAGCTGAGAGTTTTTGGTGGAGTAAGAAGAAGCTGTCTGCTCTAGAAATTACTTCTACATAGCTGATAAACCAGGTTGTCATTTACACCTTCCTAACCTGTAGGGAATAAAGCAAAGGCAGAGATAGTTTAATTCCTTTGAGATCTTAGTTTGGGAGGAAGTGCTACACAAATGGAAAAAACCAAGATCATTTGTGTGATATTACAGACATTCAAAATAGGATTTTGTTTTGATGGTAACAGCAATGATGACACAATCCTCTGCCTTGTGTGCTAATTGATCCATCAACAGACTGCACCACACCTCTGCTTTTCCTCCATATGGTGTATTAGTAATTAGGCCATTTGAGTCTATTTTATGGAGGTGGCTTGGTACCTCTAAGTCAATTAAACTCTTTTAATTATTCAAAGGCTTATTATGGATTCACTTTTTATGAGACTCTTTAACAAAAAATATCAACTATATAGAAAATAATTTGGAGGATGATAATGCAATTGTTTATGATTGGATTAACCTGTCAGTTAAGAAAAAACAAAGCAGCACAAGAGGATCAGTGGAAGGATGTGTCTATGCAGATGCTTTTATTAGAGAAACTCCCAATCTTCTTAACATGTCAGTCAACTAAAAAATCAGAACGAAAAGCCTTAGCCTCTTTTTTTCCTATTTGCCTCTCGATATCTTAAAACTGGCAGATCAAGGATTTAAATATTTCTGAGCTTGTTGGAAAAAATAAGGTGAGGGGAGGATAAAAAGGACCAAAACGGTCCTAAAATTAACATGTAATCAGGCTGATAATGCTTGGCTAAGGCAACAGCTGCAGTGCATGGACCAAGCATGGCTGCTGTGAGCAGCATGCTGCTGCCGTGCTGGCCTTCAGCAGCCTCCCATCAAAGCCAGCAGACTAAAGCCTCAGCAGGGCAGAGGATATGTGGCTGTGCTAGCGTCTCTTCTGCCTATGACGGCTTTGCCTTTGGATAAACACCTCTTTGAGGACTTGGCTGCGGTCCTGGGGTGAGCCCTGCTGCAGGAGTTGCTGCCTGACACTGATAAGCTGCAAGGAGGCAGGGACCTGGCCCCCGAGCCCGGCTGCTGGCAGCTTGCAGCCACATCCAGCGTCCCCCACTGCAGGTGTCAGCTAATTAGCCTTATTAAAGCAACTTCATTTGCCCCTCCAGCAGTTAATATCTCAATTTCAAACCTTCATTACTAGGGGTTAATAACTCAGGCAAAGAAATGCTCTTGGGGACTTCAATTTGGTACAACATAGAGACTGTTTTTTCTTCCCAGTTGAAATAAATATTGTGAATGTGAAATCCTACCAGACACAGGCTAAAGTCATACAAATACACACCTGGGTACTCACATCCCTCATGGGTGCTGTGGTGGGGAGATGCCTGAATATCATTTGGGGGGTCAGACTCTTGCATGGGGTATGTGTTTTCCTGTGACTTGAAAGGCCTTGTTGTTAGCCCTGGAGAAAGCACATTTAAATGAGAAAGCTAATTTCCCTTAGGGGTTACAGGCAATTAGCACCACAACATTTGGATCACATTTCTGACATTTAGAATAACATACAGAAGTCCCAGAAACTTCATTTCTCTGTACAACTCATTTGGGTTAGGAAAGTGTTTTAAAATGGAAAAATGTTCGCTGAAGAAAATCCTCCTGCCGTGCCAGCCGCGGCAGGCAGGGCCTGGCTGGTCCCTGTTCCCTGCCATCCCTGCCAGTTTGCAGCAAGGACTGGTTTTCTCGGGAAGGCCCTCAAACATCTGGTCCACATCTCTCAGGACTGAGGACCCGCAGGGGTTTCACAAGTTTTGAGCCCTTCACAACAAGAGTAAACCACTACTGAAACTGTGCATTCATTAGCTATTTTCCTTCCACTGGCTCCGTTGCTGGAATCAACTCCAAAACAACAGAAATCAAAGATTTCTTTTTATTATTTTTATTTTCTGGCACAATTATTGCCACTGGTTGAGGCAGAGAACATGTTGTGGAAATTGTCTGCTCCCTGGATCCCACTTCCCTTTTGTTCACTCCCACCACGTTGGCACGGCTCACCGGCCAGGGGCTCCGGGGGCTGCAGGGAACGCCGCACTGCCGGCACTCCCCACACTCCCTCTTGGAGCCTCTGGAGAGAGTTTCTGGCCTTTTCAACCCTGGCTTGTTTCTGTCAGTCCAGTCAAGCTGAGGGCAGCGCTCTGATTGGGAGTTTGCTTTCTGCATTGGTCTTCAGGAGTGCTTAGAGCTTGAAATGTACATCACCTTTTAAAAAAAATGGGGCGTGTAGCAGGTTGTCCACAAAATTACCCTTTGAAATAGGTTGGAAAATAGCAGCTAATAAATATTATGAACGTCTGCAGAAGGATTTCACTTAGACTGTACTTTTGGAAATGAACTCCGAACTTTGGTTTGGTGTCTCTTCTTGTAATTGATATTTTGAGCAAACCTCTTAGAAGTTTTGTGGCTTATTGGCCCCATGCACATCAGGAACATTTGTGACATGGAGCAGCAAAATATGTCTCCAACTGAGGTGTCAAGAACATCCAGAACTGGAGAGACTGCTCACGGGGCTCCGCTGATTTATTTGTCCCGTTTTCTCTTGACAGCTACAGACATAAATGGATCACAAATGACAGCAAAACCGCTACAGTTCCTGAAAGAAGAAACCCCCATATTCCCTTACCTCACCCTTGATGTCTGTCAGCACCTAGCAGGTGGCGTTTCTGAACTGGGAAGCAGTCCCTCCTCCCATGTCTTCCCAGCTCCAGAAAGCAGATACGCAATGCTTCACCTTGCCACCGGCTCCCAGGTTCTGGGTGGCAAATGGTCTCCTCTCTTCCATGGTATACTGTCACTTGCCCTGCTCTTAAACTGCTGTGTGCTCTGATGATCTGTTACAACTGGTTAACAGATGGGAATAATTTCATGGCTCTGTGGTTAGTATCTAGCACTGTCTGTTGGGTTTTTTTGGTGGTCAGACCTTACCTCTCTCATGGTGCTCCTCTGTGCCGCAGAGTCTCTGTGAGCAGGAGGAAGCCCCGTGGTGAAGGTGTGAGCCTTGCCAGCAGCCTGCACTAAGATAGCTGCACTGCCATATTTCTGGCAATGGAAATGATCTGACAAAACCAGCCTGTTGTTATCAGGCATGTCTGGAGCAGGGACTTGTTGATATTATATTGCTGGATAGGATATATCATCTTGAGGTACCTAGCCTAGCTATGCCCATTGACACTTTGTATGAGGAGTGGCTTTCTACCAGTAGCCAGTAGATTCCCCAGAGATGTGGTCTGTTTCCCAGGCATCCACAAAAGGAGAGGATGCAAAACAGCTCTGCAAGATCTGTGTACAGCACTGATGGACATTTATAAAGATCGCACGTTCCTTGGAGATCCACAAACGGAGAGAGCTGGAAGTTGTGGGTGCTGACCGGATCTGGTGTTCTTTGGATGAAGGGCCAGTTCCCCTTGAAAGCAGTGAAAACTTAGTCATTTCAATGGAAGAAGACCCCTCACTCTATAGGTCTCCAGGGGGGGCATTTCTCATTCTTCGGGTAAAGGGCTGCAAATCCTTGAGCATCAACACACTTTGCCTGGTAACTAGGCATTGAGAAGGGGACAAGGTGAGGTGGCCCTAGCTCTTCCACACAGCATGACAATGAGACTGGAGCCCTTTCTCCCTTTTGTGTTTCTGTTTTTCCCCAGTCTGGTTTTTTAGTGCAGATTATAAACAGTTTCAGGGCAAGGTCCTACTACGACAGCTAACGCATCTCATAAAGAGAGGTGGCTTCTAATTTCAACTGCATTACACTGTAGTGCAACTGAATATATAAACTGGAAGCCAGAAGACCTACCAGCATCTTTACTTTGTTAAGAATTAGAAAGGAATAGTAGAGATGGTCAAATAGAACAAAAAGTCTTTAAAAAAAGGTGAGAGGAAAAAATGTTTCTATGTATTTATGCATGCTTCTTGTGCTCATACCAATCAAAGAAAATCCATATATATGTATGTATTTTCCAATGAAAGTCTTCTGTTGTTAACAAAGGTAAGAACTTATTGCACTGCCTGGTACACATATGATAAACCTTTCCATTCTGCTGGAAAAAGTAGGTGATTTTTTTTTCTCTTATTGATTTATTTCAAATCCAAATCATAGAAGTACAAATCATTTTCTCAAAATGTCACCCTCCTCTGTGCATAGCAAAATGATATCACGTTTCACTCTTGCTTTATATTAGTCTCTCCTCCATTTGCCTTTTAAGATGTAAAGGTATTTCTCAAACTCATAGGCTTTTACATGAAGAGAGCACACTGTTCTCTCCAATATCAACGGCAAAATCTTCAGCAGTCCTTTGAATTTCCAGACATACAAAGGATGCAACATTTAAAACAGATTTTAATTCAGAATCTTTATAGGTTGTACTTGATTTTGGAAATAACACAACGGCATATTATATCAATGTTTCTAGCTGGATGTTTTAATACATAATGTAATTTCCAACCTTTACATCGTGGGATTCAGCTACTGAAATCGTATGTGGGAGTGTTCTCACTGGGCAGCAAAAATAGCATGATGGATAATTCCCATCAAGCATGTCATTGCTTCCAGGTGTTGGCTCATTTTTATTAGTTACTTGTGGGCTTACCTGCCTTCTCAGAAAGTTTTCCTTCCCAAAATGTCAGTTCCCAAAAAAGAAGCCGCCATCCAAGGTACATCTAGATCAACTAAGGTGCTCATGATTCTTGATCCTGCTTTCCAGGAATAGTCTAGATCTGACTTACAGAAAATTCCTGAGAAAAAACAACACAAAATTAGTTTACTAACTGTAGATCTCTTCATGAAAGTAATAACTGTACTCCTTCCCCCTCACGATTTTCCTTTAATGTATAAATTAGAAGATATCTTGGCATAATTTTGTAAATATTTTTGTTAATATGCCACTTTTTGTGAAAGTGAAAAAAACACCGAAGGCCATTGATTCTGAAAATCCATTTCCTGTCTGGCAAAAAAACTCTAGCAACTTTAGTTAAAAATAGCATCTAAAATTACCATAATTGAAAATTACAAGGAGAATTTTTTTCCCAAATTAATTATTTTTCCCCCAAATTACTAATTTTTCCCCCCAAATTACAACAGTTTGCGAGCAGCCTGTGTCCTGACTTTGCAAGTCACCTTCCTCGGTGGTGGATGGATATCAAGGAAACATAAACCCCTTCAGCATTTTAAATATTTGTCTTTTAAAAGATGTATTTCTAAAGAACGCCGTGTTACAAACCGGAGCTCAAAACAAACTCATGCTGAACAAGTCAAAATAATGAGAGGGAAACTAGGAGTAGAGTTTCTGCTCAAAGTGTTTCAAACATTTTGACACTGTTGAAGCCATTCTGAAAAGCAACTGTAACAGGTTCATCAGGCTGAATGAAAGCTGATTGGATTCATGTGTCCTGTGTTCTTGGACAAGTTATTTTTTCCAGACCCACGGAAAACAGCTTCTAGATGGTGTCTCCAAGTCAAAAGATTAGTATTTCATTCTGCATTAGAAATCTATAGGAAAATGACTTTAATTAAAAGCATGCAAATTAAGTAGCAGATAAATGTTTCAAACACCAGAGAGGGTTTTATAAACTCCTGGATTTCATATAGCTGTATTTTCTCTGAGGGATTACATTTTAATAATAAATCCATGTAGAAATACACCTTAGTCTCATGTCAGGTTACAAAGGCTGCGGGTGGAGACATGGGGAGCTTTCACTGTTATATTCAACACTGGCTTATATTCTGGCAGGTTTTTCATATTCTGGGGGTGGATGGGCACCCACAGCACCTTGGCTGGGTACCAGGAGGAGAGAAAACTCTGGGTTGCTTTTGGGTCATCGATGTGATGTGATTTTTCTTCCCTGTCTTTACAGTTATGCTGTCTGTTGTGAATGTTGCAAATGCATGCTGTTACTTGTTTTTCTCTCCCTCTTGCTTGTGTCAGAGATGACGGCCAGCTGCCTGGCAAATGACTCTGTTTCTCTGGATGTGGTGATCCTGAACATGGGGTCCTGGGACACTTGTGAGCCCCCACAGCCACAGGCACACTTCCCAAGGCAGGTCTTCGTGACTGGGGTGGCAGTGCAGCAGCCTATGGAGGACAACAGTCCTGTGAAGGATGTATCTCCCAGGGACTGGCCAGAGAGCCAGGAATCCTTGGCCTGCAGCAAACTGGGATGGAGGATGTCCCAACCCAAAGAAAGCTTCACAGCTCCCATTGCTTTGTCTTTCAAGCAGGGGTGACTTGAGCTGAGAACAGCAATTTAATGTATCTGGGAGGAGTTAGGTGTTGTTAACTGCCAGATATTAAAAGCAATTATTCCTTTTTCCTGATCTTCTGGAGCCACAGACCTTACATATGTGTCATAACATCCTATCAATCCTCCAGGCATATTCCTGGACAGACGGGACCAGTACGTGTACATGCTCCTCTCTGATATACAGCAGGGTTAGCTCCTGCAGCAGCCTTGAGTCTGTAACCCACACATTTTGTTTTTCTTCTCCTCAACTCACCAAACTCCCTAACACTGGCATGACATGGACAGGATTTGCAGAGGCAACAGGACAGAGCGTTGCTGAGAACCAGATCATTTTCATCCTGTGCTTAGGGGCAGGTGGGCCAGAGTAGGGTCTGGATTTTTTCCAAGGGCAAGGAATGATTTTGAGATGCTAAAGCTCACTGACAGCCCATTAGGCAAAGCTAGCTCTTGCCAGGTCCAGTGATTTTCTTTCAAAGTCTACCAGAGCTCAAAGCAAGTTCCCAGACACTTTCTGGCACTGTGAGACACAAACTTTTCTTCAAGCTTGCTTTGAATCCACTAACACTGTGCCAGTTCTAAAGCTGCTGCTGGAGCTGAAGTGAAATCTTGGCTTTCACATTTTTCACATCCACAACTTCTTGAGAACAGTGTGACATTTTGTCTTTGGCAATCAGGAAGAATTTCAGCGGAAGGGAGGCTCACCTGACGGGTGCCCTTGGCAGCCTCTCCCCTGCCGCATGCATCTCAGCGGGCCAGGAGGCAGAGATCTGCATTTTAGGTGAAATGCAGGTGTGGGACTCAGAGGGGCTGGTGAGAGACCGTGCCTTTCATCGTGGCAACAGTCAGGGGTCCCAAAAAAGCTAAATGTCACCCACAGGCTCTGATTATTTTAGAAACCAAAATTAATTAACAACAGCATCAACTGATGGTTAATGTCAGAAAAACAGTTCTTATTCCATTGAACATGGTGAGAAAGTAACCGAAGGAAGGATGTAAGTGTCTGGCCCTCAATAAATATATTTGTTACCTTGTTCGAATGACCCTAATGGTGCAAAATGCATTAGGAAATTCACCCTCTCACGCATGTCAAGAAGTTTTGCCCAGATAAAAGTTGCAAGACAAGACAAGTTATTGCAAAAATAGAACATCTGTTTTGTGTATTTCTTGCAAGGATGCACTGCTTTATTCAGAAGCAACATAAACCGCATTTTAATACAAAGATTCACCAGTTAAATATGTAAGCCCCAAACAAGGCTTAACTGCTAGAATTCAAGAGCCTTTCTATCCCTGTGAACTCCTCAAATGAATCGTAGCCCTAGGATACATTTTGTTGCATGCATATGTTTAGAATGTAAAATATTAACCCTTGGGCTGCTGTCACTTTGGCAGGCAGAGGCATGCTATGTGTGAAGGGGGAGTGTGAACATTTTGTGCTTGTTTATTATGGTAGTCAGAGTGTTAAAACGAAAACCACTAACTAAGAGCAGAACAATTACGGTGTTATTTCATTTTGTAAAGAATGTGTTACTTGACACAGGAAGTTCAGATTACAGTGCATAGGATGTAGAAAGCAAGGCAAGTTCTATATGATCAGGATTAGATCAAGGCTTAATGGAGCACCCAGCCCATGATTAACAGAACTACCCTTATTATAGACTCTCTTTTCCAAACCCTCAGGTGAACCTGTGCTGTTTTGTTTCCACTTGGTTCTGTATTTTTCTACAAACACACCAGCCTGACCTGCTGTGCCTTCCTACTGCTGCTGGTGGCCATCAGCTCGTGCCATGCAGCTGTCCCGTCTGCTTCCTGTGCCCAGGCTGCCTTTCACTGCTGGCCCATAGCTCACAGGCCTACAGTCCTTAATCTGACCCCAGGTGAGGCACAGGGCATTGTTCCTAATGGAAAATAATAAACAAGATGATCAAATACAAAATATGGAACAATTATTTTCTCTTTATCGAAATTGTCCTTCATGGAAAGAACACACACTAGGCAGCTGCCAGCATATCAGGAAGGGCGAACTGAGACATGTATATCCCCAGACAGGCTTCTTACATTGCATTAAACATTTTACTTCACAGTCTGAAAATCTGTGTTTATTTTCTATGAATTGCTTCTTTATATTTTCAGGTTGTCTACCCATAGGTGAACACCTTCCAGCTCCTGGATACTGTATGTATACTGTCATGGGAATCGTTTTTGTGCTGTTGTCCTAGTCCCTCTGCTTGTGGACTGAAAGATAGCACAGGCCAGATCAGAGGCCATACAAACAAACTCCACATACCCAAATCATGTCTGGTATGGGTATGAGGAGCCCCAAGAGGTCACACCACATGCCCAGCCACAGCCATGTGCTATGAAAGCAGGTTTTTGGAGAACAAGGCAGCTAATAGGAGCTGTCTCACTCACGTGAACTTCCAAATAGCCCGAGCGGAGAGACAGAAGGCAGTGCTGTGAGGTCTCAGGGAGGTGAGAGCTTTGGGCAGCCTCTGCAAGGACCATGGTCTTATCGCTCAGACTCTTCAGCTGCAATGCCAGAAAGGAACTACAAGGCTGGCTTGAGGCCACCTTCACCAGAATTGGCAAATACTATGGCTTTAGTAAAGAAACTGAAGAACTAGTAAAGAAACTGAAACTAGTCTGTCTCCAGAGGAGAGATAAGAACCTGCTTTACATGCAGCTGCCGTGAAATGGGCGTTGGAGGGAAGCCCAAGGGTCTCCATGGAGTGCACTGCTCAGGGTGAGGGCTCTTGTCCTGAGACCTGTGTCTCTGTTTTGGCATCTGAGGTCACCAGTCAAAATCTGTTCAGTTACTAATCCTAACAAAACATCTACCCGCATATTTTGCAGCAGCCCTGTCTGTGCTTCCAGTTAGAAGCACCTCCACGAAGGCAGTTGGTTTCATTGTGGGGATCAGGGGGCAGCACGCAGCAGACTCCTGGCTTTTAGCTTAACTGCAGGTTCCCACTGGATCCTCACCTGCTGCTCGCTTGCCCTGACAAGAGGAAGGGGGACAGTTTTCCTCCCTAAATCTGGAAGCCCAGTACTCCTGCTCTGCTCTGGATGTTTTGTGCTGCTGTGCACACACACAATAGTCATACTTTTCCATGCTTTATTCTCATATGCAGACAAAAAGTATGTATCATGGTAAGGATTTATCAGGGATGAAGTACAGGTTTATCTATTAAAAAAAATATGTGAGTAGTTTACATTCTTTCTCTTTTCTTTAAAAAATAAAGTCAGCTGACGTTGCGTGAGTGCTGGGAGTTGTAGAGAGCTAGCCCAGTTCTCTGAGAGCATCAGGAGCAGACCTCAAACACTCCAAGCTGCAGCACATTAACTAAACAGTCTGATTTGCGAAGCTGTCAGGTTTCCCAAATTTTGAAACTGTTGCTTACAGACATCTGCAGCCGTGTCTCTCATAGAGCAGGAAGCACTGTTGTCTGACAATAGTTCTGTTTTCAATTTGGTACCTCCTTCAGGGTTTATAACTCTGAGAAAAAAATGCCCATTGTACTGGAAACAACAAGATTCTCACAATGGCTTGTGCCTTGTCCCATTTTGTATTTGTAGGTGCCAGATTATAGACGTAGAAAGGGTGTTCCTTTTGAGACTGCTGCTTTGAGGAACTTAGTTATGTTGATTTTTTCTCTTCAGTTTCATCTCTTTTTTCCCCCTCACTTAATAGTCTCTGAATGTTGCAATGATGTTCAGATCTCTTCATCCTCAGCCATTAGCTCTTTGAAACATACTATAAGGTAAGAAGTAGGCAAAATAAAACCAAAGTTCCAGTACCTTCCTCCAGCTTCCATATTTTCATTACTTTCAGATTTTTCAGTAAGAGATAGTCCTTCTCATTTTCACTATCTGGTCTTTCTTTCTCAGACATAGCTCCAGGGAAGAAGAAAAAAAAAAAAAAAAAAAAAAGAAAGAAAAAAGCCTGGTAAAGTTCTGCTTAAACCCATATAGTTGGCTTAGCTACTGATCTAAATCTGAGATACATTAAATCCTGAGAACATACAAGTCCTGTTATGTATTGCCATGTTTTTTCTAGATGATATAATGCAAAACTCAGCTCACATCAATTTACGTCTGACTTAGAGCAGTTAAATATTTTCGGTATCACCTTTCTTAGTGACCTTTGCCAAATGGGCTCTAACAGAGCCAACAGCACTTTTTAACGACTGCTGTCTGTGCCATGCTCCCATAGGCAGGAGCTCATCTAACTCCAATGTGGATGTCTAAAAATTAGATTTCTAAATCACAATTAATGGCTCTTTTCTCCTTTTATAATCAGCTTTGAGAAAAAGAAACCTTTGCAGAGAAATGTGGCTGACTTAAATGCATATTTTGGAGTGAGATTAGTGATAGGTTTTTTTCAAGTGGCTATTTCTGTCCAGCGAGGGCTGCTGGATCACACGTGTTCCTCCACTGAAGTGCAGCAGAGGCTGGTGTATGTCCTCTGCCTTCCTTCTCTTTCTCTGCTTTAAAATTAAATTAGTACTTAAATAAAGGTACACAAAGCCTTCTGTGTAAGATAGAAGCTTGGTGGGATGAATTTGATTCAGTATAACTATAACACTATCTAACTTTAAGCAGTCTTTAAAGAAACTTTTAAAATAATTTGTTTGTTCTTTGATTTATACCGTCCTTGCTAAACACTACTGCTACAAGGGAAAACATGGTATTACATGCAAATTATTGATGTGCAACTATCCCAAGAACAGAAAGACTCTTCTTAAATGTACATTGTTCCCACTATGTCTAAGATAGAGCATTAGTATAATATTTTTTTGGTTTGCACTGTTATCTTAATGGTATTTAAATGTGTTGTGAAATATCCTGGACGGATATGAGTAGGCAGAGGTCCACTGGCTTCAGCATTGCATTGGCAGGCCAGCATTTGTCCATGTGTATTTACCTGACTTAGCAACAAACTGTCAATTTTTAGAAAGAAAACAGATCTGTGGTATAAGGATAGGTCAAAATAAAATGTTAACAGTCTGTTGCAAAGGCAAATGGGACTACTTTGCTGTTTAACCACATTCCTCATTACAGAACATATCTCTACAGACTTTGTGGTAGTAATTAAAAACGTCTGGTTTAGTATTTGATGCGTATTAGGCAGAATTTCAAGTCATGCAGTCTTCAGCAGAAATGAATGTCCCCGACGATTAAAATGCTCTTTGGGTTCTGGAAGAGAAAAAGTGGAGAAGATTTAATTAGACATGCTTTCATATTGTCTTGTGAATAAAATAATAATAATAATAAAATCTTTTACACAGGAAGATATTGCTTTAGAATTTGATATGATTGATGTTGCTCATATAAATTCATGTTAGGCAGCTATATAGAAACTACTAAGCACTGAATGCCAGGAATAGACCACGGGCACAGATTTGTCATAACAGTGCACGAATATGTTTCTGAGACAAATGTGTTAATAATTTACAGCTCCCAGCCAGTTGGAGTTTGGCTCCTGAGGTCTTTCCTGAGGATGGAATCCCATCTCTGAGAGATGTTTGTGTTATCTCAAGTTGCCTCTTGTCTCCTTATTTATATTTTTTTATTTTTTTCCCCAATTCTTTTCTCTTTGATTTCCAAGCAGCTCTGTTTCACACCAACAACCACTGACATTTCCATTTTTCAAAGCCTATTTTAAAAGCATGGTCGGGCCTGCCACATCTCAGGGTGAGGAGAACTGGGTAACCGTACTTAAATTGGAAACAAGGCAGCACTTCCCAAACCATGGTCAGTAGACCACAGAAGGAAAAGGGTGTAATGAGGGAGACTATAGCTAGTGATCCTGTGAGACCATATGATTTAAATCTTTTCTGTGTAGTTTCAAACAAAGCATGATGAGCATAGAGGTGCCTAATGATTGAGGAGAAATCTCAGGGCTGACTAAGTTCAAAGAAAAGGAAAAGAGAATTAGTAATGAACTAGAGTATGTGTTTGTTGTGCATCACTAATATCTTCCTCAAAAAGAATTCTGTGCACTCTGTGGTACTTCCTAGATAAACAACATTATTTTAATCAGTGTATGTGCAGTAAACCACTGTTTACAGGAGTTTCTATCTAAGCTGACTTGTATAAAACAAACACAACTGCAAAATAATTTGAAAGAACCACTGTCTACATGCACATTCAACTGTGCAATTAAGGGTTTGATACTTTACATATGCATCTTTGAACTTTTATCTTGATTTCTGGGCCTGTTACCACCAGACTTTTTCTTCAGATTAAGGTATTTCAAAGTTAGATTAAACTATGTTCCTCATGTTACCTTGCTTCCAGTATAATGGCATCTTTTTGTTGAAGCCACAGACAATTATACAGATCTTTGCTCAAATAGGGGGTGCATTTCTGCTTAACTGTGCACTTTAAATGTGTTACTATTTCTTGCACCTTTGATCCTGTTTGGATATAAATAAAAAGTTTAAACTGCATTGCACATGTCCTCTGGGAAAAAGTCAACGGAAGTTCAGATTATATATTAAAAATTAAATTTAAGATTGTATGTTAACATACTTTGACTTAGCTGAAATGGAAGTTATAACTGTCTCATGTAGGTTTGGGTCATGCCAGATTCATTTCTAATAATTATTAATAAAGCATACCTGGGTTTTGTATATCTCTATACAAAATATATTTTGTCACATTATCCATTACTTCACTGAAGCATTTTTTTCCAGGGTATACTCTTATCAGTCTTCTCGCAGCCCAATTTGTATTTCCTTGATCAGATTAGCACCAATGAAGGGACACACTTTAATTGGAAGATATCCATAAGCAGGAACATGGTCTCTCAGAAGTTCTCCTGAAAGCTATATTCTCTCTGAGAAGTCCTTTCTCCTTCAGAAGCTCTTTGAGTCAAATAATATTTCATAAGACATTGTTAAACCTTTTGGGGCATTTGCAGCTGTGGCTGGAACATGCTGCTCAGATACTCAGTGTAGCTCCAGCAGCTGGCTTACGGTCATCTGCCAACTGTGACATTGCATCTTTCTTTTTGTTTTATCAGGTGTGAAACTGCACAAGCCAACTCAGAGAGGCAGGATAGGGTTAAACTTTGGACTGAGAGTACAAGATGTCCTCTCTGAGAGTAAGGCATGATGCTGAGACAGAAGCCAATCTCTTTTTGCTCTGGAGGACACACGTTTTGGAAGGAATTTTTACCTAGACAATGAACTATCAATAGCCAAAGCAACTTCTTCTGCCTCCCTGCTTCTTTACTTCTTGTTCCCTGCTTGAGGTACCAAGGACTATCAATCCTCCCAACATCATTTGAGCAGGACTCGAGATTAGCATCTGCCTGTACAGCTCAGTGAGGTGCAGGCAATCCTGTGGATGTTGTCTGTGGCTGCAAGCCAGCCCCAAACCCTTTAGCGGTTGGTGATCACTGGCTGTGATCCACAGTGAAGTTGTTGCTTCATTGCTAATTGTGCCCCATTGTCATGGTGAAGCAATGCTGGAATTTCCCTTATTAGAACTACATCTTCTAAAATGTCTCTATCTACCTCCTGAAGTAACAAGAGGGATATAAAAAAACAGCATAATGCAAGAGTTTTCAGTAGATAATGAGTATTTTAATAGCAACAGGAGGGAGAATGAAAGAGTTTAATTATAGTACGTGCAGGAAATGCGTATTTTAAAGTGCTGTAGAAAGATGTGTGGGCAAGGAGCTATTTCAGCTGAGACTTTGCACCGTGATGTTTCCTCAGTCAGAGGTCTCATCTTAGCTACTGAACACCTGAAATCAAACACAGGAAATAATCAACCCAGGAAATTCTGGACATTTAAAAGCAGAAAATTATACCTTGGCCACATGTGATCCCAGACTATAGCTCGGTTTCTGAGCTGATTTGATGCATCTGGGACAAACATGGTTTGAACACAATCAGGTCTAGCAGCTGTGTTTGCTTGGGTTTCATAGGTGAGGCCAATGAAAGAAAAAAGTGGCAGAGTGGATCTTTTGGGCTGAATTTTGCTTTTATGTGTCTCATCTTCATAGTGCTCAACTATTTCAAAGAAATCTGGCATGCCTCTTTCAAAGAGAAGTCAACAAGCAAGCTATAGCACTTCAGGAGCCATCTAGGGCCATTTTAAGGTTGCAGAGAAAAAATGGGAAAGAATACGGGCAAGAACTGACCAAACACAAGAATTATGTGCATAGGTAACACGTCTTGGATTCCTGGAAAAATTGGATATGCAACTGGTTCAGGCAGACCTCACCGGTGCAGACAGCACTTGCTGATGAGATCTGTACATGTGTCATTGCCCTTGACAGCACTTCAGGGATCAGGCTTCCACACTGAAAGTGATTTTGGCTGCTCCTTGGAAAGAATCCTGTAAAACCAATGCCACCCACCTAGTGCACAGAGATCAGCAAAGTAGGAAAAATATATGCATGGCCATTCAAAAAATGTCTGTGAGAGGCTTCCCACCCAGAATCTTTTGTGCGAGCACATCTCAGGTAAAGCTGGAGAACTGGATTTGTCATGCTAGTAGGTGACACAGTAAACCTCTCTGACACCAGAGCATCACATCAGATAGAGAACTGACCTCTCTCTCATTTTAATACGCACGTGGGGAAAACATGAAATGTTGATGCTGTGAAACTGTTTCACAGCTCTTAGCTTTCTGTCTTTATAGTTATAAAATTTCACAATGTAACTAAATTCCTGAGAAGATCATGATACAGAAACAAAAGTCCCTTAAATTGAAGTGGAGAACTAAGGCAAGGCAGCCATTGACACAGAATCTTGCTTCTTAAAGTATCTGGCTTTAAAAAAAAATAAATCAGAGGCTGACTTTGATTTATGCTTTACTACTTTATGTATGTATGACTTCTTTGTTTACGTATTCAGGTTTTTTCCCCTAGAAAAATCAGCATCAAAGTCATGCCTAGAGGACATGTATAAAATTTAAAACCAAGGCAGACAAGAATAAACAAAATCCATGTGTATCTGTGTCAGTCACTTGCAGGATGCTCAGGAGATAGTCTGTAAATATTCTTCAAGAAGTGGAGTGGGATTTATCCAAAAAATGGCTAAAGAATATTGCCCTTTATAGAGCATTTAGCAATTGGGTATGCTTCAGTCCTTCCAGGCATCAGGCTGGCCGTTCTCAGGAACCTCAGCCCTTACCTCTGAGGCATTCTTCTGAAAATTCTCCTGGGGGAGAAGAAACAACAGCGACTTTGAGTCCATTTCTGGCTGAAGCCAGTGTGCTGATCCACTCTGGCAGTTCTGGAGGCAGGGCAGCTTTTGGAAGCCCTGGCTGCAATGGGGCCCTGCTGCTGGCAAGGAGGAGCCCATGGCCTGGCACCCCTCCAAGCTGGGTTTTTCAAAATCAGTGCTGTTGCTTTTCTCCAGGTTGTGCTTTCACATCAGACAGGAGGGAGACAGACAATTTCATGCCTGTGTCTTTGGATCAAAATATCACTTTAATACAGATCTGCCCAAAACGATTCCTTACCAAAATGCCAAGAGTGCAATAGCCCAATAAGGTTGTTTGCACAGATTGAAGTCTCTGAACCAGACCTATAGAATTTATTTTGGATGACTGTATGAAAAGTTTGCTGACAAAAAGTCTTTTGTATCTGTACATAATGGCTTTCAACTTACATTTATTTTGCTTTTTAGTCTTGAAACATTTAACTGTCTTTGGGGGTAATTATTCTTAAGTAAGTAATAAATAATCTGCAACTCATTGACCAAGGAATGAGTGCTGTTTTGTAGGGAAATTCTTAAAGAGCTCCTGTAGTTACAAAGAAGAGGTTGTGTTGCCCTGAAAGAAGGGTAGCATACAGGTATGGCCTGCAAATTTGCCATGTGAAAGGACGCTCAGTCACTTTTCAAATACAGCTCAGAAAATTACTGTTCTGTCATTGTCAGGCTTAATTCTGCACTTCACTAGGTCAGCTTGATGACACTGTAAATGCACTGAATTAATAGCGCTACAGTGGTGGTACCTCAGTATGATATCAGAGTAAAGGAGTGGAGAGTCACAGGGATTTAAGACCAGTTGTACCAGATTAAATTAAAAGTCTGCCCTTGACAGTGTCCCATCTGTTGTAGTTTCCAGTGACAGATGCTTAGACAAAAGGTAGACAAACCCAGCAAGTCTATAGTGGTATTTTTTCCTAGGCTGTTCCCATCTTCCAGTAGCTAACTTGCTGGTACTTTCCCAGGAAGATGTAGTAGTTTTGTATAAACAGCTCTTGAGACGTTTTACTTTCATGGATGTATTTCATCATTTTTTGCACCTATATAGCTTCAAGCATCCAAAATCCAGACTATGAAGTCTTACACCATCTACTTTGAAGCTTCACTGTTAATGGGAGAATGATTTCTGCCTTGTGAAAATAACGTAAGGATATAACACATAGGAAAGTGATAAAATGTCAAACCTCAACATAGTATTTGATACAGACCCTCAAATTATTTCCTAAAACAACATCCTTGGGATGGAGGAGGTGCCACTTGTCTTTTTTTCCCAGTAAAAGAAAGAGATTAGTGACTTCTAATGCTTCTAAATTTAAGTGAGATATGACAACATATATCTGGGTATCCTGATGATACATATGACATTGGGAGGTAGGGCAGTAGGACACTGGAACCCTTCTTGCAGGCCACAAAGTGTTGACGTCCCCTGCATCTGCTTGCCAACCACAAATGCTGCAGGATGCATTTCATTCTGGGACTTCACGTGTTTTCTTAAGATCTCCAGTGGGATAGACATGCTTCTGGACACCTGTAGCTAGAAGTCCTAGCCTATTCACATGGAAAAAGTGGAGAGCCTGGAAACATCACCCTGAAAGGTGCTAAACAAGGTGCACAAGGCCCAAGGATCTACAAAGTGCCACAGAGCCCTCCCAATCTCACTCCCACTATCCATATAGACGTGTCTCAGAGGCTGGTGGCTTCACCAAAAGATAGTGGAAGATATTCAGCTGTTTGGCTTCACATACATACTGTCCCACAAAGCTGATTTCTGATTCCTCTGAAGCAAAAGCAGCAGCTGAATCCCCAGCCTAGGTAGGGATTACTCTCAGCAGAGTCATAAAGTGTACTTCAGATAACTCTCTGCAGAACACTGCAAGTTTTATAGACACTTAGGATCTACCAACTTTATGACTTCCAGCTGAAAGTCTCATCTGGAGGATATCTTTTCTCCCCAGACAGCTTTCTGTTGATTACTTGGTATTAGATAATTGATAACCAAATAAGGATGGACAGGATCCTGAGAAGGACTGCACATCAACTTTTTGTAAGTACACTGTTGTGATGGCAAGTGCAGAAAGAAGCACCAGCAAAATAGTGTGAGGAAAGCAGACAATGAGAATACAGTGCAGATTTCCAGAGCAGATAATCATAAATCATTCAGTTTAATCAGATGTCTACAAGAAGAAACACTTGGAGAGCTGACTTGGTTATGAGTGTCTGCAAGGCTGCTTTGTACTCTGACTAATAGCAATGCATATCAAGTACAGCTTCTGCTATACAAGTGCATGCTTGCTTGCTCTGGAAAGGTGACTAAAACCACAAAACATTTTTTCCCTATGACCTAAGCTGGACAAGGGAACAGGTTTCTGGATTTTGGAAGAGTGATACGCTTTTACGCACATTTTCTTTCTTCCAATGGAAAGGGAAGACAAACCTCATCAGATCAAGAAAGCAAACTGCATAGTGGATATCAAGATAAAAAATCTTGCATCCCACCGAAGAACAGAAGCAGTTCTGTATTAGTGTTAAATCTGGTGCTAGAGTAACTTTGGTTCATCAGAGAAATTAAGAACAGAGTCCAGTGATTGAAGGGGCATGTATTCCAGTTTCACCTACAAAGCCTGAGACACAAGTAACACTTGGCTGCCCATAAAGCAAGCTGTTGTGAAATGCAGAAAAGAGGAGGGAGAGGATTGTAGTGCTCTTCTTAGATATGCAGCTAAACAGACTTCAGGGTTTTATGTCTCAATTTGCACTACTATTGAAATAATATTTAAAAGGTCCCATTAAGAAAAGAACAAGCCTGGAGAAAAATACTGTGACAATGTGCTGGTGGTGGGGAAATGAGAAGTGAAGAATCTGTGGAAACCTCTTCCAGCAGAATACCCTTACAAAAGCCAATTCATGCTTTCCCAGCCAAAAGAAGTCAGTGGAATAGGTCGAAAGAAGTGTGTCTGGATTTCTTAAAAGTTATCTCACGTGGTCAGAGATAGAGGACTCTAAAAGCTCTGTCAGATCATGCCTGATACAAGAAGAAAAGAATGAGAACAGTCAAGGCTGGGACAAGGTTATTATACATTGTAACCAATACTATAGTGACTTCCTATAGAAAAAAACCTTACCTTTTTCTACAATTCTGTGAAACTGGAAGACAAAATATGTGCAGCCTGTTGTATATTTAAATAACAATGCCTCTTACAGAGAACTGGTGCTGGTTACAAATAAAAAAATCCTGAAAATATGATAATCCTTTAATATAAATGATCAATGTAGCTGGACAGTTTAACTCCCTTGACAAATATAACTTAACGTATCAACGCTTTTATTTCCCATTTCTGTAATCTTCACAGAAGTCCAGATTCGTGGAGTCTAAATTCCACATTTTTTTACTGGCTGATTTTCAGCCTTCAAAGCTGCTTGGATAATTAGGAAGGAGAGCTTACGTGGGATGCTAGGCCATGTGAATCTGGAGCTCGTACTTTCTTTAGTCCAAAACCCCAGTGAACGTCTTGGAATTTTGGGCCTAATATAGTGTTAAAATATGAAAGTGATGCTTCAGCCTTTGCCTACCTTTACTTGATTGAGTGGTTAGAAACTGAGCTAATAAAAAATGTAAAATAAATATTATTGACACAGTACAATATTATCAGTACAGTACGTTTGTGCTGGTTAAGCCACTTGAAAACCTGTCACACATCCACCAAAATCAGCTGCCACACTGCATCTTGTCTGCTTAAATTACAGCCCTTGACACAAGTGTTTGTGGAAAGTATCAAAAGAGTTTTTGGTGTACTTAATACTGGTGTACTCAGGCTACACTTGTGTTTGATGAATGGACCTGACACCAGGGACTGGGTCTTTCTGAACCTGGGGCTCCTCAGGAGCACCGGCAGAGCCCCTAGGGCTGAGCCTGCAGCTGCAGTTCCTCCTGAGAATGAGCACCAACATCCCTGGAGAGTTGGATACTCTAGGGAAATATCAGCCCTCTGCCTGCCAGAAGGAGGTCCTACAGTCCATGCTGCTTGTTTTCAGTGTGGATAGTACAAAATAGATTATTTGGGCCTTGACTAACTTGCTTTGGAGAGTCAGCTGAGTCAGGATGCTGGCTTTCCTGTCCAGCCCACTAGTAGAAGTGGGACTTTCATGAGACAAATCAGTCCCTATCAGATCTTTGCTTCCTGCACTGACCCAAAGCCTTGGTTTCTGTGGTGAGAATTCACAGGCTTCAGGATAGGTTGTATTAGCACATTTCCAGAATTGGCACTTCATAACCGTACAGTACATTGGGACCTGGTTTTATTTCTCCAAAGTGTTTCATTTGTTCATGCTTGAAGGTAATTACATAACATATAAGATAGGTATATGGTAGTGTATAAGGTGTAAGGTATAAGACAGGTATGTACATGTCAGTAGGTACAACTGAGAACAGAATTTGTTCACAGTGCTTTTATCAGAATGCTGTGGAGAGAGAGAAAGACTTTTTATTTTTTTTTTTCCTTTTACCTCTGTGCACTTGTTTAAGGATTTCACTAATTATTTTTAGCACATATTTTTGTTTTAAGTATGCACTGTATGAGGTGTTACCTGGTCTGAGTGAACATACTTCCACTGCATTTTTGGCTTATTATCTTAAACTGTCTTTGGGATGTTTTTTTCTTTTGGGATGTACCCACAGAAACACTTTCAGACAAAAACTATATATCAGTTGCTTTCTTTTGTGGCATGTGGCACTGCATGAACACTGGGGGATCATTTTATTCCTGGTCACTCTCTAAAGCAGATGCATAACTGTTAAACTCCACGTCTCTTCCAGCCCCATCAGGAAGACACCGTGTTGTTTTCCCTAGCACTAACAAGCCCTGCCTCCCACTGCTAACACTGATTTGTCTGGAAGAGAAGAGAGGGCACTCCCTGTGATAACCCGGTGTTAGGCCCTCTGTTCAACAGCTGTGCTAAATGAACCTATACTTGATTACGTATTAAAACCCATCAATCTTGCACAGGGTTTCCAAACCCTCCACAACCTCCTCAGCAGGCATAATGGCAATCACCGTGTTTAAAGGTCATGGTTAGGAGCTTAATTTAAAGCTCTTATAATAATGCAATTTAATTCTGGAAAATGCTATAGTATTGCTCTCTGAGGAGTCCTGTCAGACAGAAGACACTTACTGCTTGCACACAGCTTTGATTTATTTATTCCTTTGAATAACATCTGTGTCGTTATCTTTTTAACTTACTAATGTTTCCACTTACTAGGTGGTAGGCTGACTTTCATAGCAGCAGCAAATTTCAAATTAAAAACATCAGCTGAATTTTAATTTCTACTCTGAAAAGAAGTTGTGTATTTTTAAGCAAAAACAGATAATGCACATGCTGTGTAGCTAAAAAAATTAAAACAGTTTGACTACTGTAAGGTTTTGTCTTGCTTTAAGAAAGACTTTCACATCAAATGAACCATAAACCCTGTATTGGGTTTGTGCGGCAAGGTTTTGGTAGTGGGGAGGCTACAGGAGTGACTTCTGTAAGAAGTTGCCAGAAACTTCCCCCATGTCCAGTGGAGCCCATGCCAGCAAGCTCCAAGATAAACCCACCACTGGCCAAGGCCAAGCCCATCAGTGACAGTGGTAGCACTGCTGGGATAACGTATTTAAGAAGGGGGGAAAAACCTGTGCAACTGCAGCAGGCGAGAGGCGTGAGGCTGTGTGAGCGGAGCACCCCTGCAGCCCCCCAGGCCGGTGCAGACGGAGGGGCAGGGGGGGCTCCAGGCCCGGAGCAGAGGTTCCCCGGCAGCCCCTGGGGAAGCCCCTGGTGAGGCAGGCTGTGCCCCTCAGCCCATGGAGGGTAACGGTGGGGCAGATCCCCACCTGCAGCCCCTGGGGACCCCCCGCCGCAGCAGGGGGTGCCCGAAGGGGGCTGTGACCCCGTGGGCAGCCCGTGCTGGGGCAGGGTCCTGGCAGGGCCTGTGTCCCCGTGGGGAGAGGAGCCCGGGCTGGGGCAGGTTTGCTGGCCGGGCTGGTGACCCCGCGGGGGACCCAGGCTGGAGCCGTCTGTGCCTGAAGGGCTGCGCCCCGTGGGGGGGACCCCGGGCTGGAGCCGGGCAGAGTGTGAGGAGCCTCCCCCTGAGGGGGAAGGGGCGGCAGGGACAGGTGTGAGGGGCTGGGCGCAGCCCCCAGGCCCCGTCCCTGCTGCTGGCGGGGGGAGGTGGGGAAGCTGGGAGTGAAGTTGAGCCTGGGAAGGGAGGGGTGAGGAGAAGGTGTTTTTTAATTTAGTTTTTATTTTCTCATTATCTTACTCTGATTTGATTGGTAATAAATTGGATTGCTTTTGCCCAAATTGAGTCTGTTTTGCCCATGATAGTAACAGGTGATCTCCCTGTCCTTATCTTGTCCCATCGTTATGTTTCCTCTCCCCTGCCCAGCTGAGGAGGGGAGGGATGGAGCAGCTTTGGTGGGTACCTGGCAGCCAGCCAGGGTCAACACACCACAAATCCATAAAGAGATTTGCAACATGTGGTTTATTTTGATAGCAGTAGCAGCACCAAATAAAGGTGAAGAAGTAGTTTAGTGGTGTAAACACTGCGTTTGAAACACCTAGACTCTCTGGAACTGCTGGCTTAAATCAGCACGGTTGACTCAGCCCTTCAGCTCCTTTAGGCAGATACCGAGTTTCACACATCTACCATGCAGAGAGGTAAGACTTTATGAATCAAGGCCCTGGCTCCTACACACAAATAGATATCACTTGTTCTGTTCTTAGTGCCACTGACAATAATTGCTTTTCTCCTTATGGGTACAAAGCTTTCTCAGTGCTGATGGCTGTGTGGCTCTGCTCTACAGCAGTCTGCAGACTGGCAGGGAGGTATGCAGCTGGCTTCAATTGTCTTGAGGTACCTGCAAGACTGGAAACTCTGGACAACAGAAAACAAAACTGATCCTTGACTCAAACTCAACCTTCATAAAATCAGCTTGCTAACTGGGGCACAGTGCTGTGCATCCTTGGGGGTGCTCCCAGAGCCAGGGTAGTGTGGAGCCAACACTGCAGAACTGTCTCGGTGCCTCCACATGACTCCCACATGCTTCTTACCCATCCAGGGAAAGTCTCTTTCTCCCATAGCAGCCACAGACCTAAGCTGACTATATACATCTGAGCAGAGCTGAAAGTAGGGTAAGAAACTACCAGGAAACACTGGATACAGCAAGGCTCAGTACATAGGGTTAATCAGAGCTGCTAGGTTTGTCTGCAAGATGCTAGTGGATATCTCTGGCCCATGTCATCATTTATCTTAAACCAGAACAGCTGTCCACAGGTGATGGAAAGTTCACTGTACAACACTCAGGCACAAATTTCTTAGAGCATTTAGGGAAAACCAGAAGACTTTGCTGCATGCCAGGGCATATGCTGTTATATCATGTGGAGGGTTTGGATTTTTCCACAAAGAACCTACCTTTCCTACCTCTCTAATACATGACATGGAAAAGGGAAGAAAAACATCAATAAATACATTCACAGCTAATTAATCACAGTGAGGAACACAGAGTATAAAAATGCTGAATTTCTAAAAAGATTGCTCCAACTCTGATGTGACATGCTATTAAATCTATTTTCATTGCATTAGTATACTCTGGAGCAAGAGCCAGGTGGCTTTTCATGGGCCTTCAGAAACCTGCCCATTGCAAAACAGCAAAGTGGCAAGTTACAGCACAGCATGGGAAAGAAACAAAACAAGAAGTTCTGGCACAGAACTGCCAGGCCACCCCCTCAACTTCAGTGGACAGCGTTATTTGAAAGTAGATCATTGCATAAAATTCAGAGCAACCAGATTGCTCTGGAGGGCTTTGGAGTAGAGTGACAGGCTTGACGCAGTGCCCTACCATGGCTCTTTGTTGTCCTATTGTGTCCTATAGCGTTGTCCCACTGGTTTAAAACCAGCACAATTGTGCAAAGAGTCAGATCTCATGTGATGCTCATAAAAAATGAAATGCTGTTAAAAATACCTTTATTTTACTGTGATAGAATCTACACGGACAATTCAACTATTTCCTTTTTCTTCATACATAATCTGGAGCCTGAAATCTGTGTGTCTTCTCATTGAGTCCATGGACTTTGGATCACACCCTTAAAAAGTAGAGAAGTGCATGAATAATAACAGAGAACCAAGCACATCAAAAACTATCTTTCAAGTAAGTATGTGTTCCCATTTAAATCCCTGAACTCAAATTACAGGGTTTTTAAAGAGCAGTTTTCTTAAAAGCCAGGAACAAAGTATTTATATTAGCTACACTGAAATCAAAAGGGAAACTAACAGCAGAAAGCTACACTATTCATCTATTATTTAAAATAAAAATGACTGTTATTTTAAAAGCTAGTATTAGCTTTAAACGTGACATCTGATTTAAGTAAAAACACATATTTCTAATAAAAAATGTAATAATCAGAACACAAAAAATAAAAAGGAAATGGTGTTCTCTAGCTGTACTCAGCTGAGAAGGTGGGGTACAGAGAATAGGAAATCATTTGGTTCTCACTGATTATAGCTCTTTGTATCAAAATACTCAAGGCTGAAATTAGTGCGATCCACAAGAGCAGGTGTTTTGAATTTTAATCTAAGATGTAATTAGAGTCTGTAAAAAACACTATGTGATGCAGTAATTGAAAGGGCTAATCACAGGATGTTTTATTTTTAAAAATATTTAAAAATAGATCTACAAGCCATAAAAAAAAAATCATATTCCACAAATCTTTATTTTGACTACATATAAAGCTGCAATCCATTACGACTTTGATTTGAAAGACTGAAACAATTCACTTGTATCTTTAAAATGGATATGTAATTATCAAGTTCTTTATCTTGCATTTCATGTTGTTTATATAAACATTGTTAAAATCTCTAATGCTTGCACAATCACTCTGTGGGAATAATTGTCAAGGCCCAACATTGGTTTAAACGCCACCTGGATTAAAGGATTATGTATAGACTGAGCTAGAAGTTTTCCTTTTACTGTTGCTTATTGTTTGCAAATGATATTTCTTTGGATTTCAGGTATTTGATCTCTTATTCTAGTGTTTATAATGAGAGGATGCCAAATTCGGCAGCTCTTCCTGTTAATAAAGCAGACCACTATACAGTCCTATAGCTTTGCCTGTCACTGTTTTATAGTCAAGGTTGATAACCAAAGGAACTGATGCTGGTTAAAAAGTCATTTGATGGCTCCCATCTTCTTAGCTATTACATCTGATTTTTGAGCTAAAATGGCAATGCAATCAAGCAAGACAGGAATGAATCAATTAGATAGTGATCACAGTGAAATGAGTGAGTGCTTGTGTTTAACTTTTTAGTGTGCAGAGACAACGTTAAAGAATTTGCACAGAATCGGTCATGTTGGTCTTCCAAATTTCTGCAAGCTGGTGCAGAGCAATTGAAATTAAGCCAGCTGAAATAAGGCATCTGAAAGGACTAGCTGCTAAAAAATACTAGCTGATATAACTGTGATGCACTGTTCTGTCTTTACCCCAGAAACCCAGAAAATTAATGTGAAGCTCAAGTTTCTGTGGACCCAGCACTGTTTTGGACTGTGTGCCATAGCACTATTATATTGATGCTACTTCCTCCTACTGAACATGCACAAATAAGAATGAGGCCCATTGTCAACTAATAAGGAGCAAAATCCATATCTGATAATATATCTCTATTATTAAAATAGTATTATGAATATTAGCAAAGCAAAATAGTTCAGAAAGTCTGGTTTTTCTGTAATCATGTTTGTTAAAGTCAGATATTAGCAATTACGTTTGTAATACATTAAATAGTTATCTCCCAGACAGCATGAATGCCAGAGAAATGTGTATTTTATTAGCGCAGTGAAATGTTTCACTTTACCTGCAGTTCAGGTGACAACTTGCCTTCAGGTCTTCGGGACTGAGATAACGCCAGTGTTCCTCAGATCCAGTGCCAGTTTGCCTCATGGTGGAGCGGGGTCGGAGGGCCCATGGGCCTGGTAATTAATGCAACATCAATCATGCCGCAGGGTCTCTGCCAGCAACCTTACAATGCAACCAGACGGCTCAATCTCTGCGAGACTTTCCCTCTGCTGGAGCATGCTGGAAGGGTTTCTTCCTGGTTCAAAGAGAAAAACCTTTTATTCTGAAGGTGTTTTGAAATCATTCAAAAGTACAGATGTTGTTTATATGCTGCGTTACAGGGGAAACTTTCTTTTTTCATGTTTTCTAAACTTATTATTGAGGGGAAAAAAAACCCCACCTGGGCAAGGTTCAAGTTTGCTAAGTGCCAGATTCTTCAAACCTTGTAATTTAAATCACCATCCCACGTATGTATTGGAAAGCCAGATGCTTTGTATCCTTTTTATCTCCTGTTCTATCTGTCAGGCACAAAGATTTCTGTGTGTCAGAGAAAGTAAGTGCTGCTTCTCAGCATGGCATTGCAAAGAGAGAGAGGCAGAGAGAGATGTTTTCATTAGTCTCCCATTCCCTTGTTCTCACACCATTTTCGTCTTTGAGCTTCAAGCAAAACTCGTAATAGGAATGCTTTCTATTTTTAGTCCTGAAGGCTTGTTTCTGCTATCACAGTTAGTAGTTGCCCATGAGAAATGTGCTAAATGAAATCTCAGTTACTTCAATAGACTCCTTAATCTAATTAATTGCTGAGTGAAGTAGATTTCACCCAGATACACATGTGTGTGTATACTCCATAGCATTTTCTTCTGCTTTCATAGTACCCTGTCATTGACTAGACACTGACTCTGACTCAGACTCAAGATACCTGCCGTAATTTTAAGCTTCCAGACCTCCATTTTCGCAACCTTAAAGCTTAACTTTGACCAAACAGGGAAATAGCAAAAAATGGCTGTTTCAATATTGATATAAAATTACATCTGGTTGATTGGAATGGCCTGCTGAATCTTGATTTTTAGTAGTTAAATGCTAGTAAGTGCAAAATAAAAAAATGCAGCTTGCTAAAATTTTTAATTACACAAAGATATACTATACCTTCTGCACAGAAGCCGTGCTTCAAAAGAGCAACACAAAACTGACAGTGCTTAAGGAATGAGTTTTCAGCCTGGCATTTAATGCAAAGCTTGATTCCATTAAGAGCTCTGTCCCTTTACACTGTCCAAGCCCTAGTCTGAGTAGTAAATTGCTGATTTCCTCAGAGTCTTTTGTATTGTTTATAAAAAAGAACCTGGGCGATTCATGAGCAATCTTTAACCCCTACCTGTGAATTGTATTGTCATTATTTCCTCCACTTTATAGATGCAGTGTTTAGATGTAATATTTTCAAAAGTTCCAAATAATTTTGGGTGCTGAGCAGAAAATCTCTGAATTTTTGGAGCACATGTCTGTTCAAGGCATGGCTCCTAGTAACTGCAGTGGCAGCTGCAGTCTGAGAATAATTCTGGTTAGAAGGCACCATCTGATCCACCCCCCTGCTCAGAGCAGGGCCAATTTTGAAGTTGTACCCAACTTTAAAATCAGATCAGGTCTTTCAGGGTCATATGTAGTCAAATCTGGATCTCCAAAGATGGTGACTTCAAAGCTGTGTAAGTACTTAATACTGCAAATCAGGACATGGAAATCCAAACTCCAGAGTACCCAGAAAAAGTGATTCTGGGAGTTGCTGCCACAGATGGAGCATGGGTAACACTGGAAAGGCAATCTTCTGTGTCTTTCTGAGTGCTGAAAATCACAGTGGTCTCATGCTGCTGGTAGGTGATGTGCGGTGAAGTTTTGGCTCGTTTCTTTGTGCATAGCCCCCCACCATTGCAACAGCCCGGTTTCTCATGAGCAAAGACTGTACATATCTGCATTTAGTCCTGCACATGTCTGCATTTAGTCCAGTGCCCTGAAGGAAGTGAGTCTTTGCCAACACTTAAGGGCTCTTAGTAAGTCCTTGGTATCTTTGAACACTTGTAGGCTGTACCGCCTTCTACTTATCCCCTGTAATGATGAATATGAGCTGTCTGTGGGTGGCCAGGGACAGCTGAACTGCTGGCATCTAACAGCAGGCTGCAGTCCTAAACTCTTTTGTGAGCCCTCCTTCCTGCAGGAGCAATGGCATCCACACCTGAGGGACACTGTTGGAGAATATTTTAAGAGCTGCCGTGGACTTGAGAGGTGTCATGACATTGTACATTCTCTACATTTCTTTGTGTGTTCATGGGTTCTGGCTGGCACTGGGGAGGAAGAGAGGAGAAAGCTGAGGAAGAAGAGGAAGGGCAGCACAGACAGTGATAAGCTAATTCGCAAGTGTCTGTTTTCAAAGTGTGCCTAACTGCAATGTGTGAATGAACAGGCAATATTTTAAGTAATTTGCCTTTTTTTTTCCTGCTCTCAAGACATGGAAAAGAAAATGTGCCACCCATGGCTGCATGGAGTGGCTGGGGAGCTGCACGACGGCCGTGAAGCGTGTCCTTGGACCAGTTTCTCAGGAATTGTCTTCTCTGAGAGAGGACCTGGATACATCCTGCCACAGAGTGCTTGGGCACGAGGTTGCAAGGTGGAGCCGTATGCCCTAGTGAGGAGGCTCTGAGTGCACAGTTTCTCATGGCAATACTTCTCCAGCCACATGACAGTGCTGCAGCTTCTCTCTTTGTGACACCCCAAGCTGGGAGCTGCTGGGTTTACCAGGGCAGGCAGGAGGCCAGGTGTGGTGCTTGAGGTCGCAGTGGGAGGGAGCTCATTAGGATCATTGCATTCAAGGAGTGAAAGTTGGCAGGTCTGAGACACCAATGGAAAGTTGACAAGGCCACCTGTGTACCCTCCCCTGGCAAAAGACTCCAGCTCTGGGGACCTCCTAGGGTGGTTTGCAAAAAGGAGGGTGCAGGAGCGCTGGCTTTACTGGCCTGTGCTGTGGTGGCTCCTCAAGTGTCAGGGCACTTCCAGGGCCTTGTGAGAGTCCATGCCAGCCAGGACAAAACTGCACTGGCAGCCATCACACCCTCAGCACTGGAGGCACTTCGTGGAAGCCCTGTGTCTGCTTCTAAACTACCATTAGGTTGGATTTCCACTCTTAATTTTACTGGCATCTTGGGGTAAACAAGAAGTGGAAAATACCAACATCATCCATCCAAGCAAAAAATGGCAAAGAACAAAAAAGTCAGGTGCCAATGATTCATAGAAGACAGTCAAGATGATATGTATAAAGTAGCTACTCAGCAAAAATGTTGCTTTTATCTTATTTTTAATGTAACATTTTAAAAAAATCCCAAACCTTGAGCTTTCTGTTGGAGAAAAGCAGACCTAATACAGAAGGGTGTGCTACAGGCAGCAGTCCAAGAGCACGCAAGAGATTTGTAAAAGTAATGCTTCAGGAAGCTTGGTCCAAAAGCATGTTCCAGCAAATGATTGCACTGAAATTAATCACAAAGGAAAGCTACAGGAGCCAGCTAGCACTTCAACTCTAGCATAAACTGGCATTGCTTTTTTGGAACAACTGTAGTTGTGCTGATTTATACCAGCTGATGATCTGGTCCACAAACGTATTCTTATTCCAACTTTAATTATTTCCCAGAGTGTAAGGGTGTCTATGTCTATCTCTGTTCATTTAAGATTTCCAGATGCTAGTCTGGAAGTATGGTTACAGCAAGCATTAAATTGGTCAGTTTGGATGGAGTACAGGCTTCCTGACATCCTCATTGGACACTTTTATTTCAACATACAAATGTGCTGGTTGATTACGAGAATATCTCTCTCTCTCTCTCTCTTTTTTTTTTTGGTATTGAAATTCTCAGTGAACATAAATGAAAAGGGTCTGTTCTCTCAATCCACAAGGGCAGGCTACGTTAATGGTAGTTACATGTGTATGTTGAATGTATTTGTACATGAGGGTGGCTCCTTATATTTAGATTTGCAGTCCTAAGGAAAAAATAGCTCCCTTTTTATGAGCTACCAAAACCTTTGATTTCAAACAATTTAAAGTGGCATTTCTCAAGTCCTGTCTTTATGAGTACGCCCTCTGAGTCTTTTTCACTGCACCTGTACAAACAGCAACAAAGAGAAAACATGTGAGTGTGAAAAGGGCCTTCAGCTTCTCCCACCTACTTAATGAAACTTCCTTGCTTTTTTTGCAAGCAAATGAAAGACAATAAATTACATGAGATGCTTTTCCAATGGCAGCAGAGGTGATAGGAGTGTCCTCATTTGATGCTCTAGGGGATAAGACTTATAAACAGTGCCATAAGAAGTCTTTCTGGGATGTGAAAGCTTGCAGAGAATGAGGCTGTTCAGTAAGCTCTGTAGTTTAAACCAAAGTGTGCAGTGCTTCTCATGTCCTGATCTGGTTTGTCATCACAAAGAGTCTGCTTAAATTTGTGTAGCTCAACTAGTTTCAGCAGAGCAGCACAGATTTATACCAGTTCAGATTCTGGATAGAAATCTCTGCACTTCAGTTCAAGTTAGAAATATTATCAAGAATTGTGCTATTGTTGGAGTGTTTAAATATCCCAGATAGTTGATGGTCTTTTTTTCACTAAATAAACTTTAAACCAGATACAGATCATTCAATTAGATGCAGTTTGGATTACTGCTTTGGACACTGGAGAAGAAATGGTTGTACCAGATCAAGAGACCTTGACTTGATTAGTTTAAAATTAAATGTAAAGGTAAAAACAGGTAGGTCTAGCTAGAAAGTGAAACTACCATTTTCAGTTTCAAAAATGCAGTTCACTGAACTGGGAAACTCATGAACTGGAGTGTCAAAGAGCTAGAGTTTCTGAATGACAAAAGTACAAAATTTCTCTGGGGCCTCTACTGAAACCAAGGGAAGGGATCTAGACCTAGCTGGATGATTATTACCCAGCTCAAAAATAACCTATTCAGAACGAGTAGACATCCTATGAAGAATGGAAAAAGAGGGTAATGTTCTCCTAACACGATTAAGCCTTAGAGGTCAGGGAGTGGATGGATAAAATGAGAATTGCCAAAGATAAACTAAGTTGGATTTTTCAAACACAAGTAAATCAAATAGAGATTATTTTATCCACAGAAACAAAAAGATGATTTATAGCCACTGCACAGCAAAGATGGTGAAGTTAAGGATAATACAGATATGGCCCCAAGATGAATACCTTGGCTCAGTCTTCAACAGGAATGATGATGTTAAACAAGGCTGTGTTGCTAATGGGAATATGAGAATGGAAATGGAATTAACCACATCTAAGGTGGACGCCAAACTCCAAAGAGATTAATGTGTCTGAGTCAGCTTGCAGTGGAGGCACATCCGAGAAGAACTATGAAAGAACTGGTTAAAGAAACTGCAAGTCTGCTAAAAAATATTTTGAATGTGTTTATCAGACATGATAGCTCTTCCTTGAAAAAGCAAGCATTGGATTCAACTTCAGTAAAAAAGAGGAAAAGTCTGGGCAACCACAGGTCTGACTTCAAGAATATGTGAAATTTCAAAATACACATTGGAGAGAAACCAGATAAGGATGTGAAGATGGAAATGAAATGAAATTAAATCAAATGTCACTCACTTTAGCAAGAGTAGTTCATGTCTGAATAACCTGACAAATTATTTTTATTAGTAAGAGAATGAGACGCAACTCAGTTACCAGGAAACCTTTTTATACAGGACTGCACAGGAAATTGCTCGTTAAGCTGGAGAAAATTTGGATTAGCAGAAGAATTGTGAGGTGGAAAAAAAAGAAAGATCATGTTGAAAGGAGAAATACCAAACTGAAAGGAAGTTACTAGTGGAGTTCTTCCAAGATGTGTCTAGGGACTGATCCTATTTAACATTTCTAACAACTTTGGCAGAAAAAATAGTACTGTGCTCATGAAATTTTCTGATAATGCAATATGTAGTGAGAATGTGGAGGAGGACAGTATACAGGAAGAATTGGATAAGCTTCAGGACTGGAATAATAGAAATGGGATGAATTTGAATAACCCAAAAGGTGAGGTCAGGCACTTTAGGACTCATAGATTTTTCCCCAAGCAGGAAGCTTTGAAAAATGACCTGGGAATGGACTATTTGATCACCAGATGACACAATATGTGATAGGCCTGTGGAGAATATAAATGTGGTCCTTGAATGTATGAGGCGGGGAACTTCCAGCAAAGGTAAGTACCGGTGCCATTTTGTGACACAGATTACTTCAGCTGGAAATGAGGTTTCTAACCAGAAAAGCCATACATTTCCGGAACAGCCATCCATCAACCCAAATATGCTGTTAAAACTGAACCTTATCAGTTATATGGAAACTGGTACAGTGAGGCAGTTAGGGGAGACTGGAGGCAGCAGTCCAGGGGAGCTCTTCTGGTTGTGATGTTGAAACCACAGTTAATTTAGCTCTGCCCCTAGTCTGTTTTGTATGGTTAACTCCATCTAGACAAGGAAAAGAGCAACAAGACTGGTGAAGGGTCTAGAGCACAAGTCTTAAGAGGAGCAGCTGAGGGAACTAGGATTGTGTAGCCTGGGGAAAAGGAGGCTCAGGGGAGACCTTATCACTCTCTACAGCTCCCTGGAAGGAGGTTGCAGTGAGGTGGGAACAAGTGATAGGATAAGAGGAAATGGCCTCAGGTTGTGCCAGAGGAGGTTTAGGTTGGATGTTAGGAAACATGTCTTCACCAAAAGGGCTGTCAAGCATTGGCCCAGGCTGCCCAGAAAAGGGATTTGAGTCACTACCCTGGAAGTATTTAAAATTTGTGTAGATGTGGTGCTTAGGGACATGGCTTAGCAGTGGACTTGGCAGTGCTCAGTTAACAGTTGGACTCAATGATCTTAAAGGTCTTTTTCAACCTAAACAATTCTGTGACTATGACTTCCTTTACAGTTCAGAGCTCAGACACTTGGTAGAATCACACCCGACAGCTAGCTTGAGCTTGATTTCTACTTGCATGAAAATGTAAGCCCAAATTTGTAAGAAATATCAGTAGCTGTTAATCACTTGACTAGCTTGATCTCCAAATATGTATTTATCTCTGCAGAGGCAAATGATCCCCATTAATAATGTATCCCCTATCATCACCTGTAATAAATCCTGTTAGTTAGTTACTCTTGATTTTCAAGCAACTTCAACAGTGCATCTGGCTGCAGTTAGTAAATGTTATTATTAAATCACATTTTTTCTTTTTATAGGTAATTTTCACCAGATTTCTCCCAAAACACACTGAATAGGTTCTATGGAATCTTAATCCCTATGATTTTCATGTAGTATTATCAAAATATGAGACATATTTTCAGTAGCTGGTCTTTCCAGCAACTTACAACCATTTTTGCTCTGCACAGGGGCCTCTGCAGCTCCAGCCCTCAGACAGGTGAAGGCCAAGGGGGAAGGTCTGTGCCCTGTCACCTACCCCAGGGGCTTGGGAGAGTCTTGTTTGCTAGAATTTTGATTTCTGCTGAACTGATTTCTCTGCAGTTCATAATCAAGACAAAAGAGCCCTCGTTTGATAAGTGCTCTCTATTTAGCTGTGATGAAGTGCTCAGATGAAGGTTTCTGCTGCGCTCTGCTTAGTGTATGCAGGGCTGCTCCGTGAACCTATTAACTTATTATTTAGACACTGGATGGGCACATTTCCAGTAGATGACTGGATGTTCACATTTTTTATTTGCTAAAGATTTCTTTGACCTTGGTGAAAACTGAAAGAGAGGAAATAGCATTCAAGGAGGCAGAACTTAAAATGAAAAACACATGAAACAGGAACTCCCTGAGGAACGGAGGAATGGAGCACTGGCCGAACTTGGGGGTGTTTGCTGTTCGACAGCCTTGCCAGGACATATGCAGAGCAATATTTGAACTTTAAAATCTCCATGTGCAAAGGAAAAGAAAAAACCCCAAACAACCTAAAAAGTTTAACAATGGAGGTTGCATCCCTGAGATGCAAAACTTTTCTTTTTTTAATAATTCCTAAAAAAATGTGGGTTATTTGGTGAATTCACTAATGGAAGCTGGGTCCACACATGTCTTTCATTTTAAGATACCAAATTAAATCGCAATTGATTTCTATGGTCACCTTATTTTTTGTGAGAGTGAGAGGCTGCTTAGTGAAAGGCATGTATTTATGACTAATTTAAAGTATAGAAGATTTGTTACAGTGGCCCACACCTGTCACAGCCATTGATTTATACATACACTGACTTGCCATGTTTGCCTATGGGTAGCTTAAAATTACAGACCTGGGACAAATAGACTACACAATTACAATACCAAAAAATACCATCAGAAAAAATTAGAATTTTCCACATACCACAGCCCCAAAAAACTTTACAGTGCAGGAGCCTTCAGTTTCAGCTCACATTGCATTTTTGTACAAGCATGTAATTGAGATCCACCTTCTCTGTAATATAAGGCTTATTTAATACAAGAAACAAAAGAAATATTTTACTGACTGGAATAGCGAATAAGGTTCTGGTTTGCTGCTAATGTAGACTCATCTGAGGCTCAACCCAGTTGAAAGTCAGGAAAGAAAAATGATGGAAAAATCTTTTTTAAATCTCTGACAGAGCACCTGGAATACAGCTCATCACGTTGCAGCCCTATAGTGGTGACAGGGTACTGTGGATTGCTTGTCTGCCACTGACTCATGCCCCACAAAGGACCTTTAGCAGAAGACAGTTGGGAAATGCTGACCTCAATCATAAATATTGTCTGTCTATGGTCTTGAAACAAAATCTTTGCCTGTTCTGTGAATAATTTTAACAGTTTTAATTATTTTAATTATTTGTGGTAAATATTTTTAAATTTAACTTCCTCCAGCTAAAGTAGTTAAGTTTGGACTCCAGCAGTCCTAGCAGGCTCTAAAAGTGTTCAGCCTTGGCTATTTTCTACCCTGGAGGAGGTAGACCTGTGGATCTCATAATAATGATAATGTATGAGGCAGAGAGCAGGGATGGGACAGACCCAAGACTAGAGACTGGACATGGGGTGTGCGGTCTGACACGGCTGACAACATCCAGCCTGATATCAGGCCCTACTAACTGGAGCACTGTAGCACCATTAATGCCCTTGACAGATCATTATATGATGCAACAGAAACCAGTCCCACTTTTTTTCTTCAGAGTAGTGGAGAAGAATGCAGAAGATCCATCCCTATATCCTGCCCTAGCCTCCCTGCTCCCTCCAGACTATGCCCCATTCAGTGGACAACTGGTTGCTTGTCTGGAGACCCACCACCATGAAGCAAAGGCACAAAGTCACTGCTAACACCATCTTGCTGAGCTGATATTTTTCGAGAGGTTTAATACTACACACTAGTCATCCTGGGGAAGAAGGGTACAAAATAAGACATTGCCTGAAAGTAGAAAAAAAAAAGAAAAAGAACACCCAATCTTTTTCCCCTAAAAGAACGTGACTTCCTGTTGTAAAGATTGCCATTTTTTCTTATGGATATAAAATAAGTTGTCTTTTTACCAAGCTTTATGGGACTAAACAGACTTATGGAACATCCCTGATTGACTCAGGGTGCAGTTCTGGCTTGTGTAACTCCCATGATCTGTCCTTTCTGTTTTTTCCATTCACCTCTGCTTCATGGTCATACAAGGCTCTGGAGACTGGGGTTTTCTTTCCTTTTTCTGCAGTAGAGAATTCTTATTTTCTTATTCTTCCATTATCTTCCTACATGCAAGGTCACAGGAAAGAATGCTCAAGGTCTATGGCAGTTTATTTAGTTCACTCTTAATGGGAAAAATATCTGGGAATGATTTTTCAGGGTTCAGACAATTACCTGTACATCATTTGCAGGTTTTTTGTTGATATGACATGTGTATAACATTTATTTTTTTAGACAGTTACATCATGTTATTTGATATATACATAACATCTGTAATGTAATTCATAAAGCAAGCTGTGGCATCTCACATACCTCTGTATTTACTGAACCTCAAAATACAGACTTGTCTTTAAAGCCTTGTTTACTTTTGTCTGCGTAAAACTTAAGAAAAACCTCACGTGATTCTAGATATTAATACAAAACTCAGATCTGAGTAAACATAAAGTGACACCCTTTAAGTCTGTACCCACAGTAAAATCTGAAATGTAGCTAAATAAATGAAAAGCAAAACATTTTTTACCGTAACTAAAAGTTTCAAATTAAGGAATATTGGATATCTTGTTTGACTGAGTGAGGCTGGAAGCCAGCTAGAACTTTCATTTGGGTTTTTTCTTTTGTGTCTCTTCAAAATGTTCTTATTATTGAATATCATATGTCTTGCTGTGTTTCTAAATTCATGCACATTTCCTGCTAAGAACATATGGAAAAGAGTAGATGGTTCAGAGTGAAATCTGGATGACATAATAAACCGTGAGAGAGAAACTTGAAGGATTAATACAGATCCAAAGACTGAAACTATGTCTACTGTTAAGAGCACACCACCATTTTTTATAGTACAGACTTTTATGAGAAAATGTAAAAATCAGACTGTTACAGAATGTTGGGATTTTGTATATGGATATTTTGGATGTGATGACAATTTAGAAGTGATAATTCTTTAAACATTTCCTCATTTTAGTCAATTTTAAGAGTGGGCAGGGCCTGTGTAAATTTCCAGTATAATCTCAGTCCATTGTCTTCTCTTTCCCTAGAGTCTGGTTCTTCTCAGTAAATGGACACCTACCAGCACTCCCCTTTGTTAAGGCAGGTGAAAAATGCATTGTCCATGGATTTGCTGCTGACAGCAATGTCAGGTAGGTTAGTGAAGGCTGCAACCGTAGACATGGGATACTGATAGGTTAATGAGGGAGGTGGTGTTTCTTCTCATTACATTCATGCCTAGAAATACATTTCTGGCCAGACACTCAACTGGTAGAAAATTTTGTATGTAGATGTTTGATTTCCAATGAGATGCAGAGATTAAAGGAAGGGGCTGCAGCTCATCTCACTGTGTGTCTGTGCAGGATTGGGCTCTGCAGAGGGCTGATGTGGTCTCACTGGTCAGCCTTCCTTGGCCAGCCACAGTCACTAAGGGTGCCACCCTGTCACCTGCGGCTACTGCCAGGCTTGCTTCCAAAAATGCACAGCATGCAAGCCCACCCTGGTACAGATGCACTTAAATGTACCCTTAACCTGAGACACTGGTCATTCCCGTGTCTGTTTTCTGTGATGATGTAGGAGAATCACAAAGGAATCCTCTCCACAAGCTAAGGATATTTCCAAGCTATTCTGCAAGATACATACCAGTCACCTTTGGCTCCTTAGATGTTGTATGGAGAGAAGGCAATTTGTGAGACCAGTTTTAACCTCCTCTCTTCACACGCAGTGGTTCACCATCAGGAGATGCCTGTTCCTCTCAGTGACCATTAAGGAAGCACAGGGGTAGAAGTCTTGTCCTGATCCAAACCATTCATCACACTTTCAAACTGCTTGACTAGAAGACATGAACCTCACTGCAAATTTTCCTGAAAGTGTAATACATGTTGAAATGTGCACTAAAAAAGCTTTTGAATTTCCTTACTGACATGGTTCTCATGGTTGTAAGGGCACCCTGTGGCTGTACTGTCCTGGCAGAGGATGATGGCACCCACTAAGGAGCCAGCGGCTGGTTGTTCCTGAAAAGCAGTTCAGGGAGTGCAAGCCCTGCTAGGAAATGAAATGGGGATTTTCTAAGACAAGCTCCTTCCTCAGCTGGAGACAGTCCAGGGCTTGGAGAAGACGTGATGTGACTTCTTCCCAAGCGTAGCTGAGCAAGCTGTCTGGGAGGGTACTGTGGGAAAGGCCCAAGGGAGATCAGGAAGGCACAGAAGAGGTAAGCATTTGTCTGGATCGTGGTCTCTCAGGAGCTTGAGTGATTAAAGTTTGGATATGCAGAGTAAGCAGGAGAAGAAAAAGACTTGAGCTATAGGAGGCAATTTGGCAATCTGAGTCCTTCTGTGTGAAGGACCAGGAGAGTATGGCAGCACCCCATCTCTTCCTTGGCTCAACTAAGGGAAAGCCCAGGGCTATGTGAGCAAAGGTCTAGCAAGTTTAGAGAGGGAGAAGATCTATGGATATGTGAAAGAAGTTTTTTTCTCTTTGTCAGGAAGGCTAGACCACCTCATGTGACCACTGCAGGTGAAATGGAGATGTGATCTGCATGAGGAGAAAAAAGCATGGGTAAGGAGGAAAGCTGAGGCCTTATGCTGAATGTGAGCTTACGCCAGATGGAAATATCTGGACAAGCAAATTCAAATCTACTTTCAAATGATAATGAGTGGACATCCACTCAGTTTTCTCTGTGTTATGTGCTTTAATGCACGTTATCATGTCACTAGGGAAAAAAGACTGATGTGGCTATTTCATAGTGTTGGTCATGGAGTAAGTGGTGTTTAATAGCTCCTCACTGTAGGAATAGCAGTTCAATGTCTGCTGTAAACCTGAGCGATCAAGGCTTTTCCAGTACTTAACTATTCACTTTTTAAAATGAATATCAACCAGATATCTTTCTGTAATAAATGCCCTTCTTTCTGTGCACATTCTGGGATAAGGATAATAAGGGTCCTTACAAATGAAGGCACTAACAGGCAGAACTTGAAGCTGTTACGAATAATATAGTGGAAAATTTCCCCAGGCAGCTGATCTAATTTTGATTGTCAAAAAAATCTGTGTTCAGCATGAAACCGCCTGTAATTGCAGCCCTAGTGATCTTTTTCATGAGTTATTAAAATGAGGTTTTAGTCACATCAAGGTAAAGTTGGCAATAAAGACATCGGGAAGAAGGGGAAAAAAGATCATTCTTATCTGGCTGCCTTCTTAGAGTCCCTCAGTCAAATTTTAACATAGGAGCAATAAAAATATTCTATTATTTCCTGCTGGTCGACAAAAGGAAGCTGTCCTGCAGAATCTGTTTCCTGGCCATCAGAAAACACTGGCATGGAAACACATCTAAGTTTGCACAAGAGAGGATTGATTAGTATTAGTCTTTTTGCAGCTCACTAGTGTTGCCTAAATCCTTCTCTGAGTGTTGAGGAGTATTTCATTGAGTTGAAGTATAGAAATAAAATGTTAAAAAGTTGGATGTCTTTAATTACCAGTCTATTTTCCTGAACATAATTATCCATTAATTTAACTTCTATTCCTTGTGCCAGAGATATGTCAGCATGGACTCAGTCCTCACTTCAGCAAAACGTCTGTTTTCTTAAGTGGTCATTTTGCCTGAGGAGGGTCTAAAGGATTGTACCCTTGAAATTGTTTATCTGTGCTGATTACAGTAGGGAAACAAAAAATATCCATAAAATCAGAAGTTAATCTTAGCCAGGAAATAAGTAATATTGAGTCACTAAACCTGGCAAAGGTGGCTGTTTAACAGAAGCTGTTCTGAGCCAATTCCTGTATATACTCCACTGAAGCATAGCCATGGCATTTAATTTAGGTACAAGAGCCAAATTAAACATTTAATTGGCTTTTCTTTTACAATGTTGCCTTAATTTTGGCTATACATTACTATAGGTACTGCTACAGATACTATTAAACCACGTATGAAGCCCAGACAGTGCTGGCTTCTGTGGGAAAAGAGCACCATTTCAATGTTATTCTTTCTGCTGTAATAAAAAATAATAACAAAAAAAAATATCCTTATAGTATACGTCCACACTGAGAACTTACAGAATTTTTGTTTCTTTTCTATATCCAAGGGTGGGAAGTCATACAATATTTGGTTAACTCTCATTGTGGTGAAAATGCTTTTGGGAACATAATTTTCTATCGGGCAATAGACTTTGAAATCTGTTCTAACATTTTGTTCTTGGATGTGTAAACAAATTCTGAGAAGCAGTCCTACTAAACCTTTCATTCCTCTGTCATCCTGCTAATGCATCACAGAGAAGTTATTCTCAGCTTTCACTGAAGCCATTGTATTTCTAATCCACTTCAGTCTAGGAAAATAACACCCTGCTTTAATTAAGAGAGCAACGAATGTAAACCGACTTCAGAGAAGAGCTAAACTCTTCCCCCTCCAAAAAAAAAAAAAAAAAAAAAAAAATTCATTTGCTGATCGACGTGCAACAGAAATCCCTTAAACCTGTCCTGGATGACATGTTAGTGCTGACTTGCTATGAGAAGATGAGAGTCTGACTTTACGGGTGCATCTCCATTGAAGTTCACCATGATTTACACTCACATTCTGGAGAAGAGAATCTAGTCCCTGGTTTATCCACTGCTGTTCAGCTGTTTTAAAAGAGAATACATTTTACTAATCTATATCTCAGTAGCACGAAAAAGATTTTCTGTAAAGTGCATCCACAGGGTTTGCTCTGTTTCTGCAATTTCTGTTTGCTTTCCCTGAAGATCTCATAGTATTACATAAAAAACACTGTTCCTGGAATATCTTTGGAGGATAGGAAAGAGTATGCACATACACTAATTCTCTGAATCCCTATTTGCAACAGGGTAGCTGCACATTTTGTGAGACGAGAAGCTGAAGAAAACATGACACCTAGTAAGGAAAGCTTAAGCAAACCTCAGACAGGCAGAATTCAAGCAGAGCATGGCTGGACCTCTGAAATTGCTTTCCCTAGTCTTAAAAAATAAACACGCAGAAGTGGTCATGATAGCTGTTTCAAGTTTCTCCTGCAAGATGCTTCCAGGAGGTCACTGTTTCTTTCAGCCCCATGAGTTTGGTCCAGAAGCATTATGGGCAGCAAGGGCTGTAAACTGAAGCTGGCGCAGATCATGTACAGGTCACTTATTAGGGATCAGGGTGCAACAAGAGGCACTCTGTGGAAGGGGGAGTGGGTGTTCCTTGATGTATTTACAGATACCATTCTCAGGTGTGGCCCCTCTCATCAGAGATGGATGTTGCCTGAGGAGGTAATTCAGGAAGGAAGCCTGGAAGCATGTGGGTGTGAGTCCTGCCCCAGGGAAAAAGGGGAATTGTTTATTCCAGCAGCAGGAAAAGAGCTGGCTCTCCATTAGGGTTAGGCCATTTATTTCCAACAAATAGATTATTCACTGAAAAACACGATTTTTGTTGGCCTGAAAAATATCCTTGGATTCAACCCACATCTTCAGAGCTATTTAAGCTGTTTGTTTTTTCTGTCCTCAGAAGCAGACATGTATAAATTTGTTTCCTCAGGCCTAGGTGTGAGTTTGTGGATGGAGATGTCCTCCCCAGTCACGCAGTGATTTGAACCTTCGTCGAATCTGTGCAAAGCTCAGCTTCAGCTCTACCTTCTGCCTGAGGAGATTGGAACGTGTCAGTCCCATCAACCTGGTAGTTGACTCCACCACCATGCTCTAGGGCAGGGATTTCTACAGCACATACCAACCATAGCACACAGGCTGCTTCACCATGACAGTGAATCTGGCCCAACAGTACATGCCCAGAGAAAGGGGTTTTGGGGTATGTATGCAAACAAAATCTCTGGGAGCAGCAAGGAAGGTGCTCCTGGTAAATCTCTGCTCTTAAGAAGGGATCCCACCACAAATACTGGCTGAGAGAGGATGGCTTCAGCCTTTGGGTATTCACTGAAGAGCCAAGGCATTTGTAGTCCAGGCTTTGTGCTGGTGGCTTTTTAAGTTGCTTCATACAAAATGAAATGGTGACATCAGGACCATCATGAGTGTTGCCCTCTGGCTTGGGAGCCAGGCACACTGTTGGGGCAGCAGGTCCCATCCCCTGCATATGAGGAAGACACAGTGAGCTGGGCGGCAAGGCAGAAGTAGGCTGCTCTCTGTCTCACCTCCTCCATCACAGCTCTGTAGGCTTCTTCACTCTTGTCCATAGCTTTCATTTTCATAGAGAAGCCTCAAATGAAGCCACAATACTCTTTCATTGATGTGAAACAACTTTATATAGAAATGAAGCCTTACGGCATTTTATTTTTGGTTGACGGGGTTCAAATTGAAAAACAGTTTTGTTTTAGTTCTAAAGTCTGAACTGTCTAATTTAGTGGCCTGTATTTAATTTCATTTGCTTCAGTGGCCAAACTGAAAAAAAATCATGTTATACCCCTAATCACTGTATGAATTTATTTCCACTAAATGAGCCTTACCCAGACTCCACCATTTTTGTGCCTGGGTGTGCTATGCCAGCAATCAACTGACTGAGCTTGTGTAAGAGTATTTTTCTGTAAGCATGTAAGATCTGCCCCCCTGATTTTTGGCTGCTGGTTTGTTTCTTGGCTGGATGTTAAGGTATTGTTGAGTTCTGCCTTACTGTTTCTTTCAGATATTGCTGACGTAACCATCCTGGTGTCACCAAAAGAATGCAAGCATGAGTCCCCTCAATTTAAAAGAGAGGAAAAGTTTCAAATACAATCTTTTGACCTTTAAAGCATACTACAAAGACTGTCTATTTCCTAAGGCTTTTGGGGAAGAATTGAGCAAATGAATGGGACAGGATATATTTTACTGCTTTGAATTACTAGCTGGCTAAGTTAATTTAATTTTGTTTCATGTGAGCTCTGTTGTGTTGGACTTGTATTTTAAATAACTGGTAATGTGCCGAAAGCTATGGATAGTCATTGTCCTTTGTATTTTAATTGTACTAAATAAAATGAGAACAATGGGAGCAAAAAAACCTAGAGGTGAGTCATAAATAAGTATTATTTGGTTTCTAACAGACATGTTTTAGTTTCCCAGTTATAATGGGAGACATAAGTAAGGCATTTAAACATGTCCTGAGCAACTAAGAGACAAATAACCCAGGGTTCATTACTGTCTGAAATAAAGACTTTTTTTTTTCCTGAGCAACTCATAAAAATTGAATTTTAATGTTCAGATTATATTTATTTGTTAATTGTATAGGCAAAAGAACTAACGACAAATGGAGACAAACATCTCCAATGGAAACTGTCGATATGTGACAGCTGGTCAGCTGAACACAGAGTTATGCTTTGAGCCAGCTGAGAGAAGCAAGAAAGATCATACCGTATTTGACACTAACAGGAAAACAGAGAACAATGTTAGTGAATCTTCAATGGAGAACTTGGTTTTGAAATTCTACATTGAACCAAAGAGCCTTTCACGACTGGTATAGTGCAATGATTGCAGTAAACCAGCACCATTAATTTCCTTTAAGCTTTGCGTACAAAGCCAAATAGATTGTGGGGGTGGGTTTTAAATGTTTTCTGAAGGAGAAAATACTGACACTTCCACCTGTCAATAATACCATTTTGTGGGCAAATTTCATCTGTTCCCATCTGTCATATTCCTATCTCCCAGCAGCCTAGAAGCATTAGGGGATGCTCCGTCTCCCTCAGATGTACCATTACCCACAGCCAGCTTGCCCTGACCTCTGTAAAAATCCTGTCAAGTCTGACAACAGCCTGCAGTATTGGCATCTTATCCTGTGTTTGTTGTACTTCTTTCTCTCAGTAATTTTTTGCCCAGATCATTTACTTCATTGAATCCCATCCAAGCTGGTATGATTTCATAGAGATCAGTTTTGCTGCATTGGCACTGAGGGTCCATACACATAATGGTTGCTCCATCACCTATGGAGGAAGGCCTCTAGAAATCCATGTCTAGCACCTCTGACAGACTGCTTTCCACTTCCCTAGTGATTCTGATAGCAAACTTTCACATTATTTGTGGTCTTAAATTATTTGTGAATAGAATATGAGGACAAACAACTTATTGTGTGGCAGGAAATACACAGTCTGCATAAATGCCCTGAAGTTTTCTGTTGGTTCTTTTCATCTGGAGCACCTGTATACTGCTAAACAGCATATAAATCTTAAGCTATTTGCATTTTACTCCCAAAGTCTTCTACTAAGTCTATGTTTTATTTTTCTAAACATTTTATAAGCTGCCTGGAGGCTTCTATGTGTTGGCAGACATAATTTTTGGTTGAAATAATCTCACATTTCATAAAACAAAAAAAAAAGTTCCCCATTGATATTCTAAGAATGAATTTTTGTCTTTGTGACATGGCTCATCAAACAAATGGTTCCAATTCTCCAGATTTAATGCTAGACAGATGTTGCGTTAGACAGATATTACCACATTTTCTGGAATTCTACATGTTAGAGGATATATTTTTGCAAGCTGTACTGCACATCAGACAAAAAAACCTTGTCCAAAAAGATGTAAAATAACACTTGTGAAGCCTTAGTATTCCAAAATCAGAGATGCTATTGCACACTCCTGGCCAAAGTCAAATGAGAAGGCAAGCAGCACACTGGAGCAGTTGGGATTTAAGGTCCTCATTACAAGCTCAGGACTGAGAGTTCATTAGTACTCTGGCCCCAGTCCAGCAAAGCACTTAGACTGGGAAAGTCTATAGGAGTTTGTGTTTAATTCCTTCAAACCTATTCTGAAAATCTTAGCCTTAAGCATTTACTGCTGTAGGTGTATCCATGTGTCTAAATTAAGCAGGTTGCTGGCAGGGAGCTTGAAGGTTTATCACCGCATAGCTTCAAGTCCCATTCACCAGGCTTCTCATGCGGTGGGGAGTGCCAGCAATGCTGACATTTTCCTGAAAGGCAGAAGGTCTCTTCAGGTTCAGCGAGGTGGCAGAGCCTGATGACAAGCACTGAGCACTAAGTGACTGTGCGAGGGAAGCAGAGAAGCTAGAAAGACAGGCAAGTGAGGAGAGGGAACGAAAGCCAGGACTCACCCTCTGAGCTGCACATACCTTCCTGGCTGTCCCTGATAGGTTTTTGAGGCAAGCAGTGTAGCTTCTAAAGACCATTCACACTCTCCAAGACAAGGATGCAATTTCTTTGTTTCTAACTCTTTTTTTTGGTCTTAAATCATCCCTTATTTCATTGCTGTTTCCTCACATGGATGGAGCTCATCAACTCTGATGCCTTCTAAACTACAACCTGTTGCCCCCACATGCCACATGGTGACCAGTGCTCAATGAAATGGGAATTTTGCAGCTCTCACATCTCCCCACAGTTGTTTGTTTGATGGGTGGGGATAAAGCCAGGATTGGTTAAGATTATGTCTGGTCACAGGCTATAGTTCTACACATGGAAGTGGGTCTTCTGCTTGTGAGTGTAGATGCACCCTGAGTGCACAGGCAAGTGCTCCTCTTTGGTGCAGTGCAATGCATGCATTGCTGTGGGTCCTTTTAATAGTTTCCCACTTATGAAATGGAAAGAAAATCCTAGATGGTATTTTTAGAGAAGGTAGCTTGGGTATCACTATGTTACATTGCACTCCACTGAAGCTAATATATTCCTCTTCTCCCTAAGACTAATTCAGATATAATTCTGAGCTAGCAGAGATGCATAGCATCCAACACTTGAGTTAGCTCTTTCACAGGTAGCTCAGGTATCTCTACGTGGTGCTGAATTATGCTAGTGAGACATATTCTGAGATCCGAAGCAATACTTTTAAAATAAATTCAAAGCACGGAAACTACAATATGTAGATGCTATAAAGTGAGGCACATAGCTGTTGAATTTTGTCTAGATAATTTGATCCATACCCAGTTCAATTTTAATAAACTAATATCTATTTCCGAATTAGTCTCTTTGTGGCTTACAAAATCTGATCTAAGCTGCAAGATCTGTCTTCGTGAAACTGAAAATTAAATAAGAAATACCCACAGGAAACTCGCAGGTTTTTGCTAATGTCTTAATTGAATCCCACAGGTTGAGGAAAATTAATTGAAGATTTTTACCATTTTCCCCACTAACTTTTATGACTCCAGGGATTCAAATAAATAGAGTTTACAAATTCATCCACTGTTCTGATTTAAAGCTTCACGGAACTTTGCTTTTTAGTAGGAAGTTAATTAGGAATAGTTCTTATTGTACCTTTAATGTGGGTAAGACTCCTGAGGCACTGTAAACATTAATTAAGCCCCATAGTACCCTCTGAAGTAGATAGTACTTACCCACAGTTATACTGAAAATAAAGCCTCCCCACCTCACCTGAACTGTTTATACACTCTATTCCAATATCACTAAACCTACTTTAAATACTGAGAAGCAAATATGTTGAAAAAAAGAGGGAAAAGAGCACTACGAAATATTTTCCTATTGGAGACCATTTTTGAAGGCCACGGAGGCTATTTCATGCAATGTTATTTGCAACCTATTGTTATTTAGGTCTTGAGCATTCAAAAATTTGTTACCTTTAACATGACATTTTACATGTCTGTGTAAAATACAGCTATACTTCAAAAAAGGAGTTTGGATCTTTTTCAGTTGACCTGCCAAAAGTTATTTTGGATGGTCTAGACCAGGGGTCCTCAAACTTTTTAACCAGGGGGCCGGCATGCGGATGCAGTGGCAGGCAGTCACCTGTGGCTGTTTGGTTCCCCCCCCAGCCCCCGGGGGGGGGGGGGGGGGGCAGGGGGAGTTCTGTAAATACCAGGGGCCGGATTGAGGACCCTGGGGGGCCATATCTGGCCCACGGGCCGTAGTTTGAGGACCCCTGGTCTAGACATTTTCAGTCAATAGCTTGCAAGCTGAATGTTTCTGGGAATTGAATGTGTTCGGACCATTCAGGGATTCTCTGAAGACCTGAGTACAATTGTACCCATGTCTCTTCTGCTAATAAACATCAGTAGAAACAGGGACATAAAGGTTAATACATCTTCATCACATGAATATTGTACTGCCATACTGGTGCAGCAGTGCTGTTGTAACATGATACAATCGGCAAATTGCAGTGGCTGTGAGACTTTCATATGGTTCTGGTGTATGAAAGCCATTAGTGTCAGCTGCAACTTGTAGGGCTTGTGAGCCTTAGGGAACAGCAAATAGTGCAGCTGATGCCTTCAAGTATTGTAAACTGCTGCACTATCAACTCCAGTGCTGCATTCCCCTGATAAGGAAAATAGATCCAGAACTGAGTAATCACTTTAAACTCCCACCTTTTCCATCCTAAAAGTTGCTTCCCTTAAATTTCATTGATTTATGGCATCTCTTAGACAGTAGCCCACAAAGCATTTGTTAAAATGCCTGGTATACCTATATGCTTCAGGTAAGTGCCTTTGCTCCTCACAGAACTGATAGTTTTTGTGCTCCTTTAGGATTTCTGTAGCTTCAAAGACCAGCCTGACTGAGCAATGGGCCTGCTCCAAACCCATTAACAAAAAAGGAAAGATTCCTTTTGCCTTCAGTGGGTTCTCAGCCCATGTTCTGTTTTGAAGCAGTAACTCCACCTAGACTTACAGGCTGCACCTATTACAGTAAATCACATTCACTTATACAAATTATAAATTTTATTCAAATATCATAGCTTTGGCCAGGATACTCTGAAGTTTATGGGACTACAAGCATAACCATAAACTGGATCAGATCACAGGTCCAGAAGCCTGTATCCAAGACTGTCAAATGGAAGATGCTTAAGAAAAAGCATAAAAACAGGGCAAGCATATAATGAAACTACCCTGGCCCAGTCTTGCAGCTTCAGTGATTTGTGGTGCAGGTGCTGCCTGAGCCAGCAGTAGTTTCTTTCTATGTAATAGTGCGAGATGGATTTTTCATCCATGAATTCATCCAATTTCTTTGTGAACTTGTATAAGCTGCTGTCATCTGCAGTGGCCTGTGGTCATAAGTGAATGAGGACTATCGCCTTTTGTTCAATTTGAATTTACTGCCTAGCTTCACCTGGTCCTTTAGTTTTGTTTGACACCCTGTAGATCTTGCACTGGAAAAGGCAGTGAATTTTTTGCTGTTAGCCTCCTGCATCTTACCACTGCTTTTGGAGAGCTTTTGGAAAGACAACAGAGCCATTGCCCTGCTCTAATTGCTGTGCTGTGCTGCAGGGCTTTGGATGCGTTGCTGCTTCCTTGGAGAGGGCAGGTAAGAGCTGACATTGCCCACCCTCCAGGACCCTCTCTCTGACCCATCACCAGGTGTGTGGGGACAGGGGTGCCCATCCTTGAGTGCTGTGTTGCACTACCAGCAGCTGCAGCTGGTGGGACCTGGCTCCTGGACCTGGCATCACCACCACCGGTGCTGGTGCCTCAGGTAAGAAACCCAGACTCCCCCCGAGATACTCCGTTTCCCAAGCTGCTGTGCTTTTTCCAAAGGGGAAAGCTCTTAATCATCATCATTGGACAAAATCTGGCATAAGTACTAAGGCTTGGCAGAGGCTTTCATGAAATGCATTTTTCCCAAAAGCTCTGAAGGTGATAGGCTTCCATCAGCAAGGGATAAGCAGTGCTTGGCACAGTGTCCTTGCCGTGACCTCTGATACAGCTGCAGGAGGTTTTGCTCTCTGACTAGGAAAAGGTAACCAATGTACATTTTTCACCCACATCAGCATTCTTCCCTTTCTGTGTGTGTACTGCTTAGCCACAGAAAATGACAAAAAATCCCCAGCGTGAGAGGATTTAGCGAAAGTAACACTAGCAATAGTCTTTTATCTATCTGACTGAAAGTTAATCCATATATGCAAGAATCTGATGCTTCAGCTTACTGCGAGAGACAGACACATAATAGAATCTCTTGAGCGTTATCGCTTCACGATAACAGAGCTTTGTCATCTTTTGTCTGACTCTGGCCTATACAAGCCTTTTGGCGAGGTTAAAATTCCTAGCACAAACTGCACGAATCTACCTCAAAGCTGTTGTAGAAAAATGTATTAGATACTGACAAAAAAATTCTAAACAGGCTCTGAGGTCTGTCTCAGGGAGCCATGCTCATTAATTATTTGAAAGTAATGCTACGCACAGGCTGAAAAATCAAGAATCTAGGTAAGGATGGGGCTTTGTGCTAAGTAATATATATATTTGTAGAATTGTTGGCTCTTTCTCTCTTCTTTCATTGTAAACCTCATATTTCTTTTTTTTGTGACACTGGCTAGTTGTAGTTCATCCCAAATTTCTGATCCCTGTCTTTCATTTTTGAATCTTGGACCCTACCAAATCCATACACACAAAGTGAAATCTGGTGAAATTTACAGTAGTCCATAGTTTAAGAAAGACACAACTGCAAAAGACAATAAGCCACTGAAGATACTCTGTAGCAAAAGGAAAACACCTTGCTGAGCTTGGGGGCAGACAGAGACCTAGTGAAAGGGTTTATTCTAGTTATTGCTACACCTTTGGAAGATGCACTGTGAAAAGATACAGACTTCACGGTGTGGTCTGAAAACACAGAAAACCAAATTCCTGCCATTTTCTGAAATTTCTGTAAGGTGATGGGCCCATTTAGCCTATCTTGGAAAATAAGAGATTGGAGGGAGAAGGGCGGCCAAAAGCTTTCCCTTTTCTTGTCCCTAGTTCAGCATAAACTGAGCAGGCTAGAAGGAGAAAATATCAGTGGTTTGTAACTCAGTAGTACTGGAGATTTCTGTCATAAACTACACTCTACTAGTTTCATTTCAGCTATTTCTGCCAAACCCTACATTTTTAGCAGTGCTAAAAAGGAATACAGGAAGTCTTAACCAGAGGATTTTGTCAAGGAAGATGCACGTACAGATTTTTACAATCTAGATCAGCAACTCTGGTTAGTTTGAAAGTAGCTCTCTGCTGGTTCAAAACCATGAAATTTTCAGTTAATCTGATCTGAGTTTCAGATTTGCAGTGTGATCATCTCCCAAAGAACAATGGTGGCACTAGGTGTCACCTGTGGCCTGGCAGCAGCCATGTAGGCCTCTGGAGCACACCTGATTGTGGAACAAATTAAGAAGATCTGGAGACCTGAAGGTGTGGTGCTGATGGGCTGGTGTGACCTTTTCCATGACGCATGACACTTGCCAGAAAAACATACTCACTAATTTCTCCGCTGTGCTCAGAACTCCCCTTTGGAGCTCTGTCATTTAGGAGAATGGATGGTCTTTGTCTGCAGGAATTTACTCATTCCTGCAGACATTAGTTTAGTAGATAATTACTCTGGGAGCTAAAGTTCAGTCTTATTTCTAGACTGAATTTTATCAACATTCAGCTTCTAGGCACTGGATTTTATTATAGCTTTCTTTCCTACTAGATTGAAGACCCATCATCCATCAGATTCTACTGGGATATATTACTAAAATTAAGCCTGCTCCAATATTTGGCTCATACCTGATTTCATCCTGCAAGCCTTACCATGAAGACTGCAGGACTCTGGCAGTAACAGCTTGCTCCTGTCTCGCTTGCTCTTGCAGAGTCTTGTCAGCAAGGCCTGCCTCCTATACCAAGAAGTACAACCTTGAAGGATGGGTTTTTCATAACTACTTCTACATTAACTTAATTTTTCTAGAACTTTTCTGTAACCCAGATGCTGATGCTGTTGTTACCTCCTTGCTGTCCCACACAGCACTAATAGTTCTTTTCTATCACTAATAGTTTAAGACATTCTGATTTCAGGTTAGCAGATATGTCATAAAATACAGGAGCTGCCTAAGTTGCCTGAATCAAACAGTCCCCAGTATGTATTTATATTAGCTGAGACAAAACTAATTGGCTTTTCTGCATATTTGCGCTCTTACACTCACATCAGGTGTGCCCACAGTGCGCTTTGTGGGAGGCAGTTTCTAAAGCAGCATGTATCAAGCTATCTTTAGTGCCACACTGGCTGCAGCATCGTTCAATGACTATTAAACCATTTATCTCAGTATCCAAAGAGTGGCAATAAAAAAAATCAGGTACCCAAAATGGGTGCCAGGAAATAGCTGGAGAAAATTCAATCTGAAAAGTGGTAAGAGACACTTTAGAGCAGAAACACTAAGGAGAGAGGCAACAAAGATACTGGGTGGTTATAAAACTTCTTTGAGTACCATTCCTTAAGGCAAATACTCTCTGGGAACCAGACTTGTGTCTGGAATATTTGGCCGATGTCCAGCTCTATATGTACAGAAGATATGGCCATTGATTCCCAGTCATATATTACACATCATGCTTTATCTTTAGAAAGTGGAACAGAATTTCTTTAATTCCACGTGTGGGGGGAATTCTAATCATGTATTATGAAACCCTATTAATAATACTTGTAAGAGAGAAACAAAATAAAATAAATATCAGTGCTGAGTTTAGCAACACAGAACAGGATCAGTAGTACAAAACTGGATCATCGACTTCTTCATTGCTTTCTTTTGATTGCTGCTACAGCATATCCTGCCTGGGAGAGATACGGTTGCTGTCCTTATCTACTTCAGATCTTACATATATCATCTTAGTAGCCTCTCCCTCACTTTTCAGCGCTGATCCTACTTTCCTCCGATGACACTTACAGTAACGGTGCATTATAATGCTCCAGCCATGCAGGCTATCACACAGAATTAAGGGGAAGTAAAAGGTCTTTTGGATCCCTAATATTTGCTGGAGGCCTGCCCTCTTTCTAGGAAAGTTTTTTCTTTCCTTTTTAAAAAAGACAGAATATCTTTTTCATATTATTTTTCTTTTCTTTCTTCTTAAATGTTAATGATGGAGAAACAGCCCATTCTTATGAAAATAAATAAAGGCCCAAAACCTGATCTTAAGTATCAGCTTGTGTCACTGTGTCATGAATTTGCTCTTGGACAGAGTTGGTAATGTTTCAAAATAAAGTAACTGATGATACATATTTTGATCTTGCATTTTTAAAAGGAATTGAAGCATCTGTCTCGAAAGGGTCTTTTGGCAAGTACAATTAATTTTTCAAATATTAGCAATGAGTGCAGCTGGCACTTCTCCAACGTGAATAAAATTTCTGAACATCCTTCATTGCCATTCGTCTTGAACATTCTTCAGGAAGGCTTGGCCTTCCTCTCTAACCCTGCTCTTCAAATATATATTTTTAAGTGTTAAGTGAAGACAGAGGACACATTTCTGGAGATGTAGGAGGGGAGATTTATATTCTGATGGTTTAGTGAAAGACATTGATGGGTTTGTTAGTTCTTATTTCAGTAGCTTTTATGGACAGTACACACTACTAAACAGAATACGAGATAATAGGGGATACCTAGTATTTTCACCTTCATAGATTTGCTATTTTCTCTTTGCTCACTTCAGGTCTCATACAGTGTTTCTCATCTTGTTGAAGTTGTTTCTGTCCTTACAAACCTCAGTGATTCAGTTAATAATGCAGTGGTCAACATTAACTTGTATATAATTACCATTTGCAAGTATTTAAAGTTGTCATGGTACCTTAGCATAGATAATACCATGGTAACTCTAATCAGGCAGAAGGCAAAATTTTATATACCTTAATGGTGATGACTATTATTGGCATTTTAATAACATTTTTTATTTGTAGGTATTTACAGACATGAACTGGTTAATCTGTACAATAGCTTTTTGAGATCAGTATCAGAATCTCACATGGGCTCAGTCCAACATTATATACTTGGGGGCTGGGGGGAGTTGGAAGAAAAATACCAGAAAATTAAAGATGTTTTTAAAAAGTGCTTGATTAGGACATTAATAAGGAGCACTGTAAGCTGCAAGCTAAAAAATCATCAGTCTGGTTCAAAATTCCTGCAACTAGCATAGGAATCACGGTATTCATGAAAGTAATTGTGCATGTTTTATTTCCCTCTGGGCTCTTTAGCTATTAGGGTACACTTGGGTCTTGCTTCTTGTTTCTCTCCCCTACCAAGAAAGCTTGTAGCTTTACTTTGCAAGTAGAAGCTGAAAGTCTCGCCCACACATGCTGTAAGGAGTTGATAATACAAGAAAAACAGCTAATATCACAGGTCTCACATAAAGCCGCAAGAGCTGGCAACAGTGAGCAAAGCGAGGAGGCTCCCTTTTGCATATTAGCTCCATTTGACAGAAGGACAAAGTTGCGGACATGCCCTCACATTAGCCAAAACCACTCCTTTCCTCTGCCTGCCCTGTCCTGGAGGTGAAGTACTGAAGATACTTCTTGTCACAATAAAATACTGTTGTTCCCTTGCTCTCTACATCTTCCTCAGCTGTTAAGGTCTCATACCCTTTTGGATAGGAGTGCCACCATTGCAACACACCTATCTCTACAGAAGAAATTATTTCTAATAAAACAGAGGGCAGGCAACATGCCTCCAGTTGTTTTCCCCTCAGACCATGCCTAAACAGACTGACATTCTCCTAAAAGTTTTTGCTGATTCAGCCATAAATTTCTTTCTGTAGCAACTGGAAATGCAATGCTAAATAAAAAGAAACAAAACATTGAAACTGACATAAACAATAGCTGTGATACAAATACAAATGCAGTGAAAGGCACATATTTAGGAAGGGCTGAAACTTATTCAGATGAGACTAATTTATAAGGTGGTTCATGAAATATTCAGCAATATTCAAAACAAAGTTTCTGTAGTGAGAGAGATAAGAAAATAGTGTAACAGGATACTGTTCTTTACAGTGGGAATAATAAGTAGCATCACTAATTTCTGATAGTTGTATCCCAAGAAGAGTCAGAATGTCTTCTCGATGTTTTTAACACTTATAACAAACGGTATAAGGAAAATAAAATAATCAAGCTTTTCTTCCTGAATATTGACTTTAAAGAAGGCTTCTTCAAAGAGGAATTTATTAATGCTGCGAGTGCTCTAGACTGACATCACTACAAAGAGAAAATTCTTTGCTCAGGTGCTTGGTACAGCTGTAGCTTACAGCCTTTGCCCTCTTCTGCTGCACAGTGCTCCCCTGGTGTCACCAGGGCTGTTGTCCTGTGGAGGAGCAGCAGAATACTGGGGCAAGAGAGGGGTTAGAAGACTTATAAAAGTCAGGACATACGTGGGGGTGTAGCGCTTCAAAGCCAGCTCCAGGATGTTTTTTGTTTTACATGAGACTACCACTGCCTAACCCCACCCAGTTCTGACACAGGTCTGCCTCTCCCATCCACCCCAGCTCCTGAGCAAGTATGTGACCTGCCAGCTTGTATCCCCAGGCTCAAACCCTTTCTGACTAGGAGCTGGAAGATTCTACCAGGGAGACAGTCATGGTTTACCCATCATGTTCTTCAGGTCTTCCCAGCTCATCTACTGCTGGCCAATGTGTGTGATAGAGACACAGGGTTCAAGACAGACATCACAGGTGGTGGTGGGCTCCTGTGGGCTTTTCCCTAGGGCACTGTGCCTCCTGCCAGCCACCCCTGGACAACACAAAGGCTGGCTGGTCCCCTGGGGCACCCTGTGCTCAGGTGTTAGGCACATTTGCCAGGAGGGTGGCCATATGTGGTTCCCCTTCTGAAGCAGAGCCCAGGACCAGTTGCCTGGCTCCACTCCCCAGCCTGCGGCAGGGATCTTGCTACAGCATCACACTATGGCATGCTCATCGAGGTCCTCTGAGGAAGGTCACAAAGACTAGCTTTTGGAAGCTAGGGACACTTGGAAATTGCTGCTCGTTACTTATATCCACAGATGAAGATAAAAACTTGGGAGAACTCCCTTGAAGAGTTCATGAGCTCCTCTGAAGACAGGAGAAATGGAAGAAGCTGAACACGGTGGAATATGTTTTCTGAAGTGTTCTCCTTGCATAAAGCAAATTTAGATGCAATGAATCAGCCCTTTCCTTGCCTCCAATAACCCTGACACAACATGCCTGAAGTATCGGTGAGGTAGACTGGATTCCACCCTCTGCTTTACTGTGTAAACACTTTGACTTGGCTGGCCAAGTCCTATTACTCATTGCCACTGATGACACGAGAAAGAAAACCAAAGTCTGTCAATGTTTGCAGGATGGAGTCATTAGAGTGGGAGTGAACACATTATTTGCATGAATTTATATTCTTCCTGAGAAAATGGCATGGATAGATTAAGTGTTGCAATTTACTGTAGATCTGCCACATTAGTTTAGTGTGTCTCTACAGTGCTGTCAAACTGTTACAGTTTTATTGATCCAGATTATTTTTTTCTCCATTAATTTGAGGATTAAAGAGAAAAGGTTTGGGTTATGTGATGATTAATCACAGGTTAGATGTTTGCAGTTCGAGTTAATAGAGAGGATTAAAAAAATTGTGTCTTATATCCCAGTGCAGTATTTCAATTTGAACAGGTTTTAGTCCAAGCCATTATTTCCACCTGTTCCCCATTGAAAGTGGAGATGTTAGTTTTTCTTTTTAAAGCTGATAATGCTGTTGTAATTGCAATATGCCAGCACTGTGTATATTTGATCATAACATGCTTTAGTATATCCTTCCTTAGCTAGAAGATAGAAAGTACCGGGAGTGTTTTCTGGACTTGGAAAGAATGTATCCTAAATCATGTAGCTAACTGAAAGAAACTGGAGAAGATAATCAGGTTGTTTAACATCCTACTTTATTGAAATGCACTTGGTACTGTTATGTTTTTAATTTCAGGGGGAGGCTAGATGCCGCATGACTTTTGATGATCCCTGCTTTGATTTGGGTGGGTTTTGTCCTTGGGAAGTGTAATTACATATCTGATATGGATCTTTTCAAATGAGGTAATTCATAAGCTCCTTTAGATCCTGCAAAGCTGCCAGAGATGTCTAAAATTACCCTTTCTTTTTTCTGATCAAGAACATAATAATGTGCAGGCTATTTTGTATACAGACCATTGTCTTCTTCCTTCTGAAGAACCGGATGATGTATTCTAAGAAAATCTTACTTGACAGTCACGGTGGTTTATGCATCAGGTTTTAGAAAACTGTAAAGCTTTCTTCCTTAACAGGAAAAACACTGGGAAAATTAAGGCTTATGATAGTTCTGTTTTGGATACAAATACATGTTAAAAGTACTCTAAAACTGCCTTTTAAAAATCTTCAATTTCTTTTGCTGATAAGAACTTTTCAATCTCTATTTAAGTATCGGCCAAATTGTGATTTTCTTACACAGCAACAAATGTTTTTTTCACCATTTGTCCTACTAATACCTACAGGATTTCTCATGGTATAAAGCTTCATTCAGTGTATGGGTATCTCAGTCCTGCCTGTGGTGTTATCTGATTTCACACCTTGAGGTCTTTTCTTAGTCTACTCATCTTTGTCTTCCTTTGCCTTCCTTTTTTTTCCCTCTCTCTCTTTGCTTGGGAACACATCTAGCTGGGGACATTCAGCAGGTGGATAGTCTGAAACTTGGGTGATTAGTATGGCATTTGTCAGATTTTGTCTTTGATTCTTTTGTTATTTAAAACTAGCAAATGCTCTCTCATTCCTTAAGGGGGGAGTGGGAATCATTTGAATTTGGTCTTAAATGGATAAACTCCAGCTCCAATTAGAGTATTAAAATAAAAGTTTAAATTTTAACTATTAGTTTGTTATGACAGGTGGGTTCATAACTGTAAGAAAAATGAGTGCCCTATGTGTTGGATTTACATGGCTGATTGACAGAGCGCAGTGTCTGCTCTGAAGTTAGAGACCAAACTGAGATTTCCGCCCACAGGGATCCCGTGGCATCTGCCAGAGAGAAGTCCTTGCTTTTGGGTTGCTCTCATGAATCTCTGCTCACCCTTAATCTACAGCATGGCTTAGCATCGACTCAGTCAAAGAAGCACACTGACTGCCAACATTTTCTTTTGCTGCACTACAAAATCACATGAGAATAATTTTTGGCTGCTATTTCAGACCTCGTGGGCCAAAGGATCAGAGTACCTCCCCCTCCACGTCCTTCCCCCAGCGTGAACTTCACCGTAGTTCCCTGTTTCACTGTCCAGCTTTTCTAGTAACAGTGTCTCTGGGTGGTGGCAGCAGCGCAAGATTCATGTATATCTTCCAAGTTTGCTGCAGTGGTTTAACAGGCTGCCACCAGGGCTACTTTGACATCCAAGTTGTGTTTCGGCATCCCATGTGTTCTCCATCTCCTGGCTCCAGCAGCTATATAAATACCATGCAGTTGTTCCTGGGAAAAGTCTGGCAGATTGAAAACTCAGAAGATAATGAGGCGAGGACTCCTGCTCTCCAGTGGGCTCAGCCAGCCCCCCGAAGGCTGCACACTTGCAGCTCTGTCTTGACTTTGGGGTATACACGATGTCTTGTCAATCAGCTGAGGCAGTTGTCTGTATTTGTGTTACACACACACCTGCCACGACTAGCAAATAATGGAATCTATTCTTGTTTCAAGCGCTCCTATTGTTCTGACAGGGGCTAGTCGATTCACACTAACATCCCAGAGGACACTATCAGTGTCAGATCTTTGGGCACAGTCTGCTTTTTTGTTAAACAAGATGACGCACAGTGCAAGCTGACCCTCAGGCATGGCAGAAGGCTGTTTGTCAAAGCCACTGTGGTTTGCACAGCGAGCTGTGGTGTTGGTGGTCTTCCTTGGGTGTCAGCATGAACCCTGGCCTCTCGGAGCACAGCTGCCCTGGATATTTTCCCCGCTCCTTTCCACCTCTGTCTTTTTCTTCTCCATTGACTGACAAGTAGGTGGAGGAACGCCTGGTATCAACACAGGCTGGGAGATGAAAGGATTGAGAGCAGCCCTGCGGAGAAGGAATTGGGAGTACCGGTGGGTGAAAAATTGGACATTAGCCAGCAATGTGCGTTTGCAGCCCAGAAAACCAAGCCTATCCTGGTCTGCAGCCAAAGAAGTGTGGCCAGCAGGTCAAGAGAGGCCTTTCAGTACCTACAGGGGGCTTATAAGAAAGATGGGGACTGACTTTTTAGCAGGGCCTGTTGCAACAGGACAAGCACTAATGGTTTTAAACTAAAAAAAGGTAGATTCAGACTAGATATAAGGAAGAAATTTTTTATGATGAAGGTGGTGAAACACTGGAACAGGTTTCCCAGAGAGGTGGTACATGCCCCATCCCTGGAAACATTCAAGGTCAGGTTGGACGGGGCTCTGAGCAACCTGGTCTAGTTGAAGATGTCCCTGCTTATTGCAGGGGCCTGGGCTAGGCGACCTTTAAAGGTCCCTTCCAACTCAAACTATTCTATGATTGTATTCCAAAAGAGACCAGTGCTTGTGTTGGTGTCTGGTATATAACTGTATTTCATGCTGGCCATAGACAGCTTAGAAGTTCCATGCAAGATGTTAAGAGGAAGAGTCCTGACTTATTTATTTATTTATATGTTTTTAATTCATTCATTTTTAACATAATCAAAGGGAGAAAGAGGGATCCCTCAAGAGGAGAGCTGAGACTGCCAAAGTCAAGTCTCAGTGTGAAATTACCCCCAAAAAAAGAAGATTACGGAGACAATTTAGTTTGGCTAAGGTGGGCAACAACATTTGAGAAGCAGGAATACTGTCCTCCTTGACCTGTTTCACCACACACAATAATCTTTCTTGTCTGTTTAGGAAGAAAAGGGTACCACACACACTGACAGCAGTGCCATCTTGGGAGACCTTTGAGTTCTGACAAGATGCTATATAGGGAACTTTTGAAGGTGCCATATGGGGAACATACCTGTAGGAGAGGCATGAGCACACAATGCCTCCAATAAGGACCTGGGAATTAGGCATTCCTGGCCTCTGCATAGACCCTCCATCACGATGGCATCTGCATCTTCTAAATGTAGATAAATATTGACTAGCTCTCAGAAGAATTACAGTTTCATGTGATTTTCCAGCACTGCATTAATAAACAACTTGCAATCCAGTTAGACAAACTGTTAGTACTGCCAGTCGAATCACTTACATGGCAACAGCATTGTAACCGATTCTAACACAGCAAAATTCTTTACCCAAGATCAACAATCTAATTTATACACAGATCTAACTGCTTTTATGGAAACATATGAAGTGTATCTGACCATCCAGGTTATTTTATTATTTTCTGATGCTATTGGTTATTTTTTTTTAAATAGGGAATATAATGCTTTTTATTTGGTTGACATTTTGCCCGTTCTCTCAGTAAAACACCCCTGCCAATCCACAAGCAGTGGTAAAGCACATCCAAGTCTAAACTGAAGATGCAACACAAAATCCACTCCAGGATGAAATACATAATTATAACATTATATGAAAAGTGAATTCATAATGTTTGTAAATTTTTTTTCTCTTGTAAATGTTATACTATGCTATTATCTTGTCTGCAATACATGGAGGAATTATCTGTTCTAAATACATCTCCTATGGTATCAGCTGTCTCAGCTGGTTGAGGACAATGACTTGAAGCCTTTCTCAATCTAAATTCCAACTGAATTCAAAAGCATCTGGTTGAAACTTGTCTTGTGAACATTTGGTTGTATGTTCATCAGAGGATATGTGCAAACTACCTAACTTAGATAAGAGACTCCTTACTTTCCTAAGTCCTAGGTAGCGGGCAGAGACTTAGCTCCTATAGATTGTGAAAGCCTAACAGCAATTCTGAATTGCTGCTGACCTGATCCTGCCTCTTGGTAAAAGGAGAAGCCTAGGAGACAACAAAATTAGATGCTTAAAATTCAGTATAACTAGTAGCCTTGCAATGTGTTCACCCCTTCTAAAACACCTTGCAAAACCAAAGGACAAATTCTGTAGCTTCCAGCAACATGGAAGCTGCAGAATTTCAGCTTGTGCTTCAGTGGCCATGATCAGTGACTCAGGGTGGACTTCATAGCCAGTAACAGCTCTTGGCTGTGCAGAGGATGAAAAGCCTGCCAAGGGGTATCTCTATTGCATGATCCAGAGTATGCATGCTGCACATAACACGGTGATAATCACACTGACACCCCCCCCACCCCCCCCAGTAAGACTGTATTCGTTTGAATTAGCATGTCTTTCAAATACATCTCTCTGCCTCCTGAAGTCAAATTTGAGAGTTCACTGTTCATGATCATAATGTGATTTTCTCTGGTCTCCAAGCAAGTGTCTCTGTGCTAGTCTGTTGCAAGATATGCTGAGATACGAATATGAAACGTTCCAGACCAGTAAGACTGACTGAAGAAGCATGATCAAGGTCATAGAAATCACTCCAGGAGGTCTGAGTTGAACATCTGACAAAGCATTACAAAAAGTGTGGTTTTTCCAGGAAACACAGCAGAAGAATTTAGATTAAGTTGCTGAACTGGAAATCAAAGGTCCCAGTGATCCCTCAACCTTGGGAAGTCTTGTTGAGACGTGATAAAAACAAGAACAAATCTATTAACCTTCAAACAAGGATAGTCTATGGTTTAAGAGGGGTTGCTGCATGGATAACTGAATGTACACCATGGTGGCTAGTACTAATGGGAGGTAGCTGAAAAAGCTCCTCAGGCTGACAGTAAATTAGCATTTGACACTCCCATATCCGCAGGTAGAGGAAAAAAATGACTCATACCATGTCTGCTGCTCTGTGGAGGGATATGGTTTTGGCTTGGGCTCACCTGAACTCTGTGGGTTCCAAGCGAACAAATGAGAGCAAACTTCATGAAAGCCTCCATTATAGGTGTGTGGCTTTGAGATTTTCTGGAGCCTTGAGACTCCCAACTTGGAATGGCTAATTGACAGTTGCCAAAAAATTTCAAAGCAGTATGCTGACTGCATCAGAAATCACCCACTAAAGAACACTGGTGTCAAAAGAGGAACAGCTAACTTTGATAGAAAGCAGCAAATTAACAGAAGATACCTTGGTGGGCAGAAAAGAAGAAAAAGTCCTAAAAGGTGTTATAAGAAGCCTTGTTTACAGGAAGAGAGAGGACAGTGGGAAAAGCATCAGACAACTCAGAAGAGAAGGGATCCTTCAAGTCCCCAAGAAAAAAAGTTGCGTTTTCCCCCTTTTGCTCAAAATTGTGGGCAACAGCTGACAACATCAGATCTGCCTGGGAACTCAAGCCAGGAAACTAAGAGACAACCAAGAAATTTTGAAATGCTGTATTTTAATAAAGTTGAAGAAGTTTAAGTCAGGAGAACTTTAATTTTATTCATGGAGAATTTATAAACAGCAGAGGCCCAATTGCCATATTTACTGAACATTGTTACTCAGCTTTGGTCTGGAATCGTGCAGTGAGCTGAAGCCATGGCAGAAAAAAATACCAGAATTCCAAGTGTGTTCAGCCTAGTGCTGTCTGTGCTACTTGAAGCTCATTGTGCATGCCGTTCAGCCCAGCTAGCCGGTGTCAACAGGAATTTCTCTGGGGACTGTAGGCAGAAGGAATCTGGGGATTTGTTGGGGATACAAGCCCAAAGAGGTCTGCTAAGCAGTGGTCAACTGAACAAATTTCTGCCACTGGACATGGCTACAACACTGTCCACTGTCCTTGTTTCACCATCCTGTGGCTGCAGATGCACATTATGCAGAGATATATATGGTGTCTGCAGGGAGATAAAAACGAGATAACGCTACATGACACCAGAATGAGCTCTTGCTAGCATGGCAGTGCTTATCAGGAAGGGCTTGGGTGGTTGCTTTGGTAAATAGGAGTGTATTTCTTATCTAAGCTAGTAAAAACCTAAAGGTAAACATTATCATGTTGGCAAATACATAACAAACAATGGCAAGATAGCTTAGTTTGTTTGTAAGACTGATGAATGTAGCACAGACATAAGCAATTTACCCTGATAAGCTGCACCTGTACTAAGAGGGATTCTAAACAAGTGTTTTCTAATACACACCTTGCCCAGAAGATGCCTTCCAGAATGACAGGCTTGTAAAATGCTAGAAGTGACTATCCCGCTGAGGATTTTTACCTCTTAGAAGCATGGATGATCTTCTATCACAGATTTGTTCCCTACCTGGATATCATGTAATTCTAGTTGTTTTAAAATGTTTTCTTGATAATTATTTTCTTTTTCTTTGCTAGATATTTACCTGTGAGCGTGCACCACCCCAAAGGGTTTCTGTGCTGATCTGTGTCCGGGCAGCTCTGGCTCCAGTGGCAGAAGCGATGCTTGGAGGAGCGGGGGCTCGCTGCACTCTGCAGCAAAGGCTCCCCTCACCCCTGCTGCCCGTTTGTGGCCTCGTGCAAGGGCCTCTCCCCCTTTGCCCACCTTCCTTCAGCGTCTGGCTTGTCTGTTCGAAATGATCTTTCGCTGGGGGGAGTTTCTTGGTGTTGCTGAGAAGTAGTAACGAAAATGTGTTACGGATAGCATTGGTTGAATCTGACAATAAGCAAGGTTCACTTTTGCTCAGCCTTAGATTTTCTCCTTGGCTTTAACTGTTCCATTTTCATACAAAAATAATCTTTTCAGAGAAGTGGATTACTCGTGCAATTGAATTACAGGGACTAGGGTCTGGCTTTCAGTTCATCGCTTAGTCTCGAAGATATTTTACTGTCTGCTGGAAAAAAATATTCTTTTTCAAATGGTACTTACTTTCAGGCTCTTTGACTGAAAGAGCACCCACCGTTAATCATCTTATAATTCATAAGGTGCTTTCTTCATAGCTTTTGTACTCCTAATAAAAATAGAAAGCTCACTTTTGTACAAAGTCAGGTTCTGTTACCTTAAGTCAAGTGGTGTTTTGGAACTTGCCTGCATTTTTTTAAAGATAGCTTATAATACCTAAAATTATCTAAATTATCTAAATGAAAACCCTCAAATTTGTCAGGATCTGGAGAGCCAGCTAAGCAGTGATCACTGGATAGGGAAATAAAAGGCTTAAATTTACTTTAGATTATAGATAGGAGCATATTTATAAGCTTGCATAAAAATGGCTTTGGTAAGGGAAGAAAGTCAGTGAAGTTGATTCTTGTGGGTTTTGATCCTGTAACATGCAATTCTCTGTGATCAGGATCAGCCACTTAATGAGATGGAGCATTCCAGGACAAAGCAAGAGTAATTGAAAAAATGCCTTGGGCAGAGAACATCCACGTTTGTTTTTAGTAGTAAGGAGTTTTGGTGGCCAGCTTATGAATTAGCAGTTATTGGAGACCTACTTTCACTTTGCACTAGAGTCCATCATTTCATTCTTAACAGTTTATACTTCTGATTTAACAGTTCTTTACAATTAATCCCTTGACTCTGCAAATTCTTCTTCAGCTTTCTTGCCTAGTATAACATAAAATTGTCCTTGGGCTTTGAAACACTTTTGAGACAGAGTTAAACATTGATGATCCAAAGATGTTCAGAGCTGAAATTCCATTTATTTTAATACAGAGCTAAAACACAGCTTTGGGATCATTGCAGCAGAAAGGAGCTTATAGGTCAGAATGCACGTGCATGTGTGTGTGCATGAGTGTGTAAATACCTCATAGAAAAAAAAGGGGGAACTTTCAAAACAGAATACAGACACAGAAAAGTACTCTCATACAAAAAGCACAGTAAATTGTGTTAGGAAATTACAGATAGTACACCAGACAGAAGGCCAAAAACAGGGAGGAACACCCCCCTCCCTCCAATCACCCCAAGTTTCATCAGCCTATATAAAACAAAGTAATCTGTAAATTCATATAAAAATTAATCCAGAAAACATACTGAAAAAAAACAACCAGAAAGCAAACCTGTCCATCTCTGGATCTTAATATTGCTCATAGAGCAAAGAATCCTGCACATGAGTTGCAGAAGAAAAGCATTGTTATTCAATAGCCAAATTCTTATAAGTATTAATGAAATTTCTAAGTTAGGGTTACTTCATAAGACTCAAAACAGACCCTTAATATTAGGTGAAATTCAGGAATACATGTCTAAAATAGTTAAATTCTTTTTTGTTACTAGTTTTCTGATAAAAAAGTAGGTTTTATAAACATGAATGTTTTATGGGGGCTTTGGATGGAAATATAATAATGCGGAATACAATAGAAAAGCAAAATTATTTTCTTTTTTAAAAAAGTGAATACTGAAGTGTTACTTTTTTATTTAAAAAATGTCATGTAGCACTATGATATATGTTGTGGCAACATAGGAAAGAAAATCAGAATTAATACTTGTCAGGGGTGATAGGTGAGTTGAAAGTAAAACTTCCGTCTGTTAAATGGCACTTCATGATTTCATCACTTCCTTCATTATGCAATTGCTATCACCTGGTGCTTTGGAACAGCCTTTACTCATTAGTCAACAAATAATTATTAGCTACACATAATTTTGATGGTATATTGTAAACTTTTGCCATATTCGAAGGACAGTCAGTTTCAAACAATGAAAACTTACAAAATAACCACCATCAGTTTTAAAAGACAGTATGTTTGTTAATACACTCACTGGGGTCCAGGTAATTCTTGTGTAATTTCAGATGTACACTGAAGTGTTATAGATTTATTAGAATATTTTTTAGCATAAACTACCATCACCATAGGGGTTTTTTTCGTGTAGTTATTAATGCTTTCTAAATTTTCAGGTTCAAAAATTGCCTCCTGAATGAAGTGAGGTTGAAAATCTGGCACATAAGCACTGGAAAAAAATTTTGGACAGAATAGTGCTTGATTTGGCAGCTCCCTGACCTCGCATAGATCCAGCGCTAGATTTCCTGAAATATTTCATCTTGTTGAAAGTCACATTTTAGGCATGCACTGGTGCAGTCTGCAAATCATGCATTTATGTTATCTATAATGTATTAACTATGTATATATACTGCATATAAAGAAACAGAAACCGTTACCAATTTTCTCTGCAAACATTACAGCCAGAGATATATCGATTTGTGCAGAAGTATGGGTGTGCAAAGAGAAGCTAGGGGGTTTTTTTTCCAAATTTTGGCTCTGTGATGCTTGTACCCCAGCCTCAGCTCTGCAACAGGCCCCTAAAGGATAAGGAGGGAAGAGGATAAAACCCACATGCCTCATCACACCCTAATTTAAGAAAAGTAAACAGAGAGTAGCAACTAGGAAATGTAAACTAGACCTACAGTATATGACAGCGACCGCTGCCTTTAGTTTCCCTACCCAAGGTGTGCTGACGAGAGGCTGATCCAGCACTTGCCCATGCCCAATTTCTTTCCAGACTGGTTTTTTTTTTTGCATTTCAGCAGCAAGTTTCTGTGTTGCTCCATATTTGCACCATGTCACAAAGGCGAGTATTGTGTCTTCCCGCCATTAACTGCTGCATTTTACAAACTCTGTTTATTTCAAACAGCGTTCTTCACATTCTTGCATAAGCAATACAGGCCTTGGGAAGAGAAAGATGCTTTTATTATTGTTTGTTCATGGCTATGTTAAAATTATAGGGTCTTATCTCAAAAGCTTAAAGAATTTCCTATATCTGAGGTTATTCAGTCAAACAGAAATTTAAGCCTGAACTTCTCTGAATCTTCCCAGGCTCTACATAAATTTAATCCTGAATCTCATACATGCTTAGAAGAATTGAGTGTGTAAATAAGTGTAAGATCAGAAAAGAAGTCGTTTCCTTCAGACCTGTGCCCTGGACCATGAGAGTGTGTTTTGGTATTCAAGTAAACGTCATTCAGAAAGAATCCAGTTAACAGATTTTTAGGAGTTGGGAACAACCTTATCCCTTAATGACTGACTACATTTTTGTTGTCAGTAGTAAATATTTATATGCGTTTTGTCACAATATCAACCCAAGACCAGCTGAGAGGTTAATGTTTTAGTTATCCCAATGTGGAGAGCTGCCATGCCTACTGACACAAGATACTAAAACCCTTGGGTACTGAAGCAATAGTTTAAGTTTAAGCTCATCTTAAGTCAAGAGTGACTCTACTGAAGCTACACACGTGATTGATTACCTTGCTGAGCTGGAGTAATTACAGTAATTAATGGTGACATTATACAACTCTTTCAGATCATCAGCTTTATGGACAAAAAGTATAAAGAAGCACCTTGAAAAAAGATCTAATTTTGTTGCTTATGTGATGGCAATTTAATTTCCTTAGCCAATTATTGGGCTTTGTAAGGATAAATATACCCTTAACATATAGTCAGATTTTTGAATCTAGCAGCATGGCAACACATGCGGTGACCAATGCCATCCCTTTTGTAGGAAGCTGTTTTCATGTTGTAAGCAGCTAAGATGAAAGCAACGCATAACTCATTGAGGTAGCGCTGCAGACAGACTCAGGTTAACTACAAAGGGCAGCTCAGCACGTCACCCATGGACTCCTGAAATCCTTCAGCTGCCTGTCTGCAGCTGGAGAGGCTTTGTAAACTACGGATAAAAATAGAGATAGACAGTATTCCCAGAACACTCTGTAATGCTTGAAAAGCACTTCAATAATGCTAGGAGGAGAAAAAAAAATATTTTCCCCAAAATTGTTTCTGGACAATTATCTCGCACAGTTTGCTGGTTGTAAGCTATCTCTACTCCCTCCTCTTCAAACACTCTCTTCTGGTACAATATAAATAGTGCCATTTATTTCATAGACCCAGTACAAAACACAAATCCAAGTCATTACAGTTTGAATCTCATTCAGAATAGTGTTACATGATAAGTTTGCTTAACACAAGAAATATGATGCCAGCTTTAGCATAGTTTAGCTATATTCCCATTCAATGCAGCATATGTGAACCATACATCAAACTTTCTGTGAGGCTTTGTAGAAAATACTTACAAACACACAATTCTTTAGCTAAGCATATTTACTATTACTATTTTATCAATAAATGAAATGCCATTTCCTTAAGAAAAAGTAGTTTTTGTCAAGTATCTGATGACAAAATTTTCCAGTTGCTCCTGCAAGATAAGTCTCTCCTGCTGTTGTCACTTTTAATTTAGAGCAAAGTTGCGTGGGTTTAGCTCCAACTGCATATTCACTCAGGCTTATTGCACCACTGAGCAGTGAGTCATGACTGGGGCTGATAAAGGCAGATGCCATACTTTTCTTTCTGTGCTGAGATTAGTTTACATTTTAATTATGTTTTGATGGTATATGTGGCCTTTCATTAGCGTTACAGGGCTGCAACATCACCCGAAGGTGGAACCAGCGCACACTTTCCATCACATGTGGGTTTCCTTTGATACTGCCCTGGCAGCGCTATGAAGGAGTTGCATTCTGCATTCAGGTTGTAAAGGAGCAATCCTGTTGGACTCCACTGGGCTCTGCGTCTGACAGCCGCCTGGTACTTCCTCCTTCCCATTAAGGCATAAAGGGATGAAAAATGCAATCTAAGCGTCTGCACAGGTTATTCATATGCACACCGTGCTGTGGATAGAGGCTGGAGTAGTCACTCGCCCCAGCTGCTGAGTGGTGTTGGGTCATCAGGTGCAAGAACTGGTAGAAACTTGCTGATATTATCACCAGGAAAACAAGACGTGCAGCAGAGCTGGTGCAGTGGGGAGAGCTATTTGCTGTTACAGACAAGCAACAGTACTTTTTCCTCTAGATCCACAGAGAAGAGAGGTGTGGTGGCCAGAAATCTTTCCCTCCCTTGAGCTCTCCTAGTGCAATGTGCCGCCTTATTTTTTCTGGGGGTTGCTTTAATCTTAAATGATCACGGAGGTCCAGCTCCACCTAGTCATCCTCACAGACTGCTGCAAAGAGCTCTAAAAGCAGCTTAGGATTGTTTTTAGAGAGAGGAATTGTTGGCAGCATATATAGATTCCAGCTTTACAAATCTCAACTAGCTTAATTAATAAAACCCATTCAAAAGTCTTGTTCTGTTTTCCACATGTTCAATGTAAATATCTGTACCCTCATACTTGTATGGGATTTTCCTGCTGAATAATGCTATTTTCCATCTTCCAATAAACTTGTTAGATACATAAAACATAGATATTTTTGGTAAGGCTCAGGGATTCAGATGAAGATACAACATGAGGCACAACATTATTTTCTGCATTACAGGAATTTCGTTATGCTACAATTTAAACTGCATTTGATTAGACTGGATTTAGAGCCAAATAATGCAAGTTAAAAATCCATTTTGTAAAACTCATATTCAACACATCACTCACTGCATTTTGCTCTTATGAAATAATCTGCCATCTGTTGGATGCGTTATTAATAACTTTGGATTTGGGGTGTGATTTTTAACAATCAGTGGCAGTGAGTAAAATCACAGCAGAAATTCCCCAATGCAACCTAAAGTACAATCTAGACAATGGAAATCTGCATCTAACATTTGTCAAGTTGGACACGGGCCTTCTATTGTCTGGCTGTCTGCACACAGTTTGTGCTAGGCAGGATTCAAAGCCTGCTTGTTACCAACCGGACTATCTGCAGAACAGATTCTTTTTAAACTGTGCCTTAAAATTTAAATAAGAAATGTGGCTGAACTGGAAGCAACAGCATATTTGCGAGAAAGTTTTGTAATGATGCAAATTGTGGCCCTTTTAAAAGTACAGGGGTTGTCAATTAAAATAAAAACCCTGTATGTTCAAAAACAGCAAATGGTTTTGATTCTGAGAATCAACTGATAAGTTAGATAAGAGAAATTACACAAACACCTTCTGCTCTCCTGAAATCCTGTAGACGAGCTAATGCAGAAAGCTACAACAGTCTGTCATGGAAAATGCAACAGGTCAGTGCACTGGAGGCTATACCATGGAACATCTCATGCTCATGAACTTTGAAAGGCTAAGTGGGAGGGAGGAGGATGCTGGAAAGAACAAATCTTTAAAATAATGATGATATATGTGTTAAGAGAAAAATATTTGGAATACCTCTAAGGAAAATAGGAGCTGCATGCTTTTCTTCAGATGTGAAAAAAGAAAAAAGGTTGAACAGTAGCCCCCTAAAAATGGAGAAGAATTACTGTAAAGGGAGCACATAATGCTGAAGGAGGAAAGTATCTGCAGGAAAAATCTGTACAATCACAGAAATAAACCCCCACAAAATTAACATATGCCTTTACTTGGACTTGATGCTTGAGACAACAACAAACTCAAAATTAACATGGGAAATCAAAGGCAATCCTGTTGCCTAATGAGAAAAAAATGAACAAATGAATGACCACTCAGGTATCAGGAAAACCAAGGAAGATTTTCATCTGTTATTTATGCAAGAGTTATGAACCAATAACAGATGATTTTTTTATGCTCTAAAAAAAAGGCTTGTACACTTTTTTCTATACCCACTGTCCCCACAGAGAAAACACAGCTAACCCTACTGACAAAATGGGAAGAGAGCCTGCTTCAAAATAACCTGTTGACATATGGAGAATGATGGAAACAAATGCTGCTGAGAAGTAAGCAGAAGGAACATCTGAAATGAATCATTTGAAAGCTGAGCATATGTAGGTGGATCTGGCCAAATTATACTTTGCTAAAGGGGAAAAAAAAAACCTTTGGGAAAATAAAGGAGAAACCAGAATGAGATAATTGTTAGGAAAGATAGTACTGTAATACTTATGGGGAATGGGAATACTTCAGTTTACAAAGCAAAAGGCAGAATAAAATCCTCATCTGGGCAAAAAATCTGCTAACCCTCTTGATTTAATTGCAATTCTATTAGGTATTTTTTAAGCTTAGGTAGCCTGTTTACAATATGTATAGACTTACAAAAGGATTTACAGATACACATTTTTTGCCAAAAATGTAAATTCAAAACATATTGTGTTGTATGCAGGAATCATTTAGTCACCTGTGCCATTAGCTTGATCAGGTGATTGTTCACACAATGCTACAGCAGTTCCTGGTTGCATGTCACGAGTGACTGCCAGGACGGCTGAAACCCCCAGTGCCTTCAGCATCAGCACAGCAGTTCTGTATTTGGCTACAGATAAAAAGATTTCCTTTCTGCAGTAACCCCTGCAATAAATTGCAAGAAAACTGACCTAATTTTAGTTTCTAAAAATTCTTCTTAAGTTATTCTGAGGAAAACAGTATTGGCTGGGTATATATAGACATGGATATATTAATATGTAGTTTTGTGGGTTTTTTTCTCTGTGCAATATTTACTCACAAGGTATCAGCTAATATGAAATTTATTAGAAGGCAAGACACAGGATTCTGTAATTATTTCATTCAGTGTAACTGAACTGTATAATTTTTTCATGGAGTTTTACACAGAGATTAGGTCAATTTCAAATGAACTATGCAGAATAATTTATTGAGTTGAAGCAGCAAATCAGTGCAAATGACACAAATACAGAACCTTCTAAGAACCCAGTTTGAATCATTGCCTCTGGTTTCCAGAATAGTATACTCTGAGAATAAGGTTCTTATACTGTTATTTCACAAAAGTTCTCTGAAATTAGTTTAGTAAATTCCTTTCATATTGGGTCTAAACATTTATAATGCCTGTAATGTCTCCAGGAAAGCCATGGTCATATTAATCAATGTAATTTCAAATAGGTTCTGCTTATATCAGGTATATGAAATCTGCCCAAAAAAGTGGACTAACAAGTCAAAAATTAATATTATTTCATTCATCTTTTGAAACATTGGTTGGAAAGTGGCTGCCACTTGTTAATAAAAAAATAATCTTGTTAATAAGAAGTCCTCCAAAAGATATGAAAAAAGACATGCAATTTAAAAGTTATCCAAAATATAATTATTTTTTACTCTTGCAGTCGAGATATACAGGCAGCATATGACACCAAACAAAACTGACTGGAATGAATGGAATTAACTCTCATTTTCCAAACATGAAGCATCTGCTACAGCCCTGATCTTTTCTGACATCTTGAAATGTAGAATTTTTATCTAGTAGACTCTTGAACTCTGCTATCTGCCAAGAAGAAACTTGACCCTTTGAGTTTTCTTTCATTCTAGAATAAGATCTCTAGATGTTATCTAGGTAGAATCATATCCCTATCCACCCTTTGGAAATCTGGATAACAGATTTCAGGAAGGTGTCTGGTGCCAATTTTGTTATTAAAATGTGAATTATAACCACCTGAACCATCTGCACCAGTTATAAATCCTAAATATCAGCTATTATTTTTCTTTTAGATTTTTATTCCACCTGCATAATATCACAAGCTTAAAGTGCATAAGTTTTGCTGAGCTCTTCTGTGAAATGAAGAAGTTATTCCACACATGCATTAACTCTCACTTCAAATTATCCAGAACTTGTCATACTGCTTAATTTTTTTGGTAAAGTGTGAATTGCACTTTTGCAGTGTGTGATAGTTCTAAGACTTCCCATTTGGACAAGGGTTTCCAGGTCTGATGTAGTCTTTGATCCAATAAAAAACATTTTTCCTCTTGGTGGTCTGCAGTGAGACTTCCAGAGACCTCCACCTCGTAGCAGGAGTAGGCTTCTACAAAGCTGCAACTAGACCTTGCTCAGCATTGTTTGAAATGATTGATTCAGCATATTTCAAAGCCAGGTTGGCTCCAGTAGGTATGGATATTCACTCTTCACCAAAATCTGTACAAATGCAGCTTTTTTCCATGGGAGATCATTGAGATGATCACAGTTCTTTGTCTTGAATAGCTATAATGGTCATTAACTTGCTACTAAAGATCTGCATCACAGCTTTGGTAGATCACAGGAGACAGTGACTACCTAAGTTTGCTGGAATTAACACACTTTCAGATGCACATGATATGAAGGCTTAGGTATTTATTTCCACCTGAAAAATCAGTCATGTTTGCAAAACTCCATGCAAAATTACTAGCACTGCACAGCCATGTAGAAGCATTTCTGAAATGAGAGGAATATTTTAGGGAATGAGTGAGCAAGTGAGCAGTAGGCAGCATTCAGACCAAAGTCAGCTCCGTAGTGCAATACTTTGTTCAGAAGCAGAGATGACAAATAATCAAAATTTATATATACTTAACTAAGTTAATGATGTGTCTTTTACTATTCAATGGTAGTTTCCAAAACTCCAAGCGACACTCTTTTTTTTTTTTTTTTTTTTTTTGTGTGTGTGTGTGTAAAGTGTTCTTTCTTGTTTCTTGAACAGGCAACACCGCTGTCCCAGATGGAGCATTAAGACATGCAACATGGTGCTGGACTGCTTTGAAAAGTCATTTTTAACTTGAACAGTGTCTAAGAACATTAAGCTTCTCTGAAAATGAGGCAAGATGTATCTGTCCAAGGAAATCCTAGGTTGCAAACCAGCTTTGCTTGCAAAATTTTTGTGGGAATCATCCCAATGTGCTCACACTGGAATAGAGTTTAGACTAGGGCTGTTCCAAAGTATGTTAGTGTGGTGAATTCTAAATGACTGGGTTTTCAGTTGTTTCTGTTACATTATTTCTGATGAAAGTGGTTTTCCAGCAAAATTTACCATTCCTTTACTGACATGCTTTGTGAACATCTAATTATGTCTTCAGAGTAAACCTTTATCCCTAAGAAATCATTTGCTCTTACCTTTCTCCAGTTCTCACCAACAGACGTTCAGTTTTCCTCATTCAGTATTCTTATTTCTGTTACATATTCATTTGTTTGTTTTGCTATTTTATTATAGCAGTACTGTTATAATGGCTACTGTGAAAATATACTGTCACAATTCCTAATCCAAAGTGGGTTTGATGTAGAAAAAACAAAGACAGAGAGTAGGAAAAGTTATTTAAGCAATCAAGGTAAGCTTCATGCATTGTACACATTTGCATCTGTGGATTGCTAGTTTTGATGGCTCCTTGTGGTTGCAAGGAAAGAGATGAAGGACATTACACAAGTAAAAAATACAAAGGGACAGGGAAGGGAATTAGGTGCTGGAGGATGGGAAACAGCAGATGGAGTGAATGAAACTGAACAGCTGAAAGCTGAGAAGAAATGTCCAGCAACCAAGGTCAGTGGCACAAATGTTGAAAAAATACAGGGGTTTTTTCATGCCCAGAAGCACTAAACCATGGAGTAGGCAATACTACATTTGCAATGCAAATGGCAGGATCTTTCAGGTAACAAGAACTGACAAAATGTGCAACTAGTGACTAGTGAGCAGAAATATGTCTGTTTATTTTCCACATTGTACTCTCCTTATTGATGTCATCCTTTAGCACACTCAGTGGAAGTGCAACCATGCAGCTGATGCTGTGTCCTGCATTCTTAGGGTTTGTCTATATCTTGGTAGGATGCTCACCTAAACTTCTTCCATTTTTTGCAGTTCTGCTTTTGAGACTCTGTGCTGTTAATGTTTCATCCAGGAATTTTTTTTATAAATCTCTCACGTACTTTCAACAAATGCTTGTGTACATTGGCTGGCTTCCTGGAATAGTTTTAAATATGTTCCTTCTGAAGGGCATCTCCTTACCACTTAAAATGTGTCTTATAACAATAAAACTGCAATCTCAACTCTTACCTTCCTAAGGGATCAAATGTTAATCTCACTTTATTGATGGGTAAATCCCAAAAGGGAATTCCAGAAGGCCTGGATAGGTCTAGAATTATTTAAGGGACTGTAATGTTGCATTGGTTGCTAAGTTCTGCCACCCTACTTTCCAATTAAATGTGCGTTTCAGATTTGTTCTTCCTGGTTAGACATAACTGAACTACAGTTATTGCATGACAACAACCTGGAAACCTTCCAGCTTTCACTTATCCATTGGAAGACTAATTATATTGTATTAAAAGACAAAATGGGCCTGTCTGTCCTCATAATCAGAGTTCGTATGTTGTATTAAGTGTTTAACCTCATTCCAGTGTTCGTCAAAATCAAACACATGAACAAAATGGCCTGCTGTCCTATCATTCCTCCCCTCTCAAACGAACCCATTGACATGCCAGCATGCAGGTTAGTTCAGCAAACATCGCTTCTGACGGCAGCCAGCCTCCCCCTGCTATCTCTGCTTTTCCTCATCACAGCTCCTTGGGTGCAGTTACTTCAGTCACACCCCGTCAGTTGCCGGTGGGTTGTCAGCTTGTCCACCTTTTTGCAGAGGTCCACCAGGCGCACTCCAGGGGAGCCTAGGGAGCAGCCCTTGCCAGAGGCTCCACGGCATTAACCACTGGAGGCTTCTGGGGCCAAGGCATGGAGCAAGAGAAATCTCCTGCAAGCAAGTGGTAGGTTGTCCATGAGGATACCCTGTAGGTGGAAGGCAGCTGAATCATGGTCTGTACTGTGATTATGACTGCTTTCACAGCTGCCTGTAAAGAGGACTTGAGATAACCCAAAGAGCCCTACATAATGTCTGAAGCAGATGCATACAAGTAGACCACCAGAATAATAACCCATCTCACTGCAGCCAGGGCTTTGAAGCTTCTCCATATCCCAGGCAACCAAGTCTTCCATTTCCTTCTAGAGAGGGCCCACATTTCCCCCAGTCTTCCTTTTATCACTGGCATGCCTGTAGAATCTTTTCTCGTGGCCCTTGGTGTCCCTGGCCAGACTTAATTCCATCAGCGCTTTAACTTGATCCCTGACTACTCAAGACAGTTTCTCTGTATTCCTCCCAGGCTACCTGTCCTTGCTTCCACCCTCTGTAGGCTTCCTTTTTGTGTTTGAGTTTGTCCAGGAGCTCCTTGGTCATCCACACAGGCCTCCTGGTGTTTTTGCCTGATTTCCTCTTTGTTGGGATGCATCGCTGCTGAGCTTAGAGGAGGTGATCCTTGAGTATTAACCAGATTTCTTGAGCCCCACTTCCCTCCAGGGCTTTATTCCGTGGTATCCTATTGAGCAGATCTCTGAAGAGGCCAAACTCTGCTCTCCTGAAGCCCAGGGCAGTGGATTTGGTGTGCACCCTCCTTGATGCCCTAAAGATCTTGTACTACACTATGCCATGGTCACTGCAGCCAGTGCTGCCCTTAAGATTCACATTCCCCACCAGCCTATCCTTGTTGGTGGGAGTAAGGACCAGCATAGCACCTCTCCTCATCAGCTTCTGCATTGCTTGAAGGAAGTTATCATCCATACATTCCAGGAATGCTCATGGTAGAAATCTAGGGTTACTTGCAGCAAGATCTAGTAACACAGCTCAGGAAGGACACACATGTGGATCTCACTAGCAGGAGGAGGTGAGTTTCCTGCAAGCCTAATCAAAGGAGGAGAAATCACATGATGTGATGCTTATTACACTTGTGCTCTGTGAAAGAAGAAAGCGTACGCTTTGTACTCAGCTTGGAGAATGATGTGTGTGAGCAGAAACAACTGTGCTGCAGCTCCTCATTGTCTGCTCACTAGGACTCTGTTCAACACTAAGATGATAACAAGGTAATAGGTATTTCCTGCTTAACAATTACATGAATAAAAAGCAGAACAGCACATGCCAGACATCAGCAAAATGTGGCCAGCTCCCATCCAGGGAAATACACCCTAGCAACAGATCATAAACCAAACACAGGAACAGCAACATTGGTGACCACAGAGACACAAAAGCTTGTGAAAGTAACTGAGACACTTTGAATACTCGTGTGTATTCACACACCTTTAAGTCGACCTTTAAGTCTACCTTTAAGATGGCAACTACCTCCTCTGTAACTATCAAACCAACTGACTGGAAACCAAGCACAGGAAAATGCCCAGGGTTTTCTTCTCAGGGATAAGAACATTACGAGATAGCCCAAGTCAAATGACTACAGATGGGAGAAAACAGCTGCACCAAGAAAAACAAATAGCTTCCTCTCAGCCCCAAACCGAATGGCCCAGCACATGCTGTAATAGCATCCCAGTTCTACCATCATGATTTCTTTTTTGTATTTTCACTGTATCAAAGAAGTGATGCCTGCTGTCAGTAAATGTACTGGGTCCTCTTCCTTGGACTAACACTGACTGAAGCTGTGGCATAACCTGAATCAGTGATTTTGAGAGGTGTGAGTCTCCTCTTTTATGGCTGTCCAGTGAAAATATTTAGGAAGTTAAATGTCATTAGCTTGTCACTGCTTAAATTCTGCAGAATGGCAAAGGGGAAATAACAGGTAGGGATGGAGGAATGATCACTGCCCTGATGCTGCTATACAGGGAGAAGGGAAAGCTCCTTTCTGGGTCTGTGAATAACTTCAGTTGAAAAAGTTTGAACATTTTATTTCAAGAGACTAAAAATAAATATTTTGATATTTCATTTTGAAATGGCATATTTCCTTTTGAAATGGCATATTTCCTTTTGAAAGAAACATATATCTTATGGAAAAGAAAAACATGCGGAGCACATCAGCAGGAAACCCGAGCAGTATTATAAAATGTTTCACTTTAGGTCTGGAAAAAAAATATTACTGTGCATCTTTTCATTGACATGTCTGAAACGATACTGGCTATTAATTTTGCTTGGGAAGAAAAGAAAGTGTCCAGAATATTTTTCAAATTAAGTTCAGTTGGAAAAAATCTTTCAACCATTTCCTTCTAATTTAGCTACAAGACCTTTATTTTCCCAGTTTTAATGGAGACCTGAACAACTGGGTGTAGTGACACATTATCCAAGGCGTGCACATTTGGAAGAGAGATGCTGTTTTTCCCATATTTTTTTTTGCACCAGACCTTTGCCCAGAAAAAAAACCCAGCAGACCCTACAACCTCCCCAGTGCAGAGCATGCCAGCTCCCCGGCCAAGCCCAGTGACGCAGTCTGGGCAGCTGATATTTTCGTCCCCATCTCTCCTGCCCACATTGCCACCTGGGGCCGGTACCTGAACCAGGCAGCCCCATGCAGGGGGGCCATGAGCAGATGGGAGAGCAGGCCAAGGTGGGGCCAGCCCCGAGCCTTATCCCGAGGAGCAGACAGAGTGGCAGGTCTCAGTGAGGGGGGGGTAGCGGCAGTGGGGCACAACAGGCAGCAAGACCACGGAGTCACCTTGACGTGCCAGGGCTGCACCGTCCACCCTGTGCTGTGGCTCCTGGGCAGGGCAGTGTTTGTAAACCAAGCCTGCCAGGCCCCCACTACCTTTCCTCCTTCCTCCACAGCTAAAATGGCAGTGTTAAAAAGGACAATGAAGAAGATGGTAAGGAAAATAGAAAAATAAGTAAAAGCAACCAAAACCCAGCTGATGTTCTCCGATCAGCCAGGAGGACCCCTGACCACCAGTTTTTCCTGTGCTCTGCATTCATATGTCCAGCTGCTCTTGTGCTCTCTGGTCAGAAACACAGCCAGCGGGTAGGTCCCCAGTGGGACAGTGCAAGGACACTGCTGAAGTTACCAAATTGGGACTTTGGAGACCAGAACCTGCCATTGGTTCACTCATAAGCTTACAAGTGGCTGCAGGCAGTTTCCCAGGTCTCATTTCATTAAAGTCATTCCCCTGGAGCTGAACTTAATTACTTCAGTAGGATTCACGTATGTTCTTAAGTATTTTCCTGAATCAGGACCTTAATTGCTCTGTGCCTTTGCTCCCCATCTGCAAGATAGGTTTAACATTCGCTTCCTCCTGCTCTCTGACTGTTTAGATTTACATTCTCCCAGTCAAAGCCTGTCTTGCAGCCCCTGCCTGCTCAGCACTTTGTCTGATAAGGCTGAGGTTTCACTCGAGCTGTTTTTGGACCTTGTCACATTTCACACTTACAGAAGCCACACTGCAAAACCTGGTGGCCTTTGTGTGACTTTTGCGTCTCCAACAGTGGCAAAATAAGTTGCTGGTTGATTTGGGAGCAAAGCAGCAAGCAGTCTTTTTTCCTGTAACTCCATTACAAATAGAATAATTACATGGCACTTTGAGACAATTTGCTAAAGATGCTCACACATTTCAAGAGGGTAAAATTACTTTATCCAAAGCAATTACAAAATAGCTAATTAGTGAAACTGACTGTGAGCTCTTAAAAAATGTGTTCTGTGAGATGTTGTTTCTAATGTCAGACAACGAGCCTCCAGTTTATGAGTTATTTTCATGTAATGAAGAAACTCTTCCAATGCAATAAACATGTGGTTTTCAACTGAGATTTTCCTTGCCAAGACTTGCATAGATCCCCAAATCAATAAGTCAGTGTTCCTGCCACGTGCCTTCCCTACAGCCTCATCACACTGTAACTTTGTCAGGTGAGTATAAGATAATTACTGGAGCAGCTGGGCAGCAGCTCTGTGTAAGGGGCAGCCAGGACATTAGCACACTTGTCATAAAACAGAATTCAGGTACCTCCCACGTGAATGCACTCGCTGCTGCACTCTCCCCAGAGGAACTCCACTGCGTACTCCAGGACCAGTGGCCACAGAAAGCAGCTTTGAAAAAGCTTTTTAATTCTGATATAAGCATTAATTGCCAATTAATTCTTTCTGTCATCTCCCTGCAAGTTGACAAAAGACCTGTGAGGAAGAAAGTGGTTATCTTGGTCCAGCTGGTTGTTAGGTGGCTTGCCATGTGAGACAGTGGGATCTGTGAAAACAAAAGAGACTGCACTTCAGTGATTCATGTTTCGATTCCACTAGCTGATAAAAAATGAACAGATTAAGTACAGCCTGTGTTCCACAAAAACACATTTAAACTTCTATGGAGAGAACAATCACGTGTGAAGAAAAATGCAGTTTCTGGGTTGTTAGAGTTTTTCTTATATTTTCAGACAAAAGGTATCTATTATGTATGAAGTAATTGTTGCAGGCTGTGAAATTAGTCTTAAACGTAAGTGATGGACAGGAGTGACATAGCTTTACAAAGTTAATAAAATACAAACCGGAGATAAAGTGAGTCCCAGGGTTTTTTTGTTGGAGAGCTGTTAAAGCAATTGCTGGCAGAACATTACACCTCAGTGCAAATCTAGGGACGTTTTGCAATAAATAACTTTTATAAAAAAATCCAGACTGTGAATTTAGCATAGAATTTTAAACCATCTGTGCATTGTCACTCTAACACCGAGATCTCACTTATTTGTGTATTTTACCCGCATGACCTAAGTAAGTGGGAATAGGAAGGAAATACTAAAGACTCCATTAAAATGAGAGATAACACAGATAAGCTGTTCATTCTTTGTAGATATAAAATTTCTTTCATTTCATTTTAAAACCACATCCACATTTAAGCTCCTTTTTATCTGTGTCATAAAAGTTAGAATTTATGTTTATAAAGACACAATAGCTTAGATACTTTGTACATGAAACTTCACAGAGTGGAAAAATGAACAATTCTGTTCCTTCTGCCCATACAACTAGAGAAGAATGTGCAATATACAGTTGTGTTCTTTAGGTATAGCTTATGTTTTACAAGTTCACTTGTTTTTTGGATTGATCTTTCTCTTACAAATTAATGAAACTGTAGCAGATCCATTTCAAAACCAAGTGCCCTCATTTGGCTGTCTCTTACTCTGGACGGATCTTTGATAGCACTGTGTCAAGGCCATAACTGAAATGCAAGAAAATTATGCAAATCTGATATACAGATATATAACAAATTCATGTTCTTAATAACTGAGCACTCCAAATGTGACCTCCACGTTCCTGAATATCCAAATTGTAAGACAGATCTGAGGTGAATTCAGTATATGAAAACAGAACAAGATGAACAAAAACCAGATTGCTCAGCATGACATGTTAGCTCTCACCACTGACACCTCCCTTTGATGGTTCAGCTGCGGCTCCAAGCAGTACTGTAATAACGTTGCTTCCGTTAAAGCATTCAGTTACCTTGGATAGACTCTGAACTTGCTTATTGCTTGCATATCTTAGACCAGAGGGAACGATTTTTGCAACCTGCTGCTGTTTTTGTAAAGAAGACCTCGCTCATTTTTAAGTGCATCAAACAACCTTTGTATAGTATTTGGCTATTCAATTTATTTAAGAATCCTCAGTCATGATACATAAATAGCTACATATTTCCAGATATGCTACTAACCTCTCTTTTAAAACTTTTTGCAAGGAGCTGACCTTCCCACTTGCCACGGTACAGCTGCATTAAGTAGCATAGCTCATCCCTATTGACAGCCATAGCATGATTTCCAAGCAAGGCACGTTGACTGGTGGGCATCAACAGCAAACTGTGGTCTAGAGGATTTTCCTCCCCAGTTTCTTACTGTCTTGGCAGGTTTTTTAACTAGCTGTTGATAAGAAGCAATAAATCTACTTGAGTACTGACAGGGATAATCCAGACAATTGTCACTCTCCGAGTGAGGTGGAACAGGTTTTCTTTGGTTTGTTTATTTGTTGAACATAATCTAACACTTATCCCCTTCTGCATGTGAGAAATTTACTACATGTTCCCCTCTGGCAGATGTTTGAGACAATGTCATCCTACACAAAAGCTGTATATTTGGAGATACAGCAGGGTCCAGACTTGGTAATCACCGTTAATCTATGTGTCAGCCTGTGTTTTATGTGCACGCTCCAGCATAATAGATACTCTCTCATCCAGATGGGAGGCCCAGGAGGCATTGTGCATCTAAGTCCTCTTAACCCTAGAACATCACTAAATTACAGAGATGCTATACCTGCTAGTTCTTTCCTGTCAGTCATGGAAAAGATAGAGCATGTGATGGTCTCACAAAGCTAGTGTTCCTGCTGCCATGTCCATAGCTAAGGCTATCTCTTTCCAACCCCTTTTCAGGTGGTCCCATCACGAGAAGGGTAGCTGGTAGGTAGAGGAAGCACATCCCTGTGCTTTATTCCTGGGTGGTGGGCACACACCTTGCAAGTTCTCTCCTTGACACCTGTATAAAAAATGATGGCAAAATCTTCAGCTTGAATGGTTTGTGTTCAATAGATACATCATTGTCATTGCAATGGTATATGATCATGCAAGTACAACTGTGTATGTCACAGCACTCTCAAAACTAAACTATCAAGCTACAACAAGGCTTTTACCATCCCATACCAGGTTAACTTCAATAAGTAGCTCCCACGCCTTGCCCCAGCACGATCACCCATCCCCCACAAGGTTTCAAAGGTTCATCTACTGTCCATACTGTTTCCTTATCCTCCTCAGGCCAGTCCACCACATTTCTTGCCTCTACTGTATCCTTCTCTCTCTCCTCCCTCTGCTTCTTCCCAGTCTCTCTCCATTGACTGCTTCTCTTCCCTACCCCTTAGAGCTATTTAACTACTTAGCAGGAACCGGCCACAGCTGCACATTATCCACATCAGCCAACCCACCGCCCCCGAAGCCAGCCCACAGCTGTATATTGTTAATTAACCCAGCTTCATTCCTCTACAATTCCTCTGCAATTCCCCCCCTCCTTTTTTTTCTTTTTTCTTGTCCTTCTTAACATTTAATACCTTATGTTTTTAACAATCATCACAACCTTTTCCCAAATAAACTTTTCATACAGTCCTCTATAATTCCTCTACATGTATATAGCAGGTTAACTTAAAATTACTTTAAGGTTCTGGACATATTGCATCAAATGTAAGTAAAGTTGTGTGCCTTTTGTAAAGGTGTACATCCATTCTTGTGCTCCTTTGGTCACTATAGTCTCTGATTTGTTGGAATTAAACCTACATCATTGTCAAAACTGACCATCTTTGCGCCCTTCTGCTGTTCCATCCTATTTCTGTTTCCCATCACTCACCAAAATGTGCTACCATGGGATGCAAACAGCTGAAAATATTTAAGCAATACTCCCCCAATTACAGATGCTTCTGACAAGATAATTAACTGTAATGACAGCTGAACACCAAGGAAAAGCATAAAAATAAAGATGGCAGTCTTTGACTTCTATGGGAAATAAGAAACATTTGCTGCTTTCTGAGGATTAGAAAACATTCTCAAATATTTTGGAAAGGCAATTATTTTTTGGAGAGTGAAATTGTCTCCTCTTTCTAGGATACTGACTGTGTTGGGGGAAATTTCATGGAAGGAGAGACTGCCTGATGGTGAGATGCCAACCAGCCAGCAACACCTCACTGCCAGTTATTTAGGCACATCTGATTCTAAAAATGGGATTTCCCCAAGTGTCCTGTTGGCTGCTAACCTCTTCTTTGGTACCATCAAAGTGTGTGCCTGAGTTTTACCAGCAAAGCTCAGAAAGCCTGATTTTCCTGCTGCTGGACACAAAGAAACTGCCTGAAGGTGTGACAGCATTGAGAAACCAGGTGGGTGGCCACCTCAGTCTGATGCCTATTTAAAGTGTATCATGCTCATCCTTCCCATACTGGGCAGCTCAGCACCCCCTGAACTGGTCTTCAGGACAGATGACCGCTCCCTTTCCCTGCTACATGGTGCCCTGCATTTGAAAATTCAGAGCATTCACCTGAAGCATAGGAGACACAAAAGTTCATCACTTGGTTATAAAGGTGTAAGTACTATTTGGAACAATAATTAGTATCCAGGTCTCTTGCAGCTCAGACAAGAGCTGTCCCCCCAGCCACAGATTCCTACAGGCTTTGACCCAAGCTAGTTATAATGAATGTGTAATTAATCCATGCATAATGAAAGAGGGACTACAATCTGCACAGCTACAGCCCAGCAGTTAGTAGGTAGCAAAGAAGGGCAGTGGGGAAGATGGAAGGAAAAAGATTTCAGCTTGAGTTCTACTAAGGAAAGGATAGAAATCTAAATTTTTGGAACAAAAGATGGTGAGAGAGATCTTTTCTGGTTGCCTTTTATAAGAAAGGCTTAGCAAGAGGCCTAACCCCTAGAAGAGGCTTGCACATCTGAAAACTGCACTTGGTGGAAGGATGTGCTTCCCTGCAGTCTGTACTCAGGGATGTGACTGTCCGGAGCTACTCTGTCCTCCACAGCGCTTCCCACTGGAGTGACCAAGAAGATCACTCATCCCAGCTCAGCTTGCAGATATTCGTGTATTCTGTCTGTATTGCTAAATCCTCCAGTACACAGTAGGAATCCTGACTTAATCTGTAGATGACACTGCGAACAGCATATATAACAGCAAGGTGCTGCCATGCTTCAAATAGCAAGGCTGAAGTCTTTTTGAGGACTAGCCCAAAACATAATTTTGCTTATTTTTTCAGTAAGAATGTCTAGTTTTTCCAATACCAAAGATTTTTAGCTTCAATGGTCTATAGAGCCTAGCTTGTTGTTTGAACTAGTGATGCTGACATCATTTTTTTCCAAAGTAGCTTAAGGTGATGTCTGCAGCATGACTTCTTCCCTTTCTCTAGCCATCCAAAGTACTGTTGATTCAGCCCTACAAAACTGAACAGTCAGCAGCAAGATTTAACCCACATGCAAAGGAGTAGCAAAATGTGTACAGTACTGTTAATATTCATTATCACAGACAGGTAATCTGTTCCTAAGCCATTTTTTTTCTCTGTTTTGTTCTGTGCTTTTTTTTTGTCTTTCTTTGGAATGTGATAAAGAAATTGGGAGTTAGAGCCACTATGCTCTGTAAGCTTCTTTCTTTTCTAGTTTAAAACAAACAGAACTTTATTTTACTTTATTTCTAGCTCAGAATAGCAGCCTCAGGCTCCACTACTTTGTCATGCTGCTCTACAGTGGTCTAAATATCTACTAAAACGCACAATTATTTTTTAATTATTTTAGAGCTTGAACTCCATTTTAATAAAGAATATGGTTTGGCTCCTGTTTTTCACATAAATCAACTGTTATAAATTCCAAGTGTCATTTTACTGGGTATTTTTATTTTTGCAAGTACTGCAGTAAAAGCAGCTCAGATATCAGAAACTGCATTCCGTTTCATCACCTTACAAACGCCAACAGCACATATGGATGTTCCATAAGCTGCTATCACCAAGGCGTTTGTCTGTAATGGGTTGCCTTGTAAACACAAGTTGTGTGTATTTTACTTTTCAGATGTGATTTACTGTAAATAACTTTGATGTTGCTAAGAGACAAATTTCAAAACAAGTCTCAACCACAACAGAGTTAATATTAAAAATCTTGAATAAAGATGTTCTTAGTGTGCGGAAAATACTTTACCATCCTTTGATAAGGCCAAGAAACTTGAGGGAAGCTGACATGCCAGCACTGGCAAGTGAGAGGGCAGCAGGTCTGATGTGTCCCATAGTGTACCTGTCACACACACCTGAGGGATCCCTGCACTCACAGTAGCTGTTTCTTGTGTGTCTAGCAGCACAGGCTGCTGAAATCCAGAAAATTGGCACTAGAGCTGTCTAGGAAAGGATATGGCATTTTACACATTAAAATTGCTTTGATGTTTTCATTGTCTTCAAAGACAAGATTAATCTCACCGCTAATTCAGGGGATCATTTGCTGAAATAAGGTTCAACACAAAGTATGGGAATCAGACACTGAAAATACAATGTAAGAGTATTTCTGTCTGTCTGAAGGACAAAAAATGCTACTAAAATTTCAAGCTGGGGGCATTAAATATTGCTTTTTGGTAAAGAATCTAAAAAAAAGTACACCCTCATTTTATCCCTTTCTCTTTTTCCAACATATATACAACCTCACCCGATTTGGGCAGAAATAAGGAACCACCTTTACCTGAGTTATGGTTACAATGTCGATGCTATCCAGGGAGATACAAACAAGTTTTCTAAAATTAAACTTCTGAATAAGATGCATGGTGAATAAGAGACACACTCTGGTGGGAAAGAGAAGAAAATGATGAGCAATCTTTCTAGGTGTCTGTGTGAGAGTCTTCAAGCGATATGTGCTTTATCTAGCACCATGTTAATTATGTATTCCCTCTTTTTTCATGTATCCATTTAAGTATAATGGAATAATGTACCTTAGCAGTTATTTAATTGACATAGGTGTGGTTTCAAAAGACACTCATTTTAATTAATCCTAAGGTGGTAATTGGTTCTCAAGAGAATGAAAAATTAACTCATCTCTAGGGATTTGGGAGAGGATTGAGGAAGCAGAGTGCTGAGAACCAAGAGAGGTTTCCTGAAGTCAGGCTGTGGGCACTTTGAAACTTAACAATCCTGATATGTCTCAGTTCTTTTGGGGAGTTGTTCACGCTTGACCTACATTGTGAACACAACCCACTTCACCCTGTTAGTTTCTTCATGGAGCATAGAGCTTGAACTTCTAAAAGAAAACAGACATTTCAAAATTAACATTAGTGTTAAGGTGGGGCCAGGCGGCTAACATGGATGCTGGCCAAGGGATGGTGCAGCTGCAGACACGAGATCTGGGGAGAGTTCATTCCCCTGTCATGAGAACGAGCACACGGAAAGGGATGTATGGAAGATGAAGGGAGCAAAGTGATGAGAAGGAAGAAAATGGTAAGAAAGGTATAAAAAGGGAAAATGGGAGGATCAGACCACACTGTTCATTATTTTAATTACACTTACTATGATAATAGTGAAATTAATTGGCAGTACATGCAGCTTATGAAGTTTAGATTGGCTTATCCCTAGAGACAGTGAAGCAGAGGAAGAAAAAGATATATGTAGTTTTAGAGTGCTCAAATCAGGCTGCACATAGTACCTGAAAATCCTTGAAAATTACAGTGGCTTTTGCTGCAACCACAAATTTAATTTACAGTGTTCAAGTCAGCTGTGAAAAGACGGGAAGTAAATGAACCCAAGTTGTATAATTTTGGACAGATCTGCTCTGAAGGACCTTTCTGAGCTTTGGCAAGCTTTGGTGAGTAGGTACCTCTTGCAGCCTGTTGCCCACAGCTGTAGGATGCTGGCTACACTAAAGTCTTGTGCATCCCTCGGCAAGGGCTCCTCCACCATATGAAATGTTCAGGGTGTTTTTGAATGAACAGGATTTCATGACAGTAGCAATAGGAATAAAACTAATTACATCTGTTTGATGGTAGGATATACTTTAATATAATTTGCAAGCTCCCTAGGGAAGTTTTCCTGTTTGAAGTGCTTCTTACTCCAGGGTTCCTTTTTGAAGTAACTCCCCCTCTGGATTGCTTTTGAAGTGCTGCTTTTCCTTTTCTTAGGTCTTCTTTGGGTTCTGCTTTGTTGCCCCTTTCACATTGGAGCTTCACAGCTGAAGATTGGTGAGTAGAAAGGGAGACTTTGTTTTAGACCAGTTTCTCTCTCATGCCGTGCAGGAAGGCCTGCCTGCATCTCCCCAGAAGTTGCCTTACAGGGAAGATTAAGCAAGCTACTGCAATTCATTCACCTTGTCACTGGCACCAGCTCCATGTCTAAACTGGCCACCATCCAGACTGAAACGCAGAAATGTCTCCGGCTGTATAAAATGCCTGTTTTGCATGGGAGCAGAACAAACCATTTTTTCTTTCCTCTATCCCACCAGCTCAGAGATCAGTCCTTCTCCTCTCCTTCCTCACATGGTATAAGTCTCCACGTACCACCTGGAAAACCCTTAATTCTGAGGGAGTTCATAAAGCCATCAGCTGTGATGGACAGTTTGGAAACAACACTTTGGTAGTGCTACGTAACCACCACTAGGAAAGTACCAGCTCCCACACCTTCATCCTGACCTGGGCTTTCACATGTGCTGTGAGCAGAGAGAGAGAGCAGAGCAGCTGTGACGCTGCAGGAGGCTTTTAGATCAGATGAAGCTGAGATAAGGATGGGGTCAGGAGGCATTCACTAATCAGGGCTTAGTAGAAATACAAGAGGTCTACCACTGACCAGAAAGAAGCTCCTCTATCCCTTCAAAGTGCCCTATCAATATCTCACTACATGCTGTGGCACCGGCCCATAACATTTGTGTCATGCTGCATTGCGTTTCCACCAGCTCTCATCCCAGCCTTTAAGCCGCAGTGATTTCTGTGATTTTGAAACCACCTTTTTGACTCCAGGTGAGACGTCCCAGCATGCAGTTTAGAAGCCTGTATCTGCTTGCTTCTCCTAGAGTAGCAACCAGCTGTATGAACTGCTGCTTCCCTCCATGACCAGACACTGCTCCTGGCTACCACTGAAGCTGATCTGGGACTGGAGGCAATAGACATTGCTGGTACCCTGGGGGCAGGGGTGGCAGGGCTTTTTTGATGTGGCCAGGAAATATTTCTGAGGGAGAATTTGGAGACAGTTCCTCATGGCTGTGCTCCCTCCCTGAGGCATGTCTGTAAAGCAAGGGCAGGTAAGAAGGCATAGATGCTACAGGGGGATAGTAATGGGCAGCTGTCCCCTCAGGGCATCACTTCCCTTCCTCTTCCCCTAACCCTGTAGAGCAGCACTCCTGAGCCATGCCTCCCATTCCTTAATGTGATCATCAGTGTACGGTACCAACCATCTAATGGTGGTTTGGGCCCTGCACCCACAACCATGAACTGTTGTGAGTGACTGGTTTCTTCTGATGCTTGTCCCAAAGTGCAAGGTTAACCGTGGAAGTGGACTGATACTGCTGACACTGAGCACTTTGCAAGCTGCCCTGCAAACCTGTCTGAAATAGAAATGCATTTGTTAAAGATGAGGGTATAAATGCTCTTTGAACAAGGAGCTGCACTGACCACCTGGCAAAATGGCGAGTGATTAGGAGAGTCACCAATAGCACTTTTCCCAAGTAATTTAGGGAAGATTAAATCAGGCTCAGCAGTCCAGACTGTTGGTGTAATAACGCAAAAAATGCATAGCTGGCTAATGTTAATTTAAGAATGCTGTGCTGTCCAAAGCAGATTTTTAAAACCTAGAAATTTTTTGCATTTTAACAGGGTCATAATTGAAACAGAAACAAATGTGCCCCATGAGCAAATCAGTCCAAAAGAAATGAGAGTGGGAAATTTTTTTGGCTCTGCAGAAAATCAGGTTAAATTAAATCAGAACAGCAGAAAATTCTGAAACAAATGGCGAAGAGACAGTTTAAGCCTTATTTAAAAATATATGAGATCAGTGGAAATCCCTCCGAAAAACTGTCATCCTCATTATCATACTAGTAAAGTGTTATTTTTAAATACTGGGACCTTCGAAACATACAAGGGTGCTGACAACACCACATTGTGCCTCGGTGTAGGCAGCCTTCCCTTTTTTGCCATGTTGGTGTCTCCACTAACTCACAATTGAGAACCTTCCAGTTCATCTTGTTAGCAATCATATTTAGCACCAATGTAAAATTGCAAATAAGTTGTATCTTTTTACCACCATAAAGCCTTTTTATTAGGTATTTCTATGGCTATATGTCATAGAAAGTCTAGTCATTCAGGCTCGTGTATTTAAACTCAAGCTCTAGTTTCCTGCTATGATTCTCCCAATACTAGTGCTAATGTGAGGATAGTACTCCCTCCCTGTCCCTGTCCCTGTCCCTGTCTTCCTGCATCCTCACTAGGCTGAATGAAATGTTTGTAGGTCCACAAGTAGGTCAGTTGAAGCGATCCGATGGTTTGAGGTTGGGGGCAGTCTGAAAAACACACAACTGTGGCACTGTCACCAGAGAAAACCTCATATGAATCCATAGCCTTGGAGATTATTCAACACTCTCCATCAGAGTGTGTCAAGCAGGGGTGCGTGTGTGTATTATGAATGAATTACCTATTGATAGTGAAATGATAACGTTTCCTGGGCCACCCAGGGTGTGATAGAGTTTCAAAAGCATTTTTGCATATCAAAAGCTAGCATTGTATCAAGCAGCTTTTCACTAGTGAGACCATAAATTGATAGCCTAATTAAACTAATTATCAAGTCTTTGGGCTACAGGAAATCCCCAGTGTGGCATTTACACTCGGTCGAATTCCCAGGGAGAGGATGGGTTCACAGGGCTTTACCCCGAGTACAGGAGCTTGACATTGGAGGGATTAGGCTGTTTGGGAGCGTGGCTGCAGGTGCCTCCAGGCTGGCACACAGCTTGCTGCATGGGGAGGAAGGCAGGCATCCCTACCCTCAGTCCTGTGCCCACCACCACGCTCCTCGCTGCTCCCTTCCCCAGCCATGGTACCCACCAGATAACCTACCAAACCAAACGACCTCACTGACACTTCAGACAACCACTTACCTCCCTTTTTTCTGCTGTTTCAGTCAGTTAAATCAGCTCATGAAGGGCTTCAGCAGGGTCCAAGGTTCCAGAGCCAGTGTAAGGGACACACAGATGAGTGGCCAGGGACAGGCATGGGGATGGGGTATGTGAGGTCAGAGCAGGATCTGCCCTTGGATTCTTTGCACCTGTTTTCCAAATTGAGCAGGCTTTTTAAAATGGTTTCTAGAGTAGCAGAACAAAACTTGTTTTGTCTTTTTGCCTCAGGGGGGTAACTTGTGAAATGCTGAGATGTCACCCTGCACCAGGAGCGATGTGCAAAGAGGAATCCCTTTGGGAGTGCTTCATACCCCATGCAAGCCTTGGGTACTCCGGGATTTTCCTACTGCCAGGCTGTGAGGGCCTCTTCAGAGGTCTCTGACAGCGACAGCCAAGTTGTGGGGAGCGGGGCCTCACTGGGAAGGCTTAGACAAACTCAGTGGCATGAAATCAAATGAGCAGTGACCCCGAGCTACTATCAGGATCCACCTACGTCCTTGTGACACTCCTTGATTAGCTGACAGATTGCTCAAAACGCTGCTGTTGGCCCTCCTACATGCTGTCCTTGGTGTTGCTAATACAAGTTGTGCTGGAGCAGTAACAGCAATAGGAAGAGTGATGGCAAATCTTTCTCACTTGCTGGGTAGGACTTGCCACCCCTAATCTGAGCCCATTTGGGACTAAGCACCTGGTCCGTACCCCTTGCCTCAGCTCTCCCAGGCACTTGGAGCTGCAGGGCCATGGTCTCTCCCATTAACTGCCGAGGGCACCTTGGGGGACAGATCAGACTAGATATCTGCCAGAGGTGCCAGAGACCATTTCCAGCTGATTCTCACAGGCGTTCCCATTCTGCATCTTCAAAACTTCTACACTGCAACATAAGCAAGGATAAGGCAGAAAAAATCTAACATAGTCTTCCTTTTACCATCATTGCCCCAGAAGCTGAACCAAGTTACAGTCATCACTTGGACACGGGCAGCTAAGCTCTAGATAGTTTCAAAGCAAAACAGAAAGATCCTGGATCTTTTCCTGATGAGGAAATTATTTGAATTTATGAATTCCAGTTATTTCACAAAATGACTCAAAATGTATTTGTTATTTTTCTCAAAGTACTGTGAATCAGCCAGGAGCTGACACAGACCCTGAGATACATCGCTTACCCGGGCCAGAAAAAGTTGCAGAACAAACAGCAGAACTCATAAACCATATCCATTAGGCTCTGGCCAAACAGTGACTGTGATAAGGGAGGTGACTGAGTGGGAAAATTAGTTTGATTAACTTTATCAGCAGGAAAGTGAGGAGTGGAAAATCACTAAGCAGAACAAAGGGGCAGAGGTGACAGAGCAGAGGTTTGAAGAGCGAGACAGCTTTGGGCAAAAAGGAGGAACAAAGGCACATGCCTTCATGGAGAGGGCTTTTCTCCTCTGCACCATCAGCCAAAGAAACAGAAAACTAGCTGGAAGGGAGGAGACTCCAGGGAGGGGGCAGGAGGAGACAGTCTATGTGCTTCAGGGAAAAAAATCACATGAAGGTTGGGAAGAAAAGGTAGGTAAAGGGATTTTCCCAGGCATGCCCATTTTTCTTCTCTGCCCAGAAATGTTTTCAGGAGAAAGAAAGTGCTTTTTGAGCTATTAAAGATGTCTGGCCACGCAAAGAGAAGGAGAAAGAGAAATAATGCTAATAGAGTTGCCAGATTTCTGGAAGTCCCAGACACGTGGCCATTGCACGTGGCAGATTGACTGTGCAGCACATAAAACATGATGTTGGGGTATACCAGACACATTGAACTTCTTAAACAGGCCCTACATGGGTACTCTGAACATGCACTCACCACCAGTACAACTCATGCTCCAGAGTGTAGAGGCGTCACGTGTGTTGTCCTGGCAGAGTTTCAGAGACTTTTCCAAAGGATGCTCCAGGAAGGTGCTGAATCCCAGGTGTTGTTCTGTTGAGATCTGTGCAGTCTATGCTTAAGTAGCCTGGGTGCCATCACTAATTTCAAATTATTTCAAATACCATATTGTTTCAGACAGCAATCCTCTTTTAGAAGCTAAATTATAAATTAAAACTCTAATGCTAATTTTTTTGGCAAAGAGTGTATTTGCCTATCAAGGGTACTACAATGGGACTTATGATGGACGGAGTATTACGGCTCATTTTTATGAGGACTAAGAGGCACAAAAATTGTGCCCCAGAAGTATGAGAGATGCACTAAGAAAAAATAAAAAAAATTGTGCCTCAGTGTATCTGCAAGTGTGACAGCACATAGATCGAGCATTCTCTCAGCAGGCAGCAGTCTGGCAGGTAACTAGGAAGGGAAACTCTACTACAGCTTAGCTAATTGCTTTTCATCACAAAAATGTTAAATATCTCTTCCTACATATGAGGAGACCGAAGCAAAGAACTGGGAACAGACTCCTCCAAGGTGACCCACTAAAAAAAATTGACAGAGATAAGAATAGCTTCTGCCTCCCAAATCTTCACACAGACTCACCTGCAAATATCCATCACTTGTGCAATCACCTTTGCAAGGCTGAGGACACCTCAAGGTCACTGCAGGGAACTAGAGGTGCTTTGAAAGATAGTACTGGGTCTATTGCAGCACAAGGCTCAGGGATTTTTTTAGGGATTGCCGTGAAAAAGGAGATCCCAGGATAAATGTGATTAAAACAAGAATGGACTGTAGTACCTTAGTACAAGAAACAAATAGAGGAATATGGAACAAATGTGCCGGCGAGTGTGAACCTCTGTCACGATGACTTAACCTGGTACAGGGGAAAGCAAGGCACCACCCAAGGTAAACTGTTGCTCTGTGTCTTTCTCCAAGGTAAACTGATTCCGTGTGCTGTGTCTCAAAAACACCTGGGCAATCAGGCAGGTTCCCCATCTGAGGAGGACACTGGTATGTGGCCAGTGATGCTGTTGTGTTTTTTCAGCCAGCTGTTAGGAAAATACGTTGTCTCTCACCCTGTACAAATGACCACAGCACAGCAACTACCTCACTTTGGTACTTTGATGTTTCACCCCTGAGTAGTTCTTAACAGGCCGTGCACATACCTCACATCCATCCCAGCTCACGTGTTGTTTTCCCAAACAGAGCTTTTTTTGGCATAGCTCTGCTTGTACAGAGAGGTAAATTTTGTGCTCTGCCACTACTGAGAATGAATCCTGGCTTTGGAGACAGCAAGTGCCAGACAATTGGTACAAAGCATGACTGAGTGAACAGTAAAAGCAAGAATACATTCAGGACCAAGACAAAAACTAGCAACAAACAGCCAGCAGCAAGCCATGACAGTATGGACAGACAGTGCTGTCTGCAGTTTACACCTCTGGCTCCTGTGGTTGTGTGAAGACATCTAAAGTGCACGTAGTTGTTCTCTGGTTTTGAAAACATGGATTTTAGTCTTAAAGGAATGCAAAAGCACCTAAGACCCAGGTTGAGGGTGGACCTTAAGAGACCGAGGACAGCAGAATGATGGAGACCATGAGTCCCTCAGGACAAATCAGAAAAGTAAATGACTGGATGAAGCTGAGGCCTCCATCACCTCACAGAAGAAGGAGATGGGATTTGAAGTCTCCACACTGTTCATCAGACGCAGCATGCACTGACCTGCAGTCCAGTTCTCTTTCAGTAAACAGATTGCTTAGAAAGGTTGTGACCACTTACTGTGGGAAGGGAGTGCGATCATTTATTCCAGCACTGTCATTGCATGCCACCACAAGGATAGCATTCCTGCAGCACAATCTCTTTGCAATACCATTTTGTTACCAAGCATCATAAATCTTTTTGATGAAGGGCAAGCTATTAAATGTGTGGAGCTTAGCTAGTAAGGCGCTAAAAGTGTATGGGTGGTGTTCACTGCTTCCTGAGCTCTTCCCTGGGATGCCTGTGTAACCTTTCTGAGTGTCAGCTTTCCTTCAAATTTGCAGTATCTTAGCAGCAAATAAAATATTGCGGGGGGACTTTATTCATTGCCTTTTACCTCTGGGAATCTACAGTTGAATTTGTCTCGAGTCTTTAAAGACTGTGTCCTTGGTGGATGGATGGAGAACAGGTGTACTAAACTCACCCTGTTTTCCTTTATGTGCTTTAACCTACAGCTGAAAGTGTTCAGCTTGGAGCTGTATGTCAACATCTCAAACCACGAAAATCTGACAGGTTGGGAATCACACACACTCCCAGAATAATCCGTTAGACATGGTGATTATGTATGTGCTGCAGCTGGGAAGGGAGCTACAGGGACAGACTTTGGGAAGCGCAGATGGTCTTCTAGGAATCACTCAAACGCACATTTCATTTCAGCTAGCAGAGCTAGTGCTGATGAAGGAAGTCATTTTAATGAAGGCTTTGGCTTCTAAGAATGTGATCAAATAGTGAGTCCAGTGCCTTGGCCCAATGCATCACTTGATGTACTCTGGTTTTGTCCAAGTGAGTACATAGTGGGGAATGGAATCTTACCAAGAAGGATGGCAAAAAATAACTAAAATATTTCTTCTAATGTCTTTCAGCTATCCTTTCATATTGTGCAAAACCAAACGGATTAGTTTAAAGCACTGGCACTTTCTGTTTTAACCTCCTTGGCTTTGCACTGGAATGAAATAGATACAAGTGAAAAGTGCTTTCAGAGGAAATTTCTGCCCCATAACTATTATTGGCTGAAGTTTAGCACAGCTTGCTGTCCACACTGCACATGGGAAGCTCTCCTCGACAGGCTGGCCCTCTGCTGATGCTTGGCTCCTGCTTGCTTAGCAGGCACCATGAAAGTGAGTGGCAGAGTCAGGGTTTGGAGGCTGAGGAGCGTATTTCGCTCCGAATCAGCAGCTAAGATAAGGCTTAACCAACAGTGTGACCATCCCTTTAGCTTTCAGTGAGCTACAAACATGTGTGATTAACAGGGATTTGTGTAAGAGTGAGCCGGGCTCTTGCAAATGGAAATAAACAACCATAAGTAAATCTTGGCCAGCTGCAAAATAACACAGAAGTGCTCAGAAAACCCTGCTTAGACATTGTTTGTTTATTTCCTTCCCTCAAAAATTAAAGGAGATGCAGTGGGTCCTTCAGACAGTTTTTTTCCTCAGTTTTAGCTTTAAAAGTACTTTACCTCAATTAAAAGTGGTCCTTGCCTTCATAGTGGGTCAGGTCTTGCCTGCCTGCCATTTAGTGGGCTGTGTGGCTCTGGAGGGGTAGGAAAGGGAAGGAAAACAAGAAAAAATCTAAACCTCCAAGATCAGGATCAGTCTTCAGTATAAAACAGAAGAGCCTGTTCTCCTCCTGATCCTGCTCAGGTGATCACCAGGTCATAGAAGTCACCCATATTTTTCATCTTGAAATGGAGCTGGCTGTGGGGATACACTGTATTTGAGGAGAGGCTGAAAGTCATCAGCAGTGTGGTGTTTAGAGCCATCTAGATAAACTTATAAGTCTTGATAAATAATTATATTTCTAGATAAAATAATCTGGAGATATATCTAGAGTAAAATCATCTGTTCATGTCTGCTAAGGCCACGCACGTTTGCCTGCCACCTCTCTGATCATGAGTTTGGACACTATATTTGCTTTGAAGGGAAACACTAACAAATTCATTTAGAACTAGCCACAGTTAATGTAAGAATGAAATTTTAAATGGGAGCACTCGTATTGAGTAAAACAAAACCAAAACTATCATCAGTTCTACCTTCACATGGTTTCAATGAAAGGCCTTCATCAGTCATTGAGCACAGCCATTGCCCACTTTCCTATTGCAGTCTTGCTCCTGCAAGGTCACAGGGCATTATGCAGACCTTGGGAGGTACTGCAGGGAGCCCTGCATGATGTGAGCTGTCTTGTTTCTCCACCGCCATCTAATTTATAGTCCTTCATTTCACTTCCAGCCTGTGTTGTGTCTTTAATGCAGCTGAGAGCAGGGACTGCAAAATTTTAAATTAAGCACATTCCAAAATTAGTTTTGTCTCATTTTTTAAAATATCAAAACTCTATCAATACTTTAAAAATCCATATGCTTTCATTCTTAGCTTCTTGAATGTTGATTTTCAAGTATGCTGAACTGATAATATGACAGCATTGCAGCTGTGCCAAAGGAAGATGGTTAAAAATAGCTCAAGCACTATATCTGCAAATAACAACCATTCTCTCATCACCTCCACGTCCAGCATGACAGCGCCAGGCCAACTGCATCATTTCAGTGCCAGATGCCTTGTGCTAGTGTATGCTTGTGCTGAATGAGGAATTGAGTCCTGGAGAACAGGGGATCCTGCAGCTGAGGGTGGGAATTGCACTGCGGGAAGATGAGAGGAGTGATTTGTGCAGGGAAGGTGCCAGTGGGAAAGCAGAGGCTGGCGCTCGGCAGAGGGCAATGGCAGACACACAGAGGTGGGGAAGGCAATGTTCACCTACTGCAGGAAGGTCTGACTGGGAAAAGGATGGCCAGAGCCAAGGTGCTGGGGTTTTAGTGTCTGTTCCCATGACAGGTCCCCCACGTGCCTCAGGCCTTAGACAACTTTGGGATGTAAAGCTCCCTGTCCAGGTGGCTCAGGGTCTCACAAGTCTGTGACAGCAGAGGGGCATGAAATTGTCCCTCCCTGGGCTGAGTGCAGCATCAATAACCACCAGACCATCCTCCCTCTCTACAAGAGCTAACCATCATTTCTTGCTTTACAGCTTTGTTAAGTAATTGAATTTTTTAAGCAGATGTTCACGTGCTAGCTTCAAGAATGGTCACATATATGTAGAAACATATACGGATAACAGAACAGCATTCATTACATTGCTTGGATATGACACCCTTTTAATGGGCTTGAGTTTTGTTTTTGTGTTTCCTGCCCTTACTGCTCACAGTTCACGGCTTGTCAAAGCTACCACACTGTTTAAAATACTAAAACTTTGAGAGCTGCATGCCTTATATCTAATGATCTAACAAACAGATCATTTAAAAAACCCTACTGTACACATTTGTGTTAAAGAGATGGAAATTGCAAGTACATCATTTGCATTTTTTGTTTTGTCTGAATTGAAAGTATTCCCCTCCTCCTCTTTAAACACCAACGAAGAAAATGCATCTTATTGTCCAGATATCAGACAGTAAGGGAAGTTAGCTGCTGGTCAAAACCCGCTTAAAAGATTTATGTCATCAAATACATAACGAAGGAGCTTGGGGCAAGAAAATGATGAGTTGTAGGAAAGGGATGGTTGTAAGAAAGTGTTAACACATTTATTATAGCTCTAGGGAAAGGTGTACTTTACATTCTTATCAGACCAGCTGCTAAACTATAAAGGCACTAAATTTTGCATCTGGTTTTGAAAACCCAGACAGAGTCACATGATTGACACAATACTGAGTCGATCAGATCTATTCTTTAACTATAAAACGCCTTGTTATATTAGACATAGAACCAAAGACTCTGGTCATTATGACCTACACACAACAGTGGTATTTCGGCTTGTATTAATCTTGTTGTCAAAGATACAGCTGTTGTAGGAAATATTTTGAATTTTTGGTACCATCTGGTGTGCTGAAAGAAGAAGAAGTGCTTTAAATGTTGGCATAAATCCATTTTCTAAGTGGGTAATATTGGTGCTTTGAGAAAGGGGCTGTCAGAAAAGGAGATGAGAGGAGTTGTTTGTGGGAGCTGTTTTCATCATTCTATCGCACTACAAACCCTACCCTACCTCAATTAAAACAAACATGTTTAAGACTCTTACAGGGTCCTCAGAATGGGCCATCATCACTAAACACATTTGCATTATCAAATATGTTTTTTCAGGGTTCAACATTTAGCTAAACTGAGAAATGACAGGCTTGGGGATTACACGAGGCAGGGAGCGGAGGAAGCTGAGGCAGTTGTAGTAGCCCCCAGCGGGGGTGAGTACCTGCTTGATGACCCCTCTGTAGTGCTCGTACCTCTGTTTGCCTCTCCACACTGTTGACGTAAGCAAAAATCTTGCTGTTTTAGCCTGCTTTTGCTGTGCAGATAACTGATCGTGAGATCAACGTTTGTCATATAATTAGCTCGGAGAGAAATAACTGAGCTTCCATAGGAACGTTAGATGAGCGCCTGTAGTTTATATGTAATGTCTCCTACCCAGGAGTCATTTCCTATTGTGATGACTTGGGTTAGAGGAGAAGCAGCAACTCTGATGCAACAGTGTGTTTCCACATGGGAGTCCTGAAATCTTCATTCATGGAGCCTGCAGTATAACTGAGCATTAAGATAATCTTAACACCACAGAAACTGCAGGCGACAAAAATTAAGCAATTTGTTCCAGGGCAAAAAAATCAGATGAAAAGTCTCACGTGCAAACATTTTCATACAGTCACCAAAAGTCCTTTTGGAGGTAAAACACAGACCTTGGTATGTGGGTGCTTAAATCTGTAGAGTCAATGTTACAGGTGTCTTTTCAGTAAGGGAAATTTCACAGTTATAGGCCATCCATATTCTCAAATCCTACAGACCTTTGAGGAAAAGCTGTTGTAAACCCACGGAGGCAAGGAACTGTGTGTGTGGAGGCTGCAGTTCCACTGTGGGCTGCACATCTGTCTATCCTGGGGGCCACTCAGAAGCAGTGTCACACCGAGCAAGGGGAGTTAGAGAGACAACCGCTTTTCTGTCAAAAATATCAATGTACATTTTTGGGAGAACCAAGCAAAAAGCCATTTTTCCTTCTTTCCATAAACTACTGGGTTTGTACATCACCTTGTTGCACCATTAATCTCACCAAACTATTATATTATTTTTTGCTGAAATGTACTAAAACCTGTTAGCATCATCTCTCACTGTTCTGCAAACGTTACTTTGTGCAGACAACTGGTTTCCTGAGAGGCATCAACTTATATCCTACCTCTCTGTGGGATACTTTCTGCTTCACCAGTACTGGGTTACAAGTTATTGAGTCTACAGTACTGAAGACATTCAACGCTTAATGGCAAGCATATATATTTTATTTTTTCCTTCTATCCCCCTCCTTTACAAAGCCATACTTTGGAAACACATCCTTCTCACGCAAATATCTGTGGTGGGGCAGAGGAGGTGTTTTGAATACCACTTTTAATAAACATTAGAACTGGATGCTCTTACTCATAAGCGCTTGGTACAATTTAAAGTCTGCCCAAATGAGAGCTGTATCACCACACCATAAGAGTGGAAATCAAGTCCAGGAACAGAAAACAGAGCTGAGACTCATCATAATTATCTCCACTTGGAAAAGTACTTGGTTTTGCTCTGGCATTTTGTAGCAGCAGGAGACCATCCTGTGATGATATGCCCTTCCACCAACATTATCACTTAATTCCCTTCTTTTTGAAGGTTTTTATAGGGATTGGGTGCAGCTGTTTTTCATCAGTCCCTTCTTATTAGAGTTTCTAAGAATCCTGATTAATTTAGAGCCTGTTTCAGCTGCTGCTTAAGGACAATGAACATTTTGCCCTCACCCTCCTCTGCCTGCTTTCCCAGTAGCTTTTAAAACATTATGGGCAGTATTAAGAATTTCCTTTTGCTGTTTATGGGCAAATGTATGCATAAGTTTCTCTCTATTTGAGTCATTTGTCTTATTGTCAGGGGCTTAATTGTTTCTTACTTCTTCCCCATCCTTAATTTTTTTTAAATGTGTCTAATTTGTAGAATAGTACAAAAATGTGTGGGAGGAAAATTAAGCTCTGAGAAGACTGTTAGGCAGCCTGATGCTGGGAGGCGTTGAGCAATGCTAAGCTCTGCCTGAAAGCAGGTCACTGGCAGTACCTTGCAGGACTTCCCATGGTTCTTCCACATTCGGTTGCCTATGAGTTTTCAGGGATTTAGTCTGAAACAGCTCTTAGCAAAAAGGGTGTCTCTGAAATAGTCATTTAGCTATCCTGTAAGGTATTTCAGACACAGTTTTGTGTTACTTCTCTGCTGAGCAGTTATGAGCTCCCTCTTTTTGGAAGTTGCTGTTGTTCTGCTTGTGGCAGCATTGCAACCAAGCCTGAGGACTCCCCGTTGCAGGGCTACCACCTCCTGGAGCCTGAGTCTGGGCACATTCATGATGTTCTGTGAGCCTCCTTCTCTTACTCTTGAAGAAAAGGGGCTGAGTGGCACAGGAAGAGACAAGTTGTCAGAGGCAAAGAGCCACGAGGGGATGAGAGCACAGCTGTGTGGGGTCACCGGGCTCCCAAGGGAGGCTGGTGGGTGCTGTGCTGCATCTGCTCCTCTGGTAGCTTTTCAAGCATACACAGATAAGATTCTGGGCAAGCCAGAGGCTTTGTGACACTGAGAACATAGCTCCAGTGTTAAGGAGTTAGAAGAGCAGAGGATGGTGCCTTGAAGACCAGGAGGGCTGTGGCTGAGTGAAAATGTAAAAGGGAAATCTTTGCAAGCGTTGAAGAGGGGATTTTAGAAGGCTGGTTGCCTGGAAGCAGGGACGTAAACCCTAAATGACTCTTCTCTGTAGCCTATGAGCATTTCTAAAGCCTCTTTGCTTGAAATGGCAACTAACTGTCCTAAAAAGAAAAAAAAGACAAGTAGTTATTTTGTTGATTTCCTGCAGGTAATTATAGGGATGAGGAAAGAAATTTCAGTCTGATAGACTGAAGACTTCTGGTTTGGTCCTGTTATGGTTTCTTAACCTCAGCCCTTAGATATGTTTCAACAAATGTAATTTCTTTTCTCTGGAAAAAGCCTCTGATGCTTAGTATGGCATGGCCTTGTTCTCAGCATCTTTTACAGATAAGACAAATGCCTCCATGAGCCATCCCATGAAGCCTTTTTGAAGCATTCTGCCCAGACCTCAAGAAGATGGTTTGAAAGCTAGTTGGCTCCTGGACTGCGTGAACTTTCTCTGAAACCGCGAGTAAATTCACTGTTAAAATGCTTGAAGGATTCATTTATCAATACATTTCAAATGTTGTTTCCTTGTAATAAACTATTTCTGCTATTTTTTAGTCTGGTTTTGGGGCAATGTGAGTTTACAACAATGAATATGAAGGTAAAACAAAGCTGTCAGAGAAAAAGGTTGAAGAAATAACCTAATTATTAAGTATGTGATGTGATGGAGCCTATAGGCCTCAACCCAGTTGTCTTCTACTGTATAAATGCTATATATCTCATAACACTCCCACCAGCTTACTGGGGGAAAAGGGGGAATTAAGGAGAGAACAGTTTTCTTCTTAGGTTAATGAAAAGACTATGCAGAACCATCACAAGATTATTGTTTTATATACTATTTATAGTTTCCTTAAGTGATCCATGAAGTTAGTAATATCTTAGTTATATACAGGGTATCTTATCAGTCTTACACAGCAAATGTGTTATAAAGGGAACATACATTGCCTGTAAACTAGGGGATAGGATCATGGAGCCTGAGGTTCTGTAACTTTTTAGGTCACATTTGGTGTTTGTAACTTTCATTTATCTAATTTCAGCCTGCATTTTTTTCCCCAAACAGGAGTTTACATCTTTTTTTAAAGTGAGTGCCCCGAACATCTCAGTGTTACTGCAGTGCTCTCATTTTCTCATTGGATTGCTCCTCCCACTTTCACATCCCTGTGGAGTTTCCGCTAAGACTCGTGGAAACCAAGCAATACTCAATTTAGAGTTACATGTCCAAACCCATCTTGTTAAAATAAGTCAGAAAATTGCTAAAGCAAGCCTGATATTTTCCCCTTTCCAAAGGGAAAATGTGACCCTTGAGGGACATTAACACATTTGTGGTTAACATGTTCTAGGGAAAAGTCTGAGGTAGGACTTTATTTTCAACAATAGAGTAGTTCAATGAAAAATGCATTTGCACATGGCCATTAATTTTTAAAAAATCAGACCTATAATGATATCACATATATTCTGTACACTTCTTTGTCTTACCTAATTTCATTCTCAGGTAGTGATTTGGTGCAAGGTGTCTGAAGTGACTAGTGAAACTCGCTTTGAAAATTGCAGTCTTGGTTTTAATGAGCAGTCTACAAAGCTGCAGTGGGGAACTGATGATTTTCAGAAGTCGCTTAGAATTCAGGTTTCCTTGTGAAGAAGGTGCACTTCACGAACCTCAGCCAGTTACTTTATTTTTGTTTCGCCTAGTTGTAGCATCAGAAGATCTTCATTTGTATACAGCAGAGTAAACCTCTTGAAGAGCCTGGAACAACAATGAGACCGATGTGGGGAAGCCTACAAAAGATAAAAAAGACACAACCATGACTCATTTTACTGGAACAAAAAGAAAAAAAAATGAGAAGAGCTTGGTTGTGAGCTAAGGGAAGAAAGGGGAAGCTTACCGAGCAAGGCAGAGTTTCTGATTGACTGATGTTTCGCTTAACTGAGCAAATGAATGTAGTTTTTAATAAAAGAATTAGTTATGTTTCTGATAATATCACTGTCTGGTAATGTAGTTAAATTGTGTTAGTTAAAAGTTAATTCACAGTTAATTGACTCCGCTCTTTGCAGCAGGAACATGGCTCAGTTCCAGTCAGGGTGCCCACAGAGAAATGTGGGCAGCAAAAGGGACTCACAGTGGCACAGCAAACACTGTGAGGGTTGCACTTAGTTGCTGTAACATGCTTTCTGCTCCTTACAGACTTTTGCAGCTAAGGTTGTTAGATGGTATTTATAATGCATGATAAACTATTTTTCTGAGTAGCCTTGGATTTTCTGCTGCTAAAACCAAAGACAGACCATAGATGCAGAACTGATTTACTAACTGGATGTTTATTCTCCCTCCATCTTGTTTTACTTTGCTATCGAAACATATTTTGTTTCTGCTAATCTAGAAAATTAAGCTGTAGTTATCTAAGGCTATTTGCAATGAATGAAACTATTCACGTGGAGCTTTAATATGCTATAACTTACATAAATTGACTTCACACCTTTAGCTGATTGATTTATTTAACTTTCCTGAGCAACCTAGTGTAGGCAGCTCAAACCGTTTCATTAGTAAAATGAGGACTGCCCTTCAGGCTGTATCTCTTACAGCTATTCTCAGCCCCTATCCTGCCCTTTTTCATTGCTCTGAAAGTATAAAAGCTTGCAAGGGGCCTGAGGCCAGCCTTAGCTCACTTCTGTGGACTACACTTTAGATGGAAACTGTCTTTCACGCCCATGGGAGCTTCAGTTCCACCTCTGCTTCTGCAGCACCTCATCCTCCAACCCATGCGGATTTGCAGTCAGGCCTCCCTGCGCAGGGCACCAGGATGTCTTCTAACGCTACCCACAAGACTTACATTTTTCTTCTTTCCTTTTCTGACAAATTGTCTGCTCCTTTGTGATGTTATGTTAATTTGGTATTTTTTCCTGCATTTTTTTTCAACAAGGACTCTCTCAGATACATTTCTTACCAACTAACACAGCATAAATCAAAAGCCCTCATGTAGGAAAGGCGTGAGTGCCCCCTCTCGTCTGCTCCCACGTCAAACAGCTCCGTCACCTTTTCCATGGAGGGAGTAGAAAAAAGTAATTTTGCTTATTCGGTCCATTTGCATTTCTTTAAAGAATGAAATGGAATAAAATGGAGATGTTCACAGCCTGATAAACGTAGATGTGTGCACATGCTTGCAGGCTGAGAAGCTGTGCTGGTTGTTTTTTCTTTTGGTGGGAAGGGGGTTCAAAAGTACAGGCACACATATTATTGAATGAGCATTAGGTTTTCTGCCTACTCCACATTCTTCATTGTTATCTCTGCAGACAGAGAAATGCTTTTGGTATTGCTTTGATCAGAGAGATCATAGATAATAAAATATTCCCTTTTTTCTCAGCCCTGCTTGAACCTTGGGATTCACTTTTCCTTGAAACAGGCTCTTCAAAATGGTTACGCCATGATATGAGGAAATCTGATTTCCCAGCTAGTCAGACCCATAAATATTAACATTTTTAGAGCCCCTATAGAATAATTCAGGAAAATAATACATGTCTGTCCTCTTGAAACATCCTAGATGATGAAAATGGAAGCGGCAAACGGAGGCCACACAAAAGATGGGTCCACCCACAGTTACTGTAGCTGTGCTGTCATCGTCAGGACAACCTCGGAGCCAGCAGGGCTGCTGTCAGGGCACGGTGCTGCAGGGTGGGTCTGGACAGAGAACGCTGCGCCGTAGGATCCATCGGGAAATGTATCCATGCAGTGATCTATATGTTCAGGGACAGCCCCCAGCCAGGAAACCATCAGCTCCTCACAGTTAGATGAGCATGGAGGACTTGAACATAAAAAGCCTAGTCTGTGAGCTTGCATGTTTCCCTGTAACAAGCCCTGAAATGCTTTCCAATCTTAAACTGAAGGTCTGCAACTCAGCCTGATTTTTTTTCTCTTCGCCTTGTTTTTGTTCTCCTCCACGGCTTTTGGTTTGCTGGCTGGAAAGTGACCCCTGGAGACAAAGTTAATCTTATTTCAGGAACTGTGCCCGCAAAACAGGGAGATGATTGTTGAGTTCTGGGGAATATTAAAGAAAAACAAAACACAATGCTGCATTAAAGTCCATGCGAAGGCAGTGCTTTGCGAGCAGCACCATGCTGACAGTTACAGACAATAAAGGCTCTGGGTAACATGCAAACCAAGTGCTATGTTATCCCGCTAACACATCTAGGTATCAGGGCTGTGTCTCTACCATCTAATCAATATGGCACTGTGCCTGGCCTAATTAGCTTAATTTCTTTAATTAGGCCAGGCAGGATGCTATGCTGATGTGGACATGTGGCCGGGGGACTGACCTCGGTGAGTGTCTCTGCAGGGCACGGCACCACACTGCATGGACCCGTCAGCTTGCTGGGGTCTGAGGTCCCACCCCATGCTGCGCGGGATGCGGCGGGCATACGCATGGCCTGTGCCCAGTGCTCAGCCCTTGCTGAACCCCCACAGCTGAGCAATGGCTGAGGAGCTTGTGTGCTTTGCTCATGCCGGAGGGCTCTCCTTGGGAAACCAATGATCCTGGAGCAACTGGTGGGCCCTGCTCTGCAGAAAGCACGTTTCAGGGCTTTGCCTTATTAATCTCCAAATAATTGACTCCACAGTCACAGTTTCTGTCTCCTGGATGGATTCCACTGAGGAGACAGTTCATGCCTTGCTCTTACTAATTATAACCGAGTTAAAAAGTCAGTCATCCATGAAACACAAGCCCACCAGAAATGGGGTTTGATGAGTCCCAGAGGCTTGAGAAGGGACATCTCTCCCAGGCTGGCTGGCGTGGGGCGGGCTGACACCAGCCTCTTCCTCCTCCTTGTTGCCCAAGTCACCTGGTGAGGAGATTTGCTTATCTCTGATCTAGTCTGGTTTTTCATTCAAGACCTTCAACACTAACTTATTATTTTTATTTTCTTTACAGCTTTGGGATATTTTTGCCTTCCTAGGATACTGTTCCCAGATGAGACAACACTGTATTGCCTCTGATCTCTGCCAGAAAGAATTACAGATGTTTCAAAGGAAATGTGCAGAAACCATGCGGCTGAAACAGAATAAATTATGCTTAAAATCAAGGAAATGTCCCAATAAGTGAGAAATGCACCAATCTCTCTGAGAGCTTTTTTCCCTGTCTCTACCACCTGTGTTTATTTTTGGTTTTTACTTTACTATGTGGTACAACAGCTGGTTCTTCCACATGAAAAAGTCTGCAGTAAGACCAAACTTTTAAAGGATTTTTAGAATTTCTGTGATTTTCTAACTTCAGAGTACTGTACTACGATGTGCAGATGTATTTCTTTGTCTGTACAACAAGGAAATGCATTTCTGGAGCAGCTTTAGAATTACAAGCCCTCCCTGACAAACTATAGATCAAACACTTGACTCAGTCGCCGAGCAGAGCCCCAAGTGTTGGCAGAAGTGTTCCCACCTTGAACCAGTGGAGTGAAATGAGTCCCTGCACTCAGCTGGGTGACACGTCTCATTTTCTGTTTGCAATGTGCTGTATTCAGAGAGGAGCATTTCTAAATTTTTCTCTCCCCCATAGCTGTATCCCAGGTGAATCTGTAAACTTGAGTAACGTGCCTTGGCTCCTGCCTTTCCAATGAGATTTTTCCTTACTTAGCAGTGCCTGTCACCTGCACATACACATACTCCAACGATGTAAAATACTTCTGGTCTGCTAATTTTAGGCTGTTCTTTTTTTACTAGTTTCCCCTTGGAAACACTCAAACAAAAACCCAGTTTGAAAAGCCAAGCCCAAAATCTCAGAGAACATGGTCCAACAGAAGGTACCAGAATTTTACACCTTCCTTGCCAAGTCACAGCTATTAATCAAATATCTGATGGGATCTTCACATAGTCACCTGTTTCAACACTTGCTCATTGCCTTCAGGTCCTTCTGGAGAAAAGGCATTTCCACCAGTTTCAGGCAGGAAAATACATCTTAAAGTTTATCTGAAGAGCTAGAAGGTAGTTTTCTATACAGTTGTACAGTTTGATGGATTCTCTTGTGTGTTTGGTTTCTTTAATTTACCATACACTCATACTATCTAACCATACCTGAAGCTCACTGTGTCTTCTGAACTTTCCGGGACAACTGTGGTAGTCACAGTAATAACATTCATGAGATGAGGTCATCTGGCCGGTTATGGAAGAAATCTGTAATTCCACAGGAATTTTATTGTAATTTAGCACGCATTTATGTCTGCTTATTTAAAAGTTTATCTGGATAATTAATTGTATCCCTTAGGCATTCCATAATAGTTCTTATTTTAGTAATACTATATCTTCAGTGATTTCTAATACCAAAAAGTCCTTGTCAAGCAAACTGATCAAAACTGAACATAGTTTCCTCAGCATAACTTAGCCCAAATTTGAATTCCTTTCTAGTTATGTATTTTAATTATGCAAACTAGGGACTCAAAACAATTTTCCCATGTTAATTGAAAGCACAACAGATTTTCCCATTGCTGAAAGATGCAAATCTCAGCCTTTGCTTGGCTCCCAGATTTAATGTATTTTGATGCATCTTTGCCCTTAAAGCTCTGTTGTACTACGTGCACGACATTGCCTCTCATGAAACTAGGATTTCACTGTCCTGAGTTTGGTTTGTAAACATGTAGCTTGTTTTTTGTAGTTCATGGGTAAGCTATAGTTACTCTCATCTTTTTTGTAACATGGGATCCCTTGTCATCTGGTCTGTGTTTAGAAAGAAGTTGAGCTTTTTCTCACAGAAGACCAAGGTGTTTGAAACAACTGAGTCAAAATGAATCACGATCCTGTTCTCTATGCTCCCCAATTCGTAGTGTAACACTAACCAGTGTACCCAGTTAGGGCTTTTACACCACCCTGATCGGCACGTGATCAATACTATTCCATATCACTTTGCACACTGCAACCTTTTGTCTCCCCATGTTGTCCCCGCTCCCAGCAGCTGCAATCACACCTTCCCTGACTGTGCTGTCATGACCACACAGATTGTTTTCCTTCAGACTGCAATAAGTCAATTAGAGCAGGATTAGCCTCTGTGAAATGAAACCGGTCGCTCCCTCGCTCTCAGGATGAAAATCTTAAATGATCTGTCCAAACATTTTGATTTCCTTCCTCTTGTTTCTCCTGCAATCCAGGGAATCCCTTCTCTTGTAATTAGCTTGCCAGTAGACATCTATCAAATGTTTCTCTCCTTAGCTTACAACCAGAAGAGGGCTTTGTAGCATCTTGTCAAGGTACAGCCAGGATTCATGTCTGGTAGAGCTGGAAAAGAAACCACCAACCCATCCCACCCCCAAAAAAGTTCTGCCTGACTCCTTGCTGAGTTTTCACACAGGAACAAGATCATTTTCCTCCCTGGCTGAAGCTCTCATTTCACTCATCAGGCAATTGGGAAGAATCATGGTGGAGTCCTTTTTTTCTAAACACCAGCATGCCAGTGTTTAGACAAGGAGACTACACTTCTGGTCACAGTTTTCATTTCCTGGATTAAGACAGGCAAAAAAATGTGATTAGCCCATATAAATGAGTTTTGGCCTTGTTCTGCATTAAAAGGTAAGCAAATTCAAAGTATCAGCCAGCTTGCTGTGCCCAGAATTTAAAAGATCTGCACTGGCTCCTTGCCACCCCATCCAACCCTTGCCCCAGCCCCAGGAAAACCCAATCCTCCTCCTGCTGGCCAGGCTGGTCTAGAGGTAGAGGGCAGCTGGCCCCTCAGAGCATCATCTGTACTGGAACGCCCTTGGGGTTAGGAGTTGCCCGACTGTGGTTTCCCAAGAGCCTCTGTACCCCCAGGAGCAGCAGCTGGGACTGTGAGTGGCAGCTACAGGAAAACCATGGAAAGATCCAGGAAGGTACTCCAGCTGTGAGCACAGCTGTGTGAGGTCTCCCTGCATTCCCTGCTGCTGCTCCAAGCCACGCAGTGGCTTCGTCAGGGCATTTATAGGATCCCTGCACTCATGTTACATAGGAGATGCAGGATGCAGGTTTTGCTGCAGGGCCACAACCATTGATAAGGCAGAAGAGGAGGCAGAACGGGACAACAAAATCTGCTAGCAAATAGATTTTTAAGGATCTGTAAGAAAAAAACCCTGGAAAGACCCTGGAGCCTGGTTGTGGACCCCCTTTTTAGGTGATTCCTCTGAGCCCTAGAAAATGTGCATCTTGTTTCCAAACACATCACTGTAACTGTAGTACTGTAAAAACCTGTCTGTAATGTGGGCCTTGATTCATGCAAAGAGTGTATAGCAGAAGAGTTTTACATTAAAAGAATCACAGCGTGGATTCCCGCAAGCAAGGCTGTTGAGAAAAGCTGTTGGTTCTCAAATCCAAAAATGCAGCTTCTGTTTTTAGTTTTTCTACCTGCTGTCTGCTGCTTGCAAGGAGCCTGTAGATTTAGCTGGATGCTCTGCTTTGCTTGGTACTGTGCTCCAAGTTGCACACTCATGAATCTTCATCTTCTGAACTGCAAATCGTGTCCTATATTTTATAGTTAATAAAGCAAATGCCCGTTGACAGGGAATGAGAGGTTCATGTCAGATGGAGCCAGTAAGAGAGACAAATGTAGAGATGTGCATGCAGAAAACATTCAGACAATCACCAAGCACCGCTTAATCTACTCCGATGACGACTTTGCATATGATGTTCAGCAGCACTAGTGCCCAGCACGGCTCTCTCTGCCGTCCTGGCTGGACACACCATGCATCAGGCTCTTCTCAGCATCCTCCTCCTGGCAGCGGGGCTGTGATTAACAGCCTGGCCAGGCTGGGCCAGGGGCCTCTTGATAAATTCAGTGCTTTAGAACAAAGCCATCATTCTCCAGAGCAGTTGAATGTGCTGTAATGAACTGAAATAAGGCAGAATGTAAAGGCAGGGAGATACAGGCACTCTGCTGGAAAGCAAAGTCATTAAAAATAATGAGCAGTCTTTCACTTCCTTCTTTTTATTAACTTTCTGCAGAGGACAACCTGGCACTTTATTTTTAACACAGTCTCCACTTTACTAATATCCGTTAGACAGATGGCTAAAATTTTTCCACAACATACTCCACAATATTTAGATTTTTTTTTTTTTTTTTTAAAAAAAAAAAGCAAAACTGAGCTCCCCTTCCCATTTATTCTTCTCTATACTCCTCAGTGGATTATTTTTTCAATAACCTCTCAAAATACAGCAACTCTCAAAATACAGCAACTCCTGCCACACTCTGTGGAAATCACATGAAAAGTGGCGCACAAAGGTACCATGCCCAGCAGAGTCTGAAGCGTGTACATACTAACCACCTGTAACAATTAGTGAAAATTTGAATGAATTAATTTTTTCAAGCTCTTCCTTGGGATGGAGGCGTGTCTGAAGCCATTGACAGAGGCCTGGCATCCCAGTGTGGGCTAGGTAAATCCGTCTTGCCCTGCAGAGCAGGGGTGGTGTGGATGGTAGGACCAAGCATTGTGTAGCTCAGGCTGTTTTCGAAATGGCCACACAGGCACCTCTGCAAAGCTCCCTAGAAAGGACTGTTCTCCAGAAACCAGGCTGTTAATTGCTCTAGTGGCTCTCTCTTCATCTCTAACTGCAGTAACCTGCAGCCCCTGCTCAGAACCAGAAGGTCTGATCCTGCTCCCACTCCCTGGACCAATGCCACCTTTGGGCTCCTCTGCTCATGCCAGCTGCCCAGGCTTGTAATGCAGAGATGCCCTTTGCAGATGTGGAGGTGCAGAGTACGGTGAAGACTGAGCTTAGTTACAAGCAATGCTAAAATATACCATTACGATAATCAGACATGTGGCTCAAATTATTGCCCCAGATCTTAAGAGCCGTTGAGTGGGATTTAGGCTTCTAATTTACACTCATAACTTGTCTTTGTTGCAGCTTTAAGCTGTTTTTTTAATTTATTACTGAAATTCTACCACCTGGGTCGGGGCCTCCTTGACTGCTAAAACCTAAAGCAGTTCCCCAGGCCCCCTTGGGTGAGATGGGTCCCTGCTGCCCCCCAGAGCTGGGGTCTCAATTTCTACTACCTCCCTCCCTGCACCCACACATAGCACCTCTGCACTTGGATTGCAAAAATCTGCAACGAGGCCAGAAATGAGAATTTATGAAGGGTGTGACATAAAGTGCATGTAGCATCAAAATAAATAAACAACACATTTGCATCAGGCTTGAGAAGGGGGTGGGTGGGCAGGTAGCTGGCTGGAGGTGCAAAGCTAATTGCACTGCCCTACACTACCTGCTGGCTACAGCCTGAAGTGCTGGGAAAACCTTGGAGGTTTGGGTATGGGGGGCAAATGGAGACATGAGTCCATGTTAGCGCTCTCCAGGTCTGCTCAGGCATGTACAGACCCAGATGAATTTAGCATCAGCAGACTGCACCAGCCCCGCAGCCATAGGGGCCCCAAAGAGCATCCTTCACAAGTACCTTCACAAGCAGTTGCGTGGTGATTTGGGGACGGTGGTATAACGGTCTAACGAGTCTGTATAACTTGCACAGTCTTTGTAATTTCTCTGGTGCAAAAGTTCAGAGCAGTGACTGAAATACTGTGCCTGACCTTGGTCTTTGGCCCAGAAGATGAAGTAATTGATGGTAACCCTTATCCAGAGGGTTTCAACTATTCTTTATGTTGCTTTGACATGTCAGTTCCTCTGTACCTTACAAACCCTGGGTTGCGTCTCCCATCAGTTAACCCATGACAAAGCTCTTGCTGGTGCTTAGCAGGAGGAGTAAGCCATAATAGAGGAGTAAACAATTTCAAAGCCATGGGCTGAGGCCACACTTGCCACACACCTTTCTCTGAGGTGCATTTGTGGCTGGGGCTGCTCGCATGTCCCTGTTGGTGGCAGGTCTGGGGTAAGCACCCCCCTGCCCTGATCACAACTGTGACCCAGGACCTCTCACATGCCGCAGCTGGCACCAAGAGGTGATGCCAGCCGGGAGCACATGCTGGTGCCTTCCTGGATGGCAGCGCACAGCGGATGTCAAGACCCACATCACCCTAACAACAGCCCATGACATTTCTCATCCTGTCCCTGTGGACCCTGTGGACTACAAATTAAAAATTTGTAGTCCTTTTGATCTGTTGTTGTTAGAGGAGGCTTTGGAGCTTGGCAGGAGCCTAAGGGGGCTTTTACAGTAACAGCTCGAGTCTTAACAAACCCAAAGCATGTGCTGCACAAGGATGGCTCTCAAGTCATGGCTTTTCAGCCCAGCTTGTTTTCAGTCCTTTTCCAACATCAAACACACATATTCCTGCAGGAAAATTCCCACTACTCGTCCCAGTGTTTTGTATAACCAAATCAAGTCAACATGCCATGCTACATGACTGCAGCACAGTTCCCTATTGTTCACGTTAGCTGTGTTAATCTGGAGTTACAACGACCTAGCACTGACCACCTGATAGCAGAATAAACATTTAAGTCTGGGTTGGTTGCAAATACATGTGCTGGTTGCAAATACATATTGTGTTTCCCAGTTGTAACTGATAAAACGCATGTTGTTGTTTCTGTCAGGGTAGGTCTGGTGAATTTTTCAAGTTACCTTCCAGTGGGATTTCTCTCTGAGTTTGGTATCCATATTCTGGCTAGGTTTACAGCCAATTCCAGCAGAAAGAGAATGGACAAGACCATACACCATCAGTAAGTCTGCATTTCAGACTGGATGTTCAAATTTCCAAGTTAAATATTTTAAGAATTTCTTATTTGTATCTGCATTTATATCTACAGCTATGTGTAAAGGTTATGTCTGTCCTGGTCGGACTAAGTCAGATTTCCAAAAACGTCAAACTTTTAATGAACAGCATGAAACAGCAGAGCCTTTGTTTCACTCAGTTCACTACAAAAGGCTAGAGGAAATTCAATCAAGACAAAAATATTCCTTGTGCCTGTGTATCATCATATATTAGTCTTCTTCCTCCTATTCTACAAATTGCTGTGGGCTATACTGGTATGCAATGTATACACCAGCTGAGGATTTGTTTTTGTAAATCCCTTTTGGGTTTGCACTCCAGCAGGGCCCATGCCAGTGACTATCTCTGACAGCCCAGAAGAGATATGAACTGTAATTGATTGTGCCCCTGGGAGCTTTTCTTCCTGTTTGTTTGTGTGAGTGAGAGAGAGAGAGGCAGACTGTCTTTTATCCTTTGCCAAAAGTGGCGTCAATCCAGCACTGAGCTTTTCTTCTTTACTCGTGTTCCCAAATGCTGTAACATTTTGTGTTTTCAGGGTGGGATCAGCAAAAGGCAGCTTTCAGAGAACATCTTGCTCCAGAAATTTCAGAAAGCAACCTTTTTTTCTTTAGAAGGCAGGCAAGGGAGGTGGCAGAAGTAATGACAGTGCTCAGTTTTGAAGACACGGAGGGAATGGCATTGCAGCACTGCACGGGACCCTCTGATGCGTTGAAGGGCTGCGGCAGCAGAGCTCTGCCAAATCCTGCTGAGGCAGTTAGAGAGGTCACAGGTTGCCCCCTCTCTCCCCCTTATGTTTCCCTTCCCTGCCAGAAGTCCCTGTGCTGGTGTATGGGATGTTGCGGAGCGGAGCGGGCTGTGTTTCACACCCAGCCTGCCAGCTGGTGAGGAGGAGGCTGGTCTTTTCACCAGGCCGTAAAGCACAGTAGAAGGACGTGAACCAGTCTCCCCACCGCCATATCTCCCTCAGAAGCCACAGTGTCTGGAGAGACATGACGTTCCTCAGCCCGTGCTTGCTCCCCTTGCCATCGTTCCCTGGGGCCTGGCGGCTGCCAGTTGCGTGTTGGCTTGCAAAAGCAGCTCACATGCCACCCTAGACTGTGGCTGTCCTCCACTTCTGCTCTAATTAGCAATTTCCAGCTCGAGCATACCTGTGCTGATAGAAAGTGGTATGAGGAGCAACATCTGCTGGAAGTGAACAGACGATGTATCGGACCGTCCACAAGGGGGAAAGGAATAGTGCTCAAAAATACTTGGCCACATTTTTGGATAACGGTGATACAGAACTCAGGACGTTCATGTCTTTTCCTGATTATGGTGCAATTTTAGTTACAGTTGTTTTTAAAAATCATAAACTGAATAATTATAAATCACACACTCTTTTAGGACCTGTAAATTAGAATTATAGAATAGTAGGACAGCCCAGGTTGGAAGTGACCTCAAAAAATCATCTGGCCCAGCTTCTTGGAGGAAGGGGAGACCAGATGAGATTATCTAACACCCTGTCCAAGTACATCTTGAAAGCCTCCAGTCATGGGGACTCTGCCACATCCTGGGGAGGTTCTTCTAGTCCATGATTGGTCTCACCGTAAAAAATTTCTTCCTTATATCAAGATGAAACTTCTCCTGGTACAGGTTGTACCTGTTATCCCTTGTCTTCTTGATGTGGCTCTTTGTAAAGAGAGAGCCTACATCCTCTTTGTAGCTGCTCTTTAAGCACTGGAATACTGTGATGAGATTCCCCCTGGTGCTTGGGTGAACCTCATCAGAGTAATCTCTTCTTAAAGGAGAAGAGACATAACTCCAGTATTTCCTCAAAGGGCAGGTTCTACAGCTCTTTGATCATCTTTGTGGCCCTTCTTTGGACCCCTTCCAGTCTGTCTGCATCCTTTTCAGGTTGTGGGGACCAGAACTGAGCAGTTTCTTCCGGGTGTCGCCTGATAAGCACTGAGTGGGATGATCACGTCTCTATCTCTGTTAGTAATGCCCCTCTGGATGCAGCCCAGGATCCAACATTGCTTGCTGTTCACCAGAACTCTCGGGACCTTTTAAGCAAGGCTGCTTTCCAGCCACACAGATCCTAGCCTATACTGGACTCTGGTTGTTTTATCCCACATGAAGGACCTTGTATTTGTCTTTGTTAAACTTCGTACAGTTCTTGTTAGCACTCTCTTCCAGACTGTCCAGATCTGTCTGTAGGGTGGTCTCTCTGCCAACATGTTCACCTCACCACCCAGTTTAGTGTTATCTACTTGATAAGAATGCTTTCAGTCCCATCATTCAGATCATTTATAACAAGGAGAATTGAACAGGAGAATTGGGAGCTGTTTCCAATACACAGAAATATTTGAACTTTCATTTAATTCTGAAGCTAAAGAGACCATTTTGCCTCAGTCCCAGGAAGCTGATGGAGCAGATCCTCCTGGAAGCCATTTCCAAGGATGTAAAAGATGGGAAAGTGCTTGGGAACCGCTAGAGTGGGTTTTCCTGAGGTGATGACCAACCTGGTTGCCCTCTGTGATGAGGTGGCTGGCAGTCAGACAAGGGGAGAGCAGGACATTTTGTTTATTTTGAATTTAACAGGACTTTCTACAGTATCCTTACAGCCAAACTGGTGAGACATGGGCAAGAGACTTGAACAAACAGAATAGGTGGAAATTGGCTGGTTGGATGGTGACCAGCAAGACTAAGGATGGTGAGCAGCAGGACAAAGTCCCTCTGGTGTCCTGTTAACAGCAGCATCCTTAGGGATCAACACTGAAGCCAATATAGTTCAACATCTTTATAAACAATCTGGACAACAGGATGAGGTGTACTCTCAGTGGTTTTAGAGTTATCAAATCCCCTTCTATCCAGCACTTGTGAAACCAGACTTGGAGCACTTTGTCCAGTTTTGGTCCTCTCCAGTTCAAGAAAGACATTGACAAACTGGAGCAAGTGCAGCAGAGGACAGCCAAGCTGGTCAGGGGCTGGAGCACAGGGAGAGGAGTGGCTGGGAGAGCCAGGCTTGTTCAGTCCAGCAAAGAGTTGGCTTTGGGGGGAAACCTTGTTGCTGTCTACAAAAAATTAATGAGGGTATAGAGAAGAAAAACCATACTCTTTTTGGAAGTGCATTTGGAAGTGCAGACACAAATCGCACCACAGAAAATTCAAATTAGACAGTAAGATACAACTTTTTTTCCCCCACTATGAGGGTAGTCAAACACTGGAAGAGGGTTCACAGAGGCTGTGGAATCTCCAGTGTTGGAGATGTGCAAAGCTCAACTATATGATGAGATCCTGAGCAACCCAACCTAGTTGGCCTTCTAGTTGGAAAGCCAACTAAGAGTGGAGAGGCAGGACTCTGCATTTTCTGTGGCATTTTTCATTCATAGCTTAATGATTTTCTCCCTTATTACTGTACAGAGCCAAGAACCACTCCTGGCAGGGCCTGACTAGAAAAACAGTCATCTGAGGATGTTTTATCTTCTACGGTTACATTTTTGTTGCTTCTGCTAATGAAATACACCACAATGATTGTGTTAAATGCCCTGCAGAAGCCTGAATAAATTTTATCAGTCTTAAAACCTTTACCAGTCAACCTTATGTCTTAAAACATTGGTGCTAAAATAGCTTGGAAAGCAATATTAGGTAAGTCTGACAAGCTGTTTTCCATAAAACCATATCAGCTGGCACGGCTGATGGCATTCTGCTGCAAAGAGAAGTCTTTATCAGTAACTCTGGTGTTTTGCCCAGGATTGATGGTAATCCAGAAGCCTGCTTCCAGATCACTGTATTTATGCCTTTAAAATAACGGCACACAGACGAGCTTTCTTACGGGCCTCTGGAAACATAAGACAAAACTTTCCCACTTGGGTGCCAAAACCTGCACATTTGAATAATGTCTGCAAAGGCCATGGGAATGGCAGATGCTTAAAATTAGGTCATGCTTATTTATATGTTGAACATGGGTTTAGGCACCTATCTTCTTACCTGAAAATTATACAAGTGTGAATAGCCCACTTCCAGACAAACAAGGTTATGCCTGTGACCATCCGCTTTGCTCATATGTAAAAACCTGCTAGAAGTGGGTGTGGGCAGCAGGAACTTGTTCAGCGCAGCCGTGGCGGCAGGGGAGGGCAGGGTTTCCTCTGCTGCCAGGTGTCAAATGCAGCACCAGACAATAGCAGAGGTGTGGAGCAATGTGCAACGTGAAGATGCACCTGTGAGGGAATTTGCTACAGAGCAGGTCTGGGATCTTGATCACATGGCATTTGAAGAAAGAGACAAAGAGAGGGAGGGAGACTGAGAGATGGAGACAGGGAGAATAACTCTTCAAATTACAATTAAAGTAGGAAAACGGTAAGTCCTGCCAAGCCCTATTAAGCTACTGCTTTTGAGGACAGGGCTGTCCCTGATTTCAAACCATTTAACTTGCCGCCTCTTAGAGTACCATCCAAGTGTGCTTTTCCAACAGGCTACACCCCATCTCCCAGGGTAGGAGCTAAACACTGTTACAATAAATCAAGCTGAATCTCCTATGTAGTATTACAAATCCTAAGTGCATCACAATCAGCCTGTTAGTTGTGGCTAAAATCCATAGGGAAGAAATTCACAGCAAATAGCTTTGCAGTGCTGAGGGTGGGAGGTGAGATTTTGAAGATGATCTGAGTACATGCCTCAGCAGGGCTGATTTTCCTGGGCGGGCTGCTGTGCTCGTGTGGATGCATCACGGCTGATAGTCAAACAAGCTTATTCAGAACAAGCTGGGTGTCTGCAGGGCCCTGCTTTATCACACAGGCTTTGCATTTAGCATTGGCTCCTGAATCCGTAAGTAATTTTGAAGTGGTACTTCTGGCCAGAAATGGACCATATTTAGACACTAATTAAATGCTTAAATCACTGGGAATTAGATGTGTAACACCTTTGAAAATCTAGTCCTATGGCTTTCAAGTCACTGAGATGCATCTGTAAGTCTCAGCCAAATGACTAGTCTGATCTTGCCATCTATTGACAGAAACCCATGGCTACAGCTGGGAATGTATTTTCTTTACAATATTTTTCAGGCACCTGAAGGGCTGGAGCCATTCAGTCTATGAAAATCGGTTCCTGCCTTCACCAAAATGAAGAGCTAGTATTTACAGGGTATTTCTATTATCCCTTGACAGGCTAAAAAAACACTTTTGTTTCCTTTATTGTTTCTAAAACAATAGGACCCAGGGAAGCAACTGTTTCTAATATTGGACAATATGCTTACTCTTCAAAGACAAGCAGTTTATAATATGGGATGCCTGCTCCATCTCCAGTGCCCAGTTTGAGGGCACAATTTCCAAGAGGAAAAAAAAAAAAAAATAAAAATCTCAGAAAACTATTTGGGGGCTAGGAGTAGGGGAGATGGTTTCCAGATGTCCTGTGCTTCTAGAGACTCTGCTCTTCCCTACCATGTTTGTTCCTGGCCTTGCCTCCAGAGAGCATGTACCTGCTCTGCAGTGGCCACCTCTCTTATGCCTAATTTGCCAAGCCGATTTTTTTTTTCATGCTTAATTCAAAAGGGAAAGAATTTATGGACCATAAGACCTCACACACAAAAAAATCACAGAGAGGGAGAGTAAGCAGTCTGGCAAAGGGATTGATCAGAAGCAATGAAAGTGCTTTTCTTTCTCCAGCATCCAGGGAACTTGTGACTCCTTATGTGAGAGGAATGAAACCTGCGATGTAGTCCTGAAGTTAATTTAAAATATAATCAACAACATACTTAAAAGAATGAACCTCTGCCAAATGAGTAAGCCATTAAAATATGCCCAAAGTATGTTTTATAAGCAGAGTTTAATGCAACTGCATGGTAAGGAAAAATTCGGAGTCGCTAAGTCTGTATGTACCACAAATCAAAGTGTTGTGTAATTAGAATTATTTTGTCACCATCTTGTGGGACATTAGGGTAACATCTGGTGTGCTCCTGATTTCAGCTTGTGGGTCCAATATGTGCCGAAGAGAACAGTGAGGAAGCAATTGCTCTAAATACAGCACTGGTGTAAGTGCACACAATACTGTAAAATGAGCGTTTTAGAGCTCCTGCAGTTTTACTGCGCTGCTGGGCAAATTCACCCATTTGCAGGCCAAATATTTCTCCTAAAGGCTGTATGCAAATTCTTCAAAAGTTGGCACAATAAAGGGGGAAGAGAATCAGATTGCTAACACAAACAGCCACGTCTTCTCAGAGAATATCTCTGTTTCAGCTATCTGATTTATTGCTTCAAGTTCAGAAACTGCCTAGTCTGAAGATGCTTGAGAAACACACTCCCTCTCTCCATCGGTCCAAGCAGTTGGTGTCTGATGCAAATTTTTCTGGGTAAATGTAAACCAGATGTTCCCAGTCCTAACTTGTGAACTTCTGTCCTGGGTTTCTACCCTGAGTCAGTGTGAGTCAGTGGGAGAGCTGCACAGCAGCAAGGGGCGGGCTGGGTAAGCGCCCTGCTCCAGACACACGTTCACAGGCTGTCACAGTGCTGCTCCCTTGCTGCCCATGGCCACCAAAAGACACAGCATCTTCTTTCCAGGGCTGCTCTACAGCACCCAGCACAGCAAAACAGGTTTTTAGCAAACAAAAACCGCACTGTGCTTTCCTAAGAGAAGGGCCAAGACTGCACAGGCTCGTGATGACCATCCATCCCTCTGTGCCAGCTCTGCCCATGGCCACCTCGCAGCCAGCCCTCCTGCTGCTGCTGTGTTAGCTGAGGGTGTCAGATCTGAGCAGTCCTGTGCTAGAGAAATCTGGAGTCAGATTATATGTCCCAACTGTTAATAAAATTTCCCCTGGAATAAAAGGAGAGGAGCTGGCGCCACTTTATGTTATTCAAAACCACAAATTTCCTCTCCCTCGCAATCTGCCAGAATTAGAGTCTTCTGCAACTTCTTAAAAATTCAAGATGTTTTCCTCAAGTGAGCATCCCCCTCCTTCAAAATGCACCCAGGGAAAATTAGTGAACTAATTTAGCATTGATGTTAATGAGGAGAGGAAAGGGTGATAGTGACCCAGCACAACAGACCTATGCATGGGAATATACTAGCAAGCATGTTTCATCCCTGCATCTCCCCCGTCTGGGTGTGTTAAAGGTTTTTGCAGCAAATGTTGATAGGAATATTGCTATGCAGCCGAGGTGAAGAGCGTAAGCTATGTGCAAGAGGGACAAGGAGGGTCTCTTCACTCTCAGCCTCAGGACTGCTCTGGGGCTGGCAAATTACACAGGAGCTGGGGCATGGGATGACCTCTGTCTTGCCGGTTGTAGCATTAAATTGTCACCACATTTCTTGGTGCTGTTTTGGCCTGTACTGCTCTCCAGACGGTGCACAGGTGTGTTTTGGAGCAGCATGTGCCAGAGGCTCTCTGCAGCAAGCACGGACCCCTGCCTTGGAGTGGGAGTTTATAGCTACAGATGTATGGAGGTGAACTGGGTTGTGCCACTACTTAGTGGGGTGGATGTAGCCATGAAGACAAGATTGTATTTGATGCCTGGTGAGGCCTGTTTAATATTTCTCATCTGGATTGATAGTCACATTTTCTTGCTAAGAAGTACCTTTGACTCTAATGCAGGTGTGTAGGGAGGTGGATGGGAAATCATCAAACGTTATTTCCCAAATCTTAACAGCGTCTGTCACCTTACATCTCTCATTGCTGCCCTGAGGCCTCTGGATGTACAGGACATTATAAAATAGACCACTGATGTCAGCTGGAGCCTCTTGTTATTACAGTGATGAACCTATGAATTTGTTACAGCTAGTAAATGTCAAAACCCCTAAACTAGACAGCTGGAGATATGAAGAAGACATCTTTCGTATTTGATTTTTCTTACTATTTCCAATAGGCTGAAAGACAGGTGGCTTCTGACCTTCAGCAGGACGAAGGAGATCAGTCCTGAGCAAGACACAGCAGACACCCCAGTGCCAAGCCCCGGAGGTGCCCTGCCATGTCATGTGAGCCACGGCTGCGCACAGGACACCCAGGCTCCTTGACAGTGCCTGCAGAAAGAAATAGGGCTTGGTTACAAGACTGACAGAAGGCCAGTGCTTCTGGGGAACAGGAACAGGCTACCACATTGCCTCTAGGTGATGGACGCTAAGGCGTGAGCTCTGCTCTGACCATTGAAGTCCCCACTGGAAGGCAGCAGCTCCCTCTTCCATGGCTCACGGACTAGCCCTTTCCTGACTACAAAGGGTCAGCGCACTGAATCAAGGACTTTGTCATTGAGCTAAGCAAAGAAAAACAAATCACTTCCCAGCCAAACAAGCAGGGGTCTTATATATGCAAGGGAGATTCTATGACATGCTTGGTAGTTCATCAATTAGGAGCATGCTTGCTTTAGGAAGAAGAACTAGGTTTGGGACTATCATGTACTAGTTGCAGCTATGTAGGGATGACCGCCTGCCTCCTGCATGCCCAGAGATCATTTTAGTGTCCTCGTACCTAATATTCTGATATTTTTAGCTCATACTCAGCATGGTGCTGATCGCATCATTTAGCTTTGGCTCATATGGTAAAGGCAGTGTGAATACGCAGCACAAAATACAACTAGATAGACCTTTAAAGCAAAGCATGCCCTCAACCTTGCGTGAAATTTCTGCTTTCAGAGCAAGTGATTCTTGTGTAGCTGTGGGGAATTTAACTGGCAACATTTCTAATAAGATAGAAATTTTGAATAGCAGCTCCTGATTAAAAAAATACCACGGTAGTTACTGTGTTACACCATTTCTCCTGTATTCCTATCAGTAATAGTGTAGTTTGAAAAATAACCACATGCTTTGTCCTGGACAAAATGCTTGAGGAGGACACATGGCCAGGAACAAACATCCAAAAAAATCCCCAGCCTGAGCTCTCAAGCGCGGGGAACTGGATCCCCACACTAGATCTGTGTATCAGCGCAGAATTACATGCGTATTATTGGGATTCAGTGAAGGGCTGGAAATATACCCTGGTATGGTGACTGGTGGGATCAGAGCCAGAAGTCTTTTATTGTACTGAACTGTGGTCACACCAATTCACATATTTTATTTTTTTTTTTTGTAATGTGGTACATTATAAAAAGGAACAAAAAACTTTGCCAAGTTGCTTCTTATGCCTGTGCCAGCCTCTGCCCCTTGACATGGAAAATGCCACTGGCTTGTTGAGGAGTGAGTATGTGGGGAGTGGGTAGAAGTATTTAAATACACAGTTGTCTGAACATGTGTTTCTAGGGCAATAACATTAAAAATGATACCTCACTTTTTTTCAGTGAGTGAAGCAGAAAGAAAAAAATTTGAAGAACTAATTTCTCCAGAAGAAGGTTGTTTTCCTTAGAAAAGTCAGGCTTCTCCAAAAAGATATGAAACAATGTTTGCAGTGCACAGAACAAAACACACAGAGAGAAAAAGACACTGCACAGCATGGAATTGCCTGTAGATATATTTCTTTATTAAAATTTTATGATTCTTAGAACATATATGATTTATTATGGCAATAACAACACAATACTGATAACAGTGGTGAGGGTTTTGTTAGATTATGGGCTAGCTAAGCTTTTCAGGTGTCTAGGAGCTTGTTTCTCTTTTAGAGCTAAAGCCCTCCCTGTCCCTCTGGGGTCTAAGTTACTGCTGGAAACAGTTCTCCAGAGTTCACTCCATTCGCCACTTTGAAAATATTCTGAACGTCAGACTTCATATGAAGCAATGCTGTCGACAGCTGGCCAGGCAAACACATTGCAGGAGGGTGTGTACTTCCAATCCAGAGAAAATCTCCCTTTTTTACCCATGCCCATCTTCATTTTCCATAGATCTGTCTCAAAATAATCCCTCTGAGTAAGTATTTGACAGTATAATACCAAAAGTATACCCAGCCACATAAGAAAAAGCAGCAATGAATCTCTAATCCTGGCATGGAAGAGAGGACTCCAGAAGCAAAACGTCTTTTTTTACTGTGACCTTTCTAATGCTGCTTTTATGTTAGCACACAGGTTGTGTGTTTTCCCTTTGAGGTAACAACTGTGAATTTATTCCTCTATTTCCCTTCTCTCTCAGAAGTTACAAGCAGGAATTTAGTTAAGAAACTGGGTACAGTATTACTTTTTGGGCAAGAGTAGTAATAAACCTGAGAGAGAAAACAATAATTGAAGAGCAAAAGAATTCTTAGTTAAATACCTTGTAAAGCCTGATGAAAGGGGCTACTGGTGGCAGCTTTCTTAGCCATGCCCGAATTGCAGACCTTCCAAGAACACAAATGCTAGCAGGATTGCTGTTTTCTTCACAGAAGTGTTAAATAAATGTTTTTACAATAAGCCTTTTCCGCAAGACATTTTAAATACAAGGCACTAAAAAGAAACTTTCTGCCCCTGATCTTACAAGCACTAATATCAATCTGTGTTCTGTGCAACCATATTTTTAATTATTCCAGCTTCCAAAGGAACATCAAAAAACTCATGCAGAATGATGAACTGACCATGAATGTCATTATCATGATCAATGAACAATCACCAGAGACAACTGAAGTGCAAAAAAGGATTTCATCTCACCAGGCATAAATATATGCTGCTGCTATGAATCACTCTTTAACGCCTTTAGCGTTTAGAAAATTCATGAGCTCTCCTTGAACGTTTCTTGCTTCTGTAAATCAGACTGTAAAATAAGACCATGTAGTGATTTCAAAAAGAGTCTTTCAGTAATCATAGTTGTGGGGTTTTGCTTTCCAAAACAAAATAGTAATGATGTGCAGGACAGAATAGCTTGTTTTATTTCAGCTACTTGGAGAGAGAGAAGTCCTCTACCATTTACAGTGTGGGTTCTCCCTGTTGCATGCTTTGTTTAATTATACAAATAAGATTTGAAAAACATATGTGGACGAGAAAATTTTGTTGCAGGAACAGAGATAAAACACACACACAGATTAAAGAAGGAAACATTTGTTTATTAAAAAGGAAAAGGTTCTGGATGGCAGCACAGAGTCAGACATGAGACAGATGAATGCATGCACAGCTGTTCATGTTTAAAAGCAGAATATAGACATAAATACAGTTAGATCTTTGCTCTGCTCTGCTGCTACAGTATTTTTATACAGGCGATTCAAAGGAATATCTGTCATAACTGAACACAGGGAAAAATTTATCAAAAACAGAGCACAGATTGCTAAAGCAATAATATCTAAAGGATAAGCAAAGACTAGAAAAGCCTTTCAAGATACGGTATAGCAAAATAAACTTAATTGTGCAAAAGCACAATTAATTAATTCTGTGAATGTGGAGATTAAACGTCGGATTCAGCTCCAAGTCAGAGAGCTTGTTCTTGTGTTTAAACAAAATGCAGGTAATTTCCCCCTGCTGTCATCACAGTTCCTGCTCTGTCGGAAGAAAAACCAGTGAAGCAGGAACGTACTTCAAAAGCAATACCTTATTTTTCCTATGATCTATTCAGCCTACTTCCAAAGCATACCAGAGAGAGAAAGAAGCTGATGAGGCCCCTGCCAAAGTGTGTTTTAATGCTTAGAGACAACGAGACCATCCTGAAAAAAACATAAAGGCTCAGGAAAAGATGGCCAAGTACTACAGGAGAGCAAAGCAGGCCTTACAAGAGAGACCATGAGCTGGTCCACGGGATACAAGTGCTTCCTCAGGGTTGCCATTCTCTAGCCTGGAGGACATTATATCACATTGGTTCTGCCACACTGACCTCCAGTTGTACTTTTACTTGCGTTGACTAAGATATCGCATAACTGTTCAATAGGCGAGTAAGTATAAAGGCATTTAAGGCAGCCTTTAGCATTTCACAGTTCAGTTTCTACAAAAGCAGAAATTTGGAAGTCTATTGTATTATGAAAGTTCATTTTTGGAAATGGTTCTGATGAGCTTCTTTAGAGGGCAATTGGAAATGTTTTCAATTTATAAATAAGGACAACATGGATTAACGACCAAATTGGATTAACTGCACAAAATGGATTACTATGAAATCGCAAGCATCATGTATAAACATTGCAGTTATTTAATATACATTCCCTATTTAAATATTCAGTTATCTTGCTATGTATTTTTGTACATAGTTTTCCTGCTTTTTGTTTTTAAAGTTAAGATTAAAATATTACACTGCATTCCTGTTCCACTTCTAACCCCAGTTCAGTTTTGACAGCCACAGAACATCAGTTTTCACACATCTATCTGTTTCTTTATAGAAACAATAAAAAAACACCTCTCACAAGCCTCACTAAGTTTATTTAAAGACCTGCAAGACAGTAGTATTTTATTCAGATTCTGAATTTCTCAGGAATCTCATGTATTACTGCAATAAAACTGCAAAGACATAAATCCCCTTCTTGTTACATGTAACTGTTATTTCAAATAGTTACAAATCTGAGGAGTTATGCTAAACATATTCCAGGGTACAGCAGTAGAAGAAAAGCTCCAAAGCTTTCCCTAATTTTTTTTAATATGTCTTAGATATTATAGCCTTTCAGCTGGATAAGAAAAATACATGACCATCCGTCAGAAACCTGCACAGAGACATATGCATGCTGAAGTCACAGAGTCACAAATTTTCCGGTGAATGTATGATGGGCCGAGGGTACAGCACACTTAAGTGTGCCCCGGATGAAACACCTGGGCGCATGCTGGTTCTCTCTACAGGGAGAGTGGCACAACAGACCACACCAGTATGAATTCAGCTAGAATGGAGACCTGTTAGTGGACCCAGAGACAGGTTTCCCAGCTCCTCTGCTACCTCCCAGATATAACCTTTGGGAAAACACTGGCAGAAGACACCTAGAGGGTATCTTCCTCAAGAGATATCACAGGTAGTGCCATGTGGCAATATACAATTCCATAGTACACCAAGGGATATTTTATTAGATAAATGTGACCAACAGGGTTTTTTTACAACATGGACCTGTTGAAGCCAGTTCAGAGGAGGGCCACAAAGATTATCAGAGGGCTGGAGCACCTCTCCTAGCAAGACAGGCTCAGAGAGTTGGGGTTGTTCAGCCTGCAGTAGAGAAGGCTCCAGGGAGACCTTACAGCAGCCTTCCAGTACCTAAAGGGGGCCTACAGGAAAGCTGGAGAGGGAGTTTTGACATGGGCATGTAGAGATAGGACAGAGGGAATGGCCTTAAGCTGAAAGAGGGTAATTTTATTAGATATAGGGAAGAAATTCTTCACTATGAGGGTGGTGAGGCACTGGAACAGGCTGCCCGGAGAAGCTGTGGATGCCCCATCTCTGGAAGTGTTCAAGGCCAGGCTGGATGGGGCTTTGAGCAACCTGGTCTAGTGGAAGGTGTCCCTGCCCATGGCAGGGGGGTTGGAACTAGATGGTCTTCGAGTACCCTTCCAACCCAAACCGTTCTGTGATTCTATGATCTACTAGTCCATCTTCAGCATTCAATATTCAGGTAAACACTAAATATGTGTGTGTGTGTGTGTGTGTGTGTGTGTGTGTGTGTGTGTGTGTGTGTACAGACAAGCAAGTAAGTGCAGTTGTGTCACCTAGTATTTGCTGCTGTCACTGATGGGAAAACGTCCTAGAAGACATCTGACAAAATATTGTTACAATCACTTTTAACTATTAGCATTCCTGAATTACTATTTTTTCCTGTATGGAATAGTTCAGCATTTCATTTCCTAAGCATCAGCCAAAGCTGGAGAGCTGTGTGACTGTGACCAGCCGTGGGCAGCTCAGCGCACACACCCCCACGAGGTGGAGCTCACAGCACTGTCACGGAGCACCCTGCTACACTGGCAGGCATCTCAGCTGCCCAGTGCAATGGAAATCCACAGCAATGTCAATTACAGGAGATGGAAACAGCATACTACAAGTACAGACCGTGATTCTAATTTTATTGCATGAACCTTCTAACACATCAGCATCATCAGTTCTCCGAATTCTTCAGAGCTGACCATCAGGCTCCCGTTTTCCTCCAATTGCCCTTGGGATGAGGTTAGAATTGGGGTGATTAAGTCCTTTTTCTCAACAAAATCAAAATCCCAAAACAAGGAATTAAAAAAATGCCAGAACACACAAGGTCTTTCTCCCTGCACTAGGGCTGAAACTAGAAAGCAAGGATGAAAGAAAGAAAATATGCAGCAAATAATAAAACACAGTGCTGTTCTGTGCAGCAGTTGACATTGGGCCACAGGGTTTGCTCTAATTATAGAAAATACTTTTTTACTCAAAAATCACTACTATTACCCAATAAAAACACACCGTGTTGAATATTGGGTTAAAAGTAACTTTGTTTTGTAGTGGATTTTCAGTGATTTCATGGCAGCAGAGCTGAGCGCTTCCTAACTCTTAAATGGACATTCAGGGCTGAAAAGAAAATGGTCCTCCTGGGGATGGAGGTGGACTGCAGTTCCCCTTCTGCCAAAGCAGATGCCAAGGGACCATGCTCTAAAGGAATTGATCCAAGTTCAGCACAAAGAGGAGGAAGATTATTTTGGATTTCTGCATGATTTCAGTGAATGATTTACAGGGCAACCCCCCAAGTGTAGGTGAATATGGGGGGATGACTAAGAACACACAGACAAAGAGTTCATACCTCTGAAGTAGAGTGTGCTTCCATGGAAAACACTGCTATGACTATAACCTGCCTGTGTGGCAGTAATTCCAGTATACGTCAATGTATGCTACTGTGAAGAGGTATTAAGAATGTAGTTACTCTGTGCATAAACAAGTTGAAGTGTTTTTGCAACATTTTGTACTATGTGTTGAATACAAAAAGAAAAAAGTGAAACTACACTGGTACCATTCGCACAAGCATATTTATTATATAAATATTTTATAAATTACGAGATTTTAATTATAAATGTAAACACTTCTAGGAAAATAATGTTTTATATTCTTATTAATGTTTACAACTAATATAAGGCACATAGTGCAAAAATACATTTCTGATGCAGAGATCACAAAATAGTTACCTACATGTGTTATCTAAAAAGTAGCTGCTTACACTTCTGTGGTACAGTATTGTTTTTAATTAATACATATTGTTAATTCATGGCTAACTCTTCATGGGTAAAAATATGATACAGCTGCCATTTGATCTACCAATTGTACTGGCATGCAAGATAAATATTTGGTTTACAGAATGCACATTGTCAGAAAAAGCACATATAGTTATCTGGTACATAATGTATGTAGAAAATTTTATTCTGAATACCTGAGAGTGGCCCTGAAATGCATTATCTTTATATGAGTACATTTCTACAGTTCTGGACTGTAAAGTAACACAACACAACTAATCAAGAGCTAGACCGTTTTATAAACCTTGTAACTTTTTCATACACTTTTCTGAAGGAAAGAATTTTAACTAGCAGATGTTAGAACTGTATTTACAAACACTGAAAAATGAAACTGACACCACAACCACTGTGGGGCCTGATGCGGCTTCTGCCCAGCGTTTCACCAAGGTTCCTGAAAATTGTAGAATCAGAATACAAGAGGGACACAGGCTACAGCCTTTACTAATATGCCATCGGCCAGTATAAAGGAGTAAGGCATATATGGGAAGTGTTTAGTTAAATACATATTTGTGCAATCACATATTAGATGCTACGGTAAAGAGAATGCACTATTTTAACAGTACACTGGGATGAGAAGTATGGATTCAAAATTAGATTTCCAAACAATTTGTTTCCTTATTTTCTTTTCCTGTAACCACAACAAAACTAAGCCTAGACATTTAAACAGGTGCTATAGAGACTACAAAGGCTAAACCACGCTTCTCAGGGTTACTGCTAGTATTTGAGCACCACAAAGAAAATAATGAAATGGATGAGGAAAAAAATGTTTACTGACAGAGGAACACACAGGACTATAGAAACTATCTCAAGTATGTTGGTTATATGCTTTTCTGCTGTAAGTTTGTGACAGATAACTCCTAAAAGGTTTCACAAAATCTGTCATATTTGAAATTATTACCAGTCTTCTCTATATAGCAATAACTCTTTCCTTTCTATACTTTAGTACAGTTGATCAAGAACAGCAGTAGGGTGTAAATTTTATGGAATACTGCACAAAGAATTCCACTAATTAGTGGCAGGTAAAATATTACAATTATAGTACAATTCAGACTGTTACCAATGGTAGTAATCTCAGTGCAATGTACTTGCTGATACACACTGTACATTGAATGAATGCCTCCCCATTAAAACCTGAAGGTTTATGGTTGTGATTTATGCACTTACTAGCCCCAAAACAGACAACACATCCCTGAATAAACACTGAAGAAAACAGGAATTCTTAGTAGTGAGCACCGCAGTAACGACCATTACAGAGATGAAAGAATTTAAATATATATATATATACAAAGCACCTACAATTTGCACTTAAATGGCAGATGTCCCTGCTTTGATGCTCTTACCACATCAGAGTTCTCACTGTATTTGAAGCTGGAGACCAATAATTGTGTTAGGAATACATTTCCCACAAAATCCTCCACATCTTCCATATATTTTAGTACCATCCTGAGGATCAGACAGAGAACAGTCAATCAAGAAAAGTGATTGAAATCACAGCTGTACAAAAAGCTCCTGGAGGTTTGCACACAATAGGCATTTTGACATATCGTACCTACAAATACAGCATCAAATTAGCAAAATAGGCGCAGAGATCCTTTCTCAGTATCACTGTACACCTTCTTTCCCAGCTTACCACCCAATGCTGTCTTAAACTGCACATGCTTACTGTTCTTGTTCAACGGTTCTTTTGGTTTCCCACACAATCCTACCTGTAAGGATCCTCTGTAGTAGGGTATCTTTAATAAAATGGGGGGGGGGGTTGGGGTGTTGTGGTTTGGGGTTTTTTTTGAAGTATTATTAAGTATCTTCGAAACTTTTAACAAACCTGGTTACTATAACAATAGGCTCTTAAAAATCTGTAAGAGAAGGGTAAGCAGGCAGTGTTGATCTGGATTAGATTCTGGGCAGTGTGATTAAATGTGGTTTCTGCACTGCATCTGGAAGAACACTTAGATGTGTCAGAGACCTTTAACACTATTTTTGATTCACAACTAGCTTTCACTAGGAGAGTCATCACTTGCAGCTCTGGAGGTGTAATATTCAACTGAGCAGGTAAAGGAGAACAACATTGACTTACGTGGGATTTGTGTATGTCAGCAGTTGCATAGTTGCCCTGAGCAATCCACCTAACTGTACTGGATAATCTCAGACCTGTTCCAGCCAAATTAATGCTGAACTGTCCCTAACACACACAAAAAAAAAATAATAAAAAAAAAATTGGTAAGATACAGAGCTGATAAACAGAGTTCAAAACACTAAAATACTTTACATTGGCATATCTGTGCATATCATGTAGGGTATATCTAGACATTAAGTACTCAAAGGTACTAAAGGTTACCTACACTGCATTATACTCTTTTTTTGGACACAGTACAGACACCTGAATGGGTTATTCTGCAATGAGTAGTACCTGTGCATCAGCTGCTCTGTAGCATGTCTGCAGAGTCTGAACACAGAACTAACATCAGACAATTCAAATTATTTTAGCCTTCTTTCTACATATTAAATTTTAAATTACAAAAGATATGGATGTTCAACATGCAAGAATGAGGAATTTTCTGATGAGTTTCTTGGAAGACTTTTGTGTTGGTTTGGTTTTTTTTAAGTGCCTGAACATTTGGAAATAATGCGATCAGGACCTACTGCTATCCGGAAATTGGACAAATCACGTCTTTGCCATCTATTCTCAAATTTTTGCAAGTACAGTGTCCAAGCATCTTCATCTTATCTTCCATTTGTTTTTAGTATAAGAAATAACATAATTGAACATGAATGTAAGACGAGGTTCAAATAGATAAATTTATTGCTAAATTGAATGTTTTGAAATACAAACCATTCAAAACAATTTATTAATTCTAAAATTTGTGCCTATGCAAATATATACTCTGAAAACTAGCTTGAGAAGAGTCACTTCATATGAGAACAAGAAATATATCAAAGCAACAAACTGCCCTGCTTTATAAACAAACGGGTACAGAAAATTATTAAATTGCATTCACATTGAAGTGCAATATGTTGGGAAGAAGTACGATGTCCACAAAGAGCCTAATGGTCAGTATAGCCATTGCTACAAGCAGAAAACACCTCATAAAATTCACTGAAGACCCAAATTTCCATATTCAGACTTGGTTAAAATGGCCTAAATTCTGAGATCAAAGCTTTAGCAAAGATAACATTTCTGTTATGTATGGTAGCTTCTCTATTTTATTGCTTAATATTGTCATATATATCTATTTTCATATATATATATATGAATATTTGTGTGGGTATATGTATGTGTGCATGTATAAAAATACAGCATTCAGCCTTTATTCTTACGATTCACTGAAGTTCCTTCATAAAAATTCAGTCTTACATTGTTTGGTATGGCAGATTTGTTTTAAGCACTCGTATACTCAGGCTGAACTAACTTAAGTTTATACGGATAGCGTAGTGGAAGATTTCCATTTAATGGATCAAGCATCTGGAGGAAATGCATACAAACAGTGTGGAATTCTTTTCACAACTAACAGGCCCAAAGATACCATTTTGCAAAAACAAATGAGAGGTGCTATGTACAGTTATAATGACAGGTTATCAGCTGTCTGACACGTCATGCAGCATACTCAAGGTCAGGAACAGATTTGAAGGACGGAAAGCACAGGAATGGGGGCCTTTTTACTGCATTAAAACATCAGTTTCAGTACAGTTCTTAAAGATGGAAATGCATCAATGCAAAACCATGTAAGCAGAATGATTTCCCAACAGAAGCTGCAGATTACAAATAGATTTGTATTGTACTAAGCATAAAGAGTTTGCAGGTTGAAGGTATCTAATCCAACTGTTTCCTTGTCAGGGGTTAAGTCTGCCTAACTTAGGCACTTCATTTGAACCTAAATTGTATGTAAATTGTCTCTAGCTGCCCTTGAATGTGTCCACCCACACAGCCTGTCTTAAGTTTAAGCACCTAGGACAGATGGACAGCAGGAATTCACTTCCACACAAGTCTGAGCTAGTCAATCTTAACTCTCTTTATCATCAGCGAAAAGAAATATACACTTCTAGATGACCACTGACCTCATGGTAAGGTGTTTTAATAGGGTAAGATAAACTGATCTGTTTTCTAGGGAATCCCATTTCCGCTAACAGACTCCAAAGACAGCCTGGGTTGACTAGTGCGGACTAGGGCTACGTCTGCATTAGCAAGAAGGGCACTGCATGACGAGCAGGTCCCTAGAGTGGAAATGTTGGGTCAGAGAGCCCAAGGTCTATATACATTACACAGATCAGGGTTTTACTTCAGACTAACTCTCATCTAGTCCCGTAGACTGAATCCTCATTAGCAGTTAGAGTGCATTAAGATCCTTCTTCTGGAGCTCACTCTTTGATTTAGTTTCATCCAGAAGGCATCCCGTCCATGTCTTTCAAGATCACTCCATGATGTGAACCAACAGACAGTAAACTGGGACAATACGGAGATTAATTTAAAAAGCACCATCCAATCCAAACTAAAACACTAATGTAGGCACACCAATGGATATATACATTTTATATTATACTGCTAAACAGGACTGATTTCCTCTGCTAGTCTTCAAGGATATGAAGGATCAGGAGAGAAAGAGAGAAAAGAGAAGAAAAATTCTGCAAGACTGTAGAAACAGAAAGTCACTGGGAAAGAAGAAAGATTAAGAAGGTATTAGGGGAAACAAAGGATACATCATGTCCACAGGGAGGGAAAGCAATACATGAAATACATAGAAAGCTGGATATACATGCATGGACCCTAAAGGGAAAGTGTGGAGTAAACAATTTAAGGGAGAAAAGGGGGAGTGAAGGGGAGATGGTGGAACAGGATGGAGAAGAGTAAGAAAAAAACACCTCATTAATGTAGTACACAGACTAGACAGAACAGGAGACTGGTTTAGAACTTTACAGCTCCAAATCAGTCAAACAGATTTTATTTTTTCCTCTCTTACATGCACATTTCAAGGAGGTAAGAAATTAAATACCTGTGGACATCTGACAGCACTGTAGCAATCTCCAGCTGTAGCAAATGGAATTGCTCTCCCAAGTAGAGTCTGAGCAAAAAGAAAATCTGTGGCTAGAAAACAGAAAATTACTCAGCACTGAAACTGCTGCATTAAAAGTTCAGGTAAAACAGCATGAAAAGGCATTAACATCGGGGTTTTCTAGTTTGGTTGGGGGGGGGGGTGTTGTTTGTTTGGAGGGTTTTTTTGTGTGTTTTGATGTGTTGTTTTAGAACTTATGTTTTAAATATTTATTTTGGTTAATGCAATACCAGTCAAACCTACAAGCCCAGTTCTCTTCCTGAGATAAGAGGGGACTGGGAGGAGGATGGATCCGCACTTGGAGACAGCTCCAAGTGAGGTGCTTGTCAGCCACCTTGCCGCCTTGAGGCAGGGGTGGAAGTGCTGCAAGATTCCTTGCACATTTACTATGTCTGCCAAGGTCTGAGAAGGGACTAACCACAGCATAGAAGACTTTTCCAAGAAAAACATGCCAGGGGCTAAAAGGAAATGGAATAATGAGAGTAAAACCTTAGAAACTGAAGCTAGTTCACATGTAAAATATGAACTGTAAGACTCATGACACAAACTAACAAGGGGATTAGTGGTGGTTTCTCTTTTTTCTTTGAAATTCCCATTGAATTCCTAATGGAAATAAGAGTTTTGTTTGCCCCAAAATGGCCCAACGGGATCTATAAGTGGGTCAAAATGGTAATTTGATAATTATGACCATGTGCAATTTCAATAGGATGCTAAATTTGTTATAGATTTCAATAGAATGCTAAACTTGCCAAAATGCTTACTTTTAATTTGCATAGAAGCTACATCAAATCTTATTTTGCTAAAAACTGTGAAGCCAGCTGCAAGGTAATCATTTCGACAGGCACAGTCTTGCCTTCTGCTTCCGTTGAAAGGACATTCATATGGATTCTGCAGCCTAGAGAATAGCAAAAATTTAAGATTCCTTTTGACATTTTTCTATAACATAACATCATAGTGAAAAATAATTGCATTGCACTATGCCACATAAAAATACTGAACAACAGCTACTTAACAAGAAGCTCAGCTGTTAATCTTGGCTCAGCTGAAACAGTAATATGGATTGAAGCAATTTCTACTAAAGTTAAGACAGAAAATTTAGAGCAACTAACACAATTTCAGCCTGGAATTATACACATTTCTGCATATGTGTTCATAAACCTGAATAGCCCAAACAGAAAATCAAGAAAAGAATTCTACTCATCTGTTCTCACAGGAGGTAAATATCATTTTATTCTTTTATTTTGGAAGGGATAAATGCACTTCATGAAGTTGCAAAACCACTTTTATACCTGAATCCATATACTTCAGAAAAATTGTCTGCTTCACCTTTCACCAATGTCAAATATTCTTTGGGATTCTCTAAGTGCATGCCTGAGCAATAAATCTGGAAGAAAAAAACACAACCATTTAGCAAAATCTTTATTGGAAAAATATTATTTCATAAAAATATGTGCTCATAAAAACTCATAAATATTAAGATTACCTTTATTATCCTTCCCTTAACGTTAAGTAGGTATTCACCATCCTTTCTAATCCCTTTCTTAATCTGGATGTCTTTGCAGGTGGTAAGAATTTCACCTTCAAAATGAATTATCAAATCATATATTAATGTATTTCATTTATAGAAATTAGTTTTAGGACTTACTTTTGCATAACTGTGCTCCAAGCGTATTTATAGCTTTTCTGTAAGTAACCTGGGAAAACATTAACTTCAGCTGATAATTACAGCTGTCACTTACATTCTTCTTCACGGCAGATCTTTCTGGCATCTGGTTTTAAATGTGGCAGGCACAAGTCACTGGATAAGCCATTTTCAGCCATACATTCCACAGTTCTCTCCTTTACCCCCACTCCACAAGACACTGAGCACTAGATGCGGATAGTCAAGAGTTAGTTTAGAAGGGAGTAAATAATTAATATAATTATGTCAGCAAATTAGTCTTGGCATTCATTTGTGTTTAAGGCAGCTATCAAAAATGAGCTTGCACATCTGTACTCACTTTAGTCCACTTCCCCACTCTCCAGGTAGCTGCTTGTGAGCATTCTTTGATATCACATTTATAAATGTATGGGGATGGCTCTACTGGGCATTCTCGGTACACTAGAGTTCGAAGGCCACGGGCATGCTGATTTTGAACAGAATGGATTCCAACACAGTACGTGATCCTCTGCTGGTAACCAAACCCACAGCTGGCTGAGCACTAAAATAAAATCCCCAAGCACAGGCATTATTTCTGTGAAACTGAACCTTTCTGCAGCATTGCAATTCCAGATAAGTCAGCTTTGATCCTGGCTTTGGCGAAAGCCTGTAATTTGATGCGTGCCACCTCGGGGCTGTGCATTGGCATGTAGAGGTGAAGGTCTACAACAGTTATGCACGCAAAGAGATGGCAAGTCCCATGCTGCCCTTTTCTCAGAGCTCACGGAGGGTGCAGAGCAGTTCCCTCTCAGCTGCACTACACACACACATAGGTAGTGCGGATGTGTAAGGGAAACAAGGCACTGATCTGTCACTTCACTGAAATCAAGGAAAAGATTTTAGTTTACTTCAGTGAGATCAGCTTGCAAGAGATTTTCTGGGGAGCCAGCAGAGGAACCTTGCTGGTAGGGGCAACCATCCTCTAGCTGGTGTTCACAGGTCCCAGAGGGGCTACCAGAAGACTGATAACGATCTTAATCTACAAGTTAAATCTTTATCTACTTAACCTACAAAAAATCTACAATAATGATGGCTGATTGGAAGGTTCAATGTGGAGAAAGTTTATACATCCACATTCAGGTGAAAATACTTCGGGTTGTTTTTTTTTCTCTCTACACACATGATGTACATTTTACAGCAATAGAATGTTCTTAAACATAAAATTATATAAAAGATGTGAGAGCGGTATAATTAGTTTACCTGTGACAGTTCTGCTGTAAGCACAACATATTTAGAGGGAGCTATCCTGCATTTTTTCGTTGATGGAGGCTTTGTGGCAGAATCACAGAAGCTTTCATCCACTTGGATCTGGTGTTCATCCACACACTTAACCTTCTGGTATATTTCCTTTTTTCTGTATGATGCTGAGCACTGAGAGCAAGAAAAACAGTCACAGGTTTTGTACTTAAACTAGCCATTTACACAACAAAGTTATTGACTGATCACCACACACCAGTAAAACCCAGACAGCAATACCTTTTATGGCAGCTGCTATCAGTGCCAGACTAACTCACTGAATAAAAATCCTTTACTTTGTTTTCAAGGTTCAGGTACCTCTAATCAGCTGAAAAACCAAGAGCATTTAGTGACATGACCTTGTTAACTGTTGGGTGGGAGAGGGGAGAAAATGAAAACATCAGGCCAACATGATCGGTTGAGTGTAAAAGGGTACGAAGAGGGTAAAGAACCAAAAAAGGTATTTCAGTGAAAAATGAAAGGAATAAGTTGGTCTTGAAAACAAAATAAGAGTTCCTGGAAGCATGTACATGATATTATACTGATAAAAGAAAAGAAAACATAACAAAACCACCTGTTAATGAAGGCAGTGGCAGCTTTGGGCAGCAGTATCTGTTGAGCCTTTGCCCTTTGAGTGTCCTCAGACCTCTCCCCATGGCAAGCTGGTAGGATGGGAGGGTCATCATAGTTCTGCCAGGACAGAATGAGAACCTTGCTGCCTTCAGAATCCAGAAAAGTGGAGGTACAGGCTAAGTAATACATATCAACAGCATGTCCTCAGCTATGATGCCTCAACCAACCTGTTTGAACTTGATGTGAGAAAGAAGGAAGGCTTGAATACATGAACTCTAGTCTCAGCAGAGGCAATAATCAATACCACCACCTACTACAGTCAGACCAAAACCTAACTTCAGAGTGATTTGGACCCAATAGCAGTCAATTAGAAGAGTCATCAGGGTCTGACACATAGGTCAAGAATACTGTTCAAATTTTATTATTATTGACTCAAAGAAGCAACTTGAAGTAAAAAGAACAGGTGCTGTATAGTAAAACAGCTCTGCCAGAAGAAACCTCTAACTTTATCAAGCTGGATCCTCAAAACCTCAGAGGATGGAGACTGTACGAATTCCCCGGGCAGTCTGTTTCACTGCCTGACTTGTCCTCCTGGAGAAGAATATCCATTTTTCATCCATATATCCATTTTCATCATAATATCCAGTTTGAACCTTTCTGGCTTCACCTTACTCCTGTTGCTTCTTGCCATCCCACCATAGGATACTGTGGTGAGCCTGGCTTGATCTTCTTGGTTAACATCTTTGCTGTTACTAGAAGGCTACTGCTAGATCTGCCCAAAGCCGTCTCTTCTCCAGGCTGAGGAAACACAGATCCTCCAGCCTCTCCTCACCTGGCAAGTGCTTCAGCTCCCAGCCTACTTGGAGATCCTTTGCTGAATATACTCTGGTTTGTCAATCTCTTTCTTGCACTGGGGAACCAAAACTGGATGTAGAAGCTAGATATGATCTAGTAAGTGCTGAGAAACAGAGGGCAATGATCACTGCCCTTGATCTACTGGCTGCACCCCTGTTTGTGCAGCCCAGGAAGCTGCTGGCTGCCCTTGCTGCCAGGGCACAGGGCTGGCCCACACGCAGCTGCTCACCGGGGCCACAGGCTGTCCATTCCCAGCCTGGGCTGCCGCAGGAGTGCCTGCTTCCCAGGGGTAGCGCTTCCCATTTGTCCTCATTGCATCTAATGAAGTTCCTGTGGACCCATTCCTACTGTATATCTGGGTCCTCTGGATGGCAGCTCTGCCCTCTGGCATAGTAAATAGACTCCCCAGTTTAGCATCATCTGCAAAGTTGATGAGCAAGGAACTGAACCCCAGGGAACTGCTCTGCAGATTTCACTAAGCACACTATTGAAAAGAGCTGCAAAATATACACCTGGGTTTGCAAACTTCATTTGACCCGAAAGCTCTAAACATAAAGACACCCAGCTAAACCATCATTCAGATGAAAAGCTTTAGCTTTTTATTCTTTTCACACGAGCAACAGATTAATAGCCAAAACAATCAATAATACCATGTTATTGATGTGGAAAAACAACAACCTTATCACATCTGAGCAACAGCCTGTCAGCAGTCTTTGTAGTGGGGAGGTTTCTGAGGGAAAAAAAAAAATCTGACAAAAAATATCACTTGCATTAGGTAGAGGTAAGGTCATAAGACCTAAGGATAAATTTAAGCATTGACTCATGATTAGGGCAGCAAGTGCTTATAACCTCCCAATCTTCCTGAGCGATTGCCTTCTTTCTTGAAAAGGTGAGGTGACAAAGACGATTGCAGGAAACCAGAGACAGCAACTAGACTAAACCAGCGAGAGGTGCACCTACCCATCCAGAAGATCTACAAGAGGTTGTGGCCCAGCAGCAGAAGCCATACCTGCATTAAGCCTCTAAGAAACCCCGTCACTCAGAGAATGAAAATGTTGTAAGGACTTGCACCAGGGGATGGAGCCTGAACGTGGTCTGCTAGTGGGACTTACAGAAATCTTTTAACAGCATGGAGCAGCAGCTCAGAATATTGGACACATAAGGAATAACCCAGTCATGAGGTAATGGGGACAGGCAGAAGAGTTCTTTTCATCATGCTTTATACACTAGCCTTGCAGACATTCTTCTCTTTAGTATAAAAATGCATATTTGGTGGGAGAATGCTGGCAGCTGCTGGCAGCCAGCCTCCCAGCTGCACGCTGAAGAAATGCTAGATCTGGAAATTTCTCTGCTATGCTGTGACCGGTGAGGCAAGGAAATGACTCACAAGCGCTCAGAGCGGAGACAGCTGCGCAAAATATTGCGAGTTCGGTGGATGATGTACTGCACCAGGAGCGGAATACAGATGGACAGACACTTGAACTACTATTAATACTAGATGTACTATATACATACAGATGTATATATACATACACGCATATATACGCAGGGCTATATATGAGTCTAGTGAAAGAAGGGAACTATATGCAGGAATTTCAAGCAAGCAGCAATATCCAGGTGGAAGAAGTTATGAACTAGGCCAGAAGAGGTAGTGAAACACAATGCATTTGTAGTGGAGTGCTCCAAATACCCAGCTGGAGTATACAAATGTTTGAAGGAAAGGAAAATTCACCCTCATTCTCTGAAAGTGTGTATTTGTGCTAAAAGGACATTCTACACAACTTCCACTAATTCCTGATCTTAACAGCTTCATATGAGAAGAGAACACTTCAAAGAAACATGCCAGCTTTCCCTCAGTATAGCTTAACAGAGGAATATATGTATGTCTGGACTGCATTAATATAATCCAGGTTTTGCAGAGCACCAACAAATGACATATATTAACAGTAGTCACTTCCACGGGATCGTGTCCCTGAGACTTTAGAGCCTTCATATTCAGAGTTGCAGGGGGATTTCCCTAGGAAATTGAACAGCACAGATTATTAAGATGCCACAAATGCACAAACTGGGTTTTTGTTTAATGTTACAGTAAGAGACAAACTCTTCCGTATACCGTTTCAGGTATTATGCATAGTTTTTGGTCTCCTCTCTCCCTCTCTCTTTATGTATGTTTGTATGTTTGCATACATGGATACAAAAGTTTGTAACTTTTTAGCATGTGGAAAACAGTCATCACATCTTTAAGAATTACAGCTCCCTCCTGAAGGTATCTTTAGATTTTTCTTAAATATGAAAATGTGTGTTTGGGAGAATGCTGAGTTTTGTTTTGTTTCTTATCTTTTCTGGTAAGACCTTCACACAGAACTTCTTGAAAACCCTGTTGTCTAAAGGTTTTACCTCCAAGGTTTTTACTTCCAGCTGACATTTCACTTCTAGTCTTAAGAAGTGATTTTTTAAAAATGATATTTAGTAATGAGGTTTTATTAGACACTTTATGCTCTATGTAAATAACTCTGTATTCAAATTAGAGTTCTGTCAATAGGGACCTGCTCAGAGCTCTGCCAGAGCTTTTGTCTACCACAGTAAACAAGCAAATCCTGTATAAGAGAGTAAACAAAGCCTTTGACATTTTTTGTCACTCTTTTTAGTTTTGCAAGCCTGACCTTCCAAATATTGAACATGGTCACTTGTTATTCTGCAACGTAACAGCTATTAGAAATGTATCCAAATGTGAAAAGGAAAACAAGAAAAATATGACATCATTCAGTTACTTCATACAAGTTGAAAGCCTTACTTACATCTTCCCATTCATCTACCAGCCACTGGTACTGCATGCAGGCAGGCAGCCAGCAATGCCTCTTGCTAGCAGGCCGGGTATCACGGTTACACATTGCATCACTCACTTGACCCAGATCCTTCAGCTGACAGTAGATGTCCCTTTGCTGAATCCCCACTCCACAGGATACAGAACACTGAAATGGATCAAAATTTGTCACATCAGTGTGAAAAGAGACAGTCCCAGGAAGGTGGTACAGTTACCATTATTACAAGTTCTTAGGATATTACTTAAAATACACCTCACAGCCCCTACCATACTAGTGTTTCATTATATCTGAAGAAATATATGTTGAAAATGTAAAACTACAATTGCAATAAAAAATTGCAAGAAATATGGAAAACAAATACATCAGAGTTACCTAGACTGATCTTCCTACTTTTAATTCACAGGAGGAGCGATCACTATAGGCGTATGCAAAGAAAAAGCTTATATTTTTTGCGAGATCAAACAGTTTAATTTCTGAGTTTACATTATTCCTTTATTAGAGACTGACAGCCTCGTCTGTTATTTTGAAATGCAAATATTAAAATCAAAGAAAAAATCTCAGTATTTCAGGTTCGAAAAATCTTGCAAATGATGCAGTATTTTGAGGATACTTCTCTTTCTTTTGCAGGTGGTACTAAGTATTTTGAATCCTGAGGCGCTTAAAAAGGTTCAAATCCTTCTTGCCACATGCCTCTTTTCCTCCATCCCAGCCAAAGGTCCGTCACTACAACACTAAGGTTTGTGGAAATAGACAGCCCCCTTTTCCCCCAGCTAGAAGGTCCCAAAACCTGCCTGAAGACTCAAGGCTGAGCATAAAGTAGATATTGCTCTATGAAGTGTGGTCAGATTGTGGAGAGCGGTAATGTGTCTTTATGAACGTGGGGAATTCTATTTTGAAAGAGCGAGTGAAATGCAAAATATTGGATGCACTCAGTTCCACGCAGCTTCACAACAAGGTGAGAGATGTTTTACAAGACTAAACCAGGAAAAAGACCAGTATTTGTGACTACAAGCCCTTTTTCTCATCCTTTCTTCACAAACCTGGCTTCACTTCAGTAATTCATATGACAGCAATTATTGTGATATTAAATTCATCACTGAAGAAGTAAACTTTAAAAATTTACTGTTATTTTTGAATTTACAAGGTAAGCTGAGGAAAGTCCTAGAGTACCCGTCCAGTCCAAGATTCAGATTACCAAATACTTCCAGTTTTCACTGATAATTACTTTTAATTACTCTTAACAGAAAGAAAAAGGAAATATAATGAACTACTGTAGATTTCATTGTGATGTGCATATTAAAAAACCCTTCCTGACAAATTTTTCCATTGAAGCAGTGTGGCATAAATATGACCTCGTCCTGTGCTCTCATAGAGAACATTCTAGCAGATTTTACATACCTCTTTCCATCTGCTGGCCTTCCAAGCAGGACATCTTCCAGCTCTACATATTTTGTATGTTCGTGGCTTTTTCAAATGTCTGCAGTTTCGTTCCTCTATTTTAGCTTGGAAACTATTAAAACAATGCACATCACGAAACTTCAAACCTTTTCCACAGGAAACAGAACACTGAAAAGAGAAGTGTATTTCATTACTGTACTAAAAATCTCAAAGTAATAAGAAAACCAGAAAAAGCTGTGGCCTCACCCAAAATGGACTCTATGATTATTAGAATAAGCTTCTGTGTTATGACACATCTACTGTATGTATCTGACATTTCTGTGTAAGCTCTCTCATACAGAGCATTACTGACAGATGCCAAACATCTCTCGTCTTGCTCATTCATTGACGTCATCATTAACAAACACCTGAGCTCAGCCACCCATATCCATGCAGCAGACAGATAATACGACCTCACAAGAACATGCTCTAGCAGCCTTCTGTTTCCAGTATGTACATTGCTATTTTCATGTAAGCATGATGCTTATCAAAAGCATTAAAGAAAAGAAAACGCAAAATTGTGGGTATGCATGTTTTCAGCTATTAGCCTACAAAGTCTGCTCTGACACCTCCTTTCCATGAGCTTTGGGTGTCTTGCTGTATGTGGCAAAAAGGCAAGAGAAGAGGTAAGACACTATAGGTTATGGTGCAGTCCTTGGAGGCATGGCCTTGCCCTACCACCCTGGTATACTATATCCTAGGAACTTTCTGGAGGAAACACAACTTTCTGGAGCTCTAGGACTGACTGACCTCTCTCCCATGTAAAACCAGCGGGGCTGCAGATGGGTTTTGTGACACCCACGCTGGCAGTACACATGATTAGAGCGTGTCTGACTGATCAGTCCCTTCTGCAGAAAGGGCCATTCCTCTGCTAGATTGCTGGACTGCTGTGAGACTTTAGTGAGGCTTGATTTTAATTCTTCAGATTAGGGCTGTCCTATTTGCCTGCAAAGCAGAGCTGCAGGTCCTAGGGAACTTCCAGTCAAAGAAGGAACATCTGAAGCACTTCCCAATTAGGTGGCTACACAGCAGACTTATCTCAGACCACAAGAATTGTGAATGTAAGCATTTAAGTATTTCTTTATTTTTTTTAATCTTGTAATTGTCCTATTTCACACCATCCTATCAAAAAGTTTTGATCAATGGAGAAAATTCCCTTCCTGGAAAAAGAACATCCTTAATTTGTTCTAGGATTTCCTCCATACCTTACTTTACGCTTGGACAAATATTTCCTACACAATCAGGTAGAGAATTAATATTAAAATAAAAATTTAATTTCTAAGTGGATGTGAAAAAAAAGGACTTAAATCTAAATTTACATCATCATCTATGTCACTAGCATTACATGCTAACTTAACCAAGCACTTTTAAAATACATATATCTTCTATTTTCAGAAAATGAGGTTCATAAAGCTTTCAGTACAAAACCTGGCCTGAGAACAACAGCTGGAGAAAAGTTTTCAAAATACAGAACAAGCAACTATAATAAATTAACCTGCTAGGTAAGAAACATTTTTTGCAATAACAATAACTACCCTTTGTTAAACAAAATCTCAGCTGACTCACTTGTCCTCAATACCACAAGGATTCCTATGTGTCCCTAAAGATTTATATGCGTATCTTAAAGTTTTATTTGAAACTGCTCATGCATTTAATATTTGCAGAATAAAGCAATAAATTTAATTTATCCCACAATACAATGGATAGCATGTTTCTCTTATGCAACTATAATTATATTTGCAAAAAGATCAGACTAGTAATTTGGCCACAACTTGCCTTTTACATGTCTGCTATATAATTCCAGCAAATAAGAACGTTTGCTTCTAAATTAAATCATTTTGCTCTCAGCAAAACCTTTCAATTTCTCATTTTAAAATATTATTCATGCATTTTTACAATTTCTGTTTCATTAATTTAGAAACTACTATAAGATAGGAAAATAACAAAAATTACCTGAAACTTTTATGTATGAATAACGTAGGTCAGAAAACTTAAAACTCTGCACTATATCATTAGAAAAGCCTTTCAGAAAACTCAGCTCTGAACTCAGAGGATTTAATTATGAAAGCAGGCAAGATAAAATGTATACATGAAAATTAAAATACTGATATTATCTTGATAATTGATTCTACTCTCACTTAAAGCTTTTTTTTCAGGAAATTCAATCATAAAGTGCAGACATAAAGGACCCCCAAAACCTTAAGATTCTTCCTTTTTATACTTCAGTAGTGTGTAAGTGCAGCACAGAGTTACTTAACCCCCTCCTGTGATGTGTTAGGAAAACACCGCATATCCCTCCGTCCTCAATGGCTTTCCTCTGGGAAGCACAAATTAGGCTCTGGAGGGCCATCAGAGACCTCCTAGTGTCTACGAGGACAGCATTCCAGCCCGAGAGCTGCAGCCGAAGCAGGTGGCCTAAGAGGTCTCCACGTCAGGAGGTGAGGCTACCACAGCATAGAATAATCTCTCTAATTTCTCATTACCCTCAACATTAAGCCTTAATATATATACTTTTCAGTATATATACACACATATTTGTTTATACAGCTTGTGCAGGTATCTCTTACTCAACAAAAATGAGATTTATTGTACAGGGCTAATGGCTGCTAATAACAATAGAATATGCAAAGAAATCTCTTATCCTGCATCTCAGTCTTTTAAAGATCTTCCAAAAACATCTCTACCCACCAGATACAACATTGCATGTTCGCTTCCACAAAGGTTAAAATTGGGTCTGGGTTGGGCTATTTTTTTTTTTTTCCCTTTTTTTTTAAAAAAAATAAATTGGTCCGAACTCAACTGAGTTACATTTCTTTCTTATTTAAATGGCTTAATTTAATCTTTATAATTACTGTTCTTTCTTCTAAAGAAAGAAATTGAAGATGTGTGTTAAGCTAGCCTATTATAAGAACTTTTTAGTAGTTACAGAGCAATGCTTGTATAAAGAGATTATTTGCAGTTCTCTTTCATAAAGATGTTCTACTGAATTTTATAATTAGAGTACATTTATACAGGAATTAATAGAATCCACCTTTGTTTTTAATCGTATCAGATGGGAAGCTGAAGCGGGAGCTCAGAAAGGAAAATTCCATTTTGGATGTTAAGAATAACAGAGGCTTTACGAACAGTTATTTCTAACACTACTTAAACTTTCTTTCACTCAAATACTGTTTAGCTTTGATGACTTGAAGCTAGCTGAAACCTAATGTTATCTTAACATTAAATGCAGAAACATAAATGAAAGATACCTAAAATCTGTAAGTAGAAATTATTTAAAAATATTTCTGTATTTTAGAAAATCATTTAAATATAAGGAATATAACTTAACTTTCCAGTAACGTAACTTTGAATAGATAATCTGATTATATTTTTCCTTGCTATAAAAGACAATGTTACAGAATATTGCCAACTCATACCAAGAAAATATGCACATTTAAATAACTTTTTCCAAGAAGATTTTGTACTCCATGTTAATGTTATCTTTAACAACTCAAAAAACCATGTTCAGCAGGTTGAGATTACATTGAACAATCAAAAATGCATTAAAACCTTACAAACTGTAAGTTTTCCAGAAGGACTGAGACAGCATTTATGTATTTTTTTCGTTATTTTTTTATTATTATTATAAGATTTGCTATCTTATTCTTTCACTTATACTTCAAGTTACAGATCTGATCCTGCTTCCATGTATTGAAACCTCCTTTTAAATAGATCTTACACTGAAAACAGAAAACTTCACTGTGCAAGATGTAATTCACTGGCATACTAATATTATGGGTTTACAACTTAAAAAGCTCCTTTGGTATTGAACAGTCAAATTCTATGAGCATACACAGTCCTTTTACCAGGCTGGCCAGCTCAGCACTTGCCATGCCCATAAGGACAATCAGCCTCCTGGGAACAGATTTTCCTCTATTTCCACTAGCAAGTTAGAAACAGCAATTTCTTTAAAAGTATGTTGAGCACACAGCAGGTGAATGAGCCACATTACAAAACACAGTGAAGATAATATTTAGTGCAACCAAAGAAAGAGAAATTCTCCCAATTTTTTTTTTTTATTTAACACACAAAAAAGCTAATGCACTCACCCTGGATGTAGGTGATCCAGGATCATCAACAGAAAATTCAAGAGGGTATATTACTCTGTAGGTATTGTCCTACAATTGGACATATTCTGACTTCATTCCTTAGATAATAAGGAATAAAGAATAATAAAAATAGTTCTTAAAGGGATTGTTTCCTCCCGGAGTGCCTTGGCACCGGATGCAGGCAGGCTCAGGTGTGTTCTTCACCAGGCAGTCACCCACCTTCAGCAAGAGAAACAGAGACTACTCCTGCCCAGCACAGCTGCTCACTGGAGACTCCTGACAAGCAGGTAAGGGTTACCCATACCCCAGCACGGAGAATAAATACCAAAGAAAGGAAATCAAGTCCCTCAAATGCTGAATCAGAAGCTTTAATCAATATGAAGTGAGGGACACCTCTTAACTTTCCTGTAAGGGCAGAGCATAGCTCCTGCTCAGTTCTTTAAATGAAAAATACAGGTTCCATACATGATCCTTGAGTGGGACTCCCAAGTGGCTTAAGGCATCTAAATACAGCTTACAGGGAGGTGTCTGGCACTGCCCTGCACCCCCACCACCCGTGTTTTCCTTAGAGAGTGGTATATTGCACACACTGACCTAAGACACCTACCTGCCTGGCTGCCTCTCAGCTCTGCATCATCAAGAAAGCGCCGTCAAATTCCCCTGTGCTCTGGAAGCCACTTGTGTCCCTTAGTGCATCTAGCCTATGGCACATTTCTTGCAAGGCTGAATTTTGCCCTTCATAAGCCTGCGTTCCTTCTCGGAGCTCCTAACGCATTATTACCATGCCATCTGTGGAATATCATCCTCTCACTGCTTGGCTCCCAGTCTGTTCTGTCGGATGCTCCGACAGGGACCTTCCCAAGGCTTAACTCTCCTGATTGGGAAAAGCAGAACTGCACTTAACTCTCTTGCTGCTTGACCTCCTTCCACTCAAACTTGAACATGGTCAGGAACAAGGTAGTCCTTATGGCTCAATACATCTATAATGTGGCTTCAACTTGTATGACATTCCACACAACTGGAGGCTTATGGAAAGTATATTTTCCATATCTCTTTTTTGCATATTGCATGTGTAGGGAAAAAGAAATCCATAAGAACTTTAAATCTCAAAAGAAATCCAAACATTTTTTTTCAAAAAATGCAAGTTGAAAAAACCATCCCATAACCATTTTACAGAGAAATTCTAACACTTGTCTCAACATCGGCTGAAGTAATATTTCCCATATGTCAGGTTCTTTTAAAAGCATAAATCTACAGTAAAAAGCTGGACTTGATTACTATTGTTCAAAGTCATTCCATAATGTTGGTAAGTAAGATTCATCTGTTCAGGTCTTTTTCATTGTAATAAAGTTTTGTGAGGATCAGCCTGACAGAACTTCTGGTGCCTTCTGTGGCACAGACTCAGACAGGCATGCCATCATCCGTTCCTACCAAATTTAGGCTTATTTCTGCAGCTGACACACAGAGCTTCACTGAAAGCTTTTTGATTCTTTTGCTATTGTTATTATTTCACTGAAAAGTTGAAGATCTTGGATTACATGGTGGATTTTGTTCTAAATTTTCTTAGCCTTCTATTTCAAGGAAGTGTTTTCTGTAGCTTAGCTGGTAGCTCAGTGGGCTTCTGGGTACTAAAACCAGACCACTAAATGGAAAGCATACAGCAGTTTCTCTTTGCATTTGTGTTAGATATACAGGGACTTAAAATATAAACGACTTGTCTAAAAGCAGTACTGTAACTGTGCTGGTTTTGGTTGGATAGAGTTAATTGTCTCCCTAGCACCTAGTATAGTGCAAGGTCTTGGATTTTTGACTAAACCTGTGTTGATAACTTGTGGGTATTGTAGTTATTTCTGAGCAGTGCTTCCACAGTACCAACGCCTTTTCTGGTTCTCACACTGCTCCACCAGCAAGCAGTCTGGGGTGCGTAAGAGGTTTGGACGGGCCAGAACCAGGACAGCTGACCCCAACTGACCAAAGGGATATCCCAGACCACATGATGTTGTGTTCGGCAATAAAAACTGTGAGGAAGAAGAAGGGGGGCTGGGAGGGCATTCAGAGTGATGCGTTTTGTCTTCCCAAGTCCTGCTTCTTTGGAAATGGATAAACACCTGCCTGTGGATGGAAGGTAATGAATTAATTCCTTATTTTGCTTTGCTTGCTGGTGCAGCTTTTGCTTTGCCTATTAAAATGACTTCATCTTAAGCCATGAGTTTTCTCACTTTTATCCTTCTGATTCTCTCCCCCACCAGGGGGGAGTGAGTGAGCAGCGTGGGTCTTAACTGCCTACTAGGGTTAAGCCACAACAGTAGCACTAGAAAAGTAAGGTAGAAAAGGATAAAACGTATTACAAATGTTAAAAGGTATTTTCTTCCTCCTCTTTTTTTTTTCCTGCCCCCCCACCCCACCCCCCTTCAGGCACTTTTGTGACTGGAAAGAAAGCTCAGTTTGGGTTTGTTTGTTTTTTTTAAAGACAAATTTATATGATGGATCATATACAAACCTACAAGGTTAAACACAGTAGTTAGAGTTGTTTGAAGCTGCATTTTCATGATCTATTGCTTGACCCAAAAGTCTGTTTGGGATCTTTTAAAAATACATCAGAAGTAGCCTGGGACCACTACTGTAGAAGACAGTAATAAAACATTACTTTGAACATTATTTAGTTGAGTTACTTCAAATTTTTGTTTACTGTATTAGAACTAGCTCTTGTGCCTGCCTCCTCTCTGTTAGCTGCATCTCCCCAGAGGTCCTTGTGATGCTTGAACATGAAACATGAAATAGGCATTTTTCTGCTAAAAAGTACTTAAAAAGTTGTTCTTTCCTTTAAGTACATAGACTACTATGTACTACTCTCTAATTAGGTCCTTCCAAATTCTTTACTATAACAAGTACAAACATTTGTGCCATTTAACTCAAGCACTCAGAAAGGACCATGGTTACATAAGACCAAACATTCCATCATTGCTGAGAAAGAGTGGATTAAACTCCAAAAAGGTAGGTGTATGATTTACTGTTACATGTAAGTTACACCTATGTTAACTACAGAAGTGCTCTGAAGATGTTAAGTCACTTCATTAAGTATAGCTTCATTTCAAAAGTTCAGTGCTGTATCACATTCCTTTGGTGTTCATAAAATGTCTTGATTTTAAGAACCTCATTGCAGCTGCAGTCTAAGTTCACTTTGCCACTTTTTCTAAATGTGCTTTTGCAGCTACAGCCATGGAAGGGAGCAAGACTAGGCTAAGGAGGACACAAAGACTTCATCCATTCCATCGTGCTGCTCAGAATTTGGGTCAGCTATACCTGGACCATTCCTGACAGCAGTATATTAGTCTTGCCTTCAATGACAGGGGTGCTACAGACTCCCTTGCACTCATTTTTCTACTGTATGACCATCCTTACAGTTAGAACAAGTTTCTTAGGATTTAATGACGGTCCCTCTTACTGTTAATTAAGGTGGTTACTTCCCTACCCTTAGCACACCCAGAAACACTCACCTCTTTGTAACCACTGATTATGTGTCGAAAGAATACCTCATTCAGTCTGTTCTTCTATAGACTTGGTCTTGAAAAACACAGCTACCCCAGCCTTTCCTCCAAGTCTTTTACCATTCACGTTGCTGTCCTCTGAACCCTCCAACTGCCTGCATGTTTTTTACGAGGAGGCATCCAAGACTGTATGCTGTGTATCAACTGAAGCACCAGAGTTAAAACATGCCATGAGAAAAAGCACATACTCAGCAAACATATAGCCAGTACTATCATCCTTTGTTCGAGTTCTTTGCGTCCTTCTCACTCTGCAGAGTTCCAGATTGCATTTGGAAGCCAAGATCCAGAGTGAAAATTACCTTCTGCGGTAATACTTCCAGTCATACTGCAAATGTCACAGGATCTTTGAGGTAAACTAATAATAAATGTGCTTCCCCTCTTATATTTGTGAACCATATTCCCACTAGGGCTGCAATGCTACCCTTGATCCAAACACTACCTAGATGACATTCCTACCACACAATTTGACTGGATCTCTAAGCTCAGTAATTTCTTTTCCTATTATTTAAATCAAGCTAGACTGTATTTCTAATGACCACATGCACAGCCAGCTGAGCCCAGTGAGTTTCAAAAGTTCCATTTCCCTTAAGTTGATGAATTACTGCTGAGTGATGCGTACTTGTAGAAAGCTCTTAAACAGCCTCCACGTCTGCTGCAAATTCCTCCCTGTTGCCTTTGCATGAGGAAATATAGTACCCCTTGAATCTGTTTGACCTCTTCTGCATCAAAATGTGAAAGGTGAAACTAGTACTACCCATGTTTCAGCAAGATGCAACACAAACATTATCCCGAAAGCTTAGTTGCAAAAGTTCAGTCCACAGCACAGCTCTGGCTCCCATGACACTGACGGATGGTCCCCCAAGGTCAGTGACGCAGGGTAAACCTCCATATTCCTACTGCTGGACTTGTCAAACCCATTTTGCAAAGCATACCATGAGGTACTGCAGCACACGTGAAAACCAAACCAGGTACAGACAACCCAGTAATACATGGTCTAAGAACACCTCTCCAAGCCAAACAGGTAACTGTGATGTTGTAACTGTTGTTCTTTCCCAGGCTTTAGGCAGATGGAGGTAAAATATATGGATATTCTTCTGTTCAAGCTCTACAATAAAACTTCACAGGACAGGGTGCCAGTTCTATGCCACAAAAAAGGCACAATTTTTAGCTGTTGCAACTACTACTGCCTACAAAAATAGAAGGCTGGATTAGCCGTCCATGAACTTGTTATAGCTGTCTGAAGTCCTTTCCGATTCCTTGCTAAGCCTGGGTGGCCCAGGGTTCCATAACCACCTTCCCTCACCTAAATTGTTGAGAAAACTTGTTACAGCCTCTGAAATGAAGGTTTATTCCCAAATCCTTCTCCAGCCAATATAAGCAACTCTATTGCCTTGACTTGTAGGGATATTCTTATGAGTAGACATGTAGGTAGGCTCGAGCCTCAGAGCCTTTTAATTCTATCACATGAACAAAGCCATCCTCCTTCCTCTGTGACTGGATCCTCCAAAATACACCCTAGTATTTCAATTGCTTAGGGAGCATGTATGTGGCATCTACTAGGAATGTATTCCTCTTAAGGACATTCTGATTAAAACAAACACAACCACAAAAAAAGACTTAACACTTGAGTTACTTATAGCTAGATTCTGCAGATAGAACATGTTTTTGTAGTTAACATTGAGCTAAACTTCATGCAGGAAGTGTCATTTGATACTATTTTTATACAAAAATCAGTTTGCATCAAGATTACAGTACTTATGAGAACACCTCTTCTGTATTCAGATAGCTTTCAAGTGCTGGTCTCAATTAAACCTAGTTACAGCGTTACTTCAAAGTCTTCCATTTGAAGACCATTCTTCCTCCCCAAAAATTTCACTGTAATTAATTGTAATTAATAAAATCCAGTAAATTTGGAGTAGAATACATGATTTTTTTTTTTTTTAAGTGCTAAAGGTCAGTTCCCTTATTATTTTGCATGAAGGAAAATGTGCCTTTTAGAAGCTGTTCTTTTCAACACAGCAGCTCAGGAAGGATGGCCCTCAAGCAAAGTAACTGCCATTATCTTCTGCTCTCAGCAGAATGGAAATCAGAGAACAATCTACTCCAAGTATATTCATCAACAGTCAGTATCATCATCTGATACTGGAATTTCTTAACTTCACTCCTCTCAGCAAGAAAAGCAGACAGAAATCATTCTCTCTTAAGTCAGCACGTGAAGCACTTCTACATTTTTTTTTTTTCTTGGTCTGGCTGCATAACAGGCTGAGAAGTGGCACACACCAAGTTCTGACCATCCATGTTGGTTTCCCAGGGCTTCCAGGTACGTATTGTGGGTGTGAACATCCGTGCTCTCCAAAGTGTGGGTGTAGGAGACTCTGGAGTGCTCTGCAGCACTCAGAGACAGCAGCGACTCTTTTGAGGTTATCTGACCTGTCCACTGTCCATAACCATGCCTGTTCTGACAGGATTGAGTACTGTATGCTCCTTAAAAGGCAGCCTTTGTTGGATCCTTTTTAAGATAATTTTGTTTCAACTTTCACCTGAAGGATAACAGGAAACTCCTGAATAACTATTTCTAAAGCATGCTGAAGTGTATATATTTAATAGGTGGACATAAATGAAAAACCACTTACATACATAAAAAAATAGGAATAAAGAAGGAATAAAGAGGATCAAAGACAGATTTGAGGATAGATGTGGATAAGAGGAACGTAAAACTGCTACAGGAGCATGGATGTGGCATCTACTAGGAACGTATTCCTCTTAAAGACATTCTGATTAAAACAAACACAACCCAAACAAATCCTTCCATTCAACTCAGAACCATCAGGACAGATCTTGAAGGTAAGCTGATTTCATGCTTACAGAACTCAAACTCTATTGATGATGCTACAGAGGAAATTTAGACAATATTTCAAGTTGCCACCACATGGTCTGAATTTTTTTTGCCCTGTGCAGCCGGCAGCAGCAGTAACAAGGAAGACCTCTCAGCAAAACAGCAGTCTGCCTGGATGGCAGCTGAACAACCAGACTCTGCAGCTGTTGGAAAAGTCAAACCCAGAACTCCTGGAATTCCACGTAATGATTAACCACAGAATTTAGTTTATTCACTCTAGTTAGATTTGTGAATAAGTCTTTTTAACTGTGGGCAATCTCTCTGACGTTGCAAGGCACTATCCAGTACCTCAAGGTCAGCACAAACAAAACAGATGACCAGATCCTTCTTTGAAAGCCCTGTCGTGTCTTTCCCCCTGACGACGAATACCACCATTCTGCACATCGCTGTCAAAAGCCTGGCAACCTTTTTCATGCCAGCTAGAGAACGTTTGAAAAAAACATGCTGTTACCACGCTCAGCTCCTCACCTACTGTGACACTTAGCCAGGCTGCACTGTGCTATGCATTCCCAACCTGCCTACATACATCTCATAACGAGACTAAGCTTTTCCAGTCTGCAACCTCCTCTTTGTTTTACCTACATAATACACGTAGCACAATTGGATCTTCAAAGAAGCCTTTAGCTATTACAACAACACAAGAACCACCAAAACAGCTGCTAAATTATTTTTAGCAATTATAGGATTTGGCTTTTAAATTGCCTGTATCTTTAGGTCCTGGTGGATATTCAGTTATATCCAAGTCCTTTTCAAGGACGTGCTCAGATAATAATTCAGTGCCCTAAGAACTGTATTTCACATATGCTACTTCAGGTGTCCTCATTAAAAGAACCTTTTTGCTGTAAATGACAGACCATAATTTACATATTATATAACTACGCTTCCTGTATTTCCTTTTTTTATTTTTTCTAAAAATGTAGAAGTCTTATTACTCTTCATTTTCAGAAATTAATTTCCAACTTACAGGGACAACATTTTGTTTCAAGACTAAGTTCTATCTTTTTTCTTTCAAACAAAAGTTTTGTCCTGACTTGTTTGGAGATGTACTCTGCTGCTGTAGAGTGAAAATTCTTGGTGCCAGGTAAAAATCTCAAGCTTTAGGGGGACTGACAACTGATAAATAAAGCAAAAGCCTTTCATAAAAGTTCACTGTAAAGCCTAAAAAGTAGAGATCGCATAATTCAGAAAGAAAAATCTGAACCCCGGCAATATTAAAGTCTAAGTTCCATAACAAGGGCTAAAATTTGGCTCAATTTTTGGACAAGATTAAGTCAACGTGGCATACAGGGAGGAGACTACCATCCTCTCATTTTCCATACGAGTATAATGCAAGGCATGAGAGAAACATTTTATTGTATTTGATGTTGTGGCAAAGCCATTTCACACAGATTGTGGAGATATTAGCGTGGCTGTTGATGGAAGATTGTGTGGCACAGTAGAAGAGGAGGGAAATTAAACAAGATGAACAGAACAGTGGCAAAAATAAGAAAGGCTAGAAAAACAGGGAAATTCTTCACAGAAAATGAGTATCATACTTTACTGGACTCAAATGTGAATAGTTGAGTCAAAATCCCAAAATCAGACTCAGTTTCCCCCCAGATATTAGCTTCTTTCAGGTTTCAGCTTGCCTGGAAGAAGAGCTCGCTATCAGACACAACAGTAACCTAACAGCAAACCACCTACCAGCGGCAAGCATGCTCACCTTGTTACATGAGAGCATCAGTGACATGCAAAACCAAGCATCAAGCTAACTGAAGATACCGTGTGTTTCTGTTAATGTCTGCTTGATGTTTTTGAAAATGTAAAAAAAAATAATCACGATTTCATGAGTTGATGATTAATATGTTCTCCTTCAATAGTAATGGCATATCACATTTTGTATCTCATTTAACACTTCCTTTATAGTTCCACTTCATCTCTCAATTACAGTAAAAACTGAATTGTACATTCTTCCTGCCTTATTTCTTCTTGATTTGAATCTGTTGCATCCTATTACCATGTGAGAGTCAGAAACAGGTATTTCTACCACCTTTCAGCAGCCATTTGACAGGCTCTACTACCTCATGTGCAGGTCTTAAGCGTCACTGAAAGGTCTGCATGTACCTCTGCTAAGAACTTCACATCAGCCCTCATTCAAGCAACATTATCACTGTAATTAACGACAGTGTATATTAAAACAATGAGATGTACAATCAGCTTAATTGCTGGCAGGGAGGGAACAGATCAACTACATTGCTGTCAGCATTCCTGCAACATGTCTGTTTTTTTTTTTTGATGGAACTTTTATGATCTTTCAGTTGAATGATATATACAACGGATGCCTGAGGCAAATCACCATTAAAAATACAGGAACAGTGGTAAATTTAAAAAACCCAGCAGACAATTCTGCCTTACCTTTTCTCCTGAAATCAGTGGCAAACAGGAACAGAGCTAGTCCCTCACTAGGTCTTTGCGAAAATCTTAATCTACAAGTATAAATTTGTGCCAAATTTACAAGACTGAACAGCAATCCTGCTCTTTGCCTTTGACGCCTCCTAGAATGTATTTGGTACAGGCACTTTTACCATGACACCATTGCAGACAGAAATTGCTTATTTGGCCAGACTTCAGCAAGTGTCATCTTCATTCCACAGTCACGTAGCACTAGTAATACCTTTAAGTAATTACATGGAGGCATCAGTACTGGAGACAAACTGAGTAAAGTGCAAGTATCAAGAAAGAAGGGTGGCAGGAATGGAGATAGGAGATATCAAGGAAAACCAGCATGAGCAAAATAAATGCGGAGGGGTTTTCTGTTTCCAATAAATGAATAAATTTCTGGACACATTTTCCAAATGAAGAACAACAGATATATCTGCGTCCACCCAGCAGCTGTGTTCACAAACCTTTGCAAAAGCCAAAGAACAAGCCAAAGTGAACCCACTGTTGCTTCCAGCAAACAGACACAGTTTAACAGATTGCACCACAGCACAGGGAGGATAGCTTCCTGCCTCTTGTGAAGCTTGGGAAAACTCAACAAATGCATGGGAATGACATAATACGCGCTCTCACTGAAAAGTAATGTTTGCCTCTTGAAAGTGACGTTTTATTCATAGGCTTTCATAATAAAGGTTGGACTGTATTTTTAACACTATGGAGGATCTCTGGTGCGGAAGCTACATTTGCACAATTAAAGGGGTTGCACACAAAAAAGCATTTCTGCATATTCTTTTCACAATTTAAAACTTAAGACAAAAAGGAAGAATCCATGAAATTAAGAGATAGAGTCCTTTCGATTAACCAGTTACAAAAGTAACTAGAGACAATACAGTCTTACAATGGTAGATCAGTCAGTCTTAGCTGAGTTTGTAAAAGCCTAAACATGAGCAGAAGAAACACTGGACCCCAGCACCTGCAATGTCTGATTTATCATTTTTAATCATGGTAGCAGCAGCAAAACAGTAGGTCAGAAATAGAAGGAATAACAAATACATGAGCTCTGCGTGTCTTTAAAAAGTACCACTTCACTTTTTTCATTTGATTAAAAATTAAGGTTTTGTATTTGAACTTTAAAAAGAACTGGAATTAGCAATATATACTGGAACAATACAGTGTTGTCAGAAATTTTTCAAACTTTTTAGAAGCATACACGAATATAACTTCTTCTATGGCACTTCACTAAATGTCAGCTAAAGAATTAAGAAAAATAACAAAAATGTGTTATCTATTAATTGGGTATGAAAATATGGGTATATTTTAGGTGATAAGAAAGACATTTTACCTACCTTCACATGCTAAATTACAGTTTGTTTACAACCTAAGCCACTCTTTTGTGTATTTTCAGTTTACTTACAGATCAATTTTTCCAACATTACAGACGTGCACAAAGGTGAGCATGCACGCAAGCTTCTGAAGGACTGATCTAGCAGGAAATCTAAATGCCCGATCCTGCTCTCACTGAAGTGAAAGGGCCATAGACAGATGCATGCCAGAACATACACTGATCAATAGAGCAGTCTATCTTAGCAGAGTCACCAGTCTCCCACAGTTACTGGTTTTCGAAGAAAGGACTAGGAACTCCCAGAACAGAGAACTATGAAACATTTTGTTCATATCCTAGCCCATGCCAGGTAACCAAAATATTTGTGTATTAAACTTCATAAGTGTTAGGAAGTGCTAAAACTTTCATAGAGGTTTAATAACTTTTAAATTTGCATCTCAAAACTACTTTGAACCAATATTTATGAGTTGTAACTGGGTTTTGAAAACTGCCACATATATACAGGTGGCTCAGAAGGATTTTCACATGGATCTGACTACCCAGAACCCTTCAGCTTTTCTGAAAGCTCTAACTCTGCAAAACATAAATAAATATATCACTAGCTTCACATGCTTTTTATTCTCATTAAATGGCTCTGTGCATTCAGGAATGGTATTAAGGACCACCTGCTTTTTCTCCCCTTCCATGAAACACTATTCGTTTGGGGGTTTTGTTGGTTGGTTGGTTTGTTTGCTTTGCTTTTTGTTGGGGTGTTTTTTTGTTTTACTTTATGTTCCCCTCTTAACTTGTCCTCTTTCTACATGGAGGGTTTTAAAGTTCTGTAAACCTCCTCATGCAAAAGTGTTTTAGGAATGTAAAAAAAAAAATGTCTTTGAGAATAAGAGTTAAGCATTACATTATGATCCTCGGTTTTCGGTATGTCTTTTGTCACTAAGTAGGAGCAGGACTGGGCAATAAAATTATAGCTCCAGCAAAAGGTTCAACAGCTAGCATCTTTAAGCTTTATCATCAAAGATCATGTGCCAACTACCTATTCCAGTCCACTTGTCCAATGGCATCAGTTGCTGTTTTTATCAGTAACAAGGTTTATGTATTTTTTTTCTGTTCAAATATAAAAGCCTCCCCCCATGAAAACAATGTCAGCAAAATATATGAAGTTCACTGCCACACAAAGATTACTCAATGGTAAAAATAAACCACTAACTTTCAGCTCAAGTGGTTAGTTTCCATCCCCCCGTATTTTTTTAATTTTTTTTTTTTTTTAAGGACTTCAAACATTAGCATTCCTTAATAAAGGACACATTCAGTATAAACACAAAGCCACACAACATTCATAAAAAAGAGGGGTTAAAATGCAACTGTATTTCACAGACACAAGTCACAGTCATTAAATTAAATTATCACACATACATTATAACTTATTTATTATTTCAAGCTATACAGGCAACATAGCACCAAAATGGAGAAATTTCCTCTGAACTTGATGAACAGTAAATATTTGTTTCTGAATTTTGGAAACAAGTATTTTCTTTCATTTTTATCAGAATTGCCCTAAATGAAATCCACCATCCAAAGTCTGGTTTATGACATTATTTGGGTAGTGACATATGTTATCAGTTATCTCTGAAAAGGCATCCCCCATTTCCAAAGTTTAAAAAAAATGAATAGCATATGCTAACGTTAAGACTTCAGCCAGTGAGATATTAAATAAATGTGCTGTTTTGGTAATGAGGTATTCTGAAGTTCAACATTAGGCAGCAGCAGAAGTAGAGGTAAAGGACTGAAGCTGGTTTTGAAAACCAAGTTCACTGATTCTGAATTCCCTTTTAATATAAAAGATTATTTAAAAGATATAAATACTTTTTACACATTAGAAGAAGTGAATTAAGGCACTTATCATACACAGCAAGATTTTCTGCATTAAAATGAAAACAAATAAATATTTTACTTATGCAAGTTTGGGTTGCTTCTGCTCCTACAGAAGTCAATGGGATGCCTGGCAGTAACAACACTGGAAAGGGACTGGGATGTTAATTCTTATTAAATAAATTTATAGTCATTAATAACTGATTTCTTCCACTAGTGCAAAGACAGAATTACATGAGCAACTATGTATTCTGGAGCGACTAAAAGAAAACTGAAGAACTAGAAAAACAGCCATGTTAAAGAATATTCCATTATATGTCTGAAGGGCAGTAAGTAACAGCAGCAAGATGTTTCTGACACTTAAAGGGTAACTTAGAAGACTAGCTGATCCACTCTTTTTATGCCTATTTCCTCTGAAATCACAAGTAATACTTATGAAATGACATAAAAATCCTAAAAGTGAGGAAAAGAAACACAAATAAAAATCTTTATCAACATTTCAGACAAACAGAACATTGTTGTAAGGGTCAAAATTTGCCTGTATCACTGACCATAAAGACATCTCAGCACAGTTAGATTTAGACTGTTCCCAAGTAACTCAGAAAAAATAATATTCCTAAACTGTAGTTTTGTGGGACTTTTTAGAAAATATAATTTGAACAGTTAGTGAGTGAAACACTTGTCTGGGATACTTAATTTCTTTACTAACAACAAAGTACAATTGACATGACTAGTTTGTTGTCAGCGTTTTGTTCTTTTAATAGTGTTAGAACAGTGTAAAAGCACTCTGCACAAGTACTGTTCTTGGAAAAGTTGTGTCGGTCCACTTCCAATCCAAGGTCCCTTTAATTACAGAAACTATCTTTAAAAACTTTAAAAAGTAATTCAGAAAAGAATTCTACAGTTATTATTTGACTTCACAATTGGTATATGGTAAAATTTTAGGACAAACTCTTCCTAAGTCTTAACTTCAAAAAGAATTGGATGCGTCATATCTCAACCCAAAATATAAATGTGAAGTAAAAGAGCATGAAGCCCAACATGCTAAGAAGACAAATGTAAGAAAACAAAGTGCTGATGACTACACTACAATTAATTCACATTAGACAGTGTAATTCTTTTCCATTAGTATTCAAACAAAATTCCAAATGTAGATGTTTTCAAGAAAGTCAAGCAGAAAAAAACTTCAAGATGGACCTTAACTTTGCTACGCTCTGAACTGTAAATGATAGGGCTTAGTAAGAAAGCTGCACAATGACATGTGAAACTGTGCAGATGAGAAAACCAGGACACCTCAAAAAGACTATTTGAGGTAAAACTGAAGATGGTACAGAGCAAAGGCTTAACCGTTCACTTTTGTGGCAATAGTTGTTAACTTCAAATTACAGCAGCTTCTGGTGCTGCATCTGCTCAGGTAAGGCAGGCACACGGTAAGCCATCTGGTTTCAAACGTGCCATGAAGATTTACTGATAATAGACTACTCCAACGACCTTTAGGTAAACACCGTTACAATCTGGATTCAGTAATCCAGCTATGTATTCTCTCTGAAGGAACAAGAAAGTATGAGGAGCAAACATGTATTTCAAGTTGTGACGTACCTGATTAAAATGTCTCTGATAAAATTTAGGTTGCTATCCACTCATACAAGAATGAAAGCCCTAATGAAGTATAAAGTTTCCAAGGTAACTCAGCTTCTACCACGACTGCCTAAACAGGAACCTTGCTGTTTGGCTACCTGGCTTTCCAAGGGTTTTGCTAAGCACTGAAAAAAGTATTTGGGACCAAAAATAAAATCAAACTCCTAAATACAGCAAAATCTTTGTCATCCAAAAATGTGAATAAACTCTCCTCACTATGTGAAGCCAAAAGGTGTTGTCTTCCTATATATGAATAGCCTATTTTATTCCCCCAGTGTAACTCCTCCTTACACTCCATAAAATCTTTAGGAAAATAAATAAAATGAAAGGTACACAGCACAGTAAAAGCATATATGTATCAGGAATTTTGCAAAATTTACACTTGTTTTCTGTTGTACAGTACCTGCCTAGGAGGCATAGAAAAAGAGACTAGAAAGGAAGATATGACCACTTAACCAAGAGGTAAATACCAAAATCTTAAAAGAAATTGAGATAAAAAGGGGAAATTTCAGTTAGCAGTCAAATACAATCCTTGAAGTGAAGGTACCATAAAAGAAACTGCACTGAGAAAAGTGTACTAGATGAGTAAAAGAGTTATCACCTATTAAACAGCAGAAGGAAGAATAAAACAAAATGTATGTTCACATCACACATTTTGCCCAGGTACAAGGTCAAGGCTTTGGCACCGGAAATCTCCTAACTTGCTACTGCGTGCCAAATTATTTCCCAACCAAGCACTGCTAAAATTATTTTATTCTCTAGTATAGCCACTTTACATTGGTGCTATAAATGAAAGCTTTGCAAGAGTGTACATTTATCTGCACTATATATCTGAAGATTTGTTGTATCTAAACATAACCATTGATCCAACTAACAGCTGATTTGATTATATTCCCACATAATTTTTGTCAGGTAACAGATGATTGTTTGGCTAAGAATGCTAAAGCATGTGGATATGGGAAATGCTGTGCAGTGGAGAAAAAGCTTAGTACTGAAAGTAACAAAGCAGCATTCTTCAACTTAATTGATACAGGTTATTCTACAACTCTTCTAGAAGAAGTTTTTAATTCTAGTCATTACAGTTCAGTTTTAAAACCTTACAGTATCTTTGTGAATTTGTAACACTCCCTCATTTCATGCTTTAAGTTAAAACCAACTTCTTGTCACTAGGGTCAGAAAATCTGAACCACTCTGCTGAAAATTAAAACAAACCAGAAATCTTACTGCATGGTCTAAACACAAAAACCCAATAACGTGCTGTGGAAAAAAGGGATACAATAAAAATCTATACTAGAACAAAAGTACTCTTAGCCAGCTGTTCAGAACGCTATGGAATTTTTCTTGACATTATATATTGTGACATATGGTTTCCATACTTTTTAGCTTGCAATTTATTCATTCTTTCATGAAGTTGTGGTTCATTGTCTCAATCGCTCACCAATGAAACCGGAGTAGTCTAGAAGAAAAACATCTAAGATGCATGGGGCAAATTTACTGGTGGTGCAACTCCATTAAAGTAAGCAGCTATATTTACCTCAAGTATTACTTAATGTATAAATACATTATAAATATGTATATATCAAGATACACATATCTATAGTGTAATTTTTGTATATCAAAAAAGAGGTAGTGTACTTAGAAACATGCCAACTAGGCAGTGAAATCTTGAAATCAAATATTTCAAATTTTGAAAGACTTGCATTTAGGCTGATAAATATTAGACAACCATTCCTCATTTACATTAAGAATCAACACCAATATTGTTTGAAAACAAGGCAGAGTCCCTCAAGATGCACAGACTGGGTGTAGACCCACTCCATTTCCTTTGGGTTTTGATAAAAAGGCAGAAAGGAAAAAAAATTCTAAAAAAATGAGAGCAGCATGATTCAGCTCTTCACTAAAGAAAATTCTGTTAGAAACTTGCACAAAACTAAGAGGGTGGAAGTTGCAAGCTACATTCTAAAAAGGTCATTGACAGGGTCTCTCAATGACATCAAACAAACTCAAGTTCCAGGCAAAAGGATGTGTTTCCTAGTCATCCTCCCTGTAAAACTTTAGCGCTTCTTTCTGGCTTGGATATCGTGATATGAAAACATTGGACTTTTCTGAATTTTCAAAGATTCAGAGAAACAAAGTTTCTGAATATGCATAATAGTTCTGAGAAAGTGTCCTGGAGTGGTACGAGCCTTTAGAATTTGAGATTTACTTGCCTCATATTCCTTTGGACAACTGCAGAGATCAGCAGAGGAGTACACAGCTTTTAAGCTTTGTAGTAGTCAGCTCTGGTGGTCACAGACAGATGCTTTGAAGTGTAACAGCCCATAGCTGCTAAACTGCAGAAAGCGTCACCAGAATTCTGGTTTCAAATCAAACCACAGCCTTCCTTGCAACTGCCCTTTTCTGCATTTACAAGGTATGTTTTACTTGAATTACCTTGTGTAAAGTCAAAGAAAAATAGAAAGAAATGTACCTACAAGGCATGTTGCTAGAAGCCTTCTATCCTCAAATATATACAGGGATAGCTGACGGAAAAAGATAGAATGCCCCAGTATGGAAGACAGCATAAAAGACACTGACAACTGATAAACTAGAGCAATCCTTCTACATGGTGGATCAGGTTCCTGACTCAGCATTCTGAATTAGTCTTAGATTATTTGTCTCTTTCTGAATCTATTTCTGCTTGAATATAAATCCAAGAGGAAACTGTCTGGATATGTAAAAGCCAGAATAATCCATGAGCGAAGTTTTTAGTTCAGATATAGTTTAGACAAAGCTACATCAGAATGAAGAAAAAGTTTTTAAAGTAATTTTGATACCCATTTGTGAATTAGCTGGGCCAGACACAGAGCCAATATTCAAGGAGGTCAAGGAGTTGTTCCACATAAAGCAATTACTCGGGAATTCCCTTCCTTCTACTCACTCTCTCCATGTATTACATACATGCCATGCATGCCAGAAGTAAAAGACAGAAGAATCTGTCATGGCAATACACGTGGGAATTCTCACATTTCATTTATACTTAAGTTTTGACATTGACATCTCACTAGTAGGTATAAAAGTATAATGCATTGCTGTGCAGACACATAAATATTACTCAATACTTTTATAAAATGTAAATAGTTTTTTATCCGGTTCTTGCTGTCTTTATAGAGAAGTCAGTAAGTGTATATGTGACATGCTTGATGACTCCAGCCTCCAGAAAGTGGCCAGTCATTAACATTCCCCTATATTAGAGCATATTGTACGCCAGAAAGGCGTAAGATAGACAGAGCCACGATCTATTGCCAAACTATCACCTCTCTAGTCAAACACCCATAGGTGAAGGCTAAAAAAAGTCATTTGTGCTAGGCTACAACTGTGTCTGTGACTAAAGCTGTTACTGCTGTTTCATCATAGTCATCCTCAGCGAATAAAGTTTGCTCTATTTAAACAGCAACAAAAATTAACTGAAGTTTCTGTGTTGGCAGCGTTCAAACTAGCTAAATTACTAAGAAGTGACAGCATAGTTAATATGTGAGTCGGCTTTTATTTCCTGAATCAGCTACATTTGCTTCTGCACACCACCACGTGACAGCATGATGAAATTAAAACTATGACTGAATAACCATAAAGCTTGCAGTCATGTATAAAAAAGAAGCCACAAACTCTCTCTGATAACTAGCTTCCATTCTGAACTTCATTTTTCAAAGATTAAAAATGGTTTATTATGTCAATTGAGATATAAACCAACATGAAAATCTTTGCAAAACTAACCCATATGTTAGGTTACAGGTAACCTATTAATGCAGGACAAACTGCAGCATCACCCCGGGAATGAACTGGCCGTAAATAACCTTTGATCTAAAAGGAAAACAAACATGAAGTTCAAAGGCAATTGTGTGCTAAACGCCCTGCTTGTCTTCTCAGCACCTGAACTGCATACATTAATTAAGCATTAGTCACTACTAATATTTGGCTAATGGCTAAACAAGATACCCTGTCTGTTAAACACAAACCCAAAGCTCTGTTTTGCACAGTGGAAGAAAGAGATAACTGTGTAAATTATTAATTCAAACTTTCATTTTAAAGTCTTTTGGCAATAAATTAGAATAGATTAGGTAATTTATTAGTGTTTATATAAAGTTGAAATCAAACAATATTTTTTAAAATGCTTCCATGTTAGATCAAAGAACCAAATTACAGAATTTTATTAATAAAAAAATAAAAATTAAAACTGTTGTCCTAGCCAGTCTCCCAGGGATGTTAATGACAGGTCTTTAACTGATTTCGATGGAACCAGAACTGGATCCAACCTCCTTCGATTGCTATTATTCTCCTCATCATTGAGCACAATAATAAATATTGTTTCAAATTCACAGCTTGGGAAATATAACATACTCTATATTGTAAAGCTTGCTATGATTACTTCAGTATGTTAATAATTAACTAGTGGCAATTTTAAAGATTAATGGTGATTACTGTAGGCATTTTTACACATTAACAGACAGTGACATGTAGACAATAACATATTATAGTTACATACATAATTATACATAGACAGCTTTAATTAGTCACTGTTTCAAAACCACAAATATAAACTTTTATACACAAATGTACACGTAATATGGAGTAAAATGTTTGATGACAGAGTGTAATATACATGTGTGAGTTATTTTAGAAATATGCTATTAGAAAAAAGTTATGCACTAAAAAGCTTTTTTTTTTTTACAAATATAAACATGTAGGTAATACTACAGTATAAATTACAGCATATACTTTTAAATTTAAACACAGATCAAATCACAACCCTCCAAAATAGAACAACCTATTAGGTATTGCTATTAGCTATGATGATTTCTGGTAATTTTCAAAATATTCCCTATGATGTTTTACAGACCGTGATACTGTTCCCACCGAAATGGCTGTTTCTCATTTAATTCAGTGACTGCAGGAACAATTGCTTAATAAAACTACATAGAATATATTCCACATGCATTATTATTTCACTGTTATGAAATAAAATAATATCATTTTTAAAAGACAAGGAAAAAATAGAGCGACAGAAAGACCAAGAAAGCAAAAAATATTAGTGAATGCTATCGTACCGATTTCCATGGTCCCCGATGCCATGAAACATCACCAGGGCAAGAATGCACATTACATTGTGCCATATTGGGTGGCTTGTCTAGGATTTCACAGTTTTGATCACCCAGCATTTGGCCAGTAGGAAGCTGACAAATCACCAGTCTTGTCTTTATTCCATCTCCACAAGTTTGAGTACACTGAAATACAGAATTTTATATCCAATATTTTTATTAAGAGAGTCATCACATACCATTAAACCAAAAAGATATAGCAATAATCAGTACATGGTATTATTTACTATGTTTATTTACATATTCCCTGGACACTAAATCCAAGAATAAGGACTTACGGTCTTATCTCATATAATGAAAAAAAAATTCTCCCACCAAAATGTTTACCAAACAACATATTTTTGGTATATAAGTAATTTTCTACAAAAAGCAGAAAAAGTCTCAGTTACAGAGAATCTACTCGATCAAGGAGAAGTAACCTTTTGTGAGAATAAATGTGCATATATCTCTCTGACAGGAGGAAAAGATGGAAATTGGTCCTAAAACTAGTTTTCCCTGCCAGGAAAAAGAAAACTCACACACTGGGCACATTTTCTCACAGTCTAACTTTGACTAAGTGTAAAATACATATACAATGTGGTTTTGGGGTTTCAGTTTTCCCGTAATTCTGCAATACGAGACAAAAATACCAATTCTCATTTCTAATGAGCTATTAAATAATACTTACTTGGATGTATATTTATACTGCTTATATCTACACCCCAGTTCTGGATTAGAACAAAGAACAAAGTTTATCTAAACAGGTTGAAACACACTCTTTTTAAATAAGGAAAAAAATAGTGTTCGGTTCCATTTACAGTCAAATAATTATGTTACTATTTCTAAGCTTATGCGGTAAATAACGTTTCCCTTTGGAAGTGAAATGATCTTACTTCTCCCCAGTTTCCATAGTTCCATCGTGGGCAGGGTCCAGAATCACAGTGTCTTGACTCTGGAGGTTTTGTTGCCTCATCGCAATAGCTAGCACTTCTTCCTTCCTCATCTTGACATACTACAACTCGACGGTGAAATCCACCTGCACAAGTACTAGAGCACTACCAAAACATGTAAACAGATGTATCACCATTGCATAATCAGAAAAATGTAAAATATGTTGTTTCAAACTTAAAATTCTATTTTTTTTAACTTTCAAAACTGAAATTTTCTAATTAAAATTACTACTGTTTAGAACTACTTAAAAGTCGAAATTGCAGGAAAATATATTTTGAATTTAATATGTTCTTAATAATAATAATTTTTAAATTATTGTGCTGCTTTTTTGACCAAATCTGTACTGCAATAACATTTCTAGAAATGTTAACACACAAGTGAGAAAACAAATTAATATATTAAAAAAAAAATAATGCTTACTGCTCCCCATGGTCCAGTTCTCCATTGATATCCTCCCACAGAGGGATGGTTCCACTGGTTTTTATTGTCTTGTGGATGGTGTATTGGAAGGTAACCTATTTCTGGAAAATGGCTTGGATGGTCATGTATTTTTGGAATATGATGATAAACTGGTTGACATGGTGGCATGTTACATTCCTGCTCTTTGGAAGGGCGGCCTTCAGGATCACAGTAATTCTCGTTGATTTGTTGATGATAGTTGACACAGATAACTTGTCTTGTTACTACTCCAGTATCACACGTAACTGTGCACTGACCAAAAATTAACCCAACATTTGTGACAGAACTTTGATAATTAATAACCAAAGACATTTATATTTACTTTTGACATTAAGAAATGCATACTTTATTTTTTCAAGGGGTGCCATTTGTATCACACTTGCATAGAATACAAAGTCCCCATTTCTAATCAGAGACTTTGACCCATAACCTGAATATACACATGGAAAAAAATTTACAATTAATACTTACAGGGGACCAATTTCCAACTTGCCACTCTCCACATGGGCTAAAGCAGCTTGAAATTTCAGCTGGTCGTGGTAAATGAGCACAGAAAGATTCATCTGCTATTCCTCCATGAGCATCTCTACAACTCACATAGCGAGCACGATCACCCTTCCCACAGGATGCAGAGCACTGTCAGAGAATAATCCAAGCTCATCGCACTTTAGGAGACCAAAACAAGATCATGCAGTCATCTAAAATACTAACATAGCTCAGCATCAGCTTGACTTTAGTATTAAAAGCTGAGAACCAGATTTCCATGTTATGTTGATAGAGCCACACATATAGGAAGGAAAGTGAAATGTTGCCAGATGGTTTAAGACCTTAAGAATTCTCATCAGCTTGGAACTGATTTGCATGGCCTTAATTCTTGTGAAGCAGTTCAGTGTATCTGAACAGGCAGCATTTCAACTATAACATGGAATCATTACACATTATATTATATTGCCTTGCAAAGGCAAGATTTTTATTTATTAAAAACAGAAACATTAGAAAGTAACTTCCAGAACATTCTAGTTATTACACAGTGAAGCAATTATTTACATCAACTTTAAAAATGAAAACTGATATTCACAATCCATTTGCCACTCTAATTTATGTTAGCATATTCCATTGAGCCCTTTCTGATGCCTTTATAGCTGAGAAGTTCAAGGTGGATTTAGTGAAGAGTTTCTTGAATTTCTTTCGTCTATGCACTCTTTACTGCTATTTAGTTAATAGCTGTACAAAGATATAATTGTGCTATAAACTTTGTTAAGAACCTCAAGGGATTAACAGGCGCCCCCATATTTTTATAGATAATTTTAAATTTTCACATTGCTCTTAAATAAATTTCATTTTCAACACTATCAAAATCAAAACCTCCAACATTAAACAAAGCTTGTGTAGAAGCCATTTTTATAATGCTCATTTTACAAATTATTTAAAATTAGACCTTTAAAGACCCAAACTGTTTAATATTGCTATTCATATAAAAGATAAAAAACATATTTTAGAATAAAAGGTTTTCTCCATACTCAGAAACCAACCAATTATTAAAAAAAAAACAACCACCCTCTTCTTTGCTCACTCTCAATCATATGAAAGCTATTTTGCTCAGAACCCCAGCTCCTAAATTCCTGTTGTTTCTCCTCCTTATTTTCCCTGGCTAGATGTGAAGCACACAGTGGTTGCTTGCAATGTCTATCTCCTCCTTCAGAAACAGGTTCTTAGGGGGAAAAAAATAATACAGAATTCCTTTAAAATTTTTCCTAAGCAGATTTCAGTCTGGAAAATATATTAATGAGACCTTTATGGAAAAATGGGTGAACAAATGGAGGACTGCTCTGCAAGATGTGACCACGATTACATTACATACAGGGGTCCACGATCCATATCTCCATTGGGTCACCTTTCCCACATGAACCAGAGGAAGCGAAGTAGTCCATAATTTTGTATTTTCTGGACAAGAGGGCAATTCACACTCCTGTGGGGGCGAAGAAAACAAAACACAACAGCTTTCAAATACATATTTTGGAAGTGTCAAATGTTAAAGCAAATGGCTTCCACAGAGATAGATCCTACCATTACAATAAGCCAGCATTAACAAACAAATATCACCTTCTAACTTCTCCCTGGCATTATTCAAAGGTTTTTCATTGAATTTTTGTGTTTTGCTTAAACTGAGAGGCAAGAAAATGTTAAACAGCATTAGTAATAACTCATAATGTCTGCACTTTGAGAAAGAACTGTGTTGGGCAACTTGCTGGAGACAAGGGGCATAGACATTACCGTGTTCTATTTCATAGTCACCTGCAGTACCAAAGAACTGAGTGAAGACAGTGGATGTGTTGTCCTGTCCTTTGTAACTTCAGCTACTGAGAACACAGAAATACCCAGTGTCAGTCAGCAGCCAAACAGGTACCACGATTCAAAATACAAAGCATACTCAAATCCAGTGTCTTCACACATATGTGGAGGTAAATTTATACCAATTATTTGGCTTTTATATTTTGAAATCTTATTCAAGAAGCCATCAGAGGGCTGGTAACTTGTGACTGGTTTACTCTGGACCATAGAATCCTTTCTTTTCCTCTTCTCCTTGAGACCAGAAGGAGTCTGTCTCCTCAAGGAGGTATGTGGTTACCATCTTTGCTGGATATAAACGGGATGTTTCAATCTGGTGGCTAGATCAACATATTAATATATAGCACCTAAGACACCAATTGTTTTTATTTAGAGGTAAACCCACTGACTGTATTAAAAACATTTCTTCTGAAAACTGATAGATTTAAATTAAGGCAAGCGATGAAGTAAACTGAGACAAGAAGAAAAGGTAAAGAAACATATTAATACTACACCGAATCATAATTCGTGTCTACACAGTTTTGAATTAGTATTGTTCCAACAACTGAAACTTTCTTCAAGTAGCCATGTCATTCCTTGAAGAACTGCATACAAGCAGAACTTTAGAGAATACCAAGCCAGTTAGGTGCTGTTATTAAGCATCATGGCAAGCAGTCTCCTTATAATATTAATATTCTACATGCTGGAGGTCCCCCTGCCCCAAACAATCAAAGGCCTTCAGACCCCTTCAGTCATATACCACATTTCCTAATCTCCCATCTCCAAATTACTCTTCTTTTACTTAACTACCTAGGCCAAATTTGAAGTTCAGGAAAAAAGCAAATAGTTTCAGGTTTTTTTTTTTTTTTTTCCTCATGTTAGAACTAGTTTCCTGCAAGTTCCTTCAAAGAGTCAGCAGACAACACTTATATTTAGATGCTTTTAACTAAAACATACAATCAACTGAAAGGTATTTTTTAACTTACTTGATTATCTCTGGGACGAGTAGCAGCATTACATTCCCTGTCATCATCCAAAATAACTCTGTAAGTCCCAGTAACACATTTGACTGCACGCATCTGGTATCCACGTCCACATGTTACGGCACACTGTTAAAGTCAATAATTTCACATATTTTGAAATAGCACTGTTTATAATCAATATAATTTTTAATTACATTTTCTATTTTAAAACTCTTTCTAGAATGAATAGGAAGATTACTGGGATGGTGTTAACTTTCTTCATGGCAGACCATAGGGTGCTTAAACAGTGTCCATAACACACCAATATTTCGGTTAGTGCTGCACAGTTCTTGTGCAAGATAAAGGCTTTCCCATTTTCCTCCTTCTATTCCCCTGCAGAGGAGGCTGGAGGTGGGCAGGAGACTGGGAGGGAACACAGCCAGGACAGATGACCCTAACTGATCAAAGGGACAATCCATGCTACATAACATCATGCTCAGCAATAAAAACTGGGATAGGGAAAGGAGGAGGATGGGGGCAGTAAGGGGTGGTTTCCAAATGAATCACTACCTACAGGTGTTAAATGTCTTTCCCTTCACTATAGAGTTTGACAAGAGTACACTCAAAGATGGCACCTAAAATATCAGATGCCTGAAAATATGATGACATAAATCCCATCCTACAAACATTGTGGTTCAAGCACAAATACTGGTAAAACCCAAGTTGTGGATAGCTATTACCAGATGGTACAGTGGAAAAATGGCAATGAAAAGCTCATCTCCAGTGACATGGATTGGTAAATTGCTTGTACAGTCTGTTCCAGCCAGGCCATACAAGTAGCTTTTTTTATTCAGAATAGTTGTATCATAAGGTTGAATTAATTTTTTGATTCATTTTTACATTTAGCTTCTAGGAATGGAAAGCCAGCACCTTGTGATCAAAAGATTACTCAAAAGGTATCCAATGTTATATTAGGTAACAGCATAGTTATCTCTAATGTGGAAAAAAATATTACATGACAAAAGTTCTACACAAAAGAAATGTTTAAGTTAAAAATATACTTAATTTCCAAAGGTATATTTATTCTGTATTTTACTATCAAGCTATATGTAAGAAATAAGCATCAGCTGCTATTCAGTTATGAATTCTCACTAACATCCAAGAAACACTGAATAATCCAACATTTCTGCTGGTTTGAGTAACCTGATCTTAAGAAAGCTCCATGAAATTGAGTACCTTATTATTTTTTAATTAATTCTCATCTACTTGGTGACAAATGTTTCCTTCACAAATTAATTCACTTTTCTCCAGAATTTTGGAGCCACTCTGGTATACATGAGATAAGCACCATTACAAACAGGAACACATTTTTCAATAGCACTTTCACATAAAGAGATAGCAGATCTTTTAGCACCGAAGGTCAAAAAAATTCATAACAACAAAATACTAAGACTTTTTGCCTTCTATTATTAGCATACGCTTTTATTATCTTAATTAAAACTACCATTTAAATATGCCCAAACACCTATAAATATTTCATCTTTTACCTGTATCATTCATCTGAACAGTTTGCTATCTACATTTTCATTATTCTGGAATGTAATACATTCATATCTAAAAGTGCCTTTGATATTAAGGCTCAGGGTCAATGACTCTTTTAGGCATTTAACTTATATGTGGGTGTTCCTAAGTTACAGGTTAGATAGCCAATAGGAGCAAATAAACATGTGAATCAATTTAACTAAAGTAACTGCTGAAGATCCAATTAAAATGTTTAAAACATACTGTTTTGTGATCACTCATAGTTTGACCCAGAAAACAAGAAGCCAGGAATCCTTATGTACTCACTGATCCCCAAGGCCCTGCTTGCCAAGACGCACATTCATGAAGTTCACATGGTGCTACTGATTCTGGTCTATCATTTGGATTACAGAAACCATCTCTCAGTTGTTCATCATTGAGTTGGCACCATACTTGACGATGCTTCATTCCTTTGCCACATGTCACAGGACACTGTAAAATCATTAGAATCAGAATCCAGCCAAAACCAGGACATAAAGACATGAATCTGCATTAACGGCTTCACTTTCTTTTAGTAATCAATTGGATTTTAAAGATCACATAAATAACAAAAATATTGCTTGAATGTAATTAGTCCAACAAAACTAGTTAATTTATGAACTCTCCATTTCCTGTAAACATCAACACAAATACTAATACAAAGGGATCACTATTAAGTTTCTAAAGCTACAAAAATACGAGAACAATGTACAGATTGTTTATTTCCATTAGAATAAAGAATACTTGTTTAAAATATAAGTGCATATATCATATCTTTCACAGGAAAAATTTTTAAACTATCCATGATTCTTTTATACCCATATAATCTATAATAAAATGGATATAATTATGTTCTTCAGTTGGCTGGATGGCTCTCATTGCCTCATAAAAAAGGCAGGCATGTGTATTACATTAGATAGATGTACTTTAAGTAGCTTCACTACCTCATTTTAAGGTAACAAAACTTCAGAGAAAAATAAATTCTAGGTGTGTTTTTCTGAAGTTCTCATGCCATTTGTTCATCTGGGATATATAACAGCCAAATCCTAGGACTTCTGTATTTTTATCATTATATGCCCCAAAATAGCCAGAACAAAAAAACCCCAAACACATAAAGCAGCTTTATTAATATTGATGACCAGGACCAAAGGCGTCTTTAAGTTTTACACACTACTTTACCTCACTCCACTCACTAACAGACCAGCTTGGACATAAGAATTCATTGCAACTCTGTGTTACAACCCTTGGAAGTTCCTGGCATTCTCTGTCAGGAAGATGACGACCCAAGTTGTTCATGCAAAAAGCTTCTCTGGTTCTGACACCTCTTGCACAGCTCCTAGAACACTACAGTGTATAAACAATATTACAAAACAGGAACCACAACGTGATAAAATCAGGTCAAAATACATTATCAGTCTTAAAAGTGAAAGACATTAAAGACTGTGTTAGACAAATGGGTCTTACATTTAATCCAAAATAGCTAACATGCTCACCTGAGTTAAATTTGCTTTTTTTAGCAGTTGCAAGAAAAAAACTCTTTAATGAAGATTAAAGCTGAAATTATACCTATTCCCCTTCTCCAAAATCCTCTCGGAACTAAATTATTAAGACTGTAAATAAAATATACACCTCTACCAGATCTTCTCCGCTGACATCCAAAACTAGTGACAGTTTCTTACAAAAAATAAAAGGAAGTGGCTAAAATATGAAGATTGGTATTAGTTCCTCCTACAACCCTGCATTTGTCAAACATTATTTTCTTTTAGTTACCTAACTAAAAAATTTTTATATAGAAATAAAAATTTGATATGAATGCTAACCAGAACTATAATGGTACATTATAAGGTTTTGAATTTGTACCTCTGACCATTCTGTGTAGTGCCAGCTTGTTAACGTACAGTCACCGTGGCAGGGCTCCCTGGCTGGTGGTTTCTGCTGATCAGCACAGTACTTATCATCCACTGGAGCACTGAGTCCTTTTGAAATAGAGTACTTCATGCAGTGGATCTCTATAGACCGAAACCCTGGGCCACACTTTGATGTGCAGTCACTTTTTCCAACACTGTGCCACCTACAAGGATAAACTGTTACTGAAAGCTAAATATGTTTTAAAAAATAAGACCACAGTAAACAAAGCACTCTGAGAAAGTACCAAGCATTGTCATGTAAATATAGATATGCATTTTAGGGAACAGATAAAACTGTAAAATCTACCTCATCATGGAATTTTCCAAGCAGTATAAAAGAATTTGACTCATAGGTTTAAAAATATCTTTTTAAATTTAAAGGATCTTTTGTCTTAATTTCTTAGGTGACTTTGAAAAATGTAAACTATAATTCTAACTGTTCATTCCTCTGAACACTTCAGCATGGGCTTTCTTGGAGTGCAAAAACACAAGTCTGTTTCATATTAGTTCCAGTTGTGGGTACAATTCTGGTGAAAAATGTATTCTACCTAGTAATACAAGTTTTTGTGCCAGGATACATAGAACAGATTCACAGCCTAACAAAAGACTGTGTACTTTACCAACAAAAATTAGAAAAGTTCTACTTAGATTCAGGAGTGTAAACATAATGTATAAATCCATTATACCAACAGATTTGAGGAAAGGATGGAGAGGTGGGAGGGATGAGGGAGGTAGAGAGGGGTGTAGGGGCAGAGGATGAAGCAATCTAAATTCCTTTGTTTTGATTTTTATCAATAAAAATATGGAAGACCACAATAGCTCCATCAGTTAGGAACCTCTTTTTACCTTAATTCACACTCCGTATTACACTCCTCAAAGACATCTGGTACAGTGGGTTTAACTTCACATCTTTGATCAGACACCACCACATGATCGCTTTTACGTATGCATGTCATTTTCCTTCTTCGAATACCTTGAAATGGAACCAAAAAAAGCAGATAAAGGGCTAAAATAAGAGTGCCTTGTTACACTAATGGATTTCATTCATCATTTAGTAATTTAACTGAGATACCCCATTAACACTAATCATTGTATACAGCAGATTCTGCTTTGTGCAGCTGACTACATTCCAAGTGGACAATCCTGCCGCCTTCTCAGCTGTACTACAGTGTTCTCAAAAGTATGTCAGCTTCCAGAAAACTAAAGCACAACAGTGCATTTACTCATTAGGCTAAGTATTAAAATATATCATGTCTGTCCTTTGCTAATTACCATTTCAACCCCCCACGTTAACTTAGAGGTCGTCATCCTTTCCTTTAAGGAAGCAGAAAACTGGATCACAGGGTACCTAAAAGGTCTGGAGTGCTGGGAGAAGTACCATAGCTGGCAGATGTTCTGCTTCTCTAGCACATGAACATTTCTACAACCTGACTCAAAACGAGAAGAAACTCACCACCACATATCTACAGGCATTTCTAGTACCTGCTAATACAAGTATCTATCAAAAATATGTGTACGTACACATTGTGTTTCACACATATTGCAGTTTTATTTTTACACTGGAATGGCCTATAGAATAACAGCTAAAAATTTGTAAAATATATATTCAAACAGCTTCGCCCCAGGTAGCAGATAACTAAAAAAAGACAAATAAATTTATATGAAAGATACTAAACAAATCCATGACCATCTGGAAATAGGATAATGGAAGCCTAATAAATATTAGTAGATATACAACACTGCTTTCTAAGGATGCATTAGAATTGGTTCAACTCAAATATTTTTTTTATAAACCACTCCTACGGCTACACAAGAAAGGAACACAAACGTAGTTTTGAATGTAAAATTGCATTGCATAAATACCGAAAATTGCAACCAAAATCAGAAGCCATTCTGCCCTTAAAGGCACTGCGCACCTGAAGTTTACTGAGTGCTGAGTTTCTCCTTTACTAATAGAGGTGAAAAACCTGAATACGTAAATGCCATCTTAAATGCCATCAGGTCTTTGGTTCTGGTGATAAAAGAATTCACAGTACCTTGGCATATCCTGCTGCAGTCTTGCCAGGGTCCATAAGGATCCCACATAAACAGATCACTTCCATCTTCTATTGGGATATTGAATGAATAACGCACATCAGGGTTGTATAAATTCCCTACACACAAAACCTTAATTGAGATAAAATGACAGCTGTTTTTCAGTGAATTTGAACATGTTATGAACATAATGATCATGTAACAAATTTTCAAACTTATGAAAAAAGTAAACACGCACCTGTAAGGTTAGCTCTTCTTCGATTCTATCAGTGCTGTTAATTCTTTCTATCGTACTGTTTGAACCGCTGTACTCAAAAATGGCTCCTTGTATATTGATTTCTCTTTTTGACATGCTTACAACAAAATTTCCATTCAAAATAAAATTTCCATGAATATCAGACAAAGCTATAAGTAAAATAAAATATTGGAAATAAATAATCTATTTATTTAAAAGGTTCTATCAATGTAAACTCTTAATAATGTATCTTCTCATCAACACTCAGCTTTATTTTAGTCCATGTATAATACTTCAAGTTCTATTAAACAGTTTCTAATGCATTAATGCAATCCTAACCATCAGTAACTTGGTTATTGTTACTATCAGCTGAGCAACTGTCATGGATTTTCTCTGCATTAACAACACAACTTTAATAATATTTGTTCTGCTGATGGGTTGACTGTAGTCAACACTTTTAAATTTGGTTAGGTTCTGCTACTGTAGAAGGAAACAACAAATATCTGTATTTCTGGCCTATTCTACAGCCCACATTCTTGTATTCGCTAGAGCTACTTCTAGTCAAATGGCTTTTAACAGTAAATTTTTAATAAAATAATTTAATAAGCATTTATAATAATAATTTAATACAGTGAGCATTTTACAATAATAAAGATTAATAAGTTAAAGATTAATAAGTTAAAAATTAAATTTAAAAATAAAAATAAATTTTTAGTAAAGGCACGCTATTCAAGCATTACAACATTAGAAATGGTAGGTATTGTCAGGGGTAGAGGATTTATTTCTGTGTCCTGCGAGGTGCATGTGCAACAACAGGGCAACAGGTGGCAAGGAAAACATTTTGAAAACCGAAGTTTGTTGTGTGGGATGGTAATGGAAGAAGAGAAGGAAAATAGGCACGAATATTCTCGCAGGCACTTCAGGTATAATACAAGTACTGTGAAACAGAACAACCAAGATTTTTGGTAAATATACTTATTAATTCTTTGTTCCACTCACACACTTGCAAAACTATCAACATGTGATCTTTATACTCAGACATGACAGAAAAAAAGAAATGTGATACAACTGATAAGTTTGCTGAAGGTCAGACTGCTTCATTTATAAACAAAATGTATGCTTCCAACACTTAAACCCCCAAATACCTGCATTATACCTGAGTTCACTTGTGGAGTTTTAATTAACATTGTCACAACAAAGTAAAAAAATGATAAAATGATGCAATGTGCTATAATTCTTATTCTTTGACAAACACACACACACTTAAGAAGCAGAAACCTAACACCATCTCACTCATTTTTCTGAAAACTGGTATCTGCAGCAAGACTCAGGCAAATGATGATACAATGTAATTAGATATTTGCTCTAAAGGCTTTATCAGACTTCTGATAATACACATCTAGAGCAGATCTCTGGCAAGAGCACAAAAACTATCCAGCAATGTTATACACAGGAGGCTTTTACCAAGGTAGTTGTCATCTTCTGGTTTCCCTGAGTAGCTGTGCTGCTGAATATCAATGTTCGTTGCTCCTTTGGGAATATTTACTACAACATTGTAACCTGCAATGTAATTATTCACAAATTATATACAAAATCAGTCAAATACTAGTAAATATGAACATACATTTAACAAATTTTATTCACAAAACCCTACAGTGCACCAGTGACAACCACTGTAGAATGCCTTCATGTTTTAAGAAAGTAATGTATCTTCATATATAGATATCTTTGTTGTTAGTTTTTGTTTTGTTTTTTAATCAGTTGAACTGAACCTTTATTTTCATAACTCAGTAAAATTCATTCCTGTGTTCAGAAATGAGATTTCAATTCTTTACCAATAACACGAGTTCAGCCTACCCAGAAAAATCTCTAGAGAGCAGTACTACTCCAGAAAGCAGTCAAGTATACCAAGTGGGGCTCAGGAAACATCGTGGCTCCTCACAATTTAACCACATAACTTTTATACAAGTCTGAATAAGTCATTTAACATGAAATATGTCCACTCCCTGTTTATACAATTGGGTTAGTTTTCCCCTGTTACACAAGAATATTGCATGACAGCACTCTAAAGATCGAGTCCTAAATACTCAAATATTGCAGTGTTGCAGGCCTGCACATAGGCAAACATATCAGAAAAACTAGCCATGCTTGATTCACATTCTGCTACTGAAAACATTACCCTAGCGTGTTCCCTTCAAAATAGAAATGCTTCACAAATGAGTCATCATTTCTTGTAATGCTTTCAACTACAGTTATGGTAGCTTTGTCATAAGGTAACAAAGTAAGATGCATCAAGATCTACTTTTTAGATCTGTCACTTATAAGCACAGGTTAAAGAAAAAAAATGTTACTCACAGTTGCATCACAAACTCAAAAAGACTCTTATGTCTAAAGAAAAATTGAGTATGGCAAATGTTGGAAACCAAAAATAAACAAAAACATGCAATCTGAAGCATTAATATAAATTTTGCTAACTTTTCTACCTATTTTGCTGTGTTTTAACAGTCTTGCTGTGAATTCACTTTAGTTAGTTGACTCACCTCTGTGGGTAAAAATTTAAATGGTAATATTTTTTTCAATTTCATAATTCATTAACTTCTCAGTGCTTTTAATCTATTAAAATTATGCCATGCATTCAAATGAACATTTTATCTAATCACCGGTCCATAGCATGTACCAGCTGGGGGCAGCACTGCAATTGCAAACTGACACACTGCATGCTCTGGATAAACGCACAGCCTTTGGTCAATCTTCCAATAGACTGGGAAGAAAACCAAAACACACAAAAGCCTCTCATCTCACAGGCTGTAGACCTTGTGGTAACAGAATGACAGAAGACGATATACGGGAGGAAACTATAAACAAAATTACATAGCATATTGTCAAGGATACACAGGAGAAGAATCACACCTTAAGGCACTGAGAACAAGCATTTTCCAGGAAATCCTCTGATACTCTTAATTTGATGCAATAGCCAACATAATAATCACATGTACATAATTAGATTACAGTTTGCTAAACCTGGAGCTAAGTATATCATTGCAATGAATTTCTGCTGATCATTTCACCAGTGCTGAAACACTCAATGACATTATAAGTGTATGAATACAAACACGTACCACAGGCTGCTATTGTCAAATTCCAAATTCTGCCTTAGTAAAAAGATTTGTGTAGGTATGGAAGGGGACCCAATAAAGTTAAAATAAAAAGATCACGTGCACAAACTTTGACATACTCGTCTTGTGAACCTAATGATCCAAACTTTTCCGGAAAAGAATGTGTCTTCAGACAATGTTTTCAGTCATTAGCCTATGTATGTCATAGCCCTCCCATGGACACTGAAGTTTTAGTGATCAGCTTGCTACAACCTCTTGTTTGCATTGCTGCACTGCTACTTGAGTGATAACCTGCACCTGAGTGATAACCCCAAATGATTAACATACTGTCCAGTAGTATAATCCAGTATCATCTTTTGCATGCTATAATTCCAAGAATTCAAATATAATTCAAAACATTCAACTAAGTATAAAAACACAATAACAGAACAATGTTTTCCTCATTCCAAAATGTGGGCTGGTTTTTTTTTCCCCTCCAACTTCAGTTAGAAACAAATAAGTTTCTGTGACAATGCAAAGCTGATAAAAAGCAGACAGTGACAGTCTCAACCATATTTGTGTAAATGGCAATTTCATGTAAATGTCACTTGTATCAAATCTATTTGTGACAAAATTCACATGCTGCCTATAAGCAAAAATCTTTCATAGCGGTGGAAAACAAAAACATTGACAGTCCTTTACTCAGAATTATCAAAATAATACTTCTTTTCCTTCAGTGTTTTGACCACCTATTCAGAAATCCAGTATCTAATAGCTCATTGTATCTTCTTCCAACTTCCCAGGACAGACACAAGAAAAGTTACATGCATTTGTATGGGAAGGGTAGCTGTATCCCACCTTTAAGTTTTTTGGTACTTTTTGCTTGGTGCAAGCCATCTGCCAGGGGAAAAAAAACAACAACACCCAACCAAAAAACACAACAACAACAACAAACAAACCCCCAAATCCAACAGAATGCTGGGCATACTTTCCTCTTTGACCAGCAATTCTTTTGTTCTATGAAGATCCTATTGGGCACCTCTCCAGGTATCATTTTCACTTCGCCTGTGGTCTTTTTAAACCAGTGAAATAGCATCAAGGAGCCTTTAGGAATCTGATATTAACCTGGAGACTTCTGTCCTTATGTTCCATGCTCTAACTACTTAACTGCACTGCTACACACATACAATAGCCTCTCCATACTTCCCAGAAAGGACTACATATAGAAGAACTATCACTAGCTCTATTGGAGAAACTAAATCAAAGGAACAGGAATTACCAGGGTTATTCAGAAATTTCTTATTCACTACATGTCAATGAAGAGGAAAGAGCAAACGTTGCTGCCTGTGTTCTCTGGAAAGAGAAGGCTCACATTTCACAGGCTATCTTTTTCATTATAGGAGAAAAAGGAATCTCATCAGCTGCTCACACCACAGACCTCTTGCTATCTCTTACACTACCAAAAGGAGACACTGGTGTAAGTCCTTCAGTTGCAGAGTGTCAGACAAGGGAATGCAAAATGCAAAGCAGGAAGCATTCTTCCTTTCAAATTATTTTTACCCTCATCGTATCTTTTGTGTCTTTTGTTTTGACCACGGAGAAGATAGATTTATTCCCCCCACCCACCCCCAGCCCCTTGAATGGGTTACTGTGCAACAGTGTTTGCCTCTGCATCCTTGAGAGGGCACATGTGACAAAGTCAGAGATATTTTTTGTTGACAGAGGACCTAAAGAACATACACTGAAATCCCACTTCTTCAAATGTAAAAATTTCTAAGCCATACTAAAATGCACATGAAGATTTAAAAAAAACCAAACATACCATAACGAGCACTGTTGAAAGTACCTGCAAGAGTCTTACATGAAGAATTATCACCACCACAGATTCCACATTTGTCTCTCCTTGCCTTGGAATTCAAAATGTGATCACAGCCTGCTTGCTACAAAAAACAAAACAAAACAACCCCCCCACCGCCCAATAGCCCTATGTCACTCAGCCCAATGAAAAACAATGAAAACAAACAATGTAAGCTTCCCACTCCCCAAAAATATTCTTATTCACTCTATCTATTTGGTCTTCCTTGGCAATTCATGAAAACCTTTTATGGGTTTGGGTGCTGTGATCTAAGGACAAAACACAACAGTGCTGTTGTACTAAGAATGTACAATCCAAACACAATATGTCATGAACTGCCTAAGAATATATAACAGTATGCAAAGACTTTGTATTAAATATATTCAACATCATGTACAAATTTTAAGTTATATTTACATTAAAAACCCTTGGAAACCTAAAAGCAGCACGTATCTGTACATGGTCATCAATTCTTTTAAAGTCTGTGATTATTGCAAAAGAAGCAAAGGAATACATGTAGGCTATGATGGTTAATAGCACAGTTTTTGTGTATGTATCTTTACTTAAACTTTTTTTTTTTTAAAAAGTGTGATAAACAGGACAATTCTCTGTCATTTCCTCTGTCCTCTTGATTCAACGATATAAAAAAGGCTGCATTTTCTCCTCACCCTGAATTTACTCAGTTTCACTGTGATGAGTAAAACACCTGGGCTTGACAAGAGCCTAGAGTTATTAAAATGTAGCACCTTGCTTCTCCCAAGAAAATCTTGTGGAACTTCTGTAACTGTTATTAAGCAAAGAATGCTGAAATGATCCCTTTCAAGGGTCAGTTCCTCCTGATTTTGCAATGGAATAATAAATACAATCTAGCTACCCTGAGTTTTCCTTCTTTTTTACTAATTTGACAGCAGAAATATGATTGCAATAAATGCACAGCACACTTCTTTACTCCCTTTTTGCCAATTTTGGATCGGTTTCTCTCTGCTCACTTTGACAATATTAACATTCTCACATAGGAAGCTTAATGAGAAAAGACTGTGAATCTTCAGACTGAATTGAATGTTCTTCACTTAATTGCCTCCATTTCCAGATCTTCAATTTGGTAGGGATTAAAATTAACTTCAGTAAATTCAAAACATCTTACTTCACATATTTTCAATAATGGTTATTTGAATGAATATTTAGTATCTACTTTACCATCTTTTAAAATTGATTTTAATAATTAATAAGTTTAGATTTAAATACCCTGCATAAGCCTTGAACACAAAGGTCATTGGTTTCTGCTCCACAGGGAGTACCATCAGCAACTCTGTCCTTCAGCTGATAGTAGGAAGTTGTTCCAGAAACTCGGCAAAAAAGTTTACAGCGATCTTTCATAGAAACTGGAAAGAAAATCCAACAGGTTTCTTGTCTGTTTTAGAACTTCACAGTAACATTTTTATTTCATTAATTGAAAAAATCTTATAATTACTTACTACCACTGTATTTTGGAAGCCAGCGAACAGCAGACGTAAGACCGTTGATATTGAAGTGTTTGCCATCAAATTCAGAGCACTGCTGCTCCCGGAAATCTTTTTTGCCTTTCGGACATGAATCAGTATTACATGAGCGAAACTTCATCCTGCGGCCAACACAGTACTTTCCTCCATTTCTTGGTCTAACAAAAATAGGTAAATGTAGACACACTCAGTTTCTAAAATTGCTGTCTTCCATGAAAAGGGGCGTGAGCCACTGATCTAAAGGGGAAAATCTCAAAACAGCATTCTGCCATCTGTTACTGACTTTTCCACACATTCATTTTCTATTGCACCATGCATACACTTACACCCGAGTGAAGAAAATAAAAGTCCATGTAAAATACTACTGCTGAGGTAGTTGGTAATCAGGCTACTGATAAATATCAACATCTATTATGTTTTTATTTATTTTATAGTCAATTATTTTGCCTGGAAAAAAGAACTATTAACTTTAATGGCTTTTATCCCTTTAGCTGAGATTACGTTCCTGTTTTTACAGAAGCAGCACCTCCCTCAGTTTGAAATTATTATTTCACAGAGTGACAAAGACAGACGACATAGTTAGGAGCTGGCACACTTTCCTGGAGTCCTGATACCAGTTTCAGTTTGGGAATCAAAACCGCTAATAAGGGAAAATTGAGGAAAATACCCCATTTACTGTAAAGTCTAAAATATATTTCCTAACTGTTATAACACTGCTACACAGTAATTCAGTATTAACAGGTTCTTCAGGAAGAAAAAAAGAATAAATCAATGGCATATTGATGCTATCAGTTACTACAGACTGACAGAGGCATACCTAATGGGAATCTAGTCTACTGCTTCTTCCTCACCAAAGAAAAAAATCACCTGGGGTCATTTGATTAAGGTTCATTTCTCCCACTGATAGTATCAAGACGACATGACTAGGAAAAACTCTGAACCTACCCAGGCTGCAGCTATAGTTCCCGAGAAGTTGAGGGTAAAGTTTGCATAAACACTTATTACAGAGAATGAAACCCACATCTAATTATTCAGTCAATGGAAGTTTTGCATTATAAAGGTAAGTTGTAAATGACACTGCTGTAACCAGTGTTCCTTGGGGGCATTACTGGTGGTGATGTTGTGAAAAAGCCTATCATCAGAGCTAATCAAGTGTTTCACAAATCAAGTGTTTCACTAAAGGATTACCAGGAAATATATCTATTTATTTTTGCAGTTTTTACTCCAAAGAAAGCATCTCCATGTATAAAGAAACCTTCAGCATTTAAACTAGAGAAAAAGACTTTTCCAAAATAAACCTTTAGAAATATCTATAAATATGAATCACATAGTTGAGAGAAAAGAGGAATCTAAAATTTATCTGCATATTAGAGTCTGTAGACTTCTCTCTTTTCAAACGTGGTTGAAACAAGCTTTTTTTTTATTGGTGCTTCAAACCAATTTGCACAACCCACAATACGTTCACTTTGTTTTGAACCAATCTGTTATCTTGTAATGTCTTCATCATGCACTAATGTAAAACATAGTAAAAAACATACTCTGGTCTATTACACAGCCTGGTGGTGCTCTTGATTCCACCTCCACAAGTTCTCGAACATGAGCTATAAGGCCCCCATGGTCCCCATTCTCCATCTACAGGACGCGTCTCCATTTCTCTGCTCACACAAATTCCATGGCGGCAGTGCTGCACAGTTGTCAAACAAAATAAAATTTGTACGTAAAAGGTTACTGCAAATTTTAGGCACAGAAAGAACAAAATTTAAAGGGCTCACTGGTCTTAATCTGGGCCTGGCCATTTTATGAAATGTTCAAATTCCTTTAACATTTTTTTACCCAGTAATCATACTTTCAAAACCGCTGTCTAGAGTTCTTTGCTCTCTATGAAAACTACCAGATGCTGAACAGTGGGATTGTTTGGGAAAAGCAGACAAGAATTTAAGACCTTGTTTATGCTGAAGCAAGAGGATGCTGTAGATTCATGCTTGAACTCAAGACTTTCACAGCTATAACAGGTGTAAAATATTTTATTTATTTTTATTTATTTATATTTTACGGAAATTTTATATTTACTAGTAATTTAACAAATTTACTATTACCATTAAAACTAAATGAATAGTTAGATAATAATTCTTAGAGCAAGAGACTACATTGCAATGTCTATTACTTCAGATTTTCTTCCTGCTGAAGAACTACCTATTTCCAACTAAAAATTTACATAAAGGTGTAATTTTGTCTCCTGGGATTTACATTATTAAGATTATGAAGATTGCAAGACTAGTCTGCTGTGGTCATGTCAGTTTTGAGACTTCACCACCCCACATCTATAAACTGTTGTTATTTATAGAAAGTTGTAATTACTAGGGTTTTTTTGGTTTGGTTTTTTTTTGGGGGGGGGGGGGGGGGGGGGGGGGTGTCAGAAGAATCAAGTGATCAATCTCTTGCTTCTAAGTATGTGCCACCTAAGTCCCTGACTCTGCAAATACTTATCCACTTCAGTGGTTACTCAAAACGTACATGACCAAAAAGTCTAAATGAAAATGTTATGATTGGTGCATGTATGATTTTTTTCCAAAGAACCTGCAGGAATTACCAGCGCTAATCCTATTGATGACTTATGGCAGCTGGAATTCTAATTCACTTGTATGCTTTAGAAAATCCGAAGTGGTATATTTAAGCACAACATACTAAAATAGAATATTTACAAGATACCATATGTTAACATAGAATTTCTCAAGAGTTATAAGTTTACTGTAGGAACTATCAACTAACAGACATTTTGCTGAACATACCAAAATTATGTATGCAATCTTGCTGAATACATCTGAATAACACCAAACTCAAATGTTGTTCAGTGGTTTTATCACAGCATAAAATAATTCCTAGAAGCAAATTTTTCTAATTAGTATATGCTTTTATTATATTGATACTTATGATCATATGCTAACAATCATTTTGTTCTCAAAATAGGAATTTGTCACAGAATCAAATTCTCCTTTCTGAGTTCTGCCTGAGTTTAATCCAAGTTGGTGATAAAATTGCCTGCCTGTATAATTTGTCATCACACCCACTCTTGCACATGAGCCATATCTTTTAAGCCCAGAAAGGCTACCTTTAAGAACAGGACCATTAAAGATGATTTTGAAGCCCAAAGCAAACACAGAACAAAAGCTAGATCTATCTTGTCATCAACCACTTAAATGATCCAGCAAACTGGCCAGAAAATCACTTGCTTGATGCTAAAATTAATGCTTTAACTAAACACCGAAAAGGCACCATTATTTCACTGCATATGGGCATATGATTTCTCACTGTAGTGCTTACTGTTAGTTCTTATTAGTTTTTTCAAGATTCTCTCAGGGTACCTTTGTACTCAAACCCTCTTGTACCTAGTATCTAGTACCTAGCAATGAAACATAGACTTTTACATAGTGCAGCCATAAAGTAAGTATCAGAAAACATTAAGAACCTGCCATTCCAAGAACTGTCATTAGCATCTTAGAAAATAATTATTTCCTACTTTAGGCTGAAGATTCTAAATCTCCCTTCACAAATACTGCATCCAAATATGGGACAGTGATCTAGAGTTTAGGTTCTTCTTCCACCCACAAAAATATTTACAGTAACTTGAAGGGAGATCTCAGGAAAAGACAGAGTTGTAAAATGAAATTTTATACCCACAACAGCATTATTTTGATCCATAAAAATGCAAAGCACATGTTCACATCTGGGATTTTAATAGCTTATTCAACAAACTTGTCTCAGCTATTATTCTGCTGCATTCCTACAGAAGCAACATGATGAAGTCACAGTAGAAAACTCTGGCACTAGATGCATTCCAGATGTTCTTCTGTGCTTGCTTGAATCATTGCTTCACTGAGAATACCATGACATACAGAACTTTGATATACTTAAATATAATTGCTCATAATTTTTTCCCCTACATTTGTTACGGCAGATATAAAGTATGCATCAGTAAAGTGGGTATTGTTCATAATTACAAATATACTGATTGCAGTAAGTGGCAACTCCGTTCTAGCCAAGGTAAATGATTTTCTATCAAAAAGGTAGAAATTCTGATCTAAATCCACATGCAATTATTATATCTTCAGAGGAGAGAGGAAGAGTTAATGGTTCAAATTTGGGATCAATGAACTCAAAGGCACCCAGATTTGATTTATTAATTACCTGCTTATAATAAACTGTTTGACTCTTGCCTATGGATTAAACTATGATTTAACAAACTGATTCCAGATACTTCCAACTTATCTCCTTAGCTTATTGAACTTGCTAAATCTCCAGGAAAGCAATTTTGAAAGAAATTATTAAAGCATTAATTGCCAGGCTATGCTAAATTTCAGTTGAGCCAAGGACAGTGATAGATGCATGCAGAACAGGCCTAGAGCACTCCTGAAATCAAGTACTTCATACACATCCCTGGTATGGCTCACAGCAGAAAAAGGACTCTTAAGCTCATTCTTGCTGCCTGTATTTTCCAGACTACTCCCAGAGATACACATGGTTTTTAAAGTCTTCGGGCAAAGACTGAAACACTGATGTTCAGTGTATAAGGACATAGCTTCATGCGCTGGAGCTCTGTGCAGCCTTAAGGGGGCTCAGGAAAAATAATTCATGTATTTCTAGACACCAGCATGTTTCCACAGACGCTACAGGTAGCTGCTGTGCTTTTAAAATGAACAAAGATGACTGAACACTGAACCCAAGTATGAGGAGAAAATGAAAAGGACAAAGCATTGCAGAAGTAGACACGAGTTCTGTATTTTGCAATAGCCCTTTCTGCAACTGAGCTAACTCGGCTTTGGTCACAGTGTTGATTTATTTGCTCTCAAAGCTGCTGTGCACGATTCCCGGGGTCACGCGCCTGAGACCCACCAAACAGGCACCAAAAAGGACTGTTATGGTTTAACTCCAGCCAGCAACTAAGCACCATGCAGCCACTCCCTCCCTCCCCCCACCCCCACAATGGGATGGGGAGGAGAATCAGAAAAAGATAAAACCCATGGGTTGAGAAAAGAACAATTTAATAACTGAAATAAAGTTAAAATAATATTAACAACAACAATAATAATTGTAATTAAGAAGAGAGGGGGAGAGAGGAATAGAACCCAAGGGGGAACAAAAACCAGCAAGTGATGCACAGCACAACTGCTCACCACCCGCTGACCGATGCCCAGCCAGTCCCCAAGCAGCAGCCATTGGCAGCTTCTGGTCAGCTCCCCCCATTTTCTATATGGAGCACGACGTTCCGTGGTATGGAATACCCCTTTGGCTAGTTCAGGTCAGCTGTCCTGGCTTTGCTCCCTCCCCAGCTTCTTGGGCACCTCCTCACTGGCAGAGCATGGGAAACTTGAAAAACCCTTGACTTAGGGTAAGCACTGCTTAGCAACAACTAAAACATCAGTGTGTTACCAGCATTGTTCTCATACTAAATCCAAAACACAGCACTGTACCAGCTGCTAGGAAGAAAAAAACCCCATGGATTCTCGAACAAGCCTACCTTTATTATTCAGATGATGTTATCTACAAAACCCACAATACTTCAATAATTTTTTTCAACATTTTCAATTTCTTATTGCAGAAAATCTACACATTTTATTTCTCCCTTGGGATATTCCCACAGAAAAAACTTCTCCAAAATCACATCAGAAAAGTACTTCACAAAAATCCCAGTTTACAGTAAAAATTCTTGGTTTGAGCTCTCAAATATACTTCACCTTGTTTTTATGGTTCAAAAATTATTCTGCTACCTCCCAGATGATGAACACATCCCCCTATCACCCAACTCTGTTAAAATCCATCCAAATTTTTTATATCTACATATATACACATAGAATTAATTATTCTTTCAGATTAACTGTCTTCATGTATTACATTCAAGAGGTAATCAAGCAATGCAATGGTTTTGAAAAGAAATCAATACATGGGTAGTAACCTACAACTGAATTGCAGAAAACATACTTCAGAATCAGAGACTGGTACTCCTTTTACTGATCAAAGCAATTCTTTCTTTGTTGGTTTGCATCCCCATTCTCAACTGTCTCTGTATCCCTCACTTTATGTGGCTATAAAGGGAGTAGGATCAAATCTTAATTCACTCAATAGTTATTCTAGATATTTTTAGACACACTAGCTCAATATACAATGAATATACAGTGAATAGAAGGTATAAACATTTCTCTCAAAATGGCATATGCTTTCCAATCAAACTATTATTTGTATTACGTGGACTCCTTCTTGCTGTTAAACAGCTCTTTCCAGACTTCTCTGACACGTGTTTTTTCAGTGTTTAAGTAGCAAAATGCCACTATGTAGAACACTAGGACAGCTCCAGGACATGAAAAAGTTTGGGTCAGAATCAGATAGCTACCTCCTACTGTCGCAACACTCTCCAACCTATCAAGTTGCAACAAGGTCTTTCACCACCTCATACCAGCACACTTCACACAGTCCCTCTGCTGCCTTCTCCTCACCTCATCCAGGGTGTGTGTTCTCTCTGCTTCTTCTCTTCACGCTCTCAACCACTTAACAGAACCAGCCACACCTGCACCGTATCTACATCGGCCAACCCAACACCCCTGAAGCCAGACCACAGTTGTATATTATCAATGCTAATTAACCCAGCTTCAATCCACTACATCCTACCTCTGCCTTCTAACGTCCAAGGAATCAATGGAATATGGGCATATTTGTATACTGCTCAGGAGTCCAGGAAGGATCAGAGTGCAACTCTCAAGTGTCTCAAAAATAATTATTAAAAAAAGACATTTTATTGGGTATTTTTGCTGTTCTTTTCAGAGCAAAAAAAAAGACTTGTTCTGAGAATGCTACTCCTAGAAGACAGACAGTTTCACCAGCTATTATTTGGAGGTGGTTTGGGTTTTTTTGGCTCAGATGTACATCACGAACTCCAACAGATGAGTTACCATCACTGGAATATCATTTAAACTACACTGCGATAAACTGCATTGCTTCATGATAAAGAAGCCATGATTCTGAGGCAGGTGTAAACCGGAGATGGATATGTGTAAGGAGAGTTTGGGAGTCAGTTGCTTTGTAACCAATTCGGTTATACATAATAGCATAGATATTCTTTTCCATAATACTACTAGCTTACTACTCCTTTTAATTAGGTCCTCCATAAAATGAGATTAAGTATTTTCTGTGAATGACATCAACAACGCTACGGTCGATGGTACCCAGTAGATTTAGAATTATGAACAAATCCAGTGAATCTAGGGATTCTATCTACTAACATTAATTTATGGGGTTTGGGTTGTTGTTGGTTTTTAAATCTGAACAAAGATATCCAAGATGCCAAAACCTGAATCACTGGCCAAACTCACATCTTTGGAATTTCAGAAAGAAAGGAAAACCACTCCAAAACTTCCTGTGCTCAAGGTAAGGAGAAGTCTTTTGTACTATCCCAGGGTATAAATGAAAGTAAATTCCTCACCACAAAATCCCTCAAATCAAGTAGCCTCCCAAAACATAAAAGAAACAGACAGTAAAAGAAAAGAAAACAATTGAAAACATAATCCAAACAGATAATATCAAGAGCCTGCTGGTCTGCAGAAATTTCAAAAGACAAAGAAATTTCTGACTAGAATGTAACAAGAAAACCTAAGGGAGCAGCTCTTTTAGCACCGCTTCAAGTCATGCACATTTCCTAAACATCCATCAAATTAGCTCCTACCTGAAACATGATGACAAGAATTATGATGGTTAAGAGAAGGAAATCAGGCCAATTAAAGCATACCAGTTTCTGACCTAATGGAAAATAACTTTTTCATATGTCTTGTAATACATAGGGGCCTCCTATCGTATCTTGGTCCGCAACCCAGCATATAAATACTTTTCTTATTGTGATTTATTATGTTTTTTTATTGTACATATAGTTCATACCATCACAACAAAAATTACAACTGTATATATGAAATCCATTGTGGCATCCAGTGAGCAGGCTACTTCCAATTAATCACATGGCACATATCTTAATTCTGAAGATACTCCCATAGCAGCTTTGATTACAGAGACAAAACATGAAAAAGCACTAACCATTTGACATTTTTCATGTCATTGTGCCTCATTACACAATAAAATAACACTAATAAAAATTTTATATCATGGTTAGTCATATAATTGTATTTAGGAAGACAATTCAGGAATGTGTACCTTATATTTCATAATCTCTCTTACAAAAGAACACCAGAAACACTTTTCAAGCAATGATTAATGTAGTCATGTGGTATGTAGAAATTCACCACTGCAGAACTAGTAAATGTTTACGTATGGCATGTCTAGATATATTTACTATCATTTTGTCTCTGAAGTACCAGTCAGGCCAAAGAATTTAAATGTTGCATCCTCTGCTTCAGGGAAGGTCTATGTGATGTTAGAAGAGCTGGCAGAAGCTTCCTACAGATCTTTATGAACCCGAACAGGCAAACTAAAAGCATCTGAAGTGCTAAGACACAACATGAATACCAGTGGAGTGAGAAACTGTTCTTGGACACAGTAGAATTTTTACTTATAGGCTATTGTCATACCTAAGCACTCAGAATGTATAAAAAGAGGAAGTGAAGAGAAATTTTCACGTACTTCAGCAGAAGCCCAACAAGCAAAAATAAATTCATTTTTCCAAGTAACTCTAGAACGAAAAATGTACAGTTTGGTTGGCTCAAAGACATTTGACTAGACAGCAAATTGAAGTAAAATTTAAAAAATTTCTATTTTAGTAACATTAATTCTAGATAATTAATAACATTAACACAGGAAATGTCCGAATTCCCAAGAAAATATTTTCTTTATTCTCTATAAGACACTGAAATGTTAGGCTGCATTTTTCTTTTAACATTTTAAGAAAATGCTATCCATATGTACTACTAATATTATATACATTAAGAAGTCACTGAGCTCTACAGGTGTGTGCACCATGAGACATGAAAAACAATTCTCTTTCAAAATGCATGCATGCTAATAGAATACATATGGCAAGAAGATATTCCATTAGGATGTGCAGGCACTCGGGAAAAGCTGTTTACTCGTTCACTTGAGTATCCCTGCTATTAGTAGATTTATATCTTCTTGTATTTTGGGGGAAGGAAAGACACAAGGACTATTAGAACAGTCCATACAGCAAGATCCACTAAGCAGACACCCAACCTGAAGAAAAACAAAGACTACTGTGAAAATACTCATGTGTCAAATCTAAGCTTAAAAAGTAGATACTAAAATTACAAATGCCCTAAATAGATCTTTTCTGTATTTATCACAGCAATAATGCTGTAAATGCCAACTATTAAATTTATTTAGCTTGCTGGCAAATATTAATTACAATTCCTAGTAGCCATTTCTTATTTCCATTAACATCAACAGAACTTGTTGACTGAGCTTGAAAGGAGCTACCCCTTAGACAGGAACAGATGATAATTTGTCAGATCAACTGATGCTCTTTCTTACATCTTTCAGAGGTAATGACTGTAATTAGCTCTTCACTTCCTACAGAAAACTGGCTCACTGGAGTAATTGCACAAAATAGGTTTTTGTATTCTTATATAAAAGAAGTCATCTGATATTGGCAAATTAGAGTCAATTGAACTAAAGATTACACCTGAAGTTTTACATAAAGACGAACTTCCTTTCTGATCAGTGACTGACTGAAAAATAGGTTAAACATTACACCACCTGCATGCATAGGATCTAATCAAGCAAAGCTTCCACTGTAACCTTCAAATACCTTTTCCTAATCTTGCAAGAGAGAATGAAACTGTTTGAGACAGTTTATCCACTAAGTTGTGATCCATTAAGACAGTATCTTCAAATTGATCACTACTACTATCTTACCAAATACAGGAAAAGAAAAAAAAGCAACTGTAAAGATTAAAAAATATTGGGGGAAATTTAGTAATAACTGAATGAAATGTAGCAGCTTATTATACATAGAAATTAGACTACATTTTTTTTTAATCATCTCTGAACCTCTAAAACTATCAAAAGATAAAAAGTTAACATTGCTCCCACAGTCCCTGAAGCTGCCAAAGCACACTACTATTAAAAGCAGCTCAACATAACCAGCTATACTTTGATAATCAGTGTCATAACTGAGCTTGTAAAAGATCTCTGAAATATTTATTCTCCCAATCCCCTGACAGGTAAGAAAATACTTTTATGTGCTGGTGGTGAACTGAGACATAGAAAAGCCAAAGACCAGATCAGCATAGAACTCAACCACCTAATTTCTGTTCACTTCCCAAACTACATACAAATCCAAAACTAAACCCCTCAAATCTTCACCGATAACTCTGGATTCAACTAGCCTCCACCACTACAGTTTCTATCAAGGTTCTGTAACTCCCTTGACTACATGTCCTGATTAGGTATTCATGATCCTCATGGACAGCCCAAGAAAAGTTATATTATCCAAGGATACAGATCAAGATCTGCATTCAAAAACAACCTGCCAGATGAAGGAGTGAGCTGCATTCTCATCATCCAAACACTCTACCAAATAAAGGAATGAACTGGGTATAGGAAACCCAGCTTCCATTTCTTCTTTTTTTTTTTGTAACCAAAGCATTCAGTACATACCTCATATAACCAGGCAGCCCTATGCATTAGGGTATAAGTGAGAAGACAGCTCCTGATTTTTAGCACTAACAGATCCAAGCATCCTGAATTATGTTACAATAGGCAAGACAGTATATGAATTTGAGTTATGTGTGGTAAAGGAACTTACTAGAGTAGGTGAAGAGGTACTGATACATGCTTTCTTATTTTGTGTAAAACAGATAAAATGGGCAAATATCTACTCAAACCAGGATTCTAACCCAAAGACTCAGTCTTTCCAAAAAAGTGTACTCCTCCACCTAACTCACTCATACTTAATTTGTTCTGGTTCAGTGAAACAGCCTGCACAAGACAAACTGCGGGAAACATGCTTTTGATATGGTTTGTATCCAGGAAATTCAACTTTGGAGCACTACCAATGAAGAAAACACCCTACTTGTTAAAATGATCTGAATTTTTCAAACAGAAGGAAAGATGGCAACTTTCCCCTGAGGTCTTCCACCTATTTTTAACCAATGTGGCAACTGTAAATTTATTTAATTATTCTGAACAGACACCTATGTTACTTATGTCACAATATTATAGGACTATGAGAAACTGCAGGTATCACGTAGATACCATTCACACAACCAGGATGCGACAGGTGCGGTACTGCCACACAGCAAGCACCGATTTTTATCTACATCAACAATTTTGCCATACGCAAGTACCAAGAAAGAAATCAAGGCTTACCATTCCCACACCACAAACTGTTCCATCAGCCAAAGGCATGTGCTGAGTACGACAACCCTTGTGAACACCTTCTGTGCTTGTGCACCATAAGCGTTTGCATTGTTTCTAAAAAGAAAACAAGATTACTTCTGTTGTACCTGTAACACCATTTTAGACATTAGCTGGGTATTTGTATTGTTTTCTTGCACTATGTGGGCTTAGCGTTTGCTATTAGTACTACCATTTTCCACAGATAAAACCTCACAAAACCAAAATTAATTTAATTTAAGGCTAGGCAGGAATGTGGAATATTTGGAAGTGATCCCACTAGAAGTAATAGATAACTTAACTTTCTAATTTAGTAGAAAATCTAATAAAAAAAAGGAGGTAAGAGGTTACAGTTGATTCTATACAGCACAGTTTGCATATAATCCCCAGAAAAATACTCTAACTGGAATTCTTCCTAAAATGCACTGACTACAAAATGGAAGAGAAATCCTCCTTTTCAACTCTTAATGGACAAATAACTTTTATGGATTAAAAAATTTGCAAAGCATTCTTCAGGAACACCATCTTCAGCTCTTTGAATCCTTCTTTACTTTTCTATAATATTCCCATAAAGCCTGACTCCTCTTAAACATTCTACCTCACCAAAAACTCCGCTTAATTCATTCCAAATCTGATCTGAAATTCAGTCCTTTAAACAGCTCCGACAAGCCATGCAATACTAGTAGAGGTATTTAAGAAGTTGGTCCAAAATCTAACTCTACATGACATCTTGACAGTAATGAAGTCACAACGTTATATTTGTATTTATTTTATATTGCACTGACCACATTATTTTTTCAAAATACAACTTTTCAATATTAATCTCAAGTTTCCTTTCCAGATCCCAATTTTGCTTTAAAGAAATTTTTGGTTAAGTATACAAATATTACATTCTAACAGGCATGAAAATATTTTTGACTCTTGACAGAGTAGAGGGAATCTACACTTTGGGTCAAATATTTAGAACAAATATTTGAATTAACATATTAACTTTCAAGTTATAAATTTTTAAAAAGCACTAAAAGAAGCAGATAAGAAAGACCTGTTAGTGTAAGATAGGAGCTATAATGTGAAAACATTTGTAGAAAGTGTTGAACTAATTCCCTTTCAGCAGTGGCAGGAAGCCTTAATTTATGTAGTTTTAGATCTTCCAAAGTAATTATAATCACATTCACAGATGTACAAATCAAAATGACCGCATCCTACTTTTTAATTCTATATATTTCTAGTATATGGAGCAGCAATGCTGCCCACTGAACTCTTCCCCCTTCAACAGAATATAACCTGAACTTAGACATATTTCTTCCAAATTCTTCCAGAACCCCAAGTCCTGAAATTCCATTTCTAAACCTGCCTTTCAGGAATTTTTAGTATAGAATGAGTGTGACTGTGTGTTGTTCACTCACCAGATAAGGACACACTTGTGACCCAAGACCAAACATAAGTTCACACTGCTTGTTGACATCATACACTGACCCAGGCAGCTGAGAGGAAAGATCATATATTCTTCCACTAGGTTTGTCTAGGAGGCATTCACCATAACCAGTACTGTTGTAAAAACAGAAACAAAATGTGAACACTCAATTCATTGGAAGCCCACTCACACAGCACTTACACATGCATATCTTGGTGGAGTTATGGGTTTGCATGCCTATATAATGACTTTAATTAAAATTAATAAAATAAACCAGGTCACTTGATTTTCTTTTATTGGATTTTGCATTAGATGCACCAAACAAAGCTTAAGGTTTTTTGTGTTCTGGCTGTCATTTCTCATTTTCACACTCTTACAGGAAAAAAGATGGTACTGCCAAATTATACCTACCACTTATTTTTTAAAGAAAAACTTTCAGAAATAAAGTGTGCCTATTCTAACCTACTAAAATCATAGTACAGATATTTTCAATAGCCAACGCCACTATATTTATAAAAAAAAAATAAATCTTCATAGCCTTATATGCCAAGTGCAACTTTAAGAAGGTTATGAATCATGCAAAGAAGTAAATGCACTCATTTTTCTGGAGGACTGAGGCCCTACAAGTCACTGGTTAAACCCAAGAACAACACTAAATGCTATTTAAGCAATACCTTTAAAATACTTCTAAAAAAGACATGGAATTGGAAAAAAAAAAACCAACAAAAAAACCCAACAAACCCAAAACCATAGCATTATATTGATACTTACTCAAGAAATTCAGTAATATATTTTTGACTGCACTTTGACCAGGTCCATGGGCTTGTATGGTAATTTAAAGTAGGAGCCATCACATGGTATTGATGTTTAATTCCAGCTTCTTTACATTTAAAACTGTCATCATGAGGCACATTAAATCTAAAAAGGAAAACAGACAAACTCCAAAACAAATTCAGCAATAATTAATTGAAACTCTCTTTGTTGTAGCAGCAAATGCTTGAGTTTTGAGTTTGAAAATGCCTTAAAATTTAATGGGACACACTTAATATGACTATCTGACATTATGGCAATAGGTATCTGAAAAATGCCTTCAAAATTCTCTCCTTATCCAAAATGCTCCTTATTATATAATGCTGGGCACATGAAGAATTTTACAATTACATAGTTCTTTAGTTCACCAGAGAAATTCCAGTTTTGGGAGTATGCCACTTTAAATGAACATCCCATTTCCTCAATTGAATACACAGGCCATCGTTAGACTATCCATAACATATTACCCCAATATTCACATCCTAACTCTTATTATTCAGTAAACAAAAACAAACTACAGAGCACATCAACATAATATTTATGCAACTAACACATCCTCTTATTGTATATCTTTTATATGGTTTAAGTACCATGGCAAATGGCATATATCTAAATGAACTTCCAGGCACATGAAAATTAACAAGCTAGCTACTGAGCTCTGTAACGTCGTCGTTACCTACACTGTGGCATGCCTCATGGAGCTAGAGTATAGCACCTTTCTGCCATCACTGATGAGGTATGCTTCATAAAATAAAATGCTGTCATCTCCTCTTATTTTTCTGTGTAAAGTATTTCTCTTTGTGTTACTCTATTGTATTCTGAAAGGATCAAACACAAGGAAGATTATTTCTGCGTTACATTAATTGCTTTTTCTTAAAGGTAAATTCCTATCAGCACTAGAATGCAGCTGGAGTTAACAGGACTGTAGTTGCACATTGAAGATACCTGTCCCAGTGTTCCAACCAGTTCGTATGACAAAAGGACAGAAGGCAGCTGTATGGCCAGTATTTCCCACAATTAAAGATATAAACCAGGTTATAAAATTCACTATTTTTCTGTCTCTAGGTTGGGGTAGAGCTAGCTCACTGCAAGGGGCAAAAATAATGACTTCTAAAAGAACGTAGCAGACTGCATCCTTCTAGAAATAGAGCCCATCACAGGAGATTGGTCATACTAAAAATGAAATAATAATAAAAAAAAAATTACCTGCCGGAAAATAGGTACTTACACATGTCCAAGTTCATGCGCTATAGTAAAAGCAGCACTCAATCCATTTTCTTCGCTTACAGAACAGCTGCGTAGTGGGTCACACATTGTACCTAGCTCTGCTAAACCTGCAAGATTGAATCCTTATATAAAAGCTTAACAGAATGAATTTTCATGTAGGAGGAGTGACTCTAGAAGAAAATACTATGGCACCTGAGTTGAAAGTCATGCCTCAACTATGCAGCAGATTTACACAAAATGATCAGCCACCTGGCACCAAAGTACATACCGGGGCAGTATGGCATTGAGAAGTTGATTTCTTTGTCTATGTGACTTAATTTTTACATTTATTTTCTGATTTATTCCTAATTGATTTTTCTCCCTACAGGGAAATGCTCATATATTTTCTGTTATAAAATCATACTGATTAAAAAAAAGAGTAACTCACCAAGAGTATCACACTTCTCTCTAGCTCTGCAGATATCTTCCCTTGAAGGAAAAGATTTATTTAATATTACAACAAATAAAATAACATTTTTAAAGTATTTCACTGTTGCTGTTTAATTAGAGCAACTGCAAATCTGATTCTCAATTTTTAATCTTACAGTCCAAACAATTTGCATTCCAGTGAAAGAAGTCATTTAAATTCACCTGACTAAGCTCACGGTATTGCCTTCTATCTGGCTTGCAAAGAATAAAAATTCAAATATTATGTTAGTTCTCTACAATGAAAAAGGGAGACCAAGCATGAAACGCTGCTGAAAAACATGAAGATTACAGTATACTTGAAACTAACTTATGTAGTGGACCATCTGCCAAAACAACATAAAATTCAGGACAAATATCAGAGTTGGAAGTGCTGGAGTGTGTCTAACTTGAACACTAGGGGAAAAAAATGAAAATGAACAGCAAAAGAGAAAACGAATCTCAGTGGATGAACATCAGAACCTTCACTGAGGCGATTTGTGTACAGGAAGAATATATACCAATATTCAAATGTTTTCCATTTGTAAACTTTTAGTTCAAATTATGCCTGGGCTACCAGGAGCTCACAGTCACTGCATCATTCAGCTGATTCCATTACATACAACACTCCATTCCTATCACATATATGTACAATCACTAAAGACTTCATTTCCTTGTAGCAATCCCAGGTCTAAGTAATTTCCATCATCTTTAATGAAAGGTTCATCAGATGGTTAGTTAACAACATATATCACTGTCAGAGTAATAGCTCATGTATTGATAATTAGTCGTTTGGGAAGTGCAAGACAGTCTTCATTGAATTCAATTATCTATGAAAAACATCAGTGAAATGGTTAAAAAAATGATGTAAAAATACCCAAAGCATTTGTCTCACCTAGCTCTGTAACAACAGTTATTTCAAATACTGTACCTAGTGATAAGAACAGCAGTATCATGATGAGAAGGGTGAGCATCATCCAAAGTGTTTTGTGCTTGCTGCCATAAGCAAAAGTTACGAAGAGTGGTAGCTGCATTAAAGGTGATAGCTGGTCCTTCCTAAGCAATAAATGGCAAAAAAAAAAAAAAAAAGACAAAAAAACAACAAAAAAAAAACAAGTAAGGGGTTTAATATTCATGCCCTTGCACTTATTACTTTGTCATTTGTGACCCTAACCTGCAAAACAATGGCTGTGTGTGGATAGGAAGTCAGCGCGACTCCACAATAAGAGTTCTCTCACACAGATTTGTTTGCAGGATCAGATCTTAATTTAGCTACAAGTCACCAGTCATGGAAACACATTATTATAATCAATGTGTGTGAGCATGCACCAGGTGTTAAATATTTTTTTTAATAGAGTGACAAGACATTTACGATAAATAAATATAGAGTCATGTATTTGAAAAGTGTACACATCTTACAATCTTAAAATATTACAGCTGTTAGGGCTGAAAACCCTCTATAAAAGCTTTCATTTCCCTGTCATGTTTCTATGTGAATAACCACACTTTCGGTAGTTATGCCATAAGCATAACTTCAGATGTATGAGGCGATTTGTGTACAGGAAGAATATATACCAATATTCAAATGTTTTCCATTTGTAAACTTTTAGTTCAAATTATGTCCATTTAAGTCAACAGGAGGTGCTAGTAGAGAGATGGGGAAATACAGGCATTAAATAGAGGTTCTGCAGCTAACCTCACATTTGACATAGAGTCTCTTATTTTAAAAGATAATTTTATAGTTAAAGAAAATATTCTGTATTTAAAACTAAAACATTTTAAACTTCGGAATTACAATGCAAATTCATGTATTTAGTTTCTTCTATTAGAAAGAAATCTTTTCAATATTTAGTTTTCCTACCTGTTCATTGTGAATTACAATTAATTTTACAATAACTATATTTATAAGATTTCCAATACTTGAATCTTTATAGATTGCTGCAACCTAAAGAGAAGAAAGTCAGAAGATTAGAATATGAAACTCATCTGATAAACCCTCTCTTTTTGTCACGTAAACAAGTTATCAAAGAAAAACAAGTTGCTATACAACAGACATCTCATGCATTGGTCTGTACCTTTCCACCCAAGGATATTGCAACAAACCCAAAATAGTTGCCCAGGTTTTAATATACAAATAGCTATTCATTTCCAAACACTTAGACAACATGCTGAAATGCTAGTGTAAAAAGTGTATTTACTACACACTGTAAAACCTGTAGTTTATTGACAAAATATCAAAGAAAGACAAAATTAGCGTTACTGCAACTGTCATAGATGTAAGCTGGTTTATGCGGATGATTTGTAGAATCGATACCTAAAATATTAGAGGGTTTCAGAAGGCAACTTTGAACCAGTAAGTTTTTGCCCTTGCTTTTAATGGAAGCTGGACTGAGTTGTAAACCCATACTGGAAATATACAAGACACATACAAAGGTTTCTTTCCTCATTCATAAAATTTGTATTTACATACCAACAGGCATTTTTACATATAATCTTGCAGACAGATAGTAAAAATCTCAAGTCAATTCCACTCGCCAAAGTGAACCACTTTGAAAGTTATTCTTCATAAAAGCAATAATAAGTTTATTCATTCTCAATAGATTCATTCTCAACAGCTTCAGACATCCCATCCATATGGATTCTACAGTTTGGCTTAAAGCAGTTGTTGAATGACAGCCTTATCTAAACAAGAGTTGCCACCAAACACAGAAGGACTGGCTTTCCTCCCTTCTGTCTTGTGCTAAGACTACAAGACTACAAAAGTAACAGGATCAAGGAACTAATCCAGCTGCAAAACAGGGTTTTTTTTTCTTTTTTTGTTATACTGATCAACATGATCTCATTCCTGGTGCAGCCCCCACAACACAGGTGCTGACAGAGGGAAACATGCGGAACAGCAGACTTCTTTCAAAAGTAGCCTATAACTGAACTGGCTCAAATTGCTTGTAAAAACACAGCCTTGCTGTGTATGAATCCTATGTAGCTAAGACCAAGTAATTCTGCTGAAAAGTTGGAGCTGACAGAGCACTGGCTCTCAGCTCATACCCACCCTTTCTCTAAACTAGAGAGAGCACAATGCATAGCGTTGTCCTTCATCCTTTGTTGATACACAAGCTGGAAATGGAGGATTCAATAAGGGCAGGGAAGGAACCTGCATCTTGGATTCCATGTGGGGAACACATTTCAGAACAGCACAGCTATTGTCTGCTTCCTCCCATATGGACTCCATTCTTGGTTACCAACCAGCAAATCTCCAATTATTCTGAGGTGGGAATGAGATGCACCTCTCAAACACTGAAGACTTCAACTAGGCACAGGCATGTTCAGAATACCTTTATCAAAAAAAAGGTGCCTGTAAAGGCTCAAGCGCTATTTAGGCAGAAGGGGTTATCCAAATATGAAAGGAATAAACTACCATTTTGCTACTATCAAAACTAATTTTAAATTACCACAAATTATCAAGCTCATACTGTGCTCTTATAGCTTAAGATCCACTTTAATAAACCTAGGAAGGATATTTTGGGGTATTTATCCTCCCCATGAAATACCACAGTCAAGGTACATTTGTTGACTTAGAGTAACGTAACACAATTGTCACATTCATCTTGGCTCATGTAATTAACATTAACAAAGCTGTCTAAATTCCTTCAATAATCAATGGGGAAAGAGAAAGGATGAACTGTTGTGTAGACATGCCTCTCTGAAGATACATATTTTGATATATGTATTTTCATACAAGACAGTAAAATAAGTTATTTCTTCATCCCTTTACTATGGAGGAAGATGAGAGGTCTAATTTTCAGATGTATGAGGCCAGGGGAGGCTAATTCCAGCCAAACTATTTCAAGTTTTATTTCTTTTTAGCAAAGAAGAAACAATACGGGTTCATATGGCATTCCAAAATCATGTCAGAGGAATCTGAAATGAGATCTGCGAGAAATTGGCTTATAATGTAAAGAAAATTACATGCATACAGCATTAACATAATTTTATGGAACAGGTAAACAAAGCAAGACTGTTTCATATCTAGATTTTAATGATGAAACAAGCACTGCTACAGAAATATAGTAACAGAAACCTAGAATGATTAGGCTTGGAGGGGACTCTGAAGATTACCTAGACCAACCCCTCCAGCTACAGGGAGGGACATCTTTCACTAAATCACATTGCTCAAAGCCCCATCCAATCTGACTTCCAACTCTTCCAAGGGTGGGGCACATTCACAACTTCTCTGGACAACCTGTTTCAGTGTATCACCACCCTCATCATAAAAAAAAATTCTCTTTATATCCAACATAAACCTACCCTCTTCCAATTTAAAACTGGTTTACGTCTTGTCCTGTCAACTAGAGCCCTTGGTAAAAAGTCTCTCAACCTTGTGAGTCCTCTTTATATATTGAAAGGCTGCAATAAGGTCTCCCTGGAATCTTCTCCAGGCTGAACAATGCCAACTCTCTCAGCCTTTCCTCACAGGAGAGGTGTTCCAGACCACTGATCATTTTAGTGGTCCTCCTCTGACATGCTCCAACAGGTCCATATATTTCTTGTACTGGAGGCCCCAGAGCTGGACACGGTACTCCAGGTGGGGACTCATGAAAGTGGAGTAGAAGGTGAGAAACACCTCCCTGTACCTGCTAGCTAGGGTTGGGGATTTTTTTATGCAGCCCTGGATACCATTTGCTTTCTGGGCTGCAAGCGCACATTGCCAGCTCATGTCCAGTTTATCATCCACCAGTATCCCCAAGTCCTCCACAGGACTGCTCTCAATCCATTCATCTCCCAGTCTGTACTGATAATGGGGACTGACCCAACCCAGCTGCAAGATCTTGCACTTGGCCCTGTTGATCTTGTGAGGTTCACATGGGCCTAATCCCCAGGCTTGTCCAGGTCACTCTGGGGTTCATCCCTTCCCCCAAGCAATCACACATCTTGGTGTCAGCTGCAAAGCTGCTGAAGGTGCACTCAATCCCACTGTTTGTCATTGATGAAGATATTAAATAGTACTGATCCCAATACAGGACCTTGAGGGACACCACTCATTATTGGTCTCCATTTGGACATTGAGCCATTGACTGTAACTCTTCAGATGTGCCCACACAGCCAACTCCTTATTCATCTAATAGTTCACCCATCAAACCCATATCTCTCCAATTTAGCAGTCAGAATGTTGGGGGATACCATATCAAAGGCGTTACAGAAGTTCAGGTAGATGACAACCGTAGCTCTTCCTTTGTCCACTCATGTAGTCACTTCATCACAGAAGGCCACTAGATTAGTCAGAAACATCTTTTCATTAACTTGCAAACTGTTTAGTTAATGTCTTGTTTTGGAACAGTAGGCTCTGAAATTCAGGTAATAGCTGCATTTCACTGACTGACAAGTAAAGAGCATGTAGGTCATCTGAGGTAGTGACACTTGACATAGTGGACAAAAAAACCAAAACATACAGGATTTGTCCCATTTTACAACGGTATATATCAGGTAGAATAGGCAAAGGGATTAAGAACTGGATGGGGGAGTTCACTAGGTTCAGCTAACACCAAAGAATACCACGAGTGCTTAAACTGCAACTGTCAATCTTCAGTGCAGCATTACCCCTCAGTTTCTTAAAGGGCCCCTGTACCATAGTATGTGAGAGGAAGGCTCACTTCAGATCCTGGGTGATTAGAATGATCTGGGCAAGGAGTCAAAGCTGAAGGCTTCCTGGGATTAAAACTTAGCATTTCTTGTTCTTGTTTATGGTTATTACTATAGTTGATGGATGTTCCCTTGTGTACATTAATAATCCTTTTTTTTAAAAAAAATATCTGTTACTGTTGTTTAAGTGCTGTCTGTTGATGTTATCTGCTAACAAAATCTGATAACAAAGAGGAGGCAAAGAACACAAAACCCAGACAGGTGTCCTCCTTCTTGCCTCTTGACACAATGTCCACTTAAAATAATTGAGCAGAAGTATTTTTTCAAAACCCAATATAACTTAGTCATACCTCAGAGGAGGTATGCATTAGACTGAGTAAATACAAAGAAGAGAAGAGAGAAGAATCTGATTGCACACTTGAAGAAAATCTGTTGCAGGACTTTCAACACCATAGCAATGCCCTATCTGAATTACCTACTGGCTATCTCTGTCTGGAGAACAGTTGATGCCTGAAATAATGTCACTTAGATGTCAGAGGCCAGTGGTTTATGCCAGAAACTGAAGCACGCTTTCTCTCTTACTGAAAACAGGTAAGCTCATGCTAAATGTCAAAGTAACACTGCTCTCATTAACCCTACATCTGAATCCAAGTATGGATCCTTTGTCTCATGGGCACTTTCATGACCTCCAATCATTTAGTTATTACTAATTCTTTCAAAAGATCAAAGGGCAAGATTCTGTGCTGATAATGAGATGCCCTTACCAGTGAAGCAAGGTATATTCTGCAGGTTGGTTGAACACGTATGAAAAGTAAAAATCCTGAGAGCTGAAAACCACAAAGCAAATTTGATGGTTTACCTAGGGAACCATGCAGGCTGAAATCATCAACTAAGACCTGAAATGATAGATGAATGCAGGCAAGTATCAAAGATCTGGAATATGAGATTCTTATTTGTAATGAAAAAAATAAAGGCATAAGTTCTCCCTGCTCCTGTCTTGTAAGGATACCTCTTTCAGTGCTCTTATTGGAAGCATTCATGAAAAATGATGACAAAATGGGATAGGAATTTGATATAATACACCATTTCTTTGCAATTTCCAGATCTACTAGCCTTACAGTGATCTAAATCCAGGCTTCACAGAAGTAGGAGGTAATAGCCAAGACAAAGGGAAATTAGTTTCAAGAGATTTTTCAGACTCTTAAAATGAGCATCCACACCACAGAACAGTTCAGACCTCACAGCAACAAAGAAAGGAAATACATACATAAATCAAGCTAGTTACCCTTCAGTGGAAGAATCACAGATTTCATTTTCATTAAATTCTCAAGGATTAAGCCAGATCTTGTCATCACTACAGCTGTGGCTTCTAGGTGACTGGAAGCAACTTGGTCACAACAAAGTTTAGTTCCTCTTGATACCTCTGTTGTAACTGTCCATTAAACCAGGATTGAATTGTGTCAAAATGCCCTATTTAGAAAAGGGACTAGTAAACAAGCAAGTAAATCTAGAGGCTGGAAGATAAATACATTATATAACCAAACAGAATTTGATTTCATCTCTTTTCCTAAATGTTCTATCACAAAACCTCTTTTTCTTTCCTCTTGTCAGTTACACACAACCATAATATCAGGAGAACACAAACATTCATAAACCCTGAAGGAAACATGGTATCACTTTCTTAGCTGATGTCTTTTGCAGGCTCCAGCAATCTCTCATTTATCACTATAATGCGGAAAGAATGTAAGATATTCGGGATCTGGGAAATTTCTCTTTCACCTCTTCCATTGTCATATGCTGATTCTCTCATATGTTTTGTAAGACCCTAGAATTGTCTGAAGTCATAAGATAGAGTCGTCATCACAGCATTTATTGCTTCACTGAGAGAATGAGAAAGAGCTATGTTATTTCTGCTGGTGTTACTCCCATTCTGTTCCATCCATATTTCGGTACATACCTGTGCTTTCACCAGTGGAACCTAAAGCCAGCAGACACTTCTCATGCAGACTTGTGCAAGTACACCTACACACCTCAGAGTTGCCTCCTATGAGTTTTAGGTCATCTCTTGTCCCCTCATCCAAGTCCTCTCCAATCTACCATCCCTCAAGTTAACCAAGAAGAGATTCCAGATGACTCCCTATTGTGCTCTAGTGAAGGCAAAAAGGAAGAACACATCCCTTTTAAAGGCTGAGTCGCCCTGCTAGGAATGCTGTGCTCTGTCTTATCTCTAACTTGGGGCTGTGATGGTTGCAAAGATATCCCTTTAATATTGCAGTAAGTCAGTAAATGTTGACTTAGTCATCATCATCTAGAACCTTTTGATGAAAATATGCACCAAGGCTATAATCAGATCACATCAAATGCCATCACGTACAGCTCAGATGTCAAAGGATCCTTCCTTTCAGTATTTGAAAGAAACTGCCCAAAAAGATCATTTCACAAGGCACAACCATAGCCAGGCTTTTCTAGCCATTAGAAGCTACTCAGAGAGACATACAAGTGTTGTTTGGCAGAATGTCTCATTCTTATACATGAGAAGAGTCCCAGGTAGCTTACAGAAGGCCTTTGTCATAATTAAACAGTACTGAGGTTTCACTGTAGGGATAGGCCTTGAACCCTGTACTGCTGAGGAGAAAGTCAGAGACAAGGACTAGTCTAATCATTAGATTTCTAATTAACAACCACCACCATCATCTAAATAACAATAGCAGTAAATAGCACTAACAGCAGTGAAGTGTAAAGATGGGCAACTATATGCCTGCACACATACTGCAAAATTTCATAGAATCATTTAGGTTGGAAAAGACCTTTAAGATCATCAAGTCCATCACTGCCCTGTTCCCAAGCACCACATCTACACAGCTTTTAAATACCTCCAGGGATGGAGACTCAAGTCACTTCCCGAGGCAGCCTGTGCCAATGCTTGACAACCCTTTTGGTGAAGACGTTTTTCCTAACATCCAACCTAAACCCCACCAACAGCACAACCTGAGGCCGTTTTCTCTTATCCTATCACTTGCTCCTTGGGAGAAGAGACCAACCCCCACCTCACTGCAACCTCCTTTCAGGTAGTCGTAGAGCGCGATAAGGTCTCCCAAGTCTCCTTTTCTCCAACCTAGACACCACCAGTTTCCTCAGCTGCTCCTCATCAGACTTGTGCTCCAGACCCTTCACCAGCTTTGCTGCCCATCTCTGGACACGCTCCAGCACTTCAGTATCTTTCTTGTAGTGAGGGGCCCAAAACTGAACACAGTATTGGATGTGCAGCCTCACCGGTGCCAAGTACAGGGGGACCATCACTCCCCTAGTCCTGCTGGCCACACTATTCCTGATGCAAGCCAGGATGCTATTGGCCTTCTTGGCCACCTGGGCACACTGCTGGCTCTAATAACTGTATTAGCTGGTGGACCTCAAGATTTAGAGAGGTATGAGGCATGACATTTAATATACAGGCACCTTGGAGCTGGAATACAGACAGTCACAAATCAAAAAATAGCAGGTTTTTTTTTTTATACCCATATAGAAATCCATATGTCAAGATAAGCATCTAGCTCGGAGAATTTTGTATGAATGACCCTTTGAAAATAATGGTTTCCAGCTATGTATATTCATTGGTTCATAATCAAATAATTATTTTCATTTTAACCATGTCAAAGTGCACAGGATCATGTGGTTTTATATAAATACAGAAGAAACAGGATAAGGTACAGAGTTAAGCATGAAACAAATGCCTTTGTGCTGGCTCTCCAGATTTCACTGAATAAGAGATAAAAATCACTGAACATTCCTACAGCATTAGTAGCAATACAATGATCCAAGAGAAAAAGGGGTAAAATACAATCTTAGTAGTCTAGAGTAGTAGATGCAAGGAATAATAATAATGCAAGGAACTAAATTCTGAATTTAAAAATATTTATTGCCTTTCAGATGCTAGTCATACAAATGACATTTTTAACCTATAAATTATTCAAGTCTACTGCCTATTTTTAAATGATGACTATATGGCAGAATCAGTAATGTCAAATATTCTTAAATGCTAGTATGCATCTATGTTTTTCCAGAGTATTATGGAAAGGTAAACTGTTAACCACTTTATGGTATGAACTGCAAAGAAAGTATGAAAATATTCTTTAAGTTAATTCCATATGCATTATGACAAAATCATTCAGCTGTTTTTTTATGATAGGGACAGCACACTGGTACAGGGGATCTTTCCACATAGTAAATATTTCACCATCAGTGCTGATTATTAGCTGTCAGAATGGCAACAACAACAAAAAAGTATAACCAAGACTACAACTAGAATTTTTTTTACTGTTAAGACCTATTACTCGCTGCTTTACAATTTACATCTCAGTAAGTTACCACAGCCACAAAATATTACTAGAACAACAGTAACTATTTCAAGATACTTCAATGGCAGTTTGATTTGCACATATTTGAAAGTCTACATAAATGGCTTTGTCCACGGTTTTGTTCTTTATGCACAGTCCAAGTTAGGAACCTGTCTTGATGAAAATTAAAAATACCAGCTCTTAATATCATGTTATAATGGTACTATTTTACAGTCACATAATGCTATTTTACGATTCTCACTGCAAATTAAGCAATCTAAATTGATGCCGCCTTCATCCTCTCATTGAATGCATGGCTGCTCCCCTCCCATGCTCCAACTCTAGCACTCACATGACTAGGCAGTCAGCCAAGTTCACGATCTGAACTGGCTAACATAGCCCTACCACAGGTGGTTTTACATGTCACGTTTTCAGAACGGCAAGATTACAAAGGTCTTTCTGCAAGCAGACTAAGAACAGACCAAGAAAGTTTTTATTCCCAAACTATATAAACAGAACATTTCTTAAAAATATGTCAGTAATTGTCAGGTACCAAATTCAGAAAAAGAGGAGAGCACTTCAAAATGCATTATGGACCCAGATTTGATGAGGGTTTTGTGCCGTTACAGTAAACTCCAGTGTCTTAATGTGTTATTCACTTGCTAAAATCAAACCTTTGTGTTAGGGACTTCAAACTGTCAGAACATAATATGCTTAAAAGAGTCCTCCAGCTACTAAAACTATTAAGGCAGCACATACTGCCTGTTCTGCTGATGCAGCACTTGGAGGAACAAGAAAGAACGTTGTGAGTTAAACTATCACAAATTTAATTTATAATTTCATATTAAATAATGCTACTCTATCAAAACTTTTGTATTTCAATACAATAAAAGCGCAAGGAATACCTTTGCCTTAGGACTTTCAATACATATTTCAATCAGAACTCCATTTATTTCCAAGACATGTAAATACTGTAAATACTTGTCTTGCCAACATTTATGCAATTTTAAAGAAATGAGAAAACACATTCCAGTTCCAGTTCTATGGGATTACTCGCATGCTGAGAGTTAAGCCTTTTTGGGTTGAATTGGATGAGTGACAAGACACTTAAACCCCTAAAAATATTGAGCAGTATATTTCAGCTCTTATTTTCCACTCATAAAACAGTATCCTATAGCAGCAAGTTTACTCTAGTGGCTTTGTTGATTCTAAAAAAAAAAAAAAAAAAGAAAAATGGGCCAGGATTTCAAAGGTTCTTCTGGGAGCTAGATGTCTAAGTTCATTAAACTTCAATGGTATTTTTATGCTTAAACTTTTTAGGTTTCTTTAAAATCCAAGCCAAAACTGAATATCCTTAAAAGTTTCAGAATGATTATAAAAGAGTAGAGTATAATACTTGGGTCTTTTAAAATGCCAGAAACCTGACAATTTCCCATAAAAGGGAGAAGTTGCTTGACCAGACACAACTACCAGTTAAATTTAATAATCAAAGCTATCTGTATAATGGCAGAAAAGATAAAATTTAATAGTTTCATTTCTTGCCTTTATGGGTAATGAAACAAGACTAACAATGCTTCTATTTTAAACACTAACAGGCTGTGGATCAAGAAATCACCCACCTGCATACTGACAAATTCTAATACAGATTACAAAGCAAAGAGTATAGTTATTTGTTTTCTTATTTTTCACATTTATTAATAGCTTACTGAAAAAATAACTATTATGGGGAATGAGAAGGAAGAGAAAGGAAGAGACTGAAGACTGTATCTTCATATGCATTACTGGATTTGTTTGACAATGCTGTATGGACCACATGACTTCAAAAGTCCTTTACAACTTTACTTTTTCTGTGATTCTACAACACTGCTGAAATGCTTCAAGGAGAAGGGGTATGAGCTGGGATATGTATTGGGGGGAGGGGGGGACACAAAGTTAACTGTTCTGAAAGATTTTTTTCAGTATTAAGATCTGATTTTATATTTTAAAATATAATCTGCATTTATAAAAGCTAAACATTTCTAGAAATAACATCTTAAACTTGTTTCAACATTACTTTCAGAATTAACAGATGTACATGTCTAACAGCTGATACCTTTTTGCAGCTCTTATACGCATTAACAACTGTGGTATTCAAAGATATCAAATCCACATTAAAGATCTAGTGTTTTATTGTGTATCATTACCTCCAAGCCAGCAATAACTGCCCTAAGCCTTAGTTTTATGGTCTTATGCTATAGATAGGCAAGCGCAGGAATGAAGCCACAAGCTTTTTAGCTAAGAACTAGTATTCTTTCACTCATACATCTATATGTTAAATGCTAGATCTTAGAAACAGTTAAAAATATTAACACTAAATTATACAATGCATATCCTATTTACCTAGAAGTCCAGTTATGTAAAGTGAAAAGACACAGGAAACATTGCACTGTAAGGAATAGTGGTTGAATGTCTAACATCTACACATGCAGGAAAAATATTTGTTCTTAAAAAAACCCAAAACACACCAGGAATTACATTAGCTATAATCACAACAGTGCCTCATGAAAATTATACAATAAATGTTCCATTTCCTCTTATTGTAAAGTTTCGTTAAAAAAACAGCTTCTATTTTAAAATAATGCTTTGACCACTTTAGTTCTTAGTACAGCTCTGTATTAAAAAGTAACTTTATTTAAAAAAGGCATCTCTGGGATTAGTTGTTTCTAAAAGAACTCCAAATTAATTTAAAGGAAAAAAAAACACCCTTCAATACTCCTTTTTTTACATATATACGCGTGTACTTTCAGACTTTCACATCACTGCCAGTGGAAAAATTCAGAAGAGTTAATAAAATTAAAGTATGCTAATCTCCCTTAAAATTTAATTATTTTTCTTATAAACCAATTAAAGAAAACTTCACCTTCTAAATTTAGGTGCCTACATCTGTGTAATAGGTAACAGCACCTCTACTGCCATCAGCTGGAGATCTAGGCATTACAGTGAGCAGAACTCTGTTCAGTTGCCTAACTAGAGATGCTATACATTATCAGACACCTACACAGAACTGGTAGGTATGACACATGGTCTGAGGAGACTTTCACAACTTTGCAATGGAGCAGCTGAGGCCAAGTCAGAGGTGCTATGGCATGTTAAATGGCACTGGACACTCCTATGAAGCAAGTTGACCCCAGTGGAAACTAGAAAGCTATTTTGTTCATCCACAAGATGTCTATAACCGGTCAAGTGACTAGCTCCCTTACTTAAGGCCGGTATCTCTATAGATACCTAAATGTAGATGTTTTAATTTGAAAGCCCGAAGATAGATGCAGTTTTATATAAATTAAGCTTCTTTAATGGGTGGAAGGACAGAAATCTGGAAATAATTACTATGCAGAATATTTTAGCACATCTTTGCCTAAAAAATGGTTCAACGTATGTCATGGTAAACCTTTTGATTTTATAGAGCTTATTGTACTAGGTCCTGAATCAATACAAGTGATTTTTGGTCCAAGAAAGAATTCACCGCAGAAAGTGCTCAACTAAATGATGCCAACTCAGTCTGACCCATATTAATTTGAAATTACTTTAAAAACTAGGATTACTACAGCCAAGCATTTTTTCCACAATACCTTTTAACCTCTGTCTGCTGTAATTAATCTATACGTTTAACTCACTGAAGCTTAAGAATTCTTCTAATGCAACAGCAGATCAAGAAATAGGTCACCGCATTTCACCTACACACCTTGCTGCATTAAACTGAAAAGATGCATAATCTGAAGTTCTGGCCCCACTTCTGTTTTGTTTTGGTTTTTTAAAAGAAAAATTCTATAAACATTTTAAGTCAGAATTCAGTCAAATCAGAAGACAGGGAAGTTGCAGAAGGAAAAAACCAGAACATAAATAACTGAAATTGCTAATACTTATGAACTAAGTTCACTTACTATTGACATCAGTGTTAGTATATAGTGCTGTAAATTCTGCCCATGATGACGAACCATTTTGGTGTCTGCTGTAACCATCACTTCTACATATCTTGGATAGGAAAGAAAACGTTTTTTCCTGGAATGTGGATTGGCACCATCCTCTATAGATAGGTTATTAAAAGCATACTGTAAACTGAGAGACTTCTGTAAAACCTTGCTCTCTTTTAAACTGCTGAAGGTTGGATGTAGTAAAGTGCTCTTCAATTCTTTTTCTGTAAGGTAAAGAAGATTTACTGTTGAATACAGTTTCTAAATTTAAGGAGAAACAGGCATAAGGCTGCCCAAAATAGACAAACCAAACTTATATTTATGATCTTATTTCCAAGAGAACCAGTGCAAGAATTTCAAAATTATGTAAAACATGGAAAGCTGTAATAGGAACATCAAATTAGATGTCTAGTACATTATTATATAGTTCTACCATATATGGATTCATTGTTAAAAAATAGTTAAAAGATAGTATTATACAGTTCCTAGAATGCAGTATAAGCAGTACAAGCAGTACAGCTTAAGTGCAAGGGAATGAAGTTAATTAGACAAAATAGGCATTTTTTACACACAAACCTTTGACACCAATAGAAACAGTCAAAACAAGCCATAGCAAAGATTAGGCCTGAGTCTTGAACTCAAGTCCCTATTGACTTTTTCATTTATATAACATCATATAAATACAGAGTTTACTTCATAAGCAAGTACACGTCAAAAGCCTTCAGTGATTTCCTTGACAGCTTTGTTAATATCCATTAGGTAGGATCACTTTCTAAAGCAAATACAGAACCTACCCTGATACCTCCAAATTAAGTACTGTAATACTGCCAATTACACTGGTCCAGCCACCAGAGGTTTCTGATGCCCAATACATAAAATTAATGCATTGATCAGGGAGTCACCTTGGCAACAGCCCACAAAATTACTTAACTGAGAAGACATCTGAATTCTCACTACTCTCCAGAACTTAAGCACCTAACTAGACACCAGCCCCCTCAGAGTACTGGCAAAATGAGAAAAAGCATCTATATTTAAAGTGGGATTTTAAAGATTACCTCAATGTATTGATAAACTCAATACCAGAACAAATCAAACTAATTTTGTTTATAAACACCAGAAACTAACAAGTGGATTGGTAATAGGTATCACATTTATCAAAAACATATTATGGCAAACCCAGATGAGCTTCCCTGTATTAAGGAAACAGGACTTATGGACAGAGGAAATGCAGCAGATGTCCTATCCTGAATTAACTAAGGCTTGTACCAAGGTTTCCAATTGATTTTTCATTATGAATTTAGTTTAGAAGAAACCAGAACAAAATGAGGAAAAGATGAGTTTAGACAATTTTAGAAATAATTATCACAGTGCAATTTCAAACTATAAAGACGTACTGAATGCTATGCCTCTCCATATCCTCTGTCAAGGTTCACTTATTAGAGAAAGAGAAACTCTCATGATGACAAGTACTGCCAGATATATTCCGTTCTTCCTTGAAGGAAGGACTTTAATAACTAGGCAAGACTAGCATTAAAGGAGACAAATCTCTTTAGAAGGACAGAAATATAACACAAGGGTTTTCTCCACGAATATTCCTGCAACTCTGTGAGCCAGGGATTACTGTCATTTTGGGGGGAGCAATCTTTTGTTCTCGCTCCAATAAATTTAAAGGGGGGGAAATGACAAATTCTTAATGCTTGGAGCCTTTTTCTCACACTAGGTTGCTTATATTAATAGAATTCTGAAATGCAACAGGGAAAAAAAAAAAAACCACCAAAACCAAACCACACAAACTAACACACCTCTACTTTGTAGATATTAATCATTAAAAAAAAAAAAGAATCGGGAATAACAACACTTGCTTGATTTAAGTACTAACTCCTTATTCTGCAATGAGAATAAATGAATAGGTAGCATCAGCTTCCTAAATTAGAGCTAAAGAAATAACCTTTCACTAGAATTTGTTGAATGCAAGATGATCATAATGATTGCTTTCTGGCCTTAGTATCTACGGAAAAGCAGAATTCTCAACATATTGTTTCCAAGTATAAAATATGCTTTAAGAATTTTCCAAAATTAAAAAAACACTAGCTATCCAAGCTATACCATTATTTTTGTAATTTATACTTTCAAACATCAGGAAAGATATTCCTTAAGAAAATTAAAGTTGAAATTTTATTATTTTCCTTTTCTTTAGATAGGTATATTTATGTACTCAGCCTTGCTTAGACGTTCCTGAAGTGCAAGTACATTCAGAATGCATAAACACAGATTTCAATCTAATGAAAGGTGCAGAATTTTAATTAGACAGATTGTTTCTAAATGCCAAGCTGAACCAAATATAAGCTGCTTTCTCCTATTGTGAACCTCCACCATTTGTATTTTCTTTGAAGCCAAATAAATAAAGCCGGTATGCTTCTACCAAAAGCAAAATAAAAGCATTTATGTCACTAGGCTTAAAAAATATGTTTCCAACACAACGAAAAATATTTTTTAAATGGCACTAGTGTAATAGTAAAGGTTAAGAAATTTATTGCTCAGGCAGGATCTTCAAAGGCTTCTACATCATTAATATCCCAAAGCAGATAGTATCTCGGTGTTTAGAATGAGTCTGTTGACACCTACAGTTGCAAATAAATCCTTTCTAATCCCACTCTTGTCTAGTTTTTGTACTGTGATGGTAGCTGCGTGTCTCTCATCATACTGTTTTCCAACTACATAGATACATGCATAGCTATGAAACTACTGAAAGTTTTCTGCCCCACTAAAAACATACTCATTTAAAGCACAGTGCTTTCTACCCACTGCTTCATGGTATTAATGGTTGCTTTGCCTTTCATAGTCACTTTCACTTCATACACTCACACTCTTTAGTTACTTTGCTTAGTCAGTAACCTACATACTGTGAATCTGTGAAAGTACAACCATTCACTTGTCACCTATCCTGATAGCATACTTGTAAGTTACTCTAAATTAAGTATTATTAATATGTAGTATGATTATAGAAATATTTATAAGGACAAAAATCTACATTAAAGGGTAATGTTAGATAGTTCCATTATTAAGGAAGGCAGATGTCCTGTATTACCTGTTAGACATGCAGTAAGTTCATTATCTTTAGTGAATATAAGCAACAAGCACTTCTGCAGATCTACCCTTTAAACATTTACATATGGGACAGTGTAGGTGTAAAAGTAAACCCATAGAGAAGCTTTTGCAATATCATGTATTTATTTTTTATATATACATTTTGTCCTATATTTGAATTATCTACTGGTACAAAATAAAGAAATGGACGCCAAGCTTACAAAAAGGAAATGTGTAGGTTCTAATGGAACAATCTGGAAATAAGAGCAAGATTTAATTTTCATAAATAATATTTTTTTTTTTAAACATCTGACATTTGAAAAAGTTACATTGAAATTTAAAGTATGACTATACCTGAAACTTCACAAGGTTTATGGGATTTCTGATACTTTTTTTTAAGTTCTTCATGCCTGTATATAAGATGTGGCTTGTTGTGCTCATCTTCGTATTCACCTCCATCCGTTTTCATCAGAGGTTCTAAAAAATATTCACCATCATGTGCCTTAAAGGTGCCCATCTGAAAGCAAGAGAAGCAATTGATTTAGTTTTCCACTAAAGGTATGGATGTGAAAAAATTTTTCATTGAAATATTAAGCCATTATAATATTTCAAAATTAATGGAAGTAAATTCACATGAGCGCAAACTTCAGTGGAAGCTGGAGATGGAAGCTTGAAGGTGAGGCAAAGAGAAGTATTCTTTCAGACTTGTTCCACCAGAATAACTCATAATAGACCAGCTTGTGTATGAACACTGTATCATAGGTAATCACTATACAGAGTTAATGAAACAAAGGAGATTACAAAAGTAAAGACAATTTAGGTAAAACCAAGCAGGACCAGCTTGGAACTGTGCAAAAGGGAGTGGAGACCATCAAGCAATCCAGAATTTAGGCGTTGTCCAAATTCTAGACTGATTTGTTGCCTTCTGTCCTGTATATAATATATAATATTTTTCTTCCAACGCTGCATTCTACCCATAGATTAGAAACAGCATTAATCTAATACTCTTTTTTAAAGACTTTGAAAGGAGTTCCAGGCATTCAAAGTTGATGGTTTCATTAATACATTTTTCTCCTTTATTTCCCACCCACTTACCCCCCCCGCCATAGCAGACACACATGGGTAACTCTGTAATAGTAACCAGGTTCTTTTGGTTGTCAACAAAAGCACTGGCACATATACAAAGAAAAAGAACAAAAATTAAGCTCCTTCCCTCCACCCCCCTGCCCCATAATCCATTCAGTTATGAAATCCTAAAAGAGAATCTCTTCTTTCTCATTGTGCTTCTAACCAAATTCTGTTTCCTATGGCTTAAGTACCTTATTTCAGAAGACTATGAGGAAGAAAAAACACGTAAGAATTTCATCAAATTATTTTCAGACTTTTTGGCAACTTCTTCAGCCAATTAAGTACCTAGAGCGAGCAGGTGCAGTACATCCTCTCAGCTGTTTTGCTGTATTAACAGCATGTTGACCAATAAGAGAATGGTGATAATCTACATAATATGGTTTAAGAGATTAAGTGTTCATCTCAACATTGAAACTCAGGGTTACAGAGAGAATGGCAGAGCAAGATACACAAGAAGAAAAGTGAAAATATGTTACTGATTTTTTTTTTTTCAAGCAACCTACAAATAGTCTTTTACGATCTGCTGCAGACTACCTTAGTGTCCAGTATATTGTACTGGAATTATCATATCCCCTTGATTTTGGAATCCTTCTAAGCAGTTACAAGTTTTCTATGTTCAAAAGTTTGTGAGGCTTCAGGCATATGTCAGGCTGTCTGTAATCTTGCCTAATACATAGCACACATATCATCCAGAGTTACAGTTATTGTAAACCCATGGTGTTTGGATGCTCTGCATCACCTTCATTGCAGAATGAAAAGAGACCCAGCTAAATACTGTTTTCCTTTCAAGACTTTTCAAATTTAACTCACAGAAACACTTTTTCCTCTCAGTTTCTTTGCAAAATTCTTTGCAAGTAGTCTTCATGCTAGAACCTTCCTATGTTCAGTTCAGCCTTCTCACATATAGTGTTTACAGGGCACATGATTTGTAAGGGATGGAAGATTGAGCATACCGAGAACACTATGTGCTTCCCTGGAAAGGGCCTCATGAAAACAGATATGCCACAGCTTGTCAGTTAGTCCTAAGTAGGTGCAACATTCTAGGTAAAACTACAGGGACAGACAAAAAGAGCCTGTCACTCAAGGGCAAAGCAGTGAGAGCCCATGCTAAAATTCAAGTTGATGTTTACTACATAAATTACTGAAGTCCCAATTACCAAAGCATGATAAATATGACCCCATACTATTTGTGAACACTAAAATGCTAACTAATTCTTTTCCCCCGACTTACTGTAAAACCATTTTCTAGATGAGAGGCATTTAAAATACTTTAAGCAAAAACTTCATTGCTACTGCTTTATTCCACACATACATTTTACTTTCCTCCTACTCCTTCTAACAGCTAGAGCACATACTCCGTATCTGCTCCTTCAATGGCTTTTCTGACTAACAGGTTTTCAGATTTAACAAAGAAATTGTTTCAGTTACAACAAATATACAGATTATGAGAATAGCAGCATAGAACTAGTAGAAGCATAGAACATAGAAGTGAAGTGTTTATGCTACATTTTAAACTAAACTCATCTTCCAAAATATCAGACTTCCACTGGAAAAGATGAATTGCAAGAACAAGGCTGTATTTTTCTACCATTTCATACTAAATTAAAATTAAAATTTCATACTAAATATAATTTAAAATTTCATACTTTATTTAAAATTATTTTAAATTTAAAATTGCACACGTTTTATAATTAAAAAATAATAATTTAGAAAAATAAATTTTTAAAAATTAAAAGTAAGTCTGATGACTATGAAAATTCCACTCAGACTCCTGACCCCATGCTCAGACAACCCAGTGCAGCCAGAAGAAAAATCCTATCTAGGAATTCTAAACCATATTTATGCACACATCATTATCTAGTGGATCAGGAATAGTCATCATGAGGCATCATGACTGATCCAAGTCCATCTAGGACTGCTGATACTCCAAAAGAGGTATTCCTGCCTTGCCCCTCTAGATATGCACTCCACACTTCTTTAAGAACTAGCAATGCAAGTTATATATAGCGTACCCACTCTGTAGTTAAGAATTTATCCCTCCGACCAAAGAACAATATTTTTCAACTCAAACAGTAAGGGCCACCTGGAACAGAGAACCGTTTTTCCTGGCAAAAAAGCAACTTTTTATCAGCAAAAGCTTCCTGCAAAAGCAGCCCATCAAGCAACTCAGAATGGTGCCCCAAAGCCTGCACACCACGCTGAGCCTAACAATGCATGCGCAATATAAAATGCCTTGCAATGTCTGTAGCTCAACTGTCATTACTCTATAGTCCTCAATCAGAACCGACACGTGTATCTCAACTGAAATCCAGAATCCTGTGCTGAATACACATGCACCAAAGTCTTCTAGGGAGATGAAAAATAAGCAGGTAATACTCCCTTTTTTAAAAGATATTCAGAAGTAGCAGTAACTGTGTTCATCTTCACAGTAAGTTATTAGAGGAAGTACCTAGAAAGCAAGAGAATGAAGTCTCCTCCATTATACCCAAGAAATACAAAACACACCATAAACTTACAGCCCAAAAAGTTAGAACAGACAGCTGGAAGGGAAGAATCCTATATTATGTTTCATGACCTCAGAATTACTCTTAGCTTTTTGGTTTAAATCAAAAGATTACTACAAGAAGGCACAATAGTGTCTTTAAGACTGGAGATCCCATCTTTCCAGATATCTGGACTAACTACTTTAGAAAAATGGTGCCAGGCTTCCTCTCACTTGCTCACTCTCTGGCCCACTGATTCTGGCAAAGTATCCCCGGACTGACTGTTTAGGCATAGAAGAAAAAGCTGATCAAAAATCTATAATGCAACAAAAACTTTCATTATTTACTCAATTAATTCTCTTCACCAACGTATAGATAAACAAGTAAGTACTACCACTGACCAATTAGGAAGACCTCCTACCAGTAGTGTACAACAATTTTTTTCCTACATCCCCTATACAAGTTATGAAGAACTCATTATATTGTATATGAAAGAGCAAAAGATAAGAGATAAGAACAGTACTCTATCTTAAGAAGGGTATATTTGTCATTTAAAACCCAAGCAGACATTGAGCTTGAAGCCACCAATTCCAATCCTTTAAATTCTCTGTGAAGACTAAAGATGGATTTTGATTAACTACAGATGGTTATCTCCTCATTTTCCTAACACATAGATCTACAAAAATTTAGTGACCAGCTACACTGTTTTAAAGTTGTTCATTCATGAAAGTGATACTTAAACCGGTGACAGACTCTGCTGATACAAGTGGAGCTATTACTGTGAGTTAGGTGCACAAGGAAACAGGCTGGAAGATCCAAACGAAAAATACTTTTGGTAAAACCAAATAAAGTGAAGTCATTTAGATGTACAGAGGCAGGTTGCTGAAACAGGAGCCCAAGCATTTGCAGGAAATGAAATCAGAAATGAACTGGATTTACTTATCATCTACAGATGCCTCTCAAACCATATAACAAGAACTCTGCCTGAAACATTCTATTTCTGTTCTCAGATAAAGAGGTAAAAGTACATTTAAAAGACCTCTTCAGTGGAAGTGGAGTACAAAATCGAAAACAGCCGCTTGCACATCATAAATAAGTGGTCCAAAGAGGGAGTGCTATGCAGGACTATGCATATGCATAGATTGAGGAAATTTATGAGCAAACCCACATGAGAAAGATAATTTATTTCTTGGATTTAGAGTACTCTGGATGAGTTAGACACTTTATATTAAATCAAGGTTCAATGGATCAACAGCTACTCACTATATACAGTATGTCTTGGTGGTTTGAAGTCGCTTCAAACTATATAGTCTTAATCAGTGTATTTGCTCTATTCCAAGAGTAGTAGTAATAAATATTGCAGAAGTTATGATTAAAGTATGTACCATGCCCATACACAAAATTACATCTTTGTGTATAACAGCAAGTTTGTAGAACACATGGAAAACATAAGGGATATATAACAGGTTTCAGAAATGTGGAATTAATATGTCCAACAGCAAAATTGGAAAGGTTTCAGAAAAATGCTAGAAGAACAACTGAAGTTCTGGAAAACATGACTCTAAACTGGCAGACTCCCTCCCAGGTAAGCTCCACTCCTGTGCTCTAGTATTTTTCATCCCCTCATGCTACGGCTTCTTAACTCAAACAGAAAAACCTGCAAGTGGTTTACAGTAAGAACACATTCATGGTCAAATTACAAAATCCCTTCCTTTCATATTATTCTCTCCCCCTCCCGCCCCGCATTAATTCAAAGCTCCGAGTCATGTGAGAAGCTCTTCACCTTCTTCTTCCTGTTCCACTGTTACAACATTTTCTACTGAAAGACTTAAGCAGCATAGCTTAATTAGTTCACTGAAGAAAAGATTATTAGAGGTTATCTGATCATGGTACACAGCCAACATCTGGAAAAAATATTTCTACTAGAAGATAGTTCAGCTAGAAACACAAGAAGTAGTGCTTGCAAGCTAACACATGAATTAAAACAAGAACCAATATAATAGAAATAAGCAAATAGTAATAAAATAAATTATGCACTAGCTAAGCAGCAGGGAAGAAATCCAACAATGAATAACTTTTCTGGTGGAACACCCTTTTAGAAGTGATTGAAAGCAACATTACATTTGAAGTTCTGAGAGAGAAATAGAATAAAATCCTAAAAGCTTATTGGGGGTGGGGGGAATCATGTTAACTATGATCTAACTGCATTTCCTTAGAAATTCTGGGATGTTAAGATTTCATGAGGAGATAGTAATCACAACTTTAGCACACTTAATCACACCTTGAACAGAACTGATGAGGTATCCACTCATGCTCAGAAGCTTCCAGGTCTGGAAAGGCACCTAACCACTAGTTAAATGAAATTACGTAACTCCAGACTGGAATTTGAATTCCATGTAAACTCATACAGGGATGTTACCTCTTTGTATGTTTAGATCACAGCTGATCTAGCCATGCTGATAACCATAGCACTGGATCCAGCATCCTTACTACTGAGTTACTTTCATTCAGAAACACATACCAGAAAATAAAAATGGTATTTACCTCTGGCATAATGCATAGGAAAAAGAATATTCTTGCAGGAAGTGTAGAAGCCAGCACTATGTACCCTGAACATCGCTTTGTAAGTCTATTGCAGGCAAGAAAGCCTGGCTGGAACTGGTAAAAATGGTATTCCAGGAGTTTCTAAATAGAATTGGTAACAACAACAGACTGGCTAAATAGCAGACAACTTGAGGGAACATTACAATAACAATCTCAAAGACAGCTGGAAAGAGCAGGGTTCATGGCAATTAAGAAGATTCATTGGAGTGGAAGGAAGAGAGAGAGGCGATTTATTTATTTTTACCTTTATGTACAATTCACAGTGAACAAGCTAGACAAGTCAAAAATTATGTATAACAGCTTTTTTCATAGATATATACATACCGATTTCATTATAGAAAGGCAGCTATTCTGCAATACCTGTTGCAACTGGTGAAACAAAATATATATATATATACATAACGGGGTTTTCTGGTTTGGTTGTTTTTTTCTGGGAGGAACAGAGTTTTTGGCTTTGACTTGGTTTTTAGGGGAGGTAGTTTATTCATGTGCTAAAAACATCATGAAGCCAAGTATTCCCACAGAACACAGACCTAGGGGATCCATATGCTTAATCTTGGAGAAAGCTCCACCATATAATCTTGTCTGTCTCAGTAAGTGTCAAGCAAATTTACATTTGCAACTTATCTCTCTTTAAAGAGAGCTTCCTAGCTTTGATATTTTTAAGTACATGCAGAACTACCTTTTTCTCTCACTGTAAATGAGTAGCTCCCTAAAGTCCTTTCAACCTCAGATGCACCATCAGGCACTTATCACAAGTACACATAAGGTATGGCTAGATTTTCACCTGTTATAGTCAACCACACAGTAAGTTACTTTGAGTACTTTTGTCAATATGTGTATACCCAGAAGGTACAACCTGTTCTCACAGTGTCTGACTTCGCTACCACAGTCTTGCCATTTTCTACATGAGGGTACATCCAAAACAGAATGACAACTGAGACTATTGCAGATACGTTATCTCATGGGCAAAGCTTATCTATTCCCCAAGAGTACAAAGTTTCCCAAGATCTGTAACAGTTGTTAACTGCCACCTGGGGCTGGAAACATTGACAAAAAAACCCCAAACCAAGCTGTTTTGCACACCATTTCAGTAACAGCTTATCTAGTGACAGCAGATGGCCATATGTTGTGTTCTCTGCCCACCTCTGACATCCCTGTCACTTATGTTCAGGCACAGTACCTTATGCATACTTCCTGGAAGTTTAATGAACACTCTTATATACAGATACATAGATGTACACACACAAAAGTAAATCCAACCTCCTGTGGCTGCCCACAGCTTTCCAGCAAATAAACCTAAATTGTCACATAAACCCAAAATGATGGAAAAAAAAGATTGTCGATGTCCTGTAAAGGCAGCAGTTAAGAGCAGGCTGCAGCCATCAGAACAGTTTGGCAAACATAACACGCTCAAGCAGCAGCCAGGGAAGAAGGCTCCCAGACATAGGATGTGGGCAAAAGGCAGGTCAGCGATGGCTGAGAATCCTTGACATAAATTGTTATGTAGGCACGTCCCAGCCTGTCTAAAGGACAATTCATGCAGAATTGCTGCTGAGAAGGTAAACACACATTCAGATCCTACTGCTTCTGATAAGACATTTTCAGTGACAGACCTTCACGTGCACAATTTGCAACCCTGTGTATTTTCTCAGTTTGCAACTGCAATTACCACCTGCATTTGCTGATCTGTGCTGTTCCATGTGTAAAAGCATAGTATCTGTGGAAATACTTTCAGGAAAAGCAGAGATGTAAAGAGCTTGAGGAAAATGTACTGGGGATATTTCAGGGTTTTTGTAACAGCTGCAGGGGAGACCTGAACTGTCTTACTATTTTATAACAAATTGTGTGATGAATAGTGATTTTGCCAAGGCAGCCAGGCAGAAATTGACTCTGGAATACAGGATCATATTCAAGTAAATTCAAGCGTTATGTTCTACAATCAGACACGTGAAAAAACATGTAGTGTCTATATGCAGGAAAACAAAGCTAAAAACAAGTGAGATAGCAAAAGAAGTGTGCCCTTCATTCCGTGCCTAGCAGAGCAAGACTAGGAAGGCTTCAGGAAACTGTAGTCATTAAAACAGACTCTTGTTGAAAAATGCTAGATCAAGTGTCACACAAGTGGAAATACTGAAAATTGGCCCCGCTTGTGAGAATACATATTAAGGAAAAACTAATAGGAAAACAAATTAAAGTGAATGAAATAAAAAACAAATGAAATTAAGTCAAGACCAAAAGAATAAATAATCAGAGAAGAAAGCAGCAAAAAGAAAAGTGAAAAATTCAAATGAAGCTATGAAGTACAAAAATCTTTATCCAGACCTTTTCAATATACGGAAGGTAGAGTTCAGTCTACTTCCTGATCCTTGTCTGTTCTGTTTAGCTATGAAAACAACACTCAGAAAGAAAGAACATTTATCTTTTACTTACAAAGTCAATCCTTGTACTTGAAACAGTTTTGTGCTGCTAGTAAGAGATAGAACAAATGCACAGCATGATTATGGAAGCACTGAAGTTTTTGACTGCTGTGTTGCAGAGACTCAGGGCTGGAGTCTCACTTTGTATACCAGAACTATTAAGCCGAAGTCATCACATCAGCCAGTCAGCAGCAGAAAGACTTAGTTTGAGCAAACAAGAATTGATTGTCTTGAGTTGACATTTAAATATGACTTTTTTTCCCCACCATATGATGGAATCTCTACACTAAGATGAAAATCTATAAAAACTAGTATGTGGCTCATGGATGGATGCTCATAGGTTTATAAATGTGACCTGAATGCTGAATACTGCTGAATACTAATCTGCCTTTCAGATTTAGCAGGTAACTTTTTTTGAAGTGACAGCCCATAAATTAAAGCATTAAGTTTCACCAAGGTAAGGGTATCTTCGAGTTCGAAGTATTAATTGGAAAACCAGTGCAGTTTAACTTATTGAAGTTATTAGTGCTAAGAAGCACAGAACTGGGGAGCAAGTGTCTGGAGTCTGTTACCTGCACTAGATCTCCACAAGAAACTAGATGGTAGCTATACTATGCTAGCACTAGTTTCTAGCAAATTGTTTGGTTTGGTTCTTTGTTTACATTTGTTGTTGGGTTGGGGGTTTTTAACCCAAGAATTCAAAAATACATTTCATTAAGATAAATTCCAGGACTGCCTGCTTTTCCTTGAAAGGAACCACTGCACTCATCCATAGTAACTGACAGAATTGTTTTCAAAATCTCCCAGAAAGGTAATCCACTCATCCATATTAAAAAATAACAAAAAACTAACCTCTTGTACTGAGGAAATTCTGAAGTTTCACACTTAGGTATGTATTCCTGCCATTCTCCAGACAAAAGTAACTGTGATGTGCAGTAAAGGAGTGTTACTGAGGGGCTTCCTTTAACTCTCAAGGAAGGAATTTGTCACTCAGACCTTGTTACACTCCAGAAGCTACATCAGAACAAAGCACTAGTAGACTGCAGAAAGCTGACAGCTAGCAAATCCATGCAAGATCTTATTCCTGTGTACTTTCCTACAAACATTTGACAGTCAGTCAGCATGTGACGTTACTCTATACAACAGAGGCTGTACATCCAAGCAGATGTCCATTTCCTCCTTTCTTACCTTTCCCTCTCTCACAGTAGAGCCACATAAAACACCTTTGGCACTTAGGCATTCTCCCAGCTCACAAAAACTGATTTTAACTATCCTCAGCATCAGTCAATACATTCCTGATCTCCAAGAAAGAACACCAGGCTTCTCAAAGGACTAAACAACCTTTTTATAGCATTCATTCAAGATTATATATTAAAAAAAAAAACCCAACATAAAAAAACCTACAGACAAGGAGCTGCTAAGAATTGAAGGCTCATTCTAGCTATGAATAGTGATAGCTCCCTCTGTAAGACACTTTATTCACTGGTATTTGCTCATATTTGTCAATAAACTTTAAGCCATATGCTGTCAAACGATTCATTTTTCTTCTCCCTCTGATTTTGCTGTCTGGATAACATTTGAGAGGTCTATTTAGTCTACATACATCCGAGGACATTCTCAGAAGATCTTGTTTCCCCTATCTGTAGGAAGCTGCAACTGATTATTGCAGTGAAAGTAAAAAAAAAATAAAATACAGAACTCAGGAAAATAAAGTATGAAATTTCAAAAATTACTCTAAAGATGCATGAAATACGCCTGTATGTGATCAGATGTTCAACTAGGCACCCAGGCCATCACTCCAAATGACCTTCTGCCTTTGACGGCATCCCAAACTTCCCTAATTACACACTCCCTCTTTGCAATTACTACAGACTCCCTGCTGACCTTCTAACCCCTCTTTGCCATTTGCACCCCTGAACTCAGGGCATGCTCTGAAATGCAACAGAACAAAACTGCATACAGGGTGCCAGGAGCCATTAAGCAATGCTCCATGGATACTCAGTTGCACATGCTCTTGGCACACTCAGAAAAAAGCTTAACAGAGAGTGAAAAGGGAAAGCAGAGCTTGAGGATGAGGACAAGCTCAACTTGAGAAAGCGAAAAAGAAAACAAACTTTGGAAGCAGCACTGAAGCTGTGAATGAAGGCAGTGCAGAGCTTGGGAATAGATGCCTGCAGGATAAAGTCAACACAAGTACCTGGTTTATCTTCACATTACTCAGGCAATTTTTAAAATTACATTGTTAAACTTCTGGTACCTTTTTATCTAAGTCCAAGTCCTTTTTTCCTCCCTAGTTTTTACAGCATTGGTCTACAGCAATTGCCTTATATATGCAAAGCTGGAACATAAAATTATTCCTAATAGTACAAAGCAATCTCTTCTATTTTAATTTCCATACACCAAGCTCAAGTTCAGCACTGAGGAAAATGGATCCTACAAAAAAAAAAACAAAACAAAACAACAAAACACCCCGGTATTTTACTCAAACATAATACAGGGCTACTGAGTCACTGCTCTAGTTTTTACCATCTCACTCACAATAGCATCTTACCTCAGAAGCAGTCCCACTTAAATCTCTGTGTGTATTTGTTAAGCATGGTACTGTTCAATAGAAGAGCAATAACTGACTGGCTTACTTTTGCAGGTACATTTGTTGAATGCAAAAAGCTATGAAATTGTAAGAACCCTGAGAAAAAACATCTTTTTACTAACTTTTGAAGGCAGCCCCACCTGAGAGTAGGGAATGCACTCAGGGAGGACAAGGTCTCAGAGGAAAATTCCACCTGGCCTCTGTCTCCCTCCTTTCACATCCATTCTTGTCTCAATGGTAAAAAGTAGTCTCCTCTGGCAGTCACATGAGGAGTGGAACATTTACTTTGTATACATGAGGATGAGGAGGAACATTAGACTGAAGGCTCCAAGTCAGGTCAGAGGGCACTCTGCGCAGATACAGACAACCAGCGAGCTACAACCGCCTCTTCATCCCCACACAATCCCTCCCCTGGGGAACTACAGGCATGTCCCACACAAAGTGTACCACCAGCCATGGCACAGCTTTGCTTCCTCTTCTGAAAACCTTACCAGCTTCATGAGTAAGGGGAAAGCAGCCACAATGTTGGGTATGCTACACTGCCTGCAAAACCATGTCTGCTGGGCAGAAGGTAAAGTGAGCAGCAAGAGAAGGTCCTTAGAGTACTGGGACAGCAAGGCCTCTTTGCTGGTGGCTCAGTAATGCACTCTGGTCAACCAGGCAACAATTGAGGACGTGAAGTCCAGCCAGAAGCTGCAATGAAAGTTCATGAGGCTCATCTAGAAGAGGCAAAGGCTCAGTTTAAAGGCACTTGGGGATTTCTGAGTGGACACATACATGATGCGAACTGTAAGGTACCAGTAAAGTAGACAGAGAAACAAGAGAAGTGAGACATTTGTTACTGAAGAGAGTCTTGTGCTGAAGAGCCTGAGAAATGCTAAATAATAGGTAGCTGAGACAACTTTCGAGTGCAGTAGGTACATGTTTTTCAGAAAAATTATTTTCAGCACATGTGATCCCTTCAAGTAATCAAAAGTAATGGTTTGCAGGGACAGAATTAGAACAGACAACAGAAGTTATGAAAAGAGAAGGTTTTAAAACTTCTCATATTTATTCTTTATAGAGTATGATACTACTGTCAATGCCATGGTTATATAAGCATCTACTAACGCATGAGATCAACCAACCATATTTGTGATTCCTCCTCTTTGCTACTCCCTCTTTAAGTTAGTGCAGCCTATTGGGGTGTTTAGTACAGGTTTGAACTGGGTTTTGGATAATGCAGACAAGAACCAGTGACAGCTGTTTGTAAAGCAAGATATATAGGCAAAACTAACAAATACAGAACTACCGTTTTCAAATGCTTACTCCTCCAGTAATTTCCAAGGAGAAGCCCAAGCCTACAGACCTCAATCCAAAGACAAGGTGGCATATATCCAAGAATAAGCACAAGAGGTGTCTCTCTCAAGTACCAACTATTTCTGATCCTCTTTTCCATCACCTTCTTATAACACACATTACACCTTCCTGCACCCATCCAGTCAACTCCATTCTATTTTCTATATGCTTGTAGAAGAGATTAGAACACAAAGTTGGATTTTTTCAGTTCCTCCAGGCCCCCCCCCCCAAAAAAAAAGAAAAAGTTCTGCATCTTTACTTTCCTGAGTGACTGCAGAAACCATGGAACAACCTCAACTTAAATTTACAGTAATATTTACAAAATCGTATTTTTACAGTGTGCATATCAGAAATACTTGTCTTCAGCATTTCAGTAAACAGTAAACAGAAAATGGTAAAGCACTAGGTATCAGTCTTGTTTCTGGACACAATAAAATATAGCAACACAGTACAACTGTTTTAATAGACAGTGGTGTTATACTACTTCTTCATTATCACTTTGGAAGACATAAGCAATGCTATCAAGGGATAAGTAAAAGATGTATATCAATGGAGTTTTGATTTGTTTGCTCAATTCAATTCTTCAGAAGTGTTTTATAGACACACTCCTATTGAAATTTGGAGGAACCTTCCCACTCATTTTCATATGAAACATGACTAGAGAACATGGCTACACACCTATTAGAACATGACACACCTCTTCAGCATTGCTGAAAGTAGATGAAGAAAGATAGCAACACTAGTTGTTCTCATTGTCTCAAGCACCATTATTCCTCACTCATAACCACACAGTATCTATAAAGCTACACACACATAACTGATGCTGAATAACAGCATCAATTTATCAAAACAATAGCTTACTGTGTTTGAGGCATGTTTTTTCCTCCATTATAACATTCTTGGTGTCAGGAGTTACACCAACCAGTTCTACTGCAGGCCAGCAATGGCTCCTTTGAAAGCAGCATTTGTATATCCCACCAAAAAGTATCATCATGACTGCACACTGCCGATGCCAAGACATTTCATGACCAACTACTTGGAATGATGCCTGAGGATTTCCAGCTCAGCTCTGCAGCAAAGGCATCCCACTATGTTTCTTTCAGTGAGAAGAATATGAATGGAGACAGGAGGCAGTAACCAACATGCTTACCAAGCCACCACAGATGCTGAAGACAGCCATGTGCATCTCCTGTGCATTGACATGCCCACGGTAGAAACAGTGGCGCAAATCAGGGGAGGGCTGCTGCTGCGGGGCCCCTATGTGCACCACAGTGTACTGAGCGGCAACAAAGCCCGCATCAGCACTCAGGTTGAGCTGGAAGACCTGCCCGTACGCGCTGAGCTGGTAATGTGTTCGGAAAGCGGTGGGCTCCAGTGGTGCCTCCAAGCTCCTTTTCCTCCTGCTGAAGTGATGCGCGTGAGGGAAAACTTCTCCAAATTCATTCACTCGGACAGGTGTGACGATTTCATAGGAGGAGAGCTGCTTCACTAAGGTCTCTGCAACAGAAATCAAAAAACTCGGCCTGAAGCAACCGCACAGCGGCGACCTTCGCTCGCACCCGGCACTCGCTGCGCTAGCCAGGGGTGCGGTGACAGGCGGGGACAGCGGGCCTGCCTCCAGCGCGCCCGGCGACACCCCGCTCCGGCCGCTCCGGCCCCACCGCCCGCCGTCCCGCGCGGCTGCCGTGGGGCGCCCCAAGGGCCACCCCCCCCAAACGGCGGCCCCGCTGCCCCCCGTGAGGAAACGCTCCCGCCGCCCTGCCCGCCGCCGCGGCGGCTGCCCCACAGGGCACGGCGTCTGCCGCGGGGCCAGGACCCCCGGTACGGCCGCCGCCTTTGTTGCCGCCTGTTTACCTTGTCCCGGGTGGAAGCGGGCTCCCCGCGACTCGATGAGGAGCGGGCAGAGGAGGCACAGCAGAGCCGCCAGCCACCTCGCCACCCGCATGGCTCGCTCGCGGCGGGCGTGCCCGCAGCGCCCCCGGGCCGCTGCCTCAGCAGCCGCCGGCGGCCGGGGCCGGCCCCGCACCGCGCGGCTCCTCCATGCTCCCCGCGCCCCCCGCTGCTCCGCGCTCCCCTCACACGGCCGCGCCCGCGGGAAGCCGCGCCGCGCCCGCGCTCCCTCTCCTCCCAGCCCCGCGCCTCCGCTGCCCCAGTTCGCTCGCCGCCACCGGGGTGGGCGAGGGCGGCCCTTCCCGGCCCTTCCTCCTCCTCCGCCGCCTGCCGTGCCCAAGCCCGTGCCCCTGCCCCCGCCGCCGGCGGGGAGGCGAGGAGGTGCCCAGCTGCCCTCAGGCGGTGGCCATCCCCCGACCCGCACTTCAAAGCGGGCCCCGGGCGCCGGCCCGCCCCCGGGGCTGGGGCTGCCCAATGGCGCAGGGCAGCCCCGCGCGCGGCCGCCGTGCGGCACCTCCCCCTCGCGCACCGCCCGCCCGCGCCGGGACCTCGGCCGGGGCACGGGGCCCGCTCCCGCCGCCTGCCGCCCCTCGGCCCCCGCAGAGCCCGGGGGCGGTGTCCGCTCGGAGCCAGCCGGGCCTGGGGGAAGCCCGGCGGTACCGAACTCGCCCCGGGAACGGCGGAGGCAGCGCCGTGGGCTCGGGGCGCCCCCTCGGGCTCCGTGTTGCCCGCGCGTACCCACCGCTCACCCCACCCTGCGCCTCGGCGGCGGCGTGAGGGCGGTGCCATCGGCAGCTTCGCGGGGAGCCCGTCTGCCGGCAGAGGCCGACGCCGGGGCGCTGGCAGGCCGGGCTTGTAACGCCGGGGCCCCGCGGGCTTCGATTATTGTGCCTGGGCAAAGCCTTCACAAACCGCCTGTGCCCGCACTCGGGGCCTGCGCCCCTCACATGGAGCCCGGGGGTTACCAAGCCGCACTGCGAAGAGGTTGTCAGGAGGCCCTGCCACGGCAATCCCTGTACAAGTACAATGGTTCCTTTTCAGGAAAAGTAGGCAGCTCTGGAATTTGTTTTGCTGAAATGTAATTTTCAGTTGTTTGGTCCTTCTTATAACTGTGATTAAACCTACGTCTTGGGAGGGGGAGAGCAGGAATCTCGCCTCGAACCAAAAAACCCACAAGTTGGAGAATCCATTTCGTTGATGGCTAATGACTGTCAAAGATAGGTGAATCATTTTCAGCAGCATCCATCTAAACGAAAGTATCTACAGTGCAGATACTTACGGTGAGCTGGGTTTCTGAGCCGGCGCGGGGTCTAGCCAGTACAGGCAGTGAGATCTGCCTGTTCAGCCACCAATGCTCTCCAGAAAATATGCAACGCACACACAACTTGTTTTCAAATATTCCTTTTGTCTCCTCTGTATTAAGTGCTTTGTCTCAATCTTTTCTTGTCTGCTTCAACAAAAAGTGAGTCAGATAAAAGGTTTAAACAGAAATGCTTACAGTGTCTGCAAGTACTGTCTTCAGTGCATTTGTTCATCGGTGCACTGGTGGCCAAGATAGCACAAACAACTTCAGAACTGATAACCAGCTTATTGTATGTCTGGAGGGAACAGAGTGCACAAGTGGAACTGAGGTCATCCAGCCTCTCCCTCTGTTCTTACTGGGGTACCAGAGGAGCCAGTGGCCGCTCTGTCAAAGGCAAAGTGGCCTCAAGGATGGCCTTTCAGCCTGAAGTGCCTTTTACGTCTTCAGGCTGTTTTGTGATCTGACTCACCTGTTACTTTAGGAACCTTTGTCAGGTAAAACAGAGTTGAAGGACGTTTCCTTCTCCTGAAATAAGGGAATGAGCTGATCAAGCTTTGAATGAATGTGAAGAGTACTGGAAGAACCTTCACTGCTAGAGTCAAGTCAGATATCCCCTTTCAGAGTTCAGGATTGTAGAAGGGTTGCCTGGATTGTTCCTAAGTATATTGCTAGCCAGCATAACCTTGAGAACATTGAGTCCTGTTGGAAATACTGAGTTGTCTTCTTGAATAGTCTGAAGATGGCAGCTCTCAGATGCATATGAAACTGTTTGCTCTGTGTGGGTCACTGACAAGGCCAGTCATTACAAGAAACAAATATTTGAAATCTGAAGACTTCTTTCAAAGTGAGAAAACCCAGAAAGCTTATGTCTCCAAATATCTTAAATATCAAAGTAATCCAACACGAAGCAAGAATTCCAATCTATTTCTTTTAAACTGCATACACTGGAGAATACTGATCACGACATGTAAACAAAATTCAGGTTCTGAGCATTGGGTGGTGAGAAAGAGTTGGAGGTGGGTGGAAAGAACTCCATCCTCACCGTCACAAAAGCATGAAGGTACAAGGCTCGTTTCAGTGGCCTGTGATGTCCTGTTGCAGAAAATTAGCACATGGGGTGCTCATATAGTAGTAGAGCACTGTTTAAGGATGAATGCTTTGATTTTGCTGACTCTTGTAAAATGCATGAACAATGGGAAGAAATTAAATTGAGAGGAGCAATTGTTGCACATGGCTGAGACTTCTCCAGCAAATGAGAATTTACCCCTTTTTTGAATCTCAGTCATTGAAACAGTAATCAGAGTGCAGCGTTATCTCCTTCCTTTGTAAATTTAAATGGTTGTCAGTGATGAAGTAAATGTTTCGTTAAGCATAAGCAAATACCCACTAAGATGTGGTTTCACTTGTTTATGATTTGAAAAGTCGTTTTTTCTAAAAATGAAGAGAAGCATTAAGCATCAGGGAAGTCAAAGTTCAGTGTTCCCACTTAAAGCATGAAGCTTACTTGTAGCCCACTTCAAAGGAAATACAAGCAGATGACTCAATTTTTTAACAATTTATGTATGCATTTATAATCTTTTAGAAAAAGCAATATTTACTTCAAAATGTGAATATTTTAAACCCAATAAGATTACTTTTCTTAAATCTCATGTTAATATGGCTAACTTCCCTTGTATTCTCCATTAGAATGGAACACTAGCTCTTCTATAGTAAACATTGAAAGTCCATCTCTGTCTAAAGATTGACTGTTTAGACCAATTTAAAATTGACAATATTTATGTAGATAGCCAATGTTGTTCCAGTAGCTACTGGCAATGCCATGGGACTACTGCTCAAAATCCAGTGCCAAATAAGCCAATTCTTTCAAATTGTTTTTAAAAGTTTTTTCAAATTTTCATCCTAAACAAGAAGCAAACTTCCAAATGTGAATCTGGTGATTCAGACAATGTCAGGTATTCAAATCAAACACCTTTTTATACTTAGCAGCCAGCACGCTGTCAGAAACCACTGAAGCTCTGCAGGTATTAGGCACAAGTCTGATTTTCGAATGCAAGATGGGTTAGCTGTGCAGGAGCAAAGGAAAATAAGAGGGGTTTTTTAGGTAGTATTCATGTTATCTGAATGGCTTTGGGCAATAAGCTGCGGTCATTCAACCTGACCTCTACCCATATGGCATCAGTTTGAATCTTGTGAGGAGCAAATATAACCCTGTATATCAAAGGAAGGAGTGTATTTCTATTATGAAGAAATATGTCAGAAAATTCAGAAAGCATGGAAATAATATGTTTGCTACAACTTTGAGGTAGAAGGGCGGAGACAGGCACGAGGATGAAACAAAGCTGGGAATTATGGAAGCTGTTTAAAGGAGCAGAACTGCAACAATACATAATGAGATATTAAAAATAGAAATTCAAATGAGGGGTTGAGCACTGGAACAAGGACACAGAGAGGCTGTGCAGTCTCCATCCTTGTAGATACTCAAAACTCAACTGGACAAAGAAGCCCTGAGCAACCTGAACTAATTTGAAATTAGCCCAGCTTTGTGCAAGAAGTTGGCCTAGATGACCTCCAGAGGTTCCTTCCAGCCCAGATTATTCTTTGAATCTATGAAACAAAGAGAAAAAGGTTCCTGGAGAAAGCTGAAGAGACCAAAGTCAAAAGGAAGAAGAGAATCATTAGATCTACTAAAAGAACAGAGATGTGGGGAGGGCAGGGGGATGTCAAGAGGAAATAGCCTTAGGCTACAAAGAAACAGAAGAGGAAGAAAGCAGAAGCAACTGAGAATAAAGCAGAAGCAACTGAGAATATCTGGTAAGATTTTTCAAGGCTGGAAGTCACAGACTGCTAAAGCTCCAGCTAAGACAGTGGAATTATGCTGGTTTACATCTCCAAATGCAGTCCTCAGCAATGTAATGTATTCTGACTTCATTAAATCTGCATTGACATTAAAGCTTGCTATTGAACAGTTGCCTTTAAAATGCCTCCTACGCTAGCGAAATAAATCCATCTATTTACACTGTTTATGCTTTTCACTTATCTCTTTCAGCGGATATGTTTGGAATGAAGTATGTTGTGCCAATTACTTTGCAAGTGAATGAAATACAAGGATATTCTGTGCTCACTGAAACCACTTGCCTTCCTCAGGGTTTCATTAGGATTGCATAGACAAACTGAATTGCAATTATGTCATAATTATTGAAATATTTGTAATGTACACTTAACATGCTGCAGTAGATAAGGCTTACCAGATAAAAGAGTAGGATTTGTAAAAATGCACAATGAGTAGTTAATTAATTTCTTTCTTAGGTCCAGTACAACCTACCACAGATTAGCTATTAAATCCTTCAACTTAGTTTTGCCTCCATTTTTTTAAAGTGGTCTTTTGTAAGTGGTTTTGGCTGAAAATCACAAAGTTCAAAATAGTAGCAATGTAAAAGTCAGTTGTTAAAAAAAGGCAAAGCCAATGTTTAAGTAAGTGAAATTGTTATAAAAAGTCAGACATGAACAAATTTTATTTGGAAAAGGAGACTATATGAAGTATATCTTTTACTTCCTTATTATCATAACTTGGCATTTTTCTGTCTTGCAGAATACAATTTAAATCAATCCTTCAGGCTCTTTATTTACTGTTCTTGTCAGGACAACAAACCCTTTGCACAAACCTGCCCACCTTGCAGTCACTTCTCTTATTCATCACCTTGTCTGTTGCTTATCTGGGGAATTCCCAAAGGTTATATTTATACCATATATACACACACACCCACACACACCCACACGCACACACCATAAAACCACCTGACTCCTGGCACCAGGTCAAAAGTGGCTTAAGTCCCTGTTGATCAAGGCTACTGTTGTCTGGAGCAGGTTGGCCTTGCCCAGAGGCTGAGCCTTGCAGCGAGCCTGGCTCCATGCCTATCTCATCTTCCCATCTGCACCCTGCCATGCCTCCTGTGCAAGTCTATCTGCAGTCAACTGCTGAAGCTGGGGCTGTTGGAGGGAGATGGCTGGATGGATCACTGCATCCAGGAGAATTGGTACTCTTGTGTGCGGTGGCAGCTGGGCTGTTCCTGCATGCCCAGCCACTGCCACTGCAGGCATCTTTGGCTTTTTTTGTGAAACTCAGGGCCAGCAGCATCACCCATAAAAACGCTGTCAGAGACTGCCTTTCAGCAAGGACTCTAGGCATGCTCCAAATAACTTAAACCTGACATAGTTCCAATGCTGTTTTGTGCCCTCCTCCACTCTGCTCTGTCCTCTTTTGCCTTACCCCACACCATCCAGCCAGGTCCTCAGCTTCCCTCCAAGAGTGCCTGTCCACCTGCCAGCCCAGCTGCAACTCCAGGGACTGCTTGGGGAGGGGAAGACCTAGCCGTGAAACCCCTGGAGTACATAAGGACAGCATATATGTTGCAATGAAATACAACTGTATTCTTGCTGACATGAGTAAATTAGAGGCTAAATGACATAGGTTCCAAATAAAAGACATTTAAAATAAAATTATCACGGGTCAAGTATGAAGTAAAAAAAGCCAACCCACACTGGATAGCATAGTTCTAAGGTCTTGTCTAGTCTTGAGAACGGGATGGGGAGGTCTGTAAGCATTGGAGTAGTGTATAATGAAGGGTGAAGGTGTGAGGACAGCAGGGATGCTGTGGGAGATACTCTCTGGTGAGCCAGGAAGTTAACCCTCGCATAGTCTCATCCACCCTCACTGCTTGCAGCTGGAGTGGACTGTGTCTTCAACCCATCTGGTCAGTGAGTCAGTGTGTGTGCAGTGTGGATACTGAGGAGACCAGAGCACAGGGGAGCAATTTGGGGTGATCCTGTAGGCGAACTCATGAACCCATGAACCCACAGAATTTAAAGGGAGTGAAATCAATGACATTTTATAGAAACCAGTAGCATTTTGAACCATATTATAAATTGATTCAACAATTTGATATAATAATCTTTCATTCTTAGGCTGATTCAAAAGGTCTTCTGAAAAATACATTTTTTCCTACAGTATGTATACATTTATGCTACTATCTGCTTTCACACTATAATATTTTTTAAACAATGGTAGCTTACTCTGATGTTAATGCCTGCACATTTACTCTTCCCTCAATCAAAGGTAACTGAAAGTTCATTACTTTTATATTATTTAACATTAAGTCTTTTGCCCAGTTTTATTCTGTGAAATATAGGCTTAGAGACTGACGGGTACTGCATACCATACCATGTAATTGGAACTTGCTTCCCTTAGCTTTCATTGAGTTCCTGCATTATTTTCAGTATGAATACTTTTGCAGCATTGTCTATGAAATACTAACTTACTGACAAAATGTATTATTTGCAATCATTTAAATATATGCCAGGCAGTCATAGCTACTAATTTAAGATGCTTATGATTGATTAAAACAATTTATTTGTGTTTTAAGTGAAGACAAGCACTTTGACATCATTACAAATCCCATGGGAAGGAAAGCGAAGAGGCATATGCCAGCTGCAAGGTACTACAGCCAATGTTGTGCACACACCATGGACGTACCCTGGCTCAGTGTCCCAGGACACGAGCTGGAAAACTGCTCTGTGCTTTCTGCTACCCCTGGGGCAGGAATCCTGCTCTGAACTTCACCCCATCTTTGCGCTCCATCAGCACAGTGCACCTGTTGTGTCAGCTGGGGGAATTTCAACTTTCAAGGGGAGGCAAGTGTAGGTCACTGCATACTCTTAGAGAAGAGTGCATAAGAAAAAAGCCCTCTAACCTGGGATGTACAAGTGAGCCCATACAAATCATTCAGAAAAATAAGAATTACTGTACCGTGAAGACAAAGGCATGTGCACACACTCTGCCAAAAAAGCAAACTTTTTTTATTTAAGTCACAAGGACACTGCAGCTGTTGCTTTGGCTTGAGAGAAAGTATTCCTTACAGAGACTTAGGGCCCAATTCATCTCTCATATCAACCCTGTTAGTTATGCCAGGGATAATTTGGCTCACATAGCACTCTCCTAGCTACCAGCCATTTCCAGAGTCCCACTCTGGGTAGTACCCTAAAATTAGTCCACAAGGGAATGTAAATTTAACATTCCAAGACAGAAACAGCAGTCAAAAAATGTGAGCATCAAGTTGTTAATAGCAAGTGAAATTATTAGTAATAGTGCTAACTCAAATCTGTGTTTACCCAGTGGTATCCTGGGCCATTTAGAACTGCTAGCTTCCGTAGGACTTAAGCTCCTCAAAACCAGAAATTTGTATTAAAGTATATGTCCATATGAGTGAGCTGCACAATGACTACAAGGATCCAGAAGAATCTGAACTTCATTCACTGTTCTAGGTGTGGCTCTATAGCATGATAAAAAAGATTACTTAGAGCACAACAATAGCATCATGAGACATCCTTATATCACAGTGTTGTGTTTCAGAGGAGGTGTGAACTTGTTTTGCACTAATTTTACTGTCCTGATTTATAGTCATATGATACAAATGCAGACGAACATCACAAATACACGGATCTTTGTAGTATCTATGTAGGCAATTATGTAGATCTATGTAGGCAAGATATTCTCACTTATTGTTAGAATACCATTCATGTATTAGAATTCATAACTGTGACTACACAATTGCTGAAGACAAAAGGAGAGTGAAATAGTGTATAGCGTTAACAGGCTATTCCTGGGGAGAGTATATGCTTCATGTCTTGCAAGAAACTTCTAGGAAAAGAGTTGTCAGCTTCCTGCCAGCTGATAAGTCACTGAATTAGCACACCAGAAGCTAACATCTTGATTCTCCTTTTTTCAAACACATGATTTTTTAATCTTCCTTCATACACTACTTTTCCCAGCTGGGACACTCACAAGAAAAATACCAAACTGACCACCAAGACAAAGGATGGATGAAGGTTTCCATGGCAAAGCAATACAAAACTGTATGTACAGAACTATGTTTATTGTACCAGGCCTATATAAGCTCAACTTTCAAAGTTATGGGCGGAGGAACCCTGAACTTTTGGGTTTTAGTGTTTTGTTCTTTGATAAGTCATATATAATTTTGATATTTTTTTATCTAGCTTACATAATTCTAAGTAACTTAACAACATTAATTCATTCCAGCTATATTTTCAACCTCTTTTGGAATCCATTATTCTGTAAGGCTTGGAAATGTTCTATCTCCATCTTTACTAAATCTGAAAGATTATTTTCTGAAAGCTCGATTGTAGATGCTGACTTTGCAGAAAGTAGTGATGCCCTAACTGATTTTTTGATTGATTACATCTTCAAGGAAAATACAGAGGAATTGTTATTATGATAAATAAATCCAAATTCAGTAGATTATTTTGGCTGCATTAATTGTAGATTTACAAAACTAATGAAGGAGCAGCCAGCAGTTACAGAATACATCAAGAGGAAACCCCATGTTTAATCCTATTTCTTCCAAAGAAGACTTGACCTTGTGTTTCCATTAGCTGTTCAGTAAAGTAAGCTGGGCATGCTTGTAACCCATTTTCTTGATGATGTTCCACTATATATTACATACTTTCCATTTCCCTAGTGGAAAATCCGTTACAGTATAGCAGTTAGATCAGCTTTCTGTTGCATGGTTTCATATCTCATTAAGGCAGCAACAGAAAATAAACTCAAGGATCCTGCATCATTCTTGTTGAGGTCTTTAAGTCACGGTTACTGGGCAGAACTTCTTTCATTATCGCTGGAGTCATTTGCATGACTTTTGGCAGCTTGAAAGAAATGGCATCAGGGCGGAAGTTTTTCCAGTTTTTTCTTCTACATTCTCTGGTCAAGAATATTGGGGAAAAATATTTAAATTAGGTATGAACAAAGGAACTAAAATAAAAAATTGGTTCAGCCACTGAACAAAAAGAATAATTTTATATAGTGCCAAGCAGGACCCAAAATATAGGCCTTGAATATTTATGGTCCTGAACAGATTTAAAAATTAGTCTGCTGAATGGACTGGTCACCAAGTGTACTAAATTTGCAAGTTGTGGGAGTTTGGTATAGTACAAGGATACTGATTTAAGAAAAGCTTACAATATTTTCCTGAGATGCCTCTGTTCTACTTCATGTAAGGCTTATAAAGTCACTTCCAGCAAGCAAGAGGTACAAACCCAAGCCACTTGGCTGAAACCAGTATTAGACAGAGTGTTTCTGCTTTCTGTAACCTGGAACACAAACTTTAACTTCACTAGCAAAATCCAAATAACTGTTACTAATGATCCTAAGACTTCCCTACCAAGCAAAGGGTGTTGTGTTGTAGATCCTGTTTGCTAAGCCCTGAAGCAAAATCATCAGGCCATTTGATTTAAGACCTTGGAGAGTCACAAAATGAACAATGTTTGAGTAATAGTACTTTGAATAAAAATACTTTGAATAAAAATACTTTGAATTTGAGCCAACAAGACAATTTAATTCCCTCTTTTCTTCCTAAGACTAGTTTGCTCTTCTTTTAAACATTTCTATTTCTAAAACCAGAGAAATATTAAGCTTCTGTATTCAATAATACATTTGTTACTAAAGAATGAGAAACCCTTAGTTCCACTGTAATTTAAACATTAGTCTCCCACACATGCATAACGATAAGCCCTTTCATTACACTTTGAGACAATAACGAGCACTTTTATTCAATACTTAATAAAATGATAAGACTGTTCCCTACTCACAGAATTAGCTAGAGGCCTGAAAAGGACTTCAGTGGCATGCAGTCCTCTTATGGGGAAATGTACTTCTCTCACATGCATACTTCCTCCTGAAAACTACTGCTACAAAGCGTGGGACTACAGATAAGTGTATCTACGGAGTTACCTGGAAATTAGCCATTCTTTAGGACTGGCCACATCAAATCAGTGCGCACAGGGAGAAATTACATGTGGGTCTGTCATGTTTGCATTCCTGTGAAACTGTTCAGGCAAAAAAAGTAGTTACAGTAATTTCTGAATTCCTGTTGCTGTTTCTAGAAGACATGCACAGTCTACATTCTAATTTATACATAATGAGATTTTATTATTACAGGTATTATGCCATGGCTTGGCATCTTATTACCAATGACCCCGCTGCAAAACAAGTACAAATTGAGTAAAAAATTTGAAGAACTACAGTAAATTCAGTATTTGGATTTGCTAAGGAACCAAACCAAACCTCAGACAGGAAAACACTATTCTTAAAATGTGAGTCATCAGATTCTGAATTCTTTAGTTCATAATTGCAGCATTTTGAACTAGTTAAAATTACCAGAATATTCCCAGGGAACCCCATAGATTAAAATGCAGGTTACAGAAACAGTTACAATCTTGTCGGCAGTATGTAAAAAACATCAGCTGAATTCCAGCTCTGTTCCATACAGCAGGTGGTAGAAGGAAATAATCTGATTCAGTGATCCCAAGTTAGCAGGTGGTGGCATCAGTCAGGCTTTTCATAAAAAGCAAATCAGTCTCATCAGAAAGATTAATATTAAACAGAGAAAAACACTATTCCTCCTTAAGATGCATTTTAATGAGTCATTTGACAAATAATTTAACTGGTTATGGTGACTAAAATATATATTAATCTTAATTCATCTTTTTCATAAAGTTAATTCACTAAGCCTATCTGTGTTGTTTGCTTACTTTCCTTAGAGGTGTTTTTTTTAAAAAAATACTTGGTAATTTGCTCCTTAAAATGAGTGTAAAGTTATTGTCAAATGTCCATTACCCACTGACTTAGTGGATCAGTGTGTGCACACTGTCTGTGCCTGCCATCTTCTCTGCTTTCAGACTGCCATGAATGACCATGCTGGTCACTCTCCTCTTCCTACATGCATTGCTCTCCAGGAATTGCAATAAGAAAATGTCACTTTAAAATATGCAATCATATTTATTTGATGAAGTAATGTCATGTGCTCTGTTATTGCCTTTTCTAAACAATATTTTCATTTACAGTGATTATGATTTTTTTTTCTCCTTTCTTGGAGTTTATTCAGTAAGACACATATTCAGTACATATTCCTACAAAGAAACAGATTTTTAAAATGCAGTAGATATACCTGTAACATTTCTTTATGTATCATGCATAAAATATGTAACTTTGTTTTCAATAATGAAGTTCCTTTAAACTTCTGTTTCTAAAGGATTTTGCTAATAACTGTAACAAATATACACACACACATTGTTGTCACAGATGACTCAAGGCTGTACACTATATTTGGTATTTAGATGGGTTTTTTTTACTCATAAATTGTGTCCATTAGATACAGTTTCTGATTTTGCAACATTTTGCATCCAATTTTGTGAAAAGCATGCTGGGGAGAATTATGTTCTCTAGTTGCTAAAAGATAATTTTTGACAATACATGGAAACTTTGCTTTCAGATTTTAGCAGTCTGCTTGGACACACATAGCTTGCATTAGTGAATGCCCTAACAATATGCTCTTGTCTGCACTCAGTAATACATTATATCATACTTCAGACATAGTAAAAGACTCACTCAGAAATATGGCAAGGACATTAACTATCTGGCAGTGGAAATTAACCCGTGTTGCTTGCATAATACTACTATTATTTCTGTATCTTATTCCTTTTTGTAAAATAATTATCTCCTTCCACATTTAGAGAAATCCCAGGGCTAAACTTTTCTGTGAATTGCACTGTGTGTGCCTAGTGAACTCCACCAGCTTTGTCTGGTATCTCTTCGTTCTCATTTACAGGCAGACACGTAATACGTTGCAGAGGAATACTTAAATATAATTATCTGTAACTTTACTACAGTGTCTTCAAGATGAAAACTATTAGCTGCAAAGACTGATTGTGACAGACTGTTAGACAATCAGAAATCTACCTTACTCGGGTCATTCCTTCAAATACATGATAAAATAGCTAGAACTTGATCTCTTTAACTGTAGGAAAAAGTCTACAGGGCAGCAGAAACATTCCTTGCTTGATGTACTAAATCGGAATATGTTAGGAAGACCTCTTAGTAATTAACAATAAGAACTCTTCATCACACGTATAGAAGATAGTCCTATCAGTATAGTATTCTGGATCATGTTGCTTCAGCTTTGCTCAACTTATTCGCTCCAGTTTTCCATTTTCTGTTATAAAATCTTCCAGTTTCTGAAAACACTTGCAAGTTACATTCACCACACACAGTGTATCCACTTTTGTATCATAATGTTTTTAGGTTTGTTTAATGCACCAAAGTATAAAATAAAAAGCAAAACTTTTATGAAAAAAGCTAAACTATGTTAGATTTCTTTTTTAAACTAGAGTATCTGCTAGGTAGCATTATTGTGTTAAACTCCCTGGACTTCATTTTATATATTTTTGCTCTAAGTGGATGTCATAAAAATGGAGGTAGCAGCAGAAAGCTTCAAATTTAAATGAAACAGGAAGGTCCTAAAGTTAGAGAATTAGAAAATGCTGTCTACTTACAAGATGTTTAATGTCCTGGATCCAACATGGGTTCTTGCTGAGAAAAGAGCCTGGTAGGAGATTAGAGGGACGATCACCTCTTCACATCAGTTACCCCAGTGACCTGACAGAAGCCCAGTAAGGTGAATTGACATCAGGGTGAAGGTGAGAAACAGGCACAGAGCCACTGGCCATCCACGTCAGAGCCAAGAGGGCAAGAGGCCAGGCAGGACCACAGGCCACTTTCCTTGCCCTTACTAGAAAGCAAGAGCGAGCTAAATGCAACACACATTTCTTTCCCAATTCTCAGGTACATGAAACTGATGCATGCACTTTATTCTTATTCGTAACTTATTTGATTTGCTGCTGGAAAATATGCAGAAAGGCAAGCTTCTCATGGTGAATTCCTTTGTGCAAAGTGAAATAGCTATGAGCACTCACCTAAGAAAATACTCTGAGGCATTTTTGCCCTGAAAGACTCCTGCTGGCATTAGATCTCTGTCCTTCGAGATCAAGATAGAGGAGTGACATGCAACTGTTTGTACTGGGAGCAGCTGATTCCAACAGTCATGTGAAACCCAAGGATCCTCTGTTCTCCTCTCATATATTCTCCTCTAAGTCCAGATGTGGAGGGGGCAAACACTCATGTTGGGAGACCTCCAGACTGGTATCACCAAAGAAAGCAGCAACCAGAACAAATGGAGTTAGCATATTCCTCTCCACAGATGTAAAGGCACTACAGACATCGAGCTGTAGGGCCAACTAAAAGCAGTGACTATGAGCAACAACTTTGGGATCCAGCTAGAAGGGCGTATGTTGTTTAATCAAGTCTTTTTTAGGTGGCGTGTAGAGTCATGACTCACAGCACGATTAAACAACATGCCTCACATTTCCCTCTGATACTCTGCAGGACTCGTACAGCAATGACAACAGACTCTTCTCAGCATCATATACAGAAATATTGACAAGATCATTTTCATGTGGTGTGAATAAATATATTTTCCTACATCACTGATAGGTTTTTTAAATTGTGGACCTTCCATCACTAAAAAGAGTTAGACCATATGAAATAGAAATGCAGAGGAAACAGCTCATTATTTCCGAATGTTGACATTAAACAGGTGCTTTATTAATATCTGATTTTATCTGGCCTTTTTTAGTGTGGGGAAGGAGGTTATGTTGATTGCTATAGCTTTGATAGTTGCTTGGCTGTACCAAAATCTGACCTGCAGGTGAAGTCTGCTCCTTTTAGGATATGCCAAGAACCACTTTAATAAGAGGAGATGAATGATGAATGTCAGAAATTAAACTTTTTATCAAAAACTGCCATATACTAAACAATCCAAAAGGAAGACTGATTAAATGTGAAACTGCAAGTGACTACTATGAAAGTGGGTGGTGGGGAGGACAGCAGGGATCCCCACCTCATCTTGGGTGGCTTGCTACAGGCTCAGACTGCATTCTTCTCTCGACAGTGCTGGTCTTGCTCACTTTTTGTCTCCTCTAAGGGTTCCTGAAGACCTAACTTGACAGATATATCCCATTTCAGTGTCTGCTTGTGCTTCCCAGAGCAAGCAGGAACTATAAACAGGTGTTACTGTAAGCCTCACTCCTTGCTCTGGACTCTGGGTGGTGGGACGGATCAAGACACACAAGGAGAAACTGTATAGGCTCAGTGCTGCTCCTGTTGGTCTTGGCGGCAGTTCTGCAACTGACATCAAGGGCCATGGGATTGGATTAAGTGTGAAAGAATCCTAAAAGCACTCATGTTTTTCAGAGTAATGTATTTTTTCTTGAACACAAATAGCAGCAAATTTACCAGTTACCACAAGTCGGTATAGCTTCACCAAAGCAGTAAATTTCTATCATTGTTTAAAAATTCACTCAATTCTTACCAACTATGCTAAATTTACTTCTACTACAAATTTTAAAAATAGTAAGATGTTAAATCAGTTATTAGGAAGTAAATGTAATTCATGAAATTTTACATTAAGAACTATTTAAAGACATTCCACTGGTTTAAATATTAAATACAGAGGAAAAGATTTATTACTTCAAGATGTTTTTGAAGGAATTAAAATCAATACCAATTTATTTAAATTGATATTTTAATATATTTTTAAAATAACATATTGTAACAAATTTTAAACTACTTTGAAATAGATATATGGCTTCCTTGGATGCCGTTAAACTGTTGACAAAGTTAAAAATATTACTGATTAATCTGATTAATTTTAGTCTTAGTCATCTCTGTTGAATGCAATGTACATTACTTGGTACACATGACAATATATAAATGTTACAATGTATTTCACCTGTGATGTTGCGCATGATGTTCTCAATAAGAGAGTTTAGGTCTTTTTAATGAAAAATACCTCCTAAAGAGGAGCATCTGTGATATAGTGCATGTTGGGGTAATGGAGAATGTATGTTTGGGAAGAAAGGCCGACACAACTTTTTTATATTTTCTTGATCTCTAATATCATTGAAGTATCAGCTAAGCACTTGAGCAGTGTGACTCAAAATTCCTAGTGCTCCAAAGCACGTGAGAGATTTGCCACATACTTCTGAGTTCTCAGATATTCCCAGTGGCACTAACCATGTCTTCTGTGATGCTGCTCACCTGGAAACCCACCAATCTCAGCAGGATTTGGGGATGCAACATTATTCAATGAAAGCCATAGCACCTTGCAGTACCAGGTTCAAAGTGTAAACATTTGTGATGGTGCTTATACATGTCAAAGTCATATAAGAGCTTAAGCCACTTTTCAAATCTAATTAAAACTTTTTGGGGGAGGGAGAACTGCCACTATAGCTATTTGTTAAAATGGTGCAGATGTTACACAGGGCTTGTACAAACCTGTGCCTGTGAAGAAATGAAAAGGTTTTAAGATCACAGAGGAGTTTTTGAAGTTAAAAATTAGCCTTGATTACATACATAATAAACTGTCACTTCTTTACACTTCTGTAAAATAAAACGCTGTCAAAAAGAAATGAAGTGTCCTGAAGAAATGCCAGAACATAACTTCACACTTGCATAAAACATGCTTCCAAAGCTGCTAAAAGTTGATTATTAAAGTATCTCTTATATAAAAAGAGCTATTTGTTGTCATTTTGATTGACAATAAATGCTTACGTAAGACACAAAATTACTTGCAGTGCTGTAGGCAAGATGAAATTTTACAACCTATTTTTGTTACTTATGACCACCAAATATACTAAAGCTAATTTTCATGAACATCTAGGAGGGTTAAAATGTATTAAGATAAGTGCATAACAGCATTCATTCAAGTATTCTGCTTTTTAAAGTGTAACTAAGTATTTAATTAGTGGAATGTGCTTTATTCTGATCCTATTTATTTATTTTCCTGGTTGTCCTGGAACAAAGTCAAAGACAGCTCAAAACTTCTTAGCATTGTGAAGAAAAATTTAATTTTGCTGCCTGAAAAGTCAGGAGAAAGGTCACTTGTGTCTCGGGAAAGGGCAAAGGAGGGAAGGGAAAGGAGGAAGAATTTCAGAGAGCCAGGGGAAGAGCTTCAGAGAGCCAGGGTTTCCGTGTCAGGCATTGGCAGTGGTGAACAGGGAACCACACTGCCATTAGTGAACTGTTTCTTTGCCACTTCAGAGCTGCTGTCTCCTATGCTCCAATGCCTGGTTTCAAACTCCCTAACACAGGCAGGGCGCATGCGGTGGCTTTGGCCATCCCCGGCAGCATGTGGCTTTAGGCACATTTGCTGGTATCTTCAGCTGAGCCTGTAGAAGGTCTGCACTGGTGAAGGATGCTGAGGTCTATGAATGGCTGTAAAAGACTGCTGTTGACTTGTAAGGCCTTTGAATCATAAGAGAGAGCTGGTAAAAACAGGGAACAACCAGCATTCCCCTCTGCGTGTTCATGCAAGAGGCATATATGCTAGAAAGAGGATGCTGATCTCTGCGACAGAGGTTATAACTATTTAACTAGATTGAATCCTGTTTGCTGGATAAGTACTGAGCCAGCTGCTGCTTGCTGCAAGAAGCAGACCCGAATGGCGTCATCCCACACCAGCCTGGCTGGGGTTTGCACAGCTCAGTGGAGTAAAAACCAGGACTGGGAAAAAACTCCCCCTGAGGAGAGAATTCCTTACAGACACTCCATTTTAAATGGGTAACTCCTAATATATCTGATTTTTTTTCTGTTTAAAAAAAAAAAAAAAAGAAGATAGCTTTTTCCAACTTATTTATTATTTTGCACTGTAATAAACCACGTGCCAGAAGGCGTCATCTGGTATATATGGTGCATATGCAATCTGATCAGCACAGAAGCTACAAGGGAAAAAATCAAATTCCATTTGAAGAAAAACTACAGAGGATCCAGCTTGTAAACTGTGAATGACTCTAGTGCAGTCTGAATTTTCAGAAGTTTATAATTTGCCAGAATCTGAGAGAATGCAAAGGCCAATCCACTATCATATATACTATATCTGTGCTCCAATAAACTTTCTTGTAGGTGAGCATCATTTGTTCAGCAAATACAAACTATTTGTATAACCTAATTATCAGCAATGGCTACAATGTTTTATCTGAATTTTTTCAAATATAATCAACCCAAAATCTGGTAAAGTTATGAACAATGACAACAGGATCCTGCAGAGTTTGTGTTCTACAATCTCAGTTCTAAGCAATCATAGAAGTCTTACCTACCATAGCTACTTACATGACTGGAAAGTAAGTAAAGAAGTATTTGATAATCTGATACTTTGGAACTTTATACTAACAGATGTTTTAGGAAAAAAAAAAAAAAAAGACATGGCTGGCTGTATTGTTTTCTTAAATGTGTGCTAGCTGGTTCTTTCCCACTTTTTATGAGAGGACATAAAAGCCAGACCTGTCTCTTTTTTTATCTCCACAAACCAAGAAACTGACACAATCTGTCAAGATCAAGACCCTGTAAAGCCGCATACATCAGTCTGACTGACTGCTGAGATTGACCTTCCTCTACTAAGGTGTTACCAAAGCAACAGAGTGGATGTAGGATGTACGATCAAAACACCATGCTAGTGGGAAAATTTAACATTGTTATGGTTTGTGATGTGGAAACAACTTTTTTTTTTTGGTCATTTCTGTCAATGGCATACAGACAAAATTCTCAATAATTTAGGACTGGATCCACAGAGAATATTATCCTTATTACAGTTCTAGACAACAGTTTGTGGAAACAAGACTTTCTAGTGCAATTAAGCTACTCTGGAGAAAAGACAAGGGCACAAGGGCCGAAGTAATTAAATCTCTTTGAGCTCCACAAGGCTGAAACTGAGTGGAGAAACGTTTGGTCCTGAATACAACCTGGAAGAGACTTAGAACTGTTGTGTGTTAGACAAAGTTGTCAGGGCCTGCAAAAGCATCATTTAAGGATGCCAAATCACAGTCCTGCTCTAACCATGCTTCTTTTCCACTCCTAGAAAGTTGGAGCAAAGGTAGTATGGTGCCAAGACATCCATGGAGTGAGAGATACTCGCCCTCTAAGGAAAATCGTAAGGGAAGCACACCCTATGGATGGGCTGGGGCGAAGCAGCCAGAGGAACAAGACTGCTGGCTCTCAATGACAGCTGTAGTTTGGAATCCACTGTATAAAAGATTTAGCATGTTTTATTTTTACCTTATTTGTGTCACTGTTACCCTAAAGTTTTTAATATATTCCCATAGCAGGTGCCCATGTATTTTTAGTTGTCCAAATGTGTGTGTGTGTGTGTGTTGTATTTTCCATCCCCCTAGGTAAGGAGAATATACTTCCTTATGAAATAGATAACTGAATTTGGATCTGAAACTATTTTTAACAAAGCTGCAGTTCATGGTGGCAATTACTACACATGCATACTGGAGCCAAATGCCAAATACTCCTGCTCAATTTCTCTAACAGCTGAAAGAAATAATTTTTTTTAACTATTCTGAAAACAGCTGAATGGCTTTCCTTCATACTTCTGGGTTAAGGTAGATATGTAAGTTTGCAGCCCAAGATAACCAAGAAAAGCCACTGCAAATAAAGACTTTAGATATAAAGAGGTATCGAAACTGTAACCGTAGCATCCCTTGTGAGTAAATAAATTACCCGGTCACAACAGTAATAATACTGCATATTTATATATCAGGTTCCATACAGAGATTTCAAAATGCTTCAGTGATATATTAATCATCACAACCTTCCCGATGAACTGTTGTCGTTATCCTCATTTCAGAGATCAAAACACTGTAACACATCATGATTTAAATGACTTGCTTAGCTTCACTCAAGAAATCCATAGCAGAGCCATGAAACATGTCCAGATATGAGGACTTCACATTTCAAACTGTCAGTCTGAAGTCTTACACTTTAAATGCAATGTGCTTTTGTATTTGATCTTTTTCCAGAACTTCAAACTTAATTTAAACTCTCAGTTTAAAGTCTTACCATTTGTATGCTATGTGGCCCACAAGAAAATGTTGTTAGCATAGTTGGAGACTTTATCTGAACATAAGACAAACATACCTTTCCCACAAATGTCTTTAGCTAGATCATCAACACCTTGTTATTGTATCACTTACCATAGTATGCATGGATCTCAGAAATGGTGTTAAAGTTAAGAGAGAGTGAAGTATGTGGCTTTACATTCTTTAGACAGCTATATTAGTTTGTACTCCCAATCTGAGCGAGACCACTTCCACACCTCTTGTTGAACGGGCCAGAGGTTATGTGAGGCATACGCTATGAGAAAGAATGTGCTTCAGTGAGATCCAAAGCCATTATTTTAATGGTTGTAATTCTGTGCTCTAGTATGATGGGTACAAATTACGTCTTCCACTTCCCTTCCAAATGTGGAAGATAAAAACTGTAGCAAGACAGCTCTTTCAATCCTGAAATATTTCTGTTGAAAAATACCCGACTAGTCTAATTGTCATGGTTGCTAGACACATGGAGGAATCACAGTGTGTTACTTTTTTTCTTTCCTGAATAACAGTGCATTTCTGTTTGCCTAGAAGTAGGCATATGTAAAAGAAGTATTCTTGAGTTATCAGGCACTGTGATGTTGTGCTTCATTTAGTGATTTTCAGAACAACTTTGAGTATCTAGTCCTGGAAGCTCATTGTCTGAATTCTGTTATCAGAGTAACTGCTTCCATAAGGAAAGGGAAAACCTTCAAGACATTCTGAAATGCTGAGGACTGAAATGCAGGAGAATAAAACATTGGGAAAACAGACAAACAAGTGGAACTCTGGTAGAACTTCCACCTTTTTATAACGGCAATGGTAAAAACAAACTTGCCCATAAATACAAAAGATATCTTGCTGCCCACATTGTGGCAGCAGAAAAATAAAATGGAATAGTCAGAGTATATTATATTGAATGTAAGTTAATGATCCCTCTCCAACAGCACTTACAAGACATCTTGTGCTGGCAAGGTTTGCAGCAGGAACCAGTAACAGAAAATAAACTCAGCAAGTTGAGTAACTGATAACATTTACATGTGTTTGATTCGCTCTCAACTTTTATGTAAAAAAACAATTCTGAAAATCGTGTCAGAAGCTGCTAGATAGATTTGCACATCATTCAGTAGACAGACAAAACCATTTCCTAATTTTTCCTACATGCAGGCACTGACCTGATAACCAATGAACAAATCTTCACAGGTGACTATAGGCAATCTGCTTACTATATTCCATTAAAAATATCCCAACTGCAAAAACAGTTTCATGTATGAGTACCAGAGTCAAAGGATGAATATTTAATTCCACTGCAACTCAAAATGAAGGGCTCCAAATTTGTTGATGGACATGGCACACTAATAGGCAGTTGTAATTGTGCCACCATCCACAGAGGAAGATTTTAGGTGAGACCAGTCCAGACCTAAAGAAGTTGGGGAACAATATCCTGTTCCATAGAACTTCCTTACCATGGTTCTGAAGAACTGCTGCTGGGGATTACATAGTAATGTGAACAGAGTTGAGAAAATGAGTGTCAGAGAATTTCTTTAGTTTACATGTATTTCTCCCTAGTCTGGCCTCTGCAGATTGGAGTTTCTTCCAAAAGACAAGCTTTCACAAAGTCAACAGATAGAAAAAATGAAGGGTTACCTAGTAGTACTTCTAAGTAAAAGACAGGTCTAGTTCTGCATATTATTTGTACCAAATGTGAGGTTTCTCTGAGACGTGCTCTTTGGAATTCTTACTCTCCAGGAAGGTGACAAATGGTCCTGAGGAGAAATGACTTCAACACCAACACTGAGCAAGATCCCAAACTGCCTTTGTGATCACTGCACTGTGCAGTGCAGTGGATGCGTGGACGGCTGATGCTGTCAGATGATTACTCACTGGCAGTGACTGACACATCAAGCCTTCGGGAACACAAGTTTTCTGTTAGAAGTTTATAACATAGAAATGTTATATGCTTGTCTGCTACAGCAACCTCTTCAAGTGTACCACAGGCTTAGGAAGAGCCCCGAGAGGTCCCTTGGGGAGGTCTTTTGGCACTGTGTCTTGAGAGCATCTCCCAAGCTGCGCGCATCACTGTTCATAGGCTCAGCACAACAGCCCTGCCAGTTTCTGGGACTCTCCTTGGTTGCACTGGTAACATTAGACAATCACTGAACTTCTTTCTTCCCCCTAAACATGAGCAAGGGGAAACCCCAACATCCTGCAACTGAAAGAAAATAGCAAACTAATTCCGATATGTTCATGCACACCAAAAGACCCCTTGTCTGCCTGACCCACAGTTCTTCTTATCACCCTTTATGCGATGAATCTATGGGCCCTCTGTAGGCCTACTATTTTGAATGAAATTTGTCTACAAGGGCATAACGCTTTACTGTTATGTACAAAAAATACAACTATGGCCGTACAGAACAGCAAACAGTAATGTTGCATGCCCTTTCTGGCTGGCAGTTATTGGCAGAACAAAACTATTTGCAATCTTTTCCACAGCTGCAAAGTAGCCTTTGTGTATTCATTTCTCCAGGATGTAATGCTATTCAAAATGCAGAATTCATGTTTTTATTTAAATAATTGTATCTTCTGGACCATTAATTTGACTGTTGAAATACTCTATCCGTTACCTAAGCAATAAGATGTGGCAGGCATATGCACCTTTTCAGGGTCTGATTTTCAGATTGTTTCCATTTATTCTGCATGTGTACTGCTGTAGAAAGCATGCATGACATTTAAATGATTTCAAATGGCATTAAATTATTTGGCCATAACCTGCAGAATTGTGTGCAAGCCAGAAAGGTTGTGATTTATTGAGAGAAAACCAAGGTCACAAATGTTTCTTGAAGACTGGAACACTTCAGTTTGAGACTGAAATTCCCTGCTTTGCTGTTATCTCAGAACTGTAACATCTGAGAATTCAAAGTGCCTGACATAGTGTACAACACAATGTGGCATACAAATATCCCGTGTGAAAAATCCTGCTAACATCAGCCTCTTTACTGCCATCCAGAGGCACTATAGAACCAATATTAAAAATAGTTACTCGTAATCACCACCCTAGAGACAGAAAAAGCTTGAAGAATAAAACTGGGCAAGGACTGTCAGATGATCAGAAAGCAAACAGAAGTTATGGAAGGTGTTGCACATATAGAATTTGCATTCTGACAGAAAATGGCTAAAAAAGCAATGATAAGTTTCAAATATGATTAAAGGTTATGTGATATTAAAATTTTACCAGCATGAACTTAGGATTTATATTAGCTCACATGACTGAAGAAAAAAAGAGGGATTATAAAAGGTATTTCAATTCAGGCCATACCACATGAATCATCGTATTCCTTTAAGTGTTGTCATCAGTAATATCTGCATACTACCCTACTATATAATGTGTGTTGTTCAGTGTCCCTTCCAAAAGCTTAGCTCAGGGAGAAAAATCCACTGGCTTTAATTCCTGCCAAAACAAAATAAAGTTTTATAAAATAGTAAGAAAGTGAAAATACAGTTATGCCTTGGACACGTACTGGAAGCCCATGCATTTGCAAGGGACTAGGCTACCACAGCTTGATAAATTTCCGCATCAGCTGAGAAACAAGGATGCACTGTTGGTGCTTTCTTGGACCATGGCAGATAAAAAAAAGTTATTCGATCATCTCTTTCACACTGTATTTTTAACCACCTGTTTTGAAAACAAGCACATTTTCAAAACTTTCCTTGATCCTCCACACTACTGTCTTTTCTCACTTACAATGAAAGTTTCATTTGATCATGCTATCCAAGCAGCCAAAAGAACAGCAATGATAGCTTATAATATCTTTGTGGTTCTCTTTGTGAAACTAAACTCAGCATTTGCTATTTTTCACCTGTACAGTACACTTCTGGCCCCTGCTTGTGCAGCCCAGTCAGCTGCAAACTTGCTTTTTAAATCTTTTCACTCTAGAAGACTGACCAGGAATTTTCCCATCCTTCCAGAAGCAGCCCCCACAAAGATCTAATTGAGACTGAAAAGCCTTACACAGGCTTTTTGTACTGATCAATCCAGCAGTTATTGATTTCACTAACCTTTCCACAGAATTTCATAAACTTTGCTTCTCCTTCCTAACCTGCAATATAATATGGCATTAAAGTAGCTTTCTCTGAAGAAGTGGTTCAAATGCACTAAACTGACAATAAAAACAGCCAACGATATCATAAACATAGTTTGGGAGTTAAGTTAAAGCTAAAACATTGCACAGATATTCAAGTAAATAACTTCTGCTATTACCAAGAATGTCAGCATTTTTATTTGGCACTTCTAAGTTACGGGTTAATCATTCGGACAAAAAACATATCTTAAAGTTGAACTTAGGCTCCATTTTGGTATTGATACTTGCCATATCTCAATCCTAGAAGTGCAAAATACAAATCCAACAACTTAGAGTCATCTAAACCTCAATTTAAGCGCTCCAGCTCAAAAGGGGAGTTGTCCACCTTGTGAGCATGAACTGGAGGCATGAGGGTGCCCAGGGAGGGGCAGATGTGGGGGCCTTCACCTATGTCACAGGTTTAGGAGAGCATGCCCATTTCAAGGCAGCACTGAGGAAGAACTGGGGACCAGACTGACACCCTGTGCCAGAGGAGGCTGAAAACCTTGTAAGCAAGACAAATCTGGAAAGGACATGACTGAACATCACGACAGGGAAGCCCACAATGACAGAGCTGTTGCATAGTGCCAGGCTCAGTTTTGGCTATTGAGATGAATCTCAACTAAACCTGAACTGCTAGCAGCACCTAGGACTATAAATTTAGAACTTTTCTGTTCTGTCTAAAGATGTCTCTCCTGTGAGTGCTGTGCAGATATCCCTTATGTTGTGTAAGGGGCTATTTAAATTGCTGAAGTTACATACACAATTATCTGCTTGTGGAATTGTAGTCTATGACAGTATCCCTCTTTTAAATATGTTGGTGTAAAGCATGAGTCAGTTATAAAATAGTTTGCAAGTAAATGGGTGAAGAAAATAATGTGTACAAAATATGTAAGAACCTCTTCAGCGCTTTAAGTTGTTCTCACAGGTTTAAGAAAAGATTATGGGCAAATTGAGAATTCCTAATTTAAATGGTTGACATATGATGTTCAATACATATAATAATGTTTTATTTTAAACTACTGATGGTAAAAGTGTGAGGGAAAGAGTATTTTTGTTTTACCTATTTGCCTTTTCCATATTCCTTGTAGTAACAACATATAGGTATAGGAAATGCATATAGCTATGATAATGATATGGTATAAACCTGTGAAAAGGAACTAATATTACTGAAAACCTCTTTCAGCACACTCTGTTGGGCCTTAATAGTGGCAGCAAAGACTCTCAAACAAGGGTAATCTTTCTTGTCTGATTACTACAATGCTTAGTTATAAGGAGATGAGTTAAGGAGTCTTTTGTAGTGTTAGCCTTCATAATATCTATCTCTCCAGGGTTGAGTAAAACCTTTCAGATTTTCCAAAGAAAGTTTTGATGCCTTAATTGCTATCTTTTTTTTTTTTTTTTTCTCCACTGGGCTAATTAACATTGGTTTGCAAAAATCTCCTGCAAGACATTGTAAAACATCACTTGTTAAAGAGACCGTGGGGCTTGGCTTGCTCTTGACAAATGTGAAGTGACATTCTGCCGGTGTCTTTTGTAAGATCATATAAAAGAGCTGGTTCATCTACCAGAAAAAGAAAAAAATCCCACCAGGAACCAGTGAAAAAGACAATACTCGTCATACAGAGTCACAGGGCTAAGTAAATGGTTCACACGTCTTGCTCGCATAAGATGAAAGGGATTGAATCTGAATTCATTTTACATTTGATCACAGACAAGGAATTCTCCAGATCAAAGTGTACCATAATAATGGACACTAACTAAATGCAACTAGATCCAAAAACATCTGTCAGGGGTTTGATGTCTAAAAATGGAAATCCTTTATATTCATGTATTATTACATAACCACATGAGAACAGAAAGACTCTTGAAGTCTTATTTTGGTTTTGTGTATTGTGGTTGAGAAAAATCAACCAAGATAACCCCCCAAATAAATCTAACACATTGAGAGAAAAGAGTGAAATATAATTATGAGTTTTCAACCTCTGTTCTCTTTGTGTATGATCAGACACTATTTTAAAAAAGGCTAACTGCAGAAGTGCTGGTGACCTGAATAAAATATACCAGCAGCCTAGGAAATGAGTTTGATGGTTGTAATCCAATTTTCAGTGGACAAGGGTGCACATCACAAAAGCCTTCTTTACAATTAGCACTAATTGGCAACTTTTTTGGCAGTCTTTTTACAGAGGCCAAAAATTGAATGGACATGGAGATTAAACTGTCCTTTCTCTCCTAGAAGTAGTCTAAGCAACAGCTGAGATTTATTGGTATGGCAATGTGGAAAAAAAAAAAAGCATCATTTCTGACTGCTTGTACCTGTTCTGGGGATGAGCAGACTTCATTCTTCAGGCTGATCAAAGCAACATTTATATGCTAATTAAGTTACAGCAGAGGAATGAAACCATTTTTTTAACTCTTTAGCTGAAAGTGCTTAAAAGGTAATAAATATTTGAAGGCATAGTGAAAAAAGTGCAGAAACTTAAGCTCTGCAGCAGTGAACAAAAATGGGTTTGTTCCTTGTAATGAGAAAGGCACGTGTGTGCAGAAAGCAGTGTTGCTTCCTTCCCTTTTTCCTCGGGGACCACTCATTCACTGATATAATGTTTTAGTGTAGTAGAGACGCATCTTTTTGAGCAGTCTGGATGCTCAGAAAGACCACTGCCCTTTCCAAACTGTATTTACACTACTGAATTTCAGAGTTCAATCACATAGCTGGAGCCACATTGTTACACGGAGGAGAAGGCATGTTTTGCTGCAGGTAACCTTGCTCTTGAAAAGCTTTTGGAAGCTGTCAGGCTTTAGAGCAGCTCTTGGCTCTACAGTAGCTGAGACTTGTACTGGCATAGAAGTGACCCTCATATTTCTGGGTGAGTGAAGCTACAGTGCAGCAGAGACTTTGATCCATTACACTGTAATGCAGTTTGCAAAGAAAATCAGGGGACAGAGCAGAGTCCCATTTCTGATAGGTTACAAAATCTATCCACTCTTGGCTGTAGCTCTCTTTATTGTTGCCATTTCCAAGAAATTGTCTTTCTTATCCCCAGGCCTCACGGATCTGTGTAGTATCAAAGAAATGCATGCAGCTCAGCTTCTGTTGACATCAGTTTCTGTTCTGCTAGCATTATTTTGATTTCTTCTACAGTCTGGTGTCCATTTATTGCTGACCTAAAGGAACTTAGATTGCTGTTATGTTTGTGTAGTTTACTAATTTCTGCAAACAGCACTTAGTACTTCCTGAGAGATGTTTATTTTCATGGAGACTTCTGAACTTCACAACTTTTGTGTCATTCAGTTTTGCCAGCTCAATCTTTCATCCCTCTGACAGATTAAAATTCTCTTCTGTTCTTGTCTGAAATTACTAAGCTCTAACAGCATATTCAGAGAAGGCCCCAAACACTCCATGCTTCTTCTGCAAGAGTTTATTGTCTTCAGAAGACACTGAACAGGTAAGCCATGAGGATATCACTAGAATTTATGTTTCTTGTCAACTGGCAATGTTACCATTGCATTTCTGTGGAAGAAACAACCCTTCTGGAATGGATTTAAAAGCATGGGAGGTGATGGCTTGGCAGAAGTGATAGGTTGTCTCTTGCAAGTTGGATGCACAGCTCTTCTTTAGGCGTTCACTCTTTTCAGTGATTTGATATTCACTTACATATTGCAAAGAAATAGATGAAAGTATCATTCTAGGCTAGAATCAATGAATATCAAGCTAGCAAATGCTGTTAATAGCAAGAGGCTACATGCTATTAATGTTTGCCTAACAGTATTGTAAGTTTGGTTATGAACCTAAGCCTGCATGAGGGATAAGATAACAGGGGGCTGTAACTTGAAAGACAGCAGCTCTGACTGAGCAGGTTACAGATCTTTCATGTGAAGCAAGTTGTAACAACGTTTGATTTTAACTTTTAACTTTTAACTTTTCTACACACTCAGGTTTATTTTAATTATTCTTTTCCAAGGGCTTGCTATTTTAATGGGAGATAGTCAAGAAAGGATTTTTCTGTATTTTTTATTTGTATTTCTACCAGTATTTCCAAAGAAAACTGAAAAAAGGTTATGCAGCTGACTACAATGAAATGGCAAAATATGCTACATGAAGTAACAAAAATTCCATGCTTTTCGTTGTAGTCTGTTTTCAAATACCAATCCAATTCTGCTGAAGCTGTTCACATTCAGTACTCCCTTGTTTCATGTATACCATAGGTAATGAAAATCAGTGCCAATCAGTTCTTCACCCTAAGCAGGTATGCTAAAGTAAAACAGAGCCAGACTATTAGAAAAAAATAGCATTGCAGATAAAGATGCCTGGAACTGTTTCCAAGCTTTAAACTCCAAGTATGACTGAAATGCCAGTTTCTGGAGATGGTTGGTTGTATTTCTTTGACTGAGTGAGCTATTTTTTATATGCACGCTATTTCAATTTAACAAAAGTTGTTAACTAAATTCTTCATTGTTCTATGAATGAGTATTATATACACTAGTACTCCAGGCAAGTATAAAAAAAATACTTTAGTGAACAAGCTTTGCATGCTAACAACAGTCTCCAGACTTCTGGAGGTTTGGGTCATTCTATTTGACTGTTTGCAGTGTGGTTTTAGTGTCTTCTGATGTGGTGACGCAGGTCGAGGCGGACTGAAAAAACACTGTGTCTGCGTGGCTGGGTTTGGACAAAATGGTCTTTATTGTTTATACAAAATATTTATATATCTTAGACATTACATGTGTCAGACTCTGATAGGTTTTTGTGTTCTTCTTCTTGCTTGCTATTTGCTGTTGCTGTAGGTGCCCGTATGCTGCGGTTCTAAATTCCGGTTCTTCACATCCTGTTTACATACCTGACAATTTGTGGCTGTCTTAAAGGTACACGGCTAAGTCTTTGAAGTCAACTAACTTGTGTGCCGACCTCAACATTCTGAACAGTAAATTGCCCCCATTTATTATTAAAAAATGACATGAGCTGTTATCTAGAACAGGTTATTTTCTTAAATCAAAATAAGTAGGTTGAGTAAATTGGTGGATCAGTTAAAAAAAGAAAGAAAAAAAAATTCCTATCCCTTTTATTTATTGATTTTAATTTGTATCACACAAAGACCTACTCTGACCTGTGTAGCAGTAAATTCTCCTTATATAATGCTTCCATAAGAGAACATGAGGATGAAAATTTCTGGCTCCATGAATTCACCAGGGATTTTGTCATTTCAGCAAGGCCAGGTTTTGACCTAAAATGTCTACTGGTACACATACAATCCTGTTTTGTCATGGAAGTTACACTGGGGGATGATGTGGCTTTGCATATGTTGTGCTCTGGTGCAACTGGTCGCCACAGTCAACAAGTTCTCCCCTCCTAGAAGGGCAATCAGGTCTAACTGTGTGGGGATGGGTGATGGAACCAAAGAAGCCACTCTGACAAGATCACAAACCAAAACACATCTCCTTTTGCCTAGTTCTGTGCCCAACAGTGTCTGACGAAAGGAAACAAACTGAAGCAATTGCTGTTCTCAGCCTGTGTCTTCAAAACCCAAAGGCAGAAATGTCCTGGTGATTTCAAACGGATTAGACTGGATTTTGACAAAAAATTAACCAGAAGGACCCATACTGAAAGCATCACTGTGGAACATACATGTGACAAACAGCTACCTTCCAGGTCAACAGTTGGAGGGAGATTTGGTTTGGCTGGAAATCTCCTGGGCCTACTTCCTGGTGACCTTCAGGAGGCGCTTTATTGGGACCAGCTTGTGGCAGAAGGGCTGAAGAACGATGCTGAGTCTTCCAGCATTTCCTACTATCCTGAGCATCTTCTGACTTTGCTCTGAGAAATTCCTTATCCAGTCCTTCTGTCTCTCCTTCATCTCCTTCATTTCATCCTCAGCTGCTGCTTCTGTCTCTCACAGGCTGTTCCCAAACTTTTGTACTCCAGCACACAAGACTCTAGAATCTTCCTTCTACCATTCAAGTTCAGAAAATCCCCACTTCCAATTAAATCTCTGTGAATTTTCTATAAATGGGTGAGTTTCATAAAAGTGGATCTTTTGCCTTCACATTGGTCTAATTCAGCAGATAGCATTTTAAAACCAGCAGCTTGTTGAACAAGATGCCAGAAAAATCAATCTTGCAATTAGCAGTGAGCATCCTTGGAAACTTTGGTGGTTACTGCCAGCAAAACACAATGCTAGTTCAATAACTTGCTAAAGCATGCCCTTTTCAAAGACATATGAATAGTGAATATTTCAAATACTGAAACTATATCACATAGGGAAATAATTAGGAAGTGTGTTATTACTGTCACATCTCTCACTAATATTCAATTTACATTCTCTGCATTAGCAAGCAAGCAGTTAACCTTTCAAAGGAGCGATACTAACAATAATAATAATAGAATTCAAATAAATCAAGGAAATGACACATGAAGTACTGAACTGGATTTTAATTCAGGGCTCCAAGCTGCCTAAATAGCTCCTACGCTTGTTAAATTCATTCAGGTTTTGCTCTCAATATGTTTCACATTACTGTCTAGGCTTTCTCTGAAAGTAAAAAATGAGAACTAATTCATAGTGAAGTCAAAGAGATACCACACCATATAAACATCAGAATCTACTTTTTTTTTGGCTGACCTTCTGTAGAGTCTGATGGCAAGTCAGATCATTATACAAGGGAATTTCAATTTCCAGAAATTGTTTAGGCTGGTTCTTTATTCTAGGGTCTTTGAAGGGGTTTGATAGATACTTAGATAGGCACTGACATCTCCTATTTATCTGTTACAGTGCACTTCACGGAGCAACCAATTCTATCATTTTGTTGTCCTTTTCCTAACTTTCATAATGCAATACATATAGAGAACAATAAAGTTCTCCATGTTTAACATTTGATCAAGGTGAACTAAAATTTTTCTAAGAGAAACTATGTGATTTTATGAAATTTTTTACAATACGATCTTTGCATGAGTCTTTCAGCTCCAATATTTAACTTATTTATTGAAATCTCAGCAGATTTACTGTGATATCTAGAAATCCTCACTCCATGGATCTCTTTACTGTTGTGCATTGATAGAATAAATTTTCTTCTGAAAACAAAGGGGTTTTTCTTGGTGTTTCATCCTGCCAGTGAATTTAAATAACAAACAAATGTGACTTAGTGAAAATTCAAAAGTCAATGTATTATTCTTTTCATTAGTACTGCTGCAGTGACAGGTATTATGTATCTTAACAGTTACTATAAAACCCAATATAAAATTTTGCTCTTTTTACTCTAAAGGGCTACACATCACGTAATAAAACCAGTCAAATGACTCATTACACTAGTATGCTCACAGCTTCTCTTCTAAGGACAAAGCTGTTTACAACAGACACACTGCGGTGCCAAACATGCTCAAGAAGCAACTTCTGACAAACAAAGAATACAAACTCTTGACTAACAATATTTGGGGTTTGCTGATTTAGAAAGAAACCTGGTCTTGGCATTTTTTACTTTGTTTTTCTAACTCTGAACTTTTTATTTTACTTCTGAAAGCTAAGGATTTTCATGTTTCATTTAATTAATTTGGAAAACATCACTGGTTTCATTTCTCTTTTAAAAATTTCTGTTGTGTGTCTTGAAAATATCTGTAAAGTATGTGGAGCAATACAAGAACATTTCAATTCCTACACTGGTACCTTTCACTTTTAACAAGCCTCCAACCTTCATGTTCTGAACCTGAAGCTGAGTTCAAACTCTAACATTAAAATTGTCTTTAGATCTGTGATGCTGAGACCCTTCAACTGCCTTTCACCTGTACTACAGGCAGTTATCGATGCTCTGAGGATGGCTGTTAAATCTTCCCCTTGGCAGTTTTCTTCTTTGCAAATTCAGTGCTCAAGAATCTGTTCTCAACTCCATCTAATGTAAATTAAAAGGATGTAAACTCCTGTTGTTGGGCTAAAGCCTCAGTATTTAGTGTTTTCCTGGCATAAAACCAGTAGCCTTTGTAATACCTAGCAGATCAAGGGCTGAATCTACATCTTTACCCTATGTCATTGCACCTTAGCTGTTTCAAAGGGTAACTCTGAAATTCAGCATTTATAACAACCTCTGATCCTACTGCTCAGTATCTTCTTACAGCAACAGTGCAAGATCTGATCCTGCAACTATATTCTATGAGGAATAGTCCTGTTTACCCAATAACTTCATGTTTTGCTTGACATTTTGCTTGACATTGACAGTGAGCAGTAACTAGATACACAGTCAACTTTAAAACCGTTTGTAAGAATTCTTATGCTGTAGTAAAAGCTAGTTTACAGCAAAGGAAAAAAGTAATTTTTAGAAGGCCACCAATATTATGGTACCCCATTCTTCCCAAAAGCAAACGTGCCTCTGGCAATGGCTTACATACAGCTTTTGGGGCCTGTCCTGGTTTTGTCTGGGATGGAGTGAACTTTCTTCTTAGTAGCTGGTGTAGTGCTGTGTTTTGGCTATGATGTGAGAACAATGTTGATAACCGCACTGATGTTTTTAGTTGTTGCTGGGTAATGTTTACACCAGGTTGAGGATTTTTTGGTTTCTTGGGCCTTGCCAACCAGAGTGCGGGAACCAACAGGGGTACAGGAAATTGGGAGGGGACACAGCCAGGACAGGTGACCCAAACTAGCCAAAGAAGTATTCCAGACCATATGATGGTATGCTGAATATATAAGGTGGGGGAAGAAGAAGGAAGGGGGGGGACATTTGGCGTTATGGCATTTGGCTTCCCAAGTAACCATTACACGTGATGGAGCCTGGCTTTCCTGGAGATGGCCGAACACCTGCCTGCCCATGGGAAGTAGTGAATTAATTTAGTGAATTAATTCCTTGCTTTGCTTTGCTTGCGTGTGCAGCTTTTGCTTTCCCTATTAAATTGTTCTTATCTCAACCCTTGAGTTTTACATTCCTTTCTGATTCTCCTCCCCATCACTCTGGGTGAGGCGGGGGAGTGAGCAAGCAGCTGCATGGTGCTTGGTTGCGGACCGGGGTTAAACCATGACAGGCCTGTAGATTCCTCCCACAGGACGGTGACCAGACTGTTAACACTGGCTGTGTCCTGCCTGAGAGGCAAGAGGAAGGGCTGCACTGGCTGCTGCCACCCCTGGGGTCGGTGGGGTGCGCAGCACCCAGGAATCCCACACCCCACGGGGCCATGTTCCCCAGCAGGTCAGAGCCACAGGCAGGCAGAGGTCAGCATCGCTCCCCTCAGGGGCCTGCCCTGCGTACACGGTGCGGGCCTCTTCTCCAGCTACAGCCTGTTGATTGAAAAGGAATTTATTCCTTCCTGAAGCTTATTTTTCTCACTCCACCTAAGACAGGGCTGCAGGATCAGGTCTACAGCTGCCATGTCCAGATCTCCCAGCCCCAGTGTGACCCGCAGGCCTTCATCTCCCTTGTCCCTCTCCCTCCGAGCTCCAGAGGGGCTGCGCCACACTCACAGCCGCCTCCCAGCCTTGCCTCCCTGGCACAAGGTTTGTGGCCTAGCTGTCCCACAGGGCCTGAGAAACCCGCTTTAGAGCCCAAACATGCTGGCTTTTGGTGTTAGTCAGGAATCAAACCCTCCCCCAGCCCCACTACCCGGTGGATCTGAAGCAGGTTGTAAACTTTTGGCACGGTGCATCAGGACAGTGAAATTAATTTCATCTGCTGTAATGTCAGCAGGTCTGTGCAGTAGGTTGCTTTCTGCAGAATAATGGGCAGAATATCTCAACTGGCCTCTGTTAGTAGCTGAAAATATAAGTTGTGCTGCTCTGCTGGTGCCTCAGGCTAAGGTCAGTTCAGGTCCTGCACTCATAGTTCTTACTGGTCTCCTTAAGACTCCATCATATTTTAACAGATTACCCTTTTTTTTTTTTTTCTGGCATTATCTGTAATTATCAAATACATTGTACTGTTTTTTTTCTGCCTTACTGGCCTGGACCTCCCTGCCTAAAGGGTGTCTAGGTTAACCACAGGCCTGGGAGCCCTGGAGTGACTTGACATGAGGGAATGAAGTAGCCTGCAGTTTTAGGCTTCGTTTCCTAAAGCAGGAGAAAAATAAAAGATGCTCACTTCCCTTTGGAAAATGCTTCCACATTCCTTCAATGCTTTTTTTTCTTATGGCATTCTGCTGGTTCAGTATTCTGCAGGTGGTACCCTGATGTTTTTCAGCTCTTTGTGAATAGCAATCTGCATTTCTTTCATCGGCTTGGAAGCTACTCTCCAGACCTCTCTAGGGAGAGAAAAGAAAATCCACTTTCATAATTGTATTTGAACCACAAAAACGAGGCACTGCTAGGTGTGAGGAGAAGATGGGTCACATCATCCTTTGAATTTCTGTTCTGATAACTAAGGACAATAAAGATCCATAAGGTTTTCCTTCTTGGGTAAGATTCCCTTCTACTTTGAAAATAAGTGTTTCAGGTCCCACTTCTTCAGGCACATCTTCAGTCACACTTTAGACCCCCATCTATTGCCCAGTCACCTCATATTATAGGAAGGAACACTGGGGCACATTTTGGCTTTGTCTTGATGTCTCTTTACACAACAGACTCTTCTAGCCCTTTCTTAAATGTTTTTAATCCCAGCAGCTACATTTTGTCTTGGCTTCTTCCCTTCTATTGCCTGTGTTATCAACTTCACTCTGGCCTAGCAGCTGCCAACATAAGAGACCATGTTTTCCTTAGTCTGCAGGCCAGATTCTGACCTTATTCATCATGCTGTAAAGGACAATATTAATTTAGTGAAGGTTAAAGTCCACCCTCTAATCTTCTTAGGCTGTCCTTCCAGAGCTTATGTTCAGCTGTTCTGACTCCAGTCCTCCAAAGTGAGACTTCCCACAGCTCCAGAGCTGAAGACTACCAGCACATTGCAGGCATGGGCTCTCAAAAAAAATAGCTATTTAAAGGAAAAAGACGGAAGCATTTACTACTGAAAATTAACCATATTTCAGCTGTGACAGAAGTTAAAAGTTAATATTTTGTAAAAGTTTGTACAGCAGGAAGTTCTGTCTATCCCCAGCGTAAACAAGATTCAGAAAAAATTAGGAAGAAGTAAGCCTGCTCAGAGTTTACCTACCCAGATCTTTTCTTTATGGGACATTTGTAGTGGTACAATTGGGTTCTATGACACAAACATCTCAAAAATAGATCTGATGTACTAATTTCCATTGCAGGAATATTTGCCAGGGTCAAACGCACATGACACTTAAGATTTTGCTGAGTCAAGCTGATTCAATCACTGGGAGAGCTCAGAATATTTTTTTAACATTGTATTATAGTTTTTATTATAGCATTATATTTTAATTTAGGCTTTTCTTCTTAGAATATTACTTTGAACACCTTCAGCCTGTATTCAAGTTTGTAGTCTCTCTTTATGTGGCTGTTTCATCCAGAAAGAGTGAAACTGAGGAGAAAAGCTGAATACAACCACCCAGCTGGTCATCAATAGATTACATGCCTATAGCAAACTGAATTTACTCAGGTACAATGAGAATTACAGTGAAGAAATGCACACAGTAAGGACTAGCAATTCTTTCATTAGTTAAAATCACTTTTCCAAAATCCTCTTTCAGAGTAACAAGGCTGCAAACAAATTTATTTTTAAACTTGAGAAAAAATAAATTCCTAACAGCTATTGAGAGGAAAATAGATGTTTCCAGTTATATATGAAATTACTTCTGATACAAAATATCTTGTTCTCCAGATGATAATAGAAGAAATGAGAATCTATCCATCCCACAGCTGGATTTGTCTACCAACCTCATTTAAAGTACAGATATATTCCTTGTCTTTCAGAAAATAATTTAAACATTCTTCTGCCCTGAACTTTTTAAGTGCATCTATTACTAAATATAAGAACTGGGTGTTACCAGTTTCATAATCCTTTCCTTTATTACTTTGTTGTGTTTTTTTGAAATAGACATAGTGTAAGATGAAAGAACCCTCACCTGAAGATTTCAGAGTTAATGGATGGGATTTGTCACTTTGCTGCAAATAGTTGAGTCATCCTCCATGCAGGGTCTGGAGAGCAGATCTTCTCTTACAATAATAGAATCTGACATATTCTGAATAAAACTCTTAGTAGTCACATTGGAGGTATTAAAGGTGCTTGCAGTTGCAAATTATTACAACTCACTAGTAAGGGAAATCTTCAGCCCCACTTGGACACTCTACTTTGGATAAATGGAAGAAAAATGCCTGCTGTGATTGTTGATTTTTTTTCTTCCTTTCTTTTCAAAATTTTGCCTTGTTGTCCAATAAAGTTGCTCTGGGGCCTGGCCTTCAAACCTATGGTGTTCTTTACAGCTCCAGCTGCAGTTTTGTGGCTATGTTTCAGCATTGTACGGGATAAAAAGAGTCCTCTGATTCAAGCATGTGGAAAGGACATACACAATGTAAACCCACAACATATCTACTGCGCACCAAAGGGGGTTGCCACATGATAGCAGCAGTCTGCCAAATCCTCTGAACTTTTGGCATCTAATAATAGGGACGGTGCAATAAAAGAAAATCAAGGAAGGAAATTATTAGGGAGCTGGGAAAAGGGTAGGACTTATGTCACTTTTTGCAGGGCAAACTCTTTATCCCACTTCATTAATGCAATGATGATTGGATTGATAAAGGCTTAGCTCAGGGTACATCTGTTGGACAATAGCTGCTCTTTATTATCTCTGTTCTGTGTAACAAAAAGTATAAAGAGAAGTTTACACTCTTCCTACACTCCAACCTCTCACCCCAGTCCCAGAGTCTGGAATTTTCTTTCCCACTGTTTTGTTTCAATTAGAAAGAATATGCTCAAGTATCGCCTTTGTTCCCACTTCAGAGAGATGGTCTCTAGGACCTGCAGTAACCTCCAGCAAGAAAGACAAATTGAGCATAGTAACCCTCAGGGCACTATTGATCCCAAAAGAAAAACACAGAAAATGCACACATGAAAATCTTTTATGAGTAGTTTTTTTAAAAAATATGAAGAAAAAATTAGCTTCTATCTTAAAATATGAGTGTACTTAACTAGCTGAGTGATACTTGATTTATATTGTGTGTATATATATATGCATACATAATATATATGTATATATATGTATAATGTATATTATATTGCTTTGCTAACAAAATTAATAAAAATGGTCAGACTTGGGCTTATTTTTTATATTTTTACGAGTTTTTTCAAGAAAATATGCCTCTTAGGATGATGAAAGTAATACCACAAAGAAAAGTTTGTATACTTACTCTGAACAAACCTCACATCTTAATGAGACTAATCCCAAAATAACACAGCACAGAAAATTATTACCACTGGCACAGACTCAACTTACTTTGCTAAATTCTGCTCTCAGTCTACATGGCTGCATATCTTATGAATTCCAGGGGAGTCATCTGACTTTTCTGACTTTTTTTATTTTGAAAATTGTTACATGGAAAGCTAATGATGCCAATGGAATCAGCTCAGATTTATTTAAGTGATGGCAGTGTGTTGTTATAAATAAAAGCTTTCATCATATTGCATGAAACCATGATCTCTATGCACCTCAGTTCACGTGGCTTAATCTCCTTTATTAATTTGCATTTTTATTTTCCATGTCTTCCCTCTGAGAAGTCTCCCAAATATTTACACAGTAATTTTCATGTCCCACTCTCCCTTTAGCTCATTCCCTTAGTTCATTTCCTTTCTATATCACTCCATTCCTGAATATTGCTGTTAATTTTTTCCCCGTCCTCTCTTTCTTCTAGTTCAACCTCTTGGGTTTGTTTTTTGCTTTTTTAAAAGCTTTTGTCACCATACCAGGTGAAAGCCTTTTTCCAAAAGCTCTTCTTTTGTCAAAATGACTGTTGCTACATCAGTTGCAATATCAAGAGTAAGAATTATCATTCCATGGCATTTTATTTTGCAATAGTGAAGTTTTAGGAGAGAAAGGACATCATCTGTTAGTTGAGAGGAAGGCATATTATTTACCAAACCACACTAAGCAACCACCCAGCATGTTCTCACACACTAGTTTTACCAGGACTGGTCTGGACCAGTTCAACTCAGTTCTATAATGGAGGCAAACAGCAGACATGTGAACTTCAGTAATTTCATTCTCTTCATTGTTTAGAAATAATTTGATTTAGCTTTATGCCAGTTATTGCAGTTAGATGAGAGAAAGTCAGATGGAATTCATTTATTTGATTTAACTGTTTATGAATAGTGTCAAAGAAATCTCATTAACTGTAGTATTCTTCTGGTTCTCTGCAAGTGAAAATCTAGATAGCAACTGGCAGTTGTGAACTATTTAGAAACCACCAAAGAGGAAAGAAAATAAAACTATTTTGACAAGAATTTGTGAAAAAATAAATTAATTCCAATGCTGGAGATTGGAAACAAGACTTACACAGTTTAATGGGAAGAATAATTAACTAAAAACTGTACAAAACCACCAGAAAGATTCAATTTATGTGTCATCTTATGGCACAGAAACAAGACCTTAGAAAAGCAAAGTAATTATTTGTAAATATTTTGCCATGAACAAAGCACTGTCAAAGGGAAGACAATGATAGAATAACTTTGTTTACCAAGCAGAGGTGATAGTGCATTTTCAGAAAGCTATACATGGATTTACGTGTGGCAAGAAGTAAGGTCATTCCAGCCAGGTAATTCCCACCTTTTCAGCAATTGCGTACTGGAAATTAAGAATCTAATTTCAGCAACCACTCCCCAGTAATGTAATCGGTGTTAGGTCAAGCTTCTGACCTCAGCAAATCAATTGGATGAAGATCTTACTGATGAACTTTTAAGGGTTCCAAAGGTTCACTACATAGAATTCTTCTCAGCCATCAAGGACGTTTTCTGCAGCATTATGATCTTTTCTGGGACCCTTTACACAATCCTACAAGTACCTTTGAGGTGCATCCTATTTCAGAACATTATTTCCATTAAAGTCTGTGGCCATGGCTTATTATATTTTTTGCAAAGCAAGAGCTTTACCTGAACCTGTGACTCCCTCCACCCTCTATCCATGGCTGGCACCACAAATTCACATGATAAAACATTGGTTTTTTCCCAGAAAACTCCAATTTGAAAAGGCAAACAAAGAATAGAGAGTTACTTGCATAATTTTTACAGATGAAAAACTGAGAGACTTTTAAGCCAGAATCTCTTCACCAAAAGGTTTATTTTCCAAAGTCCAGTGCTAAGTAGGACCGTGTCACCTTGGAGTTCCTCCATGGCTAATGGAGATAAATAAGCACTGTCACAAGGCAATTCATCTGGCCTATTCTAATTGTCTCTGTTAGGAGAAAATGAATCTGTACCTATAAAGAGAACCCCGTTCAGATCAGCAGTCTGTCAGTGACTCACTCAGATGTAAAAGTCTGTCTTTTGATGCCTGTTAGGGCCAATTACTCTTGTCACCGGTCACTTGACAGGCTGTACAGCAAGTCTAAATCAGAGCCACAAACTGAAAACAGATTTCTGTTGTGTCAAGCTAAAGCCTCAGCTGTAAGAGCAATCTCTAAATGGCACTTTATAAAAAAAATTATATTTTCTGGACTAGAGAAAGAAAAAATGAATATCTAAATAGGCAAGGATGAGGAATTGCTTCCTGATTTATACCTTTCCATTTCAGAAAGCTCTTTGCCTTTTGTCAGGCTGGCATGCATGTTGCTTCTTTTGTGCCAAGCAAGAATTTTCAGAGAGTTCAGAACATAAACGAAAGGTCACAGAAGTATAGTTTGCTTACACTAAATCTTCAAAGCAAAGAGGCTGCTAATCACCAAGGATGAAGTCTAGCACAGCAGAAAAGCTTGAAACAGCTTCTTCAGAGAATGTTTTAACAATCAGTCCCTTTTTGGGGAAGGGGGGAAAGTAAGCACACAATTGCAACCTTTATCTAATAATCACTACCAGCGGCTGGAGTACCACCTTTTCCTCAGAGACATGATATATCAACATTTAAAGGCAATATCAGCAGGAAAGAACATTAACATTATTCAAAACCAAGTCTGTTCTTTGATTTCCAGCATTTATCATTTGTTGAAATAATAAATTGTGAATTTTTTTCTGTCTTTAGATAATGCAGTTCTTTGTCATTTTTTTCAATGGTTCATATCTGGAAGATTTACAAAAAAAGAGGTAAACATGGAAATAGTTCCAAAGGCTTTAAGGCCAGCCAACCTCCCCCTTCCCATCCTTTGCTAAGCAGGCTGCAGGAGATACAACAAAGCTTCTGTCCATGAATGTGGTAACTGTTACCCCCTGCACTCTACACGCTAAGAGAGCTAGATCCAAAAATTAACTTGGGCACTGAACTATGTTAAAACTTCTCAGTCGCTAACTTCACCATCAGAAGCTTTCAGCATCTGCTCCCCAGAGTGGAGTCCAGGGCAGTGAGTTAGTCCCTTGGCCCTCTCAGAGGCAGCGCAGAGGAACATCAAAACTCCCAACGTGGTGCCCCAGTCCCACCATTGCCTGGCTCTTTGGCCCTTGGCCCTGGCTGCACGATGGACACTCCTAAGCTAGCACCCTGGTGTTTCTGATGCAGACATTCTATGTGTTCCTGAGATAGGGGTGGGGGGGTTAGTCCTTTTTAAAGGAAAAAAAAATAAAAGCCATAAAGGGGATGTCCGTGGCCGCCTTCTGTGTTGTATCCTGATGCAGAATCTTTAACATTATGGGTTACACCCTTTCAAGAAGGGCATGGGAAAATTTGATTTCATTTCTGCTGAACTACAGGAAAAAATATTAGGCATTTAATATTTTTTAATTTATTGTGTATTGGTTTACTGCATTAATTTTTTATTTTAATGTTGATTACTAAATTTCATTGCAATAAAGTAAAACATATAACTTAAAACACAGTAAAAGTAAATTATGATGTTTTATTACTGGCAACAGCTCACTTCCTCTGGAAGAGATGACTAAGAAGCAGTTGTAAATACCGACTGGAAATTTCTTTATACTGGTTAGAAAGCAACTAATTATTTTTTGTAACAACAACAGCAGCTGAATGCCTTTGTAAAGAGGCAGGAAAAGGGAGTAGAACTCCTTTATTCTTAGATATTTAGATGTGCAGCAAATAATAACAGCTAATTTTCGTTTTCCTGATGAAAGTCAGCAATCAATGACAATTAGCTCTGCTCAGGCTAGACTGAAATGAAAGAGGGTCAGAGAAGAATAACAAGGATCTTCAAAGTTGTTGAACAACTTTCCTATGGGAAACAACTAAACAGACAAAAACTTTCAGACTGGACATGACCAAGAATTGGTATGGAAGCAAACTACAAAACCTTAAGTGGCCTGGATAAGGTGAATAAAGAATGACTGTTTACTCCTTTCTCTAGTACAAAATTGTGGGGCCTCAAATGAGGGAGGAAGGCTCACAGCAAACAAGTAGGTCATTCTTCATACTGCTTATAGCTGTGTGAAGCTGTATGACTTGGTGCCACCAGATGTTGCTGATAAAAGTCTCCAACTGCTCCAGGGAAAGTGAACAAATTAAATACATCTTGATTGAGACAAATGAAGAAAAAAGTATCTTTCACAAGGGATGTCCCTGAGCCACAAGTTGTTGGGGGTCAGGAAAATATTCTGGAGAGTTATTACTGCCGTCTTTGCTTGTTTCTGATCTCCTTGGGCATCTGCTACTGTTAGAGGTAGGCTATTGGGCTAGATGAGTCTGTGGTCTAACTTGGCATGGGTCCTGTTTTTTTTTTTTTGTATGAAAGCTATAAACTCTTCTTGGTGATAAGAACAGAATCCAGAACTGCTTTATTGCCCTATGAATGTCCTAGATGCTAAGTGTGGAGCCTTGGTCACTTCTCCTGTATACTGAGTTACGGCCCTGACCTCCTGAGTAAGCAAAGGTCATAGGTGAGTGATATCTAATGCCACATATGGAAAAGAAGGCAGATTGTTAAAAATTTCTTGTTCATGTTAGATCTTTAAGTGTCTTGCTAAATAGAATTAAAGATAAATGCAACGTTTCTAGATAAAATTATTCCTAAACTGGAAAGAACTTTTAGTGACAGTGAGTCAATGATGTCATCCGCTAGAAAGACACTCCAGGAACTGATTTAATAGAATCAACACATTTTCTAAGGCTTAATACTCCAAAGCAACAATGTGATAAAAAGTGGTTTTGTAAGAACTATATTACTGCTGAAAATATAGCTCCCATAAGATAATTTAATATAATTTCACCATAAGTATTAACTGTTGTTTCAGTCACTAACATAATCGGTCACACTAGGGAAAATATAGACATACTAGTTTTGTTTCATCAAAATGACCAAAAACATTCTTGCACTGATTTTGGCATCTTGACTATGCTAGCCATTTAAGAAATTTTTCGTAATGCTTCTGATACAATTGTGAAATGTTTTTATCAATAAATCTGTATGAGCAGTTTCTGGAATTTTTATTTCTCTTCTGATATTATCTTCTTTCCATATTACTTCAGTAAAAATGAAAATCCAGTGAAAAGTTTTAAAGAGCATTAAATCCTTGACATTTTAGAGAGAGCTGCAGAAAAAAAAATCTATTGTATTGGAAGACTGTTCACATATAAAAGAAAACTGACTCCAGTGAACTCACTCAAAGTCATTCTTCCTAGGAAATAAAGAGGCTTTGTTGGGTTTTATTCCCCCTGAAATAGGAACTGCCACCAGTTTTCAGTTACTGTAGTGGCATTGGTACCTGGGCAGTGTCTGATGCCTTTGCTGCCAGTTGGGTATTTCTCATCTAAACCAGATGGCAGCACATCTTGTGCAACACTCCTGCTGTAGCTTGAAGAACTGGAATAAGACAGAGAACATTCTCAAGTGGTAGGCCTGGAAAAGAAAAGCAATCATAGCCATGATGCAGGCAAATACCCGCAGTGGGAGTTAAGGGCACACTTTGGCATACAAGGCTGATCATCTTCCCAGGAGTTTGCTCTTATCTTCTAAGTTACAGAAAAAGGATTTTCAAATTAGAGATGCTGATTATGGGGACAATCCCATAGCCTCTCAAAAGACATTACACCTATAATCTGAATACCCTATGCTATAGGAATATATAAATATTCTGAAAATTTATTACATTCTTTCATACATTCTGGTGAGGAAGGCAATTTTGTGCTTTTGCATTAGATAATAAAGCTACCTTTCAAAGGCATAAAACTGTCTTCTTTCAGCATTCTTAATCCATTAGCCTTTACAGACCAAGGATACGAGGACAATAAAAGGATATGATAATGGGACAAAAATAGTGTAGTGTTATTGTAAGTAAACAGATAGAGAAGGATCGTTATATTTAATCAGGTTTCTGAAGTTTGTGACAGAGGAAATTCACACAAAGGGAGGATTTTGGAGAGGAAAAAATGGTCGGTCTCTACAGTGACTTCAAGATTTCTGACATTAGACAAAATCAAGGCCTAAGGTAAGAACAATTCTCTCAATTAGAGAGAACGGGCTAGCAGAACTCTCTGCCCCAGTGTAGACATCAGTCTTCGAAACATTCAAACCCAAGATTTTATGGCCTAGCAAAATGGAGTGCCAATTTACCCACTCCTTGTACATCAAGCTGGGCTCCACCTAAACCAATCTGATATATCAAGTGAAAGGAAGCAATGCTTTGCTCTGCTCCAGCATCAGAATGTAGGAAATGCAGTGCAAGAGGCTGAACTCAGAATTAATGACAAGGGTCAAAGGAGATGGGGTTGTAATGGTGGAGTCCATATAGCATATGAGCTACCAAAATGGGTAGTTTTCATAAGGTCTTAAAGATAAAAAAATAAGTTAATCTTTGACAACATGAGGGTAAACCGACTGAAACTGTCTCCAGCTGCCAGCAGAATTTGAATGCATTTTCCTAGTTTCTGATCTAGAAATCCCTTTTCTACACAGCTGCCTGTAATCTTTCCTCGTGATCTCTACCATCTGATAGTTTTAAACTGTCTGAGATTTCCATGGTTCTCTCTAAAAGAGTTCTGGTTTTATTCTATTTTCCATTCTATTTCTGCTGGAGTAGTTTGTATGTGCAAATCTTCCAGCAGTTTTTACAGGCAGTTCTTTTGCATCTGTAATTAAATCCAAAACTGTCACAAGAAATCGCTCCACAAGCAGGTCACTTTCCATATGTACATTGCAGCTCTGTGGATAGCTGTTTGAAGTACGTAGTTGCTTTATCTTCCAATCTAGGTATCTCATTCCATGTCCTCAGCAGCAGTGTAATACTTCTATATGGCTTTATAATTTCTGCAATATCACTCCTCTCCTATGTACTCCTACAATATGTTTTTCCTGGAATTTCTGGTTTCAGTATCTTTTCTAGGAACCTTTGTACTGAAAATTGCACAAGCTCAGATCTAAATGCAGACTTTCAGAACTAAATCCTAGAATTCAAATTCAGACATAAGACGACATACTCATCTTTTCTGTGCCCAAGTTCTGAGACTGCTGGGTTCATACTCATTTTCTTGATGGATACTAGGATGCAAGAACTTTTTATTGTTCCTCTAAGTATTGCTCTGATAATGGATCCAGTGGGCTGAAACCAAAGCCACAGGGTGACTTTAGCTACCAAACAAGACTTTTTATCTGCTACCTACTGCAACATTGGCAGGAAGACAGTGTCAAAAGAGCATTCTATTGTAGCATGTCTTTGGTTTGGGCTTAGCCCAGGCTCAAAGTGTGCTGATGCTTTGGCAGGGTGCCCCAGCAGCTTGGTATTAGCTGACTGCCAGGTACTGGAAGCTCACTGCTTTACTTAAAAATAATAATTACTTCAATAATGCAGCACCATTGTCATTGCTATAAAAGCAAAAAGGTTTTTGAGCTAGTAAAAAATCTTAATATGCTACTCCTATTATCTTGTTTTAAGTTTACATGGGAATAAAGCTTGCAAACATTTAACCCACGCCTACTCCCTCCACATAATAGTGGGTTCACATTAAGTAAATGCCAAAGAAAACTGACTTCTAACATCTTTCTGATGAGATGATGATTTATTTTTTATTCCTAAGTTTACTTCCTAAGTTTTCTTTTGCATTATTTTGTCTCTTTTTAATCCTCTCGGATGACAAAATAGTCTGTTCCCATCATTGCAGTTAACCAAGTCATCAAGCCAGTGACCTGTCCTTATTCTGATAGTTCCCATTCTCTTGCTTTTTTTTCCCACACTAACCATAAGATAATAAATTTTGTTTGTAATTAAATAATCCCTCAGTGAAATATATAAGCAATCTGCTTAGCAGGTATCCCCTCTTCCAGAGGAGTATCTTGTCATTAAACTACAGATCTGCGCTCACTCTTGCCAGCATCTATTACTACAGTGAATCATGATTCCTTTATTAGCAGAGTGGCACTGCTTGACAAAGAGATATAGAGGACAAATCCACCCCAGGACAACAAGAGATAGGAGACCTGGGATTGAATGCTCTCAAATCAAGGAGGATAAATATGCCAGGTCATTCGTTTGTCTTCTGCAATTGCATTTTTAAAGGAAGAAACAGCCGATGCATAAGTTTGGAAGAAACCATATAGGCACTTGACAGCAGAAGTTACATAGAGTATAGACAATAAATTCCAGCCCAGCATGCATCACTTTATAGCCCCAAATCAGGTACTGAAGTACCAAAGGACATGGATCTTCAAAACACCTCTAGCTTTTGCTTTTCATGGACCTCATTTTGAGATGCTTGGTTCTCCTCAGGCAGTGTATAAGGTGCTCCAAGGGTCAGTCAGGCACATGGGCTCCACGCTGAAAGCCACATGTCTTAGCTTTAGATACTCATAGGTGTACATCACATTGACTATGTTAGTTATAAACCCAGGCCTTAATTTTTTAGAGTTGCTCTAGTTTAATCACATAGATGTTTCTTTTATTGAAACACATTCAAATGTAATAATAGTCATGTTGTGCAGTCCAGCACCGCTCACTGTCAACTGTATTACTTTTAATAATTAAAAAATGGAAATTAGTATTAATTTACTCTCAGATGAATGCAAGGCTATCCATCACATAAGAAATGCTTTGCACTAACAAACTAATTTGTCAAGCACCAGCCAAGCCTGTTCCTTGTCTTCTCAGCCACATATATTAAGGTACGCTGCTTACTGTATCATCCACTTCTGAATCAGGGGCTTGCTCAACTGGCCACCATTTCTTTCTCCTTCAAAAAGCTGCTGAGTGTTGTTTGCAGATCTAACTGCATACAAACCAGAGAACTGACTAAAATGATCATTGACTGTCAGGCTGGTATTCAATATTTTGTCTGTCTTTCCTTTCTTTTTTCTTTTCACTGGCAACTACTGTTATTTTGACTTTCCTCTTCAAAATGACCACCTTATGCAAACCAGAGAGTTTGAGCTCTTCTTAATGCTAAAATGGATTGAGGTTTCATGTTGATTCTATAGCCCATCTTTTCCTCAGTGTGAAGAGAACAGGCTTTCTATTACCTACAAAACATGAGAAGGAAACACAGGCACTACAAGTTTAAATGCTGGGCACTCAGAGTTATTTAGTATTAGTGCCAAAGGTCACAGCAGTAATGCCTGGGAACTTGCATCTGCTAGAGTCCCAGTCCAAAGCCTTCACTGTGGTTCATCCTTTCTGTTTCTTGCAGAATAGGATGGGTTTCAAAGGCGGCTACATCAGGGCAACCTGACACCCCGCTGCAGGCTGGGTTGTAACCCGGTGTCAGCCTTCCAGTGGTTCAACCCCTTGAAATGATTCCTTTCTGGATATTTCAGGAAATTCTTTTGAATGAAAGGTACTATAGCTGCCAGAAATGAGATACCAGTGCTATTGCTGATTTGAAAATCATTGTGCTGTCAGTGTGTATAGTTACCCGGTTTATTACTTTGAGTTTTGGCCTTCCCTTTGCATTTGTATGAATATCTTTGATCTCAGTTAATACCTTCATTTGGAGATTTAGACAGCTGTAGCATAAATACAATGGATGGCATTGTTTTCATAATGATGGGGCTTTCTTCACCTGCTGTTTCATTTTATCTCATAATTCAGTTAAATCAGGTGTTCTTATTCTCTTAAATCACCTTCTGCTTGACAAAGCCATAATTTGGATCAAAAGAGCAAGGGCAGAGTATTTTCACCTTTAGAATTTTGCATTTAACTCCAATTGCTCCTGTCAGTCACTTTCATTCAATTATCTTTCACAATTAAAAGCTCATCTAAACAGATACTGCAGGTGGCTACAAAATTACTAACCAATGAAAAAATACAGAAATTTCAGAGTATTTGTTTGAATTTGTGCTCAGATTGGCAGCAAATGAAAGTCGCCATCTTATGACTGCGTGTTTGCGATAATGACCATATACATTCAGACAAATTCAACTGTGAACTGAGGGCCACATCACAGCAGTCAGCCCTATCACCCTTTGTGAACAAATCTGATACTTACCCTGATGTCAGTGACAACTAGGCCAGGTTCCCAAGACTATCTCTGAATAACAAATGTTTGTTCCATCAAAAAAAATTACTCCTTTGGGGCTACTCCTGAAAAGAGATCATATATATGAAAAGTTGTAGTATCCAGTAGCCTCAGGATCTGCTTTGTTTGCTTGCTAAGGCTGTGTGACTATTAGCGCCAGCATACAGCAGTCTTGTACAGAAGCAGCTGCATCAGAAACATTAAGGTCAAGCATTCAGAGTTAGAAAATGCCACTAAATGCCATTGTGACAATGTGTTAAAAAACAACTTTAATAATATTGTTATACTGCAGTCTCACTGGAGGGACAGAATAGCCATAAACACCATACAGGCAGCTATGGGAAGTGCCCTTTGGCATTCAACATTCAGTGCACAGCTCTAGGCTCCATGAAAAAGTTCAAACGTGACCCTGAGGACATGTATTAATTTCCTTATGGGCATTTCATTATATTATAGTACCATCCATGGCTCACAACCAATAAACATTTTTTCTCAAAAACTTCAGGAAATTAAATAATAATTTATCTCCAGATAGAGATGCAGAAATTAAAGGAAACACTCTCCGTTGAAATTATGTGCCAAATCTGATCCTTACAGCTGAATTTTCACAAAAAGGAAAGCTAAAGTATCATTACTTTCAATTTCGGTTCGTGGCTCAGCACTTAGCAGATCAGACCCTACGGTCTCAAAGAAAGCTTCCCTTAAAAGCGAGGACACATTTGTAAAAAGTCTGTGGGTAAATGCCTTGACAAATATTACACAGGAATTCTATGCTGGAGGCAAGAACAGAATATAGTCCCACAACACTAAGCTGCTGCATTTCCACATTTTACAATTCTGTATTCAACTGCCTGAAACAAAAGACCATTTTTCCTTTATAGACCCTTCCATCATAAGTACAGATCACAAGACAAAGCCTCTTTCACTTCACAGTTCTTAGTCTTCCTCAGAACTCTATCCATCCTTCACATTTTCCTGTGGGAAAAATGATTGATAAGGAGCTGTATAATAACAGAGATACAGAAGAAGATTGAATTGAGGTTGCACAGGGAATCTCAGTTTCAGTATTTTTCTTCTTGCTACCATAATATTCTTTTAATGCGCTTTCTAGCCAATAATTTTCTTGGCTTTCAAGAAAAGCATGCACAGACCCCCAAAATTCTTTAATGTGGAATTGCAAATTATGCCTACACATAACCTCCCTACATACACAGCAAGGTTAAGAGCAGGCTCAAGGCTGGCAAAGCCACGCGTGGTCGGCCCACATTATTGACTGCAGTCTCTACTATAGCTTGGCTTAGAATGTTAAAACTGCTTAGAAAAACCCAGCCTGAGGGTATCTGAGTGGATGGGGCTCTAAGCGTGCTTGGCTCAGAATATTCCTGACCTACATGAACTGGGTAAAGAGAGTTTGGTTCCACTCTAAAACATCTAGAACATCCAACCTTCTCCTTTGGGAGGTCCCTGCAGCCAGCTTCATGCAAGGCTTCCAGGCAGGCCTGATTTGCAGAGGCAGTTCTGAAATATCAGGGACACATCAGCTTTTAAAGGAAATTACTCACTATTTTACTTGAATTTCTCTCTATTCCTCCCAGGTTTTTGCCCTGGGAACTTTCCCTTTATCATTTGAATTATATCATATCTGAGGCCCCATTAAATAGTCTTTTGCACATTTCCTGCCAATCTCAATACTAATATGTACCACAATAATCTAGTAAATTCTAGTAAATTCTATTTAATTAATTGTGCATGCTAACTGATACAAAAGAAATATCTACAGAATGAAGTTGTATGATGTACTAATTGTGAACCCCACGAAGCAGCATATTCATGTCAGAGTCCATTAATACAGACTTGGTTTTATTTTTAACTCTATATAACTCTGGTTTTAAATAGGTAATTAAGCCATACAGAGGGAAAAACTGCAGTAAATCGTGCCCGCATTCTGATTCCTACTAGGTGCTGTCATGCAAAGTGTTGTACTGCAGTAGAAGAATAGTATGTATGCAGTTGAGATAAGCAGCTCCACATGAATGTGGTGATCCAATGCAGAGAGCTTGCCAGGAAGAGCCAGCAAAGAACCCTGGAAAAGCCCTTCTGCCTCACATCTTCTGGGGAACCAGAAAAGGGGCAGGGAGATACTCTGAAGTGTGCATGTGTGTCTGTATGTCACTCTACTGGAATCTGATTCATATGAATTGTATCAATCCAATGTTCTAGAAATAAGGAATGCATATCAAATTATTTTATAGCAAGCACGTGTCAATGTGCTATTTAAAATGCAGAACACAAGGGATGTGAAACTTCACTATTTTCTCAGTTTCTGCTCCATATGCATGTCTCTGGAAAGCAGCAATTCTATCAACTGATCACCTTGTGTTCAGTGCACTTTGTGCCTACGTGAGTCTCTCTTGTAACCTTTGAGGTTAGACTCCATGGCATGTAGAATCAAATGTCCTTCCCACACACATACTTTTAGTGAATTTGTCTGTCTGGCTCTGATTTTACCTCAGCATTCCTACACAGCCACATGATGGTCTTTCATCAAGAACCCCAGCACAATATGCTGTTTTATTCTTTACTCGCTCACTAAAAATATGACAGGCTGGAAATCTCCTTTTTAATGCCTAAAAGCAGTTTAAATCCTAGAATCAAATTTCTTGTGATGTTTTCACCTCAGATGGATAATTATGCTGATAATAAACTGAATTATGAATTGTTTCACCTGCACAATTTGTCTGTCTGAAAACAGGAATCTTAGAAGACACGGCAAATTGCTTGTATATTACAATGGAGAACATAAAAGGGCTAGTAAATACCACTGTTTCAGAAGACAGCTGAAGTTCTGACAGTACAAATGTCAATCGGTTCTTTTCATGTATCCTTTCTCAGTGTTATAACATTAGAAGAAAATTATGTTAAAAAGTAAAGATTGCATGTGACAAAAGAAATATCTCTAATATTTTTACAATTATTTCCTGATGTTTGCTTAAGAGACCACAGCATAAAACATAGTTGTCCCACACAGTAAGGGATTTACCATCCACATCTGCATTGCTTTAATATACGGGGCAGGAAGGAGAAGTTTTCAAGGATGAAAAGTTTTCACATTCACCTGATTCTCATTTTTCAATTCATTAGAATATTTTATATTCTTAACAGAGTGCCACTTTTTACTGCATTTTAGGAATACCACTTCATGTTTGCTCAACTAAGCCTTAAAAGCACTAAAGGCAAACCTGTCCTTTGAAGATGACAAATCACTTCACAGTTCCTGAAAGGAATCGGCATCAAAAAGGTCCTCGGAGAAAAAGTATCAGCTGTAGGCCAGCTGCTTTGCCAAAGCCAATATACCAGCCTTCTGCAAGCTTATTTTTCTAACGTTTGTTAAGGTCTTTGTTGTGTAAATTCAAGTAAGGCAAGCTCCGGGTGCTGCTGGGTCTTCCCTTGCTCGCTCTGACACCCTCAAAAGCCTGTACTGGAGAGCTCTCAAGGGCTGAGGGCTGAGCTCAGTAAGAAAAAACAAGGCAGTGACTTTCCGAACCTGTGCCCCTACTGTGAAACCGAACCTCTGTCCTGCAGTTTTACTTTACACGGCTCTTTCCATACCAGTGAGATGGGAGAGAAATCCCAGCACAGTTACGCACAACTGAATGGCAGTCGCTGGGGCAGGGCTAGGCAGGGACCGACAGGTTCTCTGGAAGGGTTAACATTAAAAGGTCACATTTTTGGCTTGGTAGGGCATGAGGTATTTGCTGCTTCTATGATGAAGATGCTTCTCAGCATGTAAAAGAGGGGAAAGGCTTTATGTGGAAGGTGAAATGAGGAAGTCAGGATTAAATAAAAGCATAAAATGCCACAAAAATGCATGATGTGGGGAGAAGGGGGAAGACTGTGATACAATGTTTCTCTCCTATTTACTGATCAAAAAGTACTGAAAAGCAGCTGTAAGTTAACAGCAGGACGCAACCTTTGGCTCCTTTTGAAAACAAGTAGAATAAAATAAAACCTTTGAGTCCATTTGAAGCTGGGAATACTATAATGACACTGGGGCTGCACTTGCAGTGAGAGAGAGCAAAATCATGCTTTTTCTCCATTAGATTGTCTTTTATTTTTAACTGCCCTTTAATCAGCATGTTCCTTGACAGCCCACAGCCCAGTGTACTATATATTCCCTGCAGTATCTCAACTGGCTTCTGTCAGTCAAGCTGACAAGGATCTGACCCCAGGTCCTGGTTGCAGCCAGTCGCTCCCGTGCCCACCAGGGCGTAATTCTGGACTTGCACAGTTGCTCACCCTTCAGTGCCACAGTTGCAAAACTATCTCCGATCTTGTCTGTTTTGGTAAAGGGCTAAATGCTTCCCTAAATTGCAAGGAAGCATCAGATCAAGCCAATAAGTATATTTTTCTAAGTACTGTTGATTTTATTACTCCAGTCTACCCCAGCTTTTAACAGAACTGCTATTTGAGAATCTGGTTTCCTTCTTTCAAGGAAAGGCAATAGAGGGTCAGTACAAGCCACACTATGAACTGATATACTGAACATATTCTGAGAAATATTGAGTTAAATGGGGCTATGCCAGTTTATACAAGCAGATCTAATTGTTTATCTCTTACTGTCTTACCGACTTTCTCCGCTCATATGATTCAATCCCAACAGCATTCTTTTACAGGCGCTGCTTCCTTAGACCATCTCTCCCTCTCCATTCCTGCCTTTCCCAATGCCACTCCACAGGACATCAATCTTATCAATAAGTCCTTTTCATATAGCAGTCACCCCAGCCTCCAAAATCACTTCTTCTTCACACTTCTCTTAAAGCAGTTGTTGAAAGCATCCACACCAAAAGTTTCTTTTTCATGTAGAAAATGATCTTATGCTGGTTTAGACACCCCGAGATGTACTTCCCCACCTTGGCTGTGAGAGGCTGTCTTGAGTAAAAGAGAGGTGGAGGACTCAGTCTTTAAGAGAGCTTTTTCATTTGATGGAGTATATTGGGTTTTTTCCTCCTGGGGAAAATAAATAAATGAGAGTTCATTTACAGTAACATTGTAACATACATCATACCCTATTCTGAGAAAATAAGTAACTGACGGGCTGCTTGAGTCATGGCTAAAACTCCTGAGTGTGTGTTCATGTGAAAATGTTGTGAAACAGAAAAATACTCTTTGCCTTGGGCATGCTGGTGGAAGATAAGCACTATCTGTATCAGATGTCTAGCCAAGAATTCGGGCTTATGGGCAGTGTGAGATTGCAGACTCTGCCCTGTAGTTTTCCAGGATTTTTTTGAGTAAGAGTTTAATAATCTGTCATCCATTTAGCTAACAAGCATTATTTGCAAGGTGAAAAAAAAAAAAAAAAGTGGCTTTACAAAGGAAGTGTTGGGATTAATTATATGGTCTGGTCGCAGCATGTATCATATAAACGATGCATGTTGCAACCAGAATTTTATGAAGGAGAAGATTTTTTTGAGTGAGAGGTTCTGTCGGGCAGCCATGCCATGGCCAGAGCCCAGAGCCCGCTCCACCACCCCAGCCAGGAGCAGGGCAGCCAGGGGCACTGGGGCAGCCCCAGCCCCAGGCATCCAGCAATTCCTTGGAGATGGCCATGGGCAGCAGGGTAGGGGGGAGTCCTGGCATAGGGAGGGTCAGGGCCAGTCAGGGCTGTGGATGCCCTCAGGGCCTGGAGAGATACAGCACTGAATCTGAAGCACCTTCTGATTCCTAGTAGAAGGTCTCCATGCCTCCTTCCTGAAACTCCTTGCACTTGGGAAAAAATCGTACCTTTTTAGCTGCCTTCATGGGATGGTTGTTAGCTGCGCTATGTATCCCAGGGAAGATGCTAGATGAGTTGACCAGAAATGCCTGGCTTTATGCAGCATCTGATGTATCCACTGGCAGATTAGGAGGAGGTAGGTATCCCCTTCCCCAGCCATTTTAACCTGCACTAAGGAAGGCAGGCTCTGTGCATTGCTCCAGAGGGCAATTCCACATGTTTTGTGTTGTATCAGATCTTTAGGTATAAAGTTAGGATTTAAAAAAAATGCATCCTTAAGTGATATAGTTAAGATGAAACTTATAACCCAAACTTTGAAAACTGACATGTTTATTTGGGTGCTTAACTTGATTTTCTATGAGATGTTGCCTCTGAGGCTTAGGTTCTCAGCTGTGGTTAGGTATTAATGACATTCCCAAATGTTCTACTTAACATATGCAAATCCTTGAGGAGCCTGAATTCCTTCCCTAGCTCATTTCTGCTTTTGGGCACATATGAAGTGAACTAAGTATTTCCTTGTTTTCCCATCCCAAACCTCTGATGCTCAGAAGAGGAGGTTCTCATTAGGGACAATCTTTCCCATATCACACCAGCAGGATCTGAAACACAGAGCATGGGCACGCAGCTGCATCGGTCTCTTGTTGCAGAATAATCTGCTGACTACAAAGTCTTTTCTACCTGAATTAGAACTTGACATTTTGCCTCCCATATTCAAATTTCAAGAAAGTCTTTCTCTTGCTTTCAGTTGACAATGTCATACTTTGACACTACCTTCATTAACAGCTACTTCTATAGGCTTTAACTGTGGTTAACAGACTACAGTGAAATATAGATTCAAATTTTCGCTTTGAACTGAGCAGACTACAGTTCCAAACCAAGATCTTTCAAAACCCATAAGCATTTTAACAAAGCTAAAGAGATCTCTAAGCTGGCATGCCTTCTTCAGTGTATTTCTCACACCTCCAACTCAATTTCAGATTACTGCTAAAAACAGTATGCATTTTTTGCCATCATTCTATGATACAGTAGATATCTAAGCTATTTAATTATATAGCCGTAAATTATTTACTGTATAAAGGGGATATAAAATGAGAGGAGGTCCAAGCCTATAAGCCAGAGAACTGTAATGGGCAAACCTTTTACAGGATAGAAGTAGTAGGCACTTGAAAAATTATGATCTACTGGGGAACAGCTGACATGGCTTCTGTAAAGCATTGCCTTACAGCCTCCTCGGAGTTCTGTGGACAAGTTGAGCTGCATGGAAATGCCTGCTGCAGTTGAGATGGTACACTTGAGCACCCAGAAGGTACTTGACAAAGTCTGTCACCAAGCACCTTTAAACAGTCTGCATAAGCTGGAGGGCCCTGGAATGCAGTTCAGTGTGTGCATTAAGGGGTGGAGCACAGAGGTGATTGAGACTGGCGATGATACTGAGTTACTCAGGGTAACAAAGATAAGGAAGAGTAGAGTGTGAAGAACTGCAGAAAATCCTTATGATGCTAATGAAAGGGGAATGCAATGGCAGATGAAATTTGGAGTGCAGACACATGCAAAGTGACTCACAGACAAAAGAAATCCCAGCTCCACACATAAAATAATGAGCTTTCACCTGATTTTGGAGTGAAATCATCACTCTGGGGTAGAAACTTCGGCCTACAATACTGTTCCAAGAATACATTGCTTCAATGCTTCGGGAAGAAGGGTGTGTCAAAAATGAAATCACATATTAGGAGAGGTACAGGACAAAACAAACATCACTGTGTCAGTGGAGAAATCCATGGTGTAAATGTGGGGCTATGTGCAGTTCTAGATCCCTCATCTCCAAAAGGGTATGTTAAAAACCAGGAAAAGCTCACTGAAGGACATGCATGATAAGTATGGAAGAGCTTCTATAGGAGCAGAGACTGCATAGCTGCTCAGCTGTGGTAAGCAACTGATTTAGGAGATACATATGGGAAGCGTACAAACGGCCAGGTACCAAAAGCATGGATAGGGATTAAGTCTTTACTATCCCTTGTATTGAAATACAAGAGCCAAGGATCATCAAATGAAGTCAAAAGGAGGCAGTTTAAAAAGAAAAAAAACAAACAAAAGGTGGATCTTCATACAACAAATAGCAAACATAGAACTCTAGGAAGAGGTTGTGCAGATTCAAAGGAACATGAAAGATACTTGGGAAAGAAATCCATTGAGAGTTATTAAATACTATGACCACTGAGGCTCAGGATATCACCTGAACTGAAAATAGTTGGAGGACAAATACTATATATGCTTCCCTTACTTTCTTTCCTACATGTCCACTTATAGAAGTGTTGCAGGCGAAGTACAAGACTGAGTCTTGATCCAAACCATTGCGGCTGTACAGCACTAAATCCAAATCCAGCTTAATTGTATGTATTTTATATGTAATATCAATAAAAAATTCCTAAAGGATTTTTGTGCTTTCACAAGTGAATGGTTTGCCCATGTATTATTACAGTTCTTTTTATGCAGAGTTCTGAAATTTGGCTTATGAGCTCAACACAGATATTAATGATTTTAATAGAGACATGAATAGAGATGTGAAGGTAAAAAGACAAAGTGCCTTTTGCATGGGAGCGGGTGTAGTGGGTGTCCTGTGTTTTTAGATGCAGGAAAGTTCTGGAAGACACACAGAATCAGTTTTTTAAATCAGAAATTTCTAAAGCTAATTAAAAACCTTACTGTTCCAAGCAGGTAGGAGCATCTGTGTATAAGCTGAAAACCCATTTAAAGTGCTATAATATAAGATTCTGACTTCTGCTAAGCAGAATGATGTACCTTCAGATGGTACAAACATCTGAAAATGTCTACATGAGCAAGCTTTTTGGTGTGACAGAAACAGATGAACATACTGGAGCACTGAAGTGCCTGTACTTACACGATGTGTAGTTCAGTGGTTTTACTTTGGGCTGAACGTTGTCTAAGGCTACACAACACAACACACCCATGCATAGGGCTTGAAGCAGTCCTAATAACCAGCCTCTCTCGTTTGGATCCCTGTTCCTCCATTTGGATGCAGAGTATGATGGCATGCAGCTGGAGCTCACTTTCTGGTTTGATTTTCTCTAAAAGGAATCTAGGCCTGAACCAGTGGGCTGCAAGGCATGATTGTGGACTGAAAGAAAGGAAAGTGTTAATAGTTTCTAGGCTTGTTCCCTTGAGCTTTTACTATGGGCAGAAGTTCTGCAAGAGAAAGGAAAGGTTTGTGCTCATCAGCTGGGCTTAAGAGGTCATATCACCAGCTGACAGGCACTGGCACTAAGAGAGGAGTTAATGGAGTTTTAATGAATGAGCTAGGCCAATAATCACACATCTATCTGGCTTCTGAACTGCCTTTATGATAGGAATGTAATTTTAAGCCACCTCATTCTGTAAGATCTGAAAATTTGTACATTCCCATTGAGGATGACAGTATTTGTCAAATCTGTAATGAATTAAAAGTAACAGGATTTCACAGATTAAGCACATTTGCATTTTTCCCATTCAAATGCCCAATTTCGTATCATCTCTGCTGAAAAAATCAGCTGGCCATTGAATTTAAAACCCCTTTTGTTAGAAATAGAATCAGAGACCTGTCTTCATTAGTATTAGCAAAGCGTTTTAAGGCTTATCAGAAAAGGATGGTAGCAATAGAAGTGCTTAATAAGATGAAGATAACTAACACATCAATCTTTTCCTTAAACTCAGATCAGTGCACAGTGATAATCTTCTCTAAATGCAGGGCCACAGATGTTTTGCTTACATAGATTATACTTAGGGAGCTGAGTATTGCACTCATACAAAACTCTCTGAATTCAACTGTTCATGTACACAATCCTGCAAAAAAGCTGCTAGGATTAAGAGAATGAATTACACATAAATGCCCACTGAAATAAAAAGGATGTTTGCCAGACAAACACTCTAATAGCTAGCCTGACTTTTCCATAGTAGAACATTTCTACTATAGAAATTTAACCCATGGACACACATAATTAGCTCTTTCACCTTAACGTTGCTGAAAGAATGATTTGCTTAAGAAGATTAGTCCATTTAGTGTTCAATAGAAATACTGACAAATGAGCCTAAAATGCTTATAAAGGAACTCTTTTTAAGACCATCTTCTTATGTTTTATTTTAAAATAGTGTGCCTTTCAGCCAAAAACCTTTTAATCTGACCTTTTGTGTTTTCCAAATGAAAGCTCAATTTTTAATAGTTTCTGTATTCAAATCTTGCATGTGATGAGATGGTTTTCAAGGCTGTTTCGAGCCATATCGAAGACAACCACAATAGTCTCTTTAAATAGAACTTCAGTGCTATTTCTTCTGGTCTTTGTAACTGCATGCAGCTTCCTGTCTGCACTGGAGCACATTACCGTGTCAGTGGTGACAGGACAACTCTTTTTTGAGCTGCGCTGTACCAAAACAACTTGAGTTAAAAATAATTTTGCAGAAGAGGGGTTTTTTCTAAGGGCAGGTGGAAGACAGAGGAGGTGATACTGAAAAGCAAAGACAGGAACAAAGCTGTCTCAGATGAATCATGGCAGGGAAATGGATTTTTCAATCAGTTTGGCTGTATACCATAAACTCAAGGTGCAGAGCAAGCATTGTAATAGAGCAAACATTCTGTTGCCCACAGTGGCTCTGTAGCTATTGTTTGTTTTAGTCTGTTTTCCCATATAAAAAGCTAAGGGTCAGATTTTGAATTACTTATACAGACATACAGCATAATCCTCTTATTTAAGACAATGAGTTATCTGGGTCCTTCATGGCTACGCAGTTTATATGTGTTAAAATAATGTGATTTATATTTCTATATTTCTATTTTTCCTGTTCCTATAGTTCTAGGTCTGTTTATCAGCCTTGGGAGATTTATTTTACTCAGCTGTTAGCAACAACTGAAAGACTGATGCCATAAACATAATTTAATTTATATTACTAATTCTTGCTCAGTAACAACTAGACTTTTCCATTTTAGTTTTAAGTCATACTGCCACCTACAGAGTAAATAAACATTTGCAATACTCTGCTGAGGGTAACAAGGTAATCCAGGTTGGAAGAGGCGTCTGGTCTCTAGTCCAGAGAGACCTCCACAAAACAGGGTTGCCTGGGTTCAGACCAGGCTACTCAGAGCTTTATCCCTCTGCATCTTGGAAACCTCCTTAGATGGAGAATGCACAGCCTCTGGGCAGCCTGTTCTGCTGCCTGACTGTCTTCATGGGGGAAAAGTATTTCCTTTTAACCAGTCTGAATTTCTCATTTCAGTTTATGCTCATTGTCTCCGCCTGCCATGCACCACTATGAAAAGCCCCGCTCCATCCTCTTGCTAACCCCCTCACAGGTACCAGTAAGCTCCTGTTGGTTTCCCCCCAAGCCATCTCTTCTCCATGTTGAAGAACCCAGTTCCTTCAGCCTCTCCTCAAATGGCAAACGCCCCAATCCCCGGACAGCTTGGAAGCCCTTTGCTGAACTTGCTCCGGTTTTTGACATGTCTTGTGCTGGGGATCAAAACTGAATATAAAAGTTAAACGTGGTCCAACAAGTGCTGAAAAATGAGACCTAATCCTTTCCCTTGATCTACTGGTTGTGTCCCTGCTAACACATCCCAGGAGGCTGCTGGCCATCCTCGCTGCCAAGGCACACAGCGGGCCCATGTGCAGCTGCCCACTGGGCCCCCAGGGCAACTCCCCCAGAGCTGCTCCCCAGCCTGTCCCTCCCCAGCCCGGGCTGCTGCAGGGGTGCTTCCTTCCCAGAGGCAGCACTTTGCATTTGTCCTTGCTGACTGCACGTGGTTCCTGTTGGCCTGTTCTTCCAGCACGTCTAGGTTGCCCTGAATGGCATCCTGCTCCTCCAGAGTATCCATTTGTTCCCTTAATTTGGTGTCATCTGCAAATTTGACGAGGATGAACTCCACTCCCTCCTCCAGGTCACTGACAAAGGCATTAACAGGATGGGGCCCAGAAGAGATCCCGGCGGTACTCACTTCAGGTAGGGTATGACCCATTAACCACCACTCCGAGCCTCATCATCCAATCACTTGTTTACTCATCTGGCTGTCCACCTACCCAGACCATGTCCTAACTTGGTTTCAAAAATATTGTGGGACAGTGTCAAACACCTTCCTAAAGTCAAGGTAAATGACATTTTCTGCTCTCCTTTCTTCCACAAATCCACTCATTTTATGAAAGTTAACTGCTTTATTTAATTAAGAAAAAAATATAAAAGTCTTTTTCCAGGGACAATTCCATTAACATTTTTTTCCTACTGTAAGGATTCACAGTAACAGGAACAGTCCGTATCCTGTAAACAATAAAACAGGGGTTTGGTATTATTATACATGGTTTTGCAGTTATGTTAATTACCTTGTCCTGATAAGCTTATTTGAATAGACAGTAACAGCTACGCACTACTTAATCCTGAAATGTTCAGCTTTAACTTCAGTTGGAGGATTCATCAGATGTCTGATGAAGTATCAGATGACTGGTTATGTTGACTCAGCACTTTTACCTTTTAACATCTGGTGCCTGAACGCAATGAAAACAACATACTTCGCAAAACTCAGTACAAACCTCTTTCCAGTTAGATACCTGTAGGCTGCAAAGTTTTAACATTGTTTGAACAGCATTTAGTATAAGCCATTTTTTAAAAAATGACTATGAAATAAAAGATACATTTGTTTGCTGCAAATATTTTTTCCAGGATTTAACTTTGCAAGTCAGATGTCTATGCAAATATGAAATTCATGCTTGCAGCCCGTGGCTTCTTTAAGTTCAGTTAGATCTGCCTGGCATAACACATAGTTTTAGCCCACTGAATCCAAGCGTTTGCATTTAGGCTTTGGAATGTTTTTGGAACATTCCAAAGGATTTTGGTAGGTTTTTTTCCTAATGAGTATGAACCGAAATCTACCAATTTTTCCTGTTACTGCCTCGAACCTGTTATTCTCCCTTATTTTCTTGGCATGATGCATAAACTATCACCATTGTATAATAATCCTGCAATCTTTCATTAACTGGAATCTTAAAAGTTACATTTCATTATTTCTCTCAGACAGACTGTTGCATAACATGAAGGATCAAGGTCAAATGATATATGAAGAGAGGCTTTTGATTCATGCAGATGGCTGCCTTCAATTTTGATTCCTTTTTCACCACCTTCCAGAAAATATGACAGATTCTGAACGGTTTTCAAAATGGGTCTGTAGCATCCAGGTATATTCAGTTGTAATGGAGCCACTCTGAATTTGCACATCTGCAGCTCATCCTTAGAAAGCCTTTCATGGTACCATTGCCCAACTTTATTGCTGGGATACTTGATACTATGTCCCACCATTGGAAGAACCACCTTCAAAGAAAAAACAAAACAACAAACATATTTGAAATAAAGGCCACAAATTCCCCTTTAAATAAACATGATTACAATTCTAAATGTGTCTAAATCTTGTGGTTTGGAGCCTCAAATAGTAAAAGAGCAGCTTCTCTTGTGAAATAAAGCATGCAAGGCAGGTTTCTTGGATGTAATTAAGGCAGAAAAAATAATCAATGTATCAGGATTCCTAAAACAAAGTAGAAATATACTAACATGAATTTCCTTGCTTGTTGGAAAGATACAGCAATAAAGACATTAAGTTGCCTGTGTAAGACTTCACAGCTATGCACTCTGAACCTTCAGAAATTAGAACGTCAATGGCTCTTGAATGTTTTTCCAGTAGACTGAAAAATTTTTCAAAGTGTTTACATGCAGTTTAAAGACAAATATTGCCATATTGCAAATGACACTGTACTTAGTTTTCTATTACAAAGTAAATATTTTCTCCTCTTGTTTGTTGTGAGAGTGGAGGTTAGTTCACATGTGTTTTCTTTAATGTGCATTCTGGTAAGGAAGAAGACTGCGCCAGTCAGCTTGATGACATCATTTTTAAAACAAAACATTTTAATCAAATAAAGAGATCAATAGCTCTGAATGTTTCATAAAGACTTACTTGGTTTATAGAGTATTTGCTAGCTGACTCTTCTGCAGCAGTGACTACATGAACCTAACAAGACATTTAAGAAGAAAAAATAACTTTTTTAAAAATAAAGCACACACTTTATTTTAGGAATTATGCACTGCACTTCCAAACTGGTAAAGGATTCTAAGGTTATTTGACTGCTATAAGGACAATTACCTATTTCAGGTGTGAAAAATAGTAGAGGTGCTTACTATAAAGTAATCTATTTACTGGTAAATGACATTGCAATATTTACTGATGCTAGCTACCACTAATTAGCAAACTATCACTCCAAACTCACATTCTTTGAAGTGCTGAAGTTAAACAGTTAACTTTGAGTTTGAAGTTAACTGTGCCAATGCAATTTTGTGCAACATCAGCAAAGGCAAAAATACTAAGAAAAATGTTTTATATTAAGAATATATCTGTATTAAACTCAATAACCTAATACTGAAGTTGATACCTCTGCTCTTCATTTCATTTGATCTACTTATTTTATTAACATTCACTCTCAGAAATATTGTTGAAAAAAAAATCACAATGGAAACAGAAGCTACTCTACAGGGACTGGAAGTTATTCAGTAACTTTTCAAGTACTCTTGCTTTCAAATTTGTAAGATGTTCACCCAAAAGAAATGAGATACACTCTGCCTATGCACACACCTATTTATTCTTCAGTAAAACACTACAAAATGCTATGCTTTATCTGATGATCAGGAGAAAGACAGAATCATAGAATCGTTTAAGTTGTAAAAGACTCTTAAGATCATTGAGTCCAACCGTTAATCTAGCACTGCCAAGTCCACCACTAAACCATGTCCCCAAGCACCACACGTACACAGCTTTTAAATACCTCCAGGGATGGTGACTCCCAGGCAGCCTCTGCCAATGCTTGTCAACCTTTACAGTGAAGAAATTTTTCCTAATATCCAGTCTAAACCTCCCTGGCACAACTTAAGGCCACTTCCTCTTGTCCTATCACTTGCTACTTGGGAGAAGAGACCCAGCTGCTTCCACAATAAGAAAAAGGTATGCTAACCCTGAAAGAAGAGATGGCTTCAGAATGAACTTCAGCATGCCAAGACCTGGGACCAGACACTCCACTGTTGGCTTTTGCTCATTGGCTTGCCCATGGCTCCACATGGAGCACCCAGGTGGTGCTGTGGGCAAGCAGAAGCACACCCTTGCCCTTTACTACATTCCCAAGAATACTGCTGCATTTTTTGATCAGTTGCTAACAGTTTAGACCCACTGTCAATCTATTTTAATTGTCTGAGTAAGTGAAATTGTGCTAAACATGCTTTGACTGTGTAGTTGCAACAAGATTACCAATTCAGTCTGAGGCCACCTTTCACCATGGGCCTACATTCATTAATATATATAATGGGAAGGTCTGACCTGGAGAGCAAAACTCTGATCTGGCCTGACTGATAATACCAGCACACCTGGAATCCACTGTGAAGGTTTTCCCCAGTCAGATCCTAAGAAGAGTATTATATACCATGCAGGCTAAATTCTTGCATATATAAATTCTGACATTCTGTTCCTTCTTCTCACTTGAATAAAATGGTCAGAACAGATAAAAGCTGCTAATATACATCTAGCTTATATGCTTATTTACAGTAAATCAAAACCGTTTTTTTCACCTTTGTCAATATTAAATATTTTAATGAATGAACCAAAATGAAAGTATTAGAATACTTCTGAGTATGTATTTAAATGCATTAAGGTGGTGTGTTTTTTTTTTAATAAGAAAAGTTTTGTGAAGACTCACCTTGTCATTCAGGGAAACGCTTTCATCTTTTTCTTCTGAGAAGACAAGATCACCCTCAACAACTTTTGAACCATAAATCTTCAGCCTATATGATGCTGCTTCATTCCAAATTTTACTGCAATAAGCATGGACATAGAATATGCGCATGGAATGGGGAATATTGAGCCATCCTTTGGTACAACCTTCATGATTTACACCATAGCGATTTAAAGCTCGTAGCAACATCTTCTCTCTCACTTTAAATTCTGGCAGCATCACGAGTGTGCCTTTTGCATCTTCTGATATAAACAAAAATAACCATGTAAGTAATCCCTGATTTTTCAAATATTACCTGTCAAAAAAAAATACACTTAAGAAGATTAAATCATCAGGTACAAAAAAATAGTGTCAGTCTAACTTCTTTATGCTGACTTCTAGGTTATTATTTCCATTCCTTCAATGTGTCATGTTAGACAAACTTCATCTTACATGCATATCAACACAGTCCCATGAATTCTACTCTATTTCATGAAGTATAAACTAAACTAGCTGTCATTCAGTTATTCAGAATAGTTTGCATTAGTTATTTCTTATCGAGACTTACTTCATCACTCCAATGTTTTTTTTAGATTAGGTGACTGAAAGTAAAAACCAAGGTATAAAAGAACATTAAAGCTCTACTTCACATCATTTGAGAACATGTATTTCATAGGGGGCAAACCCCACATCTTTATCTTAAAGCTGCAAATTGCATTGGCCACTGGGAAGTCTGAGCCTCAAACAAGATGAAAATACATTTAATCAGATTTGTACTACATTATACAAATGTTGTATACTTAATTTTTAAATTAATTAATTTAATTTAATAAGTTTATGTAAACTTAATTTTTTACATATTTTATCATTACAATTGATTATGTGATGAAGCCTTCTGTAGTAGCCTTTTACCTTTTGCTTTCAGGAAAAGGCAAGCAGCTGTTTTCAGGGTCCACATCAATGTCTTTCCATGCATCATACAGCAACATATACCACAGAATGATTCATCTTACATTTTTTATAAAATGAAACATATCTGTGCCTCTTGAAACTATACATCATAGTTGTCCTGTCAATCTACAGTGATAGAAAGGCTAATAGATGTGGAATATTTGAAAAGAAAAAACATATGAAGTTGAGAGCAACTTCAAATTTTTAGTTTTGGAGAGAAAGTTAAGTTGAATGATAAAAACAATAGATATGGCAGAGCATTTTATTCAGCACACTTCTGCCTTTGACATATTTTGTTCATTTTAGTTCAAGACACAAAGAAGGTAGAGCACAGGAGAGCCATGGAAGAGATACCTAATTAAAGAGATGTAAAAGCAAAGCCCAAAGGTGCAAAAAACAAGAGCTAAGATGGTTACAGAAATCTCAGAAAATTATATGACCACACGTGTTAAATGTTGAGTATGAGCTGGGACCCTCAATCCTGTATACTTCCTTTATTAGTGAAAAGAATTTTACATTTCAAAAGCAGACAGATGGAAGAAGGCTAAAATTGTTTTGATAAAATTATCTTAGTCTTGGTCTTTTCCAGCATATGCCACGCAGTGGTTGTTTCTATACTGTCTTGCAGCTTAAGTACATTAGTTTTCCACTATTTTGCAAATTTAGAGCCTCATCCTCATCTCATTTTTAACTCTGCTGAGAGTTTAACTCTGCAACTCTGCTGAGATCCAAGGAATAAGCTATAAGTGGTATAAAGCAGCAACAAAATAAAAAGTATCTCTCTGGGCAGCAACACCTTATTCCCTCACAATACGGACCCTGAATAAATACATAGACAGTTTACCTGGACATACCAGTTTGAAGAAAGTATCTTTTTGCATTGTTTACAGGGTCATCAGTATCTTCAGGTGTGAAGAATAACTTCACAGCTTTCACCTTTAAAGTATAATATTAATAACTTCATAGGGTTTGCATTTACATATAATTATTTGTAAAATAAACAATCACACATCCAACTCTGTGTTAACATATTCCGCAAGCTCTCAAAAATCTATCCCTTCTTTAAGGTCAAACTCAAGTTCTCCCTTTCACAGTAGAAGCCATAAAGAGCAAACCAATGTGGTTGAGTACCGTCTCAGATTAAAGCAAGGTATTAGTCACACAGAAGACACAAGAAAGCTTTCAATGCTCTAGGAGAAATTAGTCTTCTCGAACATCCAGTTACAACTCCTCTACTTTGCAATGTCATCAGTCCATCCTGCACAGAAAGGGTCCTTCTTTCCCTCTTGCATGTTTCATGCAAAATTTAAACTGAACACTTTCCAGTCTTACACAGAAGGACAAAAAACTTTTTTTTTTTTTTATTCCGATCTGTATCGGGTTAGATGACACTGTGACAGGGAGAAAGCTACACTAACCTCTGCTACTTGCAAAACCAGTAGAGCCACACAACTCTCTAGCACTTATACTGCAACATCTGGTTCTTGCCCTCCCCTGTATTGGACTGTGCACGCATATACTGGCACATTTGAAAAATACATAGTAGCTGCTACATGTTTTAAATTAAAAAATAACTGAGTTAAGACTAGAGATTTAAATCATTACTCTTCAGGGACTGGCACCTGGTACCAACTGCTAGCATACCAGAATTCAAAAAGTCAGATACACCAAGAGTAACTTCTATGGGCTGCCCTCAAATCTTGATTCTTCTTATATTTGGACTTCTGACTTTTCTCAGAATAAAAACATATTAGAAGACAAGGATACTTAAGTATTCATTTGACTTTCTAGTGTCCAGTTCTGTTTTAGACCTGTGCCAAGTACTATACCATATACATTGAAAAGTATATGACTTATCTTATGAATTATTGCTTAGGAAACATGCTCTCCTTAGCTTACATGGGAGCAATCGCTCAGAACTAAGAGTTTGGGAAAGTAGCCAAGGAATAATGGAAAGCAGAAATCTCTTCTATAAAGCAGATAAATTACTATTGAAAAAGCAAATCTTTTCACATGATCCTACATAGTATCTTGTGACACTTAAGAATATATAGACCCCCAGCAGGATAAAGAGGCTATAGGTTAGGGGGCAATCAGGACCATGAATAAACATTGTATAGATTGCTTCATTTTATTGTTCAAACATTGTACGGAATGCAGCCACTTTCCTGCCAAGTGGCATGTTGACAGTCACAATCACATACCAAACACAGACAGAAAAATCACTTCCTGAACTATTTAAACCTGCATCTGCCATTTAAAAAAGATTTTGTTCCTGTATGAAGACCTTCATAGTTATGTTGTTGTCAAAACTGATCTAGCAATTACTTACAGCACACATATGGGTTTATCTCAGAAATGGTATTGTTCACTGGGAAGATCAACTCCAGCACTAGCAACAGTGATGTGAAATTAACTTGACAGTAACTACTTAAATTACAAAATGAAACTACCATTTTTTCATTCAGTAACGCCAATCCTATTTGATCTGTCTGAACATTCTGTCCTTGTCCAAATCGCTGAGGTCCATAGTAATTTACAAAACCTTTTGTCTAGAATGATAAAGAATAAATATGTTAAAAGCGTGAAAGTGTCAGGCCCATTTAATAAGACTAAGCATACAACACACATACATCTACATTTACATTCAAAATGCATACAATTTTTTTTAATCAGAAGTAATATGTAACAAAACTGTAACTCATTACAATATTTTAGCACCTAAATTGGAAATATCTAAAAAGACAACCAAGTTCTATCATTGTTTTTACCTTCATTAAAAATATAGGTAAATGAAACAAAATTGTTTTATATAGTTATTATAAATGCAACTACAGGCCAAGTCACAGTAATTAAGCTTTTTATATGCATCAAAATCTGAAATCTCTACTGAAGTAAATGCACCATAGCACAGGTAATAAACAGTAAACACTCTCAGACAATTTTTCTTAAAAAAAATAATCTTTTTTCACATGTGATCATTTCTATTATTACGATAGTAAAGACCAAGAGTGAGCACTTTTGCTAACTGGGATTTTAAGCCTCTTGAGGAATTCTAGGTCACATATAGGCAGTAAAATCACACCCATGTGATACAATGAGAACATCTTTTTTTAGGAAGTAATAAGTATATACGGAGCAGCAGACAAGTAAAAAACATACGGTATTTGTTTTGGAAATGGTTATTCAGTTCAAGTTATATAACCTGTGGACATCCGTAAGTCCCATATGTGATTTTTGTTTTCATGGAAGATGACAAATCTGTATTTTGGGTTAACACACATGCTGGTTTTGTCATTCATCATCTGACCAGTAAGATATATCTAATAAAGCTAGACACATAATCACAGGAATTTGAGTTCATCTTCTGAACGGCAAAATAACAAAAAAGTCAGATGGAGCACAGAGAGAGAAAAAAGCATTAAAGTCTCATCTGAATGCTTCAATAATAAAACTAATTTCCAAAATACATGTAATATACTTTTATTTTGCACACTGGTTAGTTTTTATTCAAGTCTTTATTCCTGGACTAATCTTCTTAAAGTAATTTGTATTATGGTTATTACTCAGAAAGATAGGGCACGAAAATTACTGCTGTACAAAACACCATAAGGTTAGGGGGTTTTTTTCTTTCCATTATTTGCTTTTACCTTTCTCAGTGGTTTAAGAATGTCTGATGACGGGGTTTTATTCAGGCACTAAGGATAACAGCAATCAAAACCCACTCAGTTTCAGGGGATCTTCTTTCTCTGCTACGAACATTTCACATGTATTTATGCCATGAAAGTCTTTCACCTGAGCCGACCATGCACATCCTCACGTGACCAAAAAAGGCGACCAGTTGACATGTGTAACTACATTCTTTCACCCTGTCAACCACCATAGTGAAACACATCACTTTGGTTGGCCTTAGGTCTGTGCAGCAACAGCTCATGTGCCCATACCCATTTGCTACCAAACTTCCCATCTGTCTTGCTGCACCACTCTGGAACACAGAATGAATTCACTTATGGTCCCTCCTTGGAAGACAGCTTTACTCTTGATTCCTTAAGTAATGCAGAAAAGATGTAAACCAGCAAAAAGCATCAGAACTGGGAAATATTACCATTATTGTGCAAGTATTACAAGTATTTTCTTTAAATTTAGTGGGTTTTACAGCACAGAATTAAAACTCTGTTCATTATTGGCAACCATAAGGCCTTTTTACCTCAACATTTTCCATTGCTTCAGCTATTCGCTCTTTCAAATCTGCAGAAGAGTCATGACTGTGGTGTTTGAGATCTCTCACAACTATATCAAAGTGATTGCCCTTCAGCTGACCAAGTCTAAGGTGCTGGCATGCTGAATGTATGTTGTGTATTCTCATGCCCTTTTTTTCCATTTTACTTCCGATTTCTTTCAACCTGCATAAATAATTGGAAGAAATTATGAACAATCCTTTACTAGAGCTATCAACCTTCTAATAAATGTCGTCTTCACTTTTGCTAGAATTAAACCCGTTTTTTTAAAAAAAGTGATTTAAAGAGATTATTATGAGAAAACCAAATCAAATGCATAGATAGAAGTCTGAAAATTTAGTTAAGAGTCCTGAAATATGTCTTACATGTTTGCTTCATTTGCAGTTATATTCTGTAGCTTCACAGATACTGGAACAAAGCAATTAATTAACTTTCTCAAAGCAGCTGCACCGAATTTTGCCTTTTTTATTGAAAACCAAGTAATTTACTCTTCAGTCCTAAAAATCTGCTTTTCATTAAAAAAAAAAAAAAAAGTAATGTGTTCTAGTAGACTTCAAAACACAATTGCTCTTTCTTGGTCAGCCTTAACAAAAACAATCTCAGTGCACTGATTCTCTGGGTATGCTTGCACATGCTTGTAATTGGAAACACAGCTGACATTCAAGTATTTGCTCTTTAAAGTATCCACTCAACCTTTTTGTTCTTATGTGTAAGTAATATTCAAATCAAAGGAAACTTTCAGCACAAGAGCTTACATTTTAACCAGTATTTTAATAACTTTATAAACTACTTGTTTATAAAATGTATTTATTTTCCCTGTTATGCTAGTGGATTGGGAGCATTTAACTATTTTACTTAATCTTTTAAACATTAATGCAAAGTTTTGCTAATTATCTCCTGAACAACTGGCCCTGCAGCCCAGTTTGCAGTGGAATTTCACTATTGATATATATTTATGTTGGTAAAAATCCTAAACCCATAAATTCTTCTTTCCTTTATTTGTAAAGTGTGCTTTGTTGCTAAGGCCAAGACCTGCTAGAAAGCTAAAGGTGAGGAAGAAATAAGTTACAGTTTTGACTCCAGCTATTTTTTTACTGTTACTATGGCAGAACTTAATAGATATATTTTTCACCCACTGAATTGGCTAGAGAGAGTAATAAAAACGAAAAATGGAAAGGCACCTCCTGTATTATTGACACATTACTCAGAATGTATTTCCTGCCCTCAGGTTTGGTGATATCTTCTTTAGTCTCATGTTTCTAAACTGGAAAATACAATAGAAGTTGATACTTAACACTCAAAGACAGCACCTGTCTAAAGCATATTTGTAATTATTTACTTCAATTTTGTAGCTGTAAAGCTTTTAAGTTGTTGTCTGTGGACCACAAGACAATACTTCGATAATATGTGGAAACCTGTTGCATCATGTAGTAAATACATCTCAGTTTTAGCTAGTGGATGGCATTTAAGAAATTGGCAAGTGGATCTGTGAGCATGAATTGGAAGGATATCATGCCAGACAATACAGCGGTTTTGTATTATTAAAAATACAGAGATAAGCAAGACTTTTCTTTAAATTCCAACACTGACGGATTTCAGCACTAAGCTGTATATTCCCTAAAGCCACAAAATATTAAAGCCAATTCCACTGTGCCCTAATACAGGAGAAGGGAAGATATATCAATAAGAACATTTTCAAAGACCGTACCATGTTGATACTTATAAACATATTAAAATACGCGCTAAACTGAAAGCACCCAGATTTCATGTACCTCTCAGGAGTCACCTTCTTCACAACCATGGGTTGATAAGTAATAGCCTTCTTATCTTTGATGCCAGTGTAACTGAAGTCTGAAGGAAGAACACCAAGTTCGGCAGCCAACAAGCCAATTGCTTCTAGTGTTTCTAGATTTTCTTTCTGAAGGGTGAAAGCTGAAACAATCATCTCAGAATTATTAGGAATTTGTACTTCTAAATCATACATATGTTCTGCCATGACAGATGAGCAGGTTCTTCCCTTCAAACTAGAACAGGATGGAAACAGCAAAGAAACAGTCCTCCCACCCCACAAAACTAAAGGAAATGGGACTTTCTCAGTATTGAAAGAAAAAAAACAAAGGCACAGCACATAAAAGTCTTAGAACAACCAGAAACCTCTGATGCCTTTATAGTACCGGCTAAAATGCAACACAATTCAACAAACGTATTGACTTATTGCTAGAAACATTCTCTGTATCAGAAGCAACCTACTTTAAAGAATGAGATCATAAATCAAATCTGACCTTACTAACTCGTCCAACATCTTGGCATCTTCTAAAATCCCCCAATTACTTCCAAGGGAAAACTAGCACACAGTGAGTAACACAGTGCTACGACCAAAAATTGTAACCATTATCACTGAACAGTTTATGCAAAATCACTGCAGTAACTTGATTCATCCGTTTCATTCTCCAGTGATGTAAGTACACTGCATGTACTTACATGATTCATTTCAGCATAAACAATGGATCAACCAGGCCTATATATCATATAAAAATGATTCCCACGTTTCAGTCATACTACAGAATGCCATAATGCCTTACACTGTCACTAAATACGTAATATTTACCTGTATAAAGATCTTGTTTTTCATGGAAACCACCAGCAGACCTTTTTCCGGACCAACTTTTTTCTCGAAATCGTACCATTATTGACATATTTGGCTTATCATCGACATCTGTCACAGTAAAAGACTTTGTTTCTACAAGCCTTCCAAATTTTCTATTGATAAAGTGGTGAACTACTTTTCTGTGCTCTTTGTTTCCATCGGGCTCAAAAGAAAATGTAGAATTTTCCAGCTTTGCATCTAAAAATTTAAAGAAATCACTTGTTTCCTTTTCAGTCACTAACTGACAGAGGTCTCTGTAATCAGCATTTCCTTTTACAATCATTTCGTTCTCTTTTGTAACAGTGACCAGAAAGGGGAATGCCTGCCTGACAGCACTGTGTAACTCGGCTCGAGTTTTCTTGTCCAGCACAGGTCCCAGCGAGAGCTCCCTACTGCCAGCCTCCGCATCATCTCCCAAGTCCCACGAATTCTTCAGATCACAAGCAAATCTATGAAGCAGCTCACTCACGGGTTTGCCTAGTAAGGAATCCAATACGCCGGCTCCCCGGAGGCCAGCTCTGGGTTCAGCTTCGCCCATCTGCCGGTTTTTGCCAGGGGACGCAGCGCAGCCACCCCCCGCCCGGCCTGTGCCGGGACCCGGAGGCCCGAGCACCCCGTCCGGCCCGGGCACCCCGCCAGGCCCGGGCACCCCGTCCGGCCCGCCCGCGGCAGGCCCCGCTCTCGGCCTCTTGGGCTGGGGCGGGCACGGGCTGCTTCGCTCCAGCCGCGCTTCGCTGGTTTTCTGAAGCCATTCAGCCTGGGTGTCCCTAGGGGAGTGTTCAGACGCCTCGATCTCTGTCACTATGAAGTCACTCGGTGAGTTTTTGATCGTACCGCAGAAGCCAGCGTGACCAGTCAGGTAACTGAGGGAGGGGAGCATGGCCCCCCCGCGCGCCCTGCTCCCGGCCAGGGGCCGCTACGCCTGCAGAGGAGGAACCAAAACAACGGTCAGCTACTACGGGAAAGGCTGCTGAGAGGGAGGCAAGGGGCAGGGAGGCGGGGCGGGGGAGGCAAGGAGCAAGGCAGGGCAAGGCAGGGCAAGGCAGGGCAAGGCAGGGCGGGCCGCCGGCACCCCTCCCATCCCGGATGGCCGTTACGGGCTGGGTCCACGCCACGGCCACGCGGGGCGGGACCCGCGCGCGCGCCCCCAGTCCCCGCGATGCGCCGCCAGGGGGCGCCACGACCCCCCTTCCCAACGCCCTCCGCACCGGAGAAGGGGCCCCGGGACGGTACCAACTCCTGCGGCCACGCGGGGAAACCGAGAAAGCCGGCCCCCCCCGCCAACTTCCCGTCCAGCCATGGGGCGCGCCGGAGGGGGCGGGGCATCTCTCGGGCGGCCTATGGGAAGGCCGCGTGGGAGGAGAGCACTTCCGCCGCCTCCCTCCCGGCAGCTGCCCCGTCCCGGTGGGGCCGGCGCCGTCAGAGCTCGAGTCGCCCCCTCTGAAAGGGGCGGGGCTGCAGGCGGGGCGGCAGACGTGGCGTAAGGCGCGCGGCGCGGCGCGGCGCGGGGTGGGGTGTGGGCGCCGCCGGCCGGAGGCGACAGGGGTGGGCGGTGAGGTGGGGTGGGGTGAGGTGACCGATTCCCGCCGCCGGGTGAGGCGGCGCTCGCCAGCCGGGGACGGTGTGCGGGAGCTGCGTGGTGGGGGGCGGCTCCGGCCGGGCCTCGCTGGGCGGCCGGGAAGCGGCTGGCGGGTCCGTGAGGAGGGGGGCGGGGGCGGCCGCCGTCGGGTGGGGAGCGGAGCGGAGCGGCGCGGCTGCGGTGCCGGGCCTGAAGCCGTGGTGGGTTGCCGCGGCCCCGGCGAGCCCCGTCGGTAAGGGCGCCGTTTGTGTGCCGTAGGGAGTGAAGATGAACAAGCCCGTAACGACTTCGACGTACGTCCGCTGCATTAGCTATGGGCTCATGAGGCGGCTGGCAGATTTCATCGATCCGCAAGAAGGATGGAAGAAATTAGCAGTCGACATCACCGACCCGTCCGGTGAAAGCAGATACAACCAAATGCATATAAGGTCCTATACGGAAGTCATGTGACATAACCTTGTTTGATAGTCGTTTAACGTAAATACCCTTGTCCATCCCATTACTGTAACGTGTTGCGGTTTATGTGCCAGCAGGTGCTTACATCCTGCAGTACTGTTTCTTTAGGGAACTGAAAGTGATTACTCCTCATTGTCCAGTAGTTCAGTTTTCAGACAAGGTGTAGCCAAAGAAAACAGAGTAAGGAAACTGGAATTAATTACAGCTACAGGCACAGGTATTTTTAGTGATACAGCATTGGCTGTGTAACTTCGTGTACTCTAGACACATGTAAACATTGACTTCGTTGTGCCTGTTCACGCAAGAACAGCACAAGAGAACTGCACTGTAACTCCTCATTTGCAGTTCCCAAGAAAATGCTCAACAAATGTTGGAGCCCGAGGCCTCAAACTTACAAGTTTGAGAGGTAACATCAGTGGTATTTTTATGAGCACCTTGTTGCTTCAAGGGCTTGTTGAATCCCTAAGCTATTTCAAAGATTATGGGATTTTAAATACCCTACATATCATCTGGGGTTTGCAGTCTTTCTAGTGATTTTAGCTTTAAATCTTTGCCTTTCTATGACAACAATAAATCAGGAAGAATACTGGATCTCAATTTCTGCTTAATGCCTATCTCAAAACATTCAAAATGAAGTGTGAATGCCAAATGGATGGAAAACACTTGAATTTTTTTCCATTTGATCTGGCTCTGACTTGCCCTGCGTCTGTCTGATATTTTGTTCTCTGTTAGTCCCATGTGCCATTATATTATGGGTCCTGGACAAAATGTTGAAGCCATCTATGCATATTTTTCCCTTAGTTTTTACCATATTTACCATATTTTTCACCTGAATTTTCTTTAGAGTTTTGTTTAGTTGCATTTTCAGAAGATTTGTAATTGTACAGTGCAGATGAGTACATTCAGAATATTTTTTTTTTGTAATTTAATGTTTTTCCCTTCTTTATAGCTCTTGAGGTGTGTGTCCCCCTTTGCACACACCAACCCCCGCCCCCCTTTTTTTTCTTTTAAATGTTCTTAATTTGTCTTTTAAGGAGATTTGAGGCATTTGTACAAATGGGAAAGAGCCCCACATGTGAATTGCTTTATGACTGGGGAACAACAAACTGTACAGTTGCTGATCTTGTGGATCTGCTGATTAGGAATCAATTCTTAGCACCAGCAAGCCTTTTGCTTCCAGGTAACTGTTATTGTTGTACATGTTGTACTGTGTTCTCAGTTTTCTAAGATGCTACAGAGCTTCACAGCAACTTGAAAATCAGAAAGGATTAGGTCAAAATAACCAAAAGTGGATATATTTTCCACTTTCCTTTATTTGTAATAATGGTTTAAATAAGAGTTTCAAGTTGAAACAGAGAGTCCTGCAGTTTACACATGGTGGCAGAATATAACCTTCTCATGATGCTTTTGTGTCCCTTAGTCTTAGTAGATGCTAGCATTAACGTTGCTTGTGTTTTCTGATTCCTAATGTAGTTTTTCTAAATTCCATTTTCAGAAGCTGTAAGGACGGCACAAGAAGTTACATTACCTCTTTCTTCACAGGAAACCTTGTCTATACATGAAAAACAACTGCCTATACAGGAAAAACAAGTGGCATCTGTAAAGCCAGAGTACTTGGCCCAGAGTACTGAGAAGCCGCATTCAGTTCCTTTCTGCTTAAGTGAAGAAAATAGTAGCTTACAGTCCAATAACACAGGTAGGCACTTAGTTTGGTAGCTAAAGTACAATCCTTTTTGCTGGTCTGTCCTTCACCCCACATGAAATAAATCATAGCAATGCATTAGAGTAATGACTATATTCTTATCATCGTGCCTCTAGCGGCAGCGGCATCTTGCTTTTGATCTTGGTCTGTGTGGCTGAATTTGGCTTGGATAATAAGATGTCTGGATATGAGATGCACCTTGCCAGTTAGGTGGCTGCTGTAATGGAAAACTTGACTTAGTAACATTGCAATTTATTTTGTGCTACACATAACTCTGTTGTTCTTTTTTGGTACTGTTTAGCATCTTGTGTTGTAAAGCTGGATTTTACATTTCAGAAATTATTAAGAATATTGGAGAAAAGATGACTAAAGCAAGCATTCTAGGCAAGTATATGGCTGGCCTGTTCCTTCCTAAAGGTTCACTTTTGAGCTGCTGCCAGAAACATGGTGTGGTCTAGAGACTTTTTTACATCTGATGCAGTGTGGCTTTCTCTGTGATCTGCTGCACATTTAATTTCTATTACCAGTATTATGAGTATAAAAAAAAAATAGAAAACTGCTACAGTGCTAGTTGTGAAGAACATGATGCATTTCATTTTTTTCCTGGTATCTTCAACACAAAACTGGAAGTAGAGCTCTACTATGTCAGGATTTGTGTGGTAGAAAGCTTTTTGTTTAATAGAACTGAAGCAGAAAGTCACTTCAATATACTTGTTCCTTAAGTGAAAAAGTAGCTTTGTGCTAAATGGCAAATATGTCTTTCAGATTTCCATAATTTTTGGTTTCGTGACTTGGAAAGTGTTACAAATAATTTTGATGCGCGACCAGAATCAGCTGGAGGCAATAAACTGGGAGAAGGTGGCTTTGGCGTTGTGTTCAAAGGCTTTATCAATGGCAGAAACGTGGCTGTCAAGAAGCTCGTTGCTGTGAGTTGTTCTAGGCATTTTTCTTTTTAATGACTGTGTACTTCACGGTAAAGACTTGTTTATCTGTGGAAAGTGTAGAATAATACACTTCAAAAAGTGTCACATAACTAATGTTAAACATTAGTTGGGCTGAGAACCTTATCCTGTAGTCCCATGAGTGCTGTGATTTGGCACAGTCACCAGAGATGAAGTCTTGCCGTTTCTGTAGCTCTCCTTTGAGTCGCTCAGTCAAGTTGTCTGGAAAAGCAGAGTGTTCCCCCAGTTCCCCTCCCTCCCCTGCACATGGGAAGTGGCAGAACGGAAGGGATGCTAGAGAGATTTCCCTTTCAGAATACATGAGTAGTTTACAAGCTAAATAGGTGTTATCACAGAATTTTAGTCTTTGTAACCAATGGTTTGTGTGAATAATTTTGTAATGCGTAAGTCCTATTAGTGGGTAACTGTAGTGAAGTAAGATAAGTTGGTGACTGTGCTGAAACTGTTATCTATTTGTCCAATAATATTGTGTTAAGGAATTAAGAATCGTTTTCTGATACTTTATTTTTGAGTTGAGTAAAAAAAATAGATAATATAAAAAGTTAAGTAGTTGTTATGTATAACTAATCTAAAGAAAGGCTTACAATTCTGTTGTTTGGGGGTTTTTTTAATGAACATCTATGCATTTTATTATGGCCAGCGATATTAATGTCAAATACTTCCTTTTGTAGATGGTTGATGTTAGTGTTCAGGACTTGAAACAGCAATTTGATCAAGAAATAAAAATGATGGCAAAGTGAGTAGTGTTACACGATGTTGTTATAGTCTTTCATGGGCATCTGAGTTGGCAGATAACATGTTAGCTAGTGTGATCACTTCTTTTTGTCTTTCTAGCATAACTCAAGGATTTTCATGTTCAGTAAGAATGCTTTATATACAATATGACTATTTTGTTTTAAAGCACCACTGCAGAAACCTGACTGTGTGCAGTAGGGAACAAGTAACTGGGGATCCAGTTCCTTCTGCATTGTATTTTCCTCAAATGTTGGGAGTCTTTCAGAGCATATACAAATATAATTTTTTTTGCTATAGGTGTCAGCATGAAAATCTAGTAGAATTACTTGGTTTCTCAAGTGATGGTGCTCAGCCATGTCTGGTGTATGAATACATGCCCAATGGTTCATTGCTCGACAGACTTGCTTGTCTGGTTAGTAAAAACTTTTCTAGCTTCCTATTGTCTTACTTTGCTAAAGCATAGATACCTATGAAATGTCTTTGAAACAGTACTGAACTATAATGGCCAAACAATGTTTTAGTACTAAATTCTGTTCTAGAAGACAAACATGATAACATGTATTCTTCCAATAACATTTTATACAAATGTTTTAGACACATTAAAGCAAGCTTACAATACAATGTCACGTACCAGTACCTGAAGTGGCACAGGAGCTTGGACTTGCTATGCCCACATGGAGCAGAGCAGAGGGTGCTGTAGTATTGTTCTTTGTTTTGACATTGGCATGTTGTCTACTAGTTCTTGAGATTCTGCATTGTGAAATTGCCCTTTATTCATTGACCTTGTGATAGTGGTTATAACACAATTTTTGTAGTCTGCCTATCTCTTTCTGAAGGGCCTAAATAAATGGGAAATATTTTTTTTAAAATTAGTGTTCTGTGTAAATGTAATGCTTTTTTTCTCATTTAATCAAATGACGTATCTTCTAGCCTTGGCCTTTGATAAATAATAAGTTGCTTTGGTTTTGGTGAGGCAGCTCTGTGTTTGAAGGACAGAGTGATACCAGTAAACTTAACTTAGTAGATAAGTGTCCATGTTAGTTTGTTGAAGTAGTTAAAAAATCTGTTTTATACTAAGGAAGTACAGCTTCTGAGGTTGTAATATGGTGAACACTTTAAACTGGTGCTACTTCAACCCCCTATGCTTCCAGATCTAATAAGAACTGTTGTTTTTCTTTTTTTCTGCCCTGATCTTCCTGTTGTACTGCTCAAGCATTGTCTCATCTGGAGAAAGAGCTGGGTTAGGGAACTGATCAGGCTTAAAAAACGCTTGGTGTAAAAAAAAATCTTTGTCACCTGGAGACATTTCCTCTGCAGGACTGCACAAATACTTCTGCCCCAATGGGAAAGAAGTGGTGTTATGATAAGAATGAGTAGCAGTGGTTGGGGAAAGGACTAGATATGTTTGGTAGCACTGCTGTCTCAGGTTGGTTTTGTTGATTTGCTTGCACACGCTTACACATGTGCAAATTAATTATATTTTTATAACTGAATCAGTGCAGAAGAGAGAATACGTTAAACTTGCACTGCCTTAAGCAAATCTGTAAAAATGAGCAGTGCTTGTCAAGGATGTATGTGAAAATGCTCATCCATGTAACTTTGGCTGTTACCATCAAGTGAGCCTAAAAGATTGGTGGTATTTGAAAGTTAAAGTAGAAATAACTGAGCCCTTTACAAGGAAGAGACAAACTTAAGTTATAAATCAGGAGTCCTCAAACTTTTTAACCAGGGGGCCGGCGCGCGGATGCAGTGGCAGGCAGTCATCTTGGTTTCCCCCCCCCCAGCCCCCAGTGGGGGAGGCGGGGGGGGGTCTGTAAATACCGGGGGCCGGATTGAGGACCCTGGGGGGCCGTATCTGGCCCATGGGCCGTAGTTTGAGGACCCCTGATATAAATCATAATCTAAATCAGAATCTTTAAATCAGAAAGAGTCTTCTTCTGATAAAGTCAAACAGGTGAGGAATGTGCATTCTTGCTGATAAATTAATTTTGTGACTTCACTGGACGTGTTTGAGGCATGAAGGTCTTGCTTGTGTCATCTTCTTGTCTGGATTTGAGGAATAGGCACGGGAGGTGGTAGAATGGTGAGATACTCCAATCTTCTTTCCTTGGCCACTGACAAGATTAAGAAGTGGTTTTGAAATGTAAGGTTTTGAAATTACTTCTAAGGTCTAGTTAATAACATGAATTGAGCTAAACTCTTGAAACGTGATAAATCCAAAACCACTGGAAGATCAACTTCTCATTGTTAATAAAAATATTGATTGCTTTGAATTATTTGCTTTGGGTTAAAAGGCTCTGGTATATGTGCCAGTACAAGGTGGAAGATGCAGTAGATACAGATAGTTCTTTGCAGTGCAGCTGGCCTTGTAAAGTCATAGTCAAATATTATCAAGACTACTTTTTGCAATGGGCATATTTATCTAATGCAACATGCATGGGGAGGAACTGAATGTGACACATGCATGTGTTTCTGTCCAAGTAAATTAGGAAGTGTACACTATTAGTCTTTTAAATTATTTACTTGAAAATCACAAAATATAGCAAGGAGTTGGTTTTGGATTGTGGGGTTTTTTGCGTGTTTTGTTTTGTTCTATGTCAGTATATATATATATAAATAAAAGATTTTCACTTTTATACTTGCCTTTCTCCCTTCTTATTCAAGGACAATACTCCACCAATTTCTTGGAATACAAGATGTAAAATTGTTCAAGGTACAGCAAATGGCCTGAACTTTTTGCATGAAAATAATCATATTCACAGAGATATTAAAAGGTAAAAGCTGCTGAGTATCGCTGGCTGAATTTTCCCTGTTTCCTTTTTTTCTTCCCCCCCCCCCCCCTTTTTCTTTTTCTTCTTCCCCCTGTTAAATTTGTTTTAGAGACAACAAATGCAAGAAGCATTGCTTCAAAGAGGTGATCTTTTCTGCAAGTGACATCCATCACCATAATCTTGTCTGTGCCACAAGGACATGACCAGTACAGACTTAAAATCATAGAACTGTTTAGGTTGGAAAAGACCTTTAAGATCATCAAGTCCAACTGTTAACCCAGCACTGTCAAGTCCACCACTAAACCATGTCCCCAAGCACCACACCTACATGTCTTTTAAATACCTCCAGGGATGGTGACTCTCATGGCTTCCCTGGGCAGCCTGTGCCAATGCTTGACAACCCTTTTGGTGAAGACATTTCTCCTATCATCCAATCTGAACCTCCCCTGGTGCAACTTGAGGCCGTTTACTCTTGTCCTATTGCTTGTTATCTGGGAGAAGAGACCGACCCCCGCCTCACTGCAGCCTCCTGTCAGGCAGCTGTAGAGAATGATAAAATCTCCCCTGAGCCTCCTTTTCTCCAAGCTAAACAACCCCAGTTCCCTCAGCTGCTCCTCATGAGACTTGTGCTCCAGACCCTTCAGCAGCCTCATTGCCCTTCTCTGGACACGCTCCAGCACCTCAATGTCTTTCTTTTAGTGAGGGGCCCCAAACTAAACACAATATTCAAGGTGCAGCCTCACCAGTGCCGAGTAAAGGGGGACCATCACTGCCCTTGTCCTGCTGGCCACACTGTTTCTGATACAAGCCAGGGTGCTATTGGCCTTCTTGGCCACCTGGGCACCCTGCTGGCTCATGTTCAGCTGGCTGTTAACCAACACCCCCTGGTCCTTTTCCACTGTGAAGATTTCCATCCACAAAATTTTGTATTGTAATTCTAATTTTTATTGTAAATGTAATTTGTAAAATGTAATGTAAATTTTAATTTGTATCGTAATCTGTTACTATCAGGTAGTTAGTTGAGTGCTGTGAGAACACCCAGAAGTTCTGTTCTTTCATAGCTGCTGCTAATGAAAAAGCTGCTGTTAGAGAATATAACTTCTTACATGGGGAGTTTTTCAGATGAAAACCCACCTTTTTTTGGTTTGGGGTTTATTTTTTTTTTTTCCTGGAACATTTCCTCAGTGTTTAATTTGATTTACTACTTTTTATTATGAAGACAGTAAAATTACTTCAGTCAGGTTTATGAAGTTCGTGGTTCTTAAAGATAATCTGTGTTTACTTGTTTGTTATACCAGAATGTTTTTTAGGGCTATCAGAGCTCGAAAGAAGTGAGGACTTTGTTACAGGGTTTGGTCGTTGTTTTCTGGTTTTGTTTTTGGGTTTTTTATTTATTCATTTACTTCTCCTTCCTTGCTACAGTTTGTTACATTGTTGGGGTTTTGTTTAATACAAAGCAGTCCAAGTCTTTGAAGAAAAGCCCCGGATGCCTTACTCTTTCTGTGAGTTAAGAAGGAGCAACTGACTGATTGGGTGTCATGGATAAATGTTTCAATAGCTTTCTGGCTTCTGGCAGTTCTGCTAGATGTAGGCCACTTTGGTTTTGTGACCTTCCAGCTTGCAAAGAACAAGTTTTTGCTTCGGCTTACTCATAGAATGTACTTGCTGCTGTGACAATTTATGTTTCTTCTTTCTTTCCTGCTTAAGCCTCTGGACAAGTTGACTGGAAGAGATGCATTTTTTCACCTCATGCTACTCTGCCCTTCTAACTGCTGTGATCATATTACAGGATTAGGTTTGGTTTGGTTTTGTTTTTGCTTTTGTTTGGATTCCATTTTGCAACTTCTTGCACTTGCAGTGTGCCTATTTCAATAAATTTGGTTGGTGTTGTTAATAGTGCTGCCACTGCTAGCTAAAACTTCAATGAAGAAATATCTAAGATTAACTTCAGTCTTCATAACCACATAGGTACTAGAACAGCTTCTCTATAGAGTAGAAGGGACATGACTGAATGGGTATTTGAGTTGTCCATAGTTTTTTGGCTTGGTTATGCCCAGGAAATAGTTTACTTGGGTCTTGGAGCTTGATAGTTGCAGTAAAACTTGCTTCTGTTCTGCTTTTTGTGTTGTGTCAGAAAAGTGACCACTCTTTGGGCTTGACTCATATTGATAAGCAGCTTAGATTTATGAAGTTGTGATCATGATCGTGTTCTTCCTTCTTTTAGAGTTGAGCTTTAAATACGAAACCAGTTGGCAGATGATGCCTTGACTAGTGTTTGGCCTTTTGCAGTGGTCTTATATTTAACAGTATTTGCACCAGTTCTAGCACAAAGTGATCTGTTGTAACGTGTTAATTTTGTTGATAAAGTCTGGTGAACAAGAAGGGGAAGTTAGAAATACAAGTTTCTGGTTTTGCATGTTTTATCTGGCTATGTGGTTTTCTTACAGTTCCCTTAAGGGGGTCAGAAAAGGAGGATTACACAAATGTTAAATCAAATGCTTTTTAAAATGGCTCCAAGTGCTACAAGTTTAAAAAAAACACTAAAAGATTTATGCTTTAATTCATCCCACTGAGTATTTTATGAAAGTGTTAAGGTCTTTTAGATGAGTCTCATTCTTCAGCGTTTTTTTTTAAGGGAAGTAAAAGCTGGAGATCAGTTGGAAACAGCACATACATTATTCCAGCATTAACAAGTTTTCTGTTTCTCTTCCAGGAGAATAAGAGTATTAGTATTCATTTGGCATGGGAATTTGTAGTGATTGACATAGTATTAGATAATAGATATAAAAACCTGCTTTTGTTAGTTCTGAGTAGAGATTTAGACAGTTAAGAATTATACTGTGATCCAGTACCAGTTGATCAGAGCTAAGTATTCTTTATTATTCTTTTCAGAGAAAGAGTATTCAGATCCAAAACATGGGTATAACATAATTGGTCTCTTATAAGAAATATCTGTATTTGTAGGATTTGGGGGGGGTGTTTGTTTTTTTCTCTTGGGTTTTTTTTCCCTTTTTTTTTTTAATGCATGCATGCATGCTCAAGGAAAACATGGATGGATCTGGCCAGCCAGTTCTAGATTTATTTCGAGCAATTTTTTTTTTTTTCTTTTCCCCCTTCCCTGTCCTCCAGTGCAAATATCTTATTAACTGATACATATATGCCAAAAATTTCTGACTTTGGACTTGCAAGAGCATCTGTAACATTCACACGAACAATCATGACTGAAAGAATTGTTGGAACAGCAGCCTATATGGCGCCTGAAGCTCTGCGAGGAGAGATAACACCTAAATCTGATATCTTCAGTTTTGGAGTAGTAAGTAGAACATGGGAAGCAGTATATAAATATTTTTGTAAATGATAAAAGTATATGAAATAAAGAATATCTGAAATTAAATAATCTACTCTGATGTATCATTTTTATTTTTTCCCAATAGATGTGCTCTTAATATAGTGTTTCTAAACTTTGATTGGTTTAATATAGTAAAATAACATTCCAAGTTCTAGCTAAATGTAATTTGAAGTATTGTGGAACATCATTTCTTCTTGCATAGTAAGTCGGGCTGGGAAAAAAAATTAAAATGTTCCAAAATTAAGTGTGGTTTACTATATGTCAGCACCAAAAGTATGCTGTCCATGTGCAATTTGCCTTAAAGCTGAGCAAAAAAGACATGATCTCAGTATTTGGGAGAATAACGTCCATTCTGAATAGATCCAAGATTCTAATTGTCATTGACCACTTTCTTCATGGCATTTAGTTTCACAGGGAAGTAGGCCAGGCACTGTGTCTGAGCACTTTGGAAATCTTCCAGCCTTCTTTGAAGCAACACAGTGTAGAGTGAGAAAAAATTGCTCTGAAATTCATAGGCCACACTGCTAATAACAGTTAATGAAAATAAAGGCAGGAATGACAGCAACAACAATCAATTGTACTGAGAGCTATCTTTGGACAAATACAGATCCTGTGAGCATTGGTTTGAAAGACAGGGGGTCACATTCATTTTTCCAAATGGTATATATGCAGAGGATTACTCTGTGCTTCATTTTCTCATCCGATTTATTTTTCTTCTAGGTCTTACTAGAAATAATAACAGGTCTTCCTCCAGTAGAAGAAAACCGGGAACCACAGTTACTGGTATGTTCTTTTTGCTTTCTCCTCCCCTCCCCTTGCTCTAGGATCACTTTATATGAAATCATAGTCAGTTAACAGATTCTGAGACAATCAAATTAGTCATCAAAATGTGTAGTTACGGAGACAGCTTTTTGTCAGACATTGACTTAGACATGAGACTGAAACAATTCTCTTGATTAAAGATTGTTCAGTTCCCAAGGTCATCTCCTTCCGATCCGATACTGTAATTCTCTTTGGTTTGGTACTGGTTCTTATTATAATACCATTGTGCTTTATTAACATACTCTTGTTATACCCAGATACCATGAGAGTTCCTCATTCAGCAGAACATTTTAAACTACTCATCTCAAGTTGTTTCTTTATGGTTCTTTGTACTTTTTACTATTCCCGTATCAGTTTTCATCATCTTCAACTTTACGAATAATTTGCAAATACCTTGTGTTTTTAACCTTGGGGAAGTTTGGAATGTATGGTCTGGTTTGTAGGGTGCGGGAGGAGTGGGTTGAATTTTGTTTTCTTTATTACCATTCAATTAGTAATTCTGTCTACTAATTAGGAAACAAATGTCTCGGAGGTCGTTCTTTTGAATTACAAATCTTACAAGGCTATTCTTAATTTAGCTTAAAATTAATTTCTGAACTATTTAATCCAAGGTTTTTGTAGAATATGTTTTACATAAACATTTATTTACTAAGTATGAAATAGCATTGAGGTTTGGATTGGTTTTGTTCCATACTGTTTAACAGCAGATCACTTTCTTTCACAGCTTTAGGAATACCTGCGTACTATTAATAGAATACCTGTGTACTATTAATAGAATTTTTTTCCCTCTAAGCTGTATCTTCTGGGGTGGCATAATACTTATTCTGTTGAGCTCTGTAAAGACCTTGGAGAGCTGAGTTCCTGTCAAATTGAGTCTTGATGTTTGGGGGTTTTTATAAGACAGCTTTTTCAGAGACAGGATCTAAAAAGGAATATAAAGTATGATTTGACTGGTACAGTTTATCTTTGTAAGGTGCTTTTGGAAGCATAAAGAGAATGGTCAGTACAAGATAATGTGGCATCCTTAGCTTTGAAAATTTTGGGGTAGTTGAATGTGAGTCAGCAATTTCAGACTGACCTGTAGAGGAAGGCAGAAGACCTGTCTACTTACTGACTTTTATTTCTTACTGCATTTACCATACTGACTTGTCTGAGAGATTCCTCAGGGTTTGTGATTACAGATAACACATTTCAAGTGTGTTTGAGCTGGAGACCTTTGGACTAAAACAGATGTAAAAATTAATTTCAGTGTAGAAGTTTCCCCTAGAATATGGAAAGCCACTGGGACTGGTGACAGAAGGCATTAGTTTACAGAAAGAGGCTGTGGGTTATTTGTGGGTTATTAAGTAAACATAGATAATTTATGTTGATTGTACTTCTTTTAAAAAAGAGACAATACTAGGAAACTGAGCCTTGAACTGCAAGAAAGTTAAAGCTGCATGATGCGGCTTAAAGAAAATTGCTTTACAATTTTGTGATAACTCAATTAGAAATAATGCGTAATAAAAACGTATAGTTAATTTATAGTGTTATAGGCTGTTTTTGCAGATATTGATAAATAATTATGCTGCTGAGCCATTATATTGTCTAGAAAAGTGGTTGAGAAAAGAAATGAACACTCAAAAGCAAGTGTTCAAAGTGTTAGTGTGGAATACGTAATGTTCAGATGCTTAAAATTTTATCTGCTCATCGGTTCAAACTGTCTTATAGTTAAGTATCAAAGATGAAATTGAGGATGAGGAAGCAACTATTGAGGATTATGTTGATGAAAAGATGAGTGACTGGGATGCACCTTCGGTTCATAAAATGTATTCGATTGCTAATCAATGTCTGAATGAGAAAAAAAACAGAAGGCCAGACATTAAGATGGTACGTATGTAGTCTTTCAGATAAAAAACTTAATTTGAGTCTGTGTAGTGTGTGTGGTTACAGTATCACTTATTTATATTTCTGTCTGTTCTCTTGCAGGTCCAACACCATCTACAAGAGATAAAAACTTGATGTGTGTTTCTTCTGATACATAAATGTTTTTGTAATGGAGTAAATACCAGTAGCAAATACTTTATTAGTATTTAGTGTGACATTATCAGCTTTTCTGCTTTCCAGAACTTTCTGGTCTGCATGTAAGGTGTGCTGTTAGCCTGTCACCATTGTGCTGTTTTTGTTAACTGAGCAGCCTTTTCACATATCCACTGGGCCCTTAAAATGAGAAAATTTCTTTTGTATTAACAGATTGCGGTGCTGGTACATCTCCACAGCTTTTTAAAATGCATTTCTATATTAGAATCTATTTAATTCTTTTCATTTACAAGTGCCAAGTATGTCTGCTGCAAAGGCATATGTTAGTATCAGGGTGGAATGTTTTTTCTGCAAATTGCTATCTTGATCAGGTATACTAGACCTTTTTCTGTTGAAGATACAAACATTTAATAGATATAAATGGCACTTATGTTGCCTTTTAGGGAAAGATTGAAAACTTTATTTGGCGTTTTAACTTGAGAGTTTACATTATTGCCAGTGGACTGGTAGCATTTGTGAATGTGACTTTTTCAAAAAGTCTTCTCAGGATTAGTTTTAGTCAAAGGCTGCAAGATATTCTAGGCTGGTTTTTGGTTTCAAGGATTCTCAGGCAAAATTATCTCACAGTGTTCATAGGAAAGCTTAGCTACTTTGAGTATTTTACGCTTTAGGAGAAGATTCCATATGGATTATAAATACAGATGGCTTATTATGTTGAAGGGGCCAGAATAATAATAATAAAGACCAGTTCTGCATTTTCCTTAGTCAACTAATTAAGCTCTTTTTTTTTTTAAAAAAAAAAAGTATATGTATTAATAACTAAAAATTAAAATACACTTTTTTAAAAAGCAACATGGAAAGCTTTCTAAAATAGAGACATTGACAGATCAAAGCAGACTATAAATGGAATGAAGGTGAATAGTAAGATTCCAGATACTTTGGATTTAAGTAGGTATGAAAATGCTACTATTTGAAATGACAGAGGTTATTTTCATATAAACCTTTTTTTTGCACTTCATGAACTTTTTCTTGACAGCTTAGAGGTAGGAAAATAGTCTGGCTTACAGCTAAATTTTGAATTCCATGATTGTCAGAAAAAAAAAAAAGGAAACATTGAGAAATGATCAGACTGCATTCAGGGATATATATAGAGAGAGATATATATATATATTTGTAGAAAGCATGTGATTTCTAACACTTCCATTTATATCATTAGATCTCTGGCTATTAACTCAGTCTGTATTGCCTTTTCAAACTAATGGTTTAATTTAGAAAAAGGTATCCACCTAAACAGCTTCTAGTTTTATTGAGCATAAATTGTTAAAATCCATTAACATAAATAAAAACTTTGCATTATCATTGCAGATGATTATTTCTGCTATTAAAACTCTGAGTTTTGGGAACAATAGTCATTTTATGTTGCTTGCGTTTCTGGTAATATGCTAATGTCATTATATGGAATGTACAGCTCTGGACCTGGTCTCGTGCAGAAAAAAACCTGCTGTAAAGCTAAATCAGAATAAAATCTGCTGCAGCCATTCTTCAGTTCCAAGTATCTCCAGGTGTTACGTGAAGGCTTCTTATTAGATCACGTCTGCTTGTTACTATTACCTGGAGCCAGAATACATCCATAGTGTTCTCCTCAAGTGTTTGCTGTAGTAACTCTGCAGTCACCATGGTTCACCCTGGTGCAGTAGAACAATTTTGTTTATGCACCTGCTGTGGTGTTCGAACTGTTAGGAGAAACTTAGCAACAAGTGTTTGAGTTCCTGTTCTTCTGTTGTATTAGACCAGACTATTGGCAATGCTGCTGTCAGTACCTAAGTTTTGGCAGTAGTTTTCCCTCATGCACTAAAAATTAAGCATGTTGGCTAACATTTCATAGAAGAAAACAAGTTTTGAACTTTTCTAGTAGCTGACTATTGTTTCCTTTATTGCCTGCAAAAACATGAAACTATACTATGGTCCATACCACTTTGTATTAATTACTATAGTGAAGCTTTCCAGGACACAAATCAGTAACTTGAGTCAGTCAAGTTCTTTGAGAGTAAAGGTATGATCTTGTTCCAAAGAACTGGAGGTCAGAAAAAATTTGGTATGGTTCCTGGTGGATGAAGAGAGCTCTGCCTGGGAGATTTTCTTGGGATAGAATAGGGCTAATATGGCTGGCGTACACCCAGCTGCAGTGGGGAAGGTACTGTTGAGGGCATCTGAGGATCACTATCCTTGGTGAAAAAGCCAACCTTTTGCGTGTTAAAGATCTAGAAAACTGTAACAAAGCAATTTAGTCACCCCCAGAAGGAAGTGTGAATGAAAAATATGAAAAATGAATGGATGAAGCCCTCTATAGACAAATAGGGGCAGCCTCATATTCACAAGCCTTGGTCCTTGTGGGGGGCTTTAATCATACAAATACCTGTTGGAGGGACCACACAGCAGGGCACAAGCAATCCAGGATGTTCCTGGAATTCATTGATGGTAACTTCCTTCCCCAAGTAAGAGAGGAGCTGGACCTTGTTCTCACCAAGAAGGGTGGGTTGGGGGGGAATGTGAAGCTAAAGGGCAGCACTGGCTGTAGTGACCATGACATGGTGGAGCTCATGATCCTTAGGGCAGTGGGGACGTCAGGAGAGCAGAATTTGGCCTCTTCAGGGATCTGCTTGGTAGGGTACCAGGGGATAAAGCCCCAGGGGGAAGAGTGGCTCAAGAAATCTGGTTGATACTCAAGGATCACCTCCTCAAAGCTCAGCAGCGATGCATCCCAACAAAGAGGAAGTCAGGCAAAAACACCAGGAGGCCTGTGTGGATGACCAAGGAGCTCCTGGACAAACTCAAGCACAAAAAGAAAGCCTACAGAGGGTGGAAGCAAGGACAGGTAGCCTGGGAGGAATACAGAGAAACTGTCTTGAGTAGTCAGGGATCAAGTTAAAGCGCTGGTGGAATTAAGTCTGGCCAGGGACATCAAGGGCCACAAGAAAAGATTCTACAGGCATGCCAGTGATAAAAGGAAGGCTAGGAAAAATGTGGGCCCTCTGGAAGGAAACTGCAGACCTAGTTGCCTGGGATATGGAGAAGGCTGAGGTACTCTGACTTTTTTTGCCTCAGTCTTCACTGACAAGTGCTCCAGCGATGACGCCCTGGTCACAGAAGGCAAAGGCAGGGACTGGGAGAATGACGAACCACCCACTGCAGGAGACCAGCAGTGGGACTGGTGCTGTTTAATAACTTTGTCAGCAACACGGACAGCGGGATTGAGCATACTCTCTGCAAGTTTGCCAACGGCACCCAGCTGTGTGGTGCAGTCAACACGCTGGAGGGAAGGGATGCCATCCAGAAGGACCTTAACAGGCTTCAGAGGTGGGCCCATGCCAGCCTCATGAATTCCAACAAGGCCAAGTGCAAGGTCCTGCATGTGGGTCAAAACAATTCCAAGCACAAATACAGGCTGGGCAGAGAATCGATTGAGAGCAGCCCTGAGAAGGACGGGAGGGGTGCTGGTTGACAAGAAGCATGAGCAACAGGTCAAGGGAGGTGATTCTCCCACTCTGCTGTCATGGTATCCCACCTGTAGTAGTACATCCAGATCTGGAGCCCCCAGCATAAGAAGGACATGGACCTGTTGGTGCAAGTCCAGAGGGCCACAAGGATGATCAGAGGGCTGGAGCACCTCTCCTCTGAAGACAGGCTGAGAGAGTTGGGGTTGTTCAACCTGCAGAAGAGAAGGTTCCGGGAAGACTTTACAGTGGCCTTCCAGTACTGAAAGAGGGCCTACAAGAAAGCTGGAGAGGGAGTTTTGACAAGGGTATGGAGCAACAGAACAAGGGAGAATGGCTTTAAATGAAAAGAGGGCACATTTAAATTAGCTGTTGGGAAGAAATTCTTTACCAAGGATGATGAGGCACTGGAACAGGTTGCCTGGAGAAGCTGTGGATGCTCCCCCCTGGAAGTGTTCAAGGCCAGGCTGGATGGGGCTTTGAGCAACCCGGTCTAGTGGAAGGTGTCCCTGCCCATGGCAGGGGGTTGGAACTAGATGATCTTTAAGGTCATTCTTGTGATGCTAAATAGCAAAAGTGATTTATTACAATTGCAACTGAGACTCTAGAAAGCAGCAAGATAAAACCAGATGCTATTAAGCCGAAGAAAATTGCTGTTAAGGAAACCTCTTACAAAGGACAACAGTCCTCGCCATGGCTGCAGCAGGAGGTAACAGAACAGCTGTTCTGTCAGACTAGAAATGTGTGCACAGCCCTGCGGACAAGAGCCATTAGTGGCTGCTGAGGAAAGAATGCAAGTACAGGACATGTAGGTAGACATACTGCATTGGAGTATCATGGCTTTGGCAGTTTGCAGCTCATTAACATTGAAAAGTTGATGAGGTCTTCATTATTAAGCCTCCATCAAATTTTCTTTGATCCGTTGCCTTTTTTAGCCAACACACCTTTTACCAGCCATAGTATTTCATCTTACTTAAATGGGAAGAATTACCTCATCTTTATATTAGGCTAGTCAGCTGAGTTTTATTTAACACCCACTGTCCAAAAGGCAAATAAAACTGCTTCTGATATTCATGGCCACATAGAGGCCACCTAGCCTATTCACTACTCTTCCCTTCCTACAAGAGGAAGAGGAGCAATAGCTTTGTTCCAATATAGTACTTTCACCAATATTATTCTCTTAAATCCTAGTTCAATACATCTTCAAATTTCCTTCTTTCAACTACAAAATTGCCACATCATCAATTTTCCCATGGGGATGTGTTGCCAGGACAGTTAAAAGCCAAACCATTAAATATTCTTTTCAGCATAAATTTTGAGGGCAATAGGAAGTCCTCAAGCAAACTACTTTCAATTTAGAAAAAAAAAAAACCAACAAAAACATTAATGGAACATCATTTGAGTAGTTTAATTATACTGCTTCATGCTGAGCAAGTAACAAAACTGTTAAATTACTAATCAACTACAGCATTTTAAAAGGACAGAAGAACTTTTTGAAGGGCCTTACTATTGAAAGCATAAAACCTCAAGAGATGAACACACTTGGATCCTGCCTCTCTTCTGCTTCCATAAGGCAACAGGAAAGTAGCTGTTTCTAACATACTGATTTTCCTCCAGTAGCAAAAGCCAGGAATTCTGTTTCTTAGATCCTGCAAATCACTTTTTCTGCACTGCTTTCTAATCTTGCAGGAACTGCCTATTACTTATACATCATGATCTTATAATATAGATCTTTGTTAAAGAGACACCAGACAACACCAAACTAAAGCATCAACCTTTAATTATAAAGTAAATTACAAAATATATAAGGTAAACTTAGTTAATTTTAGCATCTGAAGGTGGCTTTCATTGAATACATAAGACCATAAATCAGAAGTTTCCTTTATTTGCAGTGTGTTTATCCAAGTAATAGAGTAATCATTACCTTGATTATTTTTAACAAACCTGGGACAGAAGTGTTTTAAGAGATCAAATTCTCCCTACTACCTTGCAACATAAACATCTAGAAAATAGTTACCTGTCATATTAACTATTTAATAGCTTGTGAGTTAACTGCAAGCAGCTGCATTGCTCTTGGGCTTTATGAAGTCCAACAACAATTTGAATGGACACTTTCAATTATTAGATTACCACAGACAGTTAAAGGAATAACTTTCATTAATGTCCTTGTTTTGTGCTGGCTCCGAACATTCATTAACAGTAGTAATGTTATGTGAGGCAACTACGCAGATGTAAACGTGATAGATCTTACAAAAAGATCAGATACTTCTTATTGCTTTATTAGGAGAATAGCTACAAGAGGCCTGGAGAGGCAGTCGCAGTGCAAGACTTCATACAATTCTCTTTTAGGGGAAAGGCAAGGGGGAAATGTGCTCAGGACAGGACACTCTGCTGGCTGGCCAGGGGTTTGTATACCCACGTGGAATATTTTCAAGTAAGATGACTTACAATGTTTGGCTTGGGCCGAACTCTAAAGCAGTTCATTATAAATGCCCTCACATAATCACTTAACCAGCTCTCATCATCCTCCACATTAAGCTTTCTACCTCTTATCCTCACCTGCCTAGGGCAGGATTAGGAAAAAAAACCAACCCAAAACACAATATGCACATAACCATATCACGTCCAACTTAATTATTTAAACATCTGGTATTAAAAATCTGAACTTCTTTACTGACTCGTATAAGTCTAAAAATGTATGTGCACTCTTGGTATGGCTGAAGCATGGGCAGGAATACTGAATTCAAACAAAAACCCCTCTAGCAGTAATTTTTAATTATGCTATACTCAAAGGTTTTCCTTAACAAAACAAAAACAAACCACACCCCAAAGTGAATTAGGTGTGCTGAAAAGATTCAGAGTTCAACTAAAAATACACTTAATCACAGCCTGCAGTGAGCAGCACACACATTAACCATGTTTGAAAAACAACGACACTTGCCTGACAGGTAGTACATAGAAGAAACACTTCAAGGACTGGCTCCTTGCCCTAGAGAAAGAAAGCAAGAAGCAGAAAAAAACCACTAGCTAAGGGCAAGCAGGAGATTAGCTAAGGATCAAGAGCGATTCAACTGGATTGATGTAGTGTATAAGATTAAATGAAAAAAGCTGAGGTGTCAAATTTATACTGCATATAAAAAAACACAGTAAACCCAACAACTCTTGCAATCTTCATATTACATAGTGCAATCTCAGATGTCAATAACAAGCTAGTATCTTCAATCAAAATAATATATAAGATAAAACAAATTTTATCAGGAACTAGTAGTGTCAAAGCATTATCTCCTTACTAGGTTAAAATCTATCTTCCACCAGGTAAACACGTGATCCAGCTACAAAATGTGTACACCCAGCACCTATGATACTATGCAGTGAACTCAAAGACTAGCAACTCCCATATAGCTTTAAAAACTAAAAATTCAAAACCCACAAAGCTCACATACAAGACACTAAAAAGCAAGTCCCCAACTGGGGAATATAATCTATCCACTAGTATTTGACTCATTACACAATTTTAAATATTTAAGGTCATCCAATACTTGATTGCCACATCTAATTCTTGTTTAATCCACTTACTAAAATCATCTATTTTTCCTTTTCATATTAGATGCATTACTCGTGGTTCAATAAAGTTTAAACTCTTCTGGCTGATTTTAGTATTTTGGAAAAGGGAAGCAGCGGGGACAGGGGGGGAAGACAAAATCCTAACCAGGTGCTGCTGCCAGCAGTTATTCAAGACCTAGTTGGATTTTGTTACAGATTTAAGTTACTATTAAAGTTCAAACATTTAGGAAAAGTCATTTTCAGAATACCTTGAAAATTAAAATTGCAGTTGATACTGTAAACATATTGGGAAACATATTGGGATCTCAAAAATAACTCACTATTATGAAACAAGTCTATTTCAATTCTTACACAGTTTTAGATCCAAATGCACAGATAATCAATTATTTATTAGAAACTTTAAGCATATTGCTTTGAAAGCAGCTCCATAATCTACTGAGTATACTCAAACTCATGCACTATTAATCACCTTTTACTTGGTCATTCAGTGCTTAATATGTAAGGCTTACAAGTGGTATAGAAGTCTGGAAAAGCTACAGTGATTTTATGTCAAATTTCTTTAAAAGAAAATCCCACAAAATTAGTTGTAAATTTGAAATGACCATGCTTTTGTGTGGGAAAATATCCAGGTATTCCTGAACACTTAGATTAATTGATGGATAACTAATTCTAGTTTATCTTTTTTATTAAAAAAAAACCCACCCTAACAACCAAAACCAAATCAAACAACAACAAAACCCAACAATGTGTCATGTCAAAACCAGAAGAAAACCTTCTACTGTAAGAGCTACAAAAACCAGAAGAAAACCTTCTACTGTAAGAGCTACAAGGAAAAATAAAGGATTTTTCAGAGACAGTGCTATGTAGTCCTTCAGCTCTTCTCACATGACAAGTCTTACGGGTTTCAATAGGCTACTCGTAAGAATACAGGTTTGTTATCTAGGCATACAGGTACAACTTACCCACAGAATATATGGGCTTAATAGTCTTATGTCTGCAAAGTTTATGATCACATGTATAGCTTTGAATAATGGATTCTAATAAAATAAAAGGACACTAGCTTAGATTTCCTCTTCTAGCTTTAAAACAATTAGCTCTTCCACATGTCACAGAACATGGTCAACAAATATAATCATGTAACAATATAAAAAGTGCTGAGGTTAGAAGAGAGAAGTGTAAAAAGAGCCTTTTTCCCCCCCTAGTATCTATGAATGGAATGATTTCAGTTCATTACCAAAAGCCAGAATTTAATTTCTTACTGTAATACTTTATAACAAATGAAAAAAACAGTTTCTAATCACTAGTTTCAGTCTCTGCTGGACCTCTAATCAGTCTTCGTATTCCTCTCTTCCCTGCAGGACCTTTTGGTTTAGCAAAACTTTGTTTGTAAGCATGTTGTTTCGGATGAACCTCTTCATATAGGAAGTCAGCAGTTAACTCATCACCATTATCTATTTCAATCTGGGAAAAACAAAAATGCAACATTTATCATATTCATCTTAAAGACATATTTTAAAACATTTTGAAATTTTGCTGAAGCTCTCAATATGATATCAAAACCGTATGTGCAGTAATGTTCAGAGTCTAGCATGAAATGTTCTCCAACTTGTGCCTAATGCCCTGAGCAATTCTGGATAGTTTTTCCTGAGAATTCAGTATATTCTTACCAGTATTAAGTGTGATCTGACTTAATAATTTTTCCTGAAATATAAGCACAACTACACAGTACATATGCCAAGAAACTTCTGTCCCAAGCTTTAGCACAGCGTACATGTTCATACTAAGAGCACACATTCCACGTGGAAACAAGTACTTATCTGTAAAGGAACTTCCTTAAGAAAATACAAGAGAGCAGCATGCGGATCTTTCCAAACTACAATTTCCTTTCTTTATTCTTCCCTCTAAAATAAAAACTTTCCATTGACCCAATGTAACCTCCACGTTTTAAGAATTACATTTTTTCACTAAAATGTGCTTTAAACACTAATTGTAAAAGAAATGTGCATATATACTGTTGTCGTTTGAGATAAAAGGGGAAGAGTATGAACAGCTTATATGATTAGGTGGCTACTGCAGCTCAGCAAGTATTCAAGCCAGGGAAAAGCAAAAGTCAGTTTAATGAACAAAAGCGGGGGGGTGGTTTTTAAGATTTAAGCATATAAACCTGCATGGAAAGAAAATACTATTCTCAAGCCAAACTCCACTGTTTTGAATTGCAGAGATTTAGAATTCAGAGAAATGTTTTGGCCCTGCTCTGCTAAGCATTCAACACTTCATGGCCTGCAAACCACAGCACTTGACAGACTGGCCAGCCACGGTATTGCTGTTACAAATACATCCTTCAGAAATATGTTGATGGGAATTTCAGAAGTCACATGATGTATTTATTTCATTGTAGAAAGAAAATTTATGAGAAATAATTACATATAAAACCACATAGTAATAATTACTTCATTCATGACACCTCCGTAAAAATGGTTCATATTAACTCCGCTATTTTTTAGGTAGAAATAATCCCCACAGAAACAAAGCCTCAAAGTTTTTCTACATTTACAGCACAAGTGTTAAGAATGTAACCGTAGGTCACATATTCCACAAATGGACTGTTCTTGTGGTACCTACTCTGGAAGTGAGAAGCAACACTACTGCATAGTAGTAAAACCAACACAGCATCAAAAGATCAGCTTACTTGCAAATCCTTCTCTGCCCCATCAAGAACTCCTAAGATAGCAGTTTTAAGTTCCAGAACTGCAGCTTGAAATTATTTTGAAAATCCTTAAATAACCTTGGCTTTAAAAGAACTTACTGTTCAACAACAGCGATGTGTTGTGGTCCAAAATATGACACGCCTTTTAGTAAGAAATCACATTAGTTCTAAATAGTCTTTCAGAGTACTCTCAAACACTCCCTTGATGCACAAGGATATGTTTGTTAAAGCTATGAAAGTGTAGAAATTATGAACCAGAGAAAAGCTTCCATGACTTTATATCTGGAGCTTTATTAAGAAGTATTTCTTGTTCAGGACAAACTTTAAGAGTTACATAACACTTTTTATAGTTTAAGAGAAGGTGGTGGAAGAGACAGTTACAATTAGATATTAAGAAGGGTACAGAGGGATGGAGAAAATACCGGTATACCCAGCGCACTTACCTTTCTAATTATCTGCATCCACAACTGTCCTTCTACAATTTCTAACAGTGGGCTTTTGCAACTAGAGTAGAGCATTCGTTCTCTTATACTACAGGTATACCCTGGCATAGAGTAGATGAAAACTGCAGGAAAAAAACACAAATCAGACCGTAACTACATTCCATCAAAACCTGTATCATAAAATCATTTACAGCAGAGGTGCACTGCAAATCAACTATGCAGTCTGAAAGGGAAAAATGTAACAATTCTGGATCTTTTTTGCTTAAGCATTTCATTTCAAATGGGGGATGAGCAAATGGCCAGTATCTTTGTTTTCACATGACGACTGATTTATGGGTGTTCATAATCAAAAGGGATAGCTCGCTGCTTTCTAAACATAAGGACTCTTCAGAAGTCAGTTTCACAACACGACAACTCTGAAATTTATGATCATGCCGACAGACATAACTTTTATGACACGTCTTTCTCTCTGCCTTAAAATTACTAAAGTACTTGAAACAAGCCAATGACAATTCATATTGGGAAATTTTCTCATACCTATGGATTCCAAATAGTCTCCTTCATGGGCATGCTTATATAAGAAAAAGTGGTAACGCGCAGCATCCTTTGGAATTCTTTTTGGCAAGTCCTTAAGTTCAGTATGAAGTGTGTTGGCCAAAATAATTGTTTCATTTTTCATATCAATTTGCTGTTAACAAAGCAAACCTGAATACAGTTAATACACAGAAAGAAAACCAGAGAACATGACAAGATAGAAAAATAAAACTGAATTAATAATTTATCAGTGTACATTGATGTGTGGGTAATCTATTTTATACTCACTATTAAAAAAGTTAAAGTATTTTATACTTGCCAGTTGTACATAATTGAGTTTCTTATTTTTCAATTTCTCCAAAGCTTGAATAGCTTCTTTAGCAATGGGGAATGCTACTCCTTGCAATGTTTGATGCTTGCTATCTACACCAACGTCTGTCTGTACCTGGAACGCAAGTCAACTGAGATGTAAACAGAAACTTTTGCAAGCATTCATTTGGTTTCATATTATAACTAACAATGCATCTATTATAACTAACAATGCATTGCATATGGTTACACTCGGAGTAAGCAGTAGCTATTTCAAGAATAAAATACCCTAAACCATCATCCCCATATACCACAGATTTGGATTTTTTAATTTACAGGTCATGTTGGTTCCTAACCTGGGAACAGGTTCGTACCTCTGAAATGGCTAGCTCTGCAAAGCCAACAGAATCAATCCAGGGAAAACTGGCTCAAGTGCCAGAGAAGAAGCTCCCAGTTAAATTCTGGTATAAAGATACAGTAAGCCAGGAGGAGAGAGCTTAATTTTCATATGCTGTGTTATACTTTTGAACTGACAATATTGCTTATGAACTCTGTTGTATCTTCAAAAATTTTAGATCAAAACATACAGATGTCATTTCTAGGGAGTCAAAATTCTTGGAGGAAGAGAGAAATTATATCTTATGAGACAAGCGTATCTTCTTGAAGGAAAAGCAAACAACTACCCTCCCTCCTGCTTCAACACCCTCACCCCAAAAGCCTATACACAAAAGAAAGCACAAAAACCAAACTAACAAAATCTTAATTTTTCACTTCTAGGAGATCTAACACACAGTAAAAGAAAATCCAGGGTAACTGCAAGCTAGACAATTGCTCATAATTCAGTTACAGTAGTCACAAATTATTTGAGAGAAAAGAACAGTTATTTTAAACCCTGAACTTGCTGTCTATTAGCTTTTGAATATACTGACTTGCTTTTATAATTTCACAAATACATTTAACATTGGTTATGAAGCAGCAAAAGTCAGAAAAGTGTACCAAATGGAAAGTGCTGTTCTTAGATCTATTAACTAGAAGATGGTCAGCTCTAATTAAAAAGTGATGCTAATGAAATATGAAGCAAACTGATAAAAAATAAAAACCAAAGATACTTCGGGCAACACTAAATTACACTCCACATTTTAAGGAACTGCTTGTCAGCAACAAGGAAAGAGGAGAAGAAAGCAGGTGGAAGAGCTTACTTTTGTATAAAGATAGGTAAATTTATGAAGAAGGTTATAGAAAAATTATCTGCAAAATATATCTGCATAAAAGCCTACTAATAAACACAGACATCACAAAAATAATAAACCATAGTAAAATACCATACTATACAAAACATATTACAATACAAGTAGAAAAAAACCAAACATAAAAGCAATCTGTGAAGTGTGGGGACAGGCAAGGGAAGAAAGTAAACCAGCATACCTCAAGATTTAAGAAAATGAAAAAATCTATTAGTCCATGCTGCAGCATATTTCAGACCATTAAAACAAAACAAAACACCGAAGTCACTTAAAAATATTTATATTCATACTGTAAGATCTGTTAGTGATGGCTGCTTAGTAGCAGATAAAATGGCAGATGAAATATCCTATGCATAAATGTAAAGTAACATATGCAAGAGGAGAAAAAACCCCTGGCTTTTACACCCTTCCTAGATTTCTGCTGTTGTTCACTCAGGGACCTGACAGCAGACGAGATGATCCTTTGATCTAACCCAGTAAAATACTTCTTAATGTAATTATGAAAAAATATACATATGGAAACCTCAAATTTGAAATTTTTTTTTTTAATCAGAAGCTTTTCGTTTTCTGAGTCTAATGACAGTCTTCATAATGGTGGAAACAATGAAGACAGAAATCATAAGTTAATGTATTGCAAGATGCTTCAAACAAAGCCAAAATGGCAGCAATCTACAGTTTACATATCTCTGAAAAGCACAGCTATTGCTGCTGAAGTTTCATAATAGCATGTAAAGTTCTAGTCTGCATGAATCAGCTGTTAAACACAATGTATGTCGTACATAAGAGATAATACTAATACCAGAAGTGATCACTGATACCACAGAGGTTTTACATTCATTAGCGGGTTGTTTTTTTTTTTTAAAGCTGTCCAAGTAAAATGCAGTGTCTGATGATGATGAATGCATTTCTACAATGGATTAATCAAATTAGACATGGAAAATACAAAAGACGTCACTGAGAAAAAAAAAAAATCAATAAAGTTGTAGCAAAAAGCACAGCAGAGTGAAAACTTAAGAGAAGATACAGAGATGCGTTTAACACTGTTGTTTCTGCAGCTGAATACCAGCAAACAAAACACAGTTCACGTGTACCAAGCCTAAACAACTAATAAGATCAGCACATGACCCATTTTAACACATGTCTGAACACAAACAGTGATCAAGTGAAGGAAATGTCAGAAAAGAATCCTCCGAAACTTTTCACTCACTAGCTAGCTGGCAATCATCAAATTATTTGGTTAAAGGCATTTATTAGAGGTTTTTCTATAAAGCATATGCAGCAAAAGCAAATCAGTCTCTTAAAAGGACTAGATACTTTTTCTGGATTTCTATTTTATTTTTATTGGAATTCCATTCACTTCCTCTCAGTCTTAAAAGACAATTGCACTAGTGCTGGAAGCTAAGTACATTTCCTCCAGGAGCAAGGCTGCTGAAATACTCCCGGCAATCATTCACTGCAACAGTTGCTACTTTGTGTTTTCTCTACAGTTTCTGCCACCATGGGAAATGTATGTGGCAATCACAGAATGGTAGAGGTTGGAAGGAACCTCCAGAGGTCATATTGTCCAACCCCCCTGCTCAAGCAGGGCCACCTACAGCCAGTTGCCCACCTATCTGTCCAGACAGCTTTTGAGTATCTCCAAGATGGAGGCTCCGCAACCTCTCTGGGCAGACTGTGCAGGGCTCAGTCACTCTTCACAGTGAAACACACCCAGTGATAGTAAAAGTAAAAGCACATTACGGGCCAAAGTCGCAATAATTAAGGTCTGCAGTTGCGAGGCCCCTGACTCAGACACTAGGCCTTGCAAACTCAGCAAGATCATGCCACTTCAACACCAGCCATCACCATCCTGCAGTCTCAAGTCATTGAGAAATAAATTTACATTCTCATCCACTCGGACTTTCCATTTTCTGTTCTGCCAGGTTTTCTTCCCTACAATATGTTTGTAACTCTGTCTGTACTCAGTTTCCCACCCATGCTCAAAGACATTGTAGGTACCTCATTAATCTTTATTTGTCGAAGTTCCTCTTCTGCTGCAGTCAGAGGTGCAGGGGAGGACTGTGATATCAAATATTTTTTATATCCATTCAGTGAAACATCATCCTGGAAGCACAGTATCAATACTGATCATTTTTGGATAGCAAAAGTTTTCTTCAAAGATGTTCTATGCAACATAAAAAAAGCAGTTACCTCCCACACAGTTATGGTCATTTTATTTGAATGGATTACAAGTGTAGGTGCATTTGCAAATTCAGCTTATTTTCCTGTACAGCAGGGTTCACTGGGCTGCTCTTGTACCGAATTGCACCATGGGCAGCATTTCTAGAATCAGTCCCCAATTACATTGCCAATTCAAAAATCATCATTAATGAAGACTGTGTGCATGAAGTTATTCAGCCTTCTTGGACAAAACCTCACAGAACTGCCACAATTCTTATAAATAACAAAATTACTTAATTCTAATTAACAATAAAAATTGTAATAAATAGGTTTTTTAAAAAAAATCTATTTTCTTATAAAATTGGCGTGCTCAGACTGGTAGCTTATTGATATTTTCTACCTAAAAGGAGACAAAAATGCTACCTCAGGACAGGCAGTAAGCACATGATACTCCAAGTAGTTTAGGATGCAGTGTGACAGAAGTGATGAATTCTGATAATGACTTTGGGAAATTTGTTATTACTCTGTGTCAGTTCTGGCCCTCTCCAAAGAGGTTGATAACAGAGGCAAGTACTACTGTGGTTTTATTATTAAGGTGGTCACTCAGAAAAGGGCAGGACTTCATGCAATCATCTGAATATGATTTTATCCTCAAGTTCAGAGGAGCAAGAGAAAGCTCCTTTTTAGCTCTTCCCTTTCTGAAACAGACAGACTTTCCCAAACACAATTTCTAGTATCAATATTCCATTATGTCTTGTTTCAGAAGCCTAGAGGTATTGAGGTTAATACCTCTGTGAAGTAGCAGGTGGAGGCATAACCAAGTTCCACCAGGATAACAGAGTTGGTTGCAACTAAACCATCCTTGTGTCTAACAAAATAAAGACAGAGTAACCCACTGGATGCTGACGACCAAGATTCTGAGTGAGGTTTGTGACTTGAGTACCTCGAAGAACCTGTAATTTTTGCAGAGATGAACATGAGAGGACAGCTACTATGAAGAAGTTTATAAAGACACTGAAACCAACAATTTAGAGATACGTTAACCTGTAACATAATGAACTTGGAAAAAGTGAGTTACATTGACTTTATCTTCTAAGTGCCCCAAGCATACTGAAATAATAGTAACAGACAAATGTAATGCTCCTTCCTTACAACTGAGAAGGAAGCTCAGATTTGGCCTGAGTTGTAGGGCTAGATGCAAATTCTGCGTATTACACAGACTGCTAATGGTTTGGTGCAAGTGGCAGTAAGAGATTAGTTGATTGAATGGGCAAGAAAAAAAATAACATGACCTCTACCAGTAAACCCTTTCAGCAACTCGATTATCTGTTTCTCTAGAATACAACTTCTCCACAAAGGTTTGTTAGTGTGTTAGGATAATGAAGCCTCCATCACAGGTTATTGCTGAATATAACAAACTATTTACTCAGTGAGCAGCAGAATTACAACCCTCACTTCCTTATAGACTTGTGCGCCTGCCAAAACAGCCTGTGTCTCTTCCACAGCTTTTTCCCTACTGCAGTATTTTCTACTTGTCCACAAACCTCCAGCTCCTTCCCTTCCTTCAGCAGCAGCTCCCTGTATCAATAGTGGCAGTGCTCTGGTTCAGATTTGTGCGTATGATGAACTAATTAACAGGCTAAACAGAAGATATCTGCTGTGGTCCCTCTGTCTTTGCTGAAGGAGGAAAAGGCAAATGATAATTTGAATCTTTAAGTAATTATCAGTTGTAATGAAAGCTATAGAAATTCTGTGTCTTCGAGAACTCTAACTTGCATTTTTTTAAAACTGGCAATGGATTAAAAAGTCAAGACTGTCTGATGACTGCCTGACAAGTAGAGAGACATCACAATCCCAAAGACACAAAGGTAATGCAATAGCCTCATATTTCCTTATGTGCACAGCAATTGCAGGATTTTCAACGTCCCTCAGAAGCTTGTGAGACTTCACACATGCACCTTCCAATTACCTTACCATTAGTGAACAGTCAACTACTAGAATTTCCATTGAACGACTCAGTAGCTACTAAAATTCTGTTTCCATAGGTTAAGATGGCAGCCACAGACTTGAGTTACATTTTATGGTACACACAGCTCAGTATTTGGTTTAAGACAAAAACATTTGTTTTCAGATGTTGACAGCTTACAGATTGGTCTTCTATCCCACTTCTGATCCAGAACCATACATCCAAAATGGCTTGTGTATAACAACTGGCCTGAAAGTTACCGTTCCAGCTTTTAAAGGATTCACATGCATGCAGTGAGATTAAGAGATCCTCCTATTATTCTTAGATTAGATTTCATAACCATTTGAAACAAGGACTTCTTAGCCTGAAGTTGTCAAATATACTTAGTTTCCTGTTCAAATGACAGCAATCACATTTTAACATTGGACTAATACACATAGCTTTTAATTCTTTTTCTCCTTAATCAAAAAGGAGCGGAAACATAAATTCATTCCAGTGACATCAGCTACTGTATTTAGTATGTAAAATCAATGTGTGGACTTCAAAAAGGAAAACATACCTGTACTGTTCCAAATACTTCATCCTTAATATGACCACCTCCAAATTCTTTCTTGAGTGTTGCTCGGGTTGCTGCATACAACATTTTTTGACGAACCTAGCATATTACAAAACAGTGTTGTTTTAGTTTGGGTTCTTTTTTTTTTCTTTGGTGTAGACAGAGGATCTAGCATGTTGGTGTACCAATGCCATTAACACCTTTCTTGAACAAATATTGAAGTGTTGAAACTGTATTATGAAGGTGTAATTCTTAATACCTGCAGTGAGCTCTGGATCACAATACTAACACATGCTATTAAATTCTCAAGGGCAGGATACTAGGCAGTATTATCAAATTAATTCCAGAACTAAATTGCAGCTTTAGTAAGAGTATGAGCTTTTTCTAAAAACCCTCAACATAATCTTTACTAATTTTAAATGGGAAAACCCACAACTGTTAAAATCTTTTGTCACTGATCTGTGTACTAATGGATACAACACACAGAGTATGAGCAGACTGCAAATAACTCATTATTATTTTTTATTTGATAGTGACTCCAGATAATTTTGGTTTAACTACGGAGTGGAAAAATGAAATTTTCTGGAAGTAGAAGATCTAATAATGTTTGCTCCCCATCAACTTGTATCTAAGATAGTCACATACTTACTCCTCTCTCTTCCCACCTTATTTCACTGTCACACCATCCTCACCACAATACCCCACCTTTTCCACCTAATCTCTTCTATGCACTCCAGCTCTTGGTGTCTTACTATTTCCTAATTCTAGTGAAAGTAGTAGGAATATTGGAACAGCTTTACTTTCTGTCTTATCTCACATTCCCAGAACCTGTACACAGTATCTTAGTTTCTCCTAGGAATCCTTAACTCTAACCTCAGTTCTGTCCCACGTTCTCTAACTACTGACTATATACAAAAACAGTATATTCTGTGGCAGGTCGCAGATCCATGACTGCCAGCTGGGCAGCCAGGAAGCCAAACAGAATAAACAGCTTGAGCTCAGGCTATAATCTTTCTCTCTAGATAACACCCACTGAGATTTCTGTCCTATATTCTTCCATGAATTTTCATGAAATATTGACAGAAAAATAGACAAACAAATAGGGCAAAACCACTGTCTTGATCCCTCCACTCAGGCTAGAAAGAAATTGCATCAGCTGTACTCCATCTAGACCCACTGATACTGCTCCTCGATCAGCTTCAAGAAAGATCTTTTCTTAGTTTTCTTGGGGGAAAGTGAAGGGAAAGTTGGGGAATGCTTAATTCCTCAAACCCTTTTCCTTCATATCTAGGATTCAGATCAAACGGCACTGTTGAAAAATCATTAACATGAAGTCTGACGACTGTTACTTACAGGAGAGTGATCAGGTGACCATGCAATGAAGATCCATTCATATCCTTGAGCATTCTGAGAATCTAATCTGTATAATATATAACATGGCTGCTTGTCTTCAAGAAGGGGAAGGACAAAGGAATCGTAATCCTTTTCCCATGATCCAACTGGCCGCCTAGAGGATCCCACAACAAGCTGCTCTATAACCAATAACCAAAGCTACAGGTTACCAACAATGCAGCTAATACTGTTTTTCAAAATTAGCAATTACAATGAACAGTTTTAATCAGATGCTTCGTCTTTTCATCATTATATCCTCAAGAATGGAAGTCAAGAACAGTCAGTGTGAAAGTGGCTGAATTCCTACAAAAACTGTGTATGTTAAAACCCTAACTTACTTTAATCTAAATATAAATAGGTGAGAAGTAATGTGCTGGTTGTCATCAACTTCTTTGATCTGAAGGGATAAGACTGACGCGGTTTTAGCGTGAAGAGAAATAAAAACTGTCTTCTGCCAGTTAATTTTTAAATTGGAATATTAAGTAGAAACAAGACGAGAGTAAGGTTTTAAATGTTAGACTTAGAATTACTGATGCTCTTGCTATAACATATTAGTGTTTGTTCCCATTATAAGGAGTCTATAATTCAGTTATACAGTGAAAAGAGTTTGGAATGAATGAGTACGTTTGCACCAATCACTTTAACTTGACTATGTAAGTAGATAAACTTCTTTCTAATACAGCTTCATAATTACGGTCTCTTTAAATGACTGAAGTTGTTTATTATGTATAATTGGCTTAAGCCTGTATATAGTACTTCAGATGAGATTTGATAACGTGAACAGCTATAGCAACAAGATTTTTCTCTTACTTATAAATCACATCTCAGCTTCCAAAAGGAAGTATTAGCATAGTGTCTTTCAAAACATTTATCAGCTTCCCAATAAATACAAGCCCCTACAATCAAAACAGAAATACCTGGTTTAAATGGGATCCTACAACAGTTTAAGGACCATCACAGTAACTAGTATATAAAATACCTCTTGAAAGTCTAGGACCTAAATTCTAACACTTCAGATGAAAGCATGACAGTACACAAATGCCTCTACAGCAAAACTTTCAGAGCAAGGCACTCTACCACAGTACGTCACAGAACATGAACAGTTCAGGGAAAGGATGTTTGGCCCTTCTCTGAATTAGATGTAAAGTAGCTGTAGTTGTCCACTTACACGTGCGTATTCAGAATGTACTTGCCAGTTCTGAGTTCTAGGTGGCTTCACACTCACTTGGATTTAAGATAGAAAAGTACAATCACAGGAACTCTACTGCCCAGCAGCAAACCTCTTCTCTTATTAACACAGACTAGCAGAACCCAATTTTACTATCACGTGCTGATTAAGGGCAGTTGCTGAAAGCTCCTGCAGACAGATGAGGCAACTGTCTCTCTTCCAGTATTCTGGGAGTTTTAGAGGTTTCTTTTTGAACTGTGGAAAATAGTATCAAAGACTGGATTCTGATTCTACATAGAGACAAAACACATATATATACACACACATTCACACACAAAAGAAAAAAAATAACATCTTCCCTTTGTATCTTATTTCTAGGCTTCATTTCATATATAAAGTAGCATACACACAAAACCATATCGTTTTACCTTGCGTAATGGGGGAAAAAAAAATTCAATGGTATGCCAGCATTTGCTAGCTTGTTCTAGTGAGACTTTACCACAGTGACCTGCCTATAATATTACTACTGCCACTTCCTTAAGAAAAGCAACATTAAAGTCAGAAGACTTCCTAGGAAAAGCAGACACAAAGAAGCTGAACGGGAGGTAATTTACCTCACAATAAAAGTATGTATGTACATGTACATACATGTATCTTACACAGCTAACAGGTATTTCAGTGTACTGTAAATGCACGAAGTCTGGAAAAACCAAAAAAACCCAAGGTGTGCATTTGATGCACTTGAAAAGATGGACTAAACCATCAAGTCTCATACAATCAACCAGCATTGCTATTAAAAAAAAATAATAATCATGATGCATTCTACCTTGCAATGTTTGCAGCCTTGATTACTTGCCAAGAAGTTCAAAGACTAAAATCAAGTTCTGCAAGAAATTACATAATTTTATATTTGTACATATATGTGAGATTTAAGGAACAGTTTTAGCTTTGAAAATTTGTACAAAGTTACAGACTTTTAAAGGTATTTTCTATGTAGCTAGATTACTACTTAAACATCTGCTTTAATAGGACTTTCTACTGCAGCCGATCCCAATATAAAAGGCAAATAACATTTATACTTCATCTAAAGTGACGAGCTTCTGTGTAAGAATCTCTGTCTAATGAAAGTAACTGAAGTGTCAAAAATTACACAGGTGTGGACTTTTTTTCCTCTGTTTTCTTTAGTAAGAAGGTAAGAGTAAGCTCATTTGTATTATCTGTATGAAATACACAGCAGCTCTTGGTAAAATGTGAAATGACATTTGGAAGAAAAATTCAAATCCAAAAATACAGTAGTACCATACTGAAAAGCACAGCATCACCAAAACTTAAATCTTACCTTCAGTATATGAAAGACCTTAGTAACATTAACTCTTGCAGAGTTTTGTTTTTTAAACAATTGTACATGTAGGTCATTAAAACAACCAGGAAAATATCTAAAAGTATCAGAGAAAAAGATTAAACTTTGACTAACCATTGTCAATGACTATTTTTAAAAGCCTGTACTGTCCATTTCTGGCTCCAACAAAGGTGTCTTTAACACTTCCACTAGCTGAAAAAGAGAAAACAAAAGTAATCAAATGAACACATTTCACTTTCCTAGGACAAAGAATATTCACGAAGGTAAGAACAACACTGGAAAAGCATACAACTGACCCTTCACTACAAAGCTGGACTGAAAAAGGAACATGGGAGCGATGTTCCGTCTATGCTGCATACTGTTCCAGTCACCAGCATGCCACAAAAAGATGACCGGCAACATTACAAAATAGCCCTGCTTTCTAGCATACTGCATGATTTTCAACATTGTGAAAATTAAGGGTGACATCACATCATCACTCTCAGATTTCAGAGTTAACACAGCAACACAGTAAAAATATGATGCATCTCAGATGACAATAGCTTCATGAAATCTGCAGGCTTAGTACAACCTTTTAGACAGAAACATTACACCTGCCAGGAAAATATTAGAGCTTGTCTGGCAGAAGTACCGGTCTTTCCGGCGGACACCGGTATTCTGAAGAATACCAGTGAAGGCCAGCTGCCACCCGTTGCTTGTCTTTCATATGATCTTATCTCTTTGTATCTAACCCGATAACATTGTTCAAACCTCGACCTATCACAACAGGATAGCTTTATAATGAATTTACAAAGAAGTAACTAAACATATTTTCAAATGTCCACAATTCACATTGACACAACATGGTAAACACGACAGACCCACTTCTCTAAGCACACTGAAAAACTGTGCTTCAGTCATGTGAAGATCATTCTTATCTCAACGGCTCTGCTTTGCTAAATAATCCGAGCGCAAATCAGTTTAATTATACTGTAGACTGGGGGTTGCACAGCATTTATTGAGAAGCATTTACTGCAAGCTGGTCCTTTAAAGTAATCCCACAGCACAGTATCAGCAAAACAAACATCCAGCCATGAAACAAATAAAATGGATTATTTATAGTCAGGTTGAGGCCAACTGAACAGATGGTCAGATGGTATCCAGCAACATGACTGCACATACTCAAAACACTGTAAATTTATGCCCCTTGAAGAGATGCCCAGGCCCGTTCTGAAAGTCCAAATGGCATGGGAGGGAAAAGGGGGATGTTAAGCAAACTGAACTGTGCCAGTCCAACCTCAGCTTCATCTCAGCATCTTCCCACTAATCAGTGCAGACCCTTGCTGTAATTTGCTGCCAACTTTTCTAATCATCTCTGCCAGTCCTCATCATTCCATTCAGCGTGCAAACGTTGTGCCTCTTTCTAGACTTTCTGGTTCCCCCAGGACCATTTTTTGTCCTCTTCATCATCTTTTTGTTCTTTATTCTCTTGTTTCAACCCTGTACACCAAAACAAGACCAAAATACAGCAGTCCCTGCACCAATACCAGAACTGTGACAGGTCCTGAAGTAAAACTGAGACAAGACATTTCTGAAAACATCTCACTATCAAATGACCTATGCTTTTCTTCCGCATAAAGGTTTTAAAATTCACAACAGAGTGATATTATTTTCTACTTAAACTTCCTGCATAGCAGAGACCTACCAACTTAAAATTTGGGTTTATTTCACAAATATTTTACAGGGATTATAATTTTAAAATTATTTAGAAGACTGTGAACATATTCTAGTGGTTTTTCCCCACAGCTCAATGCATTCTGCAACTTCCTACACTATTTATCTGCACTGGCCTGTTTGAAAGCCCAGTCCTTTTAGCAACTGCCTGGTACATATCGCTGTCCCCATGACTTCATTTCTGCTTCCAGAAAAGAGCAGCCCATGCTGCCAAATCTTGCGATTGTTTATGACTGACAGTAGCCCGTTTGTAGCTAAAGCCAGCAATGGCACAACAAGTGCTACTTCTCTTCCAAATTGCAGAAGCGGATGGTTTGCTGCAAACAGGGCTCCTGATTAGCGCCTGCCGGGGCAGGATCTGCGCAGGAAAGCTGCCGAGTTCTCCACAGCTCTCCCCAGAGGACAAAAGATTCTCAGAGCCAAGGAGAGCAGCAGAAGAGGCTTAGCCACTCTTCTTGCTTGTGGCAAGCAACAGGATATTCTTCTGCTCCTCCCTCCAGCATTGCCAGAACAGACAACAAGGGAATCAAGAGCCACTATAGCTTTTTTCCCAGACTGGGGACAACTGTTATCCCACATGCATCCCCAGCCTGAGAAGAACTTAAAAAAAGAAGGAGCAAGAAAAGAGCAAAGATGGGCGTGCTGGGGTAGGAAGCGAAGTGAGATGAAAGGTGCAGACCAGGTGCTGCCAGCGGGCAAAGAAGGGAACAAGAGAGCAATAAAGAGCTGCTGTGGCTGGGACAAAAGTCACCTTCAACAATAGATACGGGAAAGCAGGCAAAGTACATGATACTAGTCACCGAACAAGCAGGCTGCGGAAACAGAGACAGCAGAACCCGACACACCCCCGTAATCCTGCAGTGTAATCCTTGCTTAGCAATTCCATGATTCCGGGGGGGGGCCGGTAACGCTGAGTAACAACACACTGCCTTCCTCTAATTGCTCCTCGTACCCTCCAAGCCCTGGAAGCATCGGGGCGGGAGGGGACGGGGCCCCGTCCCCCTTGTCTCCTTTGCGCCTCCAGTGATGGGCTTTTTAGTGGGCTTCCCTAGCCCGAGGCTCCCGGTTCTCCTCAGGGCTCCCACTGCAAGGCAGGGGGCAGCGCCCCTCGCCATTCCCGGTGCTGTCCGACCCATCCCGGCCCCCGCTGCGCCGACCCCGGGCAGGCGACAGCTCCTCCTTGGGGCGGGAGGTGCCCCGGGAGCCGCCGCAGCCCCGGCTCCCCCTCACGGCTCACCCCGCCGCAGCGGGACAACCTGCGCTCGGGGAAGTTACCCGAGCCAAGGGGGTGGCCTCCTCGCCATCGATGGGCTTCTGCGGTGAGCAGCTCTGCCCGGCAGGCTCCCTGCCGCTCCGAGGCGGACAGGCGCGGTCAGCCGTGCGGATAAGCCCGGCACCTCTTCGCCTGAGCGGGGGCGAGCCTCCGGGGTCGACCCAGGGGAGCGGCGGCCGCCCGGGGACGAAGCCAGCAGCGGCTTCCCCGCGCTGAGCTCGCCACCCCCCCGCCAACCCTCGCCGAAAAGGACGGGCTCCTCCAGCAGCGAACAAAGAGCGCGGCAGGGGAGAAAACGCCGCCGCGAACGGCCCGTTAAACGGCCACAACGCCCACCGCGCCCTAGCCCGACCGGCGGGGAAGGGCGCTGCGCCCGGCCGGCCGGCGCGGGGAGAGGAGGGAAGGAGGGCCGGGCTGGCCGGAGGGCAGGTGGGCACCGCGGGGCGCGGCGGGGGGCGGCGGTCCGCGCCCGCGGGGGGAGCCGCGCGGTACCTTGGATGCCGGTCTGGTGGGACATGTCGCACCGCCGCTCGCCGCGCTCGGGGCAGCGCCGTCTGCCGCGTCCCAGCCCGGCCGCGCACACGTGACGCGCCGCCGCCACTCAGCGGCCGGGAGGGAGCGCAGCGCCTTCCGGGCCCCGCCGGCCCGGGCCGGCCCCAGGGCCCCGGCCGCGGGCAGCGCTGCTGCCCCCTACAGCGGAGCCCCCGCCGGGCCGCTCCGCAGGGCCGCCCGGCGCCGCACCTCTCCTCTGCCCGCCCCCCTGCGGCGCCCCCGGGCGGCTCCTCTGGGTGCTGCACAACGGGGACGCGGGGCAGCCCTGTCCGGGCCGTCGCCCTCTTCACCGGCCGCCCCGCGGCCTGTGGCCGGCCTCCCTGGCGGAAAGGGACGGGCGGCCCACGGGGCTGCGTGTTCGCCGAAGTACTGAAAAATGACTGAGGTGAATTAAGTTCGTCTCTGGGAATCTGTCGTGGAGTCCTCCCGCTCTTGCTTGCAGCAGCAGCGAGGGCGCCGCAAGGTGGGACTGGCTGCTGGTGTGAGCTGTGGGTTTGCAGGGAGCCGTCACCCGGTAAAGAGCACAGAGGTGAGGGCAGAGCCCAGAGCCACGGCTCAAGCCCTTGCCCCTTACAAGGCAGTCTTTCTCTGTCAATTTTGCATTGTTTGCTACTTGGTGGCACTGCATCGACAGAAATAGCGAAGATTTCTCCTCTTTCAGCATGGCTCTGGCAGTTGAGGCACTTGTCCGTGTTGGCAAGGCATGGCTCCAGGCAGACCAAGGGTGTACCCCCTTCTCAGTCAGGCCTATCCAAAGGCCTTTGCACCTTTTCAACCTGTGTTGATAAAGTTTCCCTAAACTTTTTCTTTTAAAGTTCCCAGTGAAGGACAGTCCTGTGTCATGAATTTAAGCATGCTCTGAATGAGCTTTTTGTAGCTGTCTTTCACAGGCATGTCGGCATACAGGCTGAGAAGCACCGTCCTCTTAACAACCAAAAGTTGGCTACTGTCTCCTCTTTAAAATTGGCTTCTGTGTCCTGTGGTCTGTGTTTTTAGTCCATGCTGTGGTCTGGATTAGATGTCACAGGTGAAATGTGTGGGTGATGTAGATCTAACAGGGCTGTGAGCACTTAATGTAAAATCCTGATTCTGACAGTCCCTTCAGATTTATGCGTCACTGTTCAACCTGAGAACAAAAGAAATGCTGTAACAGAGCATGCCAAGTTGCTAGCCCAGTGGACCAGGCAAGAATAGGAGAGTAAGGCACTCTTCCCTGGCTCACCTGACCTGCCTCCAGCGTGCTGCAGCTCAGGAATTTTTGAAGCCAGCTGTGTTCATAGATGTGGGTGCCTGCACTTTGCCAGATCCCCAGTTTAAAGAAGTGAGGGATTTAGTGTCCTGTTTGGGATATGTGAACTCGCACTGTAACTGTAGTACGTGAGCTGTTGCTGTGTAATGCTAGTCTGGCAAATACAAAGTCACTATGGAGACATGTCACCAACTAGTGAGCTGGGACTAACTGCAAGGACTGCAGCAGCTGGGTAAACGGAGAAGCTGCAGTTTATCTTTCTTCTAGCAAGAAGGTCGAAAGACAAGGAAAAGGCTTCATGTAAAACCAAGAAATGAGAGACCGGTGAGGAGGTGCCTCCCAGATACCCAGAGGTCAGCTCTATTATAAGCCTCCAGCAGCATGGAGGTTATAAAAAAAATGAAGCAACTCTTGGAGAAGAACCTTCCCAGGAGGAAAAGGGTAGTAGAGATCCAGCCAGAGTGGCAACCAAGGATGTGGTGCTATCATGATTACTTTAAATCATTTGAGCCTAAGCCTGCCACTGGTCCTATGTTCTTGGTTCCTCCTGTGTTGTGTTAGTGTTTGTAAAGGATGGATTTACCTGAACATTTCTGAGGGAAAAGGAGATTTTCCTTAATAGACAGATGTCCTGAAAAGACAGATCAGTTCCTTGGTCCAGTTAGTCGTGTGTCCCCAGGAGCACTACTAGTGACACAATGTGGTTAAAAGGATGTGTAGCTAAGACTGTGGAACTGTGTTTTCAGTGGAAACCCATGCTTAGATGGGAAATATCAGAGTGATATGAGACTATAATGACTGCCATCATATTCAGATCACCTTGTCTATGAGGTCACATCACATCAATTCCCACCAGCCTGTCCACAGGGTTTTGAAGTACAGAAGTGGGATCTTAATGCCTGCTTCATATGAAACAAAGCTGGTACACATTGGCATTTCATAGCACCTTTTTGGCAAAAAGACAAACTGAAGGTCTAAAGTATTTTTTTGAAATCTCAGCATCACAAATATTTTCCTATATTACAGTGTTTGATGTTTGACAAAGAAGAGATGTTGCACAGAAACAAACACTTGGGGATTTTATGTCCATTGAAGATGCCAGAACTTCTGAATTGTGTACTTCAGAGTCTTACTAAAATGTTTTTGACTATTAAACTGCTATCCAAATCATAAGACTGTCAAGATAAGAATAGGGAGGTTTATTTTTTAGCATATTCATTAAGTAACATTTTTCCTTTTATTAGTTATAGTTTCTTCCCTATGCTTGAATAATTTTTTCCAGTATATGTTAGGTTTTGTATCTAAGTAAGGCTGCAATTGTTTTGGTGGAAACAGCATATTGCACTTCCCCAAATTTTAGTAAGATTCTTTTAACTGAGTAGCAAATGCCATTTAATAAAAATAAATATTTTTAATAGACTTTGGTACAGCGTTTTTTTATGTGACTTCTGGGTCTTGTTTTCATTTTTAGTGCCTTTATTGTCTTTCCCTATACATTTAGTCCTTCATTGATTTAACAATGCTCTATTCACTAATGCTAGTTGATTCAATGCTGTGGGTATAATCTCAAGGGAATCCTCAGTTAATTGTGTTCATAGTTCCATAATTTTCTCCTGTTGTGATGTTGCCAACAAGGCCTGTTCCAGGTTTGGCTATAATTTTCCACCTGACAATGGAAATGCACGTATTTTTTTACATACAGTTTTTATTTCAGCAAACAGTACCTATCTTGAGGTGACACTTCAAACACTAAACACATTTGCAATAGCTAGAGTGAAAACCTTTTTTCTAAGCAATGTTACTTTATTTTCTTGCTGTGGAGATCTCTATTCTGACACTCTTCAAAGCTTCATCTTAGATTATTCTTTTCCCCCATCAGCATGTTCTTAAAAAATAACCATATTTTCACAAGATAATTATAGTATTACGGAGTTAGTCCATCAGCAAGATGAACTTTCTTCCGTATAGCGTAAGAATGAATATCAAACACTTCCTTCAGAAATATGTGAAAAGTTCATTTTTTCAGCTCTGTTTGCTTCCAGTAATCTCCATTCCCATACACCCATAGGCTACTAAAAAAAGAAATGAGAAATCACACCGCTCCTAGAACCATATTTGTGTATTACTTTCAAGTTATATGTGAAAGGTGTTCCTAGCAAAATGGGCCTTGATTTCTGAGCATGCTAGTGTTACCTGTTTGTAAGTCTCAGTGGATGTTGCTCTGATCAACCAACACACTATGTTCAAGTCAAACAAACAGGTATTTCTTCAGACCTTATGGATAGTCTGTTAGTAAGAAGTATTGCTATAAGAGCTCATTGCTCTCTTGCCATTACAGCAAGTGGGTTTTATTACAGTGTGGACAGCTCTCACGTTATGTTCATCAGTAATTCTTTACAGCAGTATGAATATATATGTCTTACTTTCTTTATGCTCTGAGGTATTTCTGTTCATTTCTCATAAATGAGCAAATAAACCATCTCAATATTCATCATCTGAGGGCTTTTCTTTCTAACAAACAGTATGCATTGTCTGTGAGTGGTCAGGGAAGTGCTAGGTAGATAGACAACTATTTTAAACTGAATTACAATACAGTAGATAGCTAAGTTTGATGCACTGAGGTTTTCCTAGCCACTACCATAGATGAAAACAGATTTGAAGCAATAGATTTTGTTATCCTAAAAATTGTAGACGATTGTTGTGTTTTGCTATGCTTTGATAGTAAGAATGGAACAAAGCACAACTGGTGGGAGTTCCCATATTTCTTACATCTTTCTGTTCTGCTGAGTGCCTCCAGACATTATTAAGGAGTTGATTCTGTATGTGGTTTGTTGATATCTTTGTCCATTTCTAGCCCTTACTCTGACCTGGTAAATCTGTATATAGACACTAGATGTGGTATCTCAACATTCTGTATGCACAGCATAATGGGAAATATGATGGTCAAATTGTTTCATGCTGTCAGTGATTTTTTAAATTATGAAATTTCTCAAATATTTTCTGTTCTTTCATGTACTTTTCCTAATAGTAGTGATGAACTAACATGTAAATACTAATGCAAAATCATTGTGCAAAATTATTTGTGGTCCAATCATGCTTTCAGCCACTCTTTTCAGATTTTCTGTACTGCCTCCCTGGTGTGTTATTTGAATGCATTTCTGAAGTGCATTAAACAGTACGACTACATTTGCCTTGCCAGTTACTGATGACAAGTTCCAAGAAATTTCCTTGTGTGTAGAGACCACAAGAGCTTTTTAGGAATTATCTTGCATGATGTTCACAGTGATTCTTGGGTCAAAGAAAGCAAGAAAAACTTTGTGAAGACCTGCACAGCATCCTTAGGCCTTTGGAACAGATTTATAAGTCACAATTTCCATTTTAAGCTATCAGGGCTTAGCTACTGCATGTGTGCCTTCCTCCCAGACCATCATATGCCTGACCATAAATGCCAGGATTTAAAATCTTAACTAGGTTCTAGGGGAAGACTGCATGGAAAACAGATGCAGTACATGATCTGCTCCAGTAGGTGAGTGGCTAAAGAGATGTATTTATTACTTAAAGCAAGGTGTATTACATTGCTGTAGCCCAGATCAAAGATGATAAAGCAGTAACTGAAGCCATATTATTATCTTCATTCAACAGGAATGAAGTCTTCTTGCCACCAAGAAGCTTCACTTAAATGAACACCTTGTATTGGAAAAAACTCCAAGGCAAACATGAGCTGCAATTTGTGTTCATGTAAAATCTTCCTTTGGATCTCAATCTAGAAAAATTGTTCCAATATCCATTTATTTTTTAAGAGACTGGGTACATTCGATGTCTTAAAAACCTCTACTTTCATATTTTCATGTCAATTTCAACTCCATTGGATTTGCCAGTTGTTTCTTGATGGAAGGAAAATGTGCCTGGGACTGTTTAAGTCCCATTTGGGTGATCATACTGACAGCCCAGCCCATGGTGACTGTAGAAGGACCCCTTTTAGAAAGCTAGTGAGTCCTGGCAGAGAGCCACCAAACACAATACTGTCTAGATTTAGAGTAGACCTTATCTGCCAAGATTGATAACTGTCTCCTGCAGGTGGGTGGCCTGTCTGCCCAATAGTTATGCCTGAACATAAAGAGTATTTGAAGTTCACATGATCTAATGAGCTGGTAGGTGGCTTTCCATACTCTGGAAAGTAGTCATTTTCTCTGAGATTTCCTCACTCAAATATTCCTGTTATTAAAAATATTTTAAAAATAATAAAAAGGCAGATACAATGATTATGTGAAAATGCATATTACAAAAATTAGAGATTATACTTCTGTTTTTCCTAGTATTACCTGGATGATATCATGACCTTACTGAAATCATTAAGGATTCTCTCACTGGCTTTGATACAGACAGGATTCTACTAGTAGGGAGTATGTGAATGGCTTCTAATGGCAGATGACCTAGGATGATAAACTGGTGTAACACTAGCACAAATCCAGTAATTTTCCTGTTGAATTCAGAAGAGAGATGCTGGGCAACATTCCTTTCATATCTATTTCCGCTTTTTTTTAGTATTTACTTTAGATGAATGCATTGAGTCATTGTGAAACACTTTCAGCTCAAACTTCAGCACTATGCTGATTATGTGCAATTGTTTATCTTGTTTGCCATTATTACAGAGATGGTGGTTCCTCTCCTGGTGAGGTACACTTAGTACAAACTAATGCCAGATGAAGCAAATGCTACTCTGGCCAAGGCATTGTTTATACTCTGTGCTGAAGGCACAAAGTCCTAAGTCACTTCCTCTCTTAAACAGAGCATTGCACAGCCTCTGGGCCTTGCTAAGACTGTTTACCTTATAGCCTAGGAGTATCAATATTTGAAAATTTCAGTCTTTTGTATTATATTTTCTTTTGACATTTTGTCTATCATTCCCGAGATCCCTGGTTCCTGCCCGTTTCTCCATGGCATGTATGGCTGTGAACATATTAGACCTAATAGAATCATAGAATAGTTTGGGTTGGAAGGGACCTTTAAAAGTCACCCCCTCTGCAGTGAGCAGGGACATCTTCAACTAGATCTGGTTGCTCAGAGCCCCGTCCAACCTGACCTTGAATGTTTCCAGGGATGAGGCATCTACCATCTCTCTGGGCAACCTGTTCCAGTGTTTCACCACACTCATTGTAACAAATTTGTTCCTTATATCTAATCTGAATCTACCCTTTTTTAGTTTGAAACCATTACCCCTTGTCCTGTTGCAACAGGCTCTGCTAAAAAGTCTATCCCCATCTTCCTTATAATCTGCCTTTAAGTATTGAAAGGTTGCACTAAGGTCTTGCCAGAGCCTTTTCTTCTCCGGGCTGAACAACCACCATTCTCTCGTGCTTTCCTCATAGGAGAGGTGTTCCATCCCTCTGATCATTGTTGTGTCCCTCCTCTGGACCTGATCCAATAGGTCCACATCTTTCCTCTACCGAGGACTCCAAAGCCGAACACAGTACTCCAGGTGGGGTCTCACCAGAATGGAGCAGAAGGGCAGAATCACCTCCCTCAACCTACTGGCCATGCTTCTTTTTATGCAGCCCAGGATAGGGTTGGCTTTCTGGGCTGCAAGTGCACATTGTTGGCTCATGTCCAGTGTTTCATCCACCAGTACTCCCAAGTCCTTCTCGGTAGGGATGCTTCCAATCCCTTCATCCCCCAGCCTGTATTGATACCAGAGGTTGCCCTGACCCAGGTGCAAGCACTTGGCATTGTTGAACCTCATGAGGTTTACGTGGGCCCACTTCTTAAGCTTTTCCAGGTCCCTCTGGACGGCATCCTGTCCCTCAGGCATGTCAACTGCACCACTCAGTTTGGTGGTGTCTGCAAAGTTGCTGAGGGTGCACTTGATTCCACTGTCTATGTCATTGATGAAGATATTAAACTGTACTGGTCCCAATACGAACCCCTGAGGGACACCACTCATCACTGATCTCCGTGCAGATATTGACCCATTGACCACTACTCTCTGGATGCAACCATCCAACCGATTCCTTATCTATCAAATAACAGGTTCCCTCTAATGGCCTCTTGTATGTCTCTCAACTGCTTTTTTGTGATTTTACCCAAATTTCCAAAGAAATTAAGAAAAAGTTCAAACTGTTGTTAGATAATTTCACATTTTGATGTAGGCATCATGAGGACAGCTAAGATCTTCTGAGAGATGTTGAGGCTGGAGTGAAAGAATGGGAGCACCTGGGACAAAGGATTCTTCCTACTCATGGGGTCCCACTTGCAGGAGAGGAATTCAGTCAGATAGTCTTTTCTCCTGAGTTATTCACAAGCAATGCCCAGTTTCTACCCATAAATTACTATTAAAAAATAGTAGCAAGAAAACATGGGAAGTTTTATCCCAAAAGGGCTCCGTGAGGCCAGTTAGGGATTTTATTACTCATTGTTTGCAGAAAGCATTCTGACATGTGACAGAATAAAACCAACATAGATCCTTACTCTGCAGTGCTTACTGTTTAAATAGACAAAAATGTGCAAGAAGGGTAAGAGAAGGGCTTGCAGTGAAACCTGAAGTAGTTGCATTGTTCCCTTCTAGCATTTAAAACTTTGTTAGTGCTCAGGTCTTGCATTTAGTTTCCAGCAGAATAAGACCCTCAGAGGCACACATAAACTCAGATGCATGCTATGTCTCAGCATAAGCTGAAGCTCTCCAGTACTTCATTTCAGTTCCAAAAGACTATAGTGCACTCACTGCTCTTCTTATAAACAAAAGGAAATGCAATATACAAACAAAGGACATTTTGACCGCATGGTACATTCTTACTTGTTCCCTCGGGCACTTATTCAAAGTGCCTATCCCTTTTCAGTGGAGTTCCAGCTGCTAAATAAATTATTAGATTTACCATTGTAATTTTTTTTGTGTAACTATGCTTTTTCACAGTGCATTAGTGTGAGCTAAAAATAATGGACATTTGTCACAGGCTATTCTTTGGCTACTGAAAAAATGTTTATTTGCGTAACAGATAGTGCATATCCCTATGTACGATGAGAAGAGGCTCTAAAGAAAGGTCACAAAAGTTGGTCTTCTCATCACTTGTCCAGAACTAAAAAATCTGACAGCAAGAAACTTCACTCTCTAGGCACAGCAGTGTGTATATGATTCTCTTACTATTTGTAGACTACGATTAGTTCTCACATACTTCATATTGGTACTTTTGGTTGTTTTCAAGTGAGATGATAGTTCTGATTCACCAAGTGCTGCCATTTGGACAGTCACATTGAAGTTGTCGTTAAGTGTAGTCCACTTGTATCCCTGGGGTTTGAGCCACTGCCTGGACAAGCCATGCTTTGCACAAGATCCCTGTATGCATCTGCTTCGGCAGGGACGGATTTGCTCCTCAGTTGTATTAGTGCAGTGCCTGGTTTGCCTCTACCAAGACACCCAATGCAGCTGGCAGTGCCTCATAGTACTCCCTGCCCTGGCTGTGTTCCGGTTCCCCCGATCCAGTCAGCTGTATGTGACAGTGCATGATCAGCTCTCAGACTTTTTGTTGTGTTAGATAATGTACTCCGATTCCAAGTATGCAGAGATTTGAAAATAAAGTAATTTGATTGTTTGAGTTATCACACTGCTTGAGCTTAAATCGGTACTTTTGTCAAGATGCAAAATTTTTGTCATGCTGTGCCTATTTTAGTTCTAATAGAAATATGATCAAGACAGAGGGAATTTATATGACAACACAGTGAAGCCTTCAGACATTTCTTTTACAGCAACAATGTGTTATATTGTACTTATACAAAGTACAGTTGTTCATTGCACTTTGGAAGAACATCATGAGATATAGTAGTTGAAAACACGAGACTTTTTTTTTATCCTATTTTTTTATGTAGTTAAGAAATTACCCCTAATTACTTTTAATAATTTTATTCTTTAGTATTGAATAAGATATCAAAGCTTAAATTATTTTCTTGTCAGATAGTAATCTGAGGCCTGCTTATATAAAAAGAATATAAAGCTCATACTAAACAAAACATGTGATGTTATAGTTTTCTTACTAAAGTTCAGCAACATTAGAGCATATTTTCTTTTCCCAAAGACCTTCTGTTACCACTTACTATTTTTCGGACCTTTTGTCTTCCAGCTTTAATTCTACCTTTCTGAAGTCTTCTTTTACCATTGCAATAAACTTGGACAGGGTGGTTAAGCAGTATCCCTGGGAAGGCTGAACACAGATTCCACTTTTTCTTAATTTGTGTTTTCTCTAATTCTGTATATGCAACTATTAAAGTAGCTGCAAGCTGATTATTCCTTTATTTTCCTAGTAAAGAAGTCACATGTTGTTCTATTAGTTGAACACATCCATATGGCCAGCAGATGCGCTTAAAAGGTATGTAATTAGTGGTGTGAATTCACCTCACTAGACAGTTCTTAAGTGATTTTTTTGGGGCTAGGGGTGCGCTGGCTGCCTGTTTGAAATCAGTGTAGGTTATGTGAAGCAGGTCACATTTGCTTGCAGTAAATTTGGTCTGGATAAACAGAAGTACTTCATTCAAATGTAAGTTTTGTTTATCATTTGACTATAATCTTCAAAACTTCCAGTACAACTTCTGCTTTAACCTTGATGAGCCCTGTATCATTTGACTCCAGGACTGAAGTTCTGTTTCATGGTATGTAAAAGGTCACTTAAAGTTGATTCTCTTTTTTGTCCCCAGTTCCACTGGTATTGCAAAATTAGATACAGGTATTAAATTTTGCTCAAAATTTTATTTTGGTGATTTAACCTATCAACAATGATGAAACCATCCCTTAACTTCACCTTGGTAAACTAAAACTTGCTTGACAAAGATAAAAAAGTACATATTAATCACCCACACCCCAAGATTCCACTAACATTTGTAGCTAGGACATCATTTATATTTGTTAAAAGCTATAGCCAAGCTTTTTTTTTTTTTTCTGCTTTTTTTTTCCTGCCTTACAGAAACAGCAGATATAATTTGCTCCTATTCACATTTACATTGTGTTTGAAATGTTTTAGGTTGTAGCCAACAAGTCAGAGTCCAGAGGTTTAGTGACAGAAATGTGTCCTTTTGCCATTACTTTTATTTTCCTTCATCTTAGATAATTTGCAATCTCTTTCTTGTTTCATTGATGCAAAATGTTGAGTAGAATCAGAAATAAGGCCCTTTCTCATGACTTGGAAGCCCAGTAGTTCATCTGCGTATTGCATGTAATGTTGATTTTGTCTCATCCTCATTCTTTCATTGAAATGTCAGTAGGTATCTGATCACATAAATACCTTGAAGAGTTCAGGCATGTATATATTGGTACTGACCTAACCAAAAAAATGCATAATATCCTATAAGTGACATCAGAACAGTTTTTCAGAGTTGTTCTCTGGGCTCATATTACTGCCGGTTGTTCTTGCAGAAACAGAGGCATTAGTTAGGACAAAATCACCACAAAACCTGGTGACTACCCTGACTTACAGTGTGCGTAAGTGTGAGTGTGTGTGTATGTGTGTGTGTAGGGAGTGGGGATTACATGGCTGCACAGCCTGCACCACTGCTTTCCATTTGGTTATTCTGGTTCTCCCTTTCACTTCCATCAATTGAGAGCTGAACCTGCCTTTCCCATATTTTTGCCCATGCTTGCTGTCAGCCTGGGAAGCCTATAATTATGCTGTTTACCCTTTAAATATTGTTACCACATTAACTTTCTTCCAGTTCTATGAAATTTCCTCAGCATTTCAGAAGTTGTTAGGAAACAAATTTAGTTATTAATATTGCTGTCTATCATTCCTTTCATTTATTTTTCTAATAACTCTTCAACCTGCCATTTAAAAGTAAAAGTTTGTGTTGCTGCTGTTTACTATCTTTTCCTATTATTGATTTATTGGAAAATATTTCAATGTTACATAATGGGAAAACACTGTTTAGGTTTTCCAAATATGTTCTGCTCTTCCACATTCTTTTAGAGAATTCTGTTTTTCACGTCTAGTAGTAAAGCAGTACTAGTATTTGCAATATCATTATCTCTGGTTAACTTAACATTCTTACTTTCCATGGCATATATATTTTTTCTTTATTCTAAGTTCTTAAATTATATAACTCTTTAGTTATACACTAACTGTTGTCAGCTTTTGTTTTTTCTCCATTTGCTTCATGTTTTAATGTGCTGCTTTCTAGTCTTCTAGACAGTAAGAAATTGGTTGGGGAGGCAGATAATGAGTAGATCTTTAGTGGTATGATTGAGATGGGTTGCCACAACTGTGACTGTGAAATTTGAAAGGGGGGAGTCTTTTTGTTCCAAGGATGTTTTTTGCAGGTGTACTGGGATTAAGTTAACTTTCTTCACAGCAGTGATGTTGTGCTGTGTTTTGGGTTTGTAGCTAAAACAATGTTGAAAATATGCCAATGTTTCAGCTATTGCTGAGCAGTGCTTGCACAGCATCAAGGCTGAGTCTCTTTCCCACTCTGCCCACAATCCCACTCCAGCAAAATAGGGTGGGGATAGGCAAGAATTTGGGAGGGGACACAGGACAGCTGACCCCAGCTGACCAAAGGGATACTCCATGCCATATGATGTCATGCTCCGCAATAAAACTGATAGAGCAAAAGGGTGGGATGAGGGTTGGCTTCGAAGCTGGCTATCAGAGGCAGAGACTCGCCAGGCATTGGTCTGCTTGTGGGACTTGGTGAGTGATTGCCTTAGCAGCACTTCTTTTTAATGCTCACTTATGACATTTTATTAATTATCCCTTTTTTCCTTCACTTATTAAACTATCCTTATCTCAGCCCACAAGTTTTCTCTCTTTTTCTCTTATTCTTTCCCCTGTGCCACTGGGGGAGGAGGCAGGGGGAGCATGCTAGCAGCTGTGTGGGTGCTTAACTGCTGGCCAGGGTCAACTCACAGCAGCGGGATGGAAGAAAAATACATTAGGAGCACAGTCCCCGAGTAATGGGGTTTCGAGGTTTGAGGGAATGAAGAAGTACTTTTTCCAAGCAGCAAGCCAGGGAAGAGGCATTTGTGCAACCACAGCTGAAAGGAGTGGGAGGACAGGCTGAGAGAGCTGGGACTGTTTAACCTTGAGAAGAGGAGACTCAAGGGAGAGGATCTTATCGATGTGCCTAAAAGCCTGATAGGAGGAGTGAAAATTAAGCCAGTCTTTTCCCAGTGTGCTATCCAGCGAAAGGACGAGAGGCAGTGGGCACAGACTGAAATACAGAAAGTTCCATTTAACTTAAAAATCCTTTCTCCTGTGAGGGTGGTTGAACATTGGAACAGGTGGCCCAGAGGGGCTGTGAAGTCTCCAGCCTTGGATATGCCTAAAACCCAACTGGACACAGCCCTGCTCTGAGCAGAGGGCTGGGCTAGAGGATCTCCAGAGGTCCCTTCCAGCCTCAGCTATGTTGTGATTCTGTGAAATTCCATCAGTGTTAAGTGACCCACAGTTCTGTGGATCAAGCAGCCAAGCGCATAGTTGTTATAGTTAACATGGGGTATCAGAGTGCTTTCTCAGATGAAGCTATAGCATTTTTTTTTCCTAATCTCCAGAATTACCTTTCAGTCCTGGATACACAGGATTTTATAATAAATTGCATCTTCTTTTTAGTTTTTTAATAGAGTCATTGCATGAGTCTTTTTAGTTTGGACCTGCAGCTTTTTCACTGACAAAAGTCGCACTTTTGCTTTGGCATAGAAAAGCAAAGAAACCTGTCTCTTGGTGCAGCTTCATTATTTTGGAACATGCTGTAGCTCGACTCATGTTCCTGCACCAGACAGAGGTGTCTGAGGCAACAGAATCTTGTAAGAGAACTTTCCAGTTACAGACTAATGTGCAGAAGGCTGATTCCTCATATTTTGAGTGTAAAATGACACCAGAAATCAGTACTGCAGTAAGACCTATATACAATTGGTTCAGTATTCACAGGTCTCTGCTGGAAACAGTGTAAAACAATAGCCTTTACACAAGTGCTGTTTTGTAGTAGGAGTGCTGGTAAAGTAGTTTCATTCACAAGTATCGAAACTAGCATTCAAGATGACTCACTGTCCTGATTCAACCTGCTTTTTAGGTTCAACTTACTGGTTTTACCGCCGGCTTTTCGCTTGCTGACAATTTTGTAGATAAGAGTTTGTTTATACTCTTCTGTTGCTGACAGTTCCTGTTTTTTAGTGAGTGGGCCTGAGTCTTGTCTACTTAGATTATTTGTTAAGTGTTGCTATTCAGGTATGTATTTATTCAACTGAATCTTGATTGGTTGATTTTAAAAAAAATGAATAGGAGTGCTCCAGCTTTTTTTTTTAATATACGAGTGAAATATTACATTTTTTTTGAAAAATAAGCTTCCTCTAAGAAAGCTATTGCAGTGTGAAATTTAGGGGAGGAGTATGGTGCGCTTATGCTTTTGGTTACTTTAATAGAGACGTAGATGATTTTCATTTGATTGACTTAGTGGCTTCAAAAACTTGTTCACTGATTTACTATTTGAAAAAATATTCATGAATGCTTTGTAGTTGTAGCATGGGTTTCCACCTGAGCTGAAGAGAACTTTGTTTTGGTGTGTAGGTGCATGAAGAGTGTGATTTCCTTTGTGGTAGGTGCTGCCTCCTCTGGGGATTCTCATTTGTTGAACAGAAGGAGACGGAGTCCTGCGAGCGTGGCAGCGCACACAGAGCTGTTGCATGAACAGGCAGTACTGTATGCTGTATTTTTGTAGTCTTTCATTGCACATGGTGATTTTTTGTCTCTGAATATTTTAGTTTTCTGTTCGCTGTTCAGATAGCTTGGGAAGGGGGGCCTACTGTTAAATATTGAACGTTGCATCTTTCTGCCTAGAATTGAGGGTCTCATCAGTTATTCCACCAAGGAATATAATGCGGTGACTATGTCAGGTACCTTCAATACAGTTATGTTTATTTACAAAAATATATAAAACTATATTCCTGTAAGTACCAAAGGGATTCACAAGTCTTCATCTTATGCTTGCTCTGGTAGTGTTGGTCTTTCAGAGCATGGCTCACCTAAAGACCCTTCCACATTCTTCAGTGGACCTCAGCCACGTTCCTCCGTACCTTGGTCTGAAGCAGCCAAATGTATATCCATGTTCTAAATTTGATGATCCGCTCCAATGGAGTTACCTGACTTCACAACAATACACCGAGGCTGTGTCCAGCAGCTTCAGGTTGGTTTTGCCTGTCTTGGGCACTGACCAGAACTAGTACATATTGCATTAAGACCCAGTGATAATGCAATGCTAAGAGCATCCTGTAAACATTTTCCTGGGATGTCAGCAATACCAGCACACGGGCACTAGGGACCACATCCCACATAAAAAGGCTTTGGTTGACAATTCGGATGAAATGCAATGTCAACAACTCTGTCAGGCTGCCCAGAGGCGTTTTGCCCGACACAGCGACAACACCGACTGTGTGTGCACCCCCAGAGACCCCTGCCATAGCCGCCTCCCATGTAAGCAAACGGGTACTGCCCTCCCTGCCCCCCCCCCCCGCCCCCCCCAACATGAGGGTTTTCCTAAGTCTTCCCCAGGGATCCGGCCGTTATTGCCAACCCTGTGCTTTTGCTTTGGGGTAATTCATCTCTAGATTTGGACCCGTGTTTTACGTATTTGTAATTTTCTACAGCTAATTAGTGCTGAAGTCCGAGCGGTGGGAATTGAGTGTTGCTCCGGCCTCGTTCACCTCCCCCGGCTGGATTAGCCCCCGCGGCTCGCAGGCCACCGTTTCCCAGGGCGGATCAAGACACCGGCGGGAATACCGCGCACGCCTCGGCCCTGGCTGGCAGGCTGCGGGGGAGGGACAGGCAGGGACAGGCAGGGACAGGCGCGGGCGCCGGGACCCTGCCGCAGCGGGCGCCGCCCGTTGCCGCCGCGGCTGCGGCACTGCCGGGGCCGGCGCGGCCGCGCTCCCCCCCCGGCGCTCGCCCGCGCCCGGGAGCGGAGCGGAGAGGAGAGGAGGGGCACCGCCACCGCCGCCGCCGCCGCCGCCGCCGCCGCAGCCGCTCCCTCCCCGCGGCGGCCGGGGGGCGGGACCCGCGGCAGCGCCAGCGCCGCTGTCAGCGCCCCAGGGGCTGGGGGGGCCCTGCCGGCCGCGGGCAGCTGCCGGCGCGCAGCGCAGCGCAGCGCAGGAGCGGAGCGGAGCGGAGCGGGGCCGCCCGCGGCTGAGAGCCGCACCGCGGCAGGCGCCGAGCCGCGCCGCAGCAGCACCGCGCCCGGTGAGTGGGGCGGCCCCGGCCCGGCGGCGCTGCGGGGGCCCGTGGCCGTGTGCCCCGGCGGGGCGGCGGCGGAGCTGCGCGGGGTAACGCGGGGCTCTGCCGCGGGCAGGGGGGCGGGGGGCTTTAACAGGTTGCGATGGGCGTGCGGGGCGGTTTGCGCGGCACCCGCGTTTGTGGCGGGGCCGTGGAGAGGAGCGGGCTGTGGGTGAGCGGTGTAGCCCCGCTGCTGCTGCACGCAGGGGCTGCTTGGGCTGTAAAGCGCCCCCCGGAGAGCTGCCTCTTCAGGGGGGTGTCCGGTAACTCCCGGTGTCCGGCAGCTGCCAAAGATTTCAGGACATACAGTTGTTTATCTCCAGCCCCATTCGGGCTTAAAGATGGTTCATACACATAAGGAAATGCTAAAACTTTCGCTCCCGTTAACGGAAAGGAGAACATAGAAGAGCTTTGGGCATCCCTGTGGCTCTAAAGGTGGTTTAATCTCCCCAGAGTGATATTTTTTTAGGCTGCTGGGCCAATGACCCTTGCTTTAAATCCCTTTATTCCTAAAGTTTTCAAAGGGCTGACACTTCCTTGTGGCAACTTTTTAACTCCCTATATGTGTTTTTTCTCCTTTTCATATGTAATTTATGCATAATGAGGCATTATTCATTTTTATTATTTATCAAACACGTCTGAATCTGCTGAGAGGTTCTGCTATTCTTTTGATTTAATGGGTACAGGATTCCTTGCAGGTTTGCAAATACAAAGCTGGTTATAGAGCGAAGTCATTTTGAAGTGACTACCTAAAGGGAGACATTGTTATTCAAACCATTTATAAGTTTGCAAAGTGATACTTAGAAGTCCAAGAAGATTGGCGTTTAGGTCTTTAGCTGTGATTTGGGTTTGATTTTATTGGTGTTTTTTTTGTTCTCCACCCCCCACACCTACCCCCCCACCCCCCCCCACCCCACCCCCCGGGCATCTGACATTTACACAGATCTGTACTGTTCAGTTTAGTACACTGTATCCTTCAAGGATTGTGCTGTAATAAACAAGCAATATAGCAATATTAATAGATACTCTTTTTTTCTTGTTTTCTTCCTACACCGTGTCCCTTGAATAATTCTGGTGTTCCACAACACAAAGGCTTTGTATCTTCACACATACAAAGTGGTTCAACAAGATGAAACAACTAATTGGTTGTGAATAAAAGAAAAAGAAATAAAATGGCAAACAACTGAAATGTTAACCATGCTCGGTTGCGTTTTTCCATAGCAGTACTTCATAAGTAGGCAAGTTTCAAAATACATTTTTTGTATTCATACAAAACAGTCTGTGCTCAGGGCACTCTGTTTTCTGGTTTTGAAAATATGCTTAATTATAGGGGTTACTCCCTGAAGTCAATGAAAAGATTTCCACAGACTTCCCTGACCTGCAAGGATTGATTCTAGCAACTTTCCCATCATGTTGTTCCTTCATATAAACAAGTTTCTGATGTTGCTTCCAGGAGGTGAGGCAGTAGGTGACGGCACTGAATTTACAGGCTTATTCCGTCCTTTTCCTATAAGGAAAAAGATTCAATTTAGGCTTAGCATGAATATTTGTGAAATCTGTGTTGTTATTTTTTGGAATGCAACTGGAAAGGCACTCTTGATTTTCACGTAGCCTGTCATGTTCTTACACACTGTATTTTCATGCCCCGTTATGGAGCTGTAATTTTAAAGAGATAGTATACAAATGTTTGAGACTAAAATTCCTGTGCTATAATGTATATATGATTGTTATTTTTACATTGGAATGGGCAGAAGTTCCAGGTTTTCTCTATCTGCATTTAACAGTATCTTTTGATTGAATTTTTCCTTGCTTGTCAAGCTTGAAGTGTTAAAATTATCACTGTTGAGAAGGTTACAGTGATTTTACTTTTGTAGTGTGCAGGTATCTCCTAAGCTGTGAGAATTCTGGGTATATATAACACTGTGCATTTGTGTCTTTACATACAGGCAAAGAACAGTTCTGCAGTATCTGAGGATGGATAAAGACTTCCGCTACTACTTCCAGCACCCGTGGTCTCGCTTAGTTGTGGCTTACTTAGTGATCTTCTTTAACTTCTTAATATTTGCTGAGGACCCAGTATCTCACAGTCAGACAGAAGCCAATGTTATTGTTGTTGGTAATTGTTTCTCCTTTGTAACAAATAAATACCCTGAAGGAGGAGGCTGGATATTTCTGAAGGTGTTTCTGTGGCTGCTTGCCATTCTCACAGGACTGATAGCTGGGAAATTTCTCTTCCATCAGCGCCTGTTTGGTAAGTTACCTGATGAACCTACTGACTTCCTGATAATGGCTTTTTGACTTCTTCTCTTAGCTTTCTGCTCATTGCAATTTTGTAACCTTTGCTTTTGTAAGCTTTGCTTCAACTGTTTAGAGCTGTATAGAACTCGGTACCTCAAAGCTTACATCACTGTGGAAATTAATGCCATGTCTACTTCTGTGAACATAATTTACAACAATTTCAGTCAAAAAAAGCTAAAAATAGTGAAAGTCAACATATTTAAAACACTTGAGAGGCCAGTGCTTTTCAATATTATGAAAACACTCCTTTGCATCTTCAAAACCAATTTTTGAATCTTACGTAGTTTTCTCAGCAGTTTGCAGGTAAGGCTTTGTTCCTTGGGGCAGCAAGACTACCTGTCACCAAAAGTCACGTAAGTGGAAGCAGAGGCTATTAGTATTAGCAGAGCTGTGCTGAAGAGCTCCCACGTGAAAACAGGAATTCTAGAGAAGCAGGACCTGTCTGTCTCTTAGTACAAGAGTGAGTCAGTGAAATAGAAAAGTAGGAAATGGAAAAAAAAAATGACAGTAAAGGCTTTCGTACACAAGATGTGACTAAACTGGGGAACTTGCTGCATGTGAGCTGACTGAAAGGAATGGAATGACCCCGAATTAAATTCTCAGACTGAGAATTTAGATGTAAACATACAGAGATATAAAAATACCTGTCGATGTCTTAACTGAGTCATGTAGTAGATGTAGAAAATGTTGCATCTGAGGGCTGAAGGCTGTCTCTAAATTTTAGACATAAGTAGAAATCATGGAGAAGATTACTTCACTCCTGCCAGCTGCGCTTTTTTTTTGAACAGCTGATTCTAGGTGTGTCATTGCTGGTCTAGGTGGACTAGTCCGGTATTCCTGTACTGGTAGGACTGCAGGATGGATGGTTACTGGAACACCTCGAAGCACATGAGCGATAGGCCATTTCCTTAGTCTGTCTTGTTCTATTAAGATAGAGAGAGAGCCACTATTGTTTCAATAAATCACATGTAAAGCTGTTATGTCAATGAATGAACTAGCAAAGCCACATTAAGAGACTTTTTTTTTCATACAGATTTCTCTTGAAGCACTTATTCTGAAAAATAGTTGAGCATCTTGATGGCTATTTGGTGGACATTTTACCATAATGTAATAGTAAATCTAAAATGTCCCCATAAAGACAACATTTTACCTTGATTCCTGGGCTCTGGAACAAGCACTGTCACAATAACGTTTTCAGTTCTGGCTTTCACAATCGAGGAATTTTTTGTTAAATTCAAGAAGGTTAGGGAAAAGTAATGAAGCTGATGATAAAATTGGAAAATAAGCTCTACAGTGAGAGTTTGAGAGGATAAAGGGAAGGTTAGTGGGTGACTTGCTCAAATTTGACTTGAAGGACAGAACCTTCAGTCCAGCAAATGTATTGCAAGGTCCAGTGCTTGGAAGTGGCAAATTGCCAGCACTTTTATTTTTTTATCTGAAAAGCTTGATAATCAGTGGAACAAGTTGTTATAGGATGTGACTTCATCAAGACGTGAGTATTTCTTTTGGGGAATATGTCCTAGTCTGACTACAGAGTAATTCTCTGTCTTCTGTCTAGGTGGGTTATTATGATAATTCCTTCGGGATTTATAAATGTATATCATAGATAGAACCTAGCTGAGCATAAATTTTAAAGTGGCTTGAATCAGCATTACTGCCAAAAGGAGAAGGTGTGCCCAGACTTCAGTGTCTGCTGCTTCATGCTTTTGCGCAGTTGCTCAGTGAAACAGGATAGGGAACTTACCCACATGAGCCCTACCCATCTTCTATTTCTGTGAGGATCATATCTCTGATCATACTGATGTCAGTGGCAGCACAAAGATGAGATCAGCATTGGGAGGAAACTAACAGGGACGAGGTTCCTACCTCTGATGGCAGTGCTGGTTTATGATGTTTCTGGTTATGGTCTGGGGGACCAGTATGGGTATAGGTACAATCCGATTTGAGGCCAGTTGCTGCACGTTAAGTTTTGTGGCAATTTGAGCCAATGTAGATCTGCCACAGTCCCACCCTCCTAACCCCAGCCACATTGTTTTGGTGCCTCCCTCGAGCCAGCACTGCTGTTAATGCGATGGAGCAGCGAGTCAGCTCAGGCAGCTCATCCCATGGAAAACCAGTTGCTTCTGCTGTCATCTAACAGCACCTCCGTGAACTGACGTGTTCGCTTGAGCGCCGGTGCTGATTCAACGGCTGAGGACTGTGCAGCCAAGATAGCCCGGGGTCACGGCAGCCCTACCTTGTGTTGGCTCGAGTGCCGTGGGACTGTGCCCACGCAGTGTGTCAGGGGAAATATGCTGTTGCTTGTGATACACCGCGAGCAGATGGCAGTCTGTGTGGCTGAGGAGCTGACTGTACTGCTGATTGATGTGGCCGTGCTAGCTGTAAACTAGCTGGTGTGGATAGCAATCACATAGATGACATGATGGTGGGGGTTTATGGCTTGAGTGTCTCTGGGTCTCTGGAAGCTTTGTACAGCCCGTGCTGAAACCTTTCCTGCCAGTCATTTACCACTCTTAATGTCTTCACTGCCTTTTGTTGAGATCCTCAATGAGCATGCCCTCTGGATCTTCTGGCATCAAGCACGTCGTGAATTCACCCCTTTATTGTTTTTAATTTCCCTTTTTAAGTAGCTGCTGCTGCTGTAAATTTTTTTTTCTATTTAATCTTCCCCCCCCCCCCCCATAATTACTTTGAACCATTCTATTTTTTAATCCTTGTTCATGTACTTATTTTTTCCCTGCTAAATTATGTTTGTAGAGGAAATTGTGTCTGGTTGTTTCTTGTGGTCTGTGTATTAACTTCTTGCAGTCAGGAAACCAAATAGCACCAGTCAATCTTTCCCCGTCAGATCTTGGCTCACAGTGTAGGCTGCAAATTGAAATTGAAAAGGATTAGTCTGCACATCCCACTTTAGATGGAAGAAGAGTGGCAAGGATTTTCTTTCTCTGTGCCCTTCCTGCTCTTTTGTCCCTTCTCTTCTGTATTTCTTGCTGCTGAGTTTGCATATGAACTAGAAAAATAGTGTAGATACTACAACTATGTTGTAATACAGTTTACTGTCTGTGACAGCCAGTGTCATCTGATAGCCGTGAATGTCATGAACTATAAAAATAATAGAAACAATTTCAGGCATCTTACGTTTCTAAAAGTGGAAGGAGAAGGGTGCTGGAAACATTATTTAGTCTTCATCTCTCTGAGTTTATAGAGAGATAATGGGCTAGGTAAACTACATGGCTGAGAAGTAGAGATCTCAACTAGAGGACATGTGGGATGTTTTCCACTGATAATATTCGTTGCAACCTTTGAACAGTTACCTCTTCAGGCACTCCTTCAAGATAGTGCTCTGGAATTAAAACAAGATTAGAAAACGGTTACATTTCTTGCCCTTCAGTCAAGAAATAACTTACTTCATGTGATAAACATCTCCCATGATAAATATTTCCAAGGAAAACAGCCTTTATCTAGTACATTCTTTATATCTTTACAGCATATGGTCAGAACAAATGGACTTTTAAAATTGTCTTTTGGCTGTTATCCACTATATTCTCTTGATTCATCACTAAGCATATCTTCTGTTTGGTTAGGTATTGTGTTCCGCCATGCTTTTTTTTTTTTTTTTTGCAAGGGAAAATGAATGGTCATAGATGAATGTTGGAAGCTTGGGGAAATAAAAAATAAAGATACATTCACTTGTTATTTTTTTTTGTTCTGCATGAGGGAGTTACTTGAGGCAGGGAAAAGTGGTAACTTCTTTGCATGTACTTAGAGATTTCTTGATTTATTTTCTGCTTTATTAAAAGCAGAAAAAGCTTACAAACTGACCCCATTTGATGACGCTATGCATTCAGAAAATGTATTCAAACCTTAAATTCCAACTTAAGATTAATTCCTGAATAAACTCTTGCACATTTTTCATATTGCTCTGAGTCACTGTCTGGAAATTAGCAGTGTTTAGTGTGTAGAAAATGTATGTTTTAATCTGCATCTTCTCAGTGTATGCACAGCTGCAGCACTCCATCCTCAGGCCCAAGTTCTGAGTTCAGTGGCAAGTTTTCTGGCCCAATGTTCAAACCGTGTGTTTTGCATCAATGTATATAAATATGGTCTATCATGTAAATTTAAAACAATGTTTAATTTTAATAGACTCTTAGCAGTATAAATGAATGGGAAGTATACCTGGAAAAATAATAACATTTTTTTCAGTCCAGCATCTTCGCTTTGGCTGTTTTCCATGTGTAGTAATCCCTAGTTTGTGCTGCGTATTAGACACATCAATTTTTAAAAACATACTTACTACAAAACATGCATGTGTCTACCTGCCCATTTTTCTGATGCTAAGTGATTCTAAAGACATACTAAAATCTGATTAAAAGCCTGTGATTGCAGAGACTGGATTTTATTGAATTGCCAATGAGTGTGCCTAGGTTTATATTTCTTAAGTTCCTTTCTAAATTATGTGGATGGAAAGTAAATATGTAATGTGTTATAAAAAATTATGGAAAACAAGATATATAGAACTAAAGCCGTATTTATTAAAATGGGAATCATCATAATACTGCAAACAAATTAGAACTGTTGAATAAATGTGCAGTTTGATGGATTGCCCTCTTAGAAATGTTCACAGTATGCAGTTTGTTTAGAATTAAATGATAATCTGAGCTTTGTAGACACTGGAGTGAATAAATACAGCAGTCATTATAGGAAATGTGTTGAGCTGTGGGTATACACCAATGTTGCAAATTTTTTAATGGACAGTAGTGCCATGTTGGGACCAATTTCATGATAGACAGTTTCAAACAAAACACCCACTGAGGACCTGTTGTCTGAAAGCATGACTCTTCTTGTCAAACATATTACCAGGAAGGCTCTAAAAGGGTGTTGCAAACCTCTTACAAACAGACTCTTGTGTCTGCCTTTATGCTGAAAGTTAAAGTGTGTATCAACTGAAGCAATGAATATATGCAGTTTGCAAGAGGAATTTAGGCAGAATGGGATTTAGTCAGGATGATAGTGCACTACTTAAGAAAAGAGGATGATAGTGCACTACTTAAGAAAAGTGAATCTGTTATGCAGGTGACAAACAGGATAAATTTGTACAATAGCACGTATGTGATTAATTAATATCCTGATATATTAGGGGCCAAGTTAGTATAAAATTTGGGCTGTGATATTGCTGCTAGTACTGCTGTGGCATATCACTTTCATAGTGGTGCTTGTGCAACAACTAATGAACCAAATGTGATCTGCTTTGCCAAAAAAAAAAAAAAAAAAAAAAAAAAAAGACACCCCCCCCCCCCCCCCCCCCCCCCCCCCCCCGTGATAACATTTTTGCATGGTTGTTTTTCAGCCAGATTGTTTCCTGTTCTTGTTTGGTAGTAGTTATATGAACAGTTGTGCCACCATCTGTAAGAACAAATGATGGGTGTATGGCAATACTTGCATAAAAATTCTAACCTGATTGATAGAACATATTTTTTGTTGTCAGCTCTGTATTTTACATTACAGTAAGATCTGTCACTTAATACTCAGCAACTTTGTTCATGTTTTTTCTTTTCCATTGATGACTTAATAGAAAGCAACTAATGTGATAACCGGTAAAAAAATACTGTCTTCAAGAGCTGGTTGAGTATGAATTTCAATGATGATAATCAAGTTAATGCTGTTGGAGGCATTCAAGGTCTACTGTGATTGCTTTACAGTCAATTCACCTCTTTTGTTTCCAGTAAAATGTTGAAGCAATACAATAAGATTATTTTGGTCCTACAAAATGTGTGCCAAGGGGACAATCTAAGTTTGCTAATAATAACGCGCAAATGACTGTGAGCAAGCATTTCTGAGAGCCAGAATCCTCAACAAAAAAAAAAAAAAACATAAAAAGGGAGAAGCTCACAGCCAGCCACTGAATGAGTGCAGGCTCATCAGATTCCAGCTCTGGCACATTGCCAGTAATTAAGATGTCAGTTTAAAATAAACTCTACATCATTCATGAGGGAGACCACAAGTGACCTTTCAAATATAAATGAAAAGCATGCAAGTGACCTCCTAATTTCTTCTTTTACTCTTGTTTTTTCAGCAGAGCCTTAACATCTTACTGCTTCCTCTCTTGAGGTTCGATGAGAAGACTGCCATCGAGTCTCCTCTTAGCGCTAGTTGTGGAATCAGTCTCATGCCGTGTTACCTTTCCGTAGTAAATTATAGACTTTAATTGGAGAGATACACGTAGTAGCTACAAAAAGATTATTCTGTCTTCAGTGAAAGCTTTGATTGTGCTGGAGGTGCATATCCCATTCCCCAAGCAGCAGCTTGAGACTGCGAGAAGAGCTACATGTGTCATTATCTGTAACGGGAAGGCTCTAGAGAGTATTTAGCATCCAGTGACTGAAAACTAAAAATAAGTTCATTGCTACTTCATATTGATGTATCATCTCTGTGTTTTGATCTTTTTGATGTGACTTTCAGACTTTTCTTCCCATTTGAGACTGGGAGTGGAGTTTGGAATGATGCCTGCCACTTACAGGAATAATATGTCTTTGTTCCTTGATTTCAGAAATAGAAGTGAGCTTATTCCTAGCAGAAGCAGCCCGATGGGCATAGTGCAGGGGCAAATTTCTTCTATCCTTATTCCATACAGTGAGGAGATGGAGAGGATGTGAGTGTGGGACATCACCTTGCCATGTGCCTGATGGTGAGCCCCGAGGAGAACGTGATCTCCTTGGTCATGCTGTGTCCCTTCAAAGGCTCCCTTAGGCTGTGAGAGTGACATGAAGGTCCTTCATGTACCAGACAGTATTTTTCTTTGTGTGATTGTGCTGGGACTCCAAGTCAGCCTGTGCGTCTGCTTTATAAAGTTATGTATTTCCTTTATGTTTTTTCTTTTCGTTCCAAATTGAAATAAACCCCAACATTCTGGGCTTTAAAACACTTTGAATACATTCTCAGAATCTGAGAACTACTTAGTAAATAGTAAGTGTGGCTTATGCATTTCTTACAGAAATCTTGAATACGGCAAAAAAAACCCCCATAATTGGAAATGTACTTACAAACCAGAGTGACTTTTGAGGAGGAAGGATCAGTAATTGTTCCCTACGAGACAGGTAGGACAGTAACAAAGTATTTCTAAATGTGATTCCTGAAACAGATGAGGCACATATCCTTATTTTAGATTGCTGGAAAACAGAGTTTTCTGCTTTCTTCTTCCTCTCTTTTCATCAGAAGAGGCACTATCGTGTTCCCCACTGAATAGCCCCTGCCAGGGGATGTAAGGGACAGCAGAAACCTTTCTGCTTTGAAGATTCACACTCTCCCAGGTGCCTTCCAGGGGCAGACTGGGCATCATGGTAGAGGCAGCAGCAGAGCCACAGAGCAAGGTGAACTGAGAGATGAACAGTAAGTACTGAGTAACTCATTGGAAGAAGCAATGATCACGTGAAGCATTTACAAACAAAGGACTTTCCATGCAAATTTTCTCAAAGCTTGGTTTGGATAAAGCATTACAATTTCCTTTGTTTTCTAAGTAAGGTGAGATGTTCTTACCTGTCTACCATGTTTCACTCCAGAGACAGCTGCATTTTAGCCCTAAGCAAGAGTCAGTTCCATCATCTATCACATGCCTACCTTTTAGGAATGCTGTAACATCTAACTCACAAATAGCCCTCAGTTGTTATTGCCCAAGCACCAGGATGTAATGGTTCCTTGGTGCTGTTGTGAAGGCCTCATTAGAACTGACTTTCACTTTGTGTAGTCATGCAGCAGCAGCATCTCTGCAGCACAGCCTTGGACCAGATGACTACATAGGTGTTTGGGAGCAAGACTCTTATTTTGAAATTTTCAAGTAAAAATGCTGATGGTAATTTAATGATGGTTATTATGGTATTGTAACGATGACAGTGATAATTAGAAAAATGCTGAGTGTTTTCCTATTTGGTATAAATATCCAAAAACATTTAACATGTTTAAAGTGGTGTCCTCCTTTAAGCTCAGCAAAGCAAGAATTTAAGATTTCTTAGATTATATATCCAAATAAAGCAGCATAAAATTTATTTACTAAGACATGAGTTAAAAATCACAAGCTACAACCATGTTTTCATGTTTTGCACATTGCCTTATCTGCATTGATAGATACATCTATCAATCACCTGGAATGATAAAAAAATTATCTTTAGCATATTAAATTTGTCCATTGAAGAAGTTATAGCAAAGTACCTGATTTAGATGTGATTATCAGCTATTTAGTATTATGATCTATAAGCTGTTAAAATATTACAAACTTTATAGGTTAAACCAGTGATGCTTCTGGCTCCATACCTGACAGTAGCCCGCTGTGGATGCTGAGGTAAAGGTATAGGAATAGGGTAGACTGTACTGGTAACTCCCAGAATAATTTCCCAGCCCCTTGCTATTTGTTAAGAATTCAAACAAAAATATGTCTATTTTTAGATGCCTTTGATAGTCATTGTGAAGACAAATTATAAACGTAGTTAGCAGTAGTCTTTATTCCAGCCTATCTGTTACTAAGAAGGAAATCCTTCTCAAATAAACTCATAAACCCCCAAATTTACCAACTCCATCCTCCTACTTCTGTTAAGTTACTGGGAAATTTGTTGGGTTTGGCTGTTTGTCTGAAGTCCAGAAAAAATAAAGTGGTTAAAACCAAACTTTTTGTTGAAAAGAGGCAGATTCTTCTGCTGAGGTCTTTCTGTCTTTTAAAATGCCTTGAATTCACCTTCCATCTGCAACACTTGGGTATGATCTTTCAAAGTGGACAGCTGCTTAGAGCTTTGTAGGCTCACTTATGCACATGTTAAATAATGTTTTCTATTTCTGGGACATGGATGCAATGTGTGTCTACTATGAAGCCATCTTTCATTTAAAACAAAGAAGAAACTAAAATTGTACAGTATTCAACCAAAGTCAAACATGCTAAAAAAATTATGAAAATGAGAATTATGGCAGGGAGAGAGTAAAGGGATGAGGCAGGATCAAGTAAAATATTCCTAGAGAGTTAGAACAGCAACAATATTCAATTTTGGTTTACTTGGGAAAAAGGGAAAAGGCCTAAAAATTGAGAGATCACAGCTTTAATTAATAAAACCCCACAAATATCCTAGCTGCCTTGCTAATCTGTGGTCATAGATGGAAGTGACAAAAATATGGATCTTAATTCACTCTTGGCAGTGTAATGAGCTGGAGGTATAGAAAGTGAAGGAGAAACTGAGATCTAGTATTTTATGTGGAGCTCCTGTGGAGTTCCTGACCTGGGGAATGCAGGGCTTAGCACAGCGTTCAATTTTGTATCACTTTCATATAGCAAATAAGAATGTAAAGTCTTTGCAAATAGTTTTTTCCATGCCTTCCTCTTTGCTTGATGTTCTTGGTACATACCAGCTTAGATTACTTTGAAGTAGTTTGGGGCCATGCACATCTCATGTGCCTCCTCTCTGTGGCAGCCAAAGGTGGAGGAATTTTTATCTAAATTGGAGGTCACTTCTGTATGACCTGTCTAAATTAAAGCAGTAAAACGCGAGTACTGCTCTCTTGGGGATATCTACAGATTTCCATCTCTTAGGCTACAGATAAAACCCCAAACTTTTCTTGAGACTGTGTTTCTGATTGCCATGCTAGTGGCACATACCAGAATGAACACAGGCATCAGTGGTCGTTTCAGAGCCAAGGTACACTGCAGCACTGCTGCCTGGGCAGGGTTGGCCTACAATGTACCTGAAAAACTCTTATCCTCAGCACTCTGCCAACTATAGAGAGCCAAAATGCTTTTCATCTCAAATGTTATGGTTTTGTCACACATTTGCTGCAAAACTCTCATTTGGTGTTGTGTCCTCTGGTGGTAATTCATAAACTTTTGTTCTTTTGTTTCCACTGATACTGTACAAGTTCCTCTCCATAGATCAGCTACTCCAGACAAGACTTCTCCCCTGGAACAGTTGCCCTATTTGCTGCAGAGCACAAGTTCTTCACTCATCTTCTCCTGTGGGTAGTGCCCTGGAAATCAGATTGATACCTGATACAGTTACAGTAGAAGACCAAAACTAAGAGTAGGAATTTACACGTTATTTACACAGGGGTGTATTCTATGTAAGTTTATATTAAATCCCTCTTTTTTATTTTAATACTTACAAACTTTATCCCTCAAGAAACATGCCATAAAGCCATCTTACACTCTTCTGTCTTGTTGAGCGAAGCAAGTTAAGCCTGTTCTAGCCATTTCCTTGGTGTGATGTATTATGGAAAGATGAAGTCCTTCAAAGACCACTACCTCAGAGAAGGAAGAGCAAGTGTATTACTAAGTATGTCAGTGTTACTTAGGTGTCTTTGGCACTATGAAAGGCACTATTGACTTTGCGGCTGAATAATTCATACGATTTGAAGTTGAACTCCTTTATAACTGGATGTCTAAAGGAGTCTCAGTGGATATTTTGTGACTATTGTGAATGCCTCAAGACAAGATTTATGGTTATTTTTTAATACATAAAAGATGTACTGAATGTTGCCTAATAAGATACTCCAAAAATAAACGCAACTTCAAAATGAGTGAAGACTTTTTTGACTCTGTTGAAGAGGTCTGAATTCCTTACTCGGAGAGGGAAAGGATCATCCTCTGAAAGAGCTGAAAATGTTCAGCAGCAAAACCAAGGAAGCATTCCATAATCACAAGGAAACAAGAAACATGTACTTTTCTGTGTCTGTGCCTTGTTAAGACACTAGTATCTCAGGGTGTAGGGTTCCTTTTTTGTCTGTTTGAAGGTTAAGATGCTGTGAATGGTCATACTGCACGTAAAGCATTCTGGACCTGAAAGCTGCATCATTGACATGTCTTATTATTTCTCTTTTTCTTAGATCCTGAACTATATAAATTATCATCCATCTAAGAGCGGACAGATACACTTTAGAGGTAGAATTCTTTTCCACAGTAGCATCACACTTCCCAGGGAATAGTCTTTTGCCATATTAACGTATAGAGGTGGGTAGAAGAGGCTTGCATCCAGAACAGTTCACCAGCACCTTTCTCTTTGATTATTTCAATTTTGATCATTCAGACCTGTTTGGTGAATCAAATTCTATTTGAATAGTCTCTAAGCTTAGTTAGCTTCCCTCTTGCATTGGCCCCTGCAAGGTTCTCCAGGGGAGGACTATACTGTGCTTGCTTCCTATGTGATACTGAAATTTGGGAAAGGCCACGTGCGTGTCTCCTTACCAGCAGGAAGCTTTTCCCTGAGGGCTGACCGTCGTTTTTAATGATTTAAACTGTTTGAATTGCATGGTGACTTTCTTACTTCACCCCCTCTCAGTGAAAATATCCTTTCTAGTGACTGTTGTCTGGGCTAAAAGAGCAGATGAAATCCAGGCTCTCAAAGTATGCCCAGACATTGTGTTCCTTGGTGGTCCCTTTCAGACTTTGGCCAAAGTTTACAGCTAAGAGTCAGAATCTCACCCTAGCTGGTCAGTCCATCCTCTTTTCCCCTTTTCTTACCAAAATCTTACCCAATCCCAGATGACACAAAACTTAAAACTCTTCAGATGTTGTGCAGGCTGAAGTTTTTTATTAGAAAAGCAATTATAAGATCGTTATAAAATATAAAAGCAATTATAAAATTATTATAAGAGCCATTTCAGCTCTCAGTTAAGGTTTTTATTGTATATGCAAAGAGCTTACAGAGGCAGCCTGTGTGTACCCAGGGGTTATCAGAGTGCCCTTCTGGGTATCAAACCAAATATTAACTTGTTTGAGGCTCGTACAAGATTGTGTATGAAATACGAATTATTGATCCTTGAATTTCCAGATGCAGTTTGATGTCCTGATACTGTTGGTGTGGAATTGATGTAGATCATATGCTTATGTTTGTAGGGTTGTCTTACAGCTTTTTTTGCTGTTGGATTCTCCTTCTGCCTTCAGACTTCAGACAAGCATGCAAATGTCTCCCTAGGTATGCATCCTGCCCTCAGTTACTCCAGGAACGGGTTTGGTGGACTTGGCAGTGTTAGGTTTACAGTTGGACTTGATCTTAAAAGTCTTTTCCAACCTAAATGATTCTATGAGTCTATGATTCCAAAACTTACAGAAACTGTTTATCTTTACAATATGCCAGCTCCGCCATGGTTTCCATGCCTCCAGCATTTCCTTCCAGCAAAACTGACTGGAGTCCTGCTCAGCTGGGGTTTGGATTTATCGAGAAAATGTGTGGTAACATCTGTTATTCTCATGCTGTGGTAATGGTTATAGCATCTGAGGTCCTGCTGTTGTATAACGGGGGTGGTTGTTGCAATTACAGTCTGTGTAAACAACTAGCCAGAACCACAGTTATCAGAGGAAAATTAGCTTTGAGAAGCAATTCAGACAGAAATAATTATCTTTCGACAGAGGAGCACCTTCTAGTGGTGTTGAATGAATATGGCAGCAGTCAGTTACCTTCTCTAAGCGAGGAGACATAAATGTGCTAGGCAAAGAATAGTAATGAGTACTTCTGTACACTTTTTATGATTATGTTGATAATTCACTTAAAAACAAAGGAAAACCCAAACCTGAGTAAAGAAAGCATATATATTTGGAAAAATTAAAACATTTTTCAATTACAGTACTCCCCCCCTGCCAACCTACTAGTTTACTAGATGTTTATGCGCTTACTGTGAAATGGTATTTTTATGTGTTCTACTGTGGAAGCTACCCACACTTTGGCTTCTTTTATTAATGAAAATTTGGGTTCATTATATACCTGATTTAGCACCGAAGGAAATTTGCTATGCAATTGTTATTTCGTCCATAGTTTCACAGATGGTTAACGCAGTTTCCCCATCCAGTGTATTTCTAGTAAAGATACATTTCTCAACATAATTTGCCATGGTTACTTTTACAAATAACATATAATAAAATTATTTAAAATTCAGTTTTTCAAAATAACTACTAAATAGAGTGGATATGGTGGTTTAGCTGATACTGTGGATTTCTGCTCTTTCAATTTGTATGTGGTAAATAATCCTTTCTGAACACCATTACATCGTGTACATAATACAAATGAATGATGTGCTATTTCTAGAAAGGCAAATTAGGATTAATGAGCAATGCTTAATATTGTGTCATTGCAGGAGATTTGTGCATTAGTGGAAGCTATCTGTACAAAACAGGTATTCATACTCAGATTTTCATGGGGTACCTCTGAATTTTGCAAGTGTGTGAAAAAAAAAGTCAAGTACAAAAAGTCCAATTTGCAAGTAGTTGAAAGAAGAAATAGCGATAATTCTGCTTTTAAATCCTGCAAATGTAATCCTGTGTTGTCAAAGTAGGGAACTTGATCTTTTTTTCCTGAAGACATTTTTCACCATTTGGAAACTTCAGCCCAAAGTTGAAGTAGGTCTTCCAAATGTGTTAACCAGTGACAGCTCATTCTGTATCAGTTGTTTTGGTTATGCCATGATGAAATAGATTTGTTGAAACAGCTGGTATTTTTGCCTCCTCTGTCCTATGGTAAAGGGACAGCAAAGGGGCCGTAAGACAACTGGGGGGCAATGTTAATGGAATTTTGTCGACTGCTTCTGTGACAGTGGGCACCGCATTCTGCAAAATATTGCAGGTGCCACACAGTCACTTCCTAGAAGTATGACTGCCTAACCCTAAGGCTGTTTTGAGTTCTGGTAGAACAGTAATCAGCTTTCCTATGTAAGATCTATGCAGCTTGCAGCACATACCAATACTTATACAGGACTTGATTAACTGATTGTATCCCTTTTTGCTGCTCAGTCAGGTGTCTGTCCGGATGCATACACAGCTGCTAGTTGAGAAGTATATAGCTTACGGAACAATAGTTTTCACCAAGTCTGAAAAAATGCACAGGTCTAAGCGCGTACCGCTGTATTTCACTGCAGGCTAGAGAGCTGTTTTGCTTGTGACTGGGATGTATTTCCTCTTGGTGCCACAACATCAGTTCTTCACTTTGTCTTGTGAATGGGAAACGCAAACACACCCTGTAACCCCCAGGTTCCTGTTTGTGCACTGTGGGGTTTAGTTACAGTGTCCAAAACAGACAGCATAGTTGCAAATATTTATTGAAGACAAGAAATAAAACAAAACCCATGCTTAATCTGTACATACTGAGATGAAATCAGTGTCTCTGGTCAGGATTTCTTTTTTTCTGCATACTTTATGCCTCTGATTAGAACTAGAGAAAGGGAACCTGGTGCATGGGAGCGCTCATCCACTCAGGGGGTCTAGACAGAAAATAGTGTATGTTGTTCTTGACCAGGAATTAAAATGATCATTATTTCACTTCCTTTGAGACACGATTTATTTTGTTAGAACACCTGCTATCTCCTGTATTTGACTGATCAAGTGACTACTTTTTTGCCCTGAGGAAATGTAAATCTCTTTTTTCCCTCTGCCAGTCTTTGATGGCTCAGCATGCATGCTTAGCAGTGACCCTTGCATTCCCTGCATTGAGTCCCAGAGACAGCATTGCTTGCCTTAGTCCCATAGAAAATCTCTGGCAAAGCTGGTGGTCAAATCTAAATCTCTTTTGAGTTCCAGTTCAGCACTGGGGTTAGCTGTGGGTGGCTGCTTTCGGTCAGTCTCCACTTTATGTGTTTGACAGAAAGGGGCTTTGCTCATTCAAATCAGGCTAAAGGTTTATTGTGCATATTTGCTATTATTTAAACATAGTAAACTATTTACGGATAAACATATTCATCTATGTTTATATTTTTATACGTTTACATTACAATCAGGTTTGCAATTTACCGTGCCACAATACTGCATTTTGGACTACTTACTAGAATGAACATTTGTAAACCTGTAGATGCTCCTAGATGGATAATGACAAAATCTGCTTTGTTTTCTGACTCAAAAATGCTTTCTGAATGTTTATTTTAAAAGGCTGTGTGGTAGATAGATTGTAAGGAACTCTATTTACTGTTAGAAATAATCTTGTGAGTCAGTTTCACTGTCGTTTCAGGAGAAAAAAACAAACAATATAGAAAAAATATTTTGACAAGTTATTGCAGAGTATCACTAAACTGGTAATGAAAAACAGAGATTAAAACAATGCCCTTCAGAGTTCAGCATTATATGGGATATAAATACTGCTATGTTTCTTTTACCTGCTGTGAAACTTGTTTTCCAACGAATTCAAAGAAGAAAAATGTAGTTTCTGTAAGCACTACATAAAAGATGCTGAGACATTGTAGCTCTAAATTTGAAAAAAGGAGGAGGACCATGAAATTGCTTGTGTAAGTCTGGCAGCTTTTTAAAAATGCTAAAAATTCTTAAAGGATAAAGAGTACAAAAGTATAATTAATACTTACATGCTCTCTAACCAACTTTTCTTTTGTTACGCAGTGGGGACATCTAAAGACAGAAGGTTTTTTCCACATTCATTTTATGTCCTGGGATACAGTCTCATAGAATTAAAAAAAATCTAAACCTCAAGAACAAATGCGTTAGCATTTTCTGTTGCTAACGCAAGGTTTTCAGATGCTTCCCTACTAAAAAATGTTCTAAAACATTATAGGAAATCAATATCTATTTTTACAAGTTTCCTTTTAACTACATCAGCACAATTGTCTAAACCTGAAGTAATAACATCAGTAAGAGTAAAGACTATAATTAAAATTGTATGTTAAATCTGTACAGTGGAAATTGACAGATGCAGAAAAATTCAGATTTAAGCCTGCCTACACCCTATAATTCTGGCATAGCTTTAAGTCTTCCCACATTATCTGCATTTTACAGTATTTTCTCAACAGCAGCTCAAGGTATTGCATCTAGGTAACAGTAAAAACATTAACGTAAAGAGGGAGATGTGGTGCCTGTATGAATCCCCTGCAACATTCGGTACAGCAGATGGCACTGACCGTTACCACCCTGCTCTTGGTTGCCTTTGGGTAATCCATTAAGAAAAGAAAATGTCAGCCCTTTCCTTGCAGCAGCAAAAGTCCATCTTCCTGTTCTTATTGAATGAGAAAAAGATGAATGTGCAGTCAGACAAGATCATAAAAGTTGACTGTGTATTCTTATGAAGATTTGTATTTAATTTTTTTTTTTCCTGTGAGAGACGGCAAGTGGTCTTTAAAGTCTATGTGGCATTTTAGAGGAAGGCAGGGTGCAGTACATTTCTCCTGCATTTGCTCACCTGCGGTTTCTAGTTCAGACCAGGCCCTTGAGACAACCGAAATCAGGTAAGAGAGGCTGCACAAGAATCCTGATGGAAAGACAGCTGGCTACTAATGTCGGTCTTCTGACCAGTGTTGGCTGGACTGGTGGGAAACTGGAGATCCTAGGTTCCCATTGCCCTAGAACATGATGTACTTTGCGAGGACATCACTTTTTTAGCTAGGTGAGTAGCTGAGACCTTGACTATTACATTTTGTGACATTAGGCTGCATTTTATCTTAGACTGCAAAAGCTGAGAGCTGATTAAGGTTCACCTTTCCCAGCTGGAGGAAGCCCCATCCATGCTGAGTCATGTGGAGAGGAAGGGACCGAGCTGCTAAGCGCTAAGTTGGGAGAAGGACTGAAAAGAGAGCTTGCGGGGTCACAGAGGGGGTAAGTCCCCGCACGGGGAGCAGCACATCCCATCACCTCTGGGTGTGGGCTCCAGGCACAGTGCAGGGAGACTTGGCAGCCCTGAGATGTGGATGTTTCTCTAAGGCAGGAGCACAGAAGCTACATTTCACTGCAAAGCGGATGGTGGACTTAGCCACATTGCCTGCCTCTGCCGTGGTTCCTCCAGGTGTAGAATCAGAATCTTGGCATATTTTTTCTTCTGCCTAAATTTGTCTTTCCACTGATGAAAGCAGTGTACAATGGTGAAGTATTTTTAACTGCCTTATGGGACTGTTTCTCATAGCTTTTTGCCAAGTGAGGTGTTTCTGAAGCATGGGAAAGAAAAACTTTGACATCAGAATACATTAATTTATGTATATTGAGAGAAACCCAAACTTTCAGGAACATTGGAAGAATTTCATTTAAAAAGGGTGAGCTCGTGTCTTAATAAGTGTAAAGATTTCAGGCCGTTTGTGAGACGGAAGTATTACAAAGGCAAATGGGGAACAGTGGATGCATAAAGATGGCTTTCCTTAGAAAGCAGCTTTGGGACATTTGTAGCAAAATTCAACTTAGAGGGGTTTGTTTTAATGAGTTTTGGTTATAAACCAGTCCTGAATTTACAGTAGTGAATGAGAAAGTTGTTTCTCTAACCACAGCTGATCACATAGATAAACAATCAAATCTTTCAGACCATGGTCTATTTTGTATTCATCTAGTATATGACAGAAATGTCCGTCACTATAGTATCTCAGAATCTGGGAATGATACGGCAGTGAAAGCTACACATATCTTGCAGTCAATTTTGTAAGCTAATACATCATTACAACATTCAATAATATTTTCAAACTCATTCTAATAGTTGGGCATTTAATTGGATACCATGTCCTCAGATTTAATCCAAACAATGATCTGTGAGAAACCAGTATTGCAGCATACTTGTCACAGTAGAGGATGCTGACTTTGGCTCTTACCTGTTTATTTTATTATTCACTTACTGTAGCAAAATGGAATAATTTTTTTTTAATTTTGTTTATGTCATTCTATCCAGAGACTATTATAATAAAACATTTTAGGAGCATGTATTTCCAGATAAAAATATGACCAAGTAAATACGAACAGGTGTCTTGTGCCTTTTAACTCTGATTTTGTAGAAAACCTTTGATTTCAGTCAGGAAAACATTAGCATTAGTTCAGCCTAGTTGAATGAAAATGCTTTTAAAAGGTGTGTTTAATTGATTATAGATCACTCATGAACAGGCAAACAAATGTTTAGAAGCCTTGTCAGCTACTAGGGTGTATTCACAGCTGAGTCCCATGAGGAACATGAATACCTTAGGGTAAGAGAGGGAAGGATTTTTCCCGAGTTTTGTGTCCTGAAGGTGATTTTTAAAGCTTACCCAGTGCCTTTAGACTCACCCCAGTGCAAGACATGTTGTGCGAGATGCCCAGGCAGGAGAACAGGCAGTAAGGGCACTGTAACACGTATATTTTTTGTAGGAATGCACCCATCTTGTTTTTTCCCTTCTGTTCTTCATTATTTGGGATGGGTTGGGAATAATCCTTTCAGAAGCATAAGGTGGTTGGTTTGCTTTTCCTTCTGCTTTTTCGTTTACATGTGCAAGTACCTTGGGACCTCTGTCGTAGATGGCTTTATCTATAGAAGATTAATGAGCTTTATAGGATTGTATGGACCCTGTAGGATTGCATCCAGCTACAGAAACAGAAACAGAGGCAAGGATTTACTTTTGTAACACAGTTTATACAATATTTTTCTTTCAGTGGGGCACAAAAAGGAGCAATGCAGAAAAATGGATTTCACTAGAGTTTCAAACAGTTTGTCCCTTATTCTGCAGGGGAGCCCTGAACAGTGAAAAGAGAGCTAGGACACCCCCCTTACTTAGTCCTACATAAGTGAACTAGAGGAGTCTCCAGCTTGCTCCTGCTTGTTCCCAGCAAAGAGTTTAGAGCAGGGCTACCATCCATGCTGCCTGTATCTCTTGCTCATATTCTTGAGGGTCAGGGAGGATCAAAGAATACCCAGCAGAAGTCAGTATCATCTTGATACATACTATTTTGTGGCAATTTTTATCTTCTGAGTTGGCTGAGATCTGTATTCTCCCCTGTGAAAGTGAGCCCCTGCCTGTTTGCTTCCCTGGTCCTTCCCTGGTCACTGGCACAGCACAGTAAGTGGCTCCTTAATACTCCCCCAGGGACATGGTGGCAGTTACTGGCATTGCTCCATCATGTGTGCCCTGGACCACGCAGCTCTTTGGTAGGGTGATGCTGACAAAAGCTTTTAATTTTGCATCTTTCTATGTGAGTATACTACATAGTTCAGTCACACTGAGAATATAAATGTCATTATTGTTCAGTTAAATGTGTTTTATGGTCCGATTACCTGACCAGAATGAAATTTCTCCCTAGCTTTGAGTCAGACTCTCACGTTGGCTTTAAAGCGTTTCCTTACTGTTGCTTTAGTGGTTTTTTTTTACACACTGAAACACAGGCAGAGAAACCCTAGACTTTGCTTGAGGATCTCTGCAATCTGCATTAATGCTGCTTGCGAAAGGCATTGCATATGAGTCGGAGAAGGGTTATCTGTGAAGCTTTTTAATCGTGTTCATCTTGAGCTCACTGGAGGCTTTCAACCCAATCTTTAATTGAAATTTTTTATTTTATATCTTATTATTCTTACCAGCTCTGGGTACTTGTGAGCACAGGCTGCATTCATAGGTGTTACAAAGGCAACACTTTCAGAGGAAACAATTCCAGTTTTTTCCAAAATCAAGAAGTGACTTTGATAATGTTTTTCAGAATTTCTTCTCAGTTGAATGCTTCTTTCCTCAGTAACAGCAACAGATCTTTCTAATGATACTTGCTTAATATGTAATAGCAACATCAACATCTGTATAGCAGATATTAAACACTGAGAATAAAATTACCTGAACAGAAAAACAACTGTTTTGCTATTTAAAATCTCTAGAAAATGTAGAGAAGTTGCTGCTGTAAGTCATTGTTGTCTCTCCTGGAAAAGCTCACATATTAGAAGTCCTGACAGATAAAACCTGAGAATCTGTGCTTCCCAGTGGTGTAAAGTTGTATTTTCTAGCCCAGGACTGCAGTGAGTTTTCATGTTTATTTTTCTGTCTGGCAAAGTGTATTTTGATTTCATATTGAATTTTACCCAGCCCAAACACAAGACAAATGAGCTTGCTGAAAAGCAATACTGAGGTGGAGAAAGGAGGGAGAAGCAGAGTATCTGTACCTTTAAAGATAGATTGAAAGATAAAAATGGCAAGTGTTTGTTTTTGGAAATAGCTTACTGTTTACAGTCTTGGGTGGTTGGGAGCAATAAACGCATTTAGCCTAGAGATTCACACTAATACCTGCTGCTCTATCTTTTTTCATGCTGAGAGCACCTTTGTCATTAAATGGCATTGACATAGTTTCTGTATCAGTCTGAGATGTAAGTGTGTATTATAGTAGGTAACTGCTGATGGGTGCCTATCCATGGATTGAAAAGCTCTCTCTCTTAAGGAAGCCAATGCATTGTTAATAACCCTGTCATGTTTTCAATGGACAATTCATGCATAAAAAGAAAGATGAATATTTTTCTTTTAAAATAAGGGAAATTATCAAGGGGAAAAGGCAGCACTTGCAATAAGGTGAGTACATTAACTCCCCGCACAGAATATAGCCGCGCAATAATGCTTCAGATCTTGTGAATTTGCTGGTGTATCCAAACACATGTAAAGTGTTTCAGATTATCAGGACCTGGTTCTTCATCACAGTTGCAGACAATTAAAACCCACATAGTTCTAAATATTATATATACATATATATTTACTCAGTACAATTGAAACATACAACGAGAGATATAGTGCCCATGTAGAATGGAATGATTTTCACATAGAGATATGTGAGGACCAAATTATATTAAAAGTATGGAAATTAAAGAAATAAAATACTGTACAAAGGATATTGAAAGTAACTTATTACTAGTAACTTCTGAAAATAAAGTTAACATACTCACTGATACATGGGCTTTTATAATTAACAAGGTAGTGTGTGGCACTTGGCCAGAAAGCAGGTCATCAGGTGGTTGATTATGGAACATGATTATTTTGCCCATACAATGTGTGGAAAGAACACGTATTTAATAACTTTTGAAGGTGGATGTTCTGATGACTATATGTTGTGCTGTTTTTATTAAAATGTACCTTAGATGGTCTTGAAACTGTGATGCTAAGACCCTAAATGAACAGGAGAAGAAGCAGTCCTGTGTAGCAGCATCTCTTATTCTTCCTGCAGCTCAGCCACCTCTGTATTTCAGAACTTTTCCTGTGCACATTTATTCCTGTTGATGAGTTCAGAGTTCATGGCAGAACCATACGCTTCTCTGAAGCAGGACACTTAAGAGAAACAGCTGTAATTGCCATGGATTTGAGGGACACCACCAGTGTGCCCTGCCTATTGGTTTGGAACCCTGCTGCCTGGGGAAGACTTAACAAAGCTCGGATCCATGCTTGTTTGCTTCTTGAGCAGATTCACTGTGGCTCTGATTATCCTCAGGGACTTTATCTTACTATTTATTGTTTGTTTTGTTTGTTTTGGGAAATGTGCTGCACTTACCCAGGTTAATGAGGTTCTGCTGGCAGTGTCAGTGGAACTCTAGTGCAAGCAGCATTAAAGTGAAGTACTTGCAGAAAGCCTCTCTGGAAATGCTCAAGAAGTTCAGCTGTAAGCATCATGATTATTATTAATTGCACAGTACAGTCACAGCAGCACTTACAAACATATGAAAGAATGATTAACAGAAACTATAAAAAGGCTTCTCAACACTGTGTGCTCTTAATCTTACTGTATTTTTCTGGGCAAGGCTTAAAGCAGCTACCTAGAACTTTTCTTCATTGTTCATTCCATGTTGCATGTATATACAGGTAACAAGTGCTATTTTGCAATAAGTTAAGGTATATTTATGACAAGAACATTTAAAATGCCAAATCTGTAAGCTGGGAGTTGCTAGTGGGTTTTTTTGCATTTTTATTCTGCATTGCTGTGTATTCTTGCTTATTGAAGAGATTGCTATGCAATACAGGAGACCAAATTCTAAACGGGTCTAATGACACAAAGCCAAATGGGCAGTGGGAGATGCAGGTCTTTGTAGACTGATGTTCAAGTCATTGTTCTTGGGGACAGAGTGCTGTCCCTTACCCTTCCTGTCAAACAACAGCAGCACTGGCATTTGGGGTGACATTTTATACTTTTAATACTTTGATAGAATGTCTTATTTGCTACTGTAAAAATGATTGGATCAAGGCAACTGTTGATGCTGCAGATGATCTCTGTAACTTTATAAATGGCACTTAATGTGCTTATGTTCCCACAGGGTGGTTGACAATTAATTCTGTAAGTCAGTATCACCATCATCATAACATGATAAGGTATGAAAGAAACAGCAAACACAATCATAGCAGCTGATATCAGTAACAGAGGTCTAACAAGTCTGTTCCTTCTTTGTTGACGTTTACTGAGTTGTATTAATGCTTTGAGAGTCAACATATAGCATGTAAAGATGACTGTGACTGGAATTAGGAATCTCAGTACTATCTTGGAGAGTGTGAATGGCACTGCAAATTGTAAAGGTCCTTCAGTGCCATCCAGGGAATCTATAAAGTCATGTTGTCTTCCATTTGCCACTGTGTAGTAGATCTCCGGCATCGATGCAATCACTATGAAGATCCATACACCAATGGTACAAAACACGGCCTTTCCTTTATCCCACCATGTTAATGAAGTGATAGGATGGACAGCACCTACATATCTGTCAAAACTGATGAGTGTCAGGAAATAGACACTTCCATAGATATTAATACTGAAAAATAGTCTTATGATCTGATAAAATGCTTGACTGGAATAGGCAGCTAACTTCTGGAGACTGTAATATACTGAAAAAGGTGCCATGAGAGTCCAAGTAAAGTCACACAGTGACAAATTAAAGAGAAATATGGTATTGGTAGTCCATGTCTTCATGCAGTACACATAATGTCGTAGTGCAAGTATATTGCCTAGAAATCCTACTAATAAAGTGAAAAGGCAAAGCAGAATCAGCAAATAACAGTACCACTCCAGCTTAGGATTTCTGTTGCAAATGAGAATAATGCATGTACCATTCATCATCTTTCCATGGAGCATGCCTGAAGGGAAAAGAGAAATGAACAGGTTTTAAAATAAAAATTGAATTAGATGCATTCAATTTAAAATTCAAAACTTTTACGTTAAATCCAGTATGTTTGAACTGGCAAAAGAATTCAGAATATGGTATGTACAAGCTCTTTTCTGTCTGTAAAAAATGTAAATTCCAAGTAGGTTAACACTTAAAGCTTACTCTAGAGCACCAGCACAGGCAGATCTTCATGAACTTTTATCCAAACTTTTACATTCCTTCCTCTCTAATGTTTAGTGTAATGTATGATAGATGAGAGAAAAAACCACACACCCTCAATCACAGCAGCATCCCCTTGCCCACTAATGTGTCTATCTTTGGAAGAAGCAGAGGAGAGGACAGGAGGACAGTAATTGCCCATGCTCATTCCATCCTTGTTTTGATCGCCAGCAGTATCCATACTGTGCCTAGAGACATGTGTAATGGGGGCAGCTGTGCAGTAGGGCTGTCACTGAGATCCAGAAGACAGCATCAGAACAAATCAGGATGAAATCCTGATTTTGGTGAAGGTCACCGCAACTTTTCCATCTAAAGTGCTGGACAAACTATTTCCCCCCCACCCCCTTGTTCTTTGGCCTTTGTCTGTAAATTAGTGTCCCAGGCCAAAAACGTGCTTGTGGTAGGGTTAGAGAGGGTTCATTTTGTCTCACTCTTTATGGCCAGGTTTGTATGAATGCCCATTATGGAATATCTGGTATATAGATCTGCAGCGTGTTTTTCAAAGCAAGGTTTTTGTGCTTGTAAAGTCTTACATTTAATCCCAATGATTTTGTACTCCTAATAAAAACAAAATAAAGACTGAAATATTCTGCCAGAATGAGCTGTCCCAACTGCAGTTTTTTATGTTTCTAGAACCTCTCTCCAAACGATACAGCAGATGCCAAACCGTTAGGTCTGTCCAAGTAGGAACTTCATGAGGGTCATCCAAATCACCATTTATAGATCAGGGTCCACTACAGTGCTTCATGGGATAAAGCTTTACTCACTACTTACACTTAGAATGGAAGAAAGGACTTTTTCAAAATGTTACTGACTCCTTGAAAAATTTTCAAACAGCTTTGACCATTAAGTTGATAGTAGTGGTTTTCTTGAACATAATGTTTTGCTTTCATGTCACCCTTAATACAATATGACTTTTCCAAAGGTATGTTCACAGATATATGTCAAATTATAACAAACACAAGCTACAGTGAAGACTGGCTAAATAGAGACTGCATTATCGTGCTTTGCAAATGTATAGTTCACCCTATAGTGAAATGACAAAAAGCTAGTTCAGAATGTACTCAATGAAATTAGGAAATGTGGTCGTATCTCTAGAAGCTCAGCAACAAAAGCAATCACATGACTTTCCAGAAAGTGAATATGGATAGAAAGCCATCTGTTGTACTCACAGGTGGGGAATGTTTGCTCTCTAAATGTATTTTGTTAAGTATTGCAGCAATGTACTTTAACCTGGGGTACCTGTACTCATTCTCTTTCGCTACTCTTCTCCATAGCCTTTGTGAATATAAAAAATGACACAGACTTTGTGCAATTTTTCTCTTCAGCTGAATTTTATAAGATATCCCTGTAAATTCTTTAAAATGTAGCCACCCTAATAAGTACAATACTGTTAAGTAGGATTTTCTTAAATATGTTCAATTAAAAGGGGTTTGAATATGTATAGGAAAGTTATCTTTTCCTACAGTCCTCTTGGCTAGAGGTCATGTGCTTTGAATGAAGTTGTATTTCCTACCTCTCTGCTTTCCTTTTCAATAATTACAAATGAAAGCACTGAACACTTGAATCCAAGTTGTGCAGGCAGTATACGTAAGCCCTAAATGGACTATGAAGAGCATGTCCATAGCTGCATGAGAGAATTGTAATGCCAGGTTCCGGATCTCCTCAGTCTCCTGGAAGAGGACTATAGGGAGGTCTGAATGGAGGTGGGCAGACAGCTGTGCTGCCTGCTCCAATGTGCTGTAAGTTGGCTGGATAAAGCCTGGTAGCCTTGTAACTGCGTCAGGGCAATTACAGACCTGAGCTAATAAATCCCCTATCCCCTTCATCACCTTCAGATTACTGGACTGCATGCAGGGTTGAACTGTATGAGTTTAATTATGTAGCTGGAGGGGCTGGAACTGCACAGCTGGGTAAAGTGCATTTGGAGCTTAGAGAGTCATTAGAAGATGTGTGTTTGTGTGGGCATTTCCTATGTGTCTACCTTGGGATTCATATTTGAATTTTCTGAAATATTCTTACCATCTCCTGTTAATTCTTTGTATTATAGTACAGCTTAGAGGCTGTAACCAAGACTAGATTCTTGAAACAGTGTGCTTTGCAATTGATGTGACTTCCAGGGTGGGCACAGGGGAACTGGTGCAGAGATAAAAAGAAACTTTCCTGAGGTAACATAATAAGCAAGAGAAGAACACAAGGAGTTTGGCCCTCAGGTCAGTGCTGTAACATTAATTTCTGGTCTTCCATCAGAAGAATTTGGAACTTGTACAATCAGGATCCAGTTTCACTGCATGTGGGAATACAGGCAGCACACCCTGCTATGTCCTGAGGCCATTGGAGCCACCCTGGTGTCCAGCAGATCCACATATGTGCTGTAATGATTTTCAGAAGTGACTTTTTTTTTTTTAATATCAGACAACAGCAAGTTTTCCGTCTACCATCTTAGCACCAACAGAATAACTGGAGCTACAGGATATGACTAGATCATCTTCACAGTTCAAGTTCAAAATTTTGCATCTGTCATTTAAGAAACCTTACTCTTTCTTAACATTGCTGTATTCAGTACTAGGTCCATGCAGTCTAAACAAAGCCAGCCAACACACATACGCACATCTCAGCAGTGGCAGAATGAGCAACAGCGCCGTGACATTATGCTGTGACAGACGAGGAGTTGCATATGTTGTTAGTGCTCACTAAGAACAGACTTCCCAGACTTTGATGAAAGTAGGTTTGGGTTTTCAAGGCTAAAAAATACTTCAGATTCATTGAGATTAGATTTTCAGCTGAACAGTTTCAGTCATTGATGGAGATGGCCATGAACATTAAATGGATAGAAAGAGCAATCACATGATGGAGCATCCAGAATTAAAGGACTACCTCTGATTTGTTGAAGGGCTTGATATTAAAGTGTTACACATATGCCTAGGAAAGGGTTGAAGTTTATGGGTACAACCACTCATAATTAAGACAAGAAAGCATGCTAAATTCATGGGTAAGAATTTTATTTTTTGCTTGTTTCTGCTTCTGCAGTCTAATGAATCCAACCCATCTTATGCACTGTGAATCTAAAGATGCTAGAAAAGTTCTAGTTTTTAAAAGAAGTGACCTGTTTGATTGACTTTTTGTGTCTCCCTTTTGGGCTGTCTCTTCTCCTGGACCTCAAAGAAATATGGCTTAGAGCTGTAACTCTCTGTCAATGAGTATCTACAAGCTCCTTTGTCGTTAACCCCGGCAGCATCTGCACGCTGTTACAGAAAGTCAACTGGGTTCCAGCTGATGAGCTGATTTACTGCCTGGTTTGTTGCAGGGGAACAAAAAGTTTCTACTACCCTGCGTTCCCCTTGTACCTGGGACGTGGCCTCCAAAGCCTTGGAGCAGGTAGAAGACCTTGTTTCACTAAAAAATTACTTTTTGAGGAAACTTCTTTTGGAGCTAAGAAACGCTGTGTCACTGTAGTTATTCATGTGGCATTTAACTTGTTCCATTAGGTTTTTATTTAAAAAATACCTAATTGTATGTATAAATCTATCCTAGGAACCATATTCTTCCCTGTCATACCTGTGGGGTCTTTTGACATTTTTAACAAAGTTTTAATAAGTGATTGATTTGGCCTCAAGTAAAAAAAAAAAAAAAAAGATTAGAGTTAACAGCTTATTTTATGTCATTTTATCCATCTCTACTCTCTTTGCCCCTTGCTCCTCTTTGCTTCCTGTTCTTTATAGTAGAAGCCCTAATTTTACACAAACTGTTTTATCTGTTGGGATTACTCTGAGAATTTAATTTGCCTGTTTGCAACTGTATTTTAATCTGGTACAAATCTGTTCCAGTTACCAGATAGGTTTTCCAAATTTCTGACTGTTCACACACTGATATATTTTTGTTCCATGTGCTTTCAAAGTGTCTGCTTTTAGCTCATTTCATCAAATTAATAAAGTGTAATAAAGGAAGTCCTAGGTTTTGTTATAAAAATACCAAGCATTATTTGCAATTTTTACTTTAACATCTTACTTGTTAGGTAATCATATTATGCATTCCCTTTTTACGTTCAGCTGAATTGATAAGAAGGGATATATAATGCAATATGAGTATTAAGTGGAGCATTAAATATATTTTAATTCAAGTGCATTTAGCATATTATACATACTAGTACAATGGGAACAATAAGTAATATACAGCAGCATTTGTATGCTGTTAGGTAAGTAGATTGTGCTAATATCCAATTCCTTTCTTTTTAATGACTCAATCGATACTGTGATTAAGCTACCTTTTCTTTCATTATAAAATGATGTTCATGTACTTACTTGAGAATTAATAAAGTCCTATATGGCAAAGATAAGCTACAGTAGAAGGACAGTTAAGGTGTAAGAATTTGCCTACCAAAGACAATATTTATGAAGAAGTACTTTAAAAAATATTAAATCTATAGAGTATGTGTATGCATTAATCAGTGTGTAATAGTTAATAGGTAAAAATATATCGCTTAGGAGAATACAGGTGTAATGAATACTTAATAAATCTTTCTCTTACCTGTTTTAGAAAGGTTGGAATTATCTATTTTACAGAAGTCTAGGTGCCAGTCTGTGCTTTTCCTCTGCATTAATCTGAACCTTCAAAAATCACAAGTGTATTTTGCGAGTACTGTATTTAATCCAAGGTGTTGGGTAATATTCTATATGCAATGGCAGCTCTTCAGAGAGCAGATACCAACTGCAAGGGAGATACCTTTTATCATTAAGCCCCTCCTCTCAGTAAGTCAGGATAAATTGCTATTGCCATAGCAGCCTCTGCTTGCTTTTTAGGGAAGGACAGACTTACTGCATATCCCCAGTCTAGCTAGGCCTGGGGCTGTCATTGTTTCCAACAGTGAAAAAGAAGAAACGTACAAATGCTTGAGGCATGTACATGTGTGTTTGCACTTTCTCTTTCTTCCCCCTTCTTCACTGCCAGAATCCTTGTTATTGCTGCCTTACTACTGAAATGGTCCATGGACCTGTGTTGCTCTTTCCCCATCGCAGAGCTTGGTCCAGCCCACCTACCTACCTATCAGTTTTCCTGCCTCACAGTTCCCACCTCATTCCAAAAGCTTAGCCCTGTCAGAGAACTCCCATCCTCCAACTCTGCTTAATCCGGAGCTCAAATCCTACCTACCACATCAGCCCTTAGCCCAGGTCTGCTCCAGGTCCTCCGGTCTTCCTTCCCCAGACATGCGTCTCCAGTCTTCAGCAGCACACACATCCTGGGATATTCCCGTTTAATTCCCTGAATGAACAGTTTACGTTCTTTACTAATTTCCCCTGCATAAGCTTCCCCGTGTGTCCAGCTGCAACTGGATTTTACAGTTCAACAACAGCTCCCAGAGATTGCCTCCATCCCAGACCATTCCGTCTGCTATATCACCTCTCTTGATACTTCCTGTCCAGCTCCTCATCTTCCTTCTCTTTTCCCTACTTTGACATCTCCTGGCACCTGACTGCACTGTCTCATCATTAGATGCTGTCCTTCACCTTACTGCTTGAATTATCAATTGTCTTCTCCTCTTGCCTTCTGCTGGGGCACTCTCTGCCTTGGAAAAGCAAATTCCCATCTCTTGCACTGGTGAGGTTTTCAATAATCCAACAGTTGAAGAACCCATTAAAAAAATCCACCTGGTTTTAGAAAAGAAAAATTCTATCTCGGAAAAATACAGACCATCTTAAACCCATCATAAAACAGCAATACTCTGATATTAGGGCATGCAAGTGTGACACTTGCTGTATCTACTGAAATCAGTCAAGGTAAAAGGAAAGTCGCTAGAGCACAAGAGTTGTGAACACTGAAGGAGGTCAGGATGTCAAAAAGAGTATGAACTACTGGATTGAGGTGCATGACACTCACCCAGATGAGAAAGATCTAGTATGGCTGAGCTTTAAGAAAGTGGTTGTTAGAAATTCTGGTAAGAACGGCTCAAGACTTGTAAAGATTCAGGAGAAAAAAACCTCCAGATGGTAAATAAACTGTGTGCCTCAAGAGTTTAGAGATGAAAGACAAAAGGGTGATAGGGTATTCTTGCAGAAGCAAGTATAGATACTATTACTAGATACTATTACGATGCTAAAAACTGATAGGTTGTTTATTTTAGGAAAGGAGAGGGCTGGACATGACAGAGATTCAGCAGAGGAAAAGAGGGATGAGAGTTGACGTGAAGAAGATCTGGAAATTGGGTAGAATGAAATTGTATGAGCAGGTGAAAAGGGTAAAGGGCTACAGCAAAACAGAGGTGAGAAACTCCTGTGCTTATGGTAATGGAGAAGGACAAAGAGAAGGTAAGAGGAGAAGACAGAGAAGCTAGTCCAAGGAAAAATACATTCCTGAAGGAAACATGACAAAAGTTTCACCTGTCACCAATGGTAAGAGTAAGCAGAACTTTTCAGGTGACAAGACATGCAACTGTTCTTTGGAAAAGGTATTCTCTGCAGAATAAAGTATAACACATCACATGATTGAAGTGCTTAGGTCTAAGAAAAACACACTGTATAAGATTCTACGCAGACTTATAATTTGATTTCCTAATGAAATTAGGGAAGTAAATAATGTATGTCAGGGGACATACTTTTACTTCAAATACTTAACACGAGAAAAGCTTTCTGAGACATGAAATGGAAAATGATGTATGACTCAGTAACCTTTTTTAAGCATTTGATATGAGTTATAATGGTCTGTAATCTTTCTCAGCATCGTTTAAAAATACTATTATTAGTAAGTTGTTGTTGCATTCTTTTCTTCTTTCCTTTGGACTTCATATTCAGTGTGTAACGTTTGAAAATAAAATACAGAAATGTGTGCATAAAGAACTGAGATTTTTCTTTATGTAGAAATAGTGAAAAAATACTAAGACTGCAGGATCTTACCTTGTAATACTGCAATGAGGCATTATAATTCAACATTTGATGAATATTAAATTAATAAACTGCTTGGTAGCTGATCAGTCTTTCTGATTACCTTAATAGTAAAAATGACCACTGTAGCAACTATATTGCCCTTAAATGTATTAAATATTATCTGTTGGTACAAAGCCCTTTTGAAATCAAGTCTGGGTTGTTAGGTGTTGTTCTTGCTGGGAGTCGAGCACTGAAAGAATATTTCTACACCTTTCCACCATCATTCACCCACTCCTATTTAGATTATTAATCCTGCAAGTAGATGGCCTTTGAAAAAGCAAGAACTGTTAAACCCAAGTATAAACTACAAAAAGTAGGGTGGGGAAGAATGTTGTTTTGCAGTAAGACTTTTGAGGGTGGGACAGTAATATCAATCTTGTTCTGCTAAACTTGTAGTATTACAGTTGTGAAATGGCAGGAACATTACCATGAGAAACAATCATAGCTCGAATACTCTAGGGAATTAGGGAATGTTTAGTTTCTGTGGTGCGATGACAGTATTTGATGTATATATCTGACTAGGAAATGAATAGTAATTACATCGTAAGTATGGCTGTAAGTTCTGTTCTCTTTCGTTATATGTTTTTTTGTTTCTTGGGGTTTTTTTGTGTGGGTTTTTTTAATTTTTTTTTTTTTTTTTTTGCTACCACCACTTACAGGCTTAATCAGTTTCTGCCCTTGTTGTGGTATAATCTAGAAAAAGTCTACATTGTAAGAAAGAATAATATTATTCTTCACCTTTGTGGATCAAGGACTTGAGCGTAAAGTGTAAATGATTTGTCTGTAATGTCACTGGAGGTCTCTGATATAATTTGAAACTCAGTCTAAGTCTCCTGGCATTTGCCTGGTGCATATCACACCGTTGGATGGGGTCATCCCAGCTGAGCAGTTCAGTAGGATTGGAATCTTAAGACTTTTTCAGTTTCCTATGTTAACATGTAATGACTGGCAGACAAGAACATGTGTCAGCCTTGTACTACATAACAAAATGGAGGAGCAATGAGATTGCACAGTATTGTTATCTCAGTCTTATGGAGGGGAGGGTTGATTATTTACTTATTACTAATAATGTATTTTTGTGTACTTTTGGGCTTAAGAGTAGTCTTTGACTTGAGGGATGACTTTTCCTCTGATACATGGTGTTTCTGTCTAGTCCAGGCAATTTCATCCTCAACTGGTCCTGCAGCTACCTTCTCAGAAAAGCAAATAATCTCTTTTTCTCATGAGGCCAAATGACCCAAATCCCCAATTCCATTCCATGTCTGTGTTTTTCACAAGCTAGACAAACACATGATATTTGACCTGATGCTGTCTGTAGTCAGTGGAAAGAGACAGGCAACTGTTAATGACTCTTGTTACTGATCAAGAAATAGCTGGCATCAAATAATAGATAACACATAGCCTGAGCTACTTATGAAACTTCAAAATTTATAAATAGGCACGTTTCTCAAAGCATTGCTCAAATGCCACTAGAAAGTGGCTCTTGCCTTGAGGTCTAGACTAATTCCATGACATCTTCCCTGCTGTGGAATTGGTAAATAATCAACTCTCCTCTCAATAAGACTGAAATAACAATACTGTGTGGAGTGTAGGCTGTAACAGTTTCTAGAAAATGTGATGGTTAAGGCAGTTGCCCTTCCAATCCATCGCTCCTTCCCATTTTTGCACAGATGTGCAGCACTACTGTTCATTGAGCTTCAAAGTCAGCAGGCTGAAATGAAAGAAAACAAAAAGGTAATTTTCTTTTTTTCTAGATGGGTCAGTTGTCCACTCTTGTTCACTTGCGCATGGCTGCAGAGCTTGCTGTGCCACCACGAGAGCAGAGCGAGTAGAGATATTAATGGCTGAAACTGGGAACCACAGAAAGCTGCTTACTCAGCATGTAGAATCACATGTAGTTTATGTAAAGCCACAGCCACATTTTGAGTGGGTACCACAGATGTGATGTGGACTCCTTCAGACCTCATCAGTGATTCTGACTGTAAGAGCCCAAACCACTTTTTCATGTTTGTGGGAAACAACCTTGTAATTTTGTAGCAATAATGTCTGTTCATGCTGAATTACAGAAGAGTAGTTTGGGTGCATGATACTAGATCTGCTTTCCTCATACACAGTGGAATAATTAGATATAAGAAGAAACACAGTTTTAGTACTCTATTTTGGTTTTGTTATCATGTAAACATGTATTTCGTGACTGACTAAAACATGCTTTCTCATAATATTCATACTACAGGTCAGTTGCTCCGTCTGAAAATGTTTCGAGAGGACCATGGGTCTTGGATGACGATGTTCTTCAGTACCATCCTCTTCCTCTTCATTTTTTCTCACATTTATAATCTGTTCCTCATTATGGCAGGGAATATGAGGTACGTTACAGAGTTTCTTTCTGTCTCTTTTGCTCTAGAATATATTCTACCAGAAACTCTTTTTTTTTTTTTTTTTCATATTATGCTGCTTTACAGTGAACAAGAGATTACCAAAATGTAAACATACTAGTATTCACTATCTTTTTTTACTCCTCTGCTTTCTGAATTTTGGTAGACTAGTAATTTAATTGGTTAATTAGCCAAGGGGATTAAAGTATCAGGTATAAAAAGTGGGGTCCTAGACTAATAATACCAACTATTACATCAGAGTAATAATGAACATGATATCTTTTCTATTATTATTTAAAACTGTAGCTCAAAAAAATCGGGTTTAAGTTAGGGCTGAGTGGTTTAGAAGTATAAGCATTACTGTTGTGCATACTGAGGAAATTCTGAGAAAGTTAAAAGATTGAAACATCCAAACTTGAGGAAGCTCGCACTCAAATATTAAGTGTGTAGTATAGTGCTACTTTGGTTATGTACAATAATATTTGCTGATTCAGTTTGTTAAAAATATGCTTAAAAATCTATTTTTTTCCCCCATAAGTTGCTTTGGCAGGGAAAAATTATGGTTGGCTAAGGGATGAATCTTTTTACGATGTCTGGATTTATTTTAAATGGAACTATTTATATTAATTTTCTGGCCTAAGAAGACTTGCTTTCTCCTATTATCTCAAAATTAGCACCACATTCACTTTTTTTATTTTCCTGAGGAAACCGACATTATTAGTCATCTAATATATACAAAATTAATTAATTTGGTAAAAATCACAGTCATGCTGTTTATGAAAGGCAAGATAGCATCTGAAGAATTTCTAGCAAGGAATAAGAAACCCAGTGTATATATGAATTGAAGAACAGTGCAAAAAGTTGAGTGACTTGTTCTTAGCAAATGTCAGAGCCATGCTGACAGAGTCCAGCTCTGGCGTGGTGTGTTGCAAATCTCAAGCCTGCTAGCAAAAAACCGCAGTGTATGAAGTCCTGTTAATGATGTCACATAAACCAAAAGGTGAGTAGGAAGCAGACTGGGTGTCACTGAATGAACATCAGTGTAGAGCAGCTGGGCTGATCGTGAGATTGTGACACAAAGACTAAATGTATTGATTTGAGCAAGGCAGGTAAAGCAGCAGAATCACCGAGTGTTTTAGGAAACAATCACAGTAATGACGTAAATATGAATAAGTTCCCAATAACAGGCAGAATAATTATCCCTGAAATGAGGAGGGTAGGAGCATTGCAGGTTTCTGGCTTCCCTGTTTACATAGTCGTACTATTATTATTATATTAGGATTTATGTATGATATTTCTAATGCTCCATAAACTATAACTAGCTGCCAGACAAAGCATTTAACGGTTTTGAAGCTTTGACTTACGCCTGGAAATCAGAATTCATTTGTCCTTGTCAACATTCCTGCTCCTTGTATCTGTTACAAGCTTCCATTAGCTGCACTGAAGAGACTGCACAGCAATCAGCATCCACGTTCATGGAAATAGGCACAACCCTAGTGCTAAAATACCTGGCATCAGTCCATCTGCCTGCTGGCTTCCTGAGGGGCGAAGCCTATCCTCTCCTGGAGCTTATGCTCCAGCCCTAGATTTGTTATAATTGTTTTGGGAAGCTGACCATGCTGTGCTCAAGGAATCACACTGCTTTTTTGAAAGTGGACTGAAGGCTTCTTACAGCTGTTTTGAGTGTCCATTCCAGCAAAAAGGCAGCAAGCGGATACAGAGCAAACAATTCTGGTCTCAAACTGTACAGCATAAACCATCAGTTAAACAGAGCCCTTGGCTCAGTCCTCTCAAAATTGAGGTAGAACAATGTGCAGTACTTTTGGAAAGAGGGTTTCTACAACAAACATCAAAGCCACCTACTTCATGTTGCCATAATAAAGTGTTTCAAGGAGTGGATTATTTTCTTCCTGAGTAAATGTAATCCATATGAAAGCTATTTGCTTCATGGTTTGTACTTCTGTGGAAAAGAATACTTCCGTCTACACCTTTTGCTACAGTGCTGTACTGAAATGACTGACACTGGAGAGACTGGCTTCCAGGATAAAGGTCAGAGTCTGCCTGCATGGAGGTTACAGTCTTTGTAGAGACAAGCTGACCTTCGTGCTTGTGGACTCCTATGAAACACAAGCACACAGAACACGCATCTTTCCAATACAAGGGCTATGAAAGCCTTACAATTACTGTCTACAAGACTGAGTGAAAAACATTTCTTTTTTTGCTTGTGTTTGCTCCTTGCCCTGTCTGTGATTCAGCCTGCCCTGTGTGCTGGCAGGGGAGTGATTCTGACAAGTTTCTTTATGTCAGATGTTTGGTGTCATCAATGAAAATCCCTTTGTGACTCACAAGCAGGAAAACTGCGTCTTGCATGTGCATGCCAGCATGGATGATCACAGCAGAAGCAATATCCTGTTCAGGACTCAGGAAACCTGTGCCAGGAGTGCTTTAAAGGTCTCTCATGTTGACATCTCTAAAAAAAAAAAAAAAAAAAAGAATAAGTATATTTTATAGTTGTCAAGATTTAGGTTATTTTAAAATATATTTTTAAAGACACTTCACCTGTGTCCTAGTGTGGCAGACCTAAAATTGTGAATGTGTCCCTTAGAAAAGGGTAGTGGTAGGGACTGTAGTTTTCTGGGAAGGGCAAAAGCTGAACAAATTGCTGGTGTTTGAATATATATTACATAGCTGTTTGCTGGGTGAATGTGTGACTATTTGAATTGAAAATTTTGTGACAGATTGAAATGCATTTTTTTAAATTTTAAGTCCCTGTTCTTTTTTTCAGTGACATTTCCTCTTAGGGATTTCACAGCTTATGGCACTGACCCACCATACATTAGGTCATTGCTCTTGTAGTCAGAGCTGAACATTTGGTGAGGAAAAGCTGTCAGAGAATGATCTGTGGCTATTATTTCTTACTGCTTCATCCCTGAAAACAGCAAGCAGAAGCCAAGCTGGGCACAGGCCAAGTTTGTGTAACTGTCTGAAGACCCAGCAGGGCTGAGGCACAGGCTTCAGGAATGAGGTGTTTGGTCCTTCTCTGCAAGAAGGATGTGGAATAGACAGGCTGAATGTGGAAATGATCCAGAGGTAGGAAAGGTTCAGCCATTTTTCAGACTTAGGTTTAGAGGACACCTGGGGAGCGTAGCAGGACGAGTCAGTCAGAAGAGAGCAGTGGCTGTTAGAAAACGGTCCTGGCCAAGGCTGCTGTGAGAATAACACAGGAAAACCTGTTCTTGTGAAAGTCAGAGTAACCTTAAGTAGTGCTTTATGCTCAAATAAGGAGAGAAGATTTGGAATAGTTTTAATACTTGGGGAACAGTAAAACCAGTTGTAGAGGGTCAGAAAACATATGTGATGCCAGAGGCTGAACTGTGCAGTGGGAACAAGACTGTTGAATTTCCTCTGCAGTTTGGTTTTTAAATGTTTGAAGTAGTGAGGAGAGCACTGCCGATTGCATCTTCTCAGTGGGTAAGTGTCTGTTAGCCAGTGATATGGTACATCGAGGAACTGATCTGACATGATGTGATGTACCATGGTCTGCTGTTCATGCTACGAGTCTTGTGGTGGTTTTGTGCTCACCAGCAGAAGCACAATGTCTATCACTTTGCGGTCCATCATGCTTGTGCACAGTGGCCCGTCATGCTTGTGCGCTATGTTGTCTGCATGAGCCCAGGCATCCTCGGAAAGAGGCTGGCTGCCATCTAAAGCGGCTCTCTGTGTCAAATCTGTCACTGTCACTTTGCCTGCTCTGCACTATTTTTTGCCCTCACATGGCTGAAAAAAATTCCTCCTTCCTTTATCCATCTTACAACAGCTGTGGGAGCCTGTTTGGAGGTCTTAATTCATACTCTGCTATTTCCATCAACACAGGCCTGCGTACAGTGAATAGAAGGGTTTTTTTTCTGTGGTTATAGAGAATAAGAAGATAGCAGCAGCTCTTTTGTGGTACTCTGCCTCTACTTTGCCAGGCTCCCTCAGAAATGTCTGTCAGCTCCTGTCACTTTATGGTAACATTTTCTTCGACCAGTGCTTGATGAGGGGGGACCTGAAGCATACCTGCTTGGAAGCCGAACCAGAGCATCGTCAGTGGCCACCAAGCGAGGCTGAGGGACGTGACCAGGAGAGGTGGTGATGAACAGCGGCTGCACCTAGTCACACAGTTAGGGCCACGAATGCACCTTGGGGTCCAAGCCCCTGCAGGGTGGCCGTCTGTCCGTGTGTCCGTCCCGGGATGCTCCTGCACAGCCGCTCGGGCAATGTTGTGCGCTACGGGCTGTGCCATGGAAAACGCCTTACTGGTGTTCATTCCTGGTGTGCGGTGGTGAGGCCCAGGTGGTGGCAGCAAAGGGCGCTTTTTAGTGCAGTAGAAGAAACCCAGTGGAAGTATGCAGGGATGCTTCCAGCAAACTTTTTCTCTGGATCTTTCTGTGCCACAAGAAAATTAACAGCCCTTAATTCATCGCGTCTTTCTTTGAAGGAATTCTAGGTCTGGAAGTGTCCAGGGACTGTCCAATGTTTTTGTCATTTATATTTTGCTTCTGTATGCATAATGTGCAAAGGTAAACAAAGCCAGTACGTACATATATTGAAGTTTTTCCAATTGATTGCTTTTAAATGGAGAATATATTGCCTAAAGGAAATCCATTCTCTCCTTCGGGAGCCTGTGTCAGCGAATAATGCTTTGATATTTAAAATTACAACAGGGTGATGTATTTTTCACATGACATCCAAAAATCAGAGTTGTGACTGCTTGTCTCACAATGTCAGCTGTCTTGTCTTTGGTGAAGTGATTTTCAGTTGACCAAAGGATGTTCAGGTGCATAATTATTTGACACTGAAAAGTGTCATTGAAATTGTACACTCAAACCATTTTCTATTTTGATGCTAATTGTCACATTACTATAGCAATAATAGAAGTTGTCAGGATTGCCGTCTTCGAATGCTGAATGTGTCAGGAGAGAGTTTGTTGTGAATTTATTACCTGTGCTGCCAAAGGGTTTCGGTTATTCATATAAAACCCTAGGAGAGAGTACATCTTTTTGGTGTACTTTTGTCTTCTCTTATTGCTCATTTCCTTCACAGAAGAAGTGTGAAATTACAACACAATTTACAGTAACAGCAGAAGTTCCTTAGGAATAAAAAAATAGTCCTTAAAATAATTTTAATTAAACTTCATTTTGAAGAGGACTCTGTTTAATTGATTTACTGAATTGGGCACTGATTACAATCTGCAGTTGACAAATACATACAAAGAGGGTTTGCATTTTGTTTAACAAGCTGAAACAAGTGAACAGCTGTATACATTTTTAATTTCTATTCATTGCATTACCCAAGTTAGTTACTGGGTTTTTTTTGCTTTTTTCCCCAATTACAGCTACATACAGATGATTTTGTCCCTGGAAGTGTGTATTTACTGAAAGATTTGTACCACATCTTATTCAGCATTCTGTGTTTTAGTTTATTTGATTACTTTTTAATGAGTCTGGGTTTATTCATCATTAGTATAATTTTTAGAGCAAGTTTTAGGGGCAAACAGGAACGTGTTTTCCTAACCACTGTTACTGTTCTACAGAACTACAAGGTCCACAGTGGATCTCTATTAGCCCTCCAGACTATCTTCATAGCTGTGTTTACCCAGCCATGTATTTCATGAGCTTTGTGTTGGTGTATCCTTTTTATAGATCTGTTTTACTTATGTATTTATGCCATAGTCATGCCATAAGGAAAATCCTAAATTGTTGGGGTATTTTTTTGTTTGTTTGTTTCAAGCTCTCAGCTAGAAAAAAGGACTTATTTTTTGTCAGTTGGCAAAGATAATTATGTTATATTGTGAGCTTGAGAAAGTGCAAACTTTTGTGAACTGCTGGAAGGAAAGGTTCCAAATCCTTAAGTCCTCTATGCCATTCTTAGAGACCTAATCCTTTACGGCCATCGTAGGAGTTGTTCCCAAACAGCATGTGGAAAACAGGGACTCCCTTAGAATACATAGAATAATAGAATGGTTTGGGTTGGAAAGGACCTTAAAGGTCGCCTAGTTCCAACCCCCTGCCATGGGCAAGGACACCTTCCACTAGACCAGGTTGCTCAAAGCCCCATCCAGCCTGGCCTTGAACACTTCCAGGGATGGGACATCCACAGCTTCTCTGGGCAACCTGTTCCAGTGCCTCACCACTCTCACAGTAAAGAATTTCTTCCCTATATCTAATCTAAATCTACCCTCTTTTAGTTTAAAGCCATTCCCCCTGTCCTATCGCTACATGCCCTTGTGAAAAGTCCCTCTCCAGCTTTCCTGTAGGTACTGGAAGGCTGCTGTAAGGTCTCCTTGGAGCCTTCTCACTCTCTCAGCCTGTCTTCAGAGGGGAGGTGCTCCAGCCCTCTGATCATCTTCATGGCCATCCTTTGGACTCATTCCAACAGGTCCATATCCTTATGTTGGTTCTAAACATATTTCTAAACATGTAGGTCCTAAACAGCTTAGACTGTGACAGACTTATGCTATGTAACTGTACATAGAGACAGAAAGTTTAATACAGTTTTAAGAATTATGGATGTAAAATATTGCTCCAAGAATGCAGAAGGCTTTAGTCTTTAACTGGTCTTCACGTGAGGCTTTTTTTTTTTTTTTGGCAGGTTGTCATTCCAGCTAGGATCCTAAGGCACAGGTGTCTAGTGAGATCACATCAGCAAAATAAACCATGTTCCCAAGTCACTGTGATTGAAGAGTCTTTTGAGCCAACACTAGTACTTGAAAACTAAAGTTTACTTAAAAATTTCCAAGTTAGTTCAAGGAGTTTCAACCTTTACAGCTAAATGTACTCAGTCATAACACCTGGTGAAAAAGTACCTCAGTTCCATGTGCTAAATCTGCCATATTGCTTCTGTCTTCTGTAAAGCAAACTTCAGCAAGCCTCTCCTCCTAAGCCAGGAAATGGCAAATCAAAGGAAATTATTAGTTTGGGTGTAATTAGAAGATGATGATTCTGAAGTCCCAACCCCCTTAAAGACTAAGAATTTCATTACCAAAACCACACTCCGTGTCCAGACAGAGGAGAAAGTAAGTCTTGCACATCACAGAACAACCAGCATAGAATCGTCATAGATCCCAGGGTGGATGGATGTAGACAGGATACCAAAGAGCTCCTGTATCCATAAAGACATCCCAGGAGTACATTGTGGTCAGCAGGATCAAAGTCTGCCAAAAAACCTGTGGCACAGTTGGAGCTCTGTTATTATGAACTATCCATAATACAGGTTGATCAGTTTGAGAGTAATGTTAATCACTTTGATAGAATGACTTAAATTAATAGGATTTTGTGGAGAAAGCCAGATTGCAAGGAAAAAAATAAAGTTACCCAAGCCAAACCACTTTCCTGTAAACTCTTTTGAGTAGCTTAGTAGCAAAGGCCAAACCATAGAGATTCAAGTGACACAAATCAGTTCTGGCAGGAGCTCTTTGTCAAGACATAGGCAGAGGACCCAGCTTGGGAGTTGGGTACGTGTCATATGTACCACCTGAATTGGTCTCAGGTACCTGCGTTTAGGTAAGAACTATAGTTGTAGCAATGTTGTAAAATCCCCTTCCTCTAAGAGCTTTTTTTCCTATTGCTAAAATTAATCACTGGTTTTAGGAAGGTTGTCACTGATCAGAGATGCCAGATGGAAGAACTGTGAATGCTGAACACAGCCAGATCTGTTAGCTCAGAACAGCAAATGCTGGAGGCTGCGATGGGAAAAGCATGTGAGACAAAGGCATGCCCAGCACCAAAGGGGTTGCATTCAAGCCCTGGGTTGGACAGAGTACATAAGTAGCTGTCCTGTGGCATTGCCATGGTGACACTGATGTGACTTTGGGAATGTCTTAGGGCTGCACAGACTGATTCCCCTTTCCTCCTTTCAAATAAGTATCCTTTCTAGTGCTAGGGATAACTGACTAGATAAATTGATCATGACACAATATAGTTAAACATTATGCAAAGGTTAATTTATGAAGCTGCTACATATTTTGTATTTGCTTTTTATTATTTTTTTAATTCCACTATTTAAAATATTCAAAATGTCAATTAATATGTTTGTATTAATATGAAACTGTATACATAAGAGTTCACAAAGGAACTTGTTCATTTTTTGATGGTACAGTAAAGTTGGCCATTTTTGAACTGTTCCTGTTCACATCACAAATACAATAACATGGCAGATTTTTCCTCTGCCCATACTGTGGGTGCTCAGTGACATCTTTTTTCTTTTCTGAAGGCACAGGTAATGGCTACAACATCACTTTTTTATTTCATACCACTCTGGATTGAATGGACATGCAGATGCTGAGAGCATTTTCCCTTAGTCACACTATGACACTGTCAGTGTGGCTTTGTCCATTAGGATTATATGAAAATACTCTGCTCCATCAGCCCTCTTGCCACTTCAGGAGCCATAGCATTGCTACTGCCTATGCGTCTTGTTTTCTTTGCCCATAACACACATGAGTTGAGTCTCCTGAAGAGTTAAAAATGCTTTTCTCTAACGAGACTGTTGAGTTCCAATGAGAAAAATAACCTAGGCTGAAGTTAGTGGGTTACTCTGTGTTTGCAGCTCATGATGTGAGGCCATATGTGTACGGCTGATCACGATGTAGGAGGCTGGAAGTCCAAAGGCGCCTCCTGAGGCCTCTTAGGCTGTAGGTCTGTCAGGATGATCTGGGTAGAGTGCAGTATCTGCTTGTATAGGAAATCAGGTCCTCAGGTCATCTCTTCTCACCATGAACTAGGAAATCTGTAAAGCTGTAATCTGGACTACTCAGAGGTTTTTCTTTTGCTGGGGTGAAGCTAGGAGTGGGGCTTACCTTCTGCAAGGCGGTCTGAGGGGAACTGCTACTGGTCTCCTTTAGATGAGGAGCTGGTCCATTACTGTCTGTCTTTCTCCCCTTTGCTTTTAGCTCATGGGAGGACATTCAGATAAACACAAAGATTTAATAAACAGAAATTTAATAATAAGCATTTCCATAAAAAGCAGCTTTTTTACAAGGAAAATGCTTCCTGGCACTTTTCATCCTTTTTTTTTTTGTTTTGGCTGAAGAACCTGAAGATGCCAAGTACCTGGAATGGGAAAGCCTGTAGCACAGCTGCTACCCTAGTGAAACATTTGCTTACTTTTGGTACTGCTGTTGTATTCTTTTTTTAGCATCTTAACAGAACTGGGGACCGGAGACCCCACCTGTCCCTAGCATCTCTGCCAGTAAGGAGGTGGGTGGTAGCAGCAGGTACCAGCAGGTGGGTAGGCAGCCCATTCCCCAGCCTTGTTAGGCTGCCGCACCGGAGGGTGCAGTGGTGATTGAGACTACTGAACATGAAAGCCATGGCAAAGAAGAAAAAGAATTGGGAAGTGCAGGAAGAAATTTTGTAGGCACTCTCTTTCCTCTGGTAGCAGCAGCAGCAGCCGCAGCCGATGTGACTCAGACAAATTTGGCCGATGATGTGCTTTCAGCACCCACAAGGTTGCACCTAGGGTAATCATCTCTTGCAGCCCTTCTGATAGCCCTGGGTCCATTTAATGCCTTACATCTGGATGTGACTCCTTGTGTGAATGAAATTGAGCACTTGAGGTAGTCATTGCCAGAGGATGGCTCTAATGCTGGTGGCTAAACTGCTCTTGCTAGAGAGGGAAACCTGATTTATCTGGTTTATTCATCATTTAGTAGCACAAGAGGAAACAGAAGAAAATGGAAGACCAGGTTTACTTTCAGAGAAAATATGACTTGAGCTTATTTAGCATTTATGATTGCAGTCCCCCTGCAAATGCGTTTGTAAAACATATTTTATTGTCATCTCAAAAAATAACTGCACTGACATTTTTATAGAAATGTCTGAGTTTATAAAGTCATAATACATGTCTCCCCTTTGCTTTGTCCAGTCATCCTGGACATACAACTGTAGCAAAAGTAAGTTGTCCATGTAAGAAATATTTACCTGTATTTTTCAGCAACTGCATGTGTTCTAGGCCTGTTTAATCTGTAAGTGCGATGTAAATGAAACTGTGCACTGATGATTAATCTGCGGGACTGCTGCAGTTTTTTAAAAACAGTGTATCTGGCTCATATGTGACACCAGTTTATTAATATGTTCATACCTCTACAAATCAGCAGATTAAGAGATGTGCTTGTACATGTGAACTTTTAAATGTTTCATTCCACTTAAACATTGACTCCTTTCTTCTAATCTAGAAGTTCTGTATTTTTGATCAAAATGTTATGATTTTTTTCACCCAAACTCGAGTTTTAACATTTTGGCTGTGAAATGGAAGCTGTGAACAGGTTTTGAGTTTTTAGAGAAAACAGGTACATGCCAGTAAAATAAAAACGGTTGAAAATCTACTTGTTTGATAGATATCTTTTGATCTTCTTGGATGCCATAGAGAAGTTTGAAATATTCTGTCTGCCAAACAGTAAAGGGCACAAATTAAGATGGTAGAGCAATAGGGTATCTCATTCTTGTTACTTGCATTATTTTTATTGATATTGACCTGAGAGAATCTAAAATGAAACTAGCAGTATTTTTGCTATTGATTTGGACTTGAATGCTTAGTCTTCTCTAAGCAATACTCATCATATGGAGAAATCTTCATCTCTAGTCCTCCAACAGGAAAAAAGGCAGCAAATTTGGGGATGGAGGAGAAACTTTCATGATTTGATAAAGGAAATTTAGTCTACAAAAAATTCTGAGGAAGTTAAAGGCTTTCTTGCTTTATTTAATGTCTTTTTTTCAGTTGATTACTCAGATACTTCTGTCTGTGAGTCTTTGTGCCAAGCCTTGAGTTCTTTAGACAGAATATCCAGTGGATGATCCAGGATTTTTACTTGGTAATAGCTGCAACACCCTACTTTCTTTTACTGGTAAAACCAGATAGTGTCTTAGAATTTCTTCAACCTTCTTCACAGAAATACATTTTAAGCCCTTTTCCCACTACACTCATCTGCAGGTTTTGAAGTGAATGTTTTTATTTGCTATGCAGCAACAGTATGCACAGTTTTGAGACAGGACTTACTACCATTTTTAATTTTTTTTTTGTAATTGTGCCAAAACTATGTATTATGTAGTTTCAGCACCCAAAGAAAATTCACGCTTGAGTAAGCAGCCACAGCACCAGTTACAGAAAATTGGCACAGTTATTATTTTGCATAAAACATTGAATGCTTGCTGTAAAAAGTTAATAATCAGTCCAAAATTCTGCAAGAATTCAGAGATCTTTTTGAATAATGCAAAGGTAACTACTTCTGGCTGTACCAGATGGCAGAAAAAAATTGCTAAATTAATGAAAAAACCTCTTTCTAATGAATGAGACCACAGCTTTCTCATGATACCATTGTTCAATTAAATTTAGTGTTAAAGCAATGTAATGAATATGAAATTTTCAGTGTTATTCAGGCAAAATGAAATTGTATCCACTGAGATATTTACTTTGTCCATTCTGTAGAGATAGTCTGTGAAAGGAGTAATGGACTGTATATTTTAGAGTGTCTTGGTTGTGTTTGTGAATCGGTACCTACATGTATGTATGTAGACAGGAATTTTAGTGATATATGGCTATTTCTGGAAAAATTAAAAGGCTTTTTAAAATTATTATTATTTTAAAGATACATACTTTTGCCTAAAGGCATTACTGGGAGTCTGTTATTTAAAGATTTTCTCTCTCTCTCTCTCTTTTTTTTTTTAAATAAAACTTTTAACGCATTTCGCCAGTTTCTGAATGAGTGAACTTGAAAATAGCTGAGCGCAAAATACCAAAATTGCATGCCAGAGTGATATTCACATATGCATGCAGAAAGATTAATGTCACTTAGGATACAAACATTTCCCAATGCTAAATTTTCCATGCAAAAATTTTTTACAGAAAATTCTTGAGTGCTCTGCAGATGGGTTAGAAATATTTTGCCACTTACCAATGCTCACCTAGCAAAGTATAAGTTGGGAATTTATTTTTAGAGACATTTTTACTGTGAAAGAATCAGCATGAGTGTGATGGAGAGCACCGCTGGTTGTATAAGTTATAATGAAACATTGAAAATGACACAATTAGAACCTATCTAAATGGAAGCAAGCTGTAAAAAGAATTGTGATAAAATGGCTTTCAGTGACACATACTCTGAAAAGTAAAGATACACAATAGGTCCTGCTTCTTTCAGATGACCCATTGTAATACCTCCAGTCTATCTAACACATAATGATAACTGAGAACATAAATTGATACTAGGATTTCACAGGTACAATTAGTTCTTGACACCTACAATTAGTTGTCCAGTGATGAATAAAGGACAATAGAATCAAAAGAAACTTTTTCTAGCGTTAAAATGTTCGTGAGGCTAAGAAAGGGAACATTCCTTTAGCACGTAGCTGTTTGAAGTAACAGGAGGATGACACGCTGCCCTGTATAAGGCACAGTGGGGGCACTTGCACAGGGCTTCTGTTCTTGTCTTGGAGGAGTGGTGGCCGGTAGCCTGCAAACTCCCTGGTGCCTCCCAGCAGAGCAGCTCTGCTCCTGGGCAGCGTGGCAGCAGTGGCAGGAACCTGGGCTTTTGGTTCTGTGACACCGGCTATTGGTGACACATGTGTACTGTGCTTCTTGGGCTTAGTGCTGAGGCTTGGAAGACTGGCTCAGGGACAGAAATAAAAGACACCTTACATTACAGATGCCAGAAATGTGTCACAGAAGCCTAGAAGTTCCCAGGGCTGAAAATACTCCTGTTAGTCTCTGGTTGTATGTACCAACATGTAGCTTTTAGTCTTTTTCAGAGTTACATTGTTGATAATTAAAAATCGATTTCTCACAAAATTTATCCACTAGAAACATTCCATGCTGAAACAGTTTTCATATATACATATGCAGAGGAATGAGGGCAGTGGGTTGATCAGCATTGATAACATGCAGCTGTGGCCTTGCCTCAGAGGCAGTGGGCTGATTGACATGGATGATGTGCAGCTGTAGCTCATTCCCACTAAGTGGTTAAATAGCCCTGAGGCGTGTGGGAAAGGTGGTTTGGGTGGTGGAAGGAGATACAGTGTGGATGGTAGAATCTGACCAATGGTGAAGCCTTGTTGCAGCTGCCTAGTTTGTTTGTGCTGCAACAATTGGTGTTCCATGTGAGGCCGACTGAGTTGGACTCTGACTACTACAACTGGTGCCCAACATAGCTGAGATGAGTGGGAGCACCTGCAACCCATAACAGATACAGTGAGAGGTGATCCTTTGATGACTGATTGATATGGGTGTGTTGCAGTATTTGTTGTCCATCTTAACTCGAATTACAACTTTTGGTGCCCAATGTAGATGGGGGCTAACTGATACGGGTGCAGAAGAAGAAAATTCTATGTTAACAATGCTTATAGATATATTTGAAAAAAGAAGCATAAAGCATAACAAGAAGGCAATAAGAACTTCGCTAGGATGGTGCAAAGCAAATGATGTGCTAGTTATGATGAAAAATGTCTCATGCATTCAGACATGGCAAAACACTGGAAAATTACTTTTTGAGGCTGCCTTGAGGGGGGGATAAAATTGCAGCAACATTGCTAGCAATGTGGAGATTAGTCTTAGACTTACTAGAACAATTAAAAGTGGACAAGGAGACAAATTTGATATTTTCAGTGCTTATGGATATATTTGAAAAAAAAGATGTAAAATATGATAAAACAGCAATAAAGAGTTCTGATGGTGTAAAAAGTATGATTTGCTGGTTATGGTGAAAAAGGTTTTTAATGTTCAGACATGGCAAAGCATTGGAAAGGTACTTGAGCCTGCTTCAAGGGGAGACAAAATTGCTAGAGCCTTGTTAACAACATGGAATTGATCATAGATCTGCTAGAACAATCAGAAGTGGACAGAGAGACAAACCCTATATTCTCAATGCTAATCAACCCACTGACTCCATTCCTCTACGTGCATGCAAGAATATAAGTTAGAATGGAAAAAAATGCAGTGAAAAATTCCCACTGGTGAGTTGAAACCAAAATTCAATAAGCTAGAGCACAGCAGCAGCATAACCAATCCACCTCTGAACAGTTCTTGTGATTCAGAAAAATCCATCTTTTAAGATACTTCAGTCTGGGTTTTGTGTGTGTGTGTGTGTTTTGTTTTTTTGTTTTTTTATTTTCCCTCCAAGTAAGAATTGTCTGCCCCTTCCAGGAAATGGAGAGTTTGGCGTTGGAAAACCTTGTCTTTAATCTATTGCTGAAAGCATCCTGCGTCTAGGAGACAGCCATGTCTCAGGATATTTCCACACAGTGGGCACTGAGATCCAGGTTTTCCCAGTTCTGCTTTGCCTTATGTTGCAGCTGCATAAATGAATTGATCACAGGCAGTAAATAAGCAGAGTGTGCACAGTGTCAGAGAGATCACTTGAATTCTGTAGCAGTGAACACTGCATATGATTGTATGTGCTCATCTGGTATTACTGGTTCCAGGTGCTGTAAATAATTTTTGTTTTGTTTACTGCAAACTTATGCTCAGGATTTATACATTAAAGTTTACAGAAGGCTGGGATAGAAAATGCAAAATGCTGCTAGGTGGGACCTCTGTGATTCTTAACCTAGGTTTTCCAATTCCACTGTTCCTCTCAGTAAATTTTTACTTTTTCAAAGAAAAACACGATGACTGGGGAATGGAGAGGCATCCACTCGAGGGTGCTCTGGGAGTGTCTAAGGATCTGGTTGGGGATTCCTAAGTCCCAGTGGGAGGCTTGAGACTACCAGAGCCATTGTTCATTTTAAAAGCAGACTCCATGGCATTTGAACCAGCCTGTGTTACAGTTGCTACCTTCTAGCTAGATTCTCTTCTACAGACTGATCTGAGAATTGCATGAGTGTCTCTAATACCATGCTAAATCAGGATTGTTTCTACTGAAGTGAAGAGATCAAGATTTGTCTCTTAAAATGACCCTGACAATCAAGAAAAGGAAAAGTCCTGGAAGTAGATGTCACAATTCAATTATGCAAATCATAAAATTAAATAATAAATCACAAGGAGCATTTTTTTATTTAAGGGCTTGGATACTCTGGCCAGTATGTCATCCTTCTGGCTTTATGCAGGGGCTGCAAGCAGTCTCAGAATACCATAGGACCAGGAAAAAGCACATGGAGCCTCAGCAGAGCTCCTTCTCCATGGTGAGCAGGGAAATCCCACCGCTTTTTATCTAAGGGAGTCTGAGGAAATAAGTAATGCTGGCAGCATTCCTGCATGTCTGTATAGGGCATGATTTGGGGTGGTCAGCAGGATGCTTATACCACATGGGTGCCACTTTACGAAGAAAATTTCTTGAGACAAAGAAACTATGAGAGTCACAGTCAGACTTCGGGCTCTTGGCCCGTATTCAGGATACTTCTTGTTGCCCTGTGACACTTACAGGCAGAACTGTGCAGTTGTCAGTTATTCAGGGTTTTGCTATATGAACTTTAAAAGTAACAGGCTTTCTCTCTAGATTGAAGGTTACTGCCTGTCACCTTCCTTTGCTGGATTAATATTTGAATAGTTCTACATTAATCTAATTCATAGTATTTAATATACTTTATATTATTTATATTCAATATACTTTATGTTATTTATATTTAATACTAATTTATGTTTGCATGAAATCAGAAATTATACCTTGCTAACATTTCTATTTCCCTATTCAGTTCTTAATTTTAACCTTTGTGTTCATTAGTTTGTATTATAACAAAATGATCATTTTTTTTTTCTAATGAAAACTTGACGTTTAGTTGAACATTTGTATCTGTGGAGCCAGTGAAGACCAATGTAGTATCAGATGTGAATGTCTCTTACATATAGGTTTTTGCCAAGAGATAGGGGATTTTAGACGGAGCCCTATTTGGAAACAGAGACTTGAGTTTTCTCAGTTGTGAAGTTCTTTTGTGAAGAGACAGAATTTGAAGGAACAGTGTGTGCTGTGAAGAGAGGTTGTCCACTATCCCATGGTGGAGGAAGTCTGGACTGGGAAAAAGAAGGCAGGGAAGGGACTTTGCCTTGTCTAAAGCACTGGTCAGACTTCAGGCTACAGAAGGAGTAACAGCACACTGATGAAGATCCTTCCTTGCAAAAGAGTTTAAACAGGTCTTTATTTTGTAAAGCTCTGCAATTGTCTGGTGTTTTTTAGAAACAAAATTGACTGTGGTTAAATTCTCCTTGTATCGGAGTCATCTTGCCCATTAAATGTTAACAAAGAAGCTAAGTGCATTTTTTTACAGAGAATGCAGTTGTGAAGGAGTGTTTAAGTAACACACCAAGTGCATCAGGTTTTAGTAGGTTTTCAGAGACTATGGTGTAAAGAAGTCTTAAGCCTGCAAAATCTAGGTCTCAAAAAGAGAGATGTAAGAAAAGCAGGTGTCCATTGGTGTTACTGAAAGACACAAACTCTGAAAAGTGACCCAGCACTGCCCTAAACCAGTTGGATTAGGAGCAGGTGATGAACTGCTTGTACCTGTTTGCAGCTGACTGGTGTCACCTGAGAAGAGAGCTTGGAATTTGCATTTTATCTATCAGCCTACCTTTTTGGATCAGCCCACATCTGCTGCTGTTTGCTGGTGCTTTCTGATTCAAAACAGACTGTTTTAGATTATACACAAAAGTAAAAAGTAGTGAACCAGTTGAGGTTGTTTGGGTTCTAATAAAAATGTTGAGTCAGTTTTTACTTCCTTCAGACTGGTTTCTTGATCTCTAGTTTTCAGGCTGCGAAATTCAATAAGAAAAATACAGTTTGTTCATTGGATATTAGAGAAATCCTGTTTTGGGGTGCCATGAGTTGCCATGGTAAGGAAAACCAGGTAGATGGATCACAGGTACTGATGCCTGTAGTCTGTCTAGCGGAGATGTGGATTCATTTTGTACTGGTATAAAGTTGGTGGTTCATCCAGGGATTTTTTGCTTCTGTGTATGGAAAATATAGTGAAATTGTAAAATCAGCATTAAAGCAGCTAGAGGGCACTGTGGCTAAGCATTTGTAATCTGCCTTTTAACGAGACCTGATTTACTTGCTGGATGTAAATCGTAATTCAGAATTAGCAATAGTTTTAAAGCCACCCCTCATGTCTTTTGTCATTTATAGAATGGATCAAAATTAGTATAAAAAAAGATTTTGAAATATGTGCTGTTTCTGTCTTTCCTAAGCTTATGAATGAAGAGCCAAAAATATATAGAACAGGGTATTATTGAATTCCTGCAAAAGAATATATTGACTATAAACTATATACATATTTACAATGGCATCTGCACATTTTCTGATGTTGAAATCTTCTATTCATTACTCGCATGTGTCCAATTATTAAATGTTACCAGAAGTTGTTATCCATATGTTGTACTAGGATCTTTTGTAGGTAAGTGACAGATGAGATATTCCTATATATGTCAAAAGTTCTTCTCTGATCAAGGTTTCAGTGCAATGCATAAAGTTTTACTTTGTGACTTTGCATGGTCTTTAGTCTGAATGTTTGGGACAATGAGTAAAACAAAAATGGTTTTCTGTAACCTGATCAGTTCCTTCACACATAACTAGCAACATTTCATCTGTGAAATGTTACCTCATGGAAATGTTACTGAAGAAAGATTCCAGACTTTGACTTACCGAGAATGGCAGCTTCTGAACATGCAAGGCTGGATCTAAAGTCAGATCTTCTTGTGTAGCTTTCCTCAAGGAATGCCTTAGCCCTCCTGTGACCTCATTTAAACCAGTAGAACAACCTATTGTGAACTGGTGCTCATGTGGGCAAAGCACACTGAGTCTGTCCATAAGCAGACTGCTATGAATTAATAAGTCAGGTGCCAGATAACCCACTCTAAATCACAGAGTAATCTTTGCTGGATATGTGATACACACATAGCTAATGGAGAAAATAGGTTTAAAAAAACCTGCCTTTAAATGTATACAGAAAAGTATATTGAGATACTTAGGGCTATAGTGCAATTCCAAATAAGCGGTTCAGAGTGCTAGCTTTTGTTTCCTGTATAAAATTGGTGATAATCAAATGAAACATTATGTTATTTTTCATGATTCCAGAGTTCTTGGCTTAATATTTAATCAGGATGCAGCATGGCTGTGTATATGGTTCTTTAATGCAAAGTTTACATCTGACGTGCCTGAATGCTTTTATCTACATAAATCACATACCAATTAGCTGCTGTTATTTAATTACACCATCTATTTGATGGAATCATTTATTAATCCCACCTAATTTGCTGTTTGCTGGTAACTGTTTGTGGTTGTGCGGTTCAGCTGGGATTAGTTTCATGCTGGGTGTTGCAGCTGTGCCATGACTCAGTTCCTCTCTTTTGTCTCTGTTTTATTCAGGAAGGTGACAATGTAGGTAACAGCTGAGCCAGTTATCAGTCTTGAGTTTATTGGTGGATTGAGTGCATGCTCAAGGCAAAGATAAAATTATTTCTGCCCTTGGAGAGTTGGATTTTTCCTTTTCAGGTTGGCTATGATTGAGCCCATTCCTGATTTTTGGCCTTGTTATTTTCCAGTGTCATTGAAAAATAGGTGTCTGCACATTTGCAGCAGCATTAAGTATATCCTGTAGAACATCTGAATTTGCAGTAGGCTCGCAGTAAATATAGGTATTGAATTTTTGTCACCCTACCAATAGCTATTTTACTTCTATTGCACAAAGTATACTTTTAAAAAATGTTAATTGGAACCTACTGGGCTGACTTAAGTGGTTGCACTAGGTGTACTAAATTCATGATTTGTGAGATTTGCTTAACCTTCAGTACTTTAATTAAAGGCAACTGTTTTTTATCAGTTTGGTTGTTCTTTACCTTCAAGGAGAAAACTGCTATAATAAACAACCAAAACCAAACGTAAGTTTATTGAGGTAGGTATGAAAGGAATCAAATTGACCAGCTTGAATCCTTAGATTACAGGGAAATGACCCAGGATAATTGATTCCTCTCATTGAGACTCAGAGTCTCAACATAGAAGTGAACTCTCTACATTAATGCTTTGTCAGTTCTGAGGTATGTTTGAGGCAATCCAACATACAGTGGATTGTTTTTCTCTTTTCCCTTCCTCTGTCCAACAGGAGATTTGTTGGAGTCCCTTCTGTCTTGTGGCACAAAATGAGAATTAGAGTAACAGGGATTCAGTAGAGTGCATGTTTTAAAGTCTTCCTAGCAGATCGTTCTGCAAACCACCAATTTTATAAGTGTAGTTTTGTATAATACCAGAAGTCCACAGAGAACTGGTTTTCCTTTATTATTTAGATAAATTAATGTAAACCAACAGAAGTATTGCTCTGCACCAATGTTTTGTGATTACTTGAGCTGTCATTTCATGTCAATGGAGTGAAACCTGAAAACTGCTTTTATTCTGATCATTTGATAATCCTTTAAGCCCAGCAAGCAGTTTTGGTCCCATGTAATTCTTTGTCATTGTTGTCAATGTACTGTACATGTAGGTATTCGATCAAACACAGGGAAATATCTTCTCTTGCACCTGTTCTTTCCTTGTTTATGCATCATAGTCAAATAGATGGTAAGAAAGGCAGGATTGATCCAGGTTTGATTTATACTGATAAGAGTCTTTCCTAGACAAATGCAGATGGACAGGGATTGTCAGGCTGGTTTTTAGTAGTGAAATGTTAAAGGATGGTGTGTATCCAGTTCTGTGCATTGTATGTACCTGGCCTTTCATTTAGGTAGGTACAAGTGCCCAGTCACAGAGTTCTTACTATATTGCAGCCTATGATTTAGGTGAAATGCTTCCCTTAACCTACTCATAGGCACAAGCTTACTTCTCAGTCCTCCAAGCTTTGCCTGTGAAGATGTTCTTTACCCAGTCTGACTGCCTGTATATTAGAGGCCATTAAATATCACCTGGTTTTGAACATTTATGAGTTTGACTGGGCTCAAATATAATACCCCAGAGACTCCTGCCTTCTGTTGATAATATGCACTAGGCTATACACACTCAGAGGAGTCTGCAGCTCTAAAATATTCGAGAACTGAAGAACTAAATATGTCAACGGACAGTGAATCTGCTGCTTCCTTTGGTAAGCTGTTCTAAGAACTGTTCTGCTTTCCTGCTGCGAAAGTTTCTAGCTCTGACTCATAATGGTTTTATACCTTTCCACAATAGATTAAAGAGTCTTTCTGTGCCCAGTGCTTTCTTTTTGTCCCCACGAAGATATGCATAGTCTGTGACCAGGTCACCTCTCAGTCTTATTTTGATCAGTTGAACAGGTAAGGTTTAGACTCACTGTATGTATTTTCTGCAGTCTTTTTTTGACACAGTTTTTCAACATGCTTTAAAAAGGTGGACTCCAGAACTGTATGCAGCGTTTTGGTATCAGTCTTACCAAAGCAGTGTATAAAGGTAAAATGATTTCTTTTCTTCTCCATAGTGCTTCTGTTATTGATGCAAATTAGCTGCACATTTCCCTAAATCTTTTGGCCTGCATCCCTGCTCTAGTGAAGTCTGTTGTTCCTATCCACCCCTCAATTAGCTGACATTGCTCCCGGTATAAGCAGTGTATTAGACTATTAATATATGCTTTGATTTTTCTCTCATTACCTGTGGCTATTTGGAAAAGCACTGAAGAAAGCCCTGATAAATACTGTTTTACACAGTTTTTTAATAAAAAGACTGGTTGCTACTAACGGTCATATTTCACTGTTTCTTTTCTAAACTGCTCCCCCTATAGAGGCAATTGACCCTATGGTATCTAGTACCTGTTGCTGTTTATGGCTTTAGACATTTGAGCGCAGTGCTGCCCTTGGAAAAACAGAGGATAACCTACCTCTTTGAGCTTATACTGAAGGTTATGTTGGCAGTATCTAAGGCGATTGCCACATGGGTAACAAACTACATTGCTCCAGAAAGACTTTCCACAGCCTGCACTGACAACCTGAGTGAAACAATGAGATATTTTGACACCGTGTGTATAAGGAGATATATGATGTGCAAAATAATGACACTTAGCATTACCCCTAGTCACACAATAGAAGTATTGAAGATATGAGAGGTACTGAAAGTGAAAGGTGTTTGGGGCTTCTGGAACCTTTAGTGTTTTGATTGCTTCCATCAGTGCTCACCCAGCAGTTCAGTTTGCATTGCTGAATGCCAGGGTACACCTTGAGCTGTGCAGCTTTATCCCTTTTTTCTGGTGGGGTTTTTTTTTGTTTGGTTGTTTGTTTTTTTTGTTGGTTGGTGGTTTGTTTTTTTTTCCCCTGTGGCCAGAGGGGCTTCCAGTTTAAAGCTCTTCTGGCCTCTGCGACAGAGGTGCCTGTGTTTTGAAGAACTAGTGCCATCTGTTTCCTGCTGGAGTACATGGTGTGGCACGAGCTACTCCTGGAGCTTCAGGAAGGAGGTGGGAGAACAGTGAACGTGGCAGGCTGCATAGATGAGTGCCATGGAGGCAGAGCACAGTAGTTGGCTTCTTGCGACTCACTCAAATACATGATAGAGCAAATACTGAAATTAGCACATTGCAAGTCGAATGCCCTCAGTGCCCAGCAGCTGACTGTCTTGCATGAACACCATGTGGCATGGACAGGAGACAGCAATAAGATTTGTGTAGGAGGGTCTGAGCCAAAACACAGCTGGTAATGCAAAGCGCAGGGGGGGACGCTTGAATCCCCTGTAGTGGCATGGCACATGCTGGTGAGGAGCTGTAGAGGTGGCAGTTGCTTTTGGAGTGAAAGTATTCCTGTTACGTTGTTTTGTTTCACATATAATTGTGCTTCCCTCATCCCTTAAGTTTCTTACAGTGTTTACCTAAGTCCTTTTGGAGGTGTTTACAGTTATGGGAGATTACCTTGATCCCTGCTGAGAGTGTTTGTTGTTCAACAGCAGCTGTTTGGTGGTGTGGGTTTGTTTTTCCTCCTTCCTCCACGACCCCCCCCCCCCCCCCATTTGCTGCATTCATAAATAAAACTGGCTATTACTAAACTCATTGAAAAGTCAGTATTCTGACAGGTTCAAGATAGTCCCAAAACATGCTTATGATTAACAGTTTGTTGGTTTTAACATCTAGTATTTACTGACATTCCTCCAAGTATCTTCAGAAGATCTGTGATAGTCTTACCTGCTGGTCTGGAATCATGTGGAACAGCATTGCCACTGTGAAACAGGGCACCCAGGGCTGTGTTGTTTGGGCATTTTTGGATGTCACTGATAAAAAGATGTTAGTGAGGTACTGAAAAATAAATAATAACTTTTAAAAGGTATATAGTTCATTTCTAGATGAGCTAGTGGAAACAATACGAAGAAGCACCTTCAGGAGTTTGTAGAATTTAATCTCTAGCATAATGCTAGACAGGCTGACAGGTTCACAGATGGAGTATGCTTTGAAAGAACAGTAAATGATATTAAAGTGCAGAATAGCACTTTCCAAAACTTCTGAAAGGGTTCTGGAGAGTCGAGGCATGTAGTTCCTGGATTTTTGTCCATTTTACTAAGCATGCTTTGGAGAGGGTATGTGTTGCTATAGTTGGAAAAGTTTTGTGGTGCATAATTTGAAAGTGAAAGTAACTTAAAGTTTCGGAATAAACAAACTTTTGCGCCCTTCTGCAGTTAGTCCTTTATGATATGCTTGGGGGCAACTGAGAAGCCATAGATGCAGAAATCTGATATCCCTACTGGACAAGCTGGTCTGATCAATGAACTGTAGACAAATATGCTGTATTAAAGGTTACACTAAAAGAATTCTTCTGAGGGGGGAGGTCATGCCTTAAAACAATCTGTTAATGTCCTTAAGGACTGAGTATGTCGACTAATAAATCCAGCTGGTATAGGCTACCTGAATTTCCAGGTCTTTCAACAAGTCTCTCATCTAAGTCTCTCAAGAATCTTGGTCAGAATTAGAGTGAAGATGTATTCAGAGAAGAAAAGCTTGTTAAAAGCCAAGAGACAAAGGGTAGAAATAAATGATCAGTTTTAAGAATGAAAAGAGATTATTAGAAGTATGTTAAAAGGGCTCTCTGCTGGTGTCTGTACTGCTTGGTATTTGCAGAAGTGTAATGGCAAGGAGGGTAAGGAGTAGAATGGCAAAGGTTTTGATGGTACTGCATTAGCTAGTGTAGCAAAAATGAAAATTATTACAAAGGGCTACAAAAGGATTTTACAACACCAAGTTAGTAGATGACAGTGTGACATATGACAAGCTATTACCTCTCAGGTAATACTTGCTTGGAGTTAATATGGGTAGTTGTATAAAAAGGCCAGTGCAAAAGTGAGCAGAGGGCAAGGGTGGGAATGTGATGAATTACTAGGAAAAGAGCAGAGAACAGCGAACTGAGTTTAGAACAAGGAACAGGTATAATTGTGCCACTGTTCATATCTGTAAACTCCTGCATCTTGAATAATATACACGGTTCTGTTCCCCCTTCAGAAAATAATATGGAGAACTCAAGGATACATTAGGAAGGGCAACAAGGATGATCAAAGGAACACCTTCCATATAAGAAGCTGTTAAATAGACTGGAGTCTATGAAAAGGTCTATAAAACCATGCGTGGGGCAGAGAAAATTAACTAAGAATAATTTTTCACTGTTTCTCATGCTATAAAATTTAGGAATTATCAAATATGATATTTATCAAACAGATATTTCAAGAAGTGCCATGTTTGTATTAAGCTATATGAAACATATACTGAAGAGCATTACAGATCACATCCCCATTCTACCACTCTCCGAACAGAAAATTCAAGCTTTTTGAGGCTTCCTATAAGTAATTTATGAAAGACAGAATTTATCTTCCAGATACATGAACTGCTTAGAAGTCGTGAGCGATGACCTTAGAAATCTGGAGATGCTTTGTCGCTGAAAGGAAACTTGGCAAGAAAGTGGGAGAAAGTGAAAAGTGAAAAATGGTGATGTTTCCTCTTTGATGGCTCATGTATATAGACTTACAAATGGGAAGATTGGTTGGAAATGCTGTCTTTTTTTATTTACTTATTTATTTACCCACCTGAGAATCTGGTCTTGTGTCTAATTCTATTTGGAATTCTGTTTGCATACTATTCTATTTGGAATAGTAGCATTTGATTCAGTATATATTATTTAAAAGTTGCAAGTACAGGGCCTTTGTATCAAACAACTAAATATCCATCAGAGAATGAATATGTTCTCATTCTTACAATGCAGCTAAACACGTAGGAAAGATTATAATGCAAAATCTAACAATGTTGCAAAAGAGTGAGATCATGAATTACTAAAGTTTTGTGGGAACGGATGAAAGATTAATGAATGCTACATAAGCATACTTCATTTCTATCAGCAAGCTTGTGAGTTGACTTCTATTAGACTGTTTACTAGTCTTTCATTACAAAAAACTTGTCTTTCCCTTTAAAAGAGACTGCAGATGATAGAAACATGCAAAATGTGGACATGAGAAAATGAAAATGGAAAGGTACTTTGAAAGCCTTTTGTGGTACAGTAGAGATAACATTGTAAATTCCTTTGGGTACATGGTGTGTTCTGGTTCTGTCCAGATCCTTCTGTTTGTTAACAAATCTATACTAAAGACAAGCTGCCTATTTCATTCAGTCTTCAGTTTATTCATTCACTTCATACAGCACCTATCAGACACTGGACTGAATATATGCCATCAAATGTTTTCCTTACAGTCCTGAAATATTAGCTACATAAGCCATCAGTAACCCGACCCTAAAGAGTGACATCTTGTTATAAATATCCAAAGAAGGAAACATTTGAAAGCTTGACAGGATAAATCAGCTCCTCTCAGTCTCTCTGACACCCACACATGTGCATGTATCATGCAACAAACCCTTAAATTAGTTCAGTATCTGTCCTCATATTTGCAATTTTCATACTGTTTACCACCACAAGTGTACACATATTATGGTTTCCTTTTCACAAATCATGTAGATAACACATTTTTGTTGCGTGTCACTAGCATAATTTTGTTTTTGTCAGCAGACTGCTAAATGACAGTGAAGTGTCTGCAGTGTGTATAAAGCAACATCTCGTAATAGACTGCAGGTCCCATGTGAGAACTGACAATGAATACATTTAATGTTGCAGCCATATAGCCTGAAAAATTGCCAGCAATCATTTGATTGTGATGTCTGCATGTATTTCTTCTTGACATGCCTGTGTGCATGTCAGTGTAAATCTTCCCTGAAGATCAGCGGCCATATTAAAAACTCGTTAGTGGCCCAGTCTTTTGCTTAACTAAATGATATTAGTTCACAGAGCGAGCATCAATAGTTCTGCTTGTTCCATAAAACATACAGAAAATGTCATGGTCTTGCAAGGCAGTATTTCAGTACCACTAGTAACGTGTACCTGTGTATTCAGAAACACCTTGTTGAGTCTCAGGGATTTCCTGTGCAGTAGTAAGATGCAGTATGATAGATCAAATCTTAGCTACACTCATAAATATAAACACAGAGGATTAGTATAATATTACAGCAATGCAGATGAAATGAATGTGGTGTTAATTTTTGTTCACTTATACCGGAAAGGAAGATTTTTGCATGATATTTTTCCTAAAAAACCCACAAGTTTTAGAACTGAGGTGCATACACTGAGGAGGCATGTCTCTACCATAAATTCTACTGGTCTATGTCATGTATAATTCATAGATTTTTAAAATTTAGGGCAATTCCAAGGTTAATTATTTTAACACTTAAACATTTCTACCTTGTTTCGACTCAGTGTTGTTCAGCTTAATCTTTCCACCATTTACTGTTATTACTCACTTTTTGACTAGATTAAAGAGCTCTCTGCTATCAATAATCTCCCACGTAGGTATTTGTATAGTGTAATCAAGCCCCCTCTTAATCTTTGCTTTGATCAGATAGCCACAGATTCTTAAATCTGTCATTGCAAGGCAGGATTTACAGTCCTTTGATTATCTAGTGCTTCCTGTATAAGTATTTTTCCTTTTCTTTCTGGTGTTTTCCTTCAGAGCACCAGAACCCAAAACAGCACTCTGAAAATACGCATGCTGTCCAAAAATACCTCCATACCTAGGAGCAATACCTTCATTGCACTCTTGATAGGTATTCCTCTGCTCATATTCCCATGGATGTTGTTATCCATCAGCTGTAATACTGCATTGGGACCTTGTGTTTTGCTAGCTGTAATGGTGCTCATAGTGTTTTTTTTCAGATGATATCCCTCTTGTTTTACAGGTTAGCACTATTTTGTTGAATATTAATATGTGATTTGAATGAAAACAATGTAATAAATGATCCAGGTGACATAATTGTGCCTATGATTTGCTGTATAGGTCTATTTCATCTGCAGCTTTATTAACAGTAAACTTGTAGTGTTTTCAGATCAGTGACAACTGATCTTGTAGGACCCCAGGACAAATATATATAGGACTGCATCTTATAACACAGAAGAATTCACTGCCTATTCTACTAGACCTCAGTTTGGGAAAATTGGTTTATTTTTGCATTCAGACAACATGATGTTTTGAAAGGGTTGTATTCTGTTGCTGCTACCCATGCTGTGTGCCTCTGAAAGATGGCCTCTAGTTTGTGGGACTCTTAAATCAGAATTTTTGAGACAACTCACCTACATGGATATTTTGAGCACTCACCTGCATGAAGTCTATTGTGCGGTGAAATGGTACTTTTCAGGTTGTTAGAGATAATCAGTGGAGTGAAATAATGAGTGAGAAGTCTTTGTCAGCCATTTCAAAATACTGATCCTGTTTCTCTTGTTAAAATTTTACCTAGCTGTTTATGCAAAAAGTAACTTTCTACAAGGGAATCAGATCCTATAGGCAGTATCCTTGCAGGTTGCTTGTGAGAACTGCTGTGTTTCTCAGCTCCTCAGAAACTCACCCTTACCATTACTGAAATCAGTACAGTTAAGCAAATCTTTATAAGATAAGGATCTGGCTTAGCTTATGTAATAAGCTTTGAATTCACTGACTGGGCTGATAATCAGATGTTTTGAGTCAACCTTTCAAGAAAAAAAAAATATTGTTGCTCTGGAGATTTGTCTCTGCTTTATCCTTCTTCCTCCCACTACCTCCAGAAATACTCCACTTACTCTGCCAAAGCGGATGAAGTTTCACAGAACATTAGGAGGAAAACAGAACTGTCCTTTCCTAGGCACTATAGTGATGACGATACCCCTGTTCTGATCTGTATGCTCCACTTCTCTAATCTCTCTTCCCACTGTCAGTTTTTTCAAACTGAGATTCCCTTATTGCAAAGAATATTTTCTACCCAACTGTTAAGCTTGTTTCCAGACATGTTATTTTAACAATTCGGAGTTAGGCACCTGGTGACCTGTTGTTAGAGACCAAATTCTGCATGATGTCAGGCTGAACTCACTGTGACAAATGATTTTACTGCTACCATGGTACAGGAAAAACTATACTGGGACTTGTTTTCCTTTCAGTGGAACACCAGTGACTGCTGAAGACTGCAGGCATGAAATACTTGTCTTATAAGAGTGTTTTCTTCTTGCTACCATCTGTGAAAATTTGAAGCTTTAAACATTTGTCTCATGCATTTATGTGTGGGAGGTGTGATACTTTCAGTTTAATAAATGAGTCTTAGCTTGTTTACAATATATCAGAATTGACTATAATTTGGACAGTGTGCATCTGTTCTGGAAAATGTCTAGTGTACTTTACTTTATAATGGAGTGTGATCATGTTTATACTTGATTTCTCCTGCACAATGAACCATAATTAAAATTTAATTTGTAATCCTTTGGTAATACAGTATGAAGCTGCTGTCAATTAATTGGAAGTAATTACTTCATTAGATAGAAAGTACTGCAGGAACAATGAGTGCACATAGCAGGAGAGTGAAAACATTTATGGGAGACTGACAAGCGTAGTTCAAGTCTACAGGCCACAGATTTTCTTCAGCTGTGTTAGTGAACCATTTACTACAACAAGATGTGCCTGTACCTGTGTTTTAAAACTGTTTTTGCTTTGTAAACTCTCCCTTAGAGTCTGACTTGATTTGCGTGTGAGCTGCAATGTTGTATTTGGAGAGCCCCTTTGGGCTGGTGAGCGTTTGGTTTGGTTTGGCATTGCTCTGCCTTGCAGGGAGGCAGCTGCTTGAGGGAGGATCCAGGGAAGGAGCCAGGACAGGCTAGCCACGGAGTGTTACTTGGTATCTTGGTTAATTCAGGAAACACTTATTTTTCATTCCTGGCTGGAGGTGAGTTTTCCAGCCTGGAAAAGAGGAAGAGATTCAAAGAGGAGAAGGAGCAGAGTCTGACAAGCTGGGCTCTCTGCCACCTCTTCTTAACAGTTAGGCATGAAGGTTGAATGGAAGTAGCCAGACTAGAGCTGAATGTCTTAGGACTAGACAAGGCATGGATTCTTCAGATAGATCAATTTGATCACCACCTCAAGGTAGAAGGGGATTTAAAATGCTTCTTAGATGCTTGAGTGGTGAAGGACTTCATGTGATTCACTTGGCATGCATTACATCTAGCTAGTTTCTTAAATATGGAAACTATGTTCTGACTTCTCTTCTGGGGCCACCTGTGGGCCACCAGTTTCAGTCTCTTCTTGTTGTCAATGTTGCAGAAAAAAACCCTCACATTCATTGCCATCTATGTCTTCCACATGCACAACCTAATTGCTGTGCACTAGCCTGTGTTATCTCCAGGGGACCACTTTAATTGACACAGTCAAAAAGTACCCTGGTTAGCCTTGTTCCTCATTGTTATTTATGTGTTCTGCTTCCCAAAATCTGTTTGCATCTCCCAGAAGACCACCTCTTAGGCTGATTCCTTGTCCTGCTGGGCTTAGACACCATGGGCTCAACATAGCCTGGGTAAGCCCTACCACTCCTGAAGAGCTGCTGGCTTTTATTGTGATACCCACTATGAAAATTTACCTTCTGATAAGGTATGTATTTTGTGAGCTTGGATATTGAAACCTTTTTCTGTTGAGACCTACATGTATTCTAAAATAGCTTTGCCCACTTTATCTTGTCAGGTCAAAATTTGTCCTTGTATGGAAAAGGCAAAAGCATGGTGTGTGATCTCTTTCACAGCTAGATACAGTCTAAGTGATAAGAATAGGTTCTGCTAAGCTAGGACTAACTGTTAACCTTCTCAAAAGCATAAGACAAACACAGACCCATCTTGCTTCCAGCTAGGCAAGAGGAACCTGTGCAGCCTATATCTGTAAGCAAGTTATGTGGCAAAGCAGGAGAGGGTCTGTAATGCAAAAAAACCCTGGTGCTGCTGGCCGAGCATCCGAACATCCTCACTGTACGCAGGCTGGGGTGTATGAGGGAGTTACCTCAGCCTAGCTCTGGTCTGGTCCTGGTGTGAACACCAGTGCCACTGCAGGAGTGTAGGAGATGGGAGCTGAGTAGGAAGCTGGGACCTCAGTAGTGCACAGCCTCCCCTTGCAGTTTCATGTTTTTCATTTTGCTTTCTATGTTCCTCACCACTGGGAGGCAGATTATGTCCAGGATCCAAACCACCATTATCCTGCAAAGCAGCCTTGAACATTGGTGGTGTGGACTAACACATGCTTTGTAGGGAGGTGTGGAACCGCATCTGATCAGGTGCAATGAAAGCTCCAGTTTTGTTCTGTCTCAGGATAAACAGGGAAGCATGTTGCTTCCAGGCCAGTAGGCTGATAGTAATATTTCTTTTTGTGCTATTTCTCTGAAGTTCTGGTTATTGCTAAAATGAGACTTATAGAAACCAGTGATTCTCTGGATGCAATACTGTAAAGGAGAAGTATGGGCTAAACTGAGCTAACCAAATTTTAATTCCTGTGTACTTACAGTGTGTATTTATCTTCTGCTCAACAGATATGCCAAGTTATAATTGCCTGTTGGTATTGTATACCAAAAGCCATTACAAATTCAGAGGGACTGACTTGTACTGCTGTTCTTTTGGGGAGAAAAAGTTCTTTAGAAAGGAGAGTTGCTGGTGAAATTTTTTAGGGTTAAAATATGTATGGTGGTACCACAGAGGCTTAAAAAGTTCTGGAGCTGTCTGCACTTCAGACAAACAGTGGTTAGTTGCTCTATGAAGTTTTCCAAAGTGTTCTTAGATGAAATCCTGTTGTACCAGGTAGAATATTAAGACATTAATAATTTTTTTGTTACTGTTGTTGCCAGTATATACAGAAATAAAATACTGTTGCTGTATGTCAGTTTTCATTGGGACCCAGCATCAACAAAAAACTTCTGTGGTGACTTTTTTTCCCACCTCAGTTTAATCCTATGCAGGGGTTCTTCTGAAATCACATGCCACTGTATTTCTTATAGCTGTTTACACATGTCGTAGAAGTTATTTTTTGTTTAGTTTTATGACCTGGGAATAGCTATCATTTCATAAGAATATAAGAAAGGCTATAATGTGTCAAACTGTTCATCTAACTTTTAGAAACACCCTATTTCTGACAGTGGTCAGACATCTGGGAAAGGAGCACAGAAGAAGGATACAGTGATGCTTCTTCCAGTGTACCCTCACATTTTCCACCAGTACAGTGCTTAGTTTTCTGACCCAGACGATGTATCTATATAGTAGTAGCCCTTAATGGGCTTTCTTACATTAATTTATACTACCACTTTTTAAAAATACCTACATTTTTTGCTACTACAGTACCAAGCAAGAACATTATGCACTCTGGAAGATACTTGCTTTTTTAAGACACTGATAATTTCATTGGCTGTTTTCTGCTTTGTGTTAGGGGACAGAATTAATAATCTGTTCCTACTGTATCTCCCTTTATAATTGGGTTCTATGTATGTCTTCTGCTGCTGTTTAATTTCTTTTCTCTGAAATGCTCAATTTAAGCTTCAAAAATGGCATTATTTTCCAGTGGTAGCCAGCAAACAGAAGTGGGGACTAACTTGTTAAAAAAACAAAGAAGGGGAGGACAAAGGCCATCTTGAAATTAATGATGTTGCTCGTGCAGACTCATCAGCAGGTGAAGTTGTGATTCTTCCTTCACTGTAAACCACATTAAAAAATTGCAGATAATGATTATACTTTGAGACATATAAAATAAAAAAAAATAATTAAAAAAAGACTATAAAGGGAATTTTGTAGACTTTAGGTAGGTGATTTCCATGGATTGTCATGGTCTGCATTTTCCTTCTCTTTGTTACCTTGGCATGCAGGTAACTCTTAGAACTTCTTATTGTTTCTTATGTATTGGTGCAGCAATGCAGCTGGCACCAGACACCCTGTAAAGGAAAGATCACTTTCTGCTTACTTCCATTGAAAAAAGGTTGTACACACAGAAAGTAGCGAAGCAGAGAGAATAAAATTTTTTGCATCATAACTCCTATATTCAGACCTTGTTTCATCATGACCTAAATTGCATTATTCTATCTCCTGGACAGCAGTGCTGTTTTAGCTCAGGAAGGAACGCTCCTATTGAAAACAGTGCTTCAAATAGTATTTTGTCTGCTTGTCGTCTATTGTACAGGTATTCTGACTCTTAATATACAAAGGCAACATATAAACATGGGATTGTTGCTTCTTTTCAAGACACTTGAAAAACATTTTGTCAATCTGTCAAGAGAAAGGATGTTAAATCCATGGGACCAAAATTTGACCTGTTTCTTATGGTTGTGTAGTGGACATATCTACACTGAATTTTTCCCTACCTCCTTATATCATCAGAGAGCATTCATTTAAAATGAGTTCAGTCTTGCTGTCTGCAGGTGAAGCCAGTTAAAACAAGAAACCTTGATGAATAAATGACTTGAACTACAGTACAAGGCAGTGAAATTCAGGGGTAACACTGTGCTGCTGTTACCATTTTGAAGCTAAAAACTGAAATAGTCCAGAGTGTGATGGAGTAAAAGTATGCTATTGTCTTTTATTAGGTTGGTAATGAGTTCTGCTGAGATCAGTGGTTACTCTGTGCAAGCACATCGGATGAGAGTTTCATAAAGCATTAATTTTGCATGGTACGTCCTGTCTTCAGAAGTTTTGCAGTGTGACCTGAAGAGCTTTCCTATATCTACTGCTGAGTAAGGAAAGCTTTGAAAGTGATAGTCTGATTGAAAATGCTGCCATTCCAAGGATGTCTTCCTGCCTGTAGACCACTGAGAAAGAGAAAAGCAACAGCATGGCGAACTTGGGTTCGGAGACAGTATCTGTCTATGAGCTTATAAATTCAGGAGAGAGAACAAGAGAAGGGAAGGTACATTTGTTTCAGTTTGTGGACATTGTTGAAACTCTTTGCCCATGTTTTATGTACATACAGTTTTGGCATCAGCAGTTGCAAAACTGGAGTAAAGCTAGATAGCTTCTTGAGAAGCCACTTCAGATACTGAGAACTAGGAGAGTGATAGCTGGGCAAGGCCAAAAGCAAAGAGGAGAAATGGAAATAGCGAAGTATAAATATTTCCAAATAGGTTTTCATGTCACAGAACTTCCTCATATGTCTTTCAGATACACGTGGAAGTCCACTTACAAAATATCTCCTTTTCTGCCTTTCATTTCTCCCATTTTGACCATTGTAGCAGAAAAAAATGAGGTTAGCTCTGCTGATGGTTTCTTACCGATACATTAATAATGAGACCTTACAGTATTTTAGTGTAATTCTAACCCCTTAATAAATAAACTTTGTAGTAATAGTAATGCTCTTTAGCACTTAAGTAATTTCTTTAATCTACAAGGAAATTTGCATTCATTATGCGGTTATATCTTTTCTCTGCTACTAAATCTACTGGAGAAAATGTGGCAGAGAAGTGACGTGTGTATTTACAAAAGTTACTGGTTTTGTCAGTGCGTTGAAACTCTTGAACTACTGGTTTTCAGCCCTCCTGCAGTATGTTATTAAAAATGTTTCCACATTGCCATTCCTGAAATCTTTTCCCAAATTTGTTCTGCATATGTTTCTGATTCCCTGTGGCAGATTTTTCTTGGCATCTGCTGTCAAGACAACTGTGGCTAGATTTGGGTGGAAAATGCTCTGGCTTTTCACGTGTGCTGCTTGACCAAAGACTGGCACTACAGACTACCCCCAGCTGGGTAGCAGGAGGAAAAAACCCAACAACCAACCCCTGTGAATTTGTATTACAACTAGATAAAACTTTTAATTCAGCATTTTCTACAGAAAATGTGTTTTCTGCCAAATTGAAATTTTCAACAGGACAGTGTTTACTTCTTTCACTTTTAAGGAAAGGAAGTGTAAAATGTTTTTTAAGATTTTTCCATTACTTATTACTCCTTGTATGAATCTAAGTCACTATGGTGGTTTACAGGATTATAGGAAGTATGGTTTGGATAACTCATGTGTTCATCCTACTATGCTGCAAATGCTTAACAGCCAGACTTTACCCTTCTTGATATATTGTATATTCTCTGGCAGAGGGATAACCCGCAGCACAAGGGGGATGTGTGTCTGCAAAACTACATTTTGGAATTAAAAGTTTTCAGAATTCATCTTCCCTGAGAAAGTTTTCTTGTATCAACTTTTTGCCCCAATTTCAGAGGAAAATGAGCATTAAAATAATGAATTTAGCCAAAAATTGAATGTTCATCTTTTGTCAGCTTAAACATGCATATGAAAGTAAGCTCTTCCAACTGATTCGGCATTTTTTTCAGCCACCTACTTGTTCTGCACTTAAAAGCCAAAAAATTATATCCTTGGGAACCTTGGAATAAAGTACAGAGTATTTTACATATTTGGCCTATATAACATGGACTAGGAATCATACCATAATAGGAGGTAGCACCTGTGAAAACCTTCTTGCAAAATGCATGCTTTATAGGTTAGTGGTTGGAATGCATTCAGCTTGCAATGTGATTATATGGAAAGGAATCATTATAAGGAATAATTATGATATAGGAACGAAATAAGGAATGAAAATCTTTAACTCCTTACAGCAGGTATTTCAGGTTAATTAAGTATATAAAGTTGCAAATAATTATAATGTTATGATTGATACTGAATTCTTTTAAGTTTTTCAGATTTAACAATTATAAACATTGGTTGACTTCCCATTAGTTATTCAGGTTGTGTAAAAGAATATTCAGGGTCTTTGAAATAGTGAGAAAAAGCCCTTTGTAGGCAAAAATAACATCAAAGCAGCTGTAGGAAAGATATAGCAAGGCATACTCTGGCTTGTTAAAAGTAGACACAACCAGGAAATTGGGGTCAAGTTGAGCCCCTTACACTTCAGCAGGAGGACTAGTCATCTTTAAGCTACAGACCATTTATGAAATCAGACTTCTAAAGTGCTGTCAGATCTGCTGTGTAGGTGACCTATATAATCTATCAGTGATCTCAAGCAGTTACTTTTTACTTGCTAAGCAGTAACTACAGAACATAAAAACATCCTTACTATGAGACACTATGACAAGTTCCTAGGGAGACAACAAATAGAAAGTATCTACCATACTTTGCAGGAGCAAAGGCTTAATATTCTTAACCTGCTTCAAGCAATGGAAACAATTCATTAACACAATTGCTTACATGAGGCATGTCTGTATTTAGTTATTAAGTTTTTTGCTCTAAGTGGCTCTGAAGGTAGGCATTTACATAAATAAAAATGTGGGAAATATCTCTGGTTTGCCTTTTTTTGCGTTACCCAAAAAATTGAACATGATCTGGCCATGTGTGCTTGCAGTGCAGAAAGCCAATATTACCCTGGGCTGCATAAGAAGCATGGCCAGCAGATCCAGGGAGGGTGATTCTTCCCCTCTACTTCATTCTGGTGAGACCCCACCTGGAGTAATGTCCAGCTCTGGGGTCCCCGGTATAAGACAGACATAGACCTGTTGGAGCAAGTTCAGAGGAGGGCCACAAAGATGATCAGAGGGCTGGAGCACCTCTCCTGTGAAGACAGGCCGAGAGCGTGGAGAAGAGGAGGGTCTGGGGAGACCTTATTGTAACCTTTCAATACTTGTGCCTATTACATATTTGAGTTGGCTCCACTGAATTGGCATCATCAGTAAAGTACTGATGGGGGCTCGTAAGAAAGGCAGAGGGAGACTCATTACCAACATGTGACAGTGACAGGACAAAGGTCAATAATCTTAAACTGAAAAGGATTGGATATAAGGAAGAAATTTTTTACGATGAGTTGTGAGATGCTGGAACAGGTTGCCCAGAGAAGTTGTGGATACCCCATCACTGGAGAAGTTCAAGAACAGGTTGAATGGAGCTTTAAACAGCCTGATCTAGTGAAAGATGTCCCTCCCTGTGGCAGAGGGATTGGACTAGATGATCTTTAAAGGTCCCTTCCAACCCAAACCATTCAATGGTTCTATAATTCTCTGAACTGTCCTCAAATGCCCAGTTACATCTGACCTTTGGTTTAGCTTTGCTCTTTTGATGTTGGTGGAGAAATCCAGGGCAGTCATTTATTGAAAGTTTAAAAAATTAATTATCCCAATGATACATAAATTCTTTTCTGTCATCGGAGTTCGTTTGGAATTGATAGAAATGTAAGTAACCTGAATTGTGCTGAGGTAAACACATGAAATTCTATACCCTGTTCCGATGCAGAGTTTGATTAGAACAGCAACTTTGTGCTAATCTATATGGACCCAACTTCCTTCTTTTTTCTGTAGCCTTAGGATTAATTTGAAATCCCATCTGTTGAATTGCTCAGCTACATTCATTGTTTTTGTGAGAGTGAACGTCTGTCTAATAGGAGTTAAAGTACATTATTTCTCTTTATGTTTGTAACCTTCAAATGCTAGTGGGAATGTCAACCCGTGTGATTCTGGCATCCTCTCAAGCAAGGCAAGTGATTGTAGGAGCCTGATCTTGTTTATCTCTTGTCAGCTCCAGGTGGTTTCCTTGCTCTATACCTGGGATATTCATTCTTACCAGAATTAATTCCTCCTCAGCCAGCCAAAATTGCAGTGTCAGCATCTCCTAGTTCAGACTCCAGGGCTATAATCCACAATCTAAGCAGGTAAAATGAATGGTTGCATAAGGAGAAATAATAGAAAACCAAAAGACTGAGATCACAGGAAACAAGTAAATAAAAGGTGTAAAGATTCAGGAATGGAAATATAAGGGAATCAGATCCTTTTCCCCACACTTATGTATTAATAACAGACAGAAATTTGTACATGGTGCCAGTTACTGTAAATTACTACAAAAGGGGGGAAATAAAAACGCAGTAACTTGTCTGTTGTTTTTGCCTGAGTCAAAAAAGCTCAGAAGTGTGTGTTTAATTCTGAACTGTGAGGAATATGTTAAATGTGCCCTTAAGTACTTCACTGATGGTGTTTCATTGAAGCGAGTTCAAACATGTAAATGGGCACAAATTTGTAGACATTTCATTCTTTTTTTTACAGCAGTTTTCTTAAGTATTAGTATTTGGTGAAATCAATCTCTATGCAATTTAACAACAAGTTAATATGCACTGTTAATGACTATCATCTATCTCATCTTGAGATTCTTACTTTATTTCCTTTCTGGATAATCACTATCATTAATGTATCTTAATGAAATGAAATGAGATAAATGTGCAAGGTAGGGTCAGCTCATCAGTGAATGTAAATCAATGCAGTCCGACCGATACCAATGAGCTCACACCTATTTACAACATTCCATAATCTTGTGCAGAGTTTCAGATTTAGTCAAATACTTGATGTTCTTTTTGCTCTTCAGTTTGAATCATAAAGCTAACATGTAGCTGTAGTTCATTTAAGTGAAAAGCACATATCTGATTCAATGAATAAAGTGGAGTTTTGTTTTGAAACTGGCAATTCCAAATAGAATTGCAGCTATACTTAACTATTTATTTAATAGTTGACGTCTGCTTTTGGTAGTGAATAAACCAGGAATAGATAGTGTTTCATAGTGATCTCTTGCATTTAGTCATAGTGTAACCTCAGCTGGCAACTAAACCCCATGCAGCTGCTCACTTACTCTCCTCTTGATGCGATGAGGAAGAGAACTGGAAGGGTAAAAGTGAGAAAACTCGTGGTTTGAGGTAAGGACAGTTTAATAGGTAAAGCAAAACAAGTAATTCATTCACCACTTCCCATGGGCCGGCAGGTGTTCAGCCATCTCCAGGAGAGCAGGGCTCCATCATGTGTAATGGTTACTTGGGAAGACAAAACACCATAGCTCCGAATGTCCCTCACTTCCTTCTTCCTCCAGCTTTACAGGCTGAGCATATGGAATATCCCTGTGGTCTCATGGGGTCAGCTGTCCCACCTGTGCCCCCTCCCAGCTTCTTTCCTACCCCCAGCCTGCTTGCTGGGGGGTGGGTAGGGGTGTGTGTGAGAGGCGGATATGGCCTTGGCTCTGTGTGAGCACTACTCAGCAGGAACTAAAACATCCCTGTGTTATCATCAACACCACTCTCAGCACGAATCCTAAGGATAACCCTGTACTAGGTACTATGAAGAATATTAACTCTACCCCAGCCAAACCCAGTACATTTACTTACTGGTCTATTTCATGAATTAATTTTGAAAGTAGGTACTCAAAACTGGTTATAAACTTGCACTGATATTCTGAATTTTGCATTTTTTTTTATTCTTTGGTGGCCCAGAAATGGGTAGTTTAGTTATGTGACTGATTAGGTAAAAGCTTTTAGAACTGTGCTTGTATTCAGCCTTACCCCTTTTTATTCAAATTGACTGTGCTGTTTATTTTCAGCTTACATGACCCTGAAAATGTAAGGAATCCACTCAAAGGAGGGCCAGTTGAGATGAGACTATGAGTTGTTTAAATCTGTGAATGCAAGGAACTATGCGGCTTTCCTTAGCTGAACCAGTTACTCTTGTTCAGCAAACCACTTAGCAACATGCTTAATTTAAGTGCACACTTTCTGACATCAGTAGCTTTACTAATATACCTGAAGGTAAGTGTTCTGCTGTGCCAGACTACAGCAGCCAGGATGCAGCAGAATTTATAACCAATCCAAAAAAAGATATTTCAGTACCTAATTGCTAGTAAAATACCTAAATTCTCCCTCTCTCTCTGGTAGCCATATGAATGCAGGGGCCAGTCATGTGTTCCACTCCTTACATGCTGCATCTTGTACTTGAACATACCGTTTTAGCGGAACCCTGCTGCATCATTTCATCTCAGTACTTGTTCTTGATTGTAATTAATAAACCCATGGTAATACCGTAGTTCCTGGGATATTTTTTTATTCAGATAAATTATGGTTTTGTTAAGATATTGAGTGTAGGTTTCTAAAACACAAAGGTTAGAGCACAGTTAAAAAGATAGTTAGTTGAGAATTTCAAAAAATCATAAAACATATCTGAGATTGTGAACTCCCTGTCTGTCCCTTAGGTATTCTTCTAAGCAATTTGTGATCATAGGAGACACTAATACTTAATTCTTGAACTTAGGTTTTGTTGTGGAGGAAACTGAATCTTTAATATTCTTGAATCCTGTAACCTTATAGTTCTAAAAAGCATCTTGAACTTTGATTTTATTTGTATGATTACATTGGTTTGAAGCTGTTAAATTGAGCTTCTGGAATTATTGACTATTACCAGTTTGAAAGTAAATGATTCCCAATAAGACCTATTTCAGGGCTGGAATGAATCCAAGATACAAGCCCTCTGACAGACTATACACATAAATCCCTAATCTCATCGAGCAGGTTATTTTAGGGAAGCCTAGCAGATTAGTAACATGATGCCTTGCAATTCGATTAATAAAATCCTGTCAGAATAAATTAATGAATAACATAGCAATATTTTAGGCTTATTTTATTGCAGTGTAATGCAGTTAAGAACCCATTATGCAAACCACTTTAAGTGTTGTTGATGTTAAATACTAAACTATACAGTTACTGTGTTAAGCAATCTTTCATTTTAAAGTACTATTTATGTGGTGAAAAACATAATTTACAGAATTCTTTTCTGATGAATTTGGCTGTATATGGCTAAGGTTGCAGTCCTACTGGCACATGAACAGTGCGAGTTCTGTATAACACTGGCTTAGAGAAACTTGTGTTCTTATTTGAGACTTTAAGAAATATTCATTTTGATTCATAATAGTCTTTCTGTCCAAGAATCTTATAACAAAAGCCTGTCTGGTTTATATCAGTCTGAAATGAACTTAAATGTCTCTACAGAAGTGCATGATTTTTGTATCTACCTGTATTAATTTGTGTTTATTAAAACAATTTAATATTTAGAATTGTAAAAGGAATGAAACTGCACTGTAATTACCACCATTAAAGAAGATTGTTAAAAAAATGTCAGGAAGAGGGGACAGACCAATGCTGTTGAACAGGAGTGATATGGTCTTGTTTCCAGAAAGAGAAAATCAGGCTCAGAATGGCTCACTGACGTTGATGTGTGAATGTAAGCTTGAACATTATTCAGGTATTTAAATGTGTGCTTGCACCAGTTTGGTTGAACTTTACAAATCCATCCTTAGTGTGGAGTCTCTTTTAGAATACCATGTGAGTCATCTTTATATTGCTTAAGACTGAGAATGCTAAGGCAGGCAGAGCTGAATCTCAGGACAAGAGTTAATGAATAGCAGATCTTAAGCATGTTTGTTTCTAGAACCTGTAAACAAATGAAATAAAAAGTCAAGGCTCTGAAAACCAGTAATAATAGTATCTGCTACTAGTATTTGCGTTTGCTGTTTGGACTCTGGTGAATCTATTTTATGCTGCTTTAAATATTCTTTTCCATTAATGTTTGTATTGCCACTGTGAGTTTCTCCTCCTGTTGGAAGAGCTTGGTTTTTAGGAAGCTCCTCTCCAATCAAAGGTCAAATCCTGATCTGCTTTAGTAAGAAGCATTTGTTTTAATCCAAAGCGTGTTGGTTTACACCACCTACATTCTCAGAGGCAGCTTCACTTCGCTACTTCACACTTCTACCTTCAGGACCTTAGATTCTCAAAAATTCTGCAATGGGGGCTAGAAGTGTCGCAGACTGGTGTTCCACTGTGGTGAAACTGTTGCCCCCACCTGCAGAGCCCATATTACTTTTGACTAAAATGGCAGTTTGGTCTGGGAAATTAACAATCTATTAGGCTAACCTCTTTTAGTTTCGGTCTGTTATTCCAGCACTGACCTTTAAGGAATATTTTCACTTTGTTCCCCAAAACTTCAATGTTTTCAAGTTTTCAGCCTCCTTTTCCTGTTTAATGAGTTCATGACTGTAACAGATATTTTTTTTAACCATAAAACTGAATTGGGTTGAGTGAGGATATTTGAGGTTTCTGGTTGCGGAAAGGAGCAAAACATCCAGGTTATATGTGTCTTAAAAATTACTCTAAAAATCAGTGCAAAATGTGGGAGAATTCTTTGGTAACATTTGTTAGGCATATGGGTGTATTGAACTTGCAAATGTATTAGGAACAGTCACATCCCAGATTATTCTGCGACTGTTTCTTTTGTGAAGTTTGATTGTGTTAGGGGGAGAAAGTTTGCAAGGACTGTAGAGCTAATTGTTTCAGGGAAGTCAGGTGGCTTCATGTTTTCATCCACATTACAGCAATTACTATACAGCTTTTCACACTCAAACAATTTTGATGGGATTGAGGTCAGCTATAGTATTATTTTTTTTTTGCTGTTGACTTTAAAGAAGGAGGAATGTAAACAAAATGGGAAGAGAGAAGTGCTTTACTTTCTTCACAGTTTCAGGAGTTAGGTACAGCTTTTTCCTTCATCCTATAAGAAACTAGCAGCAAATTTTAATAACAAAACCCACATAAACTCTTCTTCCTCCTACCTCTGATAAGAGAAATTAATTAATCAAAAGAATTAACCAAAAGCAAAAATTTAAGGAGGAGAACTTAGATTTTCCTCATTAAGAACAATGAATCCTTACAGCTCAGATCCATTCAAACACAAGCCTCTATTTTACAGCTTTTACCTGTGTTACAGAGGTGCAAGTGCTTGCACAGGTATGTGTGCAGTACCTGAATAACACTGTAGATGGTTTCAATAGAATCAACATGCTGAAAAATGAGTACTTGTAGCAGCAAAACACCCTTTTGCTACTGCAATCCTGATAAAGCAATGCTAGCTTTTATTTTGTGTGTGACAAGTGTAATGTTATGATATATACTAGAATGAATTTCACATGAGTTTTTTAAAAATTGATGAGTTAGCACTAGACTGTGGATATTTAAAAAGGAATGTGCTCCCTAAAATAAGGGTATATGAATACAACATTGTACAGATTCCTTGTGAAAATTCATGAGAATTTATTAAACCCCACAAAACCTTAAGAATAACCCAAAGCACAAAAGGCATGCTTTGTGGTTTGAGACTGTTTGGTTTATACAAGAGTAGGTCATGAGGAACTTGAATGAAGCCTCTAATTACTGAAATGGAAGATAAGATTTCTGGTAATAGAGTGTTTAGTTTAAAAGATGCAGTAGCTGAAAACAAAGTTGGGACAAATTCAGAGTAGGAATAAAGTGCAGATATTTCACAGTGGGATTAACTATTGGAAAATTAGATGATGTGTATATTCTCTGTATGTTTGCTTAGAGTACTGAAATCAAGACTTTCTAATGGATTTAGCCTCTTCTAGGAGGAGTCCATTTCTGCTGAGAATTACTATATAGAATTTCATGACCTGGATTATGGAGATCAGAGCAGATTATTGTGTTCTATGCTTCATACCCTTTAAATGTGTGAATTCACAGCTAACTAGCCTGTTAACAATCACATGCCTTACTTGTAAATTGAAAATCAAATATTTTAGTCAAAACATTGTAAGCAAATGATTTAAAAGTTAAAATAGGAAAGAAATTCAGCTCAAATGGACAGCATGCATGTAAAGGCAAAGCTATATAAGCAGCAAAGTAGTAGTAATCAGAGCCTGAAAATAGTACTGCAAAACTCAAGAAGAATGACCATTTTTTTTCTCCAGTTATAAACTTACCAACTATGAGTAATTTCACTCCATTAAGAAAAGACTGAGTGAGACTAGAGACCACAGAAAGTCTGAAATTACAAATACACAAGAATTCCTCTCTTTCAATACCACTTCTCTTCTTGGCACTTGCCACGCTAGTGTTTCATGGCTCTCATTCCAGTAAACAGTAGTCACTTACTCAGCCTGCCTTAAACATAAATTTATTTCTGCAGCTATGGGAATCAGATCTTGAAAGAACTACCTATTAATAATGCAGGCTTCTGTTGTGGCAAAAATCTCTTTCCAGTAAGGAAGCTCACTGTAGTGCCTCCACTGCCTGAGAGAAGAGAGACCAATGACAAACTTTTCCATCACTGTTTTTGTCTTTGGCTGGTGTCTTCTGTATCAGGTCAGATTTTTTTGCTTTAATGCAGCCCCGGCACCTCAGAATGAAGTATATGGAATATGGACTCTGCTTTTGCCTTATACTTCATACATGTTTTATTCAACTGACATAGTGCTTATAATTATTTGAAAATGTTTCAAAAAAAGTATTCAGGAATTCTTAACAAATGAATGAGTTTGCATTTGTACTGTTGGAAGATTAAAAAAGCGTCAGCATTCCAAATTTGGCCTGTCAAACATGTCATTGTATATTACTTCCCATTCTCATCTTTTGGGGAATTTATCCCCACACCAGCTGTGGGAACAAATGCTCCCGGTAACATAAAAGCCATTTCACTTTCGAGTCTCTGCCCTGGGGGTCATCTGAGAATATCGAAAGCTAACATTTGTTCCAAACCGGCACTGCTGGCAGCATCAAGAAAACGGTACTCTCTTGAAGGAATTAAAGGAGTTAAACTACTGAGTGTCTCTGCAGTCCATTCAGTTTTAGAGACAGGATCAACTTCTCAGTCCCATTCCAAAAGCAGTTTTTTCTGTCTTTGTTGTTTTGAAGTAAACTGTTTGCTTTTGTTTAATGAGGAGACACTTCTGCTACAAATTTTTTGTAAGAAGGGAAACACTATCTTTTTTAATGAAAACAAATCCCTGATAAGGGAGTGCTTCCAAAGCATAACTGTTTCATACCTTGCCTCTGGCCAAATCACTTGGGGTTTCTTTAGTTCCAGTTTGACTCAAAGAACAATTTTCTATGTTGTGACTAGGTAAAACCTTGCTACTCATTTACCTGGTTTAATGTCAACCCTGTAAACAGTAATTACTGAGTCACTGATTTCAACAGAGAAAGATTTGCTTCTCATGTTAAGCAGATGGAAAAAGGGTCTGAAACTAGATTCTACATACCAGAGTCAGCAATTAAAAGATAATGGAAAAGAAATAAAGCATTACACTGTTATAGAGGTGAAGTTTAATGAACATCACTTGTTCAGGCAAAAAGGCTCTATTTCTGTATTTTCTATAAATAAATTTTCATTTGAGGTTGCATTTTTACGTCACGGTAGTCAGATAACATTTTGTGAGAAACGGAAGCGCTGATAGCTAAATCTTACCTGGGAGACAGAGATGCATGTAACGACAAGCCAACTGTTAGGGCTGCGGTAAACAAAAGGCAGGAGGAAAAGGGATATAAAACCCGCAGAAAAATTCTGTTCTGTTTTTCTTGCAGACTGAAGGCATGATACCAGCAGAGTTCATGTACTTATTTTCCAAACCCTAAGTTACTCTTCTGTCAGAAAAAAGCCATATGGCTAATGCTGTCTTCCCACAGGTACTTTTGCATAACAAGGCAACACTGTACTTGCTGTTACAGCCAGCCATACTGGTTGCAGTATGGATATGGGGCTGTGCCAGACATTGTCAAGCCTGCAACAGATTACAGAGAATGAGGTGAAACAGTGTGTTGGAAAAGTAATGGACATGTATCATATCCACAGCACATTCAGAATCCAACTGTCCTGTGGAGGAGACCCGTATGTTCCTCATGTTTCTTTCACTCCTGAGTGATCTGCTTATAAGAGAGTTCTCTTGGCCTTAGAAAAGCTTCCTTACAATGTGATGAATTAATACCAAAGCCTTGTTTTCCTTTAAGGAAATAGCAATTTTTAAATATTTCTCTTTTCTAATTACTCTCTCTTTCAGCAGTCCAGTTAAAGACCAAAGCCAGCCCAGTGATCATGCCTTTTTAACTATCCAAATGTATAGCTGTTTCTTTATCATTCTCGTAGTAAATCCTTGTTTAATGTGAAAACTTAGTAGGCTTTTCACTCCAAAGCCAGTTAACTCATTTCTTTTTACTTTGAACTGTGTTTTTCTTTATGTAACAACATGATTACTGCCAAGAAGAATGTAGTTCATCTGAAATTTTCAAAAACTGAGTGACACTTTCATCGGTTCAGAATGCCTATCACAAAGAACCTTGCTACTAAGCAAAATTATTTCTGGCAAAAAAAGACAACTTTCACTTCAAGTTTAGATGAGCAGTTTGTCTTTGTCTTTCCAAATCTGATCAGTTGAAACTCATTTAAAGTAATTAAATCAGCAGAGCATGGAGTAAACTTTTCTTTTGGAGTGATTGCTGCTGTCAGTCTTCCTGAAATGGGTCATCCAAGTTGCCAAAGAGGGACGGGATATTTATACTGTTGTCCTTATGAAACCCTAAGCAGTTTTTCACCAAGTGGCCTCTTCAGTGTAACGGTAGCTAGCCTTCGTGCTGCTCCTCGCCTCTTACCTGCAACCCTTGGGGAGGTCTGGAACTTTAGCAACAGTCTGGGCTGTGCTCTTCTTTTGAGGAAAGATCCTCTGCTTCCCTCAACCTGGTCAGGTTGAAATCAGCCCTTCTTCAAGCAAGAGTTTAGATTAGGTGATCTCCAAAGGTTCTTCCCAACCTATATTTGTTCTATGTTTCCATGATATGAAAATACATAAAATTCATTCTTTTGCACTGTTACTTGCCTGCTTTTGTATTTTGAATAAAGAATCACCGGTAGAACAGTTGAATTCTGGTCAGTACAGAAAAGAGTAAAAAGCCATCAGCTTTAAGTGCTGGCAAATGACCGCCCCCTAGTATAACAGGAAATGTGAAAACTGGATGTGAAACAGTGGAACTGGATTCCTGTAAGAGGCAGATCTCCTGCCAGCTCTGAGATACAGCATTTGGGGAAATTAAAAAGATGACTCACTATAATGCAGTGTGCCTGTAAATTAAAAGAGACATGGTCACAGTCCCTTCTTTTTTCTCTTACCTAGCAGAGGGTTTTTGTTTCATTTGTAGTACAGAACAAGAAATGGAATTTCAGTTCACAAACTTGACAGACTACTGAGTGACCAGGCTTCGGATGAAGATAAGAAAAGGTTCTTTAAACATTGCAGGAGATAAACTCACAGACATGGGGATACTTCTTAGGTTTTTAATAGATCATCTGCGTTGTCCTATTAATGTTGAGATTTCTCAATTGTAGATTTTGAACTGAAGACCTAAATGTTGTAAACAACCCAGAGAGTGGACAAAAGTGGATGATGTAAGGTTGGTCTGTAGATAGGATTGCAGTACTTCTATCTAGATTAAGGTGAGTTGAACAAAATGTGAAAATGGAATTTTACACAGCTGTTGGTATTGGTTTTCTAAATAAGTGATGTTAGCAAATGAAGATCGCTTATTCTTTTGAAATCTCTTAATTGTATTTATTTTAACAGTATGTTATTAAGAGCTAAATAGGATGAATGTAGGTGCTGGACATCTTTGAAAATCCTACCAGAAGTTTTACATTGATTCATATTTGAAATGTTGCTTTAGTAATATTTAAAGTAATATTAAAATGAAATCAGAGTACTATCGGTTGTGAACCTGTTTTGCTACTAGAAAGTCAGCATGAACATTATGGAGGGATGACCTTGGCTGGCTGCCAGACACACTCCCCTCAAGTCACTCTCATTCTCTTGCTCTCTTCTCAGCAGGACAGGAGAAGAAAATAAGATGGACAAGCTCATGGGTTGAGGTAAAGGCAGTTTAGTAAGAAAAGAAAAAGCCATGCATGGAACAAAGCTAAAGAGAAGAAATTTATTCCCTGGTTGCCACTGGCACACAGATGTCCAGCAGCTTCCTGGGAGGCAGGACCTCAGCATACATAGCAGTTGCTTCAGAAGACAAAACGCTGTAACCGTGAATGTTCCTTCCTCCTCTGCCATTTATTGTTGAGTAGGATACCATAGAGTATGGAATATCCCTTGGGTCAGTTTAGATCAGGTATCCTGGCTGTGTCCCCTCTCAGCCTCTTGCTTATCTCCAGCCTACAGGCCTTTTGGGTGGTGGGTTGGAGAGGCAGCCCTGATGCTGTGTGAGTGCTGCTCGGCAATAGCTGAAACATTGGTGTGTTAGCAGCACCATTGTGGCTACAGATGCAAAGCACAGCACTTTATGGGCTGCTATAAAATTAAATCCATCCCAGCCAGAGCCAATACATACATCAAAAGGAGGTGTGTAGTATTATGTCTGATTTAATGATATGACCTGACTTTTGATACAAGTCTTTCTGGTTCACGTGTAAACATTTGAAAAAGACTTTTGAAAAAACATGAAGTGGACATGATACCTGATTTACAGCTAGTGAAATACTGATTTTGAAAATAATAAATTTTTGAAGAAAGTTGTATTTAAATTTTAATTACAAAAATGGGATTAGAAAGTCCTGAAATATGGTAATTTAATCATAGTCTACCTCTATCCAGTAGTTTCTATTGATTAGGTCTCACAGTATTTTACTGCCTTCTACCTTCACAGTGGTGTGTCCATTACTGCTTGGAAGTGAGCTGTTTATTATCTTTTATCTTCTTTAAAAAAACCAGAATATTGATGTACAAGGCTTAAAAGATAGGTTGTTAACAGAAGAATTACATTCTGCCTTGTCTGCTTCAGAGCAGGCACTTCTAGCCATTCTCACATCTTCAATTGGTTTCAGAATGCAGGGAGAATTTTTGCAGTGGCTATTCTGCAGCAGAGAGAACGGTTTATAATTGCTCTGCAGAGACATTAAGCAACCTTCTGTTTCTTCTGCTCATCAATATAGAATATCAATTTCATTACAAAATCTCTCACATAATCAATAAGTAAACTAAGGAAATACTTACTGTAAAAAACATTGGCATTGTTCCTGAAGCTTTGTGTGCATCCAATATAAAGATTTTGAGGTATTCTTATTAATGACACTCTGCTTCAGCTTGTAACGTGTGGATGATAACTTTCAGACAGCATAAAACTATTTCCGGATCAGGTTATCATTTAACAGTAGTACTTCGAAATCTTAATTGCAGTTTACTCATTCTTGTAAAGGCTTCTTACTGGCAATGTTTTATCACGTTATCTTTTACACTATTTGGAAATGTCTTATTCAACCTTATGTCTAAATAAAAGGTAAGTTTTTTTCAGTTAGTGGTATTTTCCCAAAGTGCGTATTTCAGCTTTAGTATCTCACTGGTTTTAGTTGCGGTTTGAGGTCTGTGTTGCACAGACATCTTATGGACATTAGACCTTCAGTCTAATGATCTCAACCATGCCAGTATTAAAACTCAAATCTATATTGTGTCATCTCATAGCTTAAGAACCCAACAAAAGTAAGTTTAAAGTTAACAAACTACTTCTAAATTTAGCTGAACTGAAAACTCCAAAAGATGGTTCATCTTATTTGGAGATGTTCTTGCAGGTTAGCCTCTGTAGGCAGCATTAGTCTGTTATTAACACTGTTTTGGTCACAAATCTAAAACACAGCTGCTATAAACAAAATTAACTGCGTTCCAGCCAGACCCAGTGCAGATGTCTAAGTCAGATTATTTACATCTGTAAGGTGCTTATTTTTCTCCATTGACTGTAGAGAGAAGTGGACTTTTCTAGACGATCCTAGAATTAGTAGCTGAAACTGAGTTTGCTTTGTTTTTTAAGTCTGTAGTTGAGATGAAACCCAGTATTTGTAACTAACTGACCTTAAAAATATAGCCAAAACTATCAAAGTTTAGTGTCTGGGTATCAAATATGCATGCGTATACCTCTCTCCCCATTGTTTGGTGATGTGCTAGTCCTTGGGAAAAATTAGGAGAATCTTCTTTGAGGATGCAGTTCACACCACAGTTTGTGTCTCTTCTCCATTTGTGTGCCTTAAAGTTATATTGCAAGTGATAGTGCCTGAGCAAACAGTTCCAGTGTGTGGTTTTGATGTGTCTGTGTTCTGATAAGTCATTTTCAATTCACTAAAAGAAGACTGTATTGTAAAATAAACAGTCTGCAATAGTTATGTTGTCTTGAAGATAAAATCCTCAAACAGCTTCTGACAATTTTTCCCCTTTATTTCAATGATAACTTATTTAAAATTCTGAGTAGTGTAAGGACCAGAAAATGTAGAGGTTAGTACAATAGGAGCAAATGTATAGCAGATCCAGTGTTGGACTCTTTCAGTGTATATCAGCCATTGGACGGTCAAGCAGTCACGATAAAGGTGTTTGCTTTGTCAGCCAAGGAGTGGAAGAACAGGCTGTCGTCTTCCCTGCATTTTCCTTGTGAGATTCTTTGCCGTGATTATATGCCAGCTCTTGTCAGATGACTGGCCCTAGACCCAGTTGTTCCTTATATACTGTTCTCAAGTAATACAGTAAAGAAGCAATCTCCTCAATTTGTTAATTTGTACATTGCTTGAAGTCTAGTTCTTCTCCATCTGCTCTGCAATCTGCTGCTGTTATTACATTATGAGAGAAGACAACCAAATCCTCAGACCAGCTCCTGAGTTTGTCATGCTACGTTTTCCTTCCATTTCTCTCAAAGGTACTTGTGAGCATGGTAAATCCCTTTTTCTTAACAGCTCCACAATTTCTGTATCTCAGTCTGCTTTTATAGACTTCAACGGGACTGATACACACTGGTCATCTTCAGCAGATAAGAAACCAAACATACATAACAGAAAGACAGTTCCTGTTCTTTTGCACCTGTAGCTTTAAAGGAATTTCTTCTCACCAGAGAGTTTCCTATTTCATTTTGATTTGTCAACAGAGTATTGGCTATGTGTATGCAAACTGTAGAACTCGGATAATATTTCAAAACAATTTGCAGAGGAAGTTCTTCAGAAAGTTCTTAGGGCTCATTTGTGGCTGTATCAAGTTGTAGTATCTGTTCTCCATGTGAATAAACTGTCAGGTTTTTTTGGCTGAATTGTTTCTGCCAGCATGGTTCTTTGAAAAGCCTAGTAAGGCTGACATGTTAATACCATTTTCGATCTTCGTAAGACCCCTGTGCAGTTATTTGTGCCATTGCATACTGGTTTCTGGGCTGGTATATGTTCTTGATTCCTTGAACAAACTGCAGTTTCAGTCTCCCTTTATCTGCCCACACTCTAACACAGCAAAGCATTTGTAAGCAGCTATAAGCACTAAAATAACATAGAAAACTTGACCTATTCCTTTGTTTGAAAATTAAGGTTTTAACTGAGTACTTTTCAAGGAAGGAAGCATCTCTCACTTCTCTTTTTCTTCTTGCAATGAGATTTGCTCTGCAATGCTGAGATTCTAGACAGTTGGGCCTTTACAAAAGGACTAGCAAAATACAGCTGAATCTAAACACTTTTTCTAAAATCCTCAAATAGGATTGTGACCACATCCATTCCATTCTGGGCTCTGGCCTTTCTTTCTTTTCATTTTTTTTTTTTTTGTACTTGAAATGTATTTCTGCGTTTCTATGTATACTCAGCTTGTCATTTCCCTTCCATCAACTTTGCCATTCCAGTTTCCTGGATCTCCTGCCCTCCTTCCTCCTCTTAATTACTTTCTCATATTCTGTTTCCCCTGTTGCATGTGGTTTTCTCTGGTTTTGGCTGATTGATGGTCTCTCTGTGGCCCTTGTCAAATTCAGCGTTCAGTAACTTGGCATCAGCACCCACTGGTGGAATTCACGGAGTCTGTGTGAGAGCCATCAATATTTGTGAAGGACCATCTGAGCAGAGATTCTCCAAGGGCCTTTGCTCCACTTCTTTTCCCGCTTTGCCTATACACAATACAAAGATGCTACAGGAAACAGTTTGTATTTTAATTTAACTTTACTCTTAGTGTTTTGATTTTTCAGTTTCTCAATGCCAAAAAGATTAGCTTATGTTCTACATAAGCAATATATGCCTGTGTGTATGGCTAACTTCTGTATTCTTCATATTAATATAAAATAATTAACATTTGTCTTATATTGTGGAGGATATTTAACAAATACTAAACTATGTAATGATGTGGAGTTAAAAATGAATTGTTGTCTTCCTTCTTCAAACTGTGTGGGGTGATGTATAGCAGCATATACTGTATTTTATTGAACTCTAGTAACAGGATAGGAAGAGGAAAATCTTGGCTGTTTGCATAGAAGTATTGTGTGCTAAATCCTTGGCTGCTTTAGCATTGAGCTGAATGGATGAGATCTTGGCATAACCGGAAGATACCACCTGAACTAGAAACCCAGAACAATCAGTGGTAAAGTGCCCTTTTAAACCTTGTTCAGACAAAAATTAAGTAATGTTAACTGTTCTTTTGGTAAAGGAATTAGGTATAAATAGATAAGTTTAAATAAATGTAACTTAATAACCATAAATAAGGCATAAATAGATAAGTTTAAATAAATGTAACTTAATAACTATAAATAAGGCCTTAGGCAATCTGATCTAATGCCACTTAGCCCTATGTAGTATGAGGTGTTGGATGAGTTCATCCCTTGAGTTTCCTTCCAACCTATTTGTTTTCTGTGATTTTACATGCTTTATTTAAATATTACTAATCACTTATTTAATGGATCTGTTAATAATCTAATACTTAAGAATTCTTCATCTAAGTCTCAAACTTCCATGAAGTCCTTATTCAGCAAACATCCCACAAGCTCCAAGGCAGGTATTACTTAGCCAGTTTTCTTTTTTATTAAACTTATACTACTGCAATGCAAGGTGGCAGGACTCTGCCCCACCATCCATCCATTCAGTATCAGATGTTATCACCAACTGGTCTTGTTCCTGACTTGTTAATTTTGAATATTATTTATCATTATTGACAATAATTCACAGAAATAGTTACTTTAAAAAAAATCACTTTGGTTGAATCACCTGTTTTACAAACTTGACACTTCTGCAGTACTTTCTACAATTTGAACAATCATGATACAAAGTCCCAGATTTGTTTGGATAATATAAAATAGTCATTACAGGATCTACATAGTCATTCTATGGCAGTACAAGCAGACAAGCCAAATCGAATTCTTCATATCTTACATAAAAGTTAATGTGAATGAATTTTAAAGTAGCATTTAAAGCCTGTATGTCAGGGAAATCACCTTTTGGCCTATAGAGGATGTTTTCTTTGCTTCAGATGCTCTGACATGTCCCTGCAGCAAAATCCTGGAAACAAAAATGTCAAAATTAAAACTTATCACACTGTACTCATGTAGTAAGAAAAAAAACCCAAACAAATCATTTTAGCCTATTTAGCAGCAATTACACTTCTCCAGCATGCATTTACATACTTCGATACAAATTTTAAGGTGAGTCATACTCTCCACTGCTTTAAAAATGGGCATCCGTGTGCAGGCTGCATTCATCTGTATTTCTAATTACTTCTCAAATTCAGACTTCATCTAAGAGGTTCAAAATACTGGTCCAACATTTGCTGTATTGAAGCATCTCACCTCATTGAAGTAAAAAATATATGGGTTCTTGCTGTGTTTTCCAGTGTTATGCAAAACAGTAGAAGTCTCCTGGTCCATGCTGAAAAGACAATCCTTTGGCCACTTGTCATTCAGCTGCTGGGTGTTGGTGGTTCCTGAAAATAAAGTGTTGAAAAAAAATCACATAGTCCTGGCTTCACCCAATCACTACAGTAGACCCTTGAACTTCAAACTTGTATTAGTCTTTATAAAGCTCTGAAATATTGTCATTAAACAAGGAAAATAAATCTATTAAAAAAAAATTAAGAGTAAAGTCATAAGAATTGTTTATATTTATTAAAATTTTATTTTACATTATGGGCTTACAATTTTTTCCAGAGCCAGCTCAAATTCTTTTCTGTTATGATTGCTAAGAATCTGTCAGTAGAGATCCTTTGCTGGCATTTCTTTGTTCCCTCAGTTCCAATTCATTAACTAATGACATGTTGTTTGTGGATTTCTGGCATTTCATTGTTTTGATTTATTAAAAATTCTGTTTATCAATGGTTCAGGGAAGTTTAATAAGTTAAAGAATGATTAATATGTAAGTACTAGCAGATAATGCAACTTTACAAGTTTCTACTAAAATTTGTTAAGTTGCATTTCTGTTTTTGCTTTCCCACTTTGGCTGCCACTTACAAGCTGAGTCCATTCAGTGTTTTATACCAGTTGCAAATTGTTCTATTTTCCCCTTTCTGAATAGCAATAATACTGCAGTTACTAGTTTATTCAGCATTATAAAAATGCTTTGAAACGTCTCTGCCATCCCTAAAACTGAAATGGATAGAAAGTAGAAAGCTTTTGCTGGAATTCACAAGTTTTAAATGTTATCAAAGCCCTCAAAGTGGTAAGGTTCCAACTACATAATTTAATTTTGTATATGTTCTGGCAATGATATGAACAATTTTCTTTTCTCTTTTTTAAATTAATCATATTTTTTTCTTGCAACTGCCAGTGCTGAGAATATTGCTGCACATCTGTCATTACCCCTTCTTAGCTGTACTGAAATGTCAGTGCTGGGAATGGGTACGTGTAAGCCACATCCCATTGTGAATTGTTCGGCCAGTGCAGCGTTGTTCAAAGTCATTCTTACCAGTATCTCACCACACTTAAAACCAAAGCAAATATTTATTTAAAAGAAAATATTTTACTGTGCACCTCTCTTGCTAAATTACTAGCCTAACTCACCCAAACACATTGCCTGTTATATTCCTTAGTTTCTGTTAACATTACTTTCAAATTTTTTATTTTCAGTTTTTAGTAGCTATTTTTAAATGTCATCAAAAAAATTATCTGTGTTGTAAGAGAAGCAAACCTACAACATCTAACAAAATACTAGATGGAAAACAAAAAAAACCCCAAACCCAAAAAGCAGTTGACAACATTTTCTAAATTTTAGGAACTCTGAACATACGTTTTTCTTCAGTGTACGTGTGTATAATTTAGCTTGCTGTTTAGCAACTTGCTGAAAATCAGTGCTAGTTATCCTTCTCAGGATGCATGCACCAAGGGCTGAGACTACAAACTTGTATGTCTGCAGTGTTACAGTATGATGAGTTAAGACCTTCTTCAAACCCTCAAAATGGGTATGCTCAAGGCACTTGTTCTATTTGTGATCCTGGATACCTGTGCTAGCATTTTGGAAATTTTACTGTAAAACTTTTGATATCATAGTATGTAGGCAAATGGAGTGAATTAAATAAGGCATGTAACATACCACCTTCTACTACAGTCTTATGGATTAATTGCAGAATTTTACTAGCCTGTTAAGAGAGATGCTATAAAGTGACATGGTTCTCTTAACTTGTCACAATTCTCTTAATTTGATTGTCTGCTAAAACAATTTTTAATAAACAATTCACTTAGCAGAAAGTAAATATTGTAAACCTTACCTGTACTATCAAACAGGCATGTAAGAGGCAACCCTTTATTTCATTGCTTCAGTAAAAGCAACTTATGCAGTGGTTATAGAGTTTAAGTGGAAGCATAAACATCTACATATAAACAGCTGCAGTGCCTGTGTTGGTGTGAGTGTGTGGTGGGGGCTGGTAAGGTGGTGCTGTGGATATTTAGGTGAGCTTTCATCTACTAGCATAATAGCATTAGAGGTATTTCGAGTAGCCTGTCCTTGGCTGCGTCATGTAATCTTGCTGCAGGAAGATAACTGCGCTCTGCTGCTTTTGTTTTTCTTTTGCCTGACTAAACAGAACATGCATCTGATAATACATATCGCATAACAACAGCAAAAATCCTGGAAAATTTTGAAAAGATAACTCACGGATATAATTGATTTTTCAAATTTATTTGTTGAATTCTTTCATCAGGCAGGCACCTTCTATGCCTTTTTCCCAGACTATGCTGTCTATAGGAAGTATTTTGTAGTGGAGTCTGTAGGGTTAATACAGCATTTTCATCAACACAGAAAATGATGGAGAAAGTTGCTCATCTGTGAGGGGAGAAATCTGGGTTCAATTCCCAACTCAGCCACTGTTTGGTTTTGATTTGTTTTGATGTCATTTAAGGTTTAACATAAAATGTAGCAAATCCTGTCATTTAAACTTGCTGGTGGTATGCGCCAGCACTCACTGAAGTTTAGTTTTTGCCTGGAGAGGCTGCATTCCTCCCCTAGTGGAGGTCCTTAGCACTTTTGAATTTGCAGATCCCTAAGATTTTCCCAGCAGAGATGCAGACTCTCACATCCCCTGGCAGTAGCCCTGCCATTATGAGTTACTTCTAGCAAATTCTTTAGAAGTAAGCTCTTGGTCCTTAGTGATGCTATGCATGAAAATCATCTAAATTAATGCCCTGCTTTGCTGCCAAAATCGTTGATTATGAAGACAGCCTAGGAAGACTAGCATCATTAGGCAAAAGTTAATCTGTATGAATGCTACCTGGTCCCTAATGAGAGGTCCAGACTCTTTTGGGAATGAAGTGCTTGACGGTTGTTGGCATAGAATCCACAAAACCCCACACAAGAAGCAAACAACTCCTACTGTTTCCAATAAAGAAGCTATATTAAGGACAGAAATATATTTTAAATTGTTCCAACTTGCTTGAAGCACCTTAATTAGGACTGTACTTGTGATCTAATCACTAATTCTGTTACCCCTCACCTAAAGGAGGCTGAAACATACATTTCTTCTCCTCTTGGAGAGTGCCATATACAGAAAACTACTGTCCTAATAGGAGTTGGTTGTCACCTTTTCTTATTGTGAGTGATAGAGATGCAATTCTCTAACTTTGAAAGGGGTTGAATCAGTATCCCTTGGAATAAGGATTGGATCTCATGTGTTCCCTACCATTTAAGTTATGTGCATACACCTCTTCTACATTAACAGACGTAAATGCAATTGCTGCATTTTTCAGTGGGCCTTGTCTTATAGGCAGGCTTGCAAAACACTTCACAGATGGAGCTCCGCAGGCAAACCGGGTGGAGGAATAACCGCTTTATGGGTATCAATCAACATAGGCTGTGAGCTAGAAGCCAAATGGCTTATTCCTGTCGAGAGTGAACTGCTCCTGTGCATGCCTAAAAGCAGAACTTTAAATGATCTGGGAGCTTTAAAAGCCAAGTCCCCGGAGTAAGTTAGGCAGCCCTCAGGCCTGTGGACTGATAAGCAGAGGTTTTCTGAATCACAGTTGTGTGCCTTGATTTCAAAAACCCATGTATAAATAAGTTACCAACCAGCAGTACCCAGTTACAGCATCAGTCTCAGGTGGTCTGCACTGTGCCATGGATCTGTCCTGCTATGGCCAAGCCTTTTTTGCATCCTAGTTTTCTTGTGTCTTGGAGATTAGCCTGCTGAGCCTCTTGTGGCTGTTACCTCTTTGACATCTCGTCAAGTGAAATCCCTGGCTCAGTGGCTCTTAATTCTCTCTATTCTGGTGTCAAAGAAAAAGTTTCATCTGTACCACTGAAATGTTCACCGGGCATGGTTAGGGACTGTGTGATTAGATGTTGTGCTCTCTGTAGTGTTTGTAGGTAGCTATGCATTATGCCATTCTCATTATGATATGCTAATTTATAGGACAGCAGGTCTTGTTGTCTCTGTGCATCTTCCAGTCCCCTGTGACTCTGACTTCACTTCCTAGCAGTAAAAGGATAGCTTTTCAGCTGAGCAAAGTGCTACCAAGTGTCTTATTTGCTGTTTTGTCATTTTAGAGTGACAAATATGGATCAGGACTGTATACTGTATCTGCAGTCTTTTATGTATGTTTTCAGTTATTCTCACACTCTCTCTGCTAAATTAAGAGTAATAGAAGCTCGTAGCACAATGTCTAAACACAAACGTCTTTGCAGCCTGCATGAACTCCCGTGCTGTCACTTGCTGGTCATTGTTAAGGCATTTCACTTTGTCAGGTGCACCAAGGAAAGATGAGTTCCATATAATCAGCTATTTAAGGGCAATGCCAGATAATAAAAAACATCTCAGAAAAGCATGTATCAGACTGCAGATCATGTACAGACTTTTTATCACTTAACGTAAAAGATATCTAGGCCGCCCTTCCTTTTCAAAGAGCCTTAAGCACTCTATGGGTACAGTTCTTGTAGACTGTACAGAGCATGCCCTGCGTGCTATGTGCTGGCCCAGTGCCTTAAATACTCTAGAGTATATAAAGACCCAGACAAAGTGTAGTCAAGATGCACCAAGGTGGCTAAAATGGCGTTAAAAGGCAACTAAAACCTCCTTAAAGTGTCTTGTGCTCTCATTGCAGTGCGTGCATCTTGGTTGTCGGATATGTCACAGGCTTTACAAGAGATCCAGTGCAGGAGCGGGCTGGAAACTAGGACCATGCATGGCAATCAGTTAGCTGAGGGGAATGTGCTCGAGCTTGTCTAGACAACAACATGATACAGAGCACAGGGGAGCGGGGGACGGATGGCGCCATGGATGGCACCAAGGAAAGGTAACACCTTGCTGTTAATTGATGGTAGTTAACCACCGATCAGGGATTGCCTAGTATGCAATGCTTAGCTTCAAGAACCAATCTGTTTAAAACGTGCAGCTTCTGAAAGTGTATATAAACTCGTGCTTCTGTACAATAAATTGACATTTGCTTGCATCAGCCTGCGTCCCGTCTCTTCATTCGCCGCAATCCAGGTCTCTTTGGATTATTTTCTGGAGACCACGATATGTCACAGCACCTGGAATTATTTAGTCGCATAGGCTTAGCAATGCCTTTTGATATGTGAACATACTGTTTTGACATGCTAGCCACCCTGCAGTAGCATAAGGCAAACAAATCCTTGACCCAGCATTGCTGCTGTAGTATAAGGCTGAATCATGCTCTAATCTGCAGCTACTATTCTGACTAGACTCCATTGAGAGTTTGGATCCCTGGCTTATGCTTAAATTTAAGTGTCTAAATTGAAGCTATGTCCCAGTTTTAGATTCCTGTGATGGTCAAGAAAACACCATCTCAGCACTGAGTTTCAGTCATGAATTTTATTCCAGTCCCTAGAACAATGTTGGCAGCACCACAGTGTCCTGTATTTCTTTATCCAACTTAAAATTAAAAATGTTCCATTTGCTTTAAGACTGTTCATCATTTTAGCAGCTGCTAAAGTGTTATCCATCTTTAAAAAAAAAAAAATGCTCTGACATGTTCCTTTGAACAATTTCTCTGCACTAGTGCTGTTGTTTCCCTCTGTGTCTGTTCTGTTCACACTCTGCTGCTAACTCCAGAAAAGTGGTCAGGTACCTTGGGCTCGTACATCTTACTGACTCACTCTTATTAACCTCCCTGTTGCAACAACAGGGATGTAGCCAGCACCTTATGACAGGGTTTTTTGGACTCTGTCATAGAACTAAATGTCTCAAGTCTCTTTTGTCTTTTGATTCCTCTGTTTTGTCCTATTCTGTCCTTCCATGGACTTTTGCCTGCAAAGAGCAATTTCCCTGGCTTTGCAGCTTCTAGTCTTACTGTTGAAGGTTAATAGTGGGTTTGTCCCAAATCCCAGTCACAAACTTGTCCTTTATCTGTTGCATTCACAAGTATTGGCTTCTCAGCCTTTAATTATTTACGCTTATCCTGTCCATTTCTGAAGAGCTGAAGAAGCAAACAGAAGCCTTTTGACAAGCTATAGGAAATCTGGGCTGACCATGACTGTTAACTGGAACCCAGCAGCTATTAGCCCTCCTGCAAGGTGCAGACATACATCCTAGCCAGGAAGCAGAGTAACTAATTCATGAAAACTTTTCTAATCAGTATCTAAAGCTAGAAAAAAGCAGGGATTTTTCCACAATAGAACTGATTTTACTTTTGGTACTGTTAAAATAAATATCCTGGTAATGTCATCAGGCAAGCATGGCTTTTTTGGAAATGTCAGCTACTCTCATTTATATTTAGAACCTAAAAATTACTGGAACCTGGAAATTAAAAATGGAGGGGGTTTTCATTTTTAGGAGCCAAAAAAACATATTTTATAAAAGTCAGTTTCTTTTTGTGTGTTGAAAAGGAAATAATACTGCAGAGAGCATAAAATCACAGGATGTAATGCTAATAGTTAAGAAAACAGTTAAAATAGCAGTGTATTTCATTGCTATCTCTAATAATGATAGTGCTAAAAATATTTTCCATTCCATAAAAAGTTGTAGCTGTATTTTAATTAGTAAATGCACTTAAAATATGCACAGGTTATGTTCTTAAGAGTGTCTTTATAATAATATGCTATTTTAACTCTAATCGAAGATCTGGCAATTTGCATATTTAATTTAGGCATTAATTACTTATAGACTGTGATGCGCAATTTATACTAGGCTTCTTGGATGCTTTCGTGTTTCAAATGTGTCTGTTTCAAATTAAAAAAAGGACTTTTAGGATTATTTGGTGCTTTGAAGGCCTTTCTATGTATTTAAGTACTGCATCCTGCTCATCTGACCCTATTAGAAGCCTTCAGGTACTTTTAACATGCATAAAAACAAGTGACTACATGGAGAAATCCAATTTCCATTAAAAAGATAGCTTAAGTCTGGTTTGATATCTCTTCTACTTGTTAATACCTACATTCAGTGATCAGTGACCTCTCAGCCTTTTCGGATAACCCATCGCGCATACATCAGCCTGCCATGGGTGGCTGTGGCAGCCCCACTGCATGCGATGGGGCTATAGGACTTACCCCAGTGGCCTGTTTTTCAGGAATGTTGTGCAAGTGTTCATTTAGTTTCTGTATAACAGTAATCATGTATAATGCATATGGAAATGTATAATGCATATGACAAATGGGAATAAAAAAGGTGAGAACTGTGAGGGTTTCATATGTGTTTCACACTGATGAAAAAGATAAATATATGGTTTGCTTCTGGGGGTCAGTCCTTACAACTGACATATATTATCATGCCTTCTTTGTTAACGCGACACCTTCTTAAGAAATGCAGACTTGAAAATTATTTGCCTTCACAGGTGCTACAAGAATGGCATATCCAAGATGCAGGAAAAAAAGGAATTCCAAATGTTTCCCAGTTATAAAGAAGCTGGGAGATTATATCTGGGAGGAGCGTGCTTGCCTGTTTGCACAGTCTTCCCTAGGTGTCTGCTACTGCCCTTGCTTGGAAACAGGGTGTTGGAAGAGGGAGACTTTAGGCCGACCCAGGGTGGCTGTCTTGTGCTCTTACATACTTATTTACAACACAGTGAATTTAGAATATTGATGATCTTATTAACAACATGGAATGGAATTAACAATAGCTGGGGAAAAAAAGTGCTGTTGTTTTTTTTAATTCCAGCAGAAAATCTGAGCTAGCATTCATATGCTGTTCAACAGATGAAAAAAACCACATTTCAGCTAATATGTTAGTGACATATTAGCTGAAAGGTCACAATGTGTATAATGAAAAGAGCCATTAAGGTATGCCATTTTACATGTGTCATGAAACTCTTCAAGGACATTAATAATTCTACTTTAGAACATACTAACTTGTGTCTAAAAAGTGATACAGTGCTGTGCATGGATTTGTACTAGCAAGATCCTCTATCCTGACCAAATATTTAGATTTTAACAGGACTGCCCCAGAAAGTGGGATCAGCTTGCCCTGATCCAGTTGCAGGGATATGATCTGTTAGCTCCTAGACATTGCAACATTTGGTGTTATGGTAATGGTAAGATTTGAATAATGGAAAAAGCAATGTTTAGAGAAGTTGTTACTTGCAACTGGCTCACTTGTGCACAGAGGCATAACACTTGTTACGCCTTAAATAGGCATAACATTAACCAAAAAATGTTTACAGGTACTTGAAAACAAAGCTATCACCTGGGAAGTCAAAATATAATTGCCATACTATTTGATGTGTTAGTTCTTGAGGAGAGACATCTCTTCTTAATCACTATAAAAGAATTCTAGCAAAGGATGTGAGTGTATTAAAAATATGATCTTTTCCACAAAGGTTTTAATCCAGCACGTGTAACTTTATTTTCTTAGTTGCCCTTATAGCACCTTTATGAACTTTAAAGTAGAGGTAAAATTATTGTGTGAGGCTTTAAATCCTATCTGTTAAATTATTTAAAAAGAATCAAAATGCTTCTTTTAGATTTCAGTAAAATATATCTATGAAAATACATTGTATAAATCAAGAAACAGCAACATCCCACTGAATTTTTGCAAAGCTTGCTCACACTGTTGTGTTAAAAAAACATGTGGTCGTATAACTGGTAAAGTCAGGTGGCCCAATTATCTTTTTAAAGAGAACTTAAAGATTTTTGGGTTTCTTCATAAAGATTTTGCAAAGTCACCGATTCTGAGAATGTTACAATTCTATCTTTACAAAGGAAGAGGTAAAAAGTGTAAAATAGTTTATATTTCCAGAAGCCTTACATAATTCTAAAGCCTTTGCGTACCATTATTTTAGCATTTTCAAAAGAGACATGGGCTGTAAAATCAGATTCACATTTCCATTTCTAATTGGAATTGACCCATCCTGGTTCAGTTCAATGTCAAGACTAAGATCTAGCAGAAAAAAATCGTTATAAAAGAAATGGGAAATCTTTCACAGCTAATCATAAATTTTGTCACTAAAGCAAGTTCTTTATAAGTGAATTAAGCAAACGTGTATAGCTTACAGTCTGTGTTCTTGTTTCCACAGTGCATACATTATAACAGACTTCATGGGCATCAGGAATGAAAATTTTATGAAGGTAGCTGCAGTTGGGACTTGGATGGGGGATTTTGTCACAGCATGGATGGTAAGAAATGTAATATTACATTTTTAAAGAAAAGCAAAGGAATATGTTTGTTGGTTCCAAGGGAAAAAGGAGAGGAGAAGAGAAGAAAGAAAACTTAATTTCTTGAAGTATTTTGACAAGTGGACAAGTAGAAAGTTAACAAAGGCATAGCAGCATAGAGGCAGGGAGTCCGAAGAGTTTCAGTTAAAATGTATCAAAGCAATTATTTCATCTCTTCTGCTATGAGTGGGAGTTTTGCCGTTGACTTCTGTGAGGACAGCACAGGGGCCCCTCTTTGCTATGAAATAACATCATGACTGGCTATCTGGTGAAACAGTGAGTAGCAGCTGGAGTTGAACAAGTCTAATGAAAAGGATTTAAAAAAGAAGAAAATTTAAACTGAAAGATGTGACAAAGAACAATGGAGACGAGAGAAAGCAAGCAAACCAGTTAACATCCCAGAATCTGAAGGTAGCCTGCTTGATATGAAACTATCAGATTAAGCTTTGTCTAATCTAGGATGTAGAAGAATAAAGTTTTCTTGGATAATATTTGTTATAAAGGTTCTCTTTGAAATATGGGCAACCCAAAGATCAGCTTAGTGAGAGAGATCTGGAAAACGACAACTAACAAGGAACAAAATGAAGCATGTACACATTTCTGTTGTTCAGGAAAAGTATTTCTTAAACACAAAGTGATAAAAAATAATTTCTTTTTTTAAAGTAAAATTAGGTTTTTATGATTTGTGCTGGTAAGAATTTTAGCAATTATGACTGCAACATTCATTTAGATTGAGGAAAGAAGTCAATGATTTCTAAGCTTGCAGCATTGGTTTTAATTAGTCTATTTTTTTTTCCTAAGGATTTATTGATACCTGTTTGTTTACTCAAAAGAATCAATATAATTTCAGGGGAATTCATTAACACAGGGAACATTGCTTGATGGTGAATGTTTATCGCATATCACATAAACATGGATGGAAAAGATCTCAGCACTCTATGTAGTCAGTGACTGCAACAATCTTTGACATAAGCAAAGAAACAAGCCAGGGTGGATTAATTTTAGGACTGTGGTACGTGTTAGGAAAAAACACTATATGAATAGTTTCAAGCAGGAATGACTGTAAGATGCTAAGACTATAGTCTATAAAACTGTATGAATAGTCTTAGAAGGGTAATCTTGAGTTTCTGTCAATTTGTCTTCTATCCACATATTTGGAACATACTGTACAACTGACAGAAGGGAAAAAAAAATATGAAGGATTTTTTCAGCATATTGTTCAGTATGTGTCAGTGGTTTGCCCAAGGTGAATTACGCTCTGTGAAATACTGGCCATGAAAAGCAAGTATGGAGCAAATCATCTGTAAATACATTACAGTAAGGACATTGCAGACTTGGTGCATTTACTGATGTTGACAATTAATGTGGTTTTCTTGTGAATCAGTAATAAAATTCTTAGCTACTTCTGAATACGTTTAGCATGACCTTTTTTATAAATGGGCTTCCACAGCTTTATCCCACTATGGAAGGAAAGATGATGCATAAGCTAAGCTGAATTGAGAGAGGTCATGCTCATTGTACATACGTGACTTAGAGCTCCAGCGATAGATTACATACAAGTTGCGCTACATTAGGTAACGTTCAATTTTTTCAGTCCCTCTTTTCTCATTTCCCTGAAAAAAAACCCGTTACATGCAGCACTATATAAAGCATGGAGACAGCTGGATTCAAGAGGCATGAGAATCTTGATCCTTTTCTGTGTACTCAGAGCCCTCTCGGGTCTGTTCAGCAGTGGAGGCACAACTGGATTGTGCCACAGCAGGTTCTAGCAGTGGATGGAGTTATCACTGAAGAATGGGAGAGACTGCAGAGACAGTTCGGAAAGGGGAGGCTGCTTGTAAACTAAGCTGGTTCTGTTAGCTTTCAGGAAGAGCAGAGAGCATGGAATTGGAGGGTCGGTGTGTTTTAGGACATGCTTTGATTGCACAAGGAGGGTTAAGAGATGTGGTGATTGGTGTTTAGATCTTCAGAGCAGAAGAGAATAGTGAGATTGCTTCTGCAGTGCAAATCTGTAGGTAAAGTGTATGAATCGGTCAATGGAAATTACAGTGTTTAAGGGCAGCTAAGCCTAGGAACATCAAAAAAAGCTACAGTATCAGGTACAGTGGTATTAGTAACAGAGGGGAGTGTGCATGTGCATGTACCCAAACCTACTGCACAGCCTAACTTCAGCAATAATATTCTGTGTGAACAGAAATTATCAAGTTGTTTATAATATTTGAATTTGCTTGAAATTCTGCATGTCAACCCCAGTATGGAATTGATATCAAAGTGACATGAGTGGGATTATTATATTCTATGAAGTTCTCCAATACTGTTTGGAAACAAGAAAGAAAAAAACAGGCCTCTAAAGGAATCTTTGCACATCTTCCCATTCACAGCAGTGCTTATGTGTTCTAATGTTTAAGAAGGTTCTGTAAAGAAGCCACCTATTCTTAGACTGCAAAGAAGAAGATGAAAAATATGTAGCCTTCACTTCAGTGTATTATTTGAACCGTATTGGAATTAAGATCTTTTTCCCTATTTAATGGGAAACTTTGGAAATAAGCAGGAATAAAGCAGAACAGATAGGATTCCATTTTTAAAAATGACTAATAAATAAACAATGATATTGCCCTAGTACAGTGAGGAGAGGCTTATTAAATCAGGAAAGTGATTGAAATCAGGAAAATATGTTTTGGATTGCTGTTTTGGATTTAAAAGGCAGAAGTGAACTTTCCCCCTAAACACTTCCTAGCTCACTTGCTGCTGCCAGGGTCTGAGTCAATTCCTAATAAAATCAGCAACATTCTTTCCACTGTGTGTATGGGCCCACAGTGCTCTGGGCACACAGGAGCTTCTCCCTTTGTACCTTTGGACGGAACTTCTGCTACTAATGATCATCTTTGCTGAGATCTGTAGTAAGTGTTAGATGTTCTAAATAAGTCTGTGAAGAGGGGAATGGGTTCAATACAGTAACTCTCTCTGCACTTTTTCCTCTTTGAAGTGAGGGAAGTATATTCTGCACCTGCTTTGACATGCTCTCCTGCTATCATAAAATGTGCATTCTGTTCTCATGGAGAGTGCTTTTGAGGCAGACACCACAGGATTTGGCACAGTAGGATAGCTTTGAAAAAAAGGTTGGATTCCACCCAGGCAAGCCTATAAACTAGCAATTACGGCTGTCTTCTGGGAGAGTGTTAGCAGGCTGAGGAAGGAGCCAATTCCAGGGCAGAATCTCTGTTGATGAGAGTCAGGTGGTCTCCTGACCCTCTCTGTAAAAATGAGCAACCTGCTGCAGCTGGGTTGGTGAGGGACACAGTCCTGAGCGTGTGTGGTAAGGCATGTTCATGGTATGCCTACAGGAGTGGGTGGCGCTGAACATTGACACAGAGGGCGGAGAACAACCAGAGCTGCTTCTGTTCTTTACAACCTCGTAGAGAGGTGGAACAGCCTGCTTTTCTTGGCCTTGTTGGCTTTTGGACTGTCAAAACTGTTGTTCTCCACTTTGGGTGATGGCTTTTTGGACTTTTTGGACAAAGATTACATACTGGCCCTGCACTCTGAATGGTATGCATACCACAGTGATTTGCTTACCAACTGCCATTGACATTTACATTAAAGACACATCCCTGCCTACAAGTCCCACATATGTGTGAAAGAGTCGGAGCAGTAGAAGTTTGTTACATCTTCCTTAGACCTTGCTTGCTGGGATTATCAGAAGCTGAAGCAGCCAACTTCATCCAGGGCCTGGCACTGATCTCTATGAATGTATCGGAGGCTGATCCTCTTGACAAGGGATCCTATTGCCATTTACCTTCCTTCTGAAAGGTAATTTAATTGAGATTCTCTTTTCCCTTGTTAATTGCTAGAGGGAACTGAGAATTTTTGAGAGATCACCGAGTATGGCAGACTGCTGGCTTATATCATCAGAAACAATGATAAACTCAAGGGATGGTTTAGTTTATTATTCATCAAACTAGTATTTACCAAATCTGTACCAGAATGTTCTTTTTAACAAGCAGAAGCCAAGACTTGTTTCAGCACAGTGCTTGGCACAATGTCTTAGAATGTAAGCTGAATCATTGTCACAATTCCTGGCTGTTCTTTGTGCCTTCACCTGACTTCAGTTTGACTCTTCCCTCACTTGGGACCATGAAGACTCCCAGTACCATTTCTGTCTTTCACCACCTTAGCAGAGGAATTAGTAGGAAGTTAGGAAGTAGTACTTCCTGTGTAGTCTGGATGGAAGGGTCACCACTTGTTCCACTGACCCATTATCCAGGACTGACATAGAGAGGTCCTATCCACTTGGAAGGATGGATAGGAAGGTAGAGACCTTTTATCCAAGACTTCTTGTCAGGACATAGTATTGGGATTTCAAAAGGTTATTACTGACTGATGAATTCACACCTACCTTTCCTCATTAGTGGAACTGGATAATGACCCCTATACACACAAGTTGCCTGAGCTTCTGTGAAGTTTCTCAGGCAAAAGAGTCACATCATTAGGTGATCATGTCTACGTATCATGGCATGTAACTTGTAGTTGAATACTGCTCCCCTTGATAAAGCTTATTTGTTCTTCTGTGGGAAAGATTTTCTCTTCTCTGAGATTTTTAGTGCTAGCTGAAAAAGCTCTAGGAAATGTACATATCTGCCCAAATGGTCCGGGTTTTCCAGAAGACAAATCTCACAACTTTATGTGTACTGGCTTTGCTAATTATGAAGGAAATAGATTTTGTTATATTCTTTTCATTCACATTTCTCTATTAGGCATTTTTAATCTTCACCCTTTGTGAAGGAGGTTTCTGTATTTTCCCATTTTATGAGACCAACATCTTACATGGCTGGTCATAGTGTAGCTAGCAGGGGGGCCTGTAGCAGCTGGTTCATAAAGAACACTTCAGAAAGCTGAAGCCTATCCATGTGGTTCTTGATGCTATTAACATCAGTAGCTGATAGACTGAAGTGAATGGTTACTGCCATGAAGCACACAGCAAATTTGTAGACTCCTAAACTTCTTTCTATCATGCGCACCATGTTAGAGCCTAGGCTACGTCTGTAACAGTTGGACCTGGTCAGACCACAACTCCATCCAGCCTAGTATCCTGTCTCAAGCTGTGATTATGAGGAGAAACCTACTAGAAGAGTAAGCACAAGTCAGTCACATGGTAGTGTCCTCTAATACTTCCACCAACTGCAGGCAGTTTTATGTTTATAATAACTCTTGATGAATGTATCTTCCCTGTTCTTGCCTGATCTCATCTTTAGCCCAACTCCTTCTTTTAGCATCCACAGACTTATTTGGCAACAAGTCCCAGAGGTTACTGTATAGAGTCAAAAAAGGTTTCATCCCTTTATGCTTTCTCCCTAATGTTTATGATTTTGTAGACATATATCATAGTTACTCTAACGTATCCCTTCTTCAGGCTGATGTCTCTAGCCTAGTAAGCTGTTTCTCATACACAAGCTGTTCCGTGTATTTGATTATCTTTATTGCCATTTCCTACAGTTTCTCTGTGTTCTTGATAGGGAGATCACAACTGCCCACAGTGTTCAAGGTGTGAATGAGCGATGAGTTTTACAGTGATATAATCATGGAATCATTTAGGTTGGAAAAGATCTTTAAGATCATTGAGTCCAACCATTAAATAATGATTTTCCCTTATTTTCTATTCCTTTCCTAATAGTTTCTAACATTTGTGGAGGGGAGGTATTGACAATATGGGGCACAAAGAGCATATTTTTATGGTACTATATTACCATAACCTCAAGATCTTGCTCATGAGATACATTGGTCAGCTGAGGGCCAATTGTTTCATAAATGATGCTAGAATTGTTTTGCCTGCTATGCATCACTTTGCATTCATCTACAAAGATCTTCATCTGCTATTTTATTGCCTAGAGACTTAATTCTCTAAGCACCTTTCTCAATTCTTCACAGTCAGCAAGTCATCATCCTTATTACTGTGCATAACTTAATATCATTATAAAGCTTTCTGACCTCACTGATCACCCATTTTACCTGGTTGCTTAGGAATATGATGAATGACTGCATCCGCTGCACAAATCCCTGTGGAACTCTGCTAATGACCTCCCTCCACTGCAAGAGCCGTCTGGCTAACCTACTTACCTTCTGTTCCCTGTCTTTTAACCAGTTATTTATCAACATAAAGACTGTGACTGGGGTTTCCATAGGAGCCTTTCCTGCAGGATTTTTCAAAAGCCTTTTAGAAAATTCACGTTAGGCTATTTCAACCATATCTCCTTTATCCATGTGCTTTGATGACCTCATTCACTAATCCTGTTCTGAAATACCCCCATTCCTTATATTTACAGAGCCAACCACTTAACACTCATTTCACAGCCTCAGTGCTTCCTGCTGCCATTAAAGACATATTGAGACAATGTTGGGTGGCTCTCAAAGTGCTGCTTGCATGAGAGACAAAAGGTCCCAGCTCAGGAGCTCTGAATGTGTGGAACAGTATAGAGCCATCTTAATGTGGCTTATCAGTGAAAGACAGTGAGCTTATTTCCTAGCAGTTAAACTTTGTATGTTCATTTTACCTCATTTTGATTCATTTTCTCCATCTTTTCCCTCAATGCCCTGTTGTCTTATGGCCTGGGCACCATTTTGCAGGTGAACAAAAATTAAGGTGGGAATATTTTATTTTGTACGTTCTTCACATAGCAAAAGGTCAGCAGAGCCAGAACATGGCTGTTAATGTTATCCTGAAGGCAGAAACATCTCTGCTTGTGGTAAGACCTGTATTCTGAATATGTGCGTGGATTATGTGTTTCAGACAACATCAGCCATAGATGCATAATCTCTCTTTCCTGAAAACTGACATAGTCTATGGATCTCTTAGGCTGAACAGGGAGGGTCTTAACAAGTTTTTGTTATTTTCATAGTTAAGCAGAATTTTTGAATCATAATTTTGGACACAGGAACCTGTGTCTGCTACAGTCATTCTTTGAATCTGGGTCCCTCTTGACCTTCTTGCTGAGAAACACCTGTTTTTTCCTTCCCTGCTGTACAGGGAGTGGACACAATCTAGTTGGTGTAGTTTGGGATACAAGTGTTCAACTGCCCCAAATGAATACTTGCTTAACTTTTCATTTTGACCTTGGAAATGCTGATTTGGTCTTTCTCTGTAAATCTAAAGCATAGTGGTCTAATATACTGTACAGTGTTGGATGAAGTAATGTAGCACACGCGTTACACTTTAGTAAACCCATCACTGGATGTTATCTTGTGGCAGATACCTGGTACCTGTAGGTTATGCTCTGTCTGCTTTCTTCTTTATTCATTTTTGTAATAAGAATAGATGTTTACTTATTGGCATTAAAACATTTTTGATGGCTTGCAAGCTATTGGCAAGAATTTTAACAGTATGTGGAGATACTGACTTTTGACTGTTGCCATTATGATCCTGGAAAACAGCATTTATTTGTAGAATAGGAGAACAAGCTATTGAATGATTTTGAAGTGCTTCCCTTGTGTCCATTAAGACACAAGATTATTGCTGTCCTTATTTGCTCTGAGACATAGCTATCTATGTTGGCATGTTAGAGTAATGAAGGATTTATTGCCACTGTGCAGAAACTAGGTTAATTTACGTCTTTATTTTTATTTCATCTCATAATGTGTATGTGTTGCTAGGGCGTGTTCAAACAAAGTGAGCAACCTTGATGCTACAGATACTATCATGTTGCTGAAAATAGCAGGCACACTGCACTATTGCAGTGCAAATAGATAGAAAATAAAATACTAGTGTAACTAAATAATGTAATAAAGGGAAGGACACCAGTATAAAATATATGCTGAAAGAAAACATAACATTATGATTAAAAATAATAAAGTTTCTGGGATTTTGTATGCAACTTTTTAACTAAAAGAATAGCCACAAATGTTCACTTCTAAATTTATGTGAGTCTTAAAAAGTAATTCTTCTGTCCAGGAAATTCTGTTTAGCAAAGCATAGTATATTGTTTTACTTACATGCAATGAAGAATCCACCATTTTGATGCACATTCCAAGGTAGTTTGGAGAGTTAGGAGTCTTGATTGATTGGCACCTTTTCTAACACATGCCTCTGTCAAGGTTTGGGCATGACAATTCAAATTATGATCAGTGTCAATCTTCTTGATTGTTTCTATTCCATTGACATATCAAATGACAAAATAAAACTGTAATTGAATTTGCAGTGGCATCTGAAATACTGTATAGCTAACAACTGCTGTACTTCAGTAGTGGAAATGAAAATAAATGATGAAGCATGAAGTGGAAGGAGCAAAGTGGATGACACGTTACTAAACTCACTTGCCAGGACTGTACAAGAATATGAATAATAACATCAATGGTGGCAACGTGTTTCTTTCCATTCAGAGAAGCTGGCACAACGTCAGTTGCCCTTTTTATTCATCTGTGTTTCTTGTTTTGGTTTGATTTCCTCTTCCTAAGGGCCAGTCCAGTTGCAGATCCATTCTGCACCTAGTGGTTCTATCTCTAGGTGATAACATACATGTAATTTCATCAACACAATAGATGTGCATACATCCAGTCATCTGAGACCTGCTACTTTTGTATTTTCAGTTTTGTAGGGCATGAATGTGCTCACATCCTGCTCTGCTTCATGGCTGGTACTTAGTTATATAAGGTGGAGTGTGCCTGGTGTCATCTGAGTTCATCCAATCATCCCATCAAGTCAGATTGCACTATTATTTATTCATTGATTGATAGTGTAGCCATCTGTTCATATGCTCTAGATTATAATTATCTGTCTTTTCAAGCTTGATCTTTTTTTGTATTCCCCTATTTCCTTGTGATTTGAATTCTGACCAGGCATTGCCAGAAGTGTTACTTCATCCCTGTCTGCTTCCTGGCCAGTGAGTTCCTTCAACTCATCGTCACAGCAGGTATCTTTGTTGATAACCATTTTCTGGACTTTAAAACACGTGCTTGGTATATCTAACAGTAAAAGCCTCAGGATTTTCTTCTGAAGAAGGTCATAGCCAGCTTTAACTTGAAGCTCAAGAGTAAGAATTGGAAGCCCCAAAGTTGGGCCCCAAAATCTACCCTAGAGTTTCTGCAAAGCAGGAGCTGACAGCTTTCTATAACAAGCCAAAATAGTTCTAGGAAGTTCTTTCAAGTAGGTGGGAAATTTCCCCCACTATTTTTTTTTTTTTTTAAGGGTTATGGGCTCATGACCTTTTGTGACCTTGTATGCACATTTCTGTACTGTCTGGATCCCTATCTCAAAATGTAATGTCAGATCTTCAGCTGAACCAGGCAGTGTGGTTGATGAATGGTCTTGCCACAAGAACAGAGCTCTTTCATACTGGCTGGAGAGATTCTGTTCATTATCATAAAAGCAACCCAAGTTCTCAGCTCGGTTCTCAGTCAGGATCACCTCATTTTCAGATCTCAACCCTGATGATGTGAGGTTTTCTACTGGAACCAAAATTCTGCATATGGTCAGTCAAGGTTCACCTGGTAGCAATCTCAAGCCAGTAATCTTCAGAGAGCGAGCAATGAGTTCCTTCTACCCTACTGTACTTAGTGTTCTGGTGAAACTAATTAGAACGCTCTCCATTGGAAGGATATAGTTTTCAGGGTGACTTGACCTGGGTAGTGAAGTCTCCTGTGGGCTAGTGTTTCAGTCCTGTGACTTGTGCACTGCTGTGATTTTTGATGGAAATATCTGTCTTGGATACTTCTTCAGCAAAGTATATTAGATACCAGTATATACGGATCTTTCTCTTTTCCAGTGGGGACATTCTTCCTGGATATGATACCTCTACAAAATTATCTTAAATTCTTTGCACTTTTGCTTTCCAACTTCTACCACAGTCAAATAAATTAACATACTTATTATTCCCCCCTTCATCTCATGTCTTTGGGCTGAGCCATCAAGATAGATGTCTCTTTTTTTTTTGAGTTGACAATGCCAGAAATCCCCACAATGTTTTTGAACAGTTGACAAATCCAAAAAGTTAGACTCTGCTTGCTGAGACTGACCATGGTAACTGACATGGTGACCACAAGCTGCCTCTCACAGGACTGCTCTGGAGCTTCTTTCCATCACCGAAGCATGTTTCAATTACAGCTCAATCTACATTCCAGCTGGAAATGGTCTCTGCTCCTAGCATTGGCCAAATGACCATGAAGAGTTATTGTTATTCTTTCATAAAGCTGTATGCCATTATACAGGTGTCCATAATTGATGTGGTTGTTAATTGAATAGTCTCACTATTTCTGTATGCTCTGCTTTACTGCCCAGCCTCAGAGTCTGAATAAACAAATAACTGAGGGTAAAAAGATTTTCGGGTAACTGGAGATCTTTAAGATGCCCAGACCTTATGTTCACTCATTTTCTACACTTATTCTTACCTTTCCTAGAACTTTTTCGTCTTGTGGCTGCAGATAATGTAGATGTCATTTAAACAATACCTATTTTTGGTGTCCTCAGGAAAAGAAAAAGTAAATGGAGCTGTACTGAACAACAGTATGCCCCTTCAGAAGTATCTACTTTTTTTATTGCCATGCTTGTGTAGCAAATACTATAAGTTCACATACAAAGTGAATGTTTTGAATAGTCCTGTGGCTGGTTATTAATGTGTTTTTGGAAGTTCCGGTTGTTTATATAACAACACTTCATCCAACAAGATTTACTTGTTCTAAAGAGGACTTAATAGAAGGCCAGAAAATTTAGTTAGTAGAGAGGACTGTAGTTACCCTCAAGAAATGGAAATAATTTTCCATTAGTTTTCTGGTTGTTGGACAAGAGGTAAAGGTACATTTTTTAGCATTAGTTGTCTAATTAGCCTAAGTTAAAGACAACATATACATGTTATCTGTATGCAAACTGTTCTTCCGTAGTTCTGGGTGTAGAGTTCTGTAAATAATCCAGCTAAGTCCACCGTTCAAATGAATTCAGGAATTCAGTATTGGAGAATGCCACTCATTCATCCTGCCTACTGTCCTGCATCCTGCACTGGTCAGTGTGAGATGCTCACAGTGAAAGTTAATGTGATGTCATCAGGGACTCTCTGGGAGGGTGAAAAAGACAAGAAGTAAAAGGGGATGGAGAGGTACATTCTCCATGAAGCCTTCAACAACTAGAGCCCCAGATAATGTCAGTGGGGGCTAATGCAGAGGTTGTTCCAGCTACCTAGTGGAACCTTTTGTTATCAAAGCAAGGAATAAGTTTCCTTCAGGGAAGGGACAGAGAGAAAAAGTCAATTGGGCAACAACAAGGTGTATTTGCTCTTCACTGGAGTGAAGTGGAGCACAAGCAGAATGGAGGAGGCTCAGGATGTGCAGGAAAGTTAAACGTGTTTACTGTTTAGATGCTACAGGTTTTGTGTTGAATGCCCTGACATACACTGCATCCCTTCTGAGAATTTGGAAGTCTGATTGAAAAGTGAAATCTCTTCTTTTATGATGACATTTATTTTGTGACTTTCTGATATTACAAAATTGAAACAAGTGCTATCTCTTGTGAGGACTTCTGGGATAACTCTTAGTGCATGATAAGATTCTGTATTTGTTAATGTGTTGTAGCTGATTTCACTATTAAAACACAGAAAGGCTATTTTTTACTTCTGTGTCGTAGTGCTCCCTTATACCCTCCAAGAACTGTTGAAAACTAAATAACGCAAAAAATAGATTCAACAGGCAGATGAGAATTCTGCAAAGTGGCCAAAAAATCCATGGCACCGTGCCCAGGGAGCCTGTGTAGGTACAGCACGCCTCACTGATTTCCCTAGCCAGCGATGGCTTTTTCCATGTTACACATACGCCTGTGTGTAGGGAGTGAGGAACTGGACTGTTGCAGACAGAGGGGGAATGTGAGCCAGCAGGCTGAGAACTGTCCACCTAAACAATGGTATAGTGCTGTGCTTAGAAGTTAAGGTGACTGTCTTCTGATTGTGAGGAACGTGAAACTGAGGCCTAAGACTTGGTTCCTTTTTATCTCATTTTATTCTGACAATAAAGTTTCTTTTCATTCCAGAACAGTGGTGATATCTGTCCTGAAAGCTCCAGTGTTCTGAGATGCTTTAAAAATGCATGAAGGATCATGTCAAATATTAATGGGAGCTATTCTTTTCTCCAAATGTTGCAGATGAAAGATACGGCTCCATCTTTTTCAAAAGACAAGGTGTAAGGGAGAGTATACGTTTTCCTGCAGCTCAAGTCTTGTCCCATTGGTTTGTTTTGTAGCTTCAATTAGCCATACAGTTATAAATCAGTGAGACTCAGGGTCCAATATTTTCTTTCCCTCTTTATCATACTCTTCTTTGTTCTGTTTCATGTAGAACTGTTTTTGCTTCTTGACAGTATTTATGCAGCAGATCTTGATACATCCTGGTTACATGTATTTAGAAACTCAAGTCAGGGTACCATATAAATTAAAATAACTATGCAGTAATTCTGCATTCTGGCATGATGTACTCCTTAGAAATGGTGTGAAGGAGTGGGTGTCAGAAGTGCTGCAGAAGTGGGCCTCTAGAAATAACATGTTCTTACTGAAGAACTTTGAGTACAGATGGCAAATGTAAACTGTTGGAGTCTCTAAGATGGACACTTCCTCTCTGGAACAATCTGGTTCTGTATGAGATGACTGCAAGCACAAACCTTTCCCTCTGACTGGAAGAAAACAATTTTCTCGCTGAAACTGAAGCCATTACCTCAATAAATGCACCAAGATGTGCAATGGGAAGATCTATAACAGGATGGGAATGAGTTGTTTGATAAGTATTATAAAAGGAACATTGAACTGGCTGTGCAAATTCAGCTGAAGATCTTTAGTGGATTAAATATATGGTGAAATAAGACCTTCTGTATCCACAGGGAGAGATTAGCAGCAGATGGCAGTGGTACACAGCAAAGCATTTCTTTAAATCTGAATTCCTTCAGGGTCTGTAGGATGAACTATTAGAAACTCTGTAAAGGGAAAAGAGGAAAGAAGCATATTTTATTATGGAAAAGCATATCACAGCACTCTAGCCTAAAAAAAGTATGTATAAAATCCATACTTCTCAACAAGGGAGAGCATGGTAGAAACTGGTAAACTAAGAAAGCAAGCAGTATTGCTAGTATTGAACTGCATTATTTAGAGGGGTGGGTGTTCAGCTGAGAGACTTTAGTATGAGGTTGGAAGAAGCTGCAAATGCATCTGGTGTCTGTTTCCCTTCCGTATAGACTTATGTCTTCTCTTTTTACACTTTTTATTTCGTATTGCCTTGAGTGTAATCTTCACAACTGAAATCACTGATAAATTCCTATTGTCTGAATTTCATCTCTGATGCTGTTTCGTAGAGCAAATATATTTAGACTATAGCCAGAAAGAAATGGTTTAAATGCCCGGGTTAGCAGAATACCATTCATTTTGCATTGAATTATGCCTAAAAATAAACTAAGTCTATCCTTACAACAGCTACAGTAGCTTAAAAATGGTATCCCATGTTGCCAAAGGTCAACTCAACCCACACATTCTGAAGATCAATACAATGTATCAGAAGAGCAGTTAAGCAAGTACTTGTGTAAATACAGAGCAGGATTAATTTTCCTGTGTGGTACTGCATAGTGTATGAATTTGTTGTGATGTGGTGTGAGAAGTCTTCTCTTAATCCACCCTGCTAATAACCCTGCATCAAATTGAGTGAGAATTCCTGACTTGTAAGTGAAATCACTAACTGTACCCTATATGTATGGAAGGTGACAGTAAAGCTGAGTCTAAAATCTTAGGAACTGTCAAATTACACTTATTATACTCTAGCCAGAAGGTCAGTTTTTCAATATCCATACTTGTGATTGTGCTCAAGAAACACTGAAATTTCCACATATTCAAGGACAGTTTCTATGGAAAAACATAAAATAGGTTGACTTCCAAAAGCTCTTTGTTGCCAAACCCCAAGTCTATCTTTGGTGCAATTCTGCTGACTGTAGCAGACTTAAAATACACAATTGCTTTTTAAAAACTGAGATATTAAAATAAAAAGTTTCAATGGATCTGAATGAATAATCATTATAAAACTTCATTTAATAACTCAGTAAGATGAGTCTAATCTTGTCTTGGTCTTTTTTTATTGTTGTTTTACACTACTTGAAATGGGAACTTGAAGGACTTTTTTAAATGGATAGAAAGATTGTTGAGTTTCACTTCAACTTTTGTAAGTACCTTTAAAACCTCCATTAAAAAGCTATTTTTGTAATTTCTTACAGTACTACGCTTCTCCAAATCACAAAAGAAATCACTGCCTCCTACACTGGCAGTAATAAAAAAGGTTTTGCATTTTGCAGACATTAGGGATTGATCTTTATAGCAACTCGTGGAGATAGGTATGCTAATATGCCCCTGTTTTACAATAGAAAACTGAAGCAAAGGAAAAGGGAAGAGATTAAGCTTTTTGAAGCCAGATTAATCAGGCATTACCCACAGCTTCCAATAATGTTACGCTGACCTTCATATTAGTGTAAATGATGGCAAAAAGTTTTATTTTGGGCAGCAGATTCTCAGTCCTTATATCTTGGAGCTGAAAATGCTTTGGTGCTTGTCTGGATCATGCAGGGAATTGGTGATGGAGCTGAGACAAGAGGTTGCTTTCAGCTTTGTATTTGTCCCATCACTGTTCTCAAATATTGAAGTGGTATTGTTTTCTCTATCTCCTTTGATGGCAGCGTTCCAATGTATCTAAAACGTATCTGTCTCTGCAAAGATGCTGAATAATTTCTTTTATGGAAAATTGAAAGCATGTATGTGCACTGGGGGTACATCAAGGTAAGGAGCTGCTTTGGGTTTTATTCTAGCTGGTGATTAGAACATATTCCAAGTTTTTTCCTCAGCTTTATGTAGGTGAAGGGATGCTTCCAAGCATTGGATGCCCTGGACTGTGCTTCCCTTTCTCTTGTCTTCAGCTGTATATGAACCACAGAAAACATGGGTTTTTCTCTGAAGGTTTGTTCTGTGCCCATTTCTGAAGACCCCCAGAGCCTTCTCTGCTGTGTTGCATTCCCTTTATGCTTGTGTAACTACCAAAGGGATGAAATTTATACTAATATCTGATTGTGGAGAATCAGGGCATGTATTCCAGTTCTCTTAACTGGGAATTAGGTGGATCTTTGCTTAAATTTTTTTGTCTCATCATATGATGCCACAAAAAATCAGTTTTACTACCCAACCCCCCAATTTTATAGTAAAGAAGCAACCTAGGTAGAGTTATTAAACAACATGATATACTTTATACTGGACAGAGTGGTGTCAGGATTATCAGAATGAGGACAAATCACGTAGGTATGACTACATCAGTGCCGCACTGGCAGAGGTCCAGCACTAGTGCAGGGTACAGCTCAAGTCACGGCACTCAGGTGTTGTATTAGGCAGGCCCATACCTATCAAACTGCAGACATACTGACATGCTTTGCACACGCTTCTTTGTATCTCGTAGGCCTCCAGAATATCCACAGCAGATGAGGCTTTACACCTGTATGGCATTACACCACCTAACAGTAAAGTCCCAAGTTATTCATTTGCCACATGGTCTTCACTATAGGAAAAGTGGGAAGTAGGGATATTTGTGTTTTGTTCAGGTTGGTACTTGGCCCAGAGAATGAAGGTAGGTTTTGTGCAACCAAATGGTGGTTTGGTCATAAAAGTTATATGATTTGCATTCAGACAGCTACAGATTTTGAGCTTTTAATCTGAGCTGATTTTCTGGGCTATCTTAATGATCAATGGAGAGAAAAAGGCCTGCTAACAGGAGTATAGCTGACATCTGAAATGATGCAAATGGATCACATTATAAACCACTTATATCTCTCCACTAGTAGTAAAGAAATTGCTGGGTGACTTATTTAGATTAAAATAAGATTGACATTAGAACCAGATTTAGATGTTTACATTTTAGGTATTAGTTATGTACCTGGATACAGAAATGCTTTAAGTTGTCCCACAAACCTGCAGAATTAAAGCATGGCAATGTTTACTGTCAAACATCCCTTGGGAGCAAAGGAAGGTAAAGGAATACTTCCAGAGTGGCAAGGCATTCCTGGTGAAACAAGAGAACTTCACACAGAGTCTGAGGCTTATGCAGCAGTGAATAAATTAAACAATAATGCAAAGAAAACACAAAGAACTCACATACAACAGCAGTGTGAAATCAAGGATTGTATGGACAGTAATGAGAACAAGCATGACTCTGTATCCTCCAGAACTTTAAATTTTACCTTGAAGTTAGCAAAACTGTTGAGAAGAAATACTGTTTAAGTTATTTAAATTTCAAAACTAATTTCAAAGAAGGTCCCTGGGCATTTACCGATAAAAACGTGTGTGTGTGTGCACAGATTCAACACCAGGCCTGAGAGACAGCCTTCTTGTGTGTTCTTTTATTGCTAATGCAGAACAGCCTTAATCTTGATGATGCAACTGAGTATTATTAATACCAAAGTCTCCTAATATATGTACAGCAAACAAATAGACCTCATTTATTACTAAGCTGACCTGTGACCAGAGAAAGCTTCATCTCATTGATTTCCCCTGAATCTCTTGTCCTGTGGTGATTTCCAGGCATGTTCTTAATGGCACGACCAAAGCCAGACTATGCCTGTATCATCTACAATGTTTATTCATGCTCTTCTAAGCACTATTTATATTGATTTAACCTATTTCCAAGGTTATTTTATGCTATTTAGTAGACTAAGGGCTATTAAATAAGGCTATTAAATGAACAGCCTGGATCAGCCACATGTTCCAAGCTGGATATTTGAGAATAACTTCAGAACAGATGCCAACACTGGTTGATTATTCTTGTGTGAGGGCATACCTCTGGGTTCTTGTCAGGTCAACTGTACATCATCTTTCACCTTTAGAAAGGTATAGAGATTTGGGAGCTAAAGACCTGGTATGGTGATTGCTGCATGCCACTCTAATATTGGAGGTTAAGTGCTGCTGCTCTGTTGGGTTATTGAAGGCTTGTTTGGAACTCAGCGGAATGAAGCCTTGTATTGCTAGAATGAAACCCAAATTACTAACGGGTATTACAAAATTCCAGTTACTTGACAAGAAGGAATAACAAGAAAAGTTCTTACAAGTTAGCTGCAATGTGGGTTTTGTATTAAAAGCCCTGAAATCTAGCCTTGGTACGATGCTGTCACTATCTGTTACTTCAGAAATTAGCTTTTTCCTCTCAGGTTGCTTTTTTTGAACTCGTCCCCTGTCATCCATTTCAAGCTGTAGCTGCAAAAAGACTGTATTTTTCTACTCTTATTTCTGTGTGTCAATATTCTGGGATATTCCTAGTGGTTCCCAAATATTTTTTATTTCATGTTCTGCCTGTATCCCTTCCTGCTGTCCTGCTTTCTGTGCACCACACAGCAGTATATTAAACTCTTCAGGTTTCTTTCTGCCTTTGTCATGTGTTCATTCCATGTCTCTCGCCCAGTATTTTTAGGCTGAGCATCCTCTCAGTACACATTGAACTCCAGTTCTTTCACATGGAATTAAAAATCTGCCCACTTAATTTATGATGACTTCTATTGTACTTCTGTCTTCTGTGTTTCATTTTCTCTGACACCTCTATTCTGTAAAAAAGGCACTAACTGTGTTTTTCACTGGCTGGGGTTTGGGTGGTTTTTTGCAAGCTGTACAATGCTAAGGGTATACTTTACTAATATTTATAAATATTATGCTGGTTGAATTTTTTTGGCATTAGCACAATTGCTTCTCCTCTTGTATCACAGGCACTGGAGGAGGTCCTGCAGCCCTGTGCATGTTGTCTCCATTGCAATGATATAGTTTGTTTTGATGCTCACAGGGGACAGTGTAAAACCTTACAGCTCTCACTTCCACCAACAACCGTGCTTGCTGCTCAGTACTGATGCATATTCTCTGATATCTATGTGCTCCTCTTCAGCCCAGGAGGGACCTCTCTGTCAAATGTGTCAATAAAATGTAAATGGTTGAATACCTTTTATTGAGGTTTTAATCAAAGTGGCCCACAAGGTTGTATAAAAGTAACTGAAATTGGGAGACTGACAGGAATACAGCAGAGGCATGACCACAGCAATGCACTAGCTGGTTGTAATGGCTGTAATTTCACAACACTATTAAAGGAAATTACAGAAGACACAGTGGGCTGAATTAACCCTAGCTGTTAACTGTTGTCTTTTACAGAGCTGTGTGAGGGTGGACTTGGTGAATATCGTCCTTTCTCTGGAATTAAACTGCATCTTTACACCTGCTATTAGTAATGATGCACAGATGCTGACCAAAATATATTGACTGTAACACCCTAATGTAGGCCAGACTTGTCAGAAAACTCAGATTTGCATTAGATATTGTGATTCATTAAACAATTAATTGTTAAAAAAAAATGTATTTCAGAATTAAGTGTACAATTGCTGCAAATGATCAGTTCATTTTTGGAAGAGAACCAGATTGAATCACTTGTATTTAAAAAAAAACCCACAAAAATTCTGAAAATGGATAGTATCACAGGAAAAAGTACTCATTCACTGCATTAGCTTGTGTACAATTCACAGATGACCTTACCAGGCAGCAAAACAGCATGGCTCCCATACAGAAGCACTCCATATGCCTTCCATGTGGCTTACAGCTTGTGAACATCTGTGCAAAGTGTCCTACCAGCAGTGGTACTGATGAAGTCAGAAAAACCCTTCTCTTGTAGCCACAGGTTAAAAGAACTGATGAAGTTAGAGCCAAGATATTTTTAAAAGAGAAGGCTGAGTCGACAGAGATGTTTATAGTAATGCAACTGCACCCTTATCAAACTCAGTTTGACTACATGAGAATGATCATCCCCTGACTAATATAGTTGTATTGGTATAAAAAGTAGTGCATAGAGAATCCCACACACCATGAAATGAGGAGGAGCCCCTTAAAAGTTTTAAGAGAGTTCCTACTCCTTCTAGGCTATAGCACTATTAGCTGCTGCTCCAGTTTCAGTTCACTTACAAACATTGAATCCAGCCCCCAGCATCATTTCACTGAGGTCACTTGAGAGAAAAATTGAATTATTCATTGTTTTTTTAAAAGTTTTTGAACTTCAAATGTTGAAGAGTTCATAGTCTATTCTACATAAAATACTGATTGACTTCAGAGAGCAATGTTGATTTTGCTCTTGGGGCTCTGCTGCTGTCCATAAAGCATTCAGGCAATGTTCTTGTAGTTTATGATGTCAGAAGTGTAATCCCTTGAGTGAATTATATATATTTGTATTCATGCCAGGTCATCTTATTATCCTAAGGTTTATAGACAGTCTGGTTGCTTCTATCAGCTGACAGGTTTTTGAAGTCTGGGCAGCACTTTTCTTCAGTAGCACCCATATCTCAGGTAGGTCCCAGGCCTTAAGTGTGACATCATGGTAGTATGAGAAGAGTGTTAAAAGTTCAAGCCTGTGCCTTCTGATCCTGATAAATGCTTGTGACAGCCTGCGCCCTTTTTCTTTCAAACGCTAACAACTCTTGTTAAAGCAGGTATAATTTTTCTGAGACTGAACCTTCCTGTCCTTTTTCAAAAATACTCAAAAGGATTTTTTTTTGTCCATCTCAAGCACTGTAACTGTTTAAAATACTGCACTTCTAAACAGACTGCTTTGAATTTCCTATTGCTGTTGAGCGATTCCCCAGTGTAAAAGTACTTTATGGGAGAAAGAGAGAGAAGTGTCTTTGTTGGTGGTAAGGACCATTGTCTTTCTAGGGAAAGAACTTAAATTGTAGTTATCAATAATTCTAATTCAGCAAACAGGGAATTTGGAAGAATGACTTGAAACTCAGTTTTCAGTGACTTTTATTGATCTCAATATAAAAAAACATTTGTAAGAGTGTAAACAGGCAGTCTTCTAGACTCTTTCTAGAAAGTATGTTACTCATCTGATTTTTGTCTATTTTGTATTTACATCTGTCAATGATTATACACTGATGGCTGGTAAACAATCCATCTATCCATTTTGCAGGGTTTGGGTGGATGGGTAGGGAGGAAACTTATTGGGGAAGGTAAGCTAAAGGTCTGAGAACTGCAGCTGGTGTGATTTAGACATTTCCCTCTCTTCTGAGCAGTAATGCTCTCTCTGAGATTTAGCCTCTGTAAAGTTAGGTCTTCTGCTTTGCTGAGCTTCTTCCCTTGGCTGACAGTTTCATTGTTCCAAGGGAACATAACTGTCAGAGAAGGTCATCACTGCAGAAGGGATGGCAGTCTCTCAAGTACCTAAGGCCAGTCCCACAGAGAGTTTTGAGGACTGTGGCAATGACCTTCACCTGGACTCTGAATCATGGGGGAGTTTGCATGGAGACCAGCATGCCAGGACGATGTGTTCATAGTGGCTTGTGTTGCTAAGCAGACTGGCAGTTGCTTTTTGTAGCAATGGGATTTTTTTCACAGTACATGTTTTTCATTTTTGGATACAATGAGATGCAGTAATCAAGCCTGGAGGTCATGCATGTGTGGATCCTTGCTGCCAAATCTGTGTCTGATAGGTGATGGAGAGAAGAATGTTTTTCAGTACTTCAACAAAATGTTGGTGTTTAGTAAGGTGGCAGATTTTCTTAATTTCTTTGTTGTCTTCGCTGTGAGTGAAGACAAAGTAGTAGTGGTTTGACAGTATGTAGGAGTAGTTCTTGCACCCTGTGCATCCCATACATCCTCAGAACACAGTCTCAATGCATATGGATTGAGGTTTGTGTGCTCCCCAGTTTGCTCATAGGGTGGCAGTTGCTGACTAGGTGATTAAGAATGTCCTGTTAAGAACTGCAGTTCAAATTTAGCTCTGTATTAATGTCTGCATAAGTAAGGAACAACAGCCTCTTTACAGACTGATTGCTTTCCTTGCTTCTCCAGTGCTTTCTTTAGCTTTTAGTTTGCTTGGAAATAACAAAGAAGTTTTTCCATTGAATTAATTGGTGCTTTAAGAAAGAAAAAAAAAAAAAAGTGTGCATATCCCTTTCCTAAATGTAAAAAGAAGGTACTTGGTGCTCACAAGCATGTCTGACAGCTAGACTAAATACTCTGTACAGTTTTAATGTCATACTCCTGATATATTTTTACACAGAGCAGCTAACATGACCTTGAAGGATTACTCAAAAATCGTGTTTCTGTTGAGCATGTATTGCCACACACAGGCACTGAAAAAAAGGAAGAAACCCCACTACTATTACCACTAATGTTACTGTAGTGTTTTGTGGATATTTCTGTGCTGGCTTATACTGGTGGTAATAAGCAAATCATTAATTTTTAAGTATTTGTGCACCTTGCTGACTTTTATAGGCAGCCTAGCAACCTTTCATTCATCATACATGTTAAAAAGCTTGAGAACTTTTTGTTGAAGACTGCTGGTCAGAAAGGGCTTTGAAGTTGGAAGCAAGGAAAATGTCTCCTCCTGCTGTGTTCAGCAAGCCACCTTGCTAACATAAGCACTAAACTGCATCACCACCTTTGTGCCTGTCTAGACAGGGGAGAGAGAATGCTACCGGTCTCTGCTCAGAGGGCAAGTCAGTCTTTCCAAGGGCTGAGTGTCCTCTGATGGTGTCTGCCTTTTCGTCTTGGTTGTAGAGTCATCAAACACAGCAGTTTTAAAATTCTAAAGTTATGTGAGAGAAGTCAAGGCTTTTGTGTGTGTTATTAGTAAGTAAGAAAGCATTCAAGACACACCAAAGTCTGTCATTTTCCTTCCAAAAAAAAGGGAATGCTGAACATGCCCAAGAGGAGAATTAACATGCACATTGCCCTCACACTGTCTGCCAGGGATCCTCGGGACTACAGGACAGGGCTGAACCCAGAGAAAGAAATAGATGGTTTGTACTTTTTTCTTTTCGTCTGATGTTAATCAGAATTGCATTCTGTTTGGCTTCTGAGGTTAATCTGTCAGAAGCTAAGTAATTGAACTGCATGTACTGAAGAGAAACACTATTCTTTTTCACATCATGTATTCCTTGTGCTGGTACTGGTTGTTATTAAATTATCTGAGGACTTAAATCCCCTTTGTGCTGTACAAATGTTTGCTAGTTTATTAGGACATCTCCATGCATTGGTAGAATTAAGGAATGCTTGATTTTCACATGCTGATTTTCTACACTAGCCAGACCCAACTTAAAAAAGAAAATATTTTATTGTTGATCCAAGCCATTCTTTCATCCTTTCTACAGAGTGGAAACAATGTTGTCAACCCTCCCAGAATTATAATCTTTTTTGTTATACCAGGGCACTTCTAGTTTGGTAATTTGCCTTGAGGTAACTAAGGAAAACCCTGGCTCTTTGAGAGTAGACACATGTCTGTTACAGTAGTAGGTCCCTACCTTCCTCCCTCTTTCCCTCCCTTCTTCTGGAGCTAGTACAAGGAATCACGATGGCTACTTGTCCCTTCACCAGTACCAAAGTAGCTCTAAGCAAGTTAGAGTCCCATAACAGACCCATAGCTTACTGAGGACTGGAGTGGGCAACTGGCTACCAGAAGTGATGCAAAGCAAAGCTGATTGCTCTGGTTCCACAGGAGCCATCAGACTGGCCAGCTGGATCCATGATCAATTCTTTCTGGAAGATGAAGGAAAACCTATTGTCCTGATCTTGCAATGGGGTCATCTGGAGCAAGTCTTCAAACAACAAAACAATGTCTGTTAGTTCTCTGGTGGTACAGAACAATACTGCGCATTTTTATTTCCCAGTTCTCTAAGTTCAACTACAGGTTTGGGTTTTTTTTAACATAAATGGAAACTTAGAAAGGAGTCAAAGACTTGGCTTGTGTTGATAATCTTATTAAGTAACATAATCACTGTACATACAATTTTACTGAATTTACACATCTGTCCAGTTAACCTTCTCAGAAAGAAAGTATTTCTAGATGAGGCCTATCAGAAGTTGTCAATGTTGGTCATCAAATAGACCAATGCACAGTATTTTGATTGTTTTAAAAATGTCTGGAAAAATTGTTAGCCTGACCAGGAAGTTTCTAGGGCTGCTCCCAGGATTAATTCAGTCCAAGAATGTAATAGGGTTTTTTTGGAAAAAAACCCAAAAAATACTATAAAACCTGAAATAAAAAGTTCATGTTTGATCTGTTAGAAATTTTTTATATTTATCTAGAAATTGTTGAGGTGTACTGTTTATTAGTTCAGAAGAAACAGACAGCTGCTAGTCTTTTTTCCTCATTTAATATAGACACATTAAAGAAAAAATTAATTCAGAGATGTGAATCAAAACATTATTTTAATACAACTAATAATTACTGCCTGTGTTACTAATTAAAATGTGTTACAAGGAATGCAGGTAGCATTTCCCTCTTAATCTGGTAACGTTGTCACAAGTATATTTAGAAAAACAAGAACATGGAAGTAAGAAAACCTAGCCAGGACACAGCTCTGTGTGTTGAAAGAGAGTTATCAAAGTCACCTCATCACATCTTGGTATCACATTATATTTCTGCTGCGTTCTCTTGGCTTGTCTAGAAAAGTAAATCTTAGAGACAATTAACTGCAACTACTGAGGAGTTCAGTAATAAGCCCAGAAGAATAATAAAACTGCGTTTAAGCCAATAGCTTAAAGGAAACAGCTGTGCAACAACAATGACTTTTGAAACAGTATATCCTGACAGAAGCTTGGATCCTGCATATTTCAGCCTTGTTCATTTGTCAGCATAAAGGTAACATAAAAGTCTTGTGGGATTAAGTAAACTCCATAGCTGAAAATATAGTTCAACACTGCTTGTAGACACACAAGAAGTCTGCAAAAAGTATATATTAGAATTCTTTTCAGATCTAAAATAATACATTTTTAAGAGAGGTGAATACTTTTATTAAATTTAGATTCAAGCAGTGTAGCACTGGTACCTTCAAATAATTTTAACCAGATATTGTTACATTTTTCTTCTTCTCAAGTTTTAGAAATACAGATGGTAAGGAACTCATGTGTGAAATATTTCTAAATAGAACCCTTAATTAATATTTAGAAACTATTTTGCAGTTGTTATAATTTCTAAAACTGTTTATCTAATATCTTAAACTGTGTGACATAAATTGTGGGGCATAATATTTTTTAAATTTTGTTCCGTGAATGCAGATTTTTTTCATTTTAAGTTCTGTATTTTGTACATACTTTCCAGCAACTTTATAGTATACCTGTTCCTAAATTGACCATACCAGCCACACTGATGCTAATTTTGCTGTATGCATTACATATTGTTCACGAGGAACAAGTGACAGACACCAAGAATGTCAGACCTGTAATTTACATCAGACAGTTCTGGTGAGAGTGTAATAAACTGTGACAGGAAGGTCTGACTGCCTTGTGAAGCATCAGAGTGCAAGAACAGGAAAGTCTTCAGGCTAAACCATTCTCTTTTAGGTGAGTGTAAAATAATGATCTTTCTTGCCATACATGCATACTGATGGGCTTGTCCTAAAGTTTACAGCTGTGCAATGGAGAGCAGAATTTAGCCCTTTCATCCTTTTTTCCATAGCAACTTTCCACTGATTTTGGAAGATCTTGAGTCAGAGCGGCTGTTAACCTTCAGAAATGAGTAGAAGGTATTTTGGGATCCCTTGCAAATCATAAACTTCTCCATCTTTGTTCTGGTTTGGCAAACCTATTTCTATTACCATGTGTAGAACAGATGGCGGTTTTCTTCCACAACAAACATCACAAGGTTAACTTTGCAAAGGGCAGTTCCACAGAAATATATTACACTTTTCATACTTGGTCGGTCTCTTGGATTTCTCTGGGAAGTGTCTTGCATCAGCTCATCCTCCAGTAGCTATCTGGATGGTCCCAAGCCATACTTTCATTATGTACTATATTTGCAGCATCTTGTTGTTAACATCCCGACAAACAGAAGTCGTCCTTGGTAAGGCACACCTCATCAATCCAGGTGTGTGAACCTCACGACTTAGAAGAGTGAGGTTCTCAGACTAGGGATCTGTGCTGAGAAGTACTGTTATCTTAGAGACTTACTTAAAATGCAAGCCACATTAGACCTTTTTAAATGGAAGATGTATGTCATGTGCCTGCAAAGACAACTCTGGGAAAAATAAAGCATGTCCAAAATCTGCCCATAACTTGATATCCATTGTGACGAAAAAATGCTGAAATCTCCGGTATAGTGAACAGGCACAGCCGTCTGAGCAAGTTCATTTGAACTCAAATAGCTAAAGAGAAAAGGATTTTTGTTCATTTGCCTTTAACATTTCTGTGTCATTGGTACCATTTATCTGGTCATTTTTTTGTATCCTACAAAGCTACAAAGCAGCATGTTCTTGTTGCCATGATTATGCTGGGTCAAACAAAGGTGTGAAAATGAAGATGGCCATGACCATGCAGAACTTTCTGAAGTGGCCTTTTCAGTCTTTTTCTACATCCTTCAGCTGGATGTTGCAACCACACACACAGGTCAGCAGAATGGCTCACAGGAACCCTCTCCATGCTCTTCAGTGCAAAGTCAGTGGGCTTAAAATGCTGCCAAAATTTTCAGTATTTAGATCTGAAAAAGCTAGCTACAGTAAACTCCCCAATTTTATTCATAAGTGGAAAAGGTCACAAAACAATATAAGCCACAAGAATCTGCTGCTAGTCATGTTCCAACTGACAACTTAATCTATTCCTAATCATTGTGCCATAACATTTATTTGTGCGTTTCTAATTTATAGTGCAATTAATGAGAAAGGAATATAGTCAGAAACCATAGGACTTATTTTCAAGCTGAAATTTTGTTGCTAACACACTGCTAATAAGAAACAAAAGAATCTTTGCAACTTATCTATAGAACTTCTAAAAATATGCTAAAATAATTAACATGAGTGGATCTTCGCTGAAGTGGAACACATTTGCACAATGTATGCTAATAAAAATACAGCAAAAATTAAAAAGTCAGAAACATCTTTGATCAGGAAAATATAAAGAATCTAGAATTTGAAAGAAGACAGGGGCTGAAGAAAAGGTACTTTGGAGATTCATTTGTAGTAATTCAGGTTTTCTCACTCAAAAATTAAAAAAACCCACACTCAAACTTATCAAATAGTTCAGCAACAGTTACAAAACCATGAAAGAGCAGAGGCAAAACATATTTTAGCTCCATTTCAGTATCTTCTCACAGCAGAATAAATTAGTATTGTAAAATAATTTAGTAAAAGCAGCCATACATATGCTGTCTGTGCATTTGTGCATTTTGGTGTAAAATAGTATGGATGTGTACATACTCTATATTTCGGATGTCATATAAGAATTTTGGCACATAAACGCCCTTCATAAACATCACCCTTCAGAAATATCCTTTTCAGTGCTCAAATTAGAACTTTTGTGATCCTATAGCTAAAACCACATATGTAAATACACCTTACTTATGTCACTGGGTTATGCTCTTAAAGCTGATATTAATTCTTCCATTTGAAATAGTTCATTCTTTGCTTCTGTAACACTTCTTTAGCAACATAACATCTTCAGCTCTGCTTCATTTTCCATTCTAGAAGCACTTTCTCAGTGCCCATTTTTGTTTTCCTAGCATTTTGAGATTATTTCATTACACTGTCAGACCACTGCAATTATTAGTAGAGGCAACGCAGATTGCCAGAAAGTTGGCATACTTTGCGCTTTCTCATTGACACCCAAACAACAGTTTTAGATCATTTTGTGTAACCAGAAGAATCAATGGAGAAAATTCCTGTGGAGCCATGGATGACAAAATTAATCCACAAGCTTATAAAAAAAAAATAAATCATTTGTTTATTTATTAAATAATAGTATTTCCTGAAAGGATGGGAAGATACCCAGCAAGACTAGTTTGATGATGGCATGCCTTTGGGAGGCAGGTGGCAAGCAGGAGGGTCATTCAGCAAGAGAGTGGTAGATAGTCCAGTGTAATAGACTTCTGTGCCTCAGAGACTGGGGCAAGATTGAGCCTGGCATTGCTGACTGTATTTGACTTTGCAGTCTGCAAGCTGCTGCTCATAGAAAATTGTTTGTGGAACTGGGAGCTAAGTTCAATTTTCAGGCTATTAGTCCCTGTTAGTCTGATCACAAGAGCATTCTGTTCAGGCCAGAAAGGCATATGTGTATGAAATATTTAATGCTATGTTTATGCATAGGATGCATGCATAGACAAAAATGCATACAAAAATGAAAAATAAAAAATGCAAATGCACCTGTCATTTATATATAAACTTATTTTCTTGTAATAGCATGAAGCTTGTAGCCATCAATTTTTAGTGCACTATTAAAAAACTATTAAAACTGAACAAATCACTAATGCAATTTTACAATTTTTCATCCCTCAAGTAATTTATTTTTCAAAAAAACTACATCTCCCTTTTCCTACTTGTAAGACAGCTTCATATAAGTATTTCCGTGATACAGGAAACCAAATGCTCATTTACTGGTTTAATGCTACGTTAGCTGTTGTACTGAAACAGCTAGCAATTTGACATTTTTCTGATCATCTTCATCAATTCTATGCACCAGACTTGTAAGTAAGAGCTCCAAATATGTCCTGTTTACCATCATTGGTAATTGCCAGCATATTTTTGGTAAATGTGTAGTCAGAAATGGAAAAACCAATTTTACTAAAAATGGCAGAAATATTACTTTCCAATCTGACTGCGAGTGTTGTGCTGTGATTAAAGAACTGACACTGAGGAATGTGATTCTGCAATCAGTCCTTCCATTGCCTGTTCACTAACTTACCTGCAAATTCTATGTGTAAATTGTTTGCAGGATTTTACCAGATCTTTCACAGCCTTATTTTTGTAGTGGAAATTATTTACAGTACACATGTCGTGTTTTGACTCCAGCCAGTAACCAAGCACCACACAGCTGCTTACTGACTTTCCGCTCCCCCCCCCCCCCCCCAACAGTGGGATCAGGAGAACTGGAAAAAACGTAAAATCATGGGTTCAGATAAGAACAATTTAATAATTGAAATAAAAATACATAATAATAGTAGTGTAGTAATAGTAATAACAACAACTATAATAATATCAACAACAAAAACAATTGTAATGGAAAGAAAGAGGAATAAAACCCAAAGGGAAAAAAAACCCAAACAAGTGATGCACAATGCAATTGCTCACCACCCGCTGACTGATGCCCAGCCAGTTCCCGAGCGCTGATCAGTGGCTCCCAGACAATTCCCCTCAGTTTCTATACTAAGCATGATGTTTGGCGGTATGGAATATCCCTTTGGCTAGTTCCTGTCGGCTCTGCTGGTTACACTCCCTCCCCAACTTGTGTACCTCCACATTGGCAGAACATGGGAAAATTAAAAAGTTCTTGATCTAGAGCGAGCATTACTTAGCAACAACTAAGACATCAATGTGTTGTCAACATTATTCTCATACTAAATCCAAAACACAGTGCTGTACCAGCTACTGAGAAGAAAATTAACTCTGTCTCAGCTGAAACCAGGACACACATTTGTGTGGAAAGCCAGGGGTAGACAGCTTTACAACACATGATTCAAGAGCTGTTCAAATTTATGACCTACGTTGTTTGAACCCAAAAGTTTTGTGGTTGTTGGGGTGGGTCTGGACTTGGTGAAGATATAGTGTCAGATGTATCTGGCACAGAGAACCTACATTCAACAGTGCTAATCACATCCCTGTTTGTACTCCTAGTACAGAAAAAGCCCCAATGAATCATCATTTGGTAGATCAGAGCAAAAAGAAAACTCAAGAGTCTTCTTACACTACACTAAACTTAATTGCTGTCTGCTGAATATAGTAATACAATGTAGTTTAACCTGTTAGTGATACTGAAAAAATCACGTCATGAATCAGTTTAATTTCATTGCATTTCATTTGTCCATTGGAAAAGCATAACAAGTGTCCAGCCTAATTGCAGATTCATATATGCAAATCCTAGCATAAAAGCACAAGGATGCGCAAAGGATAGATGTCAGGTCTGCGCTGTAAGGACGAAAGCTGTGTTTTGTGGTACTACATCAAAGTTAATATGCCTGCCCATCAGGAGGCAGCTGCCTGTGAACCGAAGTTAAGTACGTGCAGATGGCATTCTCAGTCCACTGAGAAGATATGCTGGCTTGTACTGATGACAGTTTAGAGATTTTTTTGCTGCATTACAGCATTTCTGCATTGTGGACCAAAGGTGCTCAGAGACTATAAAGTCTCTTCCACGTATTTATCCAATGAGATAACAAAGCTTATAAATTACTAAGCAATCATTCCATTGTTTCTCTAGCAGACATCAAAGAGATTGACATAACAGCTCTGGATTCTTTGTATTTTTAAGATATCTTAGTTACTCATGAAAGTGAAAAAGCTAGACTAATTAGGAGCACTTTCATAGTTAAGAACTTCAGGTACTATCTGTTTTCTGCCTGTCTCTCAAGCACATGATGACGCTGGGGTCTTAGACCTGAATGTTCTGCTACCAGAAGTTGTATCTTGGCTCAGTTTTTGTCCTGTGGATTGATCTCCTTATTACTTGAACAGCTATTTGGATTCTCTTTTGAACACTGCAGAAATGAATAGGCAATCTGAGATGGAAATATTCTAATATCTAGCTTAAAGTAGTAGCTTTCTCAAATGTAGGGATAACCTACCTGTCAGTGTCAACCTTCATTTCTGTTGAGGGAAGTGTAAACAAGTACTTTTAAGCTCTGAATTGGATCCCCATTCTTTTGCAACTATACATTAGTGTGTCCATTTACTGAGCTTATTTCAATCTCATGCCCTCATGTTTAAGATTTTATCATTTCCACACTTCTCTCTCCCTGTCTTCCATCAAGGTTGCTCTCTTTCTAGAACTTCTTTGCAGAGACATCTGCATCTCTGACTGTTTATTTTCTTGTTTCTTTTTCCCATCAAAAATGATCAGATTTTTCAAAGCTGATAAGGGTCTTTATTAAACTTTCAGTTTCTGTGCATAGAATTCAGAAGCTACTACCACAAACTAAAAATGCCTGTATATACTGTATTTTTACATGAGAAATACTTAATACTAGACCTAAGGTCACACCAATTTTAGCTAATCTAGAGCTGTAATAGTATTAAATTCTTCATGTGCTATGAAACATTTTTGCCAATATACACAGAGGAGCTGCAATTTTAATCAAAATGTTTACAGATATTACTGGTTTTCAAACATATACAGATTAGTGTTTATATCCTTATACAAATAAACCTTAAAATTCTGTTCCAATATTTTGGCCAACTGACACGAACATTTTCTTGAGATTCCTATATATGTGACAAGATAAGTCAGATATCTATATTCCAGTTTTATGCATTTTATGTATACCGAGTATTTGTCATTTATGCTTGAAGTTTTACCAGATTGACTCTGCTAGATAGTAGTTAAGCCGGCAGTATGTCTTCTAGGCTAATAGGTACCTAGGTTAAAATGCAAATGCATCAGCACTAGCTTAGTTTTTTTTCCATGGACTGTCTTTCAAACTGGAGATGGAATGGAGTCGTCAGGTACAATGTCATGGTGCTCCCATACAATCAGGCTACTCATTACTCAGGGTAATCATTTTAAAATACATTTTTCTGAGCAAGGACTTATGATTAACAATGAGAATTCAGAGACATTGAAACTGGAGTTGGTTTCAAAATCTGTATCAAAGCCAAGGCAAGGAGGATGAGACTTTGGTAAAGGAGAAAATATATATTTGATGTAGAGGTGACATAACTTAAATATAAAGTAACTTATCTGTAAATATGTATTTACCTACTGCAATAGTGTATATCCAGTAAAAATAGTATCTTTACCTTTTCACAGATAAAGTGAATTTTGTTGTCTAATTCCCCTTTAGAATATGCAGTTATTGTTTGAGAATACTAATAATTAACTGAATTTTTGCCTTCTCTTCACAGTTACAAGGCAAAGATTATTTTAAGTCCTTCTGTTTATACTTAGTCATAGGAGAGCTTTTTATTTCTCATTTATCAATAACATTTTCTAGAAGGTATTAAGACAATGTCATCTGGGCTTTGGAGGGGGGCTCACATTTTCCCAAAGCTCATGGTGTTTCCTTCCTTGTGCTAAGAGAGCAAGGCAAAAAGCTTCAGCTCAGCCAAATGGTCTGCTCAGAAAATCCCAAATGATAATGCTCCTGGGTTATGTTAATATCATAAGGGAAACATATATAAACATAGACAGTATGAATGAAATAAAGGTGATTTTAAATTATACATTATAGCTAATTCAAGCGTGTAAATATAATCTGCATTCAATTTCCTGAGAACACTGGGGGGAAAAGAAGAATTACTTTCTCCAAAAAATAATGAAACAAACATCTGATCTGGCTGAAGAAAAGGGGTGACTTAACAAAACAGTTAGAAAAGAAGGGATAAATATAATACTAGAACTGGTATTTTGTTTTTCAGAGGCAACAAGTTGAAGGCAAAATAAGTCAATGCCATTCTTCGTGGCATTATACTAAATGTAAAACAGCTTACCAGCTTCATAGGAAGCTGCTTACCAACACTGTTAGTACAGAATTTTGCAGTTACTGGACAACATTCATTATTGCTTTGTAAAGAAAGAAAGAATTTAAGATACTGATTATAAACCCTTCAAAAGTTATGGATTGAGAAATGGCCAAAACCTAAATAAGATGTTGAGAAGTCAACTGGTTTTCAACTAAATACCAGCCAGACAATTTTCAACAGAAGGTGCACAATCTTAATCAAAACACTGATTAAAATGCTTAATCAAGTAAGCTGAGATGACAAACAAGACCAGCTGTAGAGCAAAGATTGTACCATATCAGCTGTACACACAGTATGGCTCAGCCTTGAGAAATGTCCACATAAGAAATAATGATTGACCAAAACCTGTTTTTCAAAAGATAATCAGATAAAAAAATCTGGTTTACACCATGTTGATAAAACAGGAGGTTTTAATTTGTAACATCTGAGCTTTTACAAAAAGCAACTTTCCCTTTCATGTAAAGTTGGTCTTGAGATTTTTCTCTTTTATTCTTTGAGGAATGTATTGGTTTTCTCTACAGTGTATCTTATGAATATGTATAAAGTAAAAGTACATTTTAATGAGTGACCATTAGCTGACTTTATATGGCTTTGTGTGTATACAGTAGAAAAAGAATAAACTTGTCAAACAAATGGCAAAAACTGTGCAATCATGATTGAATATTATTTGCTTTCTTCTAAATTATATCAATCCTACTTCCCCATGGGATGAATGTTTGCCAATGGATAGTGCTGCCTATGAAGCCAGGAAAGAAAACCTGAAAAAAAAAAAATCTTGATTCTTTGTTTATATAAGAGAGACTCAATTTCAAATAAAAATGTAGCATGGGCAGAGACTTTATAATATTGAAGGCTGAATGAGAACTGTATATTAAGCATTGTGTTCTGAAGTGTGCTTAAAGGTAGAACAGATTTCCTTCCATTCTCTTTGTTTTGTTTGCCCAGATGACCTGGCATTCTTTCACTCCTTACTGAACTAAAGCACAAAAATACAAAGTTCTGCCTATGCTTAGGTAACCAAGCATTTTGGTTAAAGACAGCTATTTCCTGTAGCCAAGGGGATGTGAGAAAGCAATGTTACTACCAATCATTTCTAGCCATCCTTGACTTCCCAGCCTGCAAAACCTGGTATCTATTTACTGTCAAATTGGCTGTGGAATATCTTTTAGCACAAATCCAGAAGGAAGTGTAAAATCCTGTCCCTAGAGTTACAGCAATTTCTCTCAGCTCTCTTCTTGCTGTGCCTTCTTTTCCAAAATACCTTCTAGCAACCCAAGCAGTACTTAAGAATTCTTCACAAACCATTATGCCCTATGTGTCTTCAATATTCTTCCCAAACAAGGATCAGCGTGAAACATTTTCAGTTGTATCCATTAATGTTTTATAACCATCTTTCCCCTTTGGTTTTTATTATACAAAAAGATATCATTATTCTCAGTTGTTAAAAATTGTAGTATTTTGTCTAGATGCTGTAGTAGCTGGAATTTTATCTGAAAGCCAAAGTTTGGAGGTTTCTATGTGTCTATAAGAGTGTCATATCTTCCACTTCATTTCAAGACATTATATTCGGTGGGAAGTCTTCGAAAACACAAACCTTAAAACTTGAATACAAATAAAAGGAAACTTATCAATACTATCTTTCTTAATTTGGTATATCTGAGCTGAGCCAATCACACCATTTTAAGGGAATAGCAATATCATTATGCTTGAAACCCTAAAGGCCTCTAATATTATGATTCTTTAATAGAGACAATTTAAGTGATGATCTCAATTTTCTAAATAATTAATCCTGAAAGTTCCCTATTCAGGGAATAGGGACATACTTCATTTTGTGTTCCTCTTTCAGCACTGAGAATACCTTGAATAATCCCAATACAGTTTAAGAATAATCATTATTTCTCTGCTTTCTGAAAAGATACTACATGCCTTTTGTGCATTTTTGATGGATATTTTTTACATTTTAAATATAATTTGAGGTGCTAAAAAAATGGCTGCCTGAATGTTCTTAAAGAACAAAATCTGACACAACAAAAAAAGGTTGGCTGGCTTTTTCAAAGTGAAATATTGCTTATTCAGAATGGCAAGTGACTTTGCAACAGAGTCCGAAGATTTTTCTCTGTTGAAGTGGAACTAGTACTAACCACCTTCCACTGAGTACCTTCCATGTCCACTCTTTATTCTGGATGTAAAAACAAAGTAGGTTTTTTTAAAGGGGATTGGACAAAACCATGACCATGCTTACACCTCAAGTGCAGAATAGCACAGAAAATGTGGACAAATATAAGGATCTCTAAATTTTTGATGCATTATGTTCTCAATATGGATGTACCTTCAGTATAAAATGGTAATTAAATACAGTTAATGATATTGCCTATAAATCTGGGAAAGGACCAGGACCTGAGCAGAAAATTATTTTAATTGCATAATCCCCTGTAGTATGATAAGGAAAATACTGTAAAGAGCCATGGGAAGGTTTTTCAGAAGCGCTTCATGAATTTTTGCTGTTTGTTTTCTGTTAACGGCTTTCATTTGCAAGTTAGTACTCTAGAAACTGAGAAACTTTTGTGCAGAACTGTTCCTATTGTTGCCTTAGAGTGCAAACACAGTCCTATAGTAGCTATGTTTGCTATGAGTGCAGAACAGAAAAGGCCACGTAAAGGAAGTTTCCAGTTCCCCTTTATTCTGAAGCTATGGCTTCTCTGTGCCAGTCATCGTAAAGAAATGAAATAGATTGAAACCATTCTGAGCTGTCAGTACATCACAGCTCTGAATCAACTGGAAAAGCAGCACAATTTCAGCAGCATGGAGATGGATTTTTGTTTAATTAGGCTCTTTGTTCTGGCAAGAGGAAGCAAGTGGATGTCAGCAGAGTGGCCTGTGTGCCTCCCACGTGTTGCTGGGGACCTCCATGTGCTCAGATAGCTCTCCTGTGGCTTACGTGCATGGGTGCAAGAGAGTGGTGAAGACAGAGGGTGAACATCAGAGCTTGATATTGTATCTTTTATTTTTATTTGAATTGACTGATTCATTTTTGCCAGGTTTTGCATGATGTAGACACCAACAGAGATTTTTGAAAGATGTGCTTATGCTACTTTACTGACTTTAGTTAGCTAACTTTAGTTATTGTTTGCTGTTGATCTAGAACGCATTGTGTAAAGTGAAAACAGTTCCCCACAATCAAGTGGCAAAACACACCTGTTATATCTGCCATTCACTTAGCCTTCCCCTCAAGAAGATACTTCCTCAATAGTCACGAAGTAGAAGTTAAATTAAGAAGAAAACAGCAACCTCCCAAATTATTAATTATTAATATGCTATTGTCACAAGTCATTGTTATAAATGTTTCTTCTTATTTCACTCCCTCACCTGCCATAGAATCACCCTAGTACTATGTCCTCACTGCAAGTGTTGCTTATATGTTTGTTGGGCTTGTGTCATCCATTAGCTCACCAAATATAATTGAAAAGTATTAGTGGGAAAGGCAGGTGAAAAGACACCAAGTGGCATATGTATTGTCATTTATGGACACCAGCTTCTTTCTGAAGAACAAGAACTTCAAAACTACAATTTTTAGAACAGCAAATGATGACCCGGCACATCAAAACATAGACTACACAGAAGAAGCTGCATTGACAGTTTACAAGTCTAACTGTGAATCTCTGAGGGTATCATGATACAAATAAAAATGGTGCCACTGCCCAAGAGTAATAGTTAATGGTCCATGCAGAAAGCTGCCTGTATCTGTTATAGCACATGAACACATGCAACACTTACAAAAAAAATTGTTAGATGGAGATGCTGAAAGACAGGCCAGAAATTAAATTCCATCAGTAAAAACCTGTCTCTTGTGAACATGTCTTACATGGGACTCCCCCATGTAAGTCAATTCCCCCAAAAAACGGGAATTGACGTTTGACTTCCTTAAATACATGCCTAAGCTGGTAGCATGCTCCGCAGCATAAGCTTCCTGTTTGCAAAACCCAGAACTCTCTTTAGAGACCTAAGTACTCCTTGTTGATATACCCAGAACTGTTGGCAATCTAGCCAAAACCGCACAGCATCTATGTTGTATTAAGCCAAAGCAAACCAGATTTTTTCTGAGGTTTTCATTGATGCTGATAATGACCTTCCTGAGCTCTATGTCCTTTATGAGATCAGGCAGTTGAACTTGTTGTCTGTGACTTGCAGGGACATTCAGACATGAAAATTTTTATTAGGTTAATACAGTCTTGACGAATGAGTCACACCTTAATTACTGTGTGCCACCATTTGGTGTATGGTTTCATATATGCTCAAAGAGTCCTGTGTTTTATATGATGCGACTATACAGCTGGTAGCCTGGAACCTGTTTGCTGCTGTAGTTTGGAGGTAAATAAGGAAATGCATTAATTCCTGCAATATTCCGAGATATTATGGATCACATTCTAACTTGAAAACTACTACTTGCATTTTGCATAAAATTTCCCTTTCAGCATGAACACATTTTGAACCTTCTGTTCTTTCCATCAGGGTAGTGAATGCTACCTATATGCTGATCACATGCTGGCTCAATTCTTTCTTCAGTGCTTTGCATTGTAGCTAGGTGTGCAAGATTCATAGACTGAAAGGAAGGATGAAGAGTCTGATGCTGTAGATACAGGAGATGGGGGCGGGGGGGTGGGGGGAGGAGCTGAAGGCTGATTCTTAGCCTAGGCACTTGGCGTGTCTTTTCCATTAAAGTCAATGGATAAAGCCTGTAACAGCATTTAAACTGAAAGCACTGGTAGATCTGAGACTAAAAATGGGCACTCCCGTTTGATTGCTTTAAGCAATCATCTTCTGTGCAAAAGTAAAAAAATGCATCTTTAGCATCATACCCTGGAAAGCTCTGCATTTTTAATCCCCAAAACAGAAAAACACATCCTGTGGAAACCCGAGTCAAGCACCTAGACAAGTACCTCTGTATCTGTTATTTGCATTGGCTGATGCTGCTCACCAGACTGGATAACCCTTTTGTGATATGACTTGTCCATTCTCTACAATCCTTTGCTTGCTTCCCTCCAGGACTTACTCAAGGAACTTGGATTCTCTAGGTTTTCCTGAAACATCCTGCTGAGGGAAAAAGCCAAATTTTTAGGCGTAGGATGTGTGAATATGGCCCTTTACCTATGACAAACCCTCATTCCTTATGAGCCATCACGTATTTAATTAATCGAGTTAATGACTTTTTGATGAGAAACACTAAGATATGTAGGAAACTAGGTTGAAATTCATGTTACCAGACTTCCATTGTTGGCAGTGTGAGCATCTGAGCAGGTCCTGTTTTAGAGTGGAGAGAAATAGGTAAAACTTTACGAGAGAAGCTATTTTGAAATGAATTGCACCTCAGAAATGCCTTTTTCTTTTCACTGACTATAAAAAGAATCTACATTGGTCTAGATGCGTATGGCAGATGTGCACCAAATGTGGCATGACTTCTGTCTCTGGCCTTTTACCAAAACCACCAAGATCCCTAAATGAGTAAAGCAAGATCTACTGCCATGTCAGCCTAAAATGGAATGGATTTGAATGCCTTAAATAAAAGTCATGGTGTGGCTTTATGTCTCAAAATTTGTCTGGAATACATGATATTACCCAGACCTCTGCTACTGCACTGTAACAATAATAAGGACGCAGTAAAACAAGAAAAAAAAATTCTTCTGAAACATGGTGTCAATGGTTATGTACATAGCGTCAATGGTTATATAAATAGCAAGTGCTTGCCACATGGCAGCCAGTATTTTGGTGTTTTTTTGCATATATATAGTGATCTGTGTGCACAGTAGGGGCTTGAAACATGGTAGGAAATGAGGTGGCATAGCTTAGAATATTTTTTGCAGAAGTCCTACTTAATTTGTTCAATAGTTCCTAAATATTTATATTTATGAAGTGTCAATTAATTTCCAGTTAAAAGAAAATTATACTTCTTTTTGTTCATTTTAGACTTATTTTACTTTAAAAAAAATAATTCTTCAGGTATTACTTCTGCTGGTATAATTTCCACAATAATTTGAATAGACCTAAAGTAATTGCATACTATCTCTCTCCCTAACTCACTTTTTGATATCTAAAGTTTTTCACTACAACTTGATCGTGGTCTAGAAACTAGCTTTATGGAGCATTCTGTCCTAACTCCATTTGGAAACTGAAAGTAAGTGCTGGCAGGGGTGACTTTTCTAAAGCTGAGCCTAAAGTGTATATTTTTTTAGTTGTTCTTGTCTTGTTGAATTGTTATCCCAGCACAGATTGTGACTATGGCAGAAACTGCTATGATAATATTTAAAAAAACAAATCAAGACCTGCTAGTTAAAAAATAAGAGGCTTTCTGTTTCCTCAATGGGTGAAAAAATAAATTTGCATGGATCAGTAAAGATGGGAATAATTAATATAAGCCTCCTGAGTGTTTATATATGAGTTCTGTAGCTGGTTTTGGTGGAAATACAGTGTACATGCAAATGCTATGGATCAGGAGAAGAAAAGGTTGTAAAAGCAACACTCTGGAAACATTTTATTGGTGGGAAAGCTGCAAATGCACAAAGTAATACTAGAAGCTGTTGCAGAAGCAACAAAAGTGAGCCATAATATGTATCGTTCATATTGAGCAGTGAATTGTGACAGCAGATTAATATTGTTTTTCAGGATTTACCTATTGTTGAAACGTGTATTGGTAAGACAAGAACAATGTGCTGGCTCTGATTAAAAAGAAAAACCCAAAGAGTAGATTGAAGGGGGCATATTTTGTCTCTGTGATTGCTGTTTCTTTGAAAATGCAAATATAAAAAGAATGCCTTATGATTAAATTGAAGGACAAATAACCTAACACAGGCTTGATTGTTTTCAGGGTAGGAATGAAATCACATTAGGAATATTCGAAAACATTGAAAACAGATAAAACAACTTTAAAATGTAGCAGTGTATGTACAGCTGACTATTAATATTTAGCCTGAAAAATACCATCCCCTTTATAGATCAGTAAGTCGAAGTACAAATATTTTTTACATATATTTTCAAACATTTACACTTTTTGTATATTCCGAAATGCAGCAGAGTGGATTAAAAAAAATCAAGAGGTTTTTTTCTGAAAGATGTGTAACGAAGTTTTTAACACTTCTGCTCAACTGTGAAACAATTTCATAATTAAAGGAACATTTCATATTATGATTGTGTAAGCCATGGAAGTGCTGATGTATGATCCACAGAAGACAGTTTTCCCTCTAACATCCAAATGAAAAGTACAGAAGGATTTTCCATATAGGTTACTTTCATACATCAAGTGAACAGCTGTGCAGTTTTTAAATATCTCCAAGAAGATGAAGACAAAAATGCTGGATAGAAGCTTTTAATAACTGAATACTAAATGTTTCCCTGGTTTGATATAGGAGTAGCATGATGTGGTATAGTACTTGAAGACTGAGAGGTAATAAAGAATTGATGTGAGTTAGTGGGATGCCTATATATAGCTCTTACCTAAAAGCACATAACAGCAAAGCAAAGGGAGTGTTTGCACTCAGTGGTACATGTTAGCTCTCATTGACTTCACTCTCTGACTTCAGGAAATATAATTACTTTAACCTGATTTAGCCTCACTGTCTAGAAAAAAAAAAAAACAATACTACTTTTCAGAAACACATAAGTGATGTTGAGTCTTTGCAAAAGGTATCAATGGATTCTTTAGATGAGGAATGTTCTGCTGCATGAAACCAAGCAATGTGCATGCACCTGCCCTGGGAAAGTGCCCTCGGACCTGCCCTGACATATGGCATCCTTACAATTTCTGAAAACATTTAGAATTTATGATACTCATTCTTATCAATTAAATTCCTCAGTTGCATGACTGAAAATAACATTTCTTGTATAGTTTGGAGAGAGTGGGAAAGTGCTACTTATGAACTATTTAAAGGCTGAGTTTCAAATTAAATTAATTTAGCACTACTTATGAAGAGGTGTATGATTTAAAATAAGATATTTTCAAATTGTAAAATGATAAAAATAAAAAAAAAATAACACTTATAATACTTGAGTCATGTACTTGATAGTGGTAGATATATGTATTTTGCCAAATGCAGAGTTATTTTGGCTACTCCATTGTCCAGCAATAACACCATGATGTCTTGTCTTCCTGGCTGAGTAGTTGTGTATGAACAACTTCTTTACTAATATAAGATTTTGGAGTCCTACTGCCCATTAGACCTTGCACTGCTAATTACTGTGTGAAAATAATAAAATTTATTTCAGAGTTCACCATTTGGTTTGTATTTCAAAGTTTCTGTTGTGGATTGTGGCTTCTTCTACATTCTGTTAAATTCTGGAGGGCTGCTCTTACCCTGTTTTGACAATTTAGTCAAGTGTGAATAAAGCAATGAAAATCCTCCACTGAGGATTTTTCTCTGCTTAATGAATGTTACAGCATGGAAAATGTTACATCCTAGAGAGCTTGTCCAGAGTCCATTTCTCTTTCAATATAAAGTTTCTGCAATTATGTGGAGAAGGACTACTATGAAACTATTTGGTGTACTTTTATACTTCCAGGTTTCTAAAATTTGGCAATTGAATCTGACAGATTAAAACAGCTTGACCAACAGCCCATGCTGCATTAGCTTTCCAGGAATGATCTGTTTGTGCACTGAAGATGACAGCACATTTCCTGCTAGTGAAGAGTTTGGAAGATACTTTGAAGGCATAGCCAAAATATTAGGTCATTTTCTTCTTTTTTTTTTAGAGGAAGTTTCACTTTCAGTTAGCTTACTAATAGAAAAGATACTTAGACCTTACCTGAAACTCCTGCTGCAGATGCTGCCTCTGCTGGGAGGGATCTTGTGATGTACAATGTAGCATCACTTGACATGACTGCCTAGGGAGGAGAGATCTAAAGTATGTGCAGAGCATCCTGAGCAATATGCTCAAAGAGCAACTACATGGAAGGAATAAATGATCCTTAAGGTGTCTTACTGCTTCACATAGTATATCTCAGGTATCTTAGGTATAGTACTGCTTTGTTGGGGTTTTTTTTTGAAATTTTTGTCATTTTGCTTTCTGTACTTATTGTCTGTGTAAGTTACTTCCTCTGAATATGACTTTGTATCCAGGGTTCTTTCTTCTATGTGTTACATCATTTTTCAAATTATTGTAGTATATCACATCAAAAGGAACAATTCAATTTTCTGTAACAAAAAATGGGAATCATAACATTTTGCTAATAATTTTAAGACAGCAGTATTCCTTTTTAAAAGCATTATAAGTTATCTTCACAGTTAATGTGAAGCGAATAATATGAACAATTAATAGTCATATTTTATAAAGCAAAGTGAAATTTAAGATTCCATAATATATACAAGACATACTAATTTTTAGTTAAAATATTTTACTGTGGCATTTGTGTAACTCAAAAAGTCAGACCATATGTATTATGCCATTTTGTATCTGCACTTTAATACAGTGCAATCATTTGCCTTGTGAGATACTAAATAAAATGAAAGACTGAACAGTCATTATATGTAGGGGCCATTCCTTTCTGAATTGAAGCAGTGTGATTAATTAATTAAAATTTATTGCATTTCTTAGTTCAAGAAAAAAGTACATTACTTAATTACATGGTATGTGGCTTTTTCTATTTTATCTTGAATCTTTAAGATGCATGCATACAGAGAATTACTGAAGGAATCAGTTAGTTTTTTAGTCCTGAGGATCAGCAGTGTTTTTAAATATAGCCCAGTAAAAAAGAAAGAAATGTTTGCTGGCCAGCAATTGCATTGTGAAATACAAAGAGAGAAAACCAGCACACACTCATGCATCTCTTTATACTAAGTTGTGAATATTAAATTAAATTTTGGGGTTTTTTTCTTTTTCTAAAAACACTAGTCTAACAGCAGCAATGACTTTTTGATGTTTCTATCTAAAACTTATTTGCACTATGACAGTGTTGAGTGCTCTTCTCCTCTGAGCTGTTTTCCACAGTGGCTGTCCTTGACCAAACCAGAAAATGAATTTGATTTCTCTAATGCAAAAGGTAATTGGATTTCTCTTTATGAAATGCATCCCTTTAATGACTGTCTCTGCTTCAGCCAATTTAGCTGCAACAGACCTGACATTGATCTGGTGATATGACTTTAAATAAATGCCAAAGCTGGGAGATGAAAGACCAACTGTCTGATATCAGAAAGAACATTTCGTGACTTGTCTTGCCATTTTCCTCAGAAAATGTCTCCTTCTTGAATGTCATTCTTATGAAGCATGGTACTCTAATAATTGGTCATAGAGCAGCAGATTGCATCCTTCTACAAACATATTTTTTCCCAGAAAGCATCTGGAGAAAATAGTTTGAAAATTGAATAAAACTTCATGAAATATCTGTTCTTCTTTGAAAATATTCATTACTATGTAGATTCTTCCTAAGTGAAAAAGGTATTACTGAAGTAGATGATTAAATCTTTACAAAGGTCTTGTTCAACATTAAATATTTATTGAAATATATTGAGGTGGTGGGTTAGCCCTATATATTAGAGCATGGTTTGGTTGTCTAGAGCTTAGTGATGGTGACGATAGGGTTGAGTGTTTATGGGTAAGAATCAGGGGGAACGCCAACAAGGCAGATCTCCTGATGGGAGTTTGTTACAGACTTCCAACCAGGAAGAAGAAGCAGATGAAATATTCTACAGGAAGCTAGGAGAAGTCTCAAAACTGGTAGCCCTTGTTCTTGTGGAGGACTTCAACTTACCAGATGTCTTCTGGAAATACAATAGATCAGGGAGGAAACCGTCTAGGAGGTTCTTGGAGTGTGTGGAAGGCAACTGCCTGACACCGCTGTTGACGGAGCCAGCTAGGGAAGGGCCCCGCTGGACCTGTTGTTTGCAAACAGAGAAGGACTTGTGGGTGATGTGATAGCTGGGGCCATCTGGGTCACAGTGATCACAAAATGATAGAGTTTTTGATTCTCAGAGAAGGAGTGGGGTCAGCAGAATGACCTCCTTGTACTTCTGGAGGGCAGACTTTGTCCTGTTCAGGAGACTGGTTGACAGAGTCCCTTGGGAGGCAGTCCTGAAGGGCAAAGGAGTCCAGGAAGGCTGGACATTCTTCAGGAAGGAAATCTTAGAGACATAGGAACAGGCTGTCTGGGTGTGCTGAAAGGTGAGCCGGTGGGGAAGAAGACTGGCCTGGCTGACCATAAAGCTTTGGCTGGAACTCAGGATGAAAATGGAGAGTTTTTGGAAGAAGGCAGACCACTCAGGAGAGCTACAAGGATGTCATGAGGTTACGAAGAAAGAAAATTAGAAGGGTCAAAGCCCAACTAGAACTTAATCTGGCTCCTGCTGTAAAAGAGAGTAAAAAATGTTTCTGTAAGTACATCAGCAAGAAAAGGAGAGTTAAGGAGAATCTCCCTCCTTTTTCAGATGCAGGGGGAAACATAGTGACAAAGGATGAGGAAAATGCTGAGATACTTAATGCCTTCTTTGACTCAGTCTTTAATAGTATGATCAGTTGTTCTCCAGGTGCACACCCCCCCGCCAGCTGGAAGACAGGGACCGGGACCAGAATGAAGCTCCCATAATCCAAGGGGAGATGGTCAGCAACCTACTACATCACTTAGACACACACAGGTCTATGGGGCCAGATAGGATCCACCCCAGGGCACTGAGGGAGCTGGCAGAAGTGCTCACTGAGCCACTTTCCATCATTTATCAGTGGTCCCAGCTAACTGGGGAGGTCCCAGTTGACTGGGGTTAGCAAATGTGACACCCATGTACAAGAAGGGTCAGAGGAATATCTGGAGAGCAACAGGCCTGTCAATCTGACCTCGGCGCCAGGGAAAGATGTGCAGCAGGTCATCTTGAGTGCCATCATGCAGCATGTACAGGATAACCAGGCAACCAGGCTCAGTCAGCACTGAGTTTGTGAAAGGCAGGTCCTGCTTGAAGTCCATGGCTTGGAGGAGTGTACTGTTCACTGGGTAAAAAACTGGCTGGATGGCTAGGCCCGAAGAGCGGTGAAGAATGGGGTTACATCCAGCTGGCAATCAGTTGCAAATGGTGTCCCCAGGGCTCAGTGGGGCCAGTTCTGTTTAATATCCTTATTGATGATCTGGACAAGGGGATCAAGTGCACCCTCAGTAAGTTTGCAGATGACACCCAGAAAATTGGACAGGAGTGTAGATATGCCTAAGGGCCCGAAGGCTCTGCAGAGGGATCTGGACACACTGGATTGATGGGCCGAGGCCAGTTGTATGAGGTTCAACAAAGCAGCGTCAGGTCTTACACCTGGGTCACAACAACCCCACACAATGCTACAGCCTGGGGCAGAGTGGCTGGAAAGCTGCCTGGAGGAAAAGGACCTGGGGTTCTTGGTTGACAGCTGGCTGAAAGCAGTGTGCCCAGGTGGCCAAGTAGACCAATAGCATCCTGGCTTGTATCACAGATGGTGTGGCCAGCAGGACAAGAGAAGTGATGATCCCCCTGTACTCGGCACTGGTGAGGCTGCACATCCAATACTGGGTTCAGTTTTGGGCCCCTCACTATGAGAAGAACATTGAGGTGCTGGAGCGTGTCCAGAGAAGGGCAATGAGGCTGCTGAAGGGTCTGGAGCACAAGTCTCATGAGGAGCGGCTGAGGGACCTGGGGTTGTTTAGTCTGGAGAAAAGGAGGCTCAGGTGAGACCTTACAGCCCTCTACAACTACCTGAAATGAGGTTGCAGTGAGGTGAGGGTCGGTCTCTTCTCCCACGTAACAAGTGATAGTACAAGAGGCAATGGCCTCAAGTTGCACCCGGGGATGTTCAGGTTGGATGTTAGGAAAAATGTCTTCACCAAAAGGGTTGTCCAAGCATTGGCACAGGCTGCCCAGGGAAGTGGTGGAGTCACCATCCCTGGAGGTATTTAAAAGCTGGGTAGATGTGGGCTTAGAGACATGGTTTAGTGGTGGACTTGGCAGTGCTAGATGATCTTAAAGGTCTTTTACAACTTAATTCCATGATTCTGTGATTCTGTGTAGATAATAGTTATCTTATAAAAATTATAATAGTATGCTGATCTGAGAAAAGATTTACTACATAAAACAATTAGTAAATATGGTATTTTGGGATACAAAGTGTTCTTTCTGTAGGCTAGGTTTAATGGATTCATAAAATCCTAGAATGCCTTTCTATTTATTTGTTTAACATACTCATTATACATTGGTCCCAGCCCTTTGGTGTAATATGCTAAGCACTTTTAATCCCAGTGGAATTGGAACCAAAATTTAGAAGTTGAATACAGTTTAAATGTAGTTCTCATTTAATCCTAGGCCATGTGTTCTTTTTGATAAACACTGTTAATTTCCTTGATTGAAAGTGGTAACTCACTCTCTGGATGGTAAACTGGATTTAAAAACCTCTGTATATATATATGAAAAAAAAATCAAGAAATCTTGACTTCAATTTGAAGTTATTTCCTTCTGAAATCTTATTGAGAGTTATTTTCATACTAATCAAAACAGTTAGTAATTTTCCACTGTGTACAGATACCAATGACAAATAAAAAGATTATTTTTGTTACTTACCTATTTTGAAGCAGGTGGTAACCCCATTTCCTTTATCTGTTCAATTATTTCTTAATCTTTACGTATGGGTAGGTTTTCCACTCTTACAGATCTTTTGCACGACAGAATTGCTGAGTTTACTGTAATGTAATTTTCAGTGCTTCTTATTACAGTTAACTTGAAGTAAATAGATATGAAAACACATCTTCCCAAAGGTGGAAATGCCTGAGAGGTATTCACCTCCCTCATTTAGCTAGAAGTCATTTTTAATACTTTTGTGTACCACCCAGAAGTAGTGCATGCATATGAGTCTCTGGACAGGGAAACAGATGGTCTCTTTAGATAGGAATTATGAAAATGAGAATAAATATTTCATACTTTTTATATTGTGTGCAAGTTTTAAGGGTTTTTTGGGTCTCTAGTCCCAAGTGTGTTTTTCCTACCGATACCAGGAAGCAAGAGGAGGCTTTAAATGGCATGTAGTGCTTAATTCATGGGCATGCATTCCCTGGCTGCAGTTCTGATTTCAAGAGTGGCAATTCTGCTGATGCTGCTCTCAGGGAAGTGGGTCTGCTCTCCCAGCTTGGACCAGAAAGCTTCGTAGCCATAGGGGAATGTAGCTTGTGCACTGTAGGTTGCTGTAACTTTTAGACTAGTTCATCTTCTTATCTTTGTATCTTCACAGGTTTCCTCATTTCTCAAGGCGTTGCATGCACTTCTAGAGGCAGAATATGTACACCAATATTCTTTAACTTATTTGCAGCTAACCCTAGAGATACTATTTTTCTACTGTCTGACTTTTAAAATTATCAGAACTGAAGCTGGTGTGTAATATGTAAAATAACATGTCCTTGTTAGTACTTTCTTTTGTGACACCAGTTTACCTGTATATTATTTCTTCTTTCCCTGTAGGTCACAGATATGATGCTTCAGGACAAACCCTACCCAGACTGGGGAAAGTCTGCCAGAGCTTTCTGGAAGAAAGGAAACATTAGAATCATTTTATTCTGGTAGGAAAATAGTAAAATCAAAATATTGTAAATTAATTTTTAATAGAACATTCAAAAATACATCTCCTGGAAGGGATATAAATATATAGAATAGATGGTTTGAAAAATGAAACTTGGTCTAACAAAATATTTAACTTATAAAAGCTGTCTGTGACTGAACAATTCCTAATCAAAATAGTTGGTGTAAAAATATAATTTACAAATTGATTTATAGTTTCTTTTATTATATATTTGACACTGTGTATAACTGAGTTGCAAAATATTTGCTATATGTGATATTTGGCTGTCTCACTGTCAGTCCTTCTAATTAAGGTAAACAGATATGTGGATGTCCTATTGTGACCTTGAAATTAATTATAATAATTCTTTGAATCAACACATGAATAGAATTTCAAATGGTGAGTCAGCCACAGATTGTTAAGAAAAATATTTTAAAATCAATGCAAATAAATGGTGAGGGGTAAGCGTTTATTTGACCCTGAATGTAGCCTCTTCCAGGTAAATTCAAGCTAAGTGTAACTGTTGAAACAGAACACAAACTGTGGCAGGAAAAATGGAAGATGGAAAATATATAGTCTTAAGAGCAGTCTGAAGACCTTATAGCCAAAGATGAAAGAAATTGCAAAGATTTTTTTCAACCACATCAGAAACAGAAAAACTCACAAAAGTATCAGCAGACCTGCTGTTTTTTAAAGAGTAGATTTAGAAGGAATAGTTACAGAGAAGTTGAAAGTTTTGTTTCCATGGGTTCTGCTACAGAAAGTACAATGAGATATCTATAATTTTAAAGTATTTAAAATGAGATATTCTATTAAATTAAGGTAATTAAAGGAAATAATAAGAGACATTTAAAGACTAAAAAGAAAGGAGAATGAGATGGTTGACTGACCACAGGCAAGTTTGTAAGGAACTGAAGGCGCTGAGCTGATGCAAATTTTATTAGCACTTAATTGCCTATTGAAAAACTGAATGTTAAAATTTAGTATTGTTTTGCTTTTGTTGCTTTTTTTTTCAACAAAGTAGAATTATCCTACTGACCTGAAAGTCTGAGTTCAGTATTAGCTAAATGGATCGAATACATCATCAATAGTAAAATTATGAGCAAAACTGTAGATTAAATTCTGCTAAAAGCAGCCAGGGTAGCTTTGCTGAAAGAAAACCTTCTCTGATCTGTTAAAACTCTTTGAACATGTTGTCGGAATAATGGATGAGGAAGAAATGCTTGATGTAATTTTTTGGGCTTTCAGAAGGCTTTTGACAAAGTTCTTTACTGAGGGCAATTAAGAAAACTAGTAAGCCCCATGGAGTGTGCTGGATATTTAGGGATCGTCTCAGAAATGTGCAATGAAAGGTATAAATAAAATAATAGTTCTCTGTGATGTTGATAAGACAGGGGAGTCCCATCATTTAATGTTAGAAGTAGTATTCATTCTTTGTATGCATCATATATATGTGACATGACAAAATTTAAAGATGAAGTGAATAATTTGACAAATGCTAGCATGGAAAAGGGAACTTAGAAGGCTAGGTGATAAAAATAACTTGACTGGAAAGTATGACTTATGGGGGTAGGGGGTGGGGAGGGTCAACCAGTTCCTTGTCATCATTGTGGGATGTGCAGAGGAGGATTCTGTCACAAGTGTGCCGGGATGGCCAAAAAGGTAAAGCAGATATATATAAAAATGACCAGTTTAGTACCAAGTGGGCTGGCAATGATTACAGTGTCCTCTGGTTAAGTCAGCGAAAAGCTCAGTCTAGAACATCATTGATTTTTTTTTTATCCTTGTCTAAGGAATAGCCTTGTCTGGAAAGGAGATTAATTAAGAGTCAATAAAAAACTTAATTACACAAAAAAACTGGAAGAATGGGAAAAAAAGGATTAAAACCAAGGTGACATGATAGGGAGTTTTCAAATTTACATGCCAGACAGGGGCAATGATAAAATAATGTTAAAAGTACTTAATTATTATTGCAGGAGATGTTTTGAACTTCTTGCAGTCTGAAGTGTTATAAATACGTATTTTCTTTCAAATAATATTCAAATTAACACATCCTACCAAAAGTTTAAAATGGAGATAAAGTAAAAAGTGATGGTTCTTTTCATGCATAATTCTCATACTAAAGAGTGTGCTTAATGGGGATTTCAAAACTTAAAGGGTGACATAAATGCTTTTATTTTTAGCTTTAAGCAGTGGAATAAAATAACCCTGGGCAACAGTCTACATTCTGTAGAGACACTATTTAGATAGTGCACATTAGACACCAATAAAAGTAGACTTTTTTTTTCCTAATATGTAGGAAAAATAGAGGGGGTGTTGAAGTATTGATAATGTTTTGCATGATTATGTGGAGTATTTGTATTTCATTTATTGTTGCTTAAGCAGTATGATGTGAGCAGCCTCATTTCTGAAATGTCCTAAATGAAGCATTCTTAAAGTATGTCCTACATAGATACTGGTATGCCAGAATCCATTTATTCGAGACATTTCCTAGTGGCACACCTGTTTAGCAGAGATAGTGTAATACAGTGCACTGTATTTTAATTACTCGAAATATAGATATGTGATGCATATTTTAAAGTGGTTGATGAAATGAAAATTTTAGATACACACTGGACATTTTCTGTGAATGTCGTTTTTATTTTCAGGTTTACTTTGTAAAATCAGAAAATGTCTACAAACATACCAAAGACAGATTGATTGTCATGGGGATGAAGGCACCATCCACTTGTTTATAACAGTTGATCATGTGACTGCTTTGTGTTTCTCATTTGGAAATGTTTTCAGCTCTCCAATGCAACTAATTAGCAAAGGTTTTGATTTAGCTTATCAACTCCTGTTTTAAATCATTCCCTGTAAGCATTGTCAGCAACTGGTTGTTGGTTGCTCCGGAGGATTCTGGTGGCCTTTTGAATGTCTTCACAATATAATTCTTCCACAAGCAGCTCAGCTAGCTTAAAAATGTCTATTTGCTATTTGCCTCCGTTTAGTCCATCACTGAGTTCATGGAAGTGCCTTCTACCTTTTTTACAGGGAGGGGTTGTCTTTTTTTTTATATAAAAAAGGTCTCCATGTTGGTCATTTCCAGCTTTGTTCATGGCTAATTCCATCATCCAGAGGCACCTTTGTGTAACGCTGTTATGGGCTGTGTTATTAATGCAACATATTAATATTACATTAATATTGATACAATGCAAATACAGACACACTTTCTTACAGTTTGAAGGAAGTGTATTGTCAAGATGGCTTTTAGAAATCAAAGAAGTATCTGGAACCTTGGTGAAATTAATGGGATGGTGCAGATGTGTTTGTGTGTTATGAAAGAAAGTTACCCACAGGGAGTTAAATGTCCACACTACCTGGCAGTCAGGTGAAGCTGCAGTAGAGAGACAACTGTCTCCAGTGCTTGGTGGTTACCATCACTATTGCAAAGTTAAAAGCATGAATTGAAACAGGCTGATTTTTTTTTTCTTTTGATATGTTGATAACTTGGCTGTTTTAGGAGAGACAAATTATATATGACATGAGAAGACTGGCATTGTAAGAAGCCACAAGAAAAAAAGGTTGTTAAATTAAGCCAAATAAAGATCTTAGACAACACTGACGACAAACCAATAGCAGTAGATAGTGATGTTGAATAAATAGGGCAACATAGGATGGTAGTTATTTTTAATGTTGGATATTAGAGGAAGCAGAAAGAAAAGCACAATATGAGAAGACTGATTATTTTGCAAATCATTTTTTATTTCCCTGGAATATGGAATAAGTCCAACTGACATAAAAGGTCACTTTTTTAAAGGATTTTTTTATAAGGAAACGACTTCTTAAGGCAGAGGAAAGGCAAATATATACATTAAAAATTAACTATAAATGAAAGAGAATAATGTTGATAAGAGTTCATGAAAAATTACTTAACACTAATTTAGTAAATAGTTACAGGGCGTCTGTTTTGATAGTATTTATAGCATTTTTCTAAGTGAACATACCTGCGCAATATTGAGCTTTCTAGATGGTACACCAAGGTTTGCTGGGAGCATTATGCTCTTACACATCTGCACAGGAGCGAGCTCTCCCAGGCAGTATGTACAGGCAGTGGTGTTAAAGGCAGCACACACTAATGCCACACTATGTGCTCAGGTTATATAGCTGTCGCCCATGTTAACATACAGGTCTCGGCCACCAAGTCCTGTGGTTCACCTCTGCCTAGTTTGTGCCTGAAGTCACTGTCTCCTCATTACAATGTCTTCTGCAGTGGTCCACCACATCCTGTGCAGAATCAAGCATAGGCAATTAGAATAAAATCATCAGGACATCTCTGAGCTGTGTGTGCAGTTTGGTTAATAGAGGCAAGACCCAAGTACTCTCTCTTGGCAAACTGTTCCAATATTATTTGTCCCCAAAACTTTCCTGACAGAGGTATGGGTGATTTTAATGAGGAAGGCATAAAGAATTCTGCATGTGACCTTTTAGCTTTAGGGAAAACCGGAACACCAACAAAAAGAAATGAGTTTACTGTAAGAGAGGAAGAGAGCTGCTGACATCTCTGTAACTGGGGAAGAGAAAATTGATATACAGAGGTAGATTATCAAAATGGGGGAGTGTAGAGATAACAGTGGATTGTGGGACTGAATATTGATTGCAGGCAGGGTGACAGAATAGTATATACAAGCTGAATGTTTGAATATTCAAGTAGCAGACTGGAATCCATTTCCATGGCGTCCCTGGCTAGACATTCATTGTACGTGTACACAATGATCAGTCTTCATTGGTGTAATAATGTGTCTTTGACATAGGACTCTTGCCTGAAATAATACAAAGCACATACCAACATGGAGAAGAAATAAAGTAATGCTGAATTGTAAATTTGTGATTCTCTAGGCGTGCTATGTTTGACTTTGAAAACTAAATAATCTTATTTTAGTATGTGTTCCCATAAGCTCTCTCTAGCTTTCTTTAATAAAAAATGAAACTACACATGCTCAGAAATGTATGTTAGTAATCACAGTATTTTGATTCAGCAAATTAGTAATAGAGATTCAAAAGCTTTTATTCAAGTTAATTCTTCAGAATTGCTACAGAGTACTAAGTCATGTACATACATTATGTTTATAGAGGATTGTGTTAAACATGGATTTGTGTAGGATTCTTAACTGGACAGTATTTTGTACCCTTAAAGTAGAGGAAGCTTCCTTATGAGATAGATAGCCACATTTCCCACACAGAAATAAAACATAGTTTCTTTAAAAGATTTTCTATTATGCACCTATTGGAGTGTTTGGTTTGCTAAGTTATATTTCCATATTCTATGCTATCATAGTCAAGATGATAAATACATACTGGACAATTATGTTCTTTTCATATATGCAAATAGTAGTTCATACATTTGATTCAAAAGACAGATTCTTAAAACATCCATTCTTTTCCTTATAGGCTGCGCTGAGAAAAACTAATTAGACATTATAGCTTTGTCAACCTAAATTGTATACTAAACCAAACCAAACCAACCTTTCATTAAATTTGAGTAAAGGTTTTTGTGATGCAGTCCCACAAATACAACTACATGAAACAACAAAATAATTATATCTATAATATATGTGCATATAGACAAACATACATTATTCTCTCCCTATTTTGGAGGTCTTTTAAGTCCCTTTGTTTGGTCTTATATTTAATTCATCTTGTGATAAGATACTGACTACTGAATGGAAACCTGGAATCATCTAGAAGGTGAGGCAGATTTCCTGATAAAGAGTATAAATAGTATAAAATAACATTAAAATATTTGAAAGTATTATTGCTCTCAGTAAATCTTTTATTCTTATCCTATAACCAAAGTAAATAACTTTAATTTGGATAAGCAAGACAATAAATAAGTTCCTTACTATTTCCTTTTTGTCTCAATACAAATTATGCACTAAGGTCCTCCATAGAGGTTTTATATTGAATAATCTGACTACTAAACTCGGCAGACATTGTTAAATATGTTCTGAGAGGCTAAAACTGTCCATGAACAGTAATTGTTACATTTAGTTTGGCAGTCAAGATGTATGATGACCATTTGTCAACAGATGACCAAAATGTTTTGATAGCATTTATTTAATTTCTGTGGTGGGTATTATTGGTAAACTATGCTGTAAGATTAACATTGGTTAACATGAAAGAATGTTGAAAATAAATAATCATAATTCAGTCAACTGGACTTTCTTTTATACAATGGTAATTGTTTAAGGTTCCACTTATTTTTAGTTTTCATTTAACCATTGTATACTATATTTGAAAATATTGTATATATTTGAAAATAATGTATTATCTGAAATATTCACACAAAAGTAGGTTGGTTTTTTTTTCAATCCTGTACAAATCCTGTACCAACTCTCTGTTTCATGTCCCAAGGAATACTTTCCCATTTTGACAGCAAAGTGCTTTTCCAGCATCTGGTATGGAAAAGTAACAGCGATCAAGACTCACCAGAATGGTTGGAGCTTGACAACCACATGAGTCAGACACATTTTTGGGACCTCATTCTCTGATGCCTTCCCCCGACTCCTCGGTGCATGAAGACCGCAATGTCAGTAATTCAGAGCTCTCTCATCCATCTACTCTCCCCAGCGAGCACTGTTTTGAGCTGGAAGCATTACTCAGTCCCCCTCTAAGAAACTCCTGCCTCCTCACTGATTTCGGGTACAAGCAACCACTCCAGTCCCTGGCAGAACACATCTGACTTTTTCCTTCTTCCCTTCTTCCCACATTCCAACACAGCAGTAGCCAAAAACATTGCCAATGTGTGCAGAAGCAAGAGGGAAAGGGCTAGGCAGACCTGGGGCTCTAAGCCTGCTGTGGGGTGATTAGCTTCCAAGGCAGCATTCGCTGCTCCAGTGTTATGGCCTGTCTCAGTCTTTACTGGGCTTTTCTAGGAAAAGCCAAGGAGATAGGAGCATCTTAGGAAATGCAGTCAGTCCACAGGTCACCCATGTGGCCACGTGGAGCATGTTATTCATGGACTCATGCACTGCATGAGAGGTAGATGCTTTCATGACATCAGTTATATATGAGCAGGGGGAATGTATCCATATGTGAGGGAGTCCATGTGACAGTCTCCCATCTGTCTCAGCTATCAAGGAACAAATTCATATCTTGCCTATGACAGTCTGTATTTGGAAAGGCTGTATCATACATTCCCCCCCCCCCCCCCCCTATTTGTGATAGGAAGAATAGTGAGACAAATCATTGCTCATCTCACTTTTCTTCTCAGAAGGAAAAATGGTCAAAGGAGACAAAATCAAGATTATGGAGCTCTGAGATCTCACATTTGAAATATTACTATAATTGTGATTCACTTCAGCATGAAGATTAGGTTTGTTATTTGTCTTGTTCAAGTCACATAGAGTGGTCTCATCCTATTAATTTTTTTCTGATGGAAACTCCTACAGATCAAACAAAAACCATGTGTTGTTTCTTACTTGTATTTGCATGAGTAAGAGAAGGGTTGGCAGAGAGGGATCGTGAGTGTAGCGTGGCAGCTTTCCTCTCCTATGAAGTAGGACACATATGTGCACATCCACATTCACATGTGCGACACCATGCTTGAGACAGCAATAGAGGGGAGGGAGGGAGGGAGCTCCTATCACCCCTGCCCAAACACCATTCCCCTGGTAAGTTCTAGTGTGGAAGCATTTCATGTCCTGGGGTGTAAAAAATGATTCCTAGAGCAATCTGGCTGAAACACAGTTATATTGAAGAGAGGAAAGGTTCATCCATGAGCTACAGTGGAGTTTGGATTGGGCTCACAGACTTGCGTTTCACCTTTGATTTGGCTTTACATTGTTTGAACTGCTGTAGTACTTATGTGTTTTATAGCATATCTTTTCAGTTCCTCAGCCTGTTTAAGCTTTTTGAGTTATATTTGGTATCTACTTGCAATTCAATAGCTGATAGCCTGTTAGAAAAAAAAGGTTGTTTTTATTCCTACATAATTGCTAGATCCCTAAATATAACCCTCATAATTGGATGGATATGGCAACCCATCTTCACCTCTTTTAGAAAGGGCATTTTATTCTATCCCTGTTAGTGAGCAAGAGGTATATCACGAACAATTACTAAAAATATTTTAACCAGTGTGTGCTTTAATAAAACTTCTTAAAGTGCAGTGTCTGCAATGTTTCAGTAATAACAGTACTTCCATATGAAAATACTTTAAGAAAATCACATTCTATGCCAAAAACTAAAAAGCTTTTATTCTTAGATAAAAATTTTCCTTAGCAGGTTTCCAAAGTTCTTTTCTTTGAAACAGACAGGTGCAATCTCAGTTAAGGCACAGGGCCAGTGTAGAAGATGTTGCAGCAAGTCCTCTTTTAGCACTTCCTCTCTGTTTTTCAGAATTTTTGCTGAGCAGGAGACACCTCTGCCTCCACTCAGGCCCCCATGGAAGATTTTTCAACAGAGCAGAATCACTGGTGTGGTTGCTTGTTCTGTCATTGCCCTCTTTCTGCTTAAGTGCTTTCCCTTCCTTCCTCTTCCACAGTATAAATACATTTGTTATAAGCAAACCCATCTTTTTCTATCTTTATCACTTGCAACTAGCCTAGTCCTCACTCTAGGTCCACTCTAAAAGTAGGATGATTGTAGCTGTCAGATAATACGCATTATGTGATCATGTAAGCAGTAAAAAATACTGAAAGTTAAATTGTGGCACATAATCAGATAATTGTGACAGCCACCCCAAGACTTAAGTTCCAAGTATTGCAATTAGATCAACATGCACTCTGCGGACTATCATTCATACAGCAGAGGGATACATTTCAGATTATCAAGGTAGAAATTCACTGTCTTGCATCCTTGCTTCAGGGTGCAGAGGCCTGGCAAAATCACAGCCCAAACTGTGGTCAGTTTGACTCACACTCAGGTCTTTTTGGGGAAGCTTTAAAGAATCCATCCGATAAAGACATGCCACATGGAGAAGATGCAGCCCCAGCCAGTGGTTTTGTGCAAGATGTGCATTCTGAAAGCTCACATAGTTCCATGGAGGTCAGAAAATGACTGCTTCAGCTCCTTGTGCTCACAGCAAAGTTCATAGGCTTTGTCATGGCCGGATTCCAAAAATCAATTCAGTTTTGTAAATTAAATGTGATGATTAAAGCAATTAAATTATTTCCCTTCCTGGAATGCTGGAGTACTTTTTAAAAATTGTATTTCTCTATAATGGCATATGTAAATTTGTGACTTACAATTTCCTGATGTACTTAGCTGAACTCCTGACTCATCATATTTCTCATATTCCCATATTTCCTGTAAATATTGAGTATTTACACATTCTGGACTCAAAAGCCCATAGGAATACACAAAACTACGAACTCAGTTTTATCATGGCAAAGACTGCAAGTAATTCTGATCATGCCAAGCGTTCTTTGGCTTTTAGATCCGTGTGAAGAAGCCATTCTGAAACTGATTTGTGCCAAGTGAAAATCAGTTTGGAAACTATCTGTATTTAGGGCCTGTGGATTTCACATCTAACTGTTAGCATTAACACAGTGAAACTGTTCCACTGGTGTTAATGGGATTGTTTAACAATGGGAATTGAGAATACTTTCCCTGGGGGCACTTTGGATAAGATTATTATTCTTGTTTTCAGGAGGATGTAGCAGTTGTCATCCACTGAGCATCTGATTAAAAAACATTGGTTCCTTTTGATTTCATGATAGTGCATGATGACATGACTTTGCTGTGTCTTGGGCATCAGCAGAATTCTGCAAATAGAACTTAGCAAAACTCTCCACCCTGTCAACCAGTTCTGCTGGTACAAACAGGCAAACTAACAGCAACAGAGTAAGGATTGTTCCAGTGAAACAGTGAAACAGTTTGAGATTCAAAGTGCTGCATGGGACTAGAATGTGGCTGTACTGATGCTGAGTCACTTTCTAATGGGTGATGCTTTAAAAGAAGGAAAAAAATTAGCTCATTACATCCAAATTCAGTTATTTAGAGCTAACAGAAAAAACGATAAGACCCTGTCTTTTGCAAACACTGGATGTAAAGGTGGAGCAGGAATTATTTAAATGCTGCTAGATTTTGTCCCCTATCCTATTCTGTCCCCTTCAGATTCTTATACCCCATGGCCACTATCAGAACAGAGCCGTTTTACAAAAAAATCAAATCTTATTTAAAACTAATTTTTCAGGATGTGCTTAGCACAGCTGTAAGTATGAATGTACATATGATTAATTAGTCCTTGTATAAAACTTCCATTTAGATGTAAGGAACATTTCTTTTGTTTCTCATGTGCTTTTCTACTTTAAAAAAATCATTAGTGTTGTAAACTTAGAATTTGCTGACAGCTGTCTTAATCAAGACATTCAACTTCAAAATATCTTTTTAGGCTAGATAACATGAGAATATTGTGGGTATATTTTTATTTCAAATAATTGCATGTTGTTTGTCTGTAATTGCTGACAGACAGCAACACCTAAAACAAAGGGTAGATTAAATTGTCAATATAATAACAATAAAAGGTTGTTAACAAAAGGTGCCCTGCAGGGCTCTTTGTTTCGTACTGTATGTTTTGCATACCGTAGCATCTTTTCTGGGTGGTTTTTTTTTAACAACACAAAAATATAATTTTAGTAGTTAATCGTTTACAATAACAGATCTCAGTTAAATTTCAGACCACGCATACTTTGTCTAGCAGGAAGTTATCCTGAAGAGCATAATTAATTTGTCATACTAACTAATCAAAGTCAAAAGCTTCAGTAAACAGTGTGTAAACAAAGATACTGTTAGTAAAGTACTAAAAATTTTCCATCTTTCCAGATTCTTTACCTACTGAAATTAATTATCTTTTCCTTGAATAAAACCCACCTTGACTGCAGTTTACGGTTTGCTTTGTGTTACTGATTGTGTTGGTACATTGGTGAACGTGGTGCTGCTCCTTCTGCAGAGGGAGTAAATCTTTCTGGATTTCAATGGGAAGGCATCAGCCCTTTGTGTCTGTGATGGCTGAAGGAGTAAGGAAAAGCCGGTGACGACAGCTGGAAAAACATCTCGTCAACCTTGAGAAAGGCCCATATTTTTGGAAGCTTTTTTTCCTCATATTCTGCTTTGCGGCTTCCCCATTTCTTTTTTTTACATACCCTACCAGAATCCACTAGTTTTGCCATAGAGTAATTTGAATTTAATTTCATTAAATAAAGAGCATCTTATAATTGGGAAGGTAGAGGACAAAGGCCAAGAAATCGTCAAAATATTTCATTAAAATGGAGGAGGTTTGCATTTCAGTTTCATGACTTGCTACAGGAGTTTTAGTTTATTCAAAAATAAGCTGAAAATAAAAAGGAGATATTTCTTATTTTAAAGATATTTTAAAGCTATAGCTTTCTCCCAGTGCTGAACAAATGTTCTCTTTGAGATTGTGCAACTGCGTTAGATCCTGTGCAAGATCCTGGACCTTTCTGCTTTTTTGTACCTTGGGGAACTGCAAAATGTGTAAAATGTGTGGGATATTTTTTTCTTTTTCTCTTCTTTCTTGTTCTGGTTGGTTAGTTACTTTTAATTTAGATGGGCTGGTTTAATTTTTATATGAATTTACACATAATTGTTGGAACTTTAAATAATGAAGTGCCCTAAGTTATCTCTACTATAAACTGAAGCATTAATAAATTTATAACTTTTAGTGAATTAATTTCCTATAAACAACCACCCTTAGCCATTGTTTCAAAACAAACAGCTATTAAAAATGCTCTCGCTTGGGCTCCCCATTGTGCCAGCACTGCACAGCCCAAGAGCAAGTGAACTCTTTCTCCCAGGGAGGTTACTGTGTGGAATTGTAATTTTAAAAAGAAACATGGCGCAGAGCTGTGCTACATCCCTCATCTACAAATGCTTTTTTGCCACTCACAAAACTAGCGCGTCAGTAAAAAAATGGCCCTTGACACATGCTCAGCTTCAAGTCATCTGCGTGCTTGGACCTGACCTCATTTACTCAAATATTCAAGGCCAACTGGCACAGCGCAGGAAGCATAGGTCTTGGGCAAGGAAATAGAGTGAGGCATATTTTCAATGACAGTAAACAAGCTGGAAATACCTTATTTGACTTTTAAATTATATGTTGAGTTGAAAGAGCTGGAATTTAGCTAGGAAACTATTATCTTTAAATTGAATAAATTTCAAATGGAGAATATGGAGGAAGACAGCACATGCAGTGGCAATGTCATTTTTAGTGCATTAGTTCTCAGGATAAAGCTCTCAAAGGCAGGCCCAGATTTCTTGTCTTAGCTTCTCTGCAATATTCTGTCACATGAAGTCTAACATACTCATGCTTATAAACTTTATTCATAAAGTATAATATTCATGCAGCATGAACATACCTTTGTTATGAAGTATCGTATTATTAATGTTTTAATTCATAATTCATTAATTTCATTTTTCATTCAAACTGTGATATAACTGGTTTTAGTTTTAATGTCTTAAGTGCTAAGGGCTTAAGACTGTCCATTGTTTTCAGGTTAACCCAGAAGCAAGGCAGTGCTTATGGAGGTCCTTGGAATTATTTCCTCAGGGTGGCTGACTCAAGATTTGAGCTGCCACAATTTAATCATACTTACCTTTAATAACTTGAACAGGAAATAATTTGGTTCATAGTAAAATAATTTACACTTTACAGCATTATCTTTTTTGGAATAAGACCTTAAAAGTATTCAGCTTTTCCACATGTGTGCAGCTGAATTGATAAAATTATCTGAACTTCTTTAGTTTTATTTTTATGGAATGTAAAAAAGTTTTGATTTCTCACAAAGCAAATTAATTTACAAAATGCAAGCACAGACAAGGGCGTCTGGTATATCATAATAATATTTCAAAGTTTGTGTTATGTTTCAGAAAGGTGAAGCTTTGTACTTTGAATTAAACTTCTGTTTAAAGTGTTGTTTAGCAGAGTTTGTCAACCCATTGTATAATTTCCAACTCTTCCTGCTTGAGATGTTTCTAAGAAGCAGCATTTTGGTGTCTTCAGTTAGAAGTACCACTTTCTTCTTGTGCCACAAGATATTTCAGTGACTACAATATATTTTGGCTGGTTTCAAGAAGCATACACTCTCTTTTAATCTGTACACAACCTCAATTAGTGTTCAGGTCAGTAAGTGGGAAGACATTTATGGAATCAATCATTTTGGGTTAAGGAGTACACATACTGCAAGCGTACTAATGGAATGGAAATAATGCCTGGAACATCTCCAGAACAGTCACAGTCTCAATGGAGCAATTAAATATGTATGAAGAATGTTTGCAGTGAAGTTCAAACACATCAGCCTGAGGCTTATATTTTTGGTTTAATTTATTCACAGCCTTTCTGTGTACTGCTGCTTGATGGTCCAAAAACACTTCTGCACAGTGCCTCCTGCATCATCTATGTATCCACTGACTGACAGATACTGTGACACTTGCTATTTTTAATCACTATCTCAGGAGCAAGGAGTAGACTCTGTAGTAGAAAAGTGCAGTGTTAGTATTCAGGTTAACAGTTTTCATGCATTAATAGTTTTGACATCATTCACAGTATGGGAAGTAGTTTTCAGAATTAATTCAGACAGTGTTTGAGTATTTAGCAAAACTTCTTAGCCTGAATGTGCTGGCATTGTTAGGTCTTCAAATTAGAGTATTGCATGGTATGGCCTGTATTCCATATCTTCATCTCACTGCTTTTATCCTTCATGAAAGAGATGCTTGTACTATAGATAGAGGCTGCTTTTTTATATCATCATGAATGATGGAGCTCTTTAAAAAGTTAGTGGTTACATTTCCTGATCATTATCATTCTTTGCAAAATGTGTAAAAGAAAACATGCTGTTTTCAGGGTCAGTAATTCTTTGCTATCTCTACTCTTTTCAGTAATAAATAAAACCAAACTATTTTGGGCTTTGTAAGAGAGTTTGTTTCTTTTGATGGGTCTCAGTTCTACAATTTGTCATGGATCAGAGAGCACCAGCATATTAGTTGGTTCGTCTGTTATCAATTCATCCACTGTGAGTAAGTAGGATTGTCATATAAGCAAGCTTAGAGCTATTGGCAAAGCAACTGAGCAAAGACAGCCTTTTGAAAGGATTACTGGTAATGTAATTACTTGTGGAAGATGTATGGATATCTCCCATATGAAAAAACTAGCATCTTAATACGTTCTTTAAGCAATAACATTAGTGGAACGAGAGCTTATGTTCCAGTAATGGCATACACTACTGTTGGATAATGGCACAGTGAAGCAAAGGCATTTGTATAAACACTGAACTAAAGACAGAAACATGCTTGTGTTTCTTTAACTAGTTTTGAGACTGTTATTGTAGCAAAACTTACTTTCTAGTGACACTGTAATTATTTTATTAAATGCAATGGAGTTGTGAGCCCTCAAAGCTCCCAGTAGATTTTCTTCTGGCCTGGAGAAAAATGTCTGTTTATACCCATAGTTAAATCTAGAACTGCTAATCACATCAATAATGCTTAAGAAAAAAAATAAAGTGGTGCTAATATGACTCTTATTACTGGAGATGCCAGTGATATGTCATGGAAGCGCCCCCAAATCTCATAATTTTCTAAAGAAGCAGAATTAGTTTAGGACCTTCATTTCAGGCATAGGTTAAACAATCTGGGTGATGTTGCAAAATGAAGGAAATCTCTGTGCTTGTGAAGAGTTGCGGTCAATGGCTTTTGATATCCACTTTAACCATCAAGATGATTGACTTTTCCGAGTGAAAAAGAGTATCCGCATAAGTATATTGAAATAAGCACCTGACCTTCATCTTGTTGAAATCAATGGTAAAAGCCCAGTAGTCTTCCATGAAACTTTAATACTCTTTAAGGTATTGACAGGATTTTTTTCCGTTAGTTGTAGGGGACAATTTTCCCTGCATATTTCATAAACTCCATGGCATTCATACAAATAGATTTCTGAAGCATACAATGACAAATATGCTATTTGATTAGTCTTAAACACTTTCTTTCCTCACCTTTGATAAAATTTCCCTCTTGCAATTTTTATTTGTCTTTCTTCACAGTGTTGGTTCATATCTTCTCATTATTCAATAAGCAAAATTCTGGTGCTTGGTGTATGTTTCTTTCTGTGGCTTTTTGTTTCCACTTCAGTGGGTTCCTTTTCCATTCATTTATTGAGGTTTTCTATTGTCTTGTTGTTTTGCTTAAAGGCTTATTTTCTGATATTGAGCAATAAGAATATTGCTAAAATGTATATGACTTTTGTATCAGAAACCAGATTGGATTATTTCTTATTTTATGTGGGCAAATAAGCTGTCTTTATGAGTGTCAGAAGTTGCAAGCTTACCTTTTGTAGTGCAGCATTCTAAACTGTAATGTGTCTTGTGATAGCAGGCTATGCCTCACAGTCGCAAGATCAGGTCTATAAATGAAGCTGATACTAAGATCTAGGTATGTGTATTCAGAAAGAGATGCATAGGAAAAATGCTTTACCCTTCCAAGAAAATGAGTCATAGCTGAAGTATTCATACCTTAACTATCTGGACTTAATTTCCTATATCATTATTTTAAGCATCTAAATATATAAAAATTTCCCTTGAATTTGACATACACCAGATTTGGGGAGCTTGCAGTACTCCAGAAAATCAAACCATTTAAATATAATTCTCTAGCTATGGATTTAGGATCCTGGCTTAAGACACAAGATAAAGTTGTATCATAAGGTCTTTCCCTGGACCATGGAAAAATTTCACATATTTTAACTATCTGTCCATCTTGTCAAGCCATTTTAGTATGTTCAGTTTTGTGTTTTCTGATCAGTTCAGAAACAGACACAGGTTAAACATTTTTAGGAGACATGAACCACTACTTTATAATGCCATTACCTTCTCAGTTTTATCATTTTAGTTTTTAAGATGATTCATGCTATTTGGATATCTGCAGTGAGATGACTTGCTGCAATTAAGGTAATTCCCAGCATAAGGACAAAACCAGAGCTCCTTGATCTCAGAGAGGCAGAATTCAGCTTCAGTGTCTCTCCCTGAAAAGAAGGTATTATTATCCTATTTGCAAAGTCTGACTGTATGGATGTGGTATAGATGATGCCATCTAAGGTCTGGGCTTTGGATTGTTGCAGGAACCTTTTGGCTCTATGACACAGGTGTGCTCATTAGGGCACAGTTTTATCATTCTTTTTGGAACTTGAGCAAACTGGATGAGCATTAATAGGACTGTACTTTGGCAGCAGGTGTGACTATATTATAAAACAAGCCAAAACTTAAAGAAGGATTTCAATTTGCTACATTTTGTTAAGGTTTTCAGTAATAAGCGAACTAAAACTAAACAGCTGTTAAAAGGCCTAGTGTTACAAAAACAGGCTTAACAAATCATTGCTTTATAATGCAAAGTGTGATAAGTAGAAAGCTCTTGGAAATTTTTTTAAACAATTCATTTTTAAAGAGGTCCCACAACAGAGCTATTTTGATTGAAATTGATGGCAAGGTCCTAGGTGGGACAAGCTGTCAACACAGCAGGAACACATTGCCAGCACAGTAGTTAAGCAGGAGCTGAGATTTTAAGCAGTTTTCACCTGTGATAAGGTAGTAGTTCATTCCAAACAGAATAGATGTTTAATAAAATTTAGGTCAGCACAATGTCTATTAAATTCAGGGTCTTTTTAGCACTTCCTAAGCTATTTTGGGCTCAGTATAAATGTGGATTCAAAGCAAAAGTTGATGTAGTATGTGGGTCTCTGGAAGGTAAACGGGGTGGATACCTAACCTGACCGAAATGTACCCCCTTGTTCTGACAGCTCACATATTCCTTGGGCAAGAGAAAAGGGCTGTCCTCAGCTTGTAGCCTGGCTCTGGTGAAAGAATACCTTTTTGGATAGGTGTAAGAGGTGGGATGTTGATTATTGACCCTTTAATACTTTCTGCAAGATGGCTATAAAGGAGATCCACAAGAGAAGACTGTGGGAGAAGCAACAAATGCCATTGATTATACCCCAGAAGAAATGAAAACTGATGCTTTTTTGCACTTGCTGTCAATCCCCACTGCCTGAACCATGCAGTGTCACCCAGTACTGGGCAGTGCCCCTGCCTTAGATCCTGCTAAGGTGTCCTTAGCTATTTGCATGAATCCTAGATCAACAAAACATTATCAAGTCTTAGGTCCAGGGAGGCCATATTGCAGGTTATGGATCACACTGAAATTCATGCAGAACTGAAGTCAGGTCAAGTAGAGAGGTCAGGAGGAAGAAGCAGGTCTAAGACCAAACAGGGAAGAGATGGATAATGACAGCAGACCACAAGAGTACTAAATGCCGAGTAAGAACATCATCTAAAAGCAAATGGTAGGAGAGCTGCTTCTTTTTAACGTTCAGTTACATGGAACTGAGTAGGAAAATTCTGAACATCTTCCCATCTGAGTCTTACTTACTAGTACATTAGAAATTGAAAAGACCAAGGCTGGAAGTAAAGTACAACAAATTATTTCAGGAGGAGAGGGACCTTTGCTTACACCTTGTTGGGAATCCTGCAACAAAACTTTCCCCTTTTTTTTTTTTTCTTTTAGAAAATGGGAACATTTGAAAATGCATCGCTTTTGATTAAACTTTCATTGAGAAATGTGTCTTATCTGTGGGAAGGAATTTCTCATCAAAACTAGTGAGATATTCAGTCTCTTCAGAGTAGCCAGTAGCATGGTGATCAAATCCACATGGATGAATGTTAATGTGAGCCCCTGCACTTCTCAGTGAGGGGGAGGTCTGGGGAGAAGCTTCAGTCTGGGTTTACTGCATCTTTGCTGAGTTCGCTATATATTGCTGTTTCTTCCAGGATTTATCTGTTTTCTGATTTCTGTTTACTATAACAAGCTGGAAAGGAGTGCAGATTAGTCTCAGGACAGAACACAGGGCTTTTTCTGAAATACTGAGAAGTTTCTGTTTGACAAAGATAACCATTTCCTGACAAACTCAAAGTTTAGCCAAATATGTATCTGGGCATCTTAGTGAATTCAGTCATAACAATTCTTAAGTTCTCTTGTGCTCCTTGCTTCTCAGAAGTTCCTCACTGGAAAAGTGACAGTATTCATATTATCACAGAACTAGGCATTAGTTATCAGAGTAGCACTGGCCTACATGTATTCTGGTGAGTCTCTATTAGTTTCTTTCTTTAACTTTCTAACTTTATAAGTTGCTCATTCTTCTTTTTAAGCCTGTTCTATTCTTAGAAATATTAACTTTCCAAGACATCAAAATCACAGTAATTTGGATGTGATTTTTCTTTGTCTTCTAAGAAGACATGTATCAACCTTATACTTGAACTGGCTCAACTTCTGCAAAACCATGCATATTAACTTCTCCTTCCTGAGCAACTCTTCAGTTGGTATCAATTCTTCTTGAATTATGTATAAAAAGTATTATACATTGCAATTACTATAAATGTCAAGTGAAGTTTTGAGTGCTTGCATTTGTAAAGTCTTAGTTGGAGCAACAATGTCAGCTGAAATTTAGAAGTCCTGTACACAAAAAACATCCCTTCTGTTTTGATTGCATAGATTTTTTTGGGAGGAATTGTGATACATTTTTTTTTTTGTTTGAGGCTAGCACCGTTGCTGTTCACATTTTTTCTATAAGCAAGTAGAATTGCTTGTTGGATGATAAGATCATGTTTCCTTCATAAATGTTAAGGATGTGTAACTTACATGCTTAGCTACTAGGATTCTTTTATTAGAGGGAAAATATCATAGGAATATAGGAGCATAGGATAGTTCAGGCTGAAATGCAGGATCTCAGGAGGTTTCTAGTCTCCTACTCAAAGCAGGGTCAGCTCTGAATTGGCACTAGGTTGCTCGAATCTTTATCCATTTGGGCCTCCAAATCCTATAGTGATGGAGACTGCACAGCTGCTCTGGGCCGCCTCTTCCATTGCCTGGCAGGACTCCATGGAAATAGTTTTTCCTTATATCCAGTCTGAATCTCTCTTTTTGCAACATATGCATTGTCTGTTGTCTGCCTGTCATTCACTCATGTGAAGAGATTGGTTCCATTTTCTCGCTAACCTCCCCAGAGGTACCAGGGGCAGTTGTTACATGCTCCCAAAGTCACCCCTTCTCCACGCTGAACTTGCCCACATCCCTCAGCCTCTCCCCACAGGACAAGTGCTTCAGTTCCCAACCACCTTGGGGACCTCTGCTTTAGTTTATTGGTGCTTTTTATGTAGGGGGGAGTGAAAACTGGATGTGATATTCTGGATATGGTCTAACAAGTGTGGAGCAGAGTGAAATAATAATTCCCCTTGATCTACTGACCATGCTCCTGTTAGTACAGCCCTGGACACTGTTGGTACCTGTTTACTACCAGCATACATGCCCAGATTGTGCTCAGCTTGCTGTCTACAAATGCCCTTTTCTTAATAAGTTAAGATTGATATTCCTTGGAAGATTTTTGACATAAAAATGCATTGCTCGGGAGGCAAGATTAAAGCTTTTTTAACTTTTTTTTTTTTGGTGTGTTGGAGTTGTTTTGGAATTACATTTAATCAAAATATAATCAATTTTTTAGATGAAAGAGCTTGCATTTATTCCAAATGCTTTGGAAAAAAAAAAACATTAAAGAGCAGTTCAGGACAATTATAATTATATTTTACTTTGATAGGATTTGCACAAATGTAATAGTAAAAGGTACAGCATCTTGATGAATGAAACATTATATCCCATAGATACCATGGTTCATGAAATCGAAAAAATGAGAAATGTCTTATTCCATCAAACTACTATGCAGCTAAAATATACCACTAATCTAATCCAGAACACAGAAAGCCATTAAACTGTAACAATTAGCTTATTCTAAATTTGAACTGTATTTTTTAATTTTGGTTGTGGATATAATATATTATATGACAAGCCATGAGAATATAAGTGTATGCCATACTGCCCTCCCACCTACTCTTGCCAAAAGCTTTGTTTAAAGAGCAGCAACATGACAGCATCTCGGCAAGGAAAAAGATTTCCGTATGTTCTACATAGATAAAATCAGGCTCGATTTTTATCCTTAAAGCTTTGTAACTCATAGAATCATAGAATAAAAGAATCATTTAGGTTGTAAAAGACCTTTAAGATTATCAAGTCCAACCATTAACCTAGCACTGCCAAGTCCACCACTAAACCATGTCGCTAAGCCCACATCTACCCAGCTTTTAAATACCTCCAGGGATGGTGACTCCACCACTTCCCTGGGCAGCCTGTGCCAATGCTTGGACAACCCTTTTGGTGAAGACATTTTTCCTAACATCCAACCTGAACATCCCCGGGTGCAACTTGAGGCCATTGCCTCTTGTACTATCACTTGTTACGTGGGAGAAGAGACCGACCCTCACCTCACTGCAACCTCATTTCAGGTAGTTGTAGAGGGCTGTAAGGTCTCCCCTGAGCCTCCTTTTCTCCAGACTAAACAACCCCAGGTCCCTCAGCCGCTCCTCATGAGACTTGTGCTCCAGACCCTTCAGCAGCCTCATTGCCCTTCTCTGGACACGCTCCAGCACCTCAATGTTCTTCTCATAGTGAGGGGCCCAAAACTGAACCCAGTATTGGATGTGCAGCCTCACCAGTGCCGAGTACAGGAGGATCATCACTTCTCTTGTCCTGCTGGCCACACCATCTGTGATACAAGCCAGGATGCTATTGGTCTACTTGGCCACCTGGGCACACTGCTTTCAGCCAGCTGTCAACCAAGAACCCCAGGTCCTTTTCCTCCAGGCAGCTTTCCAGCCACTCTGCCCCAGGCTGTAGCATTGTGTGGGGTTGTTGTGACCCAGGTGTAAGACCTGACGCTGCTTTGTTGAACCTCATACAACTGGCCTCGGCCCATTAATCACATGGCACTTGGGAACAGCCTGTTCCTGCACCTTTAAGATTTCGTTCCTGAAGAATGTCCAGCCTTCCTGGACTCCTTTGCCCTTCAGGACTGCCTCCCAAGGGACTCTGTCAACCAGTCTCCTGAACAGGACAAAGTCTGCCCTCCAGAAGTACAAGGAAGTCATTCTGCTGACCCCACTCCTTACTTCTATTCTTTTGAAAGAAACAAAAACTCTATCATTTTGTGATCACTGTGACCCAGATGGCCCCAGCTATCACATCACCCACAAGTCCTTCTCTGTTTGCAAATAACAGGTCCAGCGGGGCCCTTCCCTAGCTGGCTCCCTCAGCAGCGGTGTCAGGCAGTTGCCTTCCACACACTCCAAGAACCTCCTAGATGGTTTCCTCCCTGATCTATTGTATTTCCAGAAGACATCTGGTAAGTTGAAGTCCTCCACAAGAACAAGGGCTACCAGTTTTGAGACTTCTCCTAGCTTCTTGTAGAATATTTCATCTGCTTCTTCTTCCTGGTTGGAAGTCTGTAACAAACTCCCATCAGGAGATCTGCCTTGTTGGCGTTCCCCCTGATTCTTACCCATAAACACTCAACCCTATCGTCACCATCACTAAGCTCTAGACAACCAAACCATGCTCTAACATATAGAGCTACCACACTGCCTCTCCTTCCTTGCCTATTCCTTCTGAAGAGTTTCTAGCCATCCACTGCAGCACTCTGGTTGTGCAAGTCATCCTGACATGTTTCCATGATGGCAACGATGTCATAGTTTTCCTGCTGCACAATGGCTTCTAGGTCCTCACGTTTGCTGCCCATGCTGTGTGCATTGGTGTAGATACACTTCAGTTGGGCTATTGATCCCACCTCTTTGTGGGGAGAAGCCCTAATTCCTATGTGACCATTCTCAGGTGCTTACATGGTTTCTAACACATGAATAAGCCTCGTGTCTTCGCTGCTGTATGGATCTCATTTTATGAGTTAGGTTCTTCTTTTTACCAAAAAATTGTGAATTTTAAGGCTCTGCAACATCAAAATGCTTTGCGAAATCATTTCGGTTTTCCAAAATTTGTTTTAAAAAGCAAATAAACCCCAACAATTCAGTCACATTTTTCATTTGACAGTTTCTAAACAGAACTTTTCCATTATTTTATTCAAAGATGAGTTTTGACAGATCCTAAATAAAATGTATTTGTTTTCCAATTCAAGCAGGCTTTTCATTATTTTCTTGAAAGAAATTAAAACATTGAAAACTGACTTCAGTTTTGAGATTCAGCTCTGGATTCAGGTGCCTAGTATTTATGTCTTGATTACATCTGTCAACATGCCAGCTCATATTACAGCCAGAGGAGCTTTGACCAATGCAAATGATGGTCTTTCAGTTTGCCTCGAATGGAAACTTGTATTCAGTCACCTCAATAATTTTCCAGGCTCCACTGACTGAATAAAGGTGGGATGCGGGTGCCTAAAGATAGGTATTGACTACAATTTGAAATGCTTTAGGGTATTGAAAAAGTGCACAGGCCTGGTAGGCATGACACAGGATACAGAGGACACCTCCTTTTGCAGGGTCTGGAGGCCAACCAAGGTACTCCACGGTGCCCCAAATCACATCAGATATACATGTTTAGGCATCTAAATCTACACTTCTGTCGACCGTAATAAGAGATTACATATGTTAACTCACATGTAGATTTCTACCCCCAAAAAATCTGTGGTTGAGTCTCTGGCTGAATCTGAGTTCCTTATAATATTTTTAATTTTAATTTAATTTAATTTAGTTAAGCCATTTGTAAAAATAATCTGTGTTGAAAAAAATAGTGATCAGTTGTTCACTTAGCTCTTGCCAAATGTAGTACACTTCACATGTGATTTAGGAAAAAAATTGAATTTAAATGCAGAAAAGAAATGTGAGTCTATAATATCCTGAAGAAAACATTCAGACTGTTACCTATGTAGTAAAACTGACCAGGGCTAAAGTTTCATTAATTGTGAAACATATTGTGAATACAGACAATGCTAGTAAATTCAATAACTGGGAAATAATGATGAAGTTATTCATTAATGAAAATATTGGTTTATTATTCACTGATTTTTACCACCTTTCTGACTTACATGTTGTTAATTGGGTCTTCTGAAAATCAATCAGTTTCTCTTAAATCAACTATCTAGAAATCCAGATAACCTGGATCATAGATAGGCTTGAAAATGTGGTGTTAAATCCACACTTTGACTCTTGCTTGTTTCTAAAACCAGAATTCAATAACATGTTTCAGTTCAGTAAAACCAGGAAGGTGTGGGGATATACCTCTAGCTCCTGTTATAGATCTGAAGACCCTAATTTTAGGCTCAGAGTAACATTTCAATTACCATCTAAATACATTTGAAATGGGAGTTGCCTTCTATATGTAAAGAGGTATGGGTTTTTTTTCAATTCCAAAAGCTTTTCTCATTCTACATTGCAATTAATTTAAGACTTTACCAATTACTTGATGATAACTGATTAAAGGAAGCCAAGAATGTTTTCTTCTCATAACCAGTTTCTGTGACAGTTACTGGGGATGCTAGAAACATGAAAAGCCAAAGTCCTTGTTATGTATATTTTTTTAGGCATATGTTCCCATATCTTCCTGCTCTGGAGAACAGCAAACCTTGACTCACTCTTACCAAGGACTGAGAATAACATAAAAGTTTAAGAACTAGCCATTAATATACTTAGTTGGGTGTGGGAAATCTGTGTCCAGAAAGCTGTACTAACTTTGACTTATTTATACAAAGTAGAGCAGCTCCAACTACAGAGTCTGAACAAATAGGACCATGTAGCAGCCAAAAGCCTGGCTATTATGGCATGCAGCTGGTCCCTTTAAGGCTGGTATTCAAAAGCCTGGTCTGATTCACACAGAACAGGTATTGGACCCTGGTCCGTTTGCCTCATCTCATGCAGCTGAGACACTGCCCTAATTCCTGGCTCACTGACCACAATGAGGGGCAGGAATGCCCAGTTCTGACACAGCTTCTCTCACGTTACAGGAGTCAGCCCTTTTACAGGGGTAAATTCCATGTATTGATGCACTGCCTTTGTCTGAACATAAACCATTTTCACTGAAAAATTGCCAAGCAGGTCTATCCTAAGGCACATGTGATGCTCTGAAAACATTTTTGAAGATCTTGTTTCTGTTGATTGTCGAGCCAGCTGTCTTCCACCCCCCATTCTGTTGATAGAGTAAGTGATATATTCATCTGAAGGTAACCAGAAAAAATGCTTCCCTTTATCTTATATAGAATTGGGGGTGGGGTGGGGGTGTTCAGGATTATTTCTGCTGGAGTTAAGCAATTAACTTCTAACTTTGGAAGCTGAACATTGAGTTCCTTGGTTATAACTCATGTGAGTCCTATACTACCTTGTGTATGATAGGTATTGATTGAAAATTTTTTTTGCAAGCAAGACCATGAACCTTCTTAAACTATTTTTCCTTTTTTGTGTTGTAGATAGGAAATAACATTTGAAACTTAAAGCTTATGGCTGATGAGTTTAATTTAAATGAGCTGCTGTTTGAAATAGATAACACTTTCATTTTAGTAAATTAATGGTGTGGCAAAAGGAAATTCAAAGATGCTTCTACCTATAATAAAAAAAGTGATGGTTTCTGGAATTCTAATATTTCACCATGTGATTACATTACCTAATCTTATTCATTTTATTACATGAAACACAGTAAAATGTTTCCTCTGTGCATTAACATAAATGTAATTTCAGACTTTATACCAATCTTTGTGCAAAAATCCAAAATAGCTCTGGAATCATATTGATAGATTCTAATATAATTGCAATGATCACAGTCAAAGAACAGAAGTAAAGCAAGGTTTATGGGAAAGGTAACATCCTTTCTTTGACAAACTGATATAACAGGAAAAAATAAACTAGTGCTGTTCACATTCACAAAAATGTTTTTCATTTTTCTAACTAAAATGTATGTATAAAAATGCAGAATAAAAAATTCCAGTTTTGCAAAACTCAGAGCATCCTTTATACTCTGCAGTGCCTGGTTTCTTCAGCTCACCAGGCAGAATGACAAGGATAGACTAGAAGACGTAACATGAAATGCAAGTTTCTCAAAATGTGCAGTATCTGCTATTGACAAGCGTTTATGAACCAGTCCCAGCATAGAGTTCCATTCGCTATTGCCTTTTTGAAACAGAGAGCATTTCAGAACTTGCAATTTCACAACAGGTATTTTGGAACTGGCAGTTGCTGGCAAATACTGAATTACTTACCCATTATTTTCTTCTGTAGGATAGAAGTCAGAAATACATTATTGTGATGGCAAGTTTTAAAAAGGTAATGCAATTCAAAGTTTGAATTAAAACCCGCTTTCTTCTTATTAGTACTTCAGATGATTAAGTCTTTTTGGTGATAATCTACATTAATCTACTTTTTCCCACCTCTTTATGGCTGCAGAACATGCCATGGGTAGTGTGGCACTGAAATCTGGCAGTAGTATTATTCCATATCTCTACCACATATTTGTCCCCATCAGGGGAACAAGCACTGTATTTTACCAAAAGAGATCCAGTGTAACTTATTTTCCAAATATTTCTAGATATTTGTTGCATGTGACTTCTAAAGTGTATGTATTAGCAGTTCACTTCAGTAGCACACCTCTGAAGTGGATCTCCCAGTTCTCTCTCCACCTGTCTTTTGGTTCACAGCATGGATTAATCTTGTGGTACACAAGTGGGATTTCTGGGTGCAACTGAAGTGGAAACTGCTCTCTGGTATCTCACCTAGCGAGCTGCAATTTTGAATAGATACTTGGTTAAGCCCACAAGACACAAACACCATGGTCCTCAGCACGAACTGTGTCACCCTATAGCACTGCACTACCCTGTTGCACTGCAGTAGCTGCTGATAAAGGCAGAGCTCCCAAGTCGCTGCTCTTTCTCCTTTCAGAGCACTGTCCTGCCAGGGCAGAAGAGCAGTGGCCAGCTTGAATCCATGCTGCTCCAGAGAACCCAGCCACTTTCCAACAGCAGAGCATCTGTCCCTTACACTTGTGTAATTGCAGAAGTGGTACTGACACCAAGCAACAGGCAGAGTAAATATTTTATTTTAAATGGTTTTAGAGTTGCTATTTTTGACAGATTTAATAACAGAACCCTTCTTAATTAAAATAAGTGAAATAAAAAGCTTTGGCATTTGCATATGAACATCTGCAGTAGCATTGTTCTTCATAGTTATTGTACACTGTGCAATGGTATGTTTGGCCAGTGTTGATTCTGGGATTAAAAATTATGGAGAGTATTTAACTTGATGGATGACCTTTCTTTCCTGAGGACTGGAAAGCATTTTAAATATCAAGAGCAGTAAATTTTTTTCCTCCCTTTCTATATTTGTTTTCACAGGGTGTTTTTAACTATCTTGGCACATTCATGAAAAACTGACATTATAAACCACTGCAATTGATCACTGAGGCAATCAGCTCTGGTGCAGGCACATTCCGCAGCTGAGTGGAGGATCACGATGCACGGAAGCAGGGGTGGGTTGTAAGCCGGGGAGACCCCAGGTGAGCACCAGGACCCACCAGGAGCCAGCAACTAGCACAAGAGCGGCTGATGAGGCATGGGCAGGGCCAGGAAGAATGGCGGCCACCCCCCCACAAAGGGCATCAGCATGGAGCGCTGCGCTCAGTGCCTGGCACAGCAGTTGGTGGAGGGAGGGTGCTGCTGTGAAGGAGGGAAGTTCCCCTGGCCGAGTGGAGAGACTTGAAGTCCATATAACCCAGCAGCTGGGCACTATTCTGGGCCCACCCGCACGGGTCAAGGGCACTCACCCTACCTGACCCTGACAAATTGAATGGTGGGCACCTGTCTGAGACTGGCTGGGGAGTCTGCACCATCTACCCCAGCAGTGGCTGATGCCTCTACCCAGATGGAGCTGCTGAAGGGAGAGGCTGCAGTGCAGAGCTCAGGCTGCAAGGAGTGCCCATACCTCTCACCTGGGGCAGGGACAGGCAGCAGACCTGCCTGCAAAAGGTGTGCCCGGGTGGAGGAGCTCCTGCAGCAGGTGGCTGAGCTGCAGGAGGCATTGAGAAGGCTGTGTAAAATCAAGGAGGCTGAGAAGGGGTTAGCAGCTGGCTCTAAGCACAGTCTGCAGACCTGCAGCCCACAGCCAATTAGCCAAAACCTCCCCCACCAGCACACACAGAAGGGAGGGGGCTGATAATGCGGAAGAATGGAAGCTTGTAACAGCAAGGACCTGCAGGAGGAAGACTTCTCCTGAGGCCTGAGGTGCCCTTACAGAACTACTTTACTGCTCTGCAGACTGAAGAGGAAAGACCCTTCACATCAGGAATGTTGCTGGAGCTAAGGCAGCCTGACATGCTCCCCATATAACAACCAGCACAACTAAGAAAAGGTGACGGGTGATAGCAGGAGGTGATTCTCTTCTGAAGGGTATGGAGGCACCCATTTGCCTACCTGATGCCCTCTCTAGAGAGGTGTGCTGCCTAGCAGGGGCTCATATCAGGGAATGTCACTGAGAGACTACCAAGCCTCATACAGTCCACTGACTGTTATCCCCTGCTGTTGTTTCATGTGAGCAGCAGTGATCCAGCCAGGAGCAATCTGAGGAGCATCAAGAAGGATTACAGAGCCCTGGGAACAGTAGTAAGGGATTCTGGAGTGCAGGCAGTTTTTTCATCAGTCCATGGAACCTGAGGAGGTGCATCTGTGGGTCCTGAGGGAAGTGGCCAATGAAGTGGCTAAGCCACTGTCCATCATATTTGAAAAGTCGTGGCAGTCTGGTGAAGTTCCCCCTGATGGAAAAGGTGAAACATAACCCCATTTTTAAAAAGGGAAAAAAGGAAGACCCAAGGAACTACAGGCTAGTCAGTCTCACCTCTGCATCTGGAAGATCATCGAGCTGATTCTCCTGGAAACTATGCTAAGGCACATGGAAAATAAGGAGATGATTAGTGACAGCCAACATGGCTTCACTAAGGGCAAATTGTGCCTAACAGATTTGGTGGCCTTCTTTGATGGGGTTACAGCATTGGTGGATAAGAGAAGAGCAACTGATGTCATCTACCTGGACTTGTGCAAAGCATTTGACGCTGTGCTGCACAACACCCTTGCCCCTAAACAGGATAGACGTGGATTTGACAGATGGACCAGTCGGTGGATAAGAAATTGGCTGGATGGTTCCACTCAAAGTGTTGTGGTCAATGGCTTGATGTCCAAGTAGAGACCAGTGATAAGTGGCATTCCTCAGGGGTCGGTACTGGGACTGGCGCCGTTAAACTTCTTTGTCAGAGACATGGAAAATGGGATTGAGCACATCCTCAGCAAGTCTGCCAACAACACTAAGCTGTGTGGTGTGGTCAGTATGCTGGAGGGCAGGGATGCCATCCAGAGGGACCCTGACAGGCTTGAAAGGTGGGCCCATGCAATCATCATGAAGTTCAACAAGGCCAGGTGCAATGTCCTGCAAATGGGTCGAGGCAATTCCAAGCACAAACACAGACTGGACAGAGAATGGATCGAGAGCAGCCCTGAGGAGAAGGATATGAGGATGTTGATTGACGAGAAGCTCAACATGGCCTGGCAATGTGTGTTTGCAGCCCAGAAACTGATCATATAGGAATATAGAATTTATGATCTCATTTCTTCACTAATGTGTACTTCTGTCCCAAATGTATATAATATTAAGCAATACCTGGAAACCTTATTAGTGATGTTTTACACTTTTTAAACAACCTGGCTTAGTGGCAATTATGTGTGAAAGTGTGATGAAAAATTCTCAAAATTCTATGTCATATAAATCTAAGAGCTACTTTTCACTAAGCACAGGTAGGGCTTTTTTCTGGAAAAGGTGTAGTCAAAGGGCAAGATGCTGCTTTTTGCCTCTTGGAAAAGACAAAATGAAGATGAGGGAAATAGCCAAAGTTTGTCTTTCATCTCTTCAGTCAAACTTAACAGATCTCTTCCTATCTGATCATCAAAGCTGTAGCTTCATAAAAGATTTGGCAAAGGGGCACACAAGGCAAGAAAATTCTAAACAGCTCTAACAATGAGCAGCTCAAAGTTGCTGTTAAATTGAAGGTGGTATTATATTGCCCTCATATATGGTTGTGCAAAGAATTGTATTTGATATTTGAGCACTTCCACTATGTGATGGTTTGAGAAATGAAGTTCCATCACAGACCAAAATTTGGTTTTTGTACACTTTGTCCTGCTGATATAGACATGAAAGATCACGACAATCCATTTGGAAACAGTTCTTGTTTGCAGCGTTAAATGTTTTTTGGACTTGTATACATTTATTAGCTTGTCTTTATCTTTCCAGGGACAAATTCTGGTTTGTTCAGTTTTCTACCAAATACAGAAAAATAACACAGAGTGTTTCCTGAAGGTGTGGCTGGATAGAATCAAAAGTACTTCTCGTATAGGTCTGGAGAGGAAGTGCTATAAATGGTTGTGTGGTACTGCACTGGGGCTGCAAGAGGATGAGCCAGGCCCTCATGGACTCTGCCTAGGGGAATCCTGATGTGGGAGGTAGGACACACGAAATAGCAGAAGAAGGTATTTCCAAGCAGCCAGGACCTGAGATCACTGCAGTACATTGCATCTTCTCTCAGCCAAGACTTCTGAGAACGTCAGTAACTTCATGCTTGGCATACTGATTTAATGAAATGTTGCAGGCAAGCCAGACTTCCAGTTTGAACTGCCTTTGTCATGGCCCATAATGTTACTGAACAACTAGAATGTGTGCACTTGCATGGGCGGTTTACAGATACAGCCAGGAAAATCTTTTACCAGGAGGACTGGTGGCAGTGCTGTTATTTTGGAATTAAAACAAAACTAAATGATGTGGCCCTCCCTCTCCCTGAAATAAAGCCATGAAGTCTCAGGTTTGCATCAACACTTGACATCAATTGTTAATTGCAAAGCACGGGTGTTCCCTTCCTCTCAGCTCTTCCTCCACAGCCCAGCTTTGTGTTTCAGAGAAGTCCATCTTCTGCTCCAGGACACAGTGCTCTCTCAAGGCAAGGACTGCACAAGTATGGGATGGCACTAGTGGGATTTCAGATGGCAGTGGTGGGATTTCCCTTTGGGCAGTCAGACTGCAAGCCTCAATATGGCAGGCAGTCTGCACACTAAGCTGCACAGGCTCAACTGTGACATTCCCTGCCACACTCTTTGAAAATGAGTTTCCAAATTGCTGGCTTCTGATGGGAGAAAGTCTTTATTTCTTGCTCGTTATGGACCCAGAGAATTATTGATGTATCTGAATGCAGTCACACATTTGGAAAACAACTGCATTGCAGATTCCAGGAATAAATGGCTTTTTTTTTTTTTTTTTTTCTCCGCAGACAAATTTCGGCTCATCCCATTTGTAAAAAACATGCAGTTCATAAGCTCAGGATTGTACAGGTAACATGTACAGGTGCAAGACAAAGAGAAAAGAGTTATGGCCCAGTCAGCCAGGGCAAGGACAATGTCTGCAGTAAGGCGAGCACTGGCAAAACGGCACTGTAGGGGGTCTGCAGAGTCTTGAGAGTCTTCAATGCCAGACTAAGCTTACAAAACTCTTTTGGGAATTAATTTGTTAACACAATTATGGGCAGCATGCAATATGGCAGCTCCTGCTCCTTATATCCCAGGAAGCTGTCCCTACCACTTGGAAATGGAAACAAGCCAGGTTTGGTTGGAGTCAACAGGAAAAGTCATCTTTACTTTTGCCACTGTTGAGTGATGGAATGGAAACATCTACTGGGGAAAGATTCTGGCAAAGTATCCTACAGAAAAATTCAGGTCCTCACACCACTAGATGGATTACTCACACCACTAGGTTTTATGGTTTTTGCTTTCTTTCACTGAACATTTAGGATTTATCTTAGACTTCTGGAAAAGCTTTTCAGATAATCCCACCCTATCCTCAATATTTTGGAGTGGATGAAGTGAAGATAGTGAAGGTAGCCCTGGCACTTTAACTTTAGGGTATTTGCTGAAGACGGCCGCAACTGTGCTCACCCAAATACACACTATCCTTATTTTGTTTTCTAGGGAATGTGTTGGCCTCGATGGGCCTTATTTTGTTTTTGTTACTTTTCCTTGCTGTGATGTTGCATTGGCTTTGTGTCCTTTGTGTTTCTGTCCAGGTTATTTTTTCATTACACTTTGGAAGTGTATCTTGTTTATTTAATGTACTGTGTTTCTGATCTAAGTTCCCTTGGTTCTTGTTCACCCTTTGGCCACAGCTATGCCAGAGTGTGGCATGCAGGGCGTCTGGGAACTTGGACACCAGCAGGGAAATTTCTCAGAAAGCCCCATGAGGAGTGCTTTTCTCAAAGAGTGAGGGAAGAGCAGTAGCAAGAGAGGGCTGATGAAGAGCTGCTTTCCTTTACAACAGAATTTTTATTTTAAGAATCAGTAGGAAAGTCCAGCCTGATCTCTGGTCACCATGTGCCAAGTGACAGCTCAAGCACTGTATACAAGGGACACAGAGACAGAAAGTCTGGGGAGAATTTTTTGGTGATTTTTGAAAGAGCAAGAGGTGTTCAAGAGAAGGGTGTGATATTTTCAGCCTGACGGGCAGAAATAGGGCTGAGATAATATGCATGATGGCCATTGCATGTGTGGACAATGCGAGTATGTATGGACTTTCACAGTGAGATGAGGCCCACTGTTTCCAGTGGTAGCCCTGTTAGCAGAGTTCATGCTTTAGCAGGAGCTATGCAGTGCACTGCATGCTGGCTTAATGTGCACAGGATTTAGGAATGTTGTATTTAGGTGAATAAATGAAGTCTGTGATCTCATAGCAAAGCAGACCAGTGTAAGCTCCATGATCATGCTGTGAAATTTATGGGCATATATAAAAAAATATATTATGGGCTGATATTCCCCAGAGACAGCAGGGAATAAGCAGCACTGCCTACAGTGCAGATCAATACCTGTATATTGGACTTCTCTGAATCAAAGATGCCCTGTTTTCTAAAAATTTAATGCAAACCTGTTACCCACCAGGGTCTGCATTAGGCTGCAGTGACAGCCTTTTTCTATTTACATAACCATGACCTCCACTGAGCAAACAGAAGGTTCATATGTTTAGACCAGCATCTCAGACTTCTGCAAAGTTCACGAGATCACACCAAGCGAGCAACGCTATGGATGACACATGTGGTGGGAGCATGTGACTGGTGACATACCACACCAGCTCTGAATTTCCCCACCTCTAAGTGCTTTTCAAGTAACTTTGTCTAGGGTTAGGTTGTCCAGACTTCAGAGGGTGATGGCTATGTTCTTGAATGCTAGGATGGTAGCATAGAGACGTTGTAGGTAAATTAATGCCAGGTGCTTGGCATAGTTTGTTGAAGATGGCTCATTGCCCATGGATGCTCTGTACTTACTACTAATTGTAGTAGTGTAGAGGAAAACGAGGCATCACAGCCTTTCTTCTCCAGAAATGGCATTTCTGCATGATAGAGACTGCAACATTGAGGTTACGACCCTGTCTGCCATGAGGTATTGTCTGCAGCCACTGCCAATGACAAAAATCTGCTCAAGCTTCTGGTCCATGTTGTGTATAACCTATTGTAGTGTATAATATGCTGGGTGATAGATGCTAAGTGGTTGATCAACTTGGTCAAAGCTTATGGTCCAAGAAAGTGCTGTTGTGAGGAGGTGAAGAAGCCAGAGACATATGGTTTGGCCCTTCCTAATTGTGGGAGGACAAAATTAATGTTTTGTTGTCAAATGAGGGCCAGCAGTGTGTATTCAGTTTGCCATGAGTGACTTGGTTTAACAAATTCAAAACCAAACTCAGCCCTGGCTATTGATTATAGAAGTACAGTCTAAAAAATTATCTGTTTCTTGAGAGGTTCCTGGCAGTAAAAATTCTCTTCAAGCTTTCCCTCAGTTTGGAGTAGAACTAGGAATTTTACATCATCACTGACTGTGATAAGCACAGTACTGACTTTTCTGGGCCTACCTAAAAAATTTAACTTCCCAGTATGCAATTGGCCTGGACAGTGGTTTTTTGTAGACTTTTCTTTTAATTTATTTATTTGTATTCTTTATAATAACTTCATTTCTTGAAGAGTACGGGCTAGGTTGTAAAATGCATGTTATTGTAACTGAATAGGTACCCAAGGCACATAATCATTCAATACAGCAAGCTAGAATTATAAGTGAAATGCAAAGTGTATTTCCTTTGTGAAGTAGAGAAAGAAGTTGTCTGGTACAGAGAAGAGTCAATCCTCTCTTTCCTTTCCCCTCATAGCCCTTCCATAAGCAGAAGATGGAGAGGTCGGCCAGCAACGCTGTGAACAGTTTGATGGTGTTGCTCTTTCTCAGTAATGTGCATTGCAGAATAAAGGACAAACTGCACTGGCCTAAATATTGCAGTGTAGCTCATATTGGTTCATCTGATACGAGTTATGTCAAGCTAAATGAAATCTTCAGCTTCTCTTAATCCCCAGGACGCTGGGTCAGTGCTGTACTTTCACAAGAAGTGAACTGAACTCTAACCCAGACAAACTCTGTTTATACTCCAAAAGCATGTATTGAATATCTTGCAGTGTTCCAGTACCACAGGTCAAAAATACAACTGAGTGCTAATTATGCTGTGTAATGCAACCGTTTCAAGTCTATTTCGAACCTTTTTTTATTTTTTCACATTTTCTTGTTCTATTAGCAACCTATTTCCTGCTCCCTTCCCTCTCTATTCAACATTTCAGAATGAATAACGAAGCAGTTTTTTAAGTGCATATGTATTTCCTCAAGGAAATCAGGGCTTGAGCACACACACTGGTCTTTGCATGCATGCCAATGAAGCATGCATAAAAATATGTCTGTCTTTGCTTGCATACGTGCCAAAGTCTGATGTTCCATGCTTTGAACTCCTGCTCCAAAATGCCAATGCATAATTCAAGAGGACTGAAGCAGAACAGCATTGAGCATAACTTCTGAGTACATGGTTCCCATAGCAAACTACATAGACTTGAATTACGGTTCTAAACTGCATGTGCACCAGGAGATGTGGGTTACTCAGAAAGAGGATGAAGAAAATCGGTGCATCCAGCAGCCAGGGCAGTATGTGCTGGCTGGCAGACAAGCGTTAAGGACTGGGTTCTTTCTGGAGAACTTCTCAGCTAAAACAAGAACATTTACCTCCGTGTGAATTTCAGATATGAAGGTGAAATAGGTAGGAAGAACCACCTCTGTGGATCTCAAGACACTATCTGCAAGAGAGAAGCACCTAATGAATCACCTTTCCAAAGTAAACCATTCTGGGTATGTGCCAAAGTGGAGCTTGTAGAAAAGTCAGTCAGGTTCAGGTACTGACAGGTGAGGTGGTAGCTAAGCAAATGTTTTGGGGATAAGCTGGCCTGGGTATTGGGTATGTCTAAGTCTAATATGCCTCATTCATTTTTTTTCTTGCCCAGATGCTGATAATACACTCAAGGGGTACTGTATGGTGCCGTATGGTGTTGAATATAACTGAATTTATTTATTAAGAATAAAAATAAACGTTCAAAGGGAAAGATGGTAGCAATCAAGTTATTTTCTGTCTCATTATATTGTGAAGAAGCACAGCCCGTCGTGCCACAGAAGAATGATGTTTAGGAGTCCAAATGCCTACACTACTGCTTATATGCATATTTGTTTTCCCTTCCTACACAGACACAGCCAAGGCTAATGTATAAAAAGAAATACATACAGACTGGTAGCCTGTGACTACTGGTGCACAGATTTTTCTTTTACTCTGCCGAGTATTTCTCCTGTTTGGAAGTGTCGTGGGAAACATACATCACATTATTTTACAGCCCTCAGTAGCTAAAGAAAATGAGACTTTATTGCTGTAGAAAAAAACCCTGCACCCTGCCACAATTATTAAGCTGCATGCATGAGTTCAGATGTTGATATGCCCCTATTATAGCACAGATTTACTGACAGCTATGGGTACTGGGAGAAGCCTTGCTCCCCCTCAGAATACCAGCTAAATTTGCCTGCTTCCACGGAACCAGGAATTCAATCAGTCATCACTGCCAACTCGGAAGGATATCACCAAAGTGCTGCTGGAAATGATGCAGAGCTATTTTAGGGGAATAGCTTGGAAAGATATTTTCTTAAATACCATATTGTAAAATTGTATGAATTAGCCAAATGTGTCTTCTGGAATTCTTATAGCATTCATATGGAGGTTTTATTCGTTTTGTAATTCACTTTTCACTGACTTCTCAGAAATGCCATAAGATTTGTTGAAAGCTTGTACAAAGGACATCTTAAGAGACACAAAGCAAAATCTTTCTACAACCCTCAGAATTTATGAAAGATGAATTTAGCGCAACAACAATTTATTTCATACAGATGTGTTTCTATGTAAAAATCAGGCTTCACGGTTAGTATCCTATAGCTCCTACAGCTGAGAAAATACTTTTCAAAGGCTCTAATGTCTTTGGTGCCATAGAAAATATTCTCTCAAATTGTTAATTTGAATTTGGCACTTTGTTATAGTTTACTTCTTTCTTAATTTAATTAATTGGTTTGCATCTCCAGTGAAAAATATGGAATGAACAATAAGAGTAATATGCTGCAGCCCAGTTTTGCAACATGCTTAGCACTAGCTACTAAATTTCTTTTTACTAAGGATACAGCTGACTGCTTTCCTATTTTGAGTTAAATGATTTGTTTGTACACTTAATTTTCTTCAATCTCTTCTCATCAGTGGAAAAGTACTGATAAAGCAATAGTTGACCATTAGAAGACAGATAAAATAGAATGATGTGTCTTCATTACTATTGTATTCTCTCTGAAGTATTTATATTTTTTTTTCCCCTTGCAGGACGGTTCTCTTTACTCTGACCTCTGTAGTTGTGCTTGTCATCACTACTGACTGGATCAGCTGGGACAAGCTGAATCGTGGATTTCTGCCAAGTGATGAGGTGTCAAGAGCCTTCTTGGCTTCTTTCATCTTGGTGTTCGACCTTCTTATTGTCATGCAGGTACACTGTCCTATTGTTGCGTTTAAGCTGCTGAGGCAGCCTAGTGACTATTTCCTCTAGAGCAAATGGCATTTAGCTAAGACTACATAAAGGTAAATAAATGTTTAGTTTGCGATCACTGTTAGTAGGAGCATTTTATAACACAATTTTCAGTGACTTTGCAAAAAAGCTTGCTGGCCTTATATTGTGAAAATACTGCTGATTTCTCTTCCTAGACTACCAGGTAAGAACTGCATGACTTTCCCAGTAAGAAGGTCACCCATAAATGATATCAGGAAAAGAAACAGAAGCTGGTTGTTTGGTAAATTCAAAGGAAGATGAGAGAAATTCAGCCAAACAAGAAAGAAATACTTCCATACATCAAGTATTCACAATATTAGTGTACACACATTACAGCGTTTTAATAGACAAAAATTAGTATTTGCTATTAAGATTCCGCTTTCCACTTTCACATGAAAATTTCTTTACTTTGATGGCAGATCCTTGTACTGTAATGTCCTCTGCCAGCAAAGTTAACTGGGAAGGTGATTCCCTGTAGTCTGCTTAATGTCTGCTCCTTTAAATCTAGCTGTTAGGGAAGGAATCTGGGTCACAAGTGTGTGGCCAAAAACCTCCTTCATGTGATGCTGTTCTGTACCCTTTGCATTTGTCTGTGGTTCAAGATTTGTGTGAATAACTTACCCAATGCTCTATGAAAAATTAGGTCATTTTGGATGAGGCAAGGAAAAGGAGCATCAAAGGTCTGAGTGACTTTTGCTATTAGTCCTAGAGATGTTAGACTGTTGAATTGAAGTTTAGCAAAGAATTTGAGAAGAAATGATGGGTCCTTTTTCTCCAATTTATTACTAACTCTGCTAGCAGTGACCGCTTCTGAGACACTTAGTTCTCTTTAATGAGATATCTATTGCTTGAGTAATTATCATAGAGGTGACACTGTGATAGAACTCAGAATTTATCACTGCTGTATTAGAACATTAAAGCTGCATAAAGTCCTACAGTTCAGTTTTATTTTCCAGTGTCTCCACCACTGTTGAGTGCTCACTGCGGTTCATGGTTAGAACAAGGAGGGTAAGAAAGGGAACACTTTTTCTAGTAAGATTTCTGGTTCTTTCTTTTCTCTCCCTTTGCATTTTACAGTTTGTTTGCCATTTCAAAAAGATTAAAGAGAATGTATAATAAATGATTGTACTTCACCAGTCTGTAATGAAAGCGTAAATGAAAATACACAATGTATCAAGCTATACAGAACTTGATACTGTATGCAGGGTAGAGAAACAGAGTTATCTTCATATGAAATAATTAGTAAACCATCCTTTCAACTTTCAAAAATGAAGTTCCAGTACTTTGACCTTGGAGTCCCTATTAATACGGAAGAGTTTTATATGAAACATGCTGTCTTGAGTACTATTTCATATTTTTACAACATAAAGCAAGAGACTCTTTTTAATTGCATTTTTGACTGATGTTTGTGTGATGGAGTTATTTATTTATTTAAAGTTATTTATTTGGACTGTGCAACTTAGTTGGCATGTTTTATTTACAATGTAGTTCTAGCATCATTGCATTTGCTACTGCAATAAAGTTGAGACAGCAAAGTATTAAATCACAAGTGAAGACCATCAGGATCATTATCATTTTATTGAAGTATGATTTAGAATTACATGTCTCTTGAAATTCTTCCTGAGAGTGTTGTCTGTTTCACAGATTTTTTTTTAACTTAACAAGCTTTAGCAACAAATTAGTAAAATTAAAAATAAAAAACCAACCAACCAAACACACACACACACTCAAAAAAAAACCCAACAACAACCCCACACCAACCAAAAACATTAAAAAACCAAAAATGCTTAATATTAAGCAATTTCCGTTTGAGGCTAATGTTAACCAAGAGCACAGATGAAGTCTCATCTCATTTTTGAGTACAGACATTTTCTGTTCCTCTGAATGGTAGCATTAATTCTGCAAATGTGGCTGTGTTTAGCATCAAGAGAAAACTAATTAAATTTGGAAATTTATTCTCTATGCTGTGAAAAATAATCACATAATTTTAAAGGTCAGCTTTTCCTTCTCATTATTATTATTATTTAATATTTATCTAAGCCCTAGGTAGAGCATAAAGAAGAAAAAAAAAGGCCTGAGTGTTCCCTACCCTGAAAGGCTACCTTCTGTCAAGTAGACATAACCCAGACAGACATGTGAGGAGTAGAACACAGACAGCTGAACCTTATATAGACAGTTATACGTGAGTGATGCTTAAGGATACATGCACTTTTTACCTTTATTTTCCATCCTGCAACAAACCCTGGCTGCCTCCCACCCCGCTCTCCTTCTAGCGTACAAAGTCTTTGCTGGGTATTCAGGGGATGGGTCAAGGAGACGAGCATGGGTGAGAGGCAGAGTAGAAGGCAGAGACATGGGACTGAAATGTCAGCGTGAAAGTTATGGCCACAAAGATATTAAGACAATCCAAGAAAACAGAATGTTACAGAACTACAACAGGACCTCCTGGTTAGTGTGGTGGGCTTCTGGCCCAGGCTGTGTTCCCACCTCTTCTGCAAACCTCGCTGTGACATATGACATCTGCCCTCCCTCGAGTGAGGAAAATGGACCCTGAGGTCTTGTTTTAGATGGTTGCTGTGTATGCATCTCCACCTGACTTTAATTGCTGTATATTTATAATCAATGAAGAGATCGAGGTATAGCTGGGGTGCTTTTAAAACTCTAGAGTAGGATGAGGTGCAGCAGGCCCTAGAAGTACATGTTTCTGTCCACTGAGAATAAACAGACCCAACAGGATGAGCTAAGAGGAGCCATCCTTTAAGCCATACCCAGGAAAAGGGTTACAAGGGTGGCGTGGCTTGAGTCCAGAGCTGCAGCTCTGCAAGGATCCCAATCAGCTATTTCCACAGCTGGTAAAATTGCCAAAGTAGCATTTCTCTGCTAGTGTTCTATCATGGAGACTTCTTCAGAGCATGTCTGCCTCTTGCAGGAAGAGTCATCTCCACTTCTCCCTCTGCTGCCTGGCCATGATTTGAAAGGAATTTAAATTTCACTGGATCTAGAACAGTGTATCAGAGATAACACCCATTTTAGGCTGTTTGAGAGGCAGCGCAGGGGCCTCCATTCCAGTCCTATTTGTCAGGACATTTTATTCAATGTAAATACAAACACTGATTTTTTTCAATATAGAGGCTGCATATTTCCTCTATGACAAACAGCAGATCAAATTCAGTCTGATGCAGGTGAGCGTTAGTTCATTTTAAAGGGCATGGGCTGGCTTATAGTAAGAAAGTAAAAACGCTACAAGTTAGTTATTTTTTCCAGTATGGAAGTGAAGTTTGTAATTTCCACAGTGTTTAATTATGCATGCCCTGATAATTGAGATGGAAGATGCCAACATATGTATATTTCTGGCACTCATAGCACTCACTGCTGTACATAGGCATTGTTATATTTTAAACCTTAGTTTCAGATTGAGTGCAAGACCAGATATATTAAAGCTGGATATGTAGTAATGCTATTATCATGTAACAGAACTTGTTACTATTTTTAATAAAAAAATAATCTATTTAGTTGTATTCCTCAAAGAGGTAATGGAAAAGCTGTTAATTAAAGGAGTAAATATGAAAAATGAAACTATAATCCCACATTCCAAATGTCTCTATTTGAGCAAGTAGACAGTACCATTAGCCTATATACTGCCTTATCTTTTTTTTTTTTTTTTTTTTTTTTGTGTGTGTGTGTGTGTGTATGTGTGTGTGATGTTCATAGACTCATAGAATTATAGAATGGTTTGGGTTGGAAGGGACCTTAAAGATCAGCTAGTTAAGTTCTTAGTGACTTTGATAATGGGTAGGAGCCTGTGGTGGCTGGATTATTAAACCTCGTGTGTCCAGGGGAGATGTCTTGTTTCATCTCTGTAGTGTCTTTTGTGAGCATTTACAGGTTTCTCCAGACTTCTGAAAGATTGTGAAGTATTTCAGCCTCACCGTGGAGTTACATACTGTAGCTCCCTTGCTGAGCACTTTGCAAGTCCCATGGCGTAAATTCTTGCAACTCTTACGACTTACTGCAACTTTTCATCTGATGGTACAGTCAGATACAATGTCTGAGTGATTTAAAAGCTACCCAAAAATACAATTTGATTCCAAAAGGAGAATTTATTCTTCAATAAACTGAAGCAATTCTGTAACGGCTGAGTGGAATAAACAGAAGCCAGGCAGCACTTACGTCTAAGATTCTTTGTGACAGCCCTTGTATGTGAATCTTGAACTAAAATAATCTCATTAATATCAAATGGGAATATTCTTGTCCATAAGGACAATATAATTTTTTCTGTAACCTGGAAGCAATGAAGGTCAAAGACAGTCAGATAATTAACAACATTCCTTATGACTGGTGCTCGATCTCTGCTTATGTAGGTATTAGGATATCAGCAGATAGATTTTTAAAAATAATAACTATTTTTCAAATCTATTTTCCTTATTTTTGTATGTAAATTGCTTTTAAATGTAACTGTAAATCACTCCTTGCTACTGGAGTTGAAAATCAACAGATTTAACGGGAGGCCTGTCACTTCTTTTTTTGTTTTGTTTTCTGCAGAATGATAAGAGAATTAGAAGTTTAACAAATCGAAGAAAATCTGGATTTAGGGTCTTCTGTGTTTTCTTTTCTAGTACTTCATATTTCCATGAAAAAATGTAATTTAGCTACTATGTAAGGTTAATTATGTTTTGCATATGTCATTGTTAAACAGTAACTCAGAAATGTTATCAACAAAATGGAACAGACTCTGGTCTTGTTAACAAATACATAAAGTGGGGACAGTTCCATTTATTTTAAGTTTTACATTGATAGAGAGACTGTTTGGATTAAAATCTAGTACAATGTGTAAGCACATTAAAAATACCACCCACAACATCAAGTGCATAAATTAAGGTATAATTTCCTTGAATACTTAAAGTAAAAAGAGTAGAAATACAGTCTTGTCCACACAAAGTGATTAAAGACTTGATTTTGAGAGGGTTAGTGTGTTTTAGAAAACCTATTTAACTTTGCAAACGTAATTTCGTTGTGAACTTTTAATTGGATTTACACTCAGTAATTTGCTAGAATTAATTTACATGTATACAAACGAGAGGAGAATCCTGATTTACACTTTAAGCAGAATACACAGGTGTAGTAATTTTTCTTTGAAACAGATAAGCAAGAAATGATTTTGTATTCATAGACAAAGCAGGATATATAAAATGATTTGTCACTCCTGTCAAAGAAGATCCTCTCACCTGTACGTTTGATTCAAGGGTGGCATATAAAATTTTTTTGTTTCCTAACAAGCAACAGCAAAAAATACCATTGTATAGTTTGTTCCCTAGGAAGTTTCTGAACTTTGAATGAAAATGGCCTTCTAAAAACCTTCCATTCAGCACAACAACTTCTGAAGAAGTGAGCACTTGAATGTAAGGGTACTTTCCATCATACCTTGGCTGGGTTTTATAACATTTGAAAACACAATAATAAATTACAAGTCAAAACCCATGAGAAACATCTGTGTTAGTGAGGCTAGCAACAAACTTCTGCACCATCTCTGACATTCAGGATTTCTGTTTGTGAGGGGTTACTATGCTTTTTTATTCATGTACTACTTGCCCTTTCAAGATGGGAACCTAGCCATAAGGGCAGGTGACCAGTGGCAGGTTTTTCAGAGGAGTCAGGATAGATGAGAATTCACCTTTAATAAAACTGTCAGCAGTCAGCTCCATTACTGGTGTCCCCAGCCATTACCATATGGCAAGGTTTTACAACGAGGAGCCATATACCCTAGACTACTTTTTTCAGATATTATGTGGGGTGTTTCATTCCTCTCGGAGTACATTGCTCTTCACTCTCAGATTTTAGACATGCCTGTCAAACAGCATTACAAAAATGGATAAACATTTTGAACACTCACTTGTACTCAGCTAATTGTGCAATGTTTGCCCAAGAACCCTACTGTGAGGGTTGGCTCTGCATTACTGTACCTCCCAAGGCCTGTGGATCTCTGAAGGAGAAGGGACAAGTTCAAGTGAGGTAATTTTGGAAGAAACCTTTCTATAGCAAATAATACATTTTCCTTCCTGCAAAGTCTCTCATGGAGGAAAGACTTTCCCCTCTTCTTTTGTCCTTTCTACATTCTCATCCTTCTATGAACCATGGAAATGGCCATTATTAGCACTGATGTAAGACATGCAAAAATAATCCTGAAAAAAAGAAGTTAATTAGGACAACTAGAAGGGAACAACTCTTGATCTACAACTTTGCTTTATTTGTACTTACGAATTCGAGTGACAGACCTGAGTACATTCCTAAACACTGTTCAACCTACAAAATGACAATGTTTCTCATGACATTATCAGCACCATGGCGTTTCCTTCTAGTGGGTCAGAGACAGGTCTTTTTTGCCTATCCTCGAATTGCTCCATTTCTTGAACCTGCCTGCACAGCTGCTGCTCACAGATTTATGTCTGCATTGAATTTCTTAGTCCCAAAATGCTTTGGTTTATTTCCCTGAGAGTCACTGGTTTGAGGGGGGTACCAAGTCTTTCTCCTTTCTATTTTTAGCACAGAACAGTAGCACTCCTGAGCTCCACTTTCATCCCTCCCATTAGACACCTGTTTTCTGTTAGCATCCCTGTATCTTCTGTCTATGACTGCTATCAAGGGAGTGGGTTAGTTCCTGGCTGTCACATACTGAGAGGGACAAGTTAGTGTGGTCCCAGAAATGGCCTGTTTGACAGCTCAGGAACAAGCAGCTAGAAATGGAGTCAGCATCCCACAGAGTGAAATGTCCCTGTCCCTCTCCTGGCAGGGAGGTGAGGCTCTGAAGCAGTGCATGGACCCTCCACACCTCCTTCATGTTTTTTTTCTGTGGACAAGGCAAGGAGAATAGACATGTACTATATTTGCAGATCAGAGAATATAATAATGCATTTGAGATCCACTGCTTTTATCCTGAAGGGAAACACCTTTTGAATATGATGGAAGTGTACGTAGTGTGTATGTAAAAGGATGATGAAGGGGTAAAGTACATCATTGTTATGTGTAATTAAAACCCAGAAGTTTCTGTCAGAATATTTTCAAGATCCAGCTGGATGTATAAATTCCTTTCGAAAATTTCTGAAACGTTCCTTCACCGCCTTGCTGGAACCCATTATAAAGTACAGTTTATTTCTTCAACTCTTTCAAATAGTTTGGGACTAAGAAAATGATACGTGAAATCATTTTCCCCTGAGAAAAGGTGGATGTATCTTGTCCCTTATTGCACATTATATACCTTACCTTTTTAATGAGTTGTGTGGTTTATATTGCAGTTTGCATTCTGTGCTTGTCTAATTTGTTAACCAGCACCACCATTTTATGCTGTAGATTTTGTCAAACAAGACATGTGAAGTACAGTATTTTTGAGTGCATTTCATCCTTTACGCTGGTCATGGATGGTTAAATTTTACTTGGATGCATTATATTTGTCTCAGGCATTATAGATACAACTCCAGGGTTTGCTTCAGCTGCTGTAACTTGGTGTGTTTGTGCTGACCTGGATCCTACTGTGCCAATTTATACTGGCTGAGGGCTGGGTCCTTCTTTTAGTTCTGTGACTCAGTTCCTTATTTGCTGAAAAGGAACAACTGTAGTTCTTTCACTGGTTGTCTGATTGCCTGCTTAGCCCCTAAGGTGCTCAGAGAAGGATGCTGTCCTACTTGGTACAGCTTGTAGCGTAATCAGGCACCAGTCCCAGCTAGAGCCTCTTGGCTCTGAGATGGCTACACACAAAATGAATTAGCTGCAAAAGCTTCTCATTTGTCACGGTCATTCCCTTTTACCCTGACAATGGATATGTGCCATACATGTGACACTGAGGCCCTTCTTTTACAGTGCAGGTATTGCCTGACATACTGAAGCAGTTCTCCAAAAGCAGATCTAGCATTTTTACACACTGCTCCCTGAAAGTACCATATCCAGCCCAGATGCAGAAAAACTGTGGAATTCTAAGAACAAGAAAAGCTGGAAATTGTTTGCAAGTCTTTAACAGGGCTATTTTCGTCTTTAGTTGCAAGGAGAGTCTTTTCACAGATTCTGCTGCTATCGGTGCATGATAGGCTTTGTTGTTCTGGGGTATGTCTGATGACTGTTTAAGATTATATTGCAGTGATATATGTTGATATAACAGTAATGGTGACATTCATATAATTTCAACTCTCCACAGCAATGCTCTGGAATGTATTATTTCATTGTAGACATCTGCTTTGTAATGAGCGTTGTTACACAGGTTTTTATCTAAAAATGAAAAATCTGAGATGAGATTGAACTGGTTCAGCTGTTTTCTGAGTGATAGAATTGCATGCAATTTGTAAATGCAACCATGTGAGTTAAAAAAAGGAAGATAAACTTCAGTTTGCTATCTCTAGATAGAGTGTTGCCTTAAGACAAGTTTTATGCCTGTCTGTATCTTATATTTAGTTACAAGACATACTGAATTTACAGGACTTAGTGACAGGCCGTACCTGGACATACAGAACCACCTAGCAACAATACAGAGTTCAAGTAAGGAGAAGGAGCAAAACCAGCTGGGTTGCTCTTAATCAAACCTTAAAGGGGAACAGAAACAAGAATATGTCTAATATTGTTGGTCTAAGTGCATTATTTCTGCAAAGCTGATTGAATGGGAGTTGTTTATACTTCCTTGGAAAGTTTGAAGCCTGTTATATGAGCCATTAACAAAAAGACATGCTTACTTTTATTGCCTTTGAGTTCTAACGTGCTATCAAGCTGCTGCTTTTCTTTGTATAACAAAAGGGACATATGTGGTTAGTCACAGTATCTTGAGATACTGAGTACATTAGATATTTTTGCATCTGTTAGAATCAGACTTTATCGAACACATCAATAAGTAATTCATTATCATATGTATAGAGGAAGTATTCCCTAGTGCTTTTAGTGATTTGAAATTAGAATTGCAATGGTTTCTCATTTTGAACTAACATTTAATTACTCAGCTGTATTATGTTTGACATCATGTCCAAGTGGTCATAGCTGTTGTGTAAGTGTAACCTTAAGTCAAGCAGGCTTCTAGTCCCCTCCATGTCAGAAGCTAAAAAGTTTCTGTTTTCTGGAATCTGACCATGTTTTCTTGCCTGTCCTATGATGCTCATTAGGGAGAGGAGAATCCCCCGCATAACACTTACCACATCTGACAGATAGACCGGGGACCAGCATTGCATGACACAGTGCGAATCTGTTTCCCACTGGAGCAGTGAGGCAACTAAATCAACATGCCTATGGAATCTCCCGAATAGTCTCAGTAGTGCTCTGCAGCTGACTTTGGACTGTTCTATGTCTTGTCTGGTCCCCAAATAATTACTCTCTTCTCTATCTTTTCCTACTACCTAGGTAGTATTTGCAATGTAATTTTCCATTAAGATTCCTTAGAGCCCTGCGTAAGCCAACAGGTGCTGTAGGTGCATTAACACATTGTCACTGTTGCTGAAATGATACAAACAAAGACAAAACACGTTGTTAATCAAACCAGGAAAGAGCTATATTTTTCACCTCCCTCCCCTAACACTTGTTCGATCACTGCAGTAGCCAGTAATGCTGAACTTGTCTGGATACCCGTGATGCCAGAACGACACAGCCTCAGGTAGGATGCAATGAGTACAGCTGGCTCTGTTTGCCTTCATCTCCCACTTTGTCAGCAGGAAGGGCAGCCACAGGCATGGAGGGCACTGTCTGTTACCAGCCCATGGAGGTGGAGTCGTCAGAGCCTCTGAACTCAGCTACACCAGGCATAGAATCTGTTTCTCCCTGGGTGAAGGTAGGCGAATTAAAGAGCCACTTTCAGGACTGGCTCTGAGCAAGGCAGTCCCTGTCCTAAGGCAGCAGATTGCTGGGGTGGTTTGAAGCACTCAGGAGAGCCATAAGGGAAAGAGGGGCCCAGGCCCTGCAGCTGTGGCTGCAGCTCCATGCCCAGCCACCTCCAGCTCGAAGCAGCCATTTGCGAGCAGTTCCCTGTCCCTGAGCAAACACCCTGGTGGCAGCTGGCTGGTCCTGCTGTATGGGGTAGCACAGCAGCAGGGAAAAGGACTTGAAACTGGTTTGATCCCCTGAAATCCTCTCCCTCCATCCAGCAATTCTGTACAGTGCACCAGAGTTAGGTACAGAGCAAAGGCAGATTCTGGTGGTGGGGCCCCACTCCCAGGACAAAGCATTTGTGTGGTTTCAATGACCCAGACCTGGCAGAGCTGCTTTTCTGCTGCAGCCAGCCAAATTTGGCTTGCACCTTCAAGAAGCATTTATTCTGTCCTGGCCAGCTCTGTTGCCATTTCTTCAACAACTGTAGAAGCCTGTGGAGCACTGTGTTTCTCAGTGCATTTATAGCTTGCATCCCTGCCAACATTAATTACGTAATACAGTAATCCAGAAGACTGCACCATGGCTGTTCTGGCTGGTACTGGCCATTTTGGGCTGTGATTTTATTTCATCTTTCAGGAGAGACATTGTAGCTCTTCCTTTCATACAAAACCAGCTTTGATTTCACCCTCCATCAGTTCTCAGTGAGCTCTGCTATGATGTTATTTCCCACATCAGGTACCACATGAGGAATTAAATGATGGAAAACTGTGGCTAGGTAATCCATTTTATTGCCTGTAGATGAAAATGAGAAAACAGTGTACATCTTTTTCTAATGTATCTCACTACGGATTTAAGGATATAATCCTATAATCCTTGGATGGCTCTTTGCTTTTAGTTTCTCTCAGGTGGTCTTTGGGATTGACTATATACAATGTGCAGAACGCATTAGGTTTATAATGAAATTTCATTCCACTTCAGAACTGCGTGCTCAAAGCAGAGAAACAAACAATCCTCAACAGCAGTGGTGATGCCATGTGCAGCACAGAGTCTATTTAGGAATAGGTGGCAGAAAAGAAGTGATTAAGTGATCTGCTTTATCCGGCGGCCAGAAGAAACCAAAAGAACTGTTGTCCCATCTCGAGTCTGCAAGTGTACTTTTTGATGGCCCTGTTTCAGCCCGTATTTGCAGACTGTGTGTTGGAGAAGGCTGCTCAGAGTGCCCAGACTGTGCCCTGCAGCATCTCTGCGGGCAGCCTGCATGGTGCTGCACCAGCCACCTCCGGCTGCCACCTCCCAGGCGAGAGCTGCAGCCTGTTCTCTTGGCTGCAGATTGGTACTTTTGTCCTGACCTTAAGTTGTGAAGCAACAGCTACATCTTCTGAATGAATGTTAAATACCCTTGGGGATGTTTCTGGCATCTGGGCCAAACAATTACTGCACTAATCTAAATTATACAAACTCCTACTATTCCTCAAGGTCAGGCTGCAAAGATTTGCATATCTGGACAGCGTTCCAAATACAAGGGATGAGAGAAAGAAAACTATCACACAAACACACCTAATATCATAAATGAGCAGATGATGACTTAAGCAATACAAATAGTTACACAGAAAAAATGTTGTTACAAACGAGACAACACTACTGAGGCTGCAAAGCCATGCATCCAGAAGCTAGGAGATGCTAGAATTAAGGTCACCAGTGTAAACTTTTCACCCCTATTGTGTGTATGCACTATGACACAATCTTGAATTATCTATTCACATCCCATTTTTCCACGGGACCTGTCTCACTTGCTGCACTGGATGAATGGTGTCCACGTGTGGCCCCAGGCCTTTGCTTATTGCACACTACTGAAACCTGGATATGAAGATGAAATCATTCATTTCCTCATGGGCCTTTTTTGTGACACTCATCGCTGTACTTCCCAAGGGCTTTTCAAGCATTAATCTATTTATCTTCACAACAGCCTTCACAATAGGAGTATTATTGTCCGTTATTGTCCACATTTTATACTAAGGCACAAAGAAATTAAAGTCAAAGCGTCCCTAATTTGAGATGTCTGAAGACATTATTATGAAAATTTATGTTATTATCCATCTTTTAGCTAAGCGTTTACCTAATTGGAGGAGGAGGGTCTAGCATATTATTTCATTAGGAGCGGACAGAGCCACATATTTACTTGATGTAATCTTATATAGTATTACACTGACAGCCCTATTTCCTTTGCATAATTCAAATGGTTATAAAAGCAGTTCCTTTGTTTTGAGTGATGGCTATATATTTAGCTTCATAAAAAAGACTGGTTACTTTTTAAAACCGATCTTACACGTACAGGGCAGTCTTATCTAGGTAGTGCTATACACTACAGAGCTCTTGCTATCCCTATGGATATTTTGTCAGCCCTTCCTCTTTTCCCCACTGGCAATATATTCAGGTCCAGCTCTCACTGATTGATTGCAATACCAGACATGGGCACTTGTCACTTGAACAAATCTAAGCTTAGGTGGGATGTAGAGGCAATCACACAGGAAAAAAAAATAAAAGAAAGCAAAAAAAAGGCAAACAATTCCTAACTGCTTTGGAATAGTTTGGGTTTAGAAATTCACTTAATATCTCACAGATGTGTCCTGGCAGAGTTGGCTGAATTCCGTTCCTCCTAGCAGCAGTGACCCCAATAACAAGTGGCAAATATTTTCATATCTGCTGCTGTCCCTTGTGTTTATACCCTTCTTCCCACACACCTTCCAGCTTGTGTGGCAGATGCAGGAGAACTACAGGGGTCTCTGTTGTTGTATATTCCCACCTCACAATCACAAATTACATCCTCTTTAATGAAAAAGGGTCATGTCTTCTAGAACAGTGTGTGACCATGTAACTAGTAAGGGTTGTGCCATGCATACACACATGGTACGGATGACCTTAGCCTGACATCTAGTTCATGAGCGTTCACCATTGAACCCTCCAGACAGTTCCCTTAATGCAGGACTTTCTGTGTGCACATGTCCTTTAGTTTTTACAAAAAAAAGATAGCTACCTCAAAATCAGAAGTCTGCCATATGAATCCCATGTGTCTTATCAGGGTACTGAAACTTTTAGTTCCCCTGCACAGATGTTTGCCATGTGAGCTACCTGCTACTAGAAGCATGTGGGTTCTTCCTGATGAGCCACTTCAGAAGGGAGACAAGTACTTTACCTCTGGGCTTCACATCTGCTTGTAAAACAGCAGGGGGTGGTGATAATTGGAGTCATGCCTATCAGTCCAAACTCCAGAGCCAGAGGCGCTGACACTTTCTGACCATTTCCCCAAATGTGGCTTTTTCCTTCCTGTCACTTCCAAATCCTCTCTCCCTGTCTCCCTCTCTGCTCCCATCCTGGGTTCTCCTCACCTCTGGTTCTGTGACATATCCCAATTCCAATTCCAGTTTTCAGTCTTTGAGTCTCTCATTTCTAGTCTCCACATCCAGTGAATCCTAATCATCCATCCCAAGCCTGCTGTCTAAATCAGAATCTCTCCTTTTCTCCCTGTCCTTTCTCCGCAGGTCAGACCCTTTTCCTCAGCCAGCCAGCACCAGCCTGCTGCTCCCATCCCCACCATGCTTTCTAACACTCCACCCTCTTGCCCTGATTCAAATCTCTCCCCTCCTTCTGCTCATTTTGTGTAGCCTATTCCAATTTTCCTATCAAGTCTTTCTCTCTCTGCTCTCATTCCCCTTCACAGCATGACTATAGGTGGACACAGCTTTCATTTAACGATGCGGCTGCACACAGATGTGCCGAGCCTTCTGCTTGGCCTCTTAGAGAGGGCTGGTGGGCAGGGAGGACAGGGCCGGGGCCACTGTATCCCTGCTAGACTCAGACACAGAACCAGGAGCCCTCTTGCCCCCCATCTTCCCTCAACTCCAGGTGCCTGGCCTCATCTGCATGCAGAGTACTTGGGATCAGTAATTACAGGAAAGCTGGCTCTCCATCCTGCAGCTGCTGTGCAGGGCCACCTCAGTCCCTGTTTCTGAGCAATCAGAGTCCTGCCAGCAGCAGCACTGGGGGTGAGAGGCAAAGGGTGAATGGAGGATGCTCTGTCTCTCTTCGGAGAGTGGCAGTTTCATAGTCTAATGAGCTCTAGAAGCTGAAAGACACTTCAGCATGAGGAGTGGTGCAGAGTTTGTGAAGCTACTTGTTTCTGAGCCTTTAGCTAAATTCTTGCAAGTATGAAAATTATTGTCTTTTCAAAGATATGTTAAACTCTTCCAGTTTGGGGCAGATATTCACAGGGTAGCAAAAGGCACATCTCTGACACAAAGTTAGTCCCTTGCTAAACTGTATGTCTCTACTTCAAAGCATGAGGCATATCTACAAAGCAACGCAGCTTATTTTCTCTTTGGTCTCACTCTTAGATGTGTTTGAATGGTGCTAGTTGAAAATGTCAAAACCCTAAAACTGAAACATAACTGAACAAAAAAAAAAACCCAACAGCCTGAGGCAGACACCTGGCATGGGCTATGTTTAACCCAAGCAGTTAAATTTGGAAAAGTTATAAGCAAGTGAAATCAGTATATTGTACACAGGGACACCTTAACAGTAAACAGCAGTGCTGTGATTTTTGTCTGTTCTATATGGCACCTGCCACCGTGGTAACTGGGTGCCCTTGTGATATGGGTTGTATGAATTCTCTAGCGCCATTTCAATAGCAAAATGAACCCAAAAAGACTCATAGTACAAACAGTTTGTTGCATTTCATTCTTTTGCACTTAAAGAACTACACCAAAGGTCTGAGCAGGGTGAAAATCACCAGGGTTTCCCATACAGAGTTTTCTTGCTCTGTAGCTCTGTGGTTGGGAGGGCTTGGGAGGAAGAAGAGCTTCTATCCCCTTCACCTGCTGAATTTCAGATAGACAGAGGTGGGGGTCTTCCCAGCTCTACAGATCTATGCTCCAACATCCTGGCTCCAGTTTTAGCCTTCACTCAGGTGGTGGCTCCAACTTAACACAACTATTAATTTGCAGGCAAAATGCCTAGGTCATATTGTGATGCTCAGTCTCAGCAGAGTTGTTAGCCACTTCCATGTAATCATTTATCAAACTCATTTTCATATTCATTTTTATAGCAATAATACTCTTACTTTTCTTTTACATATTGCCTGTAAGTATAAGCAACTCTGAACACTAAAAAGATCTGAAAAATAAAGTTTTCATTCCCCATACAGAGCTGGTCAATAATTTTCCACAGTGTGTCCCAATGCAAATATACACAGTTAGGATGTCTCTTCTATAAAGAATACCTCAGTGAGTATTGCTAACAGGACTACCTGTCAGGACAGTAATATCCATCAAATGCAATTATTTGCTCTATCAGTTACCAGTATTCTTAATTTATAAGGCACAGATTGCTATTGGAAATGCAGAAAAGTAGTCAGTCTTGAAAGGTAATAGTTAAACTACAGATTCCCTTGGGGATGGGATAAAAATGTCTGTATAGTCACACAGAACCATACTGGCATGCAAGCTAGGTGGGTCTCCAGGTTGTATAAGAGAATTGAATAAAATTATTAATATATTTCATGGGAAATTATAGATTTGTATAACATTAAAATCAGAATGAGAACATGAACTCGATTTTCCTTAGTGATCTGGTTCTAAAAGGTACAAGGTCTGGTAGAAATCCTTGTGCAAAATCATACCCATAAAAAGAGAAATTCAGAGGTCAGGTATGTGATTAGTGATTGACTTTACATTACGGAAATGGTGAAAGCTTTTGGTGTTGTTTTCAGGGAAGTAGAATGTTTTCATTAGTGCCAATTAAGTAGAGAGCCTTGAATAACTGTTTTCTGTCAAAGAAACTGTTTAATGGGGCTTTGGTTTTTTGTTTTGTTTTTGGTTGTTTTTTTTTAATGTACGTATTTCCATGTATCTCACAAGGATTCATAGAAAACAATTAAGTCTTTAGAATTAGGTGTGAGAAGTATATACTGGGATTGTATAAGTTTATCAAGAAGAAAATAATACTGCTTGCTTCTTAAATGGTTGCTACAAAATGTACAGGACTGACATCAGTGATATTCTTTTATTTTGACTCAGCATTTAAAGCAAAAAGTTTGCCAGCTGACTGCAGGAGAACTCAGAGAAGAAGTTGGGAAATGCAGATAAAATGAGCGGGGGGAAAACTCATGAACATTTTAGGAAGGAGCAGTTCATTCCTACCTTTCTAATGAACTTTTTATTTTGCATTTCTTATGAAAGGTTTGGTCATTCCAAGTAATTTTTAAGGAGTAGTTGATACTTTGATCAACCTTTATATTGATCAAGATTACAAGAAAGGGAAATGTTACGATGAGCTGTCCTCAAGCATCATGGATCCCCTGTGCTGTGTTACTGTGGGAGCTTCTGATCTTCCACAACTCTCACCTGAGCCGTAATTTTTTACTGAGTAATTTAAAAAAAATCTGTTCTGGTCAGTGCTTTCTGTAGCCCATAGCAGGGGAGTTGGTGTTCTGTGCATATCTGTGATTTGCAACGGAAAGACTGTGAGATGGAGCTTTCAGATACTTTCAGCATCTGCAAGGTCTAGCAGGGTCTTCACCAAAGTACATTAACAAGTGTTATTTTATTAATAACTCAGCTCTTGAATTTTTGCTTGCAGGAGCCAGTGAAATTGCTTTCGGGCCAGACCAGAACATTTGGTCAACCTCTGCTGTCAGGCATGCTGATGCAGACCAATAGCCCAGTAGTCTTTAATTCCTAAACAGTACATTGCTGCAATAATAACCTGTGGTGTGGTTCTAAATTGCTTTCCTGCATTATACCTCTCCACCTCTGATTATAGATTCTTTGAAATTGCAGTAATACTTGTTATAATCTGATTTGCTCATATTTCTTTCATACTGCATGCTTTGTAGCCATGCTTTGTACATGCAAACTGGATAAGCCTCAGTGAAAATGTACTGAGTCTGAGAAGACATGAAAGCAGCAGTCTCTGTTTTCTTTTAAGAACATGACAGCAAGCATATTGCTCTCTGGGCTCTGAGTGGTTTTACATATTTAACAGAGGTGCCCGGCCAATTATCATCACATGGTAGTCAGCACCGCTATAGACCCGCATGCCCCTAAATATATTTTGTAGTGCATTTCTCATATACCTAAACTGCATATATTTATCTGTGCAGTTTTTATCTATTCATTATTTTGGGATATGTAGATTGCCCAGGACCCTCCAATGTATAATTATATGTTTGAATGAGCACAGCAACTTCACTAGCAGACATTTGTTCTGTAGACATACTAGGAGAATTATAATTGATGCCTTTTTTATCACTGAATGAAAAAAGATAAAAGTGCTGCTATAAACTGGAAGTTGAAATAAATTATGTAAAATACATAATTCGCATAATGACTGTCCCTTTATAAATGTTCGTATTAAGTAACCATATCATTTGGGATAATTCCTCCTTGAGGAATGCTGTGAAAGAACAGCTCATTCATTATCTTGACTTGGTGAATTGCTCTAAAACAGCTCCTCTGATGAGAAAATTGATTTAGCATTTCTTTAAACAATTGAAAATAATGCTTGAAATCTATATTTTCCTGCACAGAAAGTTTCAGTAACTGCCTGCATTATACGGCTTTGACTAGTTAAAACTGGAACTCCCCCCAAAACACACTTATCTACCTCTCCTCTACATGAATATACACATGCAGAACCTTGCTTTGAAACCACACCTGGTCTATTAATCACACTGAGAAAGTAATCACTCAGCTGCTGCAATGTAGCTCCTTTGATTCATTGATGCCAGTAATTACAAGTTTTGGAGTCATACTTGGAAGTTTGGAAGCCATGCATTTATCTACAGGCAGCATACTGCATCTGCTTACTGTCCTCATAACAGCATCTCTGAGAGCAGGCAACATGTCATTTCCCAAAACTTTTGTCGGGAAAGTTCTTAAAGATAAAAATACAAACTACTGAATTAAGTCTACCACTTGTAGATATTAAGGACAAAATTACGGAAGAAAATACAGTAAGGGGAAAAGCATGTATGTACTATTGGTTTGATGGGACTCCTTCCTGACAAATCCGTGCTGTCTGTTACTCATCTTCTTGGTTTTTTTCTAGATATTTACAAGTAGTTTGATTATTTATTCTGTTACAGTTATGGGAATTGAAGCTAAGCTTTTGGTTTTATAGGTCTGTGGCTCTTCCTTTTTATTGTTTTCCATTTTACAGTCTTCTGGTAACTCACTGCATACCAGGGGACCTCCAAGATAAATGCCAACAGTCCATCCAGCAGCTCTTCAGGGAAAGCCAAACCAAACTAAAACTGTCTGATTTAGCAAGGTAATCTCTAATCCTTTTATTTCCTGATTAGAGATTGATGACTCTACCATCTATTGCTAGCATTAATTGTGGAAGCTACTTGAAGTTTAATGAAATGATGACGCAAAAAAAAGCATTCCAAATTTCACCTTTCCAGGTGACATCCTTAAGTGAAGCCCAGTATCACTGAGTAATAGACCAACACTTTTGTTGATTTTCTTCTTCTATTAAAATACTTATAGGACAGTTTCTTGTTATCTTGATGCCTTTGTTAATTGCATCTGACTATGACCTTGTCTTTCCTGACTTTGAAAGTACCAGATCATACTGTGCTTTTTACCTGTCCTTAACAACCTGACCTAGTGCTTTTAAACTGTCTTGAATTTTAGGTACGGGGTGTGCTCAGGGCATAGTCAAATCCATCCTCTAGCTATATATGCTACCTTACCTCCACCCACAGTATTATTTGAATTTCTGCCATTACTATTTTTTCTCTAAGGAAATGTCACTCTTTGCTACCCTTGTGCTTTAGACCAGCATTCCCAGGGATCTGTAGTCACATCTCTGTGTGCACTGGAATCTGCCTTTCTGAATGCCATTGATTTTTATTTTGCTGTTTCCACTTTACTAAGCCAAAGGTGATGAATGGTTGGACTTGATGATCTCAGAGATCTTTTCCAAACTAGGTGATTTTATGATTCTATGTTTCTATTCTTAGTGGAAAAGGTTGCGGAGATGTAAGGTTATGTGGGGTGAAAGAGAGCCAAATTTCTGAAACAGCAGGTAGTGGTAGAGACCATTTTTCCTTCCAAAAAGTGGGGTGTGTGGCATGCTTACTGTTGACCCGAAAGAAAATTCTCTGTGGAAGGTAATTAGCAAGCTGTCTTCCAAAAGTAGTATTGACAGTGAGGGGGGAAAGGAATTTCTTGTGGATCAAAAGTAAAGATTGAATAGAAGGGTTGCAGGAGGGCATCTTTCAGAAGGGCCTGTTAGTTTGGATAAGCTTCTGCCAAATTCTATATATATGGTTTCTTATCTACACTGAATTTCCAGACCTTTTGAGGTTGTCCACCCTGTCTCATCTGTCATTTTTAAAAAATTGTAATTCAGCCTTTCCTTGTGATCAGCATAGTTGCTATGTTTAGATTCAAATCTCAATAGGAGAACACTTTAATTCATTGCACCACCAGCCTGTGATTTTATCTTTAGGATTCAAAAAGACACCTTAACAACCTCTTCTCTGCTCCCAAAGATTTTGATGGGAACAGTTTTGAAACTCAAACCAAACTGTTGTGTTTGTCAAGACCAGGGTGAGTTTGTGCAATTAGAACTTGGTTCACTGTGTTTTTGACAAGTTCTCCCAGGAGGTTTCTAAGCAGTGAAAGCCTTTTAGGATGAAGTTCATGTTTTCTGCATGCGCTTGGCAAAGGCAGATATATTGCTCTGGTATAAAAAGCTGAAATTGCATTTTTCCTCTCACACTCAGGAAGTGAGCTTTTGCATTGGGGTCAGAGAGGAGGCTGTAGAGAAGAGTTATCTTCCCTAATTTTTATTCACATTGGAAGCTATATTTTTGGGTTTATGATTTTGTTCATTCTTTAAGGCATGTAATTTATGTGTGCATAACATACAGAAAGTACTGCCAGCATTTCCCCAAGGGATAAGAAAATGAATGGATTTTTGGAGAGGGGAGGGCAGATGGGAAGGGGAGAGCTTAAGTAAATAATTTCTGCAACTATTAAGTGACATACAGTCCCTGTAATAAGTGGATATTTCATGTCACTGAATTGCAGTGAATCACTAATGTAATGCTGTGGTCTATATGGAAGATAAAGTATAATAATCCAAGCAGACCACTAGTTTTATGTAGCCTTTTATTATTACTGAAAATAATAAAAGTAGTAGACCCGTACTTACATAGGGAGATTATTGTTTTCTTATTTTTCTCAAAGTCCCTTTAGTCAAATGATGTACAATACAATGAAATAAAGGTATCTTTTGGCAAAGATTTACAGTGTTTCTTAGCAACTGGACTTTCTTATAATTTTGTTTTTCTGTGTTAATGAAGATGAATATGTTTGGTGTCTGATTCAGTAAGTTGTTTGGTATTTAAAGAATGTCTTCTTTTAGAAACTGGGAAATTAAATATTATATTATTTAATATAATAAAATAATACAGTTTGTATTTAATACACTTATGAAAACACACTGCACATCACTTTGAGGTCTTGATCTAGTGCTGAGTTCTGTACTTACCCAAAATCATATGAGATGGGACCACTACTGGTGTGAGAACCTCTCATTTTGTCTTTCGCAGTCTCTTGCATTAAACTGGGGGCAGGGGGGGAGCACCTTTGTGTTCATATCCCTTTTCCCTTGTCTAGATGGTTGGTGAAGATCCAGTGCTGTTCGGCATCTCAGTCTCTGAGGGGACACTGTAAAGCAGAAAACCCTCTTGGCACCGCAAGCTGCCGAGGACTCTGAGCAGGCAGTTTTAGTCCTGTGGTCAAACACATTTTCCTGAGTGCCTTGTTCCTGAATTTGGTATTCTGCATCTCATGCACTGGACTGAGTCTGTATTTCACACCAGCACATTTAAGAAGGCTCTTTCTTTCTGTTTGCATGGACCTGTGTTTTCCAGGAATTTTCCAGTTCATTTCTAACAGAAGTGTGGGCCATTCCATTCAAATTCTGTTGAAATAGCTAATGGTTTGTACTGAATTTTAATTTCAGGTGAAGGGAGGTGCTGCAATTTGATGAGGATGCACCTCATCAGAGCAGCTCAGGGAGTGTTCTGCTGTTTAGCTTCCTGACCCGGTGAGGGAGTCAAAAGAAACTGTCTCATGTGATTATTAAAATTATTATGATTCACGGAAAAAAGTAGGTAGATCATGACAAACACAGAAAAGGTATTCAGAGGTCATTAGACCAGCCATTGTTGCTGGTTAGGGCTTACGTATTCTGAAGAGCTTCAGTGTGAGAAAGGACCTCTGCACTGTAGAGTGTACCGACAAGCTGAGTGGCTCATCAGGAATCTGGAGTGGGTGGGACTCAGCTGAAACACCCCAACTGCGATTCAGCTTGAAGCTCAGGACCCCTAAATGGAGGTAGCTACAAGCTGTATGCTAGTTCCCATCCCAGCAAATGGCAATCTAATCCACACAATAAATGTAAGAGGCTCATTTGGCAGCACATATAATGCAAATAAGAATGGACAAAATCAACGTCCATCTCCATTCTCACTTGTAGGCTAGATTGTTGATGACAGTTTGAAAACACATTCCAGAGATACTGATATGCAAGTGAAGCCCATTTCATTTTTACATGCACACCTCCTAAGCTTTACATCTTTCCTTATACTCTCTTTTGCTACCCAGACGTGTTTACATAATGGCTATGCAAAATAATGTATGCGTTTCCTACTGCCACCCCAACAGATATCAAGAAACCCGCTGTTACTTCTGAAACAGATGTGCCTAATGGCCACACCACAGCTTTGGAGGATAAAACTGGGGGTAGAGGAGGAGTGTGGAGGAGGGGTTCAGGAAAGGGATACGTTGCCCTCAGGAAACAAATGCAACTCCTTCGCAAGTGCAGTATGCTGCCGCTGCTAATCCTATTAGCAGGCTAAAACTCAAGACACAAAATATTATTTTAACTTCAACTTAAAAACAAGAGAGGGAGCTGGGAAGACTAAATATATTTCATACTACTGTTGTCCCTGGAACAAAAACTTAAGTGCAGATAGCCACACTTTGTGAAGTCAGCCTTCCTTCTTTCAAAACTGGCACACAATTTCCTTATTCTTTCCTTATATATTAAAACTGGGGTATTAATTAGCACAAGTTAGGAGGAGGAAAATAATTTTGGAAAAGAGTTATTGCTGATTTTTTTAAAGGAAAGGGAATTTGCACTGACTTGTTTGCAGACTCCATGTTTAAATTTATGAGGCATATTTCTCCCTGCATTCCATATGCATCCAGTGTTTTTACTTTCTGTCATCTTCTTAAGCTCTATTAATTTTCTTAGTATTAGTCAAATGCATCATATAATCCTGGTTGTTTCTTCAATAGAAAACTAATATTACTGTTCCACTACCTTAATCACAGCAGGTTGAACCCTGTGCAAGCACGTGTGTAACTTACAGTTACAGCTAAATCAAAACAAGTTGGATGAAAGTTTCAAACTGAGACCATTGGTCCAAACCTGCCTCTTCAGCTCATGCTTAATACCAAAGGGCAAGTTTATAGTTTTGTCTGTAACAAGACTCAAATTTTCTCAGAACAAGTGATGGTAAGGCTCTTCAGAGCACATGTGTTCTGAAGGAATCTCGTCCAGAGCAGAATGGTTCCTCAGCCATCCACTTCTAACGTCGAGGCAACTGAATTACTTTTCACCTACAGTGAGCAACATACAGTAATCCCTTTGCTCCAGATATTCATCATTTCTCTAACACCATGTTTATTATGTTGCAAAGCTCATAGAGAGGAAAATATCTGCTCAGGTATTTTACTGCGAATATATCTTCTCAGGCAACACTAAAAAACACTGTTAAGATTTGACTATCAGGCAACAAGAAAATTCATATATGTGTGTATTTGGAAAGAGAAAGGGACAATATACTTTTTAATGCAGCTGAAATTAGCTGCAGACAGTTGCCTTAATGCAAAATGACTTCAGAACTTTATGAATATAATTTTGGTACTCTGAGGTACTAAAAAAAGTAGGGCTTACTGTTCTCACATAGGTACAAATGGCGTTAGTAGTCTTTACAAATCCTGAAATGCTCCAGAATTACTGTTCAGCTGCAATGTGGGTATATTTTCCATAATGCAATGGTATGTGTATTAGTGCATATGTACTCATATTGTTGAAGATGATTACATAGCAATTTATTTAAAATTTATTTTTAATCTCCACATCATAGTCAGATATTTGGTCTTTCAGGGTACCAGAAAGATTGACTGCTCTGTCATAAGTGATTTCCCTTGACAGCAAGCTGTAGCCTCAGCAAATCTGTAAATATAGGTATTGCATATTATTAGTGAATGTTCATTTCTCCTATTCACTACAGAAATGGCTTTCATAAAGTGTGTTGCTGAGGTAGTTAGAAAAACCATTATGACTGACTTGCTGGTGGTTTAGGGAAGTTTCACGTAGGGAACAAGACACAGTTGCTGATTTCTTTGTCTCCGACAGGTGCACAGTATTATAACATTTACCACTATATTTAGGTGTTTATCAGACTCAAGAATTAACTGGGAAAGCTCACACTGACATTTCTCATCTAGATGAATTACCTGATAGCTATTTAGCTCAACCAAGATCAGGCATGTTTGAAACAGCAAAGCAAGAGTAAAAGCTTAAAAAAAATTGAGAAACTCAGAGACAAAATAGAAGAACATTTACTTTTGAGCAGCTTTTTTTAATCAGCTTTTTCAGCAGTCATGAATAGCTAATCAACAGGTGAGAGTGAATTACAAAGAAGAGAAACCTCACAGTAACACTGAGATATGCAAGACCTCACATGTGCATGATGGAAAAACTGGTGGACTTGCTGGTAGGACATCCTGGGTGTGCACAGAGGCTGCACTTAGTGATGCCTGCTGCACTTCTGGCATAGATAAAGTTGTTTCACCTTGCTCTTCTTTGACTCTTGTGAGTAGTTAACATTTAAGTGGTAGCTGCAAGAAAGAACAGTCCCTTCCCTTAGTGAGAAATGGTGATTACCATTCTTCCTGGGCACTACACATCCCAAGATGTGAGACCTTTTAGTGTCCATCCTTCCTTGTACACTGGCTTGTTTTGAAACACAATTTGTTCCTATTGTAACAGAAAGAATTGATAGCCTTTAATTCTTCACACTACTAGCAATATTTGTCCTATCAAGAAACTAGCAATGATCACTGAGAACTGGGGCAGTATTGTGCTAGATGATGCTCAAAGACAGCCAAAATACAATTCCAGTCCTAGAGCATTCCATTACTAAAGAAAAGCCAAGAGTTATGACTGGTTAGACAGGTGGCTATAAGCAATAGTGACTTCATCGGTCAAGATGACAGGTAATCCAGGATGACTAATGCATGACATCCTCATGTTTTCTCATAGAAAAGAAGAATTATAAAGGAGAATAAGAGAGTAGAAGGCTCTGCAGCTGATAGGGAATGGCGCAGGGGAAAGTTTATTTAAATACAGAAAAGATTCATAGCCTGAATTACAGACTGATCGAAGAAGCAGCCATCATATAGACAGTCTGTCTATAGGGTAGTGAAAGATCTGAAGGGATCTGAATATGAAAGGAAGTGGCCTATATTTTATTTGATCAAAGATGACGTGGTCAAAGAAACAGACTGGGAGAATGGTCTTTGCAGCAGTGTTCATATCGGTGGAGAATAACTGCACTTGTGAAGGCCAGAGGGAAAGGTAAGATGACAGTGTAACTGAACAGCAGATGATGAGAGCCTCAATAAAAATTTTAGCTGTGGGGTTTGATAGGAATTATCATATCCGTGGTATGTTATGCAGAACAGATCTGCAGTATCAAGGCACTACCAGGTTGTGAGGAGTGAATAGAAGATGATACCCAAGCTAGAGTCACAGGGGAGAGCGTGGGAGTACCATCTATCACAAACCAGGCATCTGTCAGTGAGTATAGGCATGGATACGGGTCTTTCAGTGAAATTATTTATTGATTGATTTATTTATTTTTTATATAATTAAGCATTTCTTATTTCAGGTAGTCTGAAATTTTGAGATTATGTTGAGCTTGCTGTGGAAGAGATAACTACCAATTCCGACATTTCCGTAACAAAGGTCACTGTTTTGAGGACATGTGCATAACACAGTTTTGTCTACGCTTAAAATGCATTAATGTGTAAATTCAAAGTGCAGAGTCCCAGGGCTTATTTGGGACCTGTGTGGCCTGGGAATTGTTGTCTTTAAATAAGCAGAAATAGATAATAGACTAAAGGATTCTGTAATGATTTTTTAATGGAAGGGGTCGTTCGAGGCCAAGCACACACATAAAAAGAGGCCATATCGCTGCTTTAACCCTCAAGGAGGGAGTTATTGCTGTCTTCTTATCATTGTCTCAAATAAGGGAGAAAACGATCAAGAGTTGCAGTGGTGGTTCTAGAGAAAGGCCTGGAGCTTGACGAAGCTAAGCAAAAGCTGAGGAGGAAAAGAGCACAAAGATGATGGAGAATGACAGCAAGGTTGTGGATATGTCCATGCCATACATTGTCGTATAGTGCAAGGAAAGCCTTTCTATACCTGTATCCGGTCCTGGAAGCTGTCTTCAGTCTTCTGTCTCAGCAGCTTGGAGCTCAACAGAAGCAGTTACTCTACTGTTACAGTAGAGTATTTTCCGTACAGATTTTCCGTATTTTGAATTTTTTTAAATCAAGACTGAGACAAAAGGTGTAGCTGTGTCTGTGACTTTGTGCCACAGCTCCTGACGGGATTTTGTGATTGTTATGGCAAATAACAATCCAAGCAGGTGAAGCCAAAACAGATGAGCAGATCGAATAAAACTTTCCGGACTTGAAAACTATGAATAGATTAGCACTGATAGTGCCAACATGAAGCAGGAGGTCTTTTGAAGAATAATGTGTCAACTTTGGCTGTGGGATAAAAGTAACCCCACTGAAGCCATACAAGTAAGTGTACAGGTGATAACGTTGAGTAGATGTGTAATTTTTTTGTTTAGTGAGACCTAGAAACCACAATGTCTATCAAACTTTCTTCCTATTTAAATAAGGTATTGGCAAAGAACAGAAAGGCAGAAACTGAGTGGTAGATTTGATCTCACAGGCATGGAAGTGAGTTCTAGTCATGGCTGCTGATTTCCCTTCTTATGTATGTTGGAATGAAATATTAAAATGATGTTTGTATTTTAACAGCTCACAGCTGCAGAGATCTCAGCTGCAGAGATCACTGCAAGTTGCAGCACGGCAATGAAGTTAGAGATAACCACAGAGGAGTGCGGTCTTTGTTTCTGAATTCCAGTTGTTCATTTCTTACTTCAAACACTTGCAAAAATATACAGCCATTGCCCCTCATTAAATTTCCTCTAGCTGTCTACCTGTCTGCCATGTTCTGAGAGTTGAAACAAAGCTACCCAAGAGATGCAAAGATACCTGAAAACACACAGTAGTCTACCTCATAAGTTAAAAGGTTTTTAATAAATTAAAAATTGTTATAGGCATTTTCTGGAACGCATATACACATTCATATGTGTGTTTTCTCAGTTCCTTCCCTCTATTTTTGTTTATTTATTATACTCAGGAGTTTAAAGTACAAATGTGTGCCTAGCATTAAATATAGCATATATCATCACTACTTAAAGCAGAAATATTCAGTGTGCATTTGTCGTCTTCCATGATTATATCCGAACACTGTTTATATTATTTTTAGTGTTATTTCATATTTACTGTGTACCAAACACCCGATGAGCTACATTTAGACAGGAGGAGAGTTGAAAACATGGCACATTTGTTTACTATTAATCATTACTGGGTTTTAATTCTAGTCCCACTTTCTCTTTGGCAATTTTCCCTGGGTGGAAAGGGGCTGGTGGCTGAGGGGTGTCGAGTCATGTGTGCATGAAGCGTGGGATGTGGTCTGCTGAGGGCTAGCATTGCCCTCTCAGACAGCTTATGATCCTTGCTGAATCCTGCCAGCACCCGGTCCTGGTCCTCTGGAGTTGGGAGACACAACCTGGAGCCTGCAACAAAAAACACCAAGCAGCAAGGAGCAATCTGCAGCCAGCCAGGGTGCTGGGTGCTGCCAGCGTGCCCCTGGGCTGCCTCGCCAGGAGCCCCAGGGAGCTGTGTCCTGGCTCGAGGTCAGGACAGGGCTTCCTTAGGCAGCGCCTTCTCTTTTCCTCAGATGATGGCAAAGAAGGGCCAGATTGTATCAGAAAGTGTAACTTTAATGCTTGGTTACCATTACTAAAAATATCTTTACTTAAAGAGATACCAAATCAGTACTACAAGTGCCACTGTAGGGTCTTGAACTAATACCTGGCATTGCAGCAGAGAGTGTGCACATTTGTTTGGCATGGGGAACTAGAAGCAAAGGGAAGAAAATCAAAATACCACGATCTTCTCTTTTGCAGCATCTGGTTTTGTCTGTGCTTCCGGGTTTAGTGAGGTAGCTGATGGAAACCAGAGGTTCTCCCTCTGCCTGTTGCAACATTAGGATGAACCCCTCAGCGATCTTACGCTCACCCTCTGGCTGCCCTTTCCTCATGACTAGAGTGAAATGGGGCAATAACCTAATTGGATTTGCACATCCCACAAAACCTGCCGGTGAGGTTAGAGACCTCTGTGCAGCTGATTTAAGCCTGTTAGTTGTGGGTTGGTTTCTTCTTCATAAACTGCATAGAAGTATGCTGCAGACCCCCCCCAGGCTGGAAATCACTGAAGTAGATGAATATTAGAAATTTTATACTGACAGATTTAAAGAAGAAACAATTTGTTCATGCAGTATGAGGGATATAAATATGAGCTAACAGTATGGTTGCATGGCTTTATTTTTCAAACTCTACCAGTAGAGATACTTTCTAAATATGGTATTTTGGACCCAGTTCTTAATGATATCCCAGATATGGCAGAGTACAGGCACCTCAGCAGTAAGAACTAAAGCTAATCAAGTGAACTTTGCATAATTATGAGCTGAGAACTTAAAGAACATAGCATATGTCACTCATGTCCTAGAGATGAGCACAAACTGGTAGCACAGACTAATAGAGACTATGGAGAGAAAATAGCGTGTATGAAAGCATGATGCAGACACGAGCTGTGTTCCAAAGAAGGAAGTAGTTAGATTATTGGGGCTTGTACATTTGCACTATTAGTGTACCTATTATTCCTACTAGGCACCCTGAAATTCTTGGAAAAAGGGCTTTCTGGATATTGCTGAGATTAAGTTGTCTTTTGTTAGTCAGTAAGGAAAAAAATTACAACATAATCAAAAGATTTTGGACAACACTTTCTCAGAACCTAGGTAGAAAAATGGCTACTTTATTGGATTTGGATTTGACAATCTGATATTTGCATTAGCCTGGAAAGTTAATAGTCATCTGCTCTTCTCCTGCACAATAATAATACTACAGCTATGTGTTCACGTGTGATAATATCACTACACGGACAGTAAATGCTCACACTTACCAAAGCTGTGAGCCAAATGAAGCCCTTAAGGCTATTTAATCACCTAAGCTGAAGCTTCGTTTTCCTAAGTGCTGTGGCTGTAGTGACTTTCATGGAAGTCAGTAGGTTTAACTCATTATTTTAGTTTCTTTTTTTTAATGTTGCTTTCAAATACATTTTTTGTGGTTTGTTTTAATTTTTTTGTTGTTTTTATTTTTTATTTCTGTTTTTCCAGTGGGACTGTTCTTAAATAACAGATTTTATAATCATAGTGATAAAGGTGTTATATTGGAAATGTTATTTATGGGTGAAGAAGAAACACCTTATAAAGTCAACAATTTATTATTAGCATCATTTAAATTTTAACATTATAATCCAAGAATCATTATTAGTTGGGATCTAATTATTACAGAAAATAATACTTCTGCGTGGAAAAAAGTTGCAGTAACACAAGTAATGTCAAAATTGTTATACACACACTTGTCAGTTTCTACCACTTCTGCTGGTGTTTCATCCACCCTCCCCCTGCTCATTTGGGTCCTGAAATGGGCAGTTTCAGTGTGGGGCGGGGGGTGGGGGTGGGGTGGGGTGGCTTACGATGTGTCATTGGCATCTGGAATCATTTACTGGGAAGTATATGATGTTCATTGTGATGGTTTCTTTTTCCCCACTCTAGGATTTACTTGGGGGCATTTTTATGTTTGCTAACACACTTTTAGACCTTGCTGTTTCTTCACTGATCTGAAGCTGTACTTTACACCCAGGTTTACTATACACAGCACCTTTCACATGTGTTCAATACTTCTTTGTTCTCCTAGTTACCCCTAAAAGCAGTTTTGTCCAGCCCCGGATCTGCATTTCTTTAGCTGAGCGCTGGTGAGTTGTTGATAGCTATGAGGTCTACAGTGCCAGCCTGTGCCCATCTCTCTAGCAATGGCAATGTGATATTATGGGGCTAGAGGGTAAGAGCGGTCATCATACAATTCAGGCATGCTTCATACAATATGAGGTATATATGTAGAAAATGTGGAATAATGTACGTGTGAAAGGTAGCCATAGTTAGAAGTGTCAAATATGTATTTTTCTAATGGGCTGTCCACTTACCAGTCTATTATAACGTGAACAGTACACTGTTGGGGTTGGACATCTCTCTTTTGCTTTTGTTTTATGAAATATGGTCCAGTGTCAGTAGTTGTTTGCTGAGACAAATAAGGGGAAACTGCACAACTGACAGAGCTGACATTCTAGTTACTCATTATCAGGTAATATTTATACAGATCAGAAAAAATGCTGAACTTTTTAATAAAACTCAGATGCAAAGACACAGTCCAATACAAAATTCTGTATGATTTCCGCCCCTCCCCCGTGGAATTTTATCTGTAAATCGGCAAAAGGCACAGTAGGAACATTGCGGCAAGGCAAGAGCAGCAGGCCAGATTTATAGTCCCATATTTACTTATTTCTAATGCAGCCCACAGCTCTCCATTCGTTTATGTTCAGGAATATGTAATGTATTTATTCCTATTTATTCCTGGCTGAGAGTATGTATGACTTAACATGAGACACCAGTCCAGAGATCTATATTAGATACTGTGAACTAAGAGCATACACCCATAAAATTTTTATCTTTGGGCACTTTTTGAATGTCTACCACCTGCAAGGGGATGTTTGCAGATGCAGTGTAAGGGATTGTGCAGCAGGGCAGTTATTACCATACCTTGTGACCAAGGAGTGCATGTATTGCATTAGTAATAAGGCAAAAGGAAAGCATCCTTATTTCTCTTACCTTCTGCATCTGTAAATTGGCACTTTCTGTATCACTATGAACATTGAAAACCAGGTACAGAGGGTCAGGTTTTCTTCTTGCTTATACTCCTGTTAATCCATTTAACTCAGTATCACAAAGAGTTAGTACAAATCAGCTGCTGTTAGTTTTTGGGCCATGCTATTCCCTGCTGATAAAACCTCCATTTCCCTTCCACTGCAGAAAACGTTGGAGCACTTAGCAGCTCTTGGAAGTTAAGTTATATATGGTGATTTATCTTTCAGAGATGATTCTTGGTTTTGAATTATTTTTTTCATTACCCTGGTAGGAAACTTTCCAGCCTTACAAAACTTGGGGGTGGGGGGGGGGGGGGGGTGGGGGGGGCGGGGTGAAGAAAGAAAGAAAGAAAGGAATTGGTTCTCCTAGGTAGGTCTGCACTGGAATGGTTTTCATGTGAAGGAAGCACAAGTCACTCACAGAGCTGCCCACATTCCAGATTCTTTTATCTTACCTTTAGTAATTCAGATGCTTGTTGCACTAATTTATGGGATACAAAGCCAGGGATACACATGGGGACAGGGCCAGTATGTTTTTAACAGCAGATCACCAACAGTCTGCAGCACACAGAGTAACTTACTCATACTGATTCTAGCACTATCGCTAGACTTTCAGTTCTGGCTGTAATGAGCCATGCTATTATACCCATCTTCAAGTGACTGATGGTGGGTGCAGATAACCAAGTGAAAAATTCCTTTAAATGCAGCTCCTCCTCAGCTGGGTTGCCATATGCTGCCAAATAGTTATATATCTGCATAATTATAGGTAAGAGCTTCCACATTTCCAGCATTACCTTGTCAGCTGATATATAGCAGTGGAAAAAACTGTGCTTGGATTGATGCAGGCAGATTCTGCTGAAGGGCCTGCCTGCACTTGCAGGGAGTTTTTATTTAGAGGTATTAAGGCCAAATACAGAAAACACCCTATAGACTGAACAAGTAGAATGCAGATACATGAAATGTTTGAAAGGGTCAGGCCTGGTTTACCAATTTCTTACCTATAAACTGTCAGATTAGTAACCAAACTTGTAACTAGTACTGCAAGGTTGCTATACAGGTATTCTTATGCTTAGACTAACTATTTTGTACTATCAGTGGTACAGTGGGTTCAATATTGTTATTCTGAAGTGAGCTTTCAAACACATAATTACATGGAGATGAAGTAAAAATCATATTGTAATATGTAATATAAACAAGGTGTTCTATTTCAAGTGGTTCAGCCAAAGTAAGAAAATCTAATAATGAGAGGCTTAAAAATAGAACCTTTCCCTTTTATTAATTGAAGTAATTTTAAAGGGCAAAAGTAAAAATGAAAGTTTATATTTAGGCTCTTACATTTCTTTTTTTCACAGGACTGGGAATTTCCACATTTTATGGGTGATGTTGAAGTGAATCTTCCAGGCTTGCCATCTGCACACATGCAGTTCAAAGTACCTTATTTCCAAAAGATCTTCAAAGAGGAGTATCACATACATATAACAGGTATGTAATCTTACAGACTGTGACACAGGCACACGGTGATCTTCTTCTGTGTAATGAATGTATGCTCATGTATGTTCTTAACAACATACTTTATGTGTGTGTATGTCCCAGATTACTATTTTTCTATGCATTTATCTGTCTATATCTACATCATCTATATATAAGTAGCTCGAGGAAATGAGGAACCTTTACGAATCAGAGAGACCTGCTGTTTTTCATGGATTTCAGCAACTTCTTGTGACACTAAGTAATACCTAATGTAGCTTCAGAGATCTTTTATCTAAAATTACTCTCCAGGGGAATTAGAAGCTTATTTCATTTTAAAATCTCTTATGCTTTCAGAAGCCTTTGCTATGATTTATGCTAATTTCTTTTCATAACTTTGGTCATTCTCATCTGGCAAAGGCCACTCATAACCATACTTCCATCAGTCATGTAACCAGAAGCAGACAGTTAAATAACCTCAAATATAATAGAATTGCAGTTACTCAAATGAATGGTACATATAGATAAAAAGTACTTGATCCTTGCATACTGTGAGACAGTATTTTAATAACAGTAGGGAATGAAAAAGAGAAGGTTAAATAGGGATAAATATTTTGGTTTTACCTTCAAGCTATGCAGAAGGAGCATAGCTACTCTCTCTGCATTGGAAAGAATTTGGTAATAATGGATAGCAGAAGAATGCAGGTGTGAATTGACAGGGCTCTTTAACTGCTAATATAAACAATCACAGCACATGATACATACAGGAATAAGATAGATGAGAGCATCCAGTGGCACAGCCATATAAAACTCCTGCAGAGCAGGGACAAAAAGAGCATTCAGAGATGATATAAAGATAAGGCCAAGAGCTAGCGGGTGAGTCACAAGGTCACCAGGCAGCAAAAGCAAAGGTGAAGAGGAAAGAATGACAAACCCAGGACTCAGTCAAGATAGGCTGAATGAGGTCTCAGAAAAGGCATTTTCAGCAGAGAAAGTAGAAATCTGAGTGATCAGATTAAAAAACAGAAAAGAGAAAACGAGTGCAAAAATTACCTGCTGGCTATTGAATGAGGGAAGGCAAATGAGCCAGTAGGGAGTACAGATGGAGGCATAGAAAGCTTTTCAAGACTGAATGTAGGTGCCTTGCTGGAACCCTGAAAGAGAAGACAAAGGCCAAGAAGAAAGAAGGGCTGGGGCACATCTGAGTTAGACCATTTGAGCCACTAGTGATTTATGGAACAGGATGAAGTAAATGATCCCGTGGTCAGTGACTGGAAGGTAGGGTGAGAAGAAATGGGGTGTGTATATGATAAACACATTTTTTCTCTCCAAGTGAGCAAAAAGGGAGAGGAGAGGGGAAAAAAGCAGTTTAAGCATCAAATATTTGATCTGAATCATGGTATTCAGAGATAGTGAAAACGGGGTTTCTTCTACTTCTCGAGATTAGAGCATGAATTCAAAGGGTTTCAGTCCCACAAGGCTCCCAGATGCCATGCAGTTACTCAGTTGTATAAGAAGTAGTGAAAATGGGTGCACAGAGGAACACAATGACTGAGGCATGGTAGGGTGAGTGGCAATATCAGATACAGAAACTCAGGATATAATTAATGTAGACGAAAATGGGTGGCAGAAGAGGGGATGAAGCACAAAGATCAGTTTTGCATTGTAGAAGAGACAAGGATATTGGTGATAATCAGGGAAAAGCAAAGAATAAGCAACAGCAAAAAGCATAAATTAGGGATGAGAAATACAACCGCTAGCAGAGCTGCTGTTTGAAAATAGACCAGCCGAGAGAAGCCAACATTTATCCATTGTAAAGTCTTCTGCAGAGAGGACTGGAGGCCTTTCTGATTTTCTGGCAAGAAGGCATTCTTTTAATGAGGATGAGCTAATGGATAGGGGCTGAGGAATATTTTTCCCTGCTCAGCATTAACAAGATCCATTTATTAGATTCACTAGACAAATCAATCCATTTGACTGCACATCACGTACTCTGTCTACTGAGTGCCTGTTTTATCTTGGTGCTACACCACCTTTTAGGAGATCTAATAAACAGCCATAACACATGGCACAAGAACCTCCCTTTGGGTAAGTTTTGCTTGAACCATCTGTTCTTGCCATCAGTTCTTGTCTTAGGTTAGGGTATCATCTTGGATCATTTTCAAGCTCTAGTTATTGTGTGGATGTGTAGTTACTTGTAATTTTCTACTCAAATCAAAGAGCTAATAAAAGAAAGAACTGGTTCAATATATATAAGAAGATGAATGCAATCCAGTCTAAAATGAAGGTAGAGAGTGATGCACATGAATGCAACTGCAGCAGGTGACATGGGGGTAGGACACTGATAATGGCAGGAACCTGCTGTATTTAAGCCCTGTTTAATACATGGGATCCAGAATGTTAAATTTAACCACAGGACTTCTTTTTAGTAAAAACCAGGAAAAGAAGACCAAGGCCTCAATATCGTTTATTTTAGTACTTACTATAGGGATAAAGTCAGGCTGTAAATCTGTAATCTGTGCCCTGATTTGTAGAAACTAGAAATCCTTTTCTCCCAAATAGCAAGGACAAAGAAAGAATGGCTGAAATAACATTTGCTATCTTTTTCCTGGCAAATTTTATTCTTCATAAGTTCTTTTATAGTCTATTTTGGTCACTGTTGATTGATATAAATAAGAGCAGCTCTAGGACTGCCCTGAGCAGCCCTATTTGATGCTAGGTTTCTCCAATGAGCAAAGGTCCAACAAAGAAGCAGCTCTAAGTAAAAGGGCATTAAGAAGAGTGAAGGGCTTTAAACCACCTTTCTGTTGCTGTGTGCTTAATGGCATCATGCAAGTTCTGTACAGATGAAGCATTTCACAGTTACATGCTCTGTGTTGCCAACTCTCCTGATTTCATTACAAGTCTTAAGACAGTTGCTTTTTTTAATTATTTTTTTACAGGCTTAGCTCCTGAATTCAGTGACAGGAGAATTTCAGCTTTCACAAAATAAAGCTTATGATTGCAGAGAAAAAAATTGAAATGTTGCTTCTGAATAATTCAATGCCTAAAAAACCAGATAAATAAAACAGTACTAAGGGTATTATTTTTAACTCATCTCACTGCTTTAAACTATTAACATGCTTTCTTAGGCCTGAGTTGTGATTTCTGAATGTCGTAACTTGGCAGTAATGCTGAATTAACATCTGCATCCTGTAGCTAATATGCTTCAGTGTAATTTTAAATTTACTATCAAAAGCATACCTTATTTTTACTGGTAACTGAGTACCTTGTTTTGCTCGAATTTTGTTGCACCTAGGAACTCCTAGCAAGTATCTACTTAGTATTAAATGTTTTTATCCTGTTTTGATAGCTGCTTTTATCTATGAACATCAAAAAAACCCTTGAATTCCTGCATCTGCTTAACACATCTGGATTTCCCTTGGCAGATGGTTCATTGCAAAATGTGTGTTTTCCGTCTTGGACTACTGTTTATGAAAATACATAGTCTCTTTTAGTTGCTATAATACCCAGGAAAATTTGTAAAACTTAAAAGTAAATTTTGTTACTTCAGATTCTTTCATTGTTAAAAGACACTAAGGGGACTGACTGGTACCCTTTAATAGCAGCACTGGAGATCCAAGAGCATCTGCTGTCAAGTATGCGGATAAGTTTCAAATAGGAAATATTAAAGTGTGAGTATAAAAACAGATGGGAGATTTTTCTGGCTGTTTATAAACACATTTCTGAGTGCTGATCTAGCCAGAGTCCCCTTCTACCCAAAGGAGAAATCATCACCCTCATGGCTGGCGAATATCTGGCATGGCTGTGTTTTGGAGTTAAACCACAAGTGTTCAGGCCAAGCGTTGCCTACACAGGGAAGCCTCAGGGAGCCCGTGGGCAAAAATAGAAAGGTTAGAGGTAAAAACAAAGCTGTCCATGCACACAGATGTGAAAAAAACTCAGAGGATTTGCAGCTTAGTTCAGCTGTGAATAGTCTGTATACATGTATCTAACTAATAACACTAACATGACAGAAGATATAAAGAACCTTTCAAAGATACCTGAATGTTTTACAGAGGTGTCTGAATGTTTTAAGACAGAAATTGCAATTGAGATAAGAATCTAAAATCAACATTTCCTACACTAGCCTCTGGCTGTGGTTGCACACCATAAGGCCACTTGAGTCTAGCCTTTGTAAGTGGAATTTTCACATTTCTTCTTGACCTCAGGAGGAATGCTGAGGAATGGCTTCTACACGAGATTTCTTTTGTAGGACGTGACTGTTCTGTTACAGAATGAACATATAAAAATAAAGATGCTTCAGAATCAGCAACTGGTTTCGTATATTTGGACCTGCAGGATCTGCCTCAATTGTCCAGTAAATCAGTTACATGTGGGATTGTGGACTGGTTGCTGAACCTCTCATAGACCTCATCAGCCTCTTTAAAAATGACCACTGCCCAAACATCAGTTGGTGAAAATAAGTGCCTTTCTGGAAAAAGGAAAAAGAAAAATCTATACCTCTTTTACCATGAGAAGGCCCCTGGCATTTGCATGCAGTGCATGTTTGTTCAGCTTCAGCAGGCAGGGGAGGATGTTTATAAGCAGAGTCCTGTATAGGCTGATGTTCCTCTGAACATGGTCCTATGGTGCGGGTCCAAACCGCCATAAGTGGAGATGGTTCTAGGGTTAAGGTTTCCCTTCTGGTGAGTGTCCTGATGATGAGGATACAATCCTCCTCAACAGCCATGCTTTCTCAGAAAACAGGGATCAAGTTTTCATCCCCTAATAGTGGTTGTAGGCTACAATGCCTAGTAAAAGGTTTCCCATTTCGTATCACAACCCGGTAAGGACACCCAGTGCATGCTTTTGGCTAGCTTTATACCTCCAGGTTTCCTTTTTGCAGATCTTTGTTGCACCAAATTTCGATATTGCACCACATTTCCAAATACACCAGATGAGATTCCTGCCTCTTCAAAGTCAAGTGTAGCATGTAAGGACATCAGCTCTGTGAAAGCCAGTTACTAACCAGGTCTTTTTTTAGGTAGTGCATGGCTGAATGACACAGCCTATTTTGCCACCTGATTTTCTTCATTGTAACTTCGTTGTTGAAGAGTCTGGGTGTAATTCTTTGCAGTTTGCTGAAATGCTTGATTAGCCTTCCAGTCTTGAGAGCTGATCTTACTACATCCTTCCATTTCAAATTGTGTCTGTGAAAAATCCACCTGCTTTAAGAGGGCTAAATGGTGCCAGATATATGCCAGTGTTCTTGGCCACATAGACCTCACTGGGGTAGAGCCAACCCCAGAGCAATAGTGGTACGGATCATACAGTAATTGGTTAGGAGACAAATTAAATGACTTCATAGTTTACGGCTCCATTTTCCTTTACCACTTTTCATCCGGAATGAAAGTTGCAGCACTGTAAAAGAAATTATAAATGTAATTTTAAAATAAAATTAGTATCTATGGCTTCATAATGTATTTATTTTGAACCATTGCAAAACCATAAACTTAAGCTTGTTTATGTGCAAGGTGAGAGGTCAGGAGTGACTTCTAGTTTACCAAGCTTATTTACTGTATAAGCTTTAATACATGACTTAAAGTTTGCTATAAAAAGCATTATGCTAAAATTAATTTGCAGTCGACAATCACTTCATATACATAGATTATACACATGTACAGCATTAAAGGTCTGTCAGTATAAGTCTCAAAAATTACTTGTCACAGGCAATGATCATCAAATAGATGTTTGTGGGTGGAGACTGTCAGGCCTCTTGATTCAGTCTGCTTCAACGTATTTATCACTGATCTAGAAGGATTGCTTGGTAACCTGGATTTATTTGGCCATCACACCTGCTAGTACAGCAGCAAAGTACGTGTCTTGGAAGAGGGATAGACAGCAGGGGACACTGTATTCTAAAAAGAGGCAAATACCTTCTGTAAGTAACCAAGACAGCACTAACTCCCAGTCATTTTGTGTCTAAGGAGGTTAACGCAGCCCTTGGCTAGAGGGAATACTGAGCAGGAGTAGGGAGATGTCATTGTATTCACAATTGGTTATATTGAGACTGTTACTCATATACAGTGTTTGGTTCTGGTGACAATAGTTTTCAAAAGAAAAGGAAAAATCATAGAGTTCATTGAGCCTGACAGTGATGCAGAGGATGGAAAAATTGTCTAGAAATTTGAAATTTAAGGGGTTTTGAGAAGATTCGCTATAGAACAGACAGTTCTTAGAAAACTAGGGGCCACTTAAACATACAGGTTGATCTTCATTTAAGTTAACTGGGGTGCCTGCATCTGAGCGCTCTTTTTACTCCACACTTACCCAACGATCCCAATAGTGGAGCTCGGGCTGTGCTCCTGCCTGCTTAACTCTGCCTAGGAGCTGAGTGAGTGAGTTTCAAGGTCATGCTTTTTATTAAACAGGAATAATTGAAATGCATCTCTCTCTTAGATCAGGTGAGCACTCAAATTCTTAACATAAGAGGAGTGGAGCCTTTCATAGACAGATCCATCTTTCCACCTTAGAAGAGATTCACAATTATGAAACCACAGTGTGGGATAGATGCTGCATGAAGCCTGAGATCATGCAGCTGGCTACCTCTAATCAGCATTTTCAGCGTTTTCTGCTAGCTTCTCATACAACTTCTTCACCAGCAGCAGGCAGCCATGTCAAGTCTTGTTCCTTAGGTGGCTTGCTCTGCATGTGTCACATTCAGGACAATGTGGTCACACAGGTGATTGCTGTGAATCCACAGGGTGCCATCAGGCCTAAAGAGGAGGCAGGTCATAGCTCAGCATTGCAATGTCCAAGTTTCCTTTGTCAGTCATACCTGAAATCTACAATCAAGAAAACTAACAGTGTATTTTGGCCTTTATAAAGGCCATCTCAATAATGTCCCCATTTCATTATGCTTCATATTTTGATGTTTTGATTGTCTGTTTTCTCCCAGCACATCTTCACTCTTGCGATGTCTAGCTGAAGGGAAAGAGCAATACTGGTACTACCTGAGTTTTTCCCCTTCCTACCATCCTAAGGTCTCACAGATCTCTCTAGAAAGTCACCTGTCCTGGCTCTGAAGAAACACAAAGTACCACAGATAATGTTTTGATTAAGCCAATAAAAAAAGAAGTGGAAATTTTCTTTGAATGGACTTTAATGCATTTTCCTGGGAAAAGAATATGGCATAAGGAGTTAACTTTGGGGCAATGCAGCAAGGAATTGCTTTCTGGATAAAACACAGAGTAATATTTGATGACAAATTATTTTTTCAAGAAGTGTACAAGTGAACCATAGCAGAGAAAAGAAGTTTAGAATGTAGTAAATCATGTTTTCTTTCAAACCTGCCATAGATAAACAGATAATAGCTCTAATATTTATTTCATTGTAATTTGTGTTTAGCCTGTTTTCCTAAGAAAATGAGAACGATGTGATCAAGTTCTCTGTGTGGCTTAGTCTCACTCTTTGCCCAACATTCAGCATCAAATAACTTTTGAATGTACAGCCAGTTTCAAAAACATTTTTCAGAGGGTGGGAACCTGAAAAATAGTGGCGTTATCATTGTGTGCTAAGAAATGGTGGTTATGTAAAGGACAGTCACCTAAGTTAGTGTCCAGCTGAGGAAAAAGCAGGGAGAAGTCAACCATTGTATTCTGTTTGACAGCAGCCAATTGGTCAGTGAATACGAGTGTCCCAGCCACTCCATCAACACACTCTGTGCAAGATATATTCTGTCTCTGTCTGTTGAAAGGTCATACGTGATGGGGAAGCTAGGGTTATTCTGATGGAGAGAAACACGTGTAATACAGGGCAAAAACCTGCAGGAAACAGCATCAAGATAGATTGTATTGTTTGTTACTTTATTTCATATTTTAGCATTATTTTCAGTATCTTGGTGTTGATTTAAGAAACCTAAATATTATAAAAATAAAAAAGTAAACTTCTGAGATCATTATTTTCTTTAACAAATCAATTATAAAATCGATGAAAACTCAGAAAACATTTAGAGGAGTTATTCATTATTAAGTGAATATGGTTTTATGTGAACAGGTATGACAGGGTCTTTTCAGTGCAGTTTGATTTCTGGATAGTGACAGTAACACATGAGAATTAACATTCCTCATTTTGAATCGAAGTATAATCTAGATTGAAGAGGACTATTAAACACAATTGCTGAAATGCAGGGAGTTACCCTCCTTAACCTCCTGGAGCATTCTGGTCGTACAATTTGAACACACAGACTTTCAGAAAAAGGAATCCATTTATTCTTTACAAGCCAATAACATAAATAATTTGATAGATACTCTGATGACGGTCATTTTCTTTTTCACTTGAAACATACTTAGATATGAATCCAGCATAGACAAATATCATTCATCACCATCAGGAACGTTCCTCCATGAATGTCCTTTCACATAATGTAGACGTGTAGATTTGCTGTGTTCTTGGGTGGTGCCAGTCATTTTACTGCACAGGTAAAATCTTAATATATGTCCAGCTAGAATGTAAGAGGTGCTTTGACTATGGGAATAGTATAATTTGTTTTGAGTATTCATAGAATAATTTAGTTTAGAAGGAACACCTGGAGTTCATCTGTTCCAACACCCTACTCAAAGCAGGGCCAACTTTGCAATTGCATAAAGTTATCTTTAACGTCTTTTGGATTCCTGGAGGAAGCATGTGAAAGAGCAATTTTAAATAATAAAAGGAGAAAGGTTTGCACCTCCAGTGTTGCAGGAGCTTAATGTTAGACTATGAGTCACTCCTTGGAGGAATTTCTTACTACACAAACTATAGAAAAGCTAAGCTGAAGAGCCTCCCAAAACTATCATCAGTGCTTAATATTTCTTGAGGGTGTGATATCTCTAGATCACAGTTTATCCAATTTCCCCCATCTGAATATGTCTGTGTACCATGGTTGGTATATCAAACAATACATATATACTCTTTAAATTTACATAATTACCCAACCCCAAAAACCTCAGTCACTTCAGTCATTCCTGGCATATATAACAGTTCTATCAAATATGGTCTTTTCATGGAAAATTTCCATGTGAATATTTTTTAAGCCCTGGAATTAATGCTTCTTTAGGTTTATTGATCTATACCACATCACCTAGCGGTCTAATCAACAGGTCACCTAAAAACTGCAATGTGCATTCAATTGATATACTGCTATGCTTGTCTTACAAAACTATTTTATTATGTGCCCAGCCCTAATTGTGTAATGCTAGGGGATATTCAGCATAAATCTGACTATGGTGGAAATTTTATTACAGGTTTACTTTAAAGATTAATTAAAAAAAATGGTTTTGTTTTTTTTTTCCTCTGGGTGGCTTTTATATGACTGCATTTGTACTGCTTCTAAATTGGATATATCAGATGACAGAACTTTCTTTTTCCAAACAGGCAAATGGTTTAACTATGGAATTATCTTCCTTGTTTTAATCTTGGATCTGAATATGTGGAAGAACCAAATATTTTACAAACCTCATGAATATGGTCAATATATTGGTCCTGGACAGAAGATCTACACAGTGAAGGACTCCGAAAGCTTGAAAGACCTTAATAGAACTAAGTTATCTTGGGAGTGGAGATCCAATAACACTAACCCATTGACCAACCGGACCTATGCTGAAGGAGACATGTTCTTGCACAGCAGATTCACAGGCTCTAGCCTTGATGTCAAATGCCTGGCTTTTATCCCAAGTTTGCTGGCTTTTGCTTTGTTTGGTTTCTTCATCTGGTTCTTTGGGCGATTTCAGAAAACCGACCAAGGCATGGAGAATTTAGACAAATCATACACAAGAATGAAACGAAAGTCACCGTCAGATATAGGAATGACACGAGAAAATACACAGGTATTAGTAGAAGAACCATTAAGTTTTCAAGAACCGCATCTCGTATCCATAAAATCAGACTTAAGTGAAATAGTTTTTAATTCTTCTCTCCTAACTTCTGAAAACTTGAACGCACAACTGAATGAACAAGAGAGCCCTTTACAGCCAGTACCAGAGTCCTCTGTCCCTAAGAGTAATCCTGTGACATAGAGGCAAATACCCAGGAAAATCACTTTAAATAAGTAGATACTATAAGATTTCAGTTTTACCTTTTGTAAGTTAAGATTTACATAGTGTTTAGAATAAGAAACTCAACCTATACCAAAAGGTGCTCAGCATGCTTTTTCTAGGGATTTTGGTTTTTATTTGTATTATAGTACGTGCCTACTGTATATCTAACATTCCTTTATAGATTGCTTCCCAGAATTGCACAAGCTATTTATTAATACATTACCTTAACTGTATAATAGTGTATTAGATGATTACTTGCAGGTATAAAATTCTACCGTGGTGGTGCCTTGAGACATTAAAGAGTTTTTTAACTCAACACCAGATGTATAGCACAGTTCTTCTAATCTATTTTGCAAAGCTTTTTGTATATGGTTATTTCAAGTATCATTTGATGTCTTGACAGAGGAGATAAATATAGTTATTCCTAAAGAAGGGTTTCTGTTAGGAGATCACAACACTGTTATTTACTCATCTGTGAAGCCAGTGACTTTGATGACCGGGCTGCAAAGAAGCATGTTGATTACCTTTTAATTTTTGCTGGCTAGCTGCCAAACACAAATACAGATTCATTATGCAGTAAACAGCAGAGTGATAATACAGCACGGGTCACTACTTGTGAAAATATGACTTTCTCCATCAGTAATAGCAATTAGGTGATAATACCTAATTATATTTTTCCTAATTAAAAATAAACTGCTCCTTGATTAAAAGTTTTGCCCTTCACCTTTTAGAAACAGAGGTGAAAATACATGGTCAAAGCAATCTTTCCATCATCACACCAAGCCTATGCAACATCAAAGAGCCAATGGAGTGGTTAAAGTAAAGGACACAAAGCTCATTAAATGCAGTATTGGTGCAGTTCAGTGCAGGTGTAGTCTGACAATATGTGAAACACATAGAAACACACTGCATATAGACAAGTCTAACTTCTCCAAATACTGAAGAAATGTTTAGGGGTTTCAATGAAAATAGGTTAATAACTATATTTTATTGTAAACTTTTTTTTTTCTTGTTTCATTATCCATGATTAAGTGTAACCTGGAAGCAGAAACATAGAGAAACTGGGTTTTTTGCTTTTTTTGAAGGGGACTTTGTAATGTGAATTCCTCTGCTGTATGATCAAACTTTATGCACTAGAGAAATTGTATATCTAAGACATCAGAAAGACTCTGATTCGCCTCTAATTTAGTTCTATAAATTGTTGTTACAAGTTACTAAATAATAAGTCGTTTTTAAGTCTGAATTATTTCCCTGTCATTTACTGGTGTTGCTGTATTTTGTCTTGGTGACTTTTTTATCTCCGTTGTTTTGATCTATATGCTTTTAAGTTTTGGGAATGCTGAATTTAGCATGCATAATAGAACTATGCTTTTATTAGCTGTCACTTGAGAGCCAATTTTAATAAACATCATTCAACAATTGTTTATTATAAGGCAGGAACATATTCCATTAGTTTTGCAGTTTTTTGAAAATATTTTACCCATGCATTGTCCCGTTTAAAATCATAAATACTTCTGACACTGAAAAAGACAGACAGTATCACAATAATGTCAAAATCAAATATTTTGCTTATGTAACATGTAATATTTCATCAGGGGAAAGTTCACTTTATAATAAGACTAAATTTTATCCATTAAAATTATGACTAAAAATAAATCTATTAGTTTTTGCCTACTGCAGCTCATAAATTTATTTAACTGAGTTAAGATATAGTCAAAGACAAGCTATTAATTACTAACAGTAAAACACTGTGAGATCTTGCTTGTACTATATAAGAGGTGACTATATCGATGTTTGACTTTCAAACAGCATATGATTTCCTAAATAGTTACAGAAATAGCTGGTTAGTTTTGCAGTTATGTGCTTCTCTGTATGTTTTGAACACTGTAAACCCAAGTAGTGAAAATCTGTTATTTCTCCTCTTTGTGCATAGGAGTGGTTAAATCCACTAATACATAGGCAGAAAATGAAAGAATTACTTGAGCCTTTCAGCCTGCATGATTACATGACTCTGAAAAAACTGTTATTAAGCAACTGATCCTCAGCTAAAATAATTCTGTGACCTCACATTGAGTTAATGCTTTTAAGGTCATTGTAAGCCTGCATGAAAGAAAGAAAAGCATCAAGTAATCCTAGATTTTGTGTTGAGTATTTAAATTAGTGGTCAAGCAGAGACGCTGCTTGTATTATGAATTCATAAGAATTTAAAAGATTCAGTGTAGCCACTAACCATGGTCAGCTCATCAATTTAATTAAAGGAGGAAGGACTCCTCAGTTGTGTGGGAGTCTCATTTGTAAACACAGACACAGATGGGAGATGAGAGGAGTATTTCCACTCCCCACTTCCAGTGTTAAGTTTGAGAAATCTGAATTCAATGGCTGCACTTACTCCAAGCTCCTTCTGAAGCTGGCAGAGGCTTGGGAGCTGAACAGCCTAGAGGTGATTCAGTACCTAACTTAATAATTTATCTCTGCATGTAAGTAGCGAAACTCAATAGGTATGGGTTTGTGGAATGAAACAGTTGGTGCTGAGGGCCCAGGGCCCACAGTTTGTGCATTTCAGGGTTTTACCTCAGTTTAGCTCTTGTCTGATCCTTATAAACTCAAAGCACAATAGGGGCTGGAGTACATTTTGGACAAATCTCATTCATGTGCAGAAACCATGCAATTTGCATTAGGGAAGAGTAAATGGACATTCCTGAGCTGAGCTACTGATGCAGTCATCCTCAGTCTTCTCCTGAAACAACTTGTCTTCTTCCATGGACTGTAGAAGGATCCATGGGAGACTGGGTGGCTGGTTACCCAAAATGGAAATATTCCTCCTCCAAGCACATTCATTGTTTTCAACTGTTGTTCTGAAATGCTTCACTAACTCAAAAAACTCTGAAATGACTTCTAGTCTAGTACCCATCACCAGGACCTTGATATGGATGGTTGGCCTTTTCCTGAAAGCTTAACTATTACAGAAATATTTTAATATTTTTTTCTTTTCCTGAAGCTGAAAAATCCGTACAAAGGAAGAAACCTGAGGAAGTAACATCTTTTTCAGACACTGCACAAGTCTCTGTTCCACCCCCTATAATAAACCATCTAGCAGCTGCCATCACGACAGGGCTGTCCTGTGTCTGCTTTGTCAGAGATCAGATTTGGTACAACAGTTCTTTTTTTACCATAGATATGCTCACTGTACAGTGATGGATGATAGATACTGCCTAAAATAGCATACATAGAAGAGACATCTCTAGGATAAGCACATAAGATTTATGACCCCACAGGTGCCTGTGAATTGCCTTAGCATCTTCAACAATTACCTTTGCTGGGATGGAAATGACATGGAGCAGATGGAAGGTAAGAATGTTTGTAGAAAGTACCTTAAATATGATATTCATGCTTATGAAAGTGTATATGTAGGTCTAAAATACAATTGTATAAGATGTGTATTTGTGTGTGCGTTAGGAGCCTAGGGATTAGTTGATTCTGTTGGGGGAAACTGCTGAGTCTCTCAAGCAGACAATTTACTCCTGCCCTCTTTATCCTACATTGTTCCATGAGTCAGTTACTCCAGGTTTCTTCATCTCCTCTGCTTCCACTTCTATCACCTAGAAAATATAAACCAAAAAAAGAACATTTAATTGCACTATCTGCTTCCCCAAACTACATTTTGGTCTAATTTATGCAGAAAGTGAATTTGTCATGTTTTGAAAGATTTCTGTCCTCTCCAGCTAGCATCATCATACTCTGGGCTACTGCACTGTATTACAGTATGTGTTAAATTGTTGCTTTTCCTGTGGCGAATAGCCTCCATCATGACAACCACCTAGGAACAGAGCAGACACCTCTCAGACTGGAAAGGCAGCAATTCAGATACTTACTAGACTGGCAAGCTCATTTTCCCACAAGTGAACAGGTTATGACTCACTAGTAAAAGATGTAACAGATTTTTAATACACTGCCTTTTAATTTTAACAGCCTCCTAGGAGTGTCTCAGTGGGAGAGAACTTTATCTCAGGCCTTAAAGTTGAAGTAGTTGCAGTCCTGCAAGCAGGGCGTTTCATCTTTTTAGGTTGCATTTAAAAGTAACCAGCTTAAACTCTAAGCAGACCATAACAACCATAAAAATTAGACAGACCAAACTGTGAATAAGAATATAAAGTTGATTTACCTGCAGCTGGCTAGTGCAGAATATAGACAAAACACACATTTATCAGATGTTAGAGTGACCCTGTGCTTGGGTTTATGGACAGTGATATGCAAAGATTCAAACTGTATTTATTAACAAGCAGTTGCAGTCCTTTTATCAACAGAGATGCCGCTGCAAACATCACACAGACCAGCTCTTCTACCATCTGGTCTGTCTCCTGTCCATCCATTCCAAGTTGCAAATGACAAAGGGATTGTTCCTTTCCCTGTGCACTCAAACCTGTCCTGTGGGGAGGCATGTCACTGCAATGCCTAATATACAAACTCCAAGTAGGACAACCAAAGACAGGCAAACGGAGGAAGTAAGGAGGAAGTCTAGTCTGTGAGTTCCGCAGCCTTGAGGTGAAGAAAAGCTTATGTGGCCATTTCAGAGGCAAATAAATATAAATGGAAGTCCTGTTTCATAGGACCAGGAAGGGACACATGGAGAGACAGCAAATCACTAGAAATCTTTTCCATCCCCTTCAGATAGTCAAACAGAAGCAGCAAGTCCCTGTTTACATTTGGACATCACAAACAATTCTCAGCTTCCAGATGACTTTGGGGTAAGTAGCTTTTCTGGGTGATGAGGTTTTAACACCATCTTATTTCCTTCCTAACACTTCCTCTGCACAGATGTCAGCAGCTTTTCAGTGTTTGGGGGAAAGGGGTAGTTTTCTGAATGGGAAGTAGGGAAGAAACTTACGAAGGAGAAACCCCATGAGGCTGGTATTCTCCACAGAAAAATCCTTACTGGAGAGAGGAAAGGCATTAGCTACTTGGCAAAGAGGGGTGAAGTTAGCATCAAATCCTTTCAGAAATATATGTTACAGCAGCAGACCAGTCACAGAGATACTTCTAATCTCATGTTTTTCCTTTGATGTGTAGCAATTGGAGTCTGCAGAAGAGCAGCTTATCTGATTCCTGCAGGCAGGTTATAGACCTGGGTCTCATGCTGCTTTGTGACATCTGGAGCACTTCTCTGCATATTGAATTCCTTCTTCTCTTCCTCTCTTCTTCCTTCACCCCCCCCACCCACCCCCCACCCCGAAGTCTGTTTCATTCTGTTTTTATTTCAAATAAATTTTTATTGTTAGTGACCTAAACTGCAAATGACCCACCAAAGACTCATAACTGCTGTTATTGATGCAGCACCATCTGTACAGGGGCTTTGCAAATTCTGACAAAGCAGCAACAGGTAACTTTCCTGAGGCTCTGTCTCTCCTATGGCAACTAACCCGCCTTGCTCTCAGCTGCATTCAAAGGAGACATGAGCCACACAGATGTTTTTCTCAAGTCTTCCTTCATCCTGGCTCGTCAGTTTCTAAGGAAAATGGGCTTTCAGCTTGCTCATGCACAGACCCCCAATGTGTCCTGCCTCGCATTGCTTCAAGGCTGGGGATTTTAAGAAAGAGCAAGCTCCTTTCTTCTCTTCAGACAGACAACTACTGTTGGTGTGGCTCACCATGGTGGAATTCCTACTTGTTGTCAGGAAAATGAGAAAGACAAGCAGAAAGGAGTCATACTAGTAAAAATTGAAATGCAGCATTTATTTCTAAGAAGCCAATAACGGCTGCTTATTTGCTCCCTCCTTTATGCCATCTTTCAGAGAGACAGTTTGAGATGGATCAGAACATTTCCTCAGCTACCAAATAATTTTTTTCATTGTTCCTTTTTTCCACAGGATCCTTTCCTCCCTTTTTCCCACTATTTAAATCTGATTCTCAACATCCTCAAAATGTTTCTGCAGTTTCCATTTGGGTTCTTCCTTTCCTCTCTGCTTGACTCCTCTGCGCTTTCATAGGTTCATAGGACAATTCGGGTTGGAAGGGGTTTCTAGCCAAGCTCTTGCACAAATTCAGGTCAGCTCTGAGCTCAGACCAGGGCTTTATCTTTGCAGATCTCCAAAATATCCAAGGATGGAGACTACACAACTTCCCAGAGCAACTTGTTCCAAAACCTCAGTATTGCTGTATAAATGTTGCCGCTGGTCAAAATCTCCATAAGAGATTCCTAGTAGTAGTAAGTGGGACCGATTAAAGTATGTGTAAACCATGACAAGTGACACAGTGTGAAGTCAAAGCTATCAAGATGTGAGCATAGCTCTGTTCAGGTACACTCTGCCCTGTGGGAAGGAATCCACACCAGCTCTCACTAGGTGCTACACAGGCATACCTGAAAGCAGAAAATGCAAGCGTAGAAGAAAATCAAGACAGTTTCTTTGAGATGCTGTAGTTAATTGTAATTATATTTCATTCTGATGTAACTGGTATCTGTTTATTGCCTGGTATTGTATTTGCATATTGAAGAAGTCAATTATCTCTTCAATTCACAATCCTTAGCTCATGTAATAAGTTATCCTGAGTGAGTGTTTAAAATTATTCATCGAAGGGTCATACTTTATTATATTTCATCCAGAAGAACCAGTAACACCCACTAATAAAATGGATTATTACATTTTTGGAAAATCGGTTTGGAGTGGTAAGTAGGAAACAAACTGAATAGCTGAACTTATGTATTGCCTGAGTCATTAATCTTTACAACCATATTGAGATCTTTATTAACTAAAAAAATCATTGGATTCATTTCGGGGGGGAGGGGGGAAGCCGGGGGGAAGGGGGGAAAAGACATTTTTTCTTGGACTTCCATTCATATTGACTTTCCATTACTGGCCTCATGTATGGTCTCCAAAAGGAAAAAACAGATTGGAAATCACTGCTTGTGTGTAATGTGGATGAAGGCTGTGCTGGTCAAGGGTTTATTTTGTTTTAATTAAGGTTTACGTAATGCAAGTAAGGAACCCTTCCCTCCCAGCAAGTCTAGCAGAGGCAATCAGGAGAAAGCTGGCCCCCTTCTTGCCTGGGAAGGTGGCAGATTACTTGAAGAAATGTGAAAGGGAGACTGACAACTCTGCAGAAAAACAGGAGATTTAAACAGTGAAGGAGAGGATGAATGTGAAAAGATCAAACAAATCAATACTATTTAATCCACATTTGTGTCTTAAAGCAGTAGCTTATCTGAAGGGCCTATGTGGTTTTAAAGGATAGAAAGACAAAGGCGAAGGAACTGGGTAATAAGAGACTATCTTATTCCAAAACAGCTTTTTTAAAAAAGTATTGAAGCAGTCTCTCTTCCTTCAGATAGAGATAAATGTCGATGGTGACTACTCCTGGGACACTGCATGCCTTGCTGACCTTTCCTCTGGGAGATTTAAGGAGACATAAAGGAAGCTGATGTGCTGGTGGCTACTAAGTCTTTTGGACTACAAAACAGATACTCAGACATGGGCACAGTTTCAGTATTTAATTATTCATAAAATCACTTCCTGAAAGCAGGCATAGCTTGAACCAACTGCAAATAGAGTTAATAAATTTCAGAGCTGCAGTGGCTCCAGCTGCTCCAGATGTTTGAGGACCTTTGTAAGGTTCATTCCCTGTCAGCTGTGGCAGCCTTGCCAGGTAACACTGCTGAGGATGCATGCGTGGCTTAACTTCTGTGTCATCCAGCAATAACAAAAACCTGATCCCACAAGTACAGATAATTTCCAGTAAACATTGTTTCTATGTTTCCATGGTTACTGGAAAAAGAAAAATATTTGCTTCATGAAACTATACAGAAATGGAACATTTTCCAATCTTTGCAAGGTTAAAATTAAATTGTGAGCAGACAATATACCCATTTTCACTTCATGTGTGCCATCTCTTCACTCTCTTTCTACCCTTTCCATCACTTCTGACCTGCACAAATCCCACCAGCTCCACACCAAAGCTGCTCCTTAGAAATAATCCCAAAGTGGGCAGAGATCAAACTCTTTCCTATGGGGTCCTGGAGACACTTCAGGCATTGTTCATTCAAAAAGAAAAAAAGAAAAAGGAATATTGATCCCAAGGTCTGAAAAGTTTGTTATTTATATAAAAGCAGCTAGAGCAGATGCAGCAGAAGTCGACAGTAACCTCCTGCTCCATTTTCACAAGTCTGTCTACAAGGCACAAATATAATTATTTGTTGAACCTATCAACTATGGGTAGGCTTAGTGTGTAGTATTTAAGGAAACGTCCATTGAAATGTATGTTGTTGCACCTAAAAGGGGGGGGGGGTGGGGGGGGCGGGGAGGGGAGGCAGGGGGTCACTAGTGTGTGCATCAGTTTTCAAGCCCAGGCAATACCTATATCATGTAGGAGAATACAATGATGGGTCCTCAGTTAGCAACCACCCTGTGCTAACATGTTCTTGAAATTCATGCACAGCCATCCAAAGGTACAAGCTCAGGTCTGTGTGGGCTATATGGCCACTTTAGGTGAGTGCACCTGAACACTTAGCCCTGTTGCTCTAAGGAGCGTTACAAAGATACAGTGTAATACTGCTCTGACTATACTTCAAAGGCATCTTGTTCTTTTGGATCTCTTTTAGCGCCTTGCAAAAGCCATATGAAGGAACAAAAACAGATAGCACAACTGTCCCTCCTGGTGCTTTGATGGCTTCAACTTTACATGACAAAAATATCCACCACTTCTTTGGAAAAGTGAACCAGGCAGCTGCCAAGACCTTTCATAGAGACCTTTCTGCTCCACGCTCCATCTTCTGTGGTCTGCTGGAAAAATGTACTTTACTCAAACTACCCACTCATCATATTGCTCTTGTTACTATTTATACAACAGTAGCATGTAAGTGCCTTAGATAATACTATAAAGATTGGAAAGGAACTGCTTGAAGAATTTGAAATACTAAAAACATGCAAAGGTAGAAAGGAAAATTAAAATGCTAAGACATGAAATCACTCGCCTAAGTTCTCAGAAGTCAGGTATCCCACTGCTTGTCTATTTTGTTAGGGCTTTGGTCTTTCTAGTTTGTTTCTGTCAAACATTTTCTTTGCTTCATGAGATTCACACACACACACACAGAGGCACGGCATGAAACACCCCAGGAACAGGATTAGGCATATTTCACCCTGGCATATAGTCCATTGGGAGAAATTAAGATCTTGAAATCAGAAGGCAGTTTTGCCAACATCAGATATACTTTGTCTCCTGCCATGAAAATGCCTGCAGGGTGACCGTAATGAGAAGTGGAAATACCTCACTTCCTCAGCTGCCTTCCAGAGTTTGCTGATCTCAGTCTGGGTTCAGACATTGTGAGTCTGGAAAACAGACTTCAACAGTGCTGCAAATCACAGCAAGTAACATGTAAAGAAGTTACAGAGTTGCTCTTTTATGCCCCCAAATATTGACGTTGTATTGTTTCTTTGCAAATGGTATTTTGCAAAAAGGAAGTTGTTAAATTTCATAATAAATGCAAGGACTGCCAGTGTTTATGTGATGGCAGCTTCAGAATTTATGCCAGGTTGTGGTTTTCCTTCAGCTGTATGAAGTGTCACTGAGCAGCAATGCTGTAAGTTTGAAAGACAAGCAAGTGAAAAATATTCTTCTAACATGTTCCTGTCATGTTCATGGTGGGTGCATTAATTTTTGCTGGAATGAAGAAATACGGAGACCTGTAAAACAACAATATATTTGTAATGGGATTCTGCACATAGCGTCCTGACATACAGTCTCATCTGAGATGTGAAAGGGCCCCACCAGTGTCAGTGTGATAAATACTGTTTTTAGGGACAAGATGAGGGGAAACATTAGCCCACTGAGAGTGCATGTGAGCGTCAAAACATGACAAGCCAGGCTGGAGTGTTTTGCCAGTCAAGGTCAATCTGTGCACACAGGGAATGGTGAAAGGCAGCAGGTGGGAGAAGGGCTGCGCTCCCTCAATGTGTCATGCCACACAGCACTGGTGATGTGCCTGGGCAGCTATGGAGATAGCTGCGGACATGCAACACCCTGTGCTGTGGCTTCCTGGGAATCTGCTGCTGAAAGCATACGGGAAGTTGCCGCTAACAGACCTGCTGCTGCTGTAAATTAAAGTTGGTCAGTGTAATCTCATTTCTAAGCAGTCTCCATGGGTGGGAGAAGAAAGCTGGGGCTCTCTGCAAGCAGGGGTCTGACTGCAGAGCAGAGAGATGCCTCTCCCAACACTGAGTGCCTGGCACCAGGAGAGGTGGCATCCCCATGCCTCTGCCCTGGTCTGCTGATGGGGCAAGAAGGTGAAAAAGGGCCACACCCTGCATCTTCTATCCGGTTACTTTATGAGGCACAGAGAGAAGAGTTTCTTTTGCCTGTGCATTTCATCTGTGAAACTTCTGCCTCATGCTGGTGTTAATGTACATCACTAGAGCAGTTAGTGAGCATCTAACTCACTAACACGCAGCATCCCCCAGCATGGGGCCTTCAGCGCTGCAGGGGCAGGATCTTGGCATGGATCCATTGCTCCCAGTCTGTCTGGTGATGGCTATTTTGGTTGGAAACCAGAAAAGGCTTTTGGGTTTTGCCAAAAATGGCATGTCAGAAGGCAATATTGCAAAAGCACAGCAAGTGGGCCAGAGCCGGTAGAGGGAGGGTGCTGAGATGCACACATGTTTAGTGGTGCCAAGCCACAGGGATGATTTGTTCAATTAACAACACCTAACTAATGAGCAATCAGTGGACTATACATTCAAGTTTGATACCAGCAATCCAGCAGAAAAACCACATTGCTAGACACTTAGCAAATGATAATAAACACCAATAAAATCCTAAACAACCTTCTAACCCCAAAACCTTCTGGTCATCCACACTGACACACATGTGCATGTGGTTGCAGCATGGGCTACATGCACATCATGTCCCCAGAACCAGCTGCTTCTCCAGCGTGCCATGATTCCTCTGCATGGCAGGATGATCACCTGCTGACTCAGCCTCCCTCCCAGCACTACACCACCCACCAGCTCACTGAGGGTGCGCTCTGTGTGGAGCTATTTTCCCAAGGACAGGAGCGTGGCCTTCCTCTGCTGCAAACTGTCCCCTCTCTGCCTAGGTCACTGCTGAGTCTTCTGCTCTTCCTTACCCAGTTTTCAGGAGTCAGTTTAACAGAATAACAGGCTTCCCTTATGTGCCTTCCTGATCTTGGACTTTGGCTAGCTTTATGCCTCTTGGTTTGGGAATCACTGGTGCATTGCTGCAAAAGCAGCCTCCTCCTGTGAAAGCATACAGTTGGTATGCATAGATTTTGCAAAAAATAATCTTTTATTTCCTGGATCTGCTGGCAACTGCTCCTGGGTCAGTCTCAGAAATGCCTCTGTGAAGGCTCACCTCCTTTGAAATGTAACCTTCATTTTCTTGCAGAGTCATGGTGTTCTGCTCCACAGAGAAATGTTCCAGTGTGGCTGCTATGGTGGTGGGCACCCTGCCTATGATGGTGGATGTGGTGCAAGGAAGGTCAGAGGTGCCTACCAACTAGTACCTGAATGCCATTTTACTTGCGATGAGAATGCTGGTGACAGTCATGGCTTTCAGCAGAACCAGTGAACTGGTAACTCTCATGGCCTCAAAGTGAGCCGTGTCTGTCTGGGACTCCAACTTCATCACTTCACTTTGGTCTTTCAAGAAGCATTGTTCTCCCTTGCTGCTAAAGCCACTGTACAAGACAATGCAGTGTACAGCAAAAATGACTTTTCTAACATACTTGCATGGTGATAGCTGTCATGAAGACAATGGTTCCTCTGAGGCAAAACACACTTTCCTCCAGGGACATCCAAAGGATCACAGAGACATGACTGAAGCAGCAGAAATAAACTGCATCCTTCCTAGCTTCCATCACCAATAAGGCCTGCATGGAGAGGGTGAGCAGAAAGGCAAAGCATGGTGAGTTCTTGTTGCTGGATATGGGGTGATACCCAAACACCACATGCACAAACTCCTAATGCAACAGCTGAGGCTGCTCAACACTCCCCACAGGCCCCACCATTAACCCAGAGGACAGTCTTCCTCACTGCACTGAGTGTGACGTGGCTGATTTTTCACAGTCCTCCTGAGCATCTGTGCAAAGAATTAATGTGTGCACATGTAAACAATGTCACCTTTAGCTGTCCATACCCAAACTCAGAGGGAGGCCACAAAATTATTAGAATCATCCTTCTTTACCCAGTCTAGGTACATTTTGGTAAAAAAGACACCTCATCTTTGGTGACGCTTGCTCAAGGCTTAGACTTCAAAGCAAGAGAATAACCTCCCTTTTCCCTCATCCTGGATCTCAAAGAGCTCCCTACCTGTTACTCTCGAAGTCTTACAATGCACCTTATATGCTAAAAAAGAAACATCTTGGTCCAAGCCCTAGGACAAAGATGGCAGAAGATATTGAAGTGTTATTTGAATGCTAAAAGGAGGAAGCTCAGAGCTAAAAGTTCATGGACACTCAATAGTAAGCATTTACAGGTCTGTGTGTCTCCAACTCAGATAGCTTCATTCTCTTACTTTGTCTTTCACGTCTTCTGTGGTCACCTGCAGTTCCTTGCATCAGTAAACGTCTCTCCTCTTTAGCCAAGACAAATTGGTGGCTTCAGCAAGTGCCTTGAACAAAGTAGGAGGTGCAGCCAATTTTGCTGGTGAACGTGGAGGGAATTCTTGGAGGAAAGCTGAAGTGGAAGTCAGAGGTGTGGACCCTAGAACCCAGCCAGCCATCTGAAAGCCAAACAACATGCTGCTATCAGAGACCTTTTAAACATTTATGGTGTTTGTACCTTATGGAAAGCTTGATATTTCTCCCAGAATTCAAGGTGTCCTTACTATCTGGTATTGTACCCAAAGGGCCATAAAGGCATGGTATGGGGTGGACTGTGCATTGCCTCTGCAGGTCAGCTGCTGGATATATGGACCCTTACCAGTCAGTGGACTTGAGAACTACTAATCTGTTTCATTTTAACACAAGGTCGGCAAACCTGCAACTCCTTGCAAACTAGGATTTTCACTTACCAAAATGCAGTGGCACAGACTTTTAACTTTGCAAATAAGCATGAAAAGGCTTTTAGGGAGTAAAGCAGTGTAATAACTCTCATTTCTCTTTTATCATTGTCTATAATACCTGTGCATATGATCTGAAACGTTTGTTTCATCTGTGCAAGAGACCCTACTCACAATATTTGACAATTTCTATGCACAACTGCAAGACAGGAAAATTATGTGGGGTTCCTTCTTATGTCTTTGCTTCTGTGCCACTTCCTCTTAATTGAATTTGGTTTTGTCTGGGTGAGGTTCCACTAACTGTAATGAAAAACTGTCCCACCTATGCAAGGATAAGTATGGCCCCTTCTGGCCAGATATGACCAGCTCTTGCCTCTTTTCTTCATCCAAGACATATGTCTTTTAAACACATTTATCTACTGGCAGCTTTATCATCCAGACTTAAGCTTTCCTTACCCCTAGTAGCTTGTGCCAAAACTTCACTTTGAACAGCAATATTAGGGGATGTGAGACTGCTAGAACTTAGTCCTGTCAACTGCATCCTTTTGCAGATGGATTCAACAATGCCTCGAGTTTTAATAATCTAAGCTGCATATTCTCGTTGGCAGAAGAGTCTGGATATTGTTTCCTCACAGCATGGGGTGATTTACCAGATGACTTAACAGCACTCTCAATCAGAGTTGTACCTCTGAAGAAAAAAAAATATGCCTAAAACAATCTGAAAGGGAGGAAAGTAAAATTCGTCAGCCTCTTAGATAACTGCAATATCACAAAGTCATGTTCTCTATTATGACATTTTGTAGAAATCTGATACTCCCAGGGCCTTATCTCACACAATTTTGTCTTTAAGTTATTTTGGCAATGTTCTTGTTTTGGTAGAAGGAAGGACTTTGAACTGTGAGCAGATCTGCAATTTAATCTCGAAAGAGATTGGTGTTCCCTTCCAGGAATGATCTGCAGCTGGACCCTGATGTGAGCAGCCTGTTCTGCAGCCCTGGTGTGGTGTGCAGTTTACTGCGAGAGGTCGGGTTTCTGGGTCCCTGACGCAGGTATGGCCTGAAAGCCTGGCCTTGTGTGCAGGCTTGATGTAGGTCCTGTGCTGCCAAAAGGCTTGCAGACACTTATTTCAGTCTATGTACAACTTTAATCCTACTTTCTCTGGTTTGTTTTGCATCACTTCTACAGAGACTTCTTTGAGTTGTGCCTGCTTGCCCAAGCTGTGCTTAGCTTTCCACACGGGCCCTCAGACCCAAAGGGACAGTGGCCTTAAACATTGTCCCTGAATCCACCCTGGAAGCGAGGGAGCACTTGCTTTCCCTGGCTCTCTGTGGCTGCTGGATGTGAGGCTCATTGCACAGGAATTCCCGCCCTCTGCGTTGCCTCTGAAAATGTTATTCCCCTGAAATCATACAACAGGCTTAATTCCACTGTAGAAAGTTCCCCAGGACCCTCAGGGGTTGGGAGGGTGCTCCCAAGAGTGAGCTTCCCAGAGGCACCCGGGGACACCATGCACTTAGTGTTTAGCAGAACGTGGGAACTTCAGTCACACCAGAAAATTTAAGTCGATTCCACATAATTTATTGTGTTACATAATTCAAAAAGTGTCCCATCTTATATTCCCCAGCAAGGGAGACGATGGCTGCAGCTGTGGGGAAAGCGCAAAGAGGATGCTGGTAGGAGTGACTTGAGGGGTGACCTTTCCATGAAGGGCACAAGGGGATTCCTGGGGTGTCACTGAGGGTGCGCAGCAGTGCTTGAAGGGTTTCAAACCGCCCACAGTGCTGTGAGCTCCTGCCTCTGGTTTGCTGTGACTTGGGGGGATTCTGCTGGTGATGAGGGTGGTTATGCCTGGTAGCACTGAAACTCATCTTTTTCTTTTCTGGATCTAATTATGCTAGAGCTTTTACTAGTCATATCTGATGACTGTCAGGAGTCGGTTCCTCCAGCAGTCTTTATCCCACAGAGAAACAATGCTGGGTTTCTTGTACAGTGACAGGGCTTAACAGGGTTAAAAAGAAATATGTCAGCAGGCATCTGGATCCATGTATATACACTTCTTACAGAGGCATCAGATGTGACCCAAGTAGGGCATGTGGTAAGATCAAATACCAGATAGTAACATGCTATCAAAAGCATATTAGCAGCTGAGTGTCAAAAGCTGACACAGGCAGCAGTCTGTTCAAACAGTCGTGGGGGGCAGAGACTATTCGGGGTAAGAAGGGTCAGGTCTGTATCTTCTTTCATGTTTTAAAATGCCTTTCTTGGACTTGTTAGAGCACTTCTACAGAGATGCAATCAATGCTGGAAAAGAAGGAAAAAGACCCAGTAACAGCAGTAAAAATCTGTATTAAACTGTACTGTATTGGCAAGTCTTGATGGATGTGGGTGCTCAACTTTTCTGAAAACAGGAATGTATGTGGAGGTGGCAGAATACAGATTCAGGTGTGTCTTTAAGCAACACCAATTTGAACTTTAGCTGAAAAGATCCAGAACTGAGGTGCTTTACAGGTACTTACTTGTTCTTATAATGGCAAAAATATTTTTTCCAACATTCAGCCTTTCTTCCTCTTTTCTGTTAGGGCTGTAACATCTGGTAGCCTACAGGAAGCATCAGCATGCTGCAGTACATCAAGGCTGAGATTCTAATGCATGTGTAAGGGGAAAATGACCTTTGAGTGAGGTAAAGCCTTCAAGTCTGAGAGGAAATGAAGCCTGACCACTGCAGGCTGTAGCTCAAAAGGGCAGTTTCCACACGTTGGCACAGCCTAATTTTAGTACTAAACTAGGGCAATGACCACCTACAATCTGTAAGACTAAATTTTCAGGTTTCCCAAATGACCCTAAGGAAAACAAGCTGAGGAAAGGTAGTGTACCTCCTAGGAAACTTCCATTTGCTTTAAGCATTCCCTGGAATAATCCCGTCTTGGTTGGACATTACATCCCACTGACTTTACTCTTTTTAATGAATCATTTTAACAGTTATGTGCGTGCATGTTGGGGTGTATAATAGCTGAAGGGAAGGTGCAAAGAAGATAGAGCCAGGCTCTTTTCAGACAAGAGGCAGCAGGCACAAAATAAAACACAGGAGGTTCCCTCCGAACATCAGAAAACACTTTCTCACTGTGAAACAGGTTGCCCAGGGAGGTTGTGGAATCTCCTCTGAGAAACCAAAAAGCCATCTGAACACACTCCTGGGCAAGTGGCTGTAGGTGGCCTTGCCTGAGCAGAGGCGTTAGCCTAGATGACCTCCAGATTTCCTTTCCAACCTCAACCATTCTGCGAGTATGTGATTCAGTGAAATAATCACACTTTTGCAGGCGTTTACTGTGTATGTCTCACATTTTTGTTGTCTCTCGGTAAAGATAGAGCAGTAACTCTAATAATGCCTGTACAATAGTCGCAAAATCTGTATACCCAGTGGATACTTGCTGACATCTAAGTCAAGAAGAACACTGAAGGCAAGCATTTTAGATGACCAAACAATGCTTCAGTGATGTGCTTGTGACTAAAAACTTCCTACCTGCTGCTAGACAGGTTGTAATAGATTTTTGTGCAACTAATGTTGACTTCACAGATACAGCCACCAACTCATCAGGGACTGCTCACACTCTCGCATACTGCTTTCTGCACAACACTACTGATCAATACGAAGCTCTGGTTGCCATATGATGTAGTGAAAATCATTGGATAGAAACAGGGCACATGGGCACTGGCAAAAGAATGACTTCCTCTCCACTGGAAAAGGTCTGACCCAATCTTTCCTAGCCCAATGCTAAGATGCTGTTCAGTTAGCCAGTGCCTTGTTCCAGTGTTTTACCCTCTATGTGGAAATTTCTAGCTTTGGAGATTTAGACAGCCTGGCTGGTGCAAGCCATACTCTTGTTATAGTCCAGTTCAGGATTATCCTCCTCAAGACATCTCAGGAATCCTCTTCCCTTGAGCTCCACCTTCACAACAGGGTCCACCAGGGTACTCCTGAGATTCAGAACCAGTTGGCCATCTATGCTGGAGCTGGCCAAATGCACCTCATTCTCAGGCAGCACCAGGTTAATTGCTTTCACTGTTGACACTAAGGAAGATCAGGAGCTAGGTGCCGCTGGGGTCTGAAAGCTGGATTGCAAGGTCAACTTCACCAACTCCACCCCATGACTCCAGGGTTTGTGAGGTTACAGCATGAGGGACAGGTACAGGGTACCCCACAGGGAGAGAGCTCAATGTCCAAGCTATGCCAGAGGGGATAGGAGACATTTATTTGATTGTTAGAAGCACCTAACTAACTGGCAAGCATTCAACTAAACAGTTAGGAATGGTATGGGCAACACAGCAGATAAACCGAGACACTTAGAAAACATTGATAACCACCTAAGTGCCCTTCTACAGCTGATCTCCAAATCTTCTAAGTATGCACACACAAACATACATGGTTACGTGACCCCCTTCCTCTGGGGTGCTGGTTCCCCACCTCATGCAGCTCTCCTTGGGGAGACATGGGCACTCTATGTGCACCATACCCACCAATCCATCCACCGGTGAGAACACACCCCACAAGCCCCGCCCCCCCCGGCCCCTGCAGCACTGCACCCCATTAACATCAGCGTGCAGGCTGCAGGCAGGCTGCTCACACCATCCAGGATCAGTGGGCTGCTGCTGTCACACCAGCCCTGGCTTTGGTGGCTGTTTTTTCGTTTTTCCACTCCCAGGTCTCATCCTCAGTCACAACTTCTCACACTTCCTTGTGATTTCCCTCCAGGCTGATTCTTTCTACTCTCATAATACTCCTGGTAATACCATGTCTACTGTTTAATTCAGCTGGTGGTTGTCTCAAGTAAACTTCACCATCTCTACTTTCCTCATGGTGTTACCAGTATTGGGCAGCCACCTTTCCAGAACGCAGTTTCATGCATTGTGTTTGTGTTCACACTTGCTGTCTACATTCACCTCACCACCACTTTAGCCATTGTTATCTACTACTGTTGGGCATGCTACCAAAAGGGAGCTGTTCGAACTCCCCCACAACAAACTACCTGTGGTCGGTAGTAGATGTGGCTGATATTGCCAGCATAAGCAGTAGTGAGAAGACCACAGCAAGTGCCAGTGAGATCTGAGGACAGCAGGGTCAGGCGAGTGGCCACCACACCACCCTTCTGGGCAGCAAGATCCGGCAGGTCTGGCTGAAGCCAGCAGGGTTTCATTCACCAATGCAGGATGATTGGTAAGATATTATTGTAATGTAGTGTAGTGGAACGATGCTGGGTTAATTAGCATTGATAATATACAACTGTGGGCTGGCTTCAGGGGCGGAGGGTTGGTCAATGTAGATAAGGCACAGGTGTGGCTGGTTAAGTTAAGTGGTTGGGCAGCCAACGAAGAGAGAGCAGCCAAGGAAAAAGCAGAAAGAGGAAGAAGCAAGAGGAGAGAGAAGCAAGAGGAGAGAGAAGCAAGAGGAGAGAGAAGCAAGAGGAGAGAGAATACGTGCCCTGGATGAGGTGAGGAGAAGGTAGGAGAGGGACTGTGTGGAGAATATGCTGGTATAAGATGGTAAAAGACCTTGTTGCAGCCAGCTAGTTTGGAGAGTGCTGCCATGATGTAGGATGCTTTGGTAAACATGGGTGAAGTCAGAGGACTGAGTATGCTCATCCCTTTTTGTCTCCTGAGCTCCTCTTTGTCATATCAGACAGTACTAGGCTAATGGTGGGACTTGATGATGTCAAAGGTCTTTTCCAACCTAAACAATTCTATGATGCTGTGAGCTGAGGTAGACCTCAAATACTGTTGGGCACTTGGACTGAATGGGTGTGCCATGCTCTGACTCACATAGGTGTAGGAAAGGAAGAAAAAGGATGCGGTGTGGGAGAACAAAAAGACATTCTCAGCCAGGGAAGCAGGATGAAGACAGCTATGAGGGCTGCAGTAAGGATCATGTCTCTGGCTGATGCCAGTAGGCATCTGTGCACCACTGATGAGTTGTGAGCCCAGGGTGAAAGCACTGGCACCTGCTCTGCAGAACCTGATTCCAGAGCCAATGTTCTCAGCTGCATATTGAAGAAGAGGGCACATGCTGAGAAATGCTGAAAATTAACTGATCAAGACAGCCAACAGTTTAGGAAACAAGTCACAGCAGCCCATTGAACTTTAAGCCTTTCCTCCTCCATACTAATTAGTCACTTGTTCCAAGGCTGTCAAGATTCTCTTTCACAGCCGCTGCACCCCAACCTTGCTTACAGTGTTTTCAGGTTTTCCTTTTTTAAGGGGAAAAAAAAAAAAGCACATTGAATTAACAGGCTGGCTGCAAACTGTCACTCAGTCTCGATTCTTGGCTGCTGCATCTAGTTCTCTGTGCTTGCCTTGCCATGTTACAAAATAAACTCTTTGGTAAAATAACCATTCAGTGTCCTGGGTTGTAGTAAGAAGGAACAGATTCTCAACTGGGCATAGAATTACCAATAACAAAAATATGATTTTTTTCTTATTTATGTTTGGCTGTTTTCAGCAGCCATTGCCTTGTGCACAAGTTGTGTGGTTATGGTAGGGAAAAATAGCTTATAGCTACTTGCATGAGTGATGATATATCGTCAAGTAAAAAATTATAATTAGAGATAGTATATGAATTGAATGCTAGACTCCCATGGTTTGGTGCTCAGGCACTGTTTTATGCTTTACAAAAATAGCTTACAGCTATGATCTCCATGCTGTCATTACATAAAACCAATATTTCAACTCAATCTGTACATCCACTGAGAATTTTAAGTGCAATCTGAGAATGCAATCATCCAGAAAAGGAGCAAGCATTGGGTTTATGTCAGGTTTGTGCTCCTTCTTTAACTCCAGTTTCTGTCTTTAAGTTAGACCAGCTAAAAATGAGTTGTGCAAATGCTGTTTCTTTGCATTTTGCAATGTATCGGACAAAATGATCTTGGAATGCCATTTCCTGAAGAACAGTATAGTATATTTTTAACAAAGTAAGCTTCAAAAAGTACCAAAGGGAACATGATTATTTTTTCTTGGCCTATGTTGATGTGTGATGTCATTGATTTTGAGCTTTCAATTGATATCAGCCAGAACAGAACCTTTGCCTGAATCATCTACACTTCAGAAGTTACAAATGGAAGGAAAATGGATCCATGCCTCACTGTATTTAATTCTGCAAACAAAAACTTTGCTTCCACAATTTCTTCTCAGTCATTTAAGAAGCTTTATGCAGTCCCACTATGCACTGCCCACATAGTTTTGTACAGGCAGCAGGGAAGACTGTGTCACTGTTTGCTCCTGGTTTCATTTTCTGAGACTCACATGAACACTGGCTTGGATTTGAGCCTCCTCATTCCAGTTTAAAATTTTGAACCTGAAAACTCAAGGGGAAATGAAGGGCCAAGCACTTGAGCTTACAGAGTTGAACTGTGATAAAATGCATTGGTGTGGGGCTCTGTCAACCAGGCCCCAAAGTAGTCAACTTCAGCTGTTGTCACTCTGGTCTGCACAAGGACTGGCTTCCCCAGGGACCTCGATGTTGGAAGGAACCAGAACTGGCAAAGCAGAGGCAAGACCCAGGCTGAGCTTTTGGTTCATCATAGAACTTGGACTGGTCTGCACTTCAAGAAGTATTAATATAAAAGTCATGCACAGATCTTATTTGTATTCTGCTGTTTTCTACCAGTATATGAAAGACCTGCATTTGTACACAAATTCCCTTTGCAAGTTGAGCTGCCTCTGTAGCTCTCCTGATGGTGACATGTGGAAAATGGAGTACCTGCATTTGAATTTTAAATTTCTTGTATTACAGGGGAATTAGGCCATACTGCTTGTGCTTTAAATGCACTAAATGCTAGCACTAGCTTTCTTGAAGTGACACAGCTATGAAGAAACTGTCATGGAAGACTCTTCATACACTCAGCCCCTGTTAATACAGAGGTTTTTACAAAAAACCCTGAATCAGTTTCTTTTTGCCAAGCAGCATCTCTCCATGGAAGAAATAATGTGTAATAAGCACTGTGAGTGGGATGGCCAACCAAAGCTAAATCAATAATTCTTGTTTGGCATTCCCATACAATGAGTGATTCACTTGGCAATCACGAGGTCCAATTATCTTTTAATACTCTTTCTTGGATGTGATGATGATATATTGTGCATACAAGTAGAAAATCAATGCCTTCACTAATAATGTTTTTAATTTTATTAGTGAGTGCATTGCAAAATATAACTTTTTTTCAGCTCTCTGCTAACTTTGAAGATTTTTTTTTTTAATGCCAATATTAGTATTCTCCCTAATCCTGGTATTAAAATTTACCTGTTATTTTAATGTGCTCCATGACATCCACACAGCAGAAAAATACACTGTTCCTACTGCCAGTTGGCTCTCCACCAACTTGTTCTGCAACAGATATCAAGAGCTGTGCCATACAGCCAGACAGGGAAACCAATTTTGTTAGAAGGCACGGAAGTGTAGTTGCCAGGTTTTCATAAGCTAAAATCTCATGACACCTTTTTTTTTGTGAGGCTCAGCATAAGTCAGGCTGACCGTAAATTCAGAACATCCTTTATTCCTTGGCTAATCTCAGCATTTAGTGAGCACATGCAAAAGTAAGAACCAGTTCAAGAATTTATAACTGTACTTGGCAATTGAGGAGGGGTAGGAAATACAGCAGAGCTGGCAAGACTTTAAAGCTCTACCATGATAGATCTTACCTGGAGAAAGTACTGCAAAGCTGTCAATAGCTGCTTGTAAACAGTAGAGCTTGAAATAGGGAAAACATGTTTTTTCTCTGTCAGAATGGCACAAAGCCTTGGCTGAAGCCCTTGCCTGGCCTATCCATCTGGCTGATGTGAGAAATGAGGTATCGATTTTTCTTATACCATACAATCAGAAACTTAGAGGAGCCACAAAGCTAGCAAACAAGACACAGTTTATTACCCTCTAAGTGAGATGTTGGAAAACTTGCAACACGCATCTTTCTATTTACCAAATGCACTTAGTTCACTTTATTAACATTCACATTATTAACCAACACATACTGCTAGATTTGTTTCTGGTGAGAACTGATAGAGTTAGGAACTGGCTGGCATGCTGCAGCTTTCCATGTTACAAATTCTTTGTTCACTAAAAGGAAATAATTCCTTTGTTAAAAATAAGCTGTAAGTCTGCGATTTTTCAGAATCACTCCATTAAATTAGAAACACAGTTGCTACTCATCTCAAGGAAATGTATGCATCTAAATCTATTCTGTATCCTTGAAATTCTCAATCTAAGCACACAGAAAGACCTCTAGTGTACAAGATGAGATAAGAATGGAAAACTTCATATATTATCTATTATGTAATATTTATATTTTAAGAAATTACAAGGTAAAGTCTTACAAGAAATTAAGATCTTAATATACAACAACATAAGATACTTCATTCTTCCCACTCAAAGGCACTTACCTACATGACCCAAAATAGAGAAACATTAATGGGAATGAGAAAGACGTGCTGCTGGCTACAACATTTGGCATCAATAGCAAGTTTGCATTATTTTATCCCTGCTGGAGAGTCACCAAAACTTTCAACTTTCTTAATAAGCAAAAAAGTCCCAGAGGGCTGTGGTTTCCCATAGGTCTTTTGATGACAGACCAGCACTCATGTCCTAAGCATCTGTTCTTCTGACTGCCATTACTTTAAATAGCCACTGTGTTAGCCTGACTGCATTTGAATAAGCAAGGGGATAAATAGGCCTATTTCAATATCAGAAAATGTTACCAGCAAGATGGACAAAACAACAGCAGGACAGCCACAGCAAAAGGCATGGACCCAGGCAGAGCTGCATACCCCAGGCCCACAAACCTTGTCCATCTCATGGGCTGCAGGCTATGAGCTTTGTGACTTTGTGAGGAGTACAAAGGAGAATGTGGTGTTGTCAATGGTGAGCAGCTTTCTGGTGTTTGTTTCAAAGCACACCAGTTCAGAAGTGGCAACGTTCCTCAACATTGCTCCAAAAAAGTGAACAGAAATGCAACATGAACCTGACTCTGCAATCATAATTAAAAGAGATAAAACAAGCAAAACCCAAGCCCAGAAATTAACATAAATAACCCTCATAAACAAGCCTGACCATCTATAGAGTATCTAATGCGAGGAAAATGTAAAAGACAGAGTCCAGCTCTTGACTAGCACTAAGCCGAGCCTGTGGGGGGTGTGAAACCCTCTTCTCCATGCCCCAGAGGTCTTCGGTCAGGCCCATCCTGGGGCCTACGCTGCCTAGTCACGTTCTGTGGGTACCTCTTGGGCACATCCTGCAAAGAGCTTCCCTCCCCTGCAAGGTCATCAGAAAGTCCACCATCCCTTCAAACCCTGTGCCTTTTTGTGTCAGACCCTACAGGTCCAGACTTGATCTGTGCCCTGTGAAGGCAGGTGGGGACTCCCCATGTACTGCCCTGGGAATATCCACTCATCTCCACAGCAGCTCACAGGCATGCATGGAGGCTGAGGTACCTGTTTTTAGCTGAATTGCACAGATGGGTTTTCTTTTTTGGATGTAGGTCCTCCTGTCAAAGCCAAGAACAAGTGGGGGTTTTCCCAGGGAAAGAGAAATAGAGCTGCTCCGGTTTTTATCTGAAATACTATGTCCGAAACACTTGCTGCCTTGATGAACAGCCCTTCTACTCTGTATGGAGAGTATGACTGTTTAGCTATAACCTGTTCTGCCCTGGAAAGCTTCACAGGGCGTGACACTCTTCCTCCTACTGAAGCATTTCCATTCTGCTTTAAACATTCATTACATCAAGGACAGGTACATAAGAACGTCTTCTCTGGCTAATTTTCAGTGCCATTCCTTGTCAATACAGAGTTTATTACAACTGACCTTCAATGAGAGCTCTTTCCTCCAGTATCCCCTACAGCATATAGCCACAATAACTGTGTGAGATCCAGTTGGAAGTCCCTCTGAGACAACAGTCATCTAGTGTGCTCTTCGACAGGGGAGGGTGGGGGGTGTTGGGTTACATGATAAAAGATGCACACACATCCTCAAAGAACACCACAGCTGGGTGAACCCCAACACCCTCCTTACCAGCTCCTCCCGGGACCTCAAAGGGGCCACCACCAGCTCTGCTCTGCCCCCAAGGCTGTCCAAGGGCAGCCCCAGCCCCATGGGCTGGGGGAGACCACGCACCAAGAGTCAGTGGGGAAGCTCTCTGGGTGTCCTCACAGGCTAGGGGCACTGCCCAGGGGTATATAGCTTGTTGTGGGGTGCAGGGAAAAGCATTTTGGGACTGCACAGGCCTTACTGTAGGATGTTTAGGAGGGTAAGGGAAGGGAGAGATCACAATGGGGAGGAGCAAGCATGGGAAAACGGAGGGAGGAGGGGAGAAAAGGAGCGGGTCCTGTGCAAAGAGGCACTGGCCAGGATGCAGTCAGTCCTGACTTCTGTGTAAACTCCCTGTCTAGTGACTTTCCTGTATGCGGGGCTTTCTGGGCTCTGTGCATTTGTATAGGGAGGGCATGAGTGCCAGGAGCGGACCAGGGGGGTGAGCCCATGGTGCCGACACAGGGCACGATGAGGGTGCTCTGTCAGTGCATGGCCCTGGCTAGCACCAAGCTAGACCAGCTGGCAAGTGGGGCACGTGGCCTGGGGGCCAAGGGCAGACATCTCTGGGAGTGGGGCACCTGTATACATGGTCTGGAGCAGGGAGCTGTGGCAGGCTCCCTGCTCCAGGGCTGCCAGATTCAGCATTCCCTAACAGGGAAGACTGACTCCAGCCCTTGCTTCTGAGAGCTGTGCAAAGACGTTTTCCAGCATATAGATCAGGTCAGATATAACTGATGAGATGTTTGTTTTGGCTCCCACCAAGGCTTCAGCAGGAGTTAGATGCTGAGCTGTCTAGCACTTCTAGTCTGACACAAGTTAAATCCAGCTTATTTGTTTGGGAAGTAAGCATGTGTTTGTGTGTCTCAGCTGTACATCCAAAGAGCATACTAAAAAATACATCAGGATGGTGCAGTTTCAAAGGAACACCTCAAACAATGTAAAGAAAGTCAAATGCCTTACATCCCCCATGACCTGTGGTCCAGTGAAGGCATGCCAGGAAGATTTCTTGCTATTTAAGGGAGCCTGTACTCCCCAGTCTGGTGTTGCCCACTTCTGTTGATCTGTGATGACATTTTTTTCTTCTAGCTTTCAGATTCAGGCATTGAAGTGTATTTGTTCAGCTAGGTTTGGGGTCATAAATAATTTAAATGCACTAGGAAGTGGTAGTTTTGGTTGGCTGATTTATATAGTGAGGAGAGTAAAGTGGCTGTGACCTTCTGACTCTATCTTTGACAAGCATGTAATTGGGAGACAAGAAAGAGGCTCAAAAGCATGCCACTACATGGGAAACGAGCCATTCTGGCTTATGAAAACATGAGGTTGCTCTTCCTAACTGCCTCTCATTCATTCATGCAAGGCACAGTCTATATATTCATCTTTTAACAGCCCTGTTGGCTTTTCTAGACATGCTGGATAGTCCTCAGTGTCTTGTTTGGTTAGGTTTGGTTTTAGTAGTCAGAGAATATGAAAGCAATGCAAGCTCAATGAGTGAAGTCATTGTGCATATAGTACCAGGAACCTCAGGAGACAAACCCCAGGAACACAGAAAAGCAAAAGCAGGAAAAGGAAAAGGGAGGAGGAAAAATGCCCAAGCTGAGCCTTTGGTTTGTTTTTCTGTCCCGCTGATGGCCTCAAAGGAAGGTGAGTAGTCCTTCACACAGAAGTGAAGGGAATAAATTCCTTTGGCTTAAACATGGTGCAGAATGAGCTTCTTTCTTGGTCATTTGTGCTGCCTGTGTGATTCAGGCCCTCTTCAGGGTTCACTGGCTTTAATTCTTCCATGTCAACGTAAATCATTGGTGATCAGAACGGGAGGACCAGGTTCCTTACCTGTCTGTTAGTACTTAAACATGGGAGGAACTTTACTTGTAATACAAGCCACTACGATGGCACTATTTCTGCTTATCTGCACTGATCTAATGCTTTCAAATGGTTTATTATTTATGAAGACAATTTTAGGTCTAATGTAAAATATGTTGTTCTTTTTGAAAAATCAAACTACAGTATATTAAGCATGAATTGTATGGAATTTTTTATATTGTTAGTTCTTGATGCATACGAGGAAATGTACTTTGCAGTCTTTGCAGCCTTTAGTTTCCACTCTTTATTAATGCTTCCATTGTAATTCTTTGTTTGTTTCTAGTGTAGATGGGAATAAAATTCAGCTCTCCAGTGACTAATATGACACTTTTGAATTTTCATGGATATTAACAAAAGACTGTGTGGTCCAGTGAGTAAAAGCTATTTAGTAAGTTAGAAATGACACTGAGATTATATCCCATGCAGATAATTTATTAAATTAAAAATCTTTCATTAAAAGCTTGTTATTTTCCTGTAAGACAATATCTCCAAAAAGATTTAGCAGTCCATAAATGAAATGGGTACGTTCATGATCAACTGTCACTGCTATTTGATTAGCTCTAAACGTGTGTGGGTTGTGAGTGCTCACAACCTGTTGTCACTGGGCCCTTGCCTGTAGCTTTCAGCTTTCTGTCTCCTAAGAGGCACTCACTAAAGGACATTTGAAAGTCCCAGCCACAGGGCTTGGGAGGCACATTGGTGGTGGATCCTTCCTCTCACCCACCAAATGCCTTTTAATAAATGGACATCCAGGAATGCAAGTGTCCTGGCCAAAAAAGAGACTGAGCTAAAGACAGCATGGCTAGGCTCAAGGCTACGGCACCCAGCTAGGAGATACGTGGCTTTTTCAATTGGATTAAAAAAGAAACATAGGGAAAAGGTGTGGATGGAACCACAAGGGTCCAAGGAATAATGGCTGGGCACTGGCTTCTTGGGCAAGTGAAGAAGGGAGCAGAGAAGGGCTTTACACTCCAGCCTCCTCAATCCCAGAAGAGTACTGAGACGTGCCACTGCAATACAGCTCCACTGAGTACAACTTTTCTTTAGGTGGTTAATTCTAGCTTGTCCCAACAAGCCCTTGAAATCAAGCATTCACCTGATTCATTACCGCTTTCTGAAGATTTTCAGTGTCAAAGCAAACATTTCAGCAAAAAAAAAATTCTCAACTCCTATTCATTTCTTCAGGCTAAACATTTTCTGATATATACCTTAAAAATTCAGGCCGTGATAAATGGTGTTCTTTCAAACAAGCTTCAGTCTGACATACTATGTCTTTGTCCACATCAAGAACATTGCCAGTTCTAACAATACACATTATTCAGTAAGTTTCTGTATCTTTTTTCGTTAAGGACATTGAAAAAGTGTTTGTTGCTTTAATGGGGTACATATGCAAAACTATGGTATAGGCCAAGTATGAAAGAAATACAGATTTGAGGAACTGCTACTGTGCAGAACTAAAGGCAAAAGTAGTTAAGAAGAAGAAATTGTATTCAGAGTTAAATGGCAGGTTTGACCCAGTATAAATATAAATTACTTTTCTGCTGCTTTAGGTTATTTGTATTTTTTCTGGGTTTGCATCTATTATTCTGACCATAAAGGAGGGAGAGAAATTATACGCAGTCATACAAATAGGATCAAAAAATTGTTCCATTTGAACTTTAGCCTATGAACTAAATAGGACGTGGATTAGCTCAGGCTGCAAATCTGAGCAGAGTTAGGAAATGTCAGCTATGCTAATGAGCAAGCAGACATTTATCAGGGTACTACTTCAAAAGTAATCTTGCCAAGCCATTGAAGATATGCCAACAGGTTGCATCAGTAACTGGGGGCACCAAGGTGCACAGCTGGACAGACCAGACCCCTCTTCACAGCCGTGGTGTTTCAGTCACATGTCTGCAAGTCTTTCTTGTTCTCTATGTCTATAATTTTTTGCATCGCTGCCCCTACTTGTGCACTCTCTGAAAAGCTGCCCTGTATCAAATGGATCCTTTCCTTTCTGATGCCTCAAGGGGCACAGCCAGGGCCTTACTGATGTTACCAACCCAAGCTCCCTCTCAGAAACCAGAGCAGCTTTAAAACAGATTTGGCTATTTTGGGTTTCCCTTGGTCAAATTAAATAGACTAACTTTATTTCTAGTCAACATAATTTTCAAGTTTATATGTATTTATAGCCTCTTTGAACTTCATCCCTGCGGAGAAACTGATGGAAGAGCATGTCTGCGCCATGCCAGATATGATGTATGAGCACTCCAACCTTGCCAAAAACCATGGGTTAACAGCACTCTTTCATTTAGCATGTGCATAATTATTTTATGGCCAGGGTCCTAAGATGAGGGAAAATCTCTGCTGACTTGCCTAGGCCTTGGACCCACACCTTGATGTCTGTTTGGTGTCTCCTTGGCTGAGGTCCTCTCTCCTCAAGACAACGAACGAACAGTTGACAGCCTCTGCCAGCTCTTCCATCGCTGCGAGGTCTACATGAGTTCTTTCAAAACGAGGTTAAGTTAACCTGAACCCGTACTAAGGATATGGCTAGGCAGGCACAAGCAGTGACAATAATACAGATTGACCACCTCCTCAAGACCTTCAGCCACTGTGTGGTAGCTGTTGTTTGCCTGCTCCTAATCCAACATAAGGAGAGCTACAGAGGAGTCAGCAGAGAAGAGATGACACAGCATCCCTAAACTGTTCTTCCATCATCGTCTAACCATGTGGTCAGGTGCCTTTAGTCAGTTGTGCAATGTGTCTAAAGCTCAGCACCAGAAGTTTTTCAGTCCAGGACACTTCTTCATCCTGATGAAGTTTGTTAATAGCTGACCAATGTCTGCACTATTCAGTTGGTGCTGCATCAGGATTTTATGGTATAGAGCAGTACAGTACTCAGTAAATGCACTATAAATACACATCTAAGCTTTCCTCTGATCTCGCTCTCACTAAACCTGGAAAAAAATTTATTACCTAATTCACTTGAAACCATTCTGTATATTTATTTTTGTACATGAAAAGCATTTTGGTTACAGTGAAATCTCTGCTTCTCTATATTGTTACAGATGTCTATGTGTCTTAAGTTTTGATTCACACCATGTAGGCAATGGCTGCAGTTGACCTTGTACTGATTGATTGTTCAGAAATCCAGGTTTATACTTATAAACTAGATTAATGCAAAACTGCAGGAACACAGCTGAAGAACACAATAAAACACAGAAGCTATTCCAAATACTAAATCAAACACAAGTTTGCCTTCACTATTATGTGTACTGGGCCAGATTCATCTCTCTGTAGGATTTGCTTCTGCTGACCAGCTGTACACAAGGATATATTTCATATATGAACTTTTAAGTTCTAATAGCTCAAAAAAGTCAAATGCAACAGCTAGGAAGCTTTATGTGCAAATGGATATTACCCGGAAGAAGCAATTCAAATACATGAAGCATGCAAAAATCATTTGAAAGCTACACAAATGACAAAAAATTGCTACATAAGAAATAAAAAGACCACTTAAATGGACTGTATAAATGTCTGAATATCTATAGCTTTGCTGGAAATTGATGAAGCATTTTAAATTTTGGTGTAAGGTGATTCAAGAATTTAGACCTGTGAGCATAAGGGTGCAAACTGGCCTTCTGGTCTGCAGATTTTGGAAACTGCTTCTACTAAAAAACAAAACAAAAAAACAAACGAAAAAAAAAACCCCAAAAACCAAAAAACCAAAACATCTGGATGCTTAGTTTGCTTTAATCCTCATTCAGAAGAAAACCAAAGATAATTAGGATTTCAGGGACCACTTTCTCAGTCTGGTTCAAGTCCCAGAGCACCAGGAAATAGAGATGAGTCTGAACCGTGAAAATTCAGGCTAAAGTAAGAATCTGACTCCAAATTTATGCAAATTCAGTGGCATTAATTGTACAGCTTCTTAGGAACTTATAAAATGCACAGTGGGAATGTACATATTTTGTTTTTTTAAAAAGGATGTTTAACACTGGTTGAAACCTCTAAAGCAACATGAGTGATCTCTAGCCCAAGGAGTGATAAATTCCACATAAGAAACTTTGAAGACATGGCAGAATAAAATGGTCTCTTCTGGGAACCGTCAGTGCCGTGCTGAGGTAGGCCAGCGCCGAAAGTTATCTGCCTGTTACTGATACAGGTGCCCATAGAGGAGATGGAGGTGGAAGCAGCACATCATTTTCTGAATAAAATAGTAAGCAGAGAGTAATGTAGTTGCCAAACCCAGTATGCTGCCCTTTCCTCAATCTATTTCCAGCCAGAGGAAACTAACCCAATAGCTTTGTGTTGAAGGAGTTAATTTGTTGTGACAAGGATGTTAAAAGCAAGTGCTTTTGCTGCTGAGGCTGCAGGGCACTGGTCTAGGTGTGATGTGTGTTTCTGTGTGAGTGGTGCTGGGGTCGGTGGGACCACAGGTCTGTGGGTTGCATCTCTCCTTCCTTTGAAGGCAGCAGTAGCTGAGCAGCCTCTTAAGTTTACCAAGTGAGGAAAGAATTATTTCTTCCTTGCCTGCTGTACTCTTCACAGGAGTATCAGGGCCCATCAAATGTAATTATTACCCAATGGAAAATTAAAATGGCAAACTACAGTAATTAAAAAAAGATCATTTAAGCAGTATTAATATTACCCACTCACCTTGCCACTGGCAATGTCTGCAAGGCCAAATTTTCACATGATCTGCATTAGCTGGGTTTTGACATCCATTTGTCACCAGCCTGACTTGGCTGGGCAGGGGAAGAGGGGCTACCCTGTCCAGGCTATGCAGGCACTGGCTGCAAAGCGGCATCCACGGGCATCTCCCCAAAAACATCCTGCAGGGGGAAAACTGGCAGCGGGAGGGGGCTTGCTCTCAGCTGACGGGGGTAACTTCTGCAGAGACATATGACCACAGAACACCAAAGCAGTGAGGGGACTGAACTTTTAGGGGTATTTGTGAACATTTTGTCTATGGCCAGTGTGAATGACTCAAACACAGGTTTTTTGCCTTAGAAAGCAAATAAAAGGCCTGGCTTCTTGTCTCTTCCCAGTGAAAATATTTTTCAGACAATAAGAACTTTTTGCTTCGGACAAAGGCAGACCTTACCTTTCCTGGGCTGTGGGCTGCATGTGTTGGGGTGATAGGGGAGCTCCAGGGACAGTCCCACTCCTACCCCTGCATGCCTCTGCACTGTCAAACCACTTGACTTGCAAAATCCATGTACAGCAGCTAAAAGGGGACGTTTTGCCTTGGAAGGCTGCAAGAGGAACCAGTTTGAGTTGGGGCATCCTGGTCACAGCTTAGGGAGGACCCCCAACACATAGCTAATGAAACAGCAGAACTGCACAGACAACTTTAGCCAGGGTGCTGCACTAGCACCCTCTGGACTGGTGCCTGCAGCCTGCCTGGGGGCAGGGAGCTCCAGCTGCGGTGCAGTGCCTGGCTTTGAAGCAGGCCAGTCCCAGCCTTGGGGAAAAACTGCATTGTGATGGTCCTAAGCACTTTCTACATTTTTACCAAAGACACTAAGAAAATAGAGTAAAGGGCTGTGGGCCTCTCAGTCAAATGAAATATCCAAACCCAGCATCAGCCAAGGAGCATCTTCTAAGAACTAATGTAGCCAAGCAAAAGGCTGCATCCCTCTTTTTGTTCAGATCAGCAGTCATTAAAAGAGGGAAAGAACTGAGTTAGCATCTGTGGGATTGTTGGTTGGTTTTCTGTTTTGTTCCCCTCTCCCCTCAATGAAATTGCCCTCCCTCCCCGCCACAAAATTGCACTTGAGTCAGTACTTTGTTTCTGCTGTTCTGTTTAGATGGATGCTCTGCCTGTGGTGACGCATTTCTAGTCATTTTGGTTTTCAAATACAACTCAGTCCTAAAGTAAGCCCTTAAACAATTATATTTTATGGTTCCAACCAATATTGCTGATACATAAATGACATGCTGGGAGCTACATTTGGTCATGGTAAAATGGTAAAATGAGATTACTGATAAAAACAGATTTCAAGATGAAGCATAGTTATTGAGTTTGGCTTTCTTATGGATGAAATACTATATGATCAATAGATTATTATGATTTGTAGTAGTTTAAGTTTCACATTATAGAAATCATCTATGGGCAGATTAGTAGTATATAGGTTTGTAAACCTCCTGTTATATTTGGCACATATATATATGGCATATATCTGGCATTTTACGGACTGTGTAAACTCTGGCAATAAGAAAATAGTGATTAGTGCAGACCTAGATGAGTAATTGATTTTAACAATTGATTTTTTTTTATTTTTATCTTTTTGCGTTAGCAAGCACTGTACTGACAAAAGAAAAAAAGTGAAATACACTGACATGCTAGTGGCCATTCACATGGCTGATGAGCAGCCAGAGAGATCTGAGAAACAGGGTTTTTAACACCATCTTTTTCTTTCCAAGCCCTCTCTAAAGCACTTCTTAAAAATACAGTGGTATGCTTTGCCTTTTCTCCCAGGACACAGATTAGGCCACCATGCTAAAGCAACGAGAAGTTTTACAGTTTTAATTAGAAATTAAAATAGCAACAGAAGAGCTGGCCAGGATTTTGATTTGGAGAAAACAGCTGTGACCCGGACAGAAGACACGACTGCAGGGGCCTTTACCAGTGCACTGAAGAAGAGATGCTTCTCCACAGATCACCCACTCAGGGCATGCCAGAGATGCTCTAGTGTTCTTACTCATATCACTCTGAAACATTTTCTTTATATAGTTGGCAAAAGCTATCACGTGATTTTTCACTGAAATTTTTAACTGGTTTGGGGACAAGTTAAACTGCATTTGCCTGTAAGTAAGTTTCACTATTAAAAAATAATTACCTGAGTCCTACTTTACAGCTACTGCTATTTTTATCTGAGAAATCAAGGGAGTCCCCACCTGTTGAGAGGCACTGTGAGCTAAGCACCGTCACTGGGCTGCACTGGGAGTCTCCCCCACTTTGGAGGAGACCCACAAGTGCTGTCTGGACCACGCAACCTACCCCACCGCTAAGCACTTCCCCACAGCAGGGAACCAGGCAATTCATTCACGGTGAGAGTCACCGTATCCATGGAGGAGGACATGCCCTGCCATACACACCCTACGTTTGCAGTCAGCAGGATCCGAGATCCGGGCTCTGTGGCTCATGCGGCTGTGCTTCTCCAAGGTGTCCCACGGTGCACCTGCCACAGCCCAGAGCAGTTAATGGGAAGATCCTATGCTGGCACTGAAGGAGGGCAGCTTCACAGCACTTCCTGCATAAATATCCACTTTTAGGCATCCTAGAAAAAAGCAATGGCTAGTACTTCAGCTATGACTTAATGACCGTATTTCACCAGCTGCACTGTTAAAGGCAGAGCTCTCCCAGAAGGCAAAGACCTCCTTAGCCATAAGGGGTACTGAGAGAGCCAGCCCCCTGGGCTTGCCCTTGGTGAATCTGTGAGCATCAGAAATTTGCAGCTGCACAGGCAGATCCCTTTTCAACAGTTTACAAGACTGCTGCTTTTTGTCAACTTGATTCACCATAGCATTGTATTGAGCATTGTAACTGAAGACATCTCTGCCTTTATATCTGTAGGTCTATTAACTTAGGGCAATTACTTAGCAGAGAGATGACAATTCCTTTATGGAAGTTATTGAATTCTGGTACCACAAACACTGCAAACAGTGCATCAATAATGAAAGGCCAGTAAGAGAGCACAATGTACCTGCATCATTTAGCAATATAATTTTTTTCATGGACTATATTGTCTGACATAATTCAGCACTGGAAATTAGACATCAATTTTTAATAATATTTAAATTTACTTTTCAAGGAAAATTAAAACATGAGGTGCTAATTACTGGCTTGACTGAACAGGAGGGAGATGGGGAGGAGGGGGTGAAAGGGAATGAAAACAAGGTTCACCAAGATATCTCATTGGACTTTGTTGACCTTTAGAAGAACTCCCAACTGATTAGTAACCTTAAACATTGATAGATTAGATAATATTAATTCAACCCATTCTCATTTTTTATTTAGCAGAGACTTCCAGCTTTGTTCAGCAGTATGACTTTTGCCCTTTACATACATGTAACACTGACTGTCCCTCCAAGGATTTGATTGAATTTTTAGTTATTGCATCATGTCTCAATTCTTGGCTTTTTAGCCTGTATCTTAGTGTATTGCACTGTGTTTCACAAACCTACAATAGCAGAAAGATCCTACAAGACTCAAGTCAGGGCACGTACCAAAAGAAAGAGATGTTTGTCTTCCATCTATACACTGTTATAGATTTGATTAAAAGATGGGATTAAACACCAGTATTACTCTGCCTTTGAGAAAGGATTAAGTAAAAATTTGGAGCTTGTTTTCTTTCCAGCTTTTGTATTTGTTATAGCTCTAAAAGCAGTGTTAGTGGGTGCACTGAACCAAATTGCAGGCAGGGACACTTGCTGCACCTGTAATTTATCTATCCATGGACCCAAAATAGGGATGCTTACAACTGTTCTGTGGATATTCTCTGGGCTCTGGGCTGTGTCAGTTGCACCCCGGGACACCTCGGAGAAGCACAACCGCATGAGCCACAGAGCCTGGATCTTGGATCCTGCTGACTGCAAACGTAGGGTGTGTATGGCAGGGCATGCCCTTCTCCCTACCAGCTCATGGCCTTCCTTCAGAGCTTTCTACAGGCCTTGGCAGAGCCCAAGGATTCTGCCCTTGACAACGTTCGCTCTTTTGAAAAAAAGAAGTCTGGTCTTCATGCGTTTCCTATGTCTGTCTTATACCTATTCTTGAATGAAATTGAAGTGCAATTCTTAAAACAGTTACACCTTCTGCTAAACCTTCTCTCAGAAATAGGTATGCAGCTGCCACTGAAATTCACTGGAGATGTGCCTCTGACTCTGAGAGGAAAACATGAACTCCTGACAATTACTAGCAGGCAAGAAAACACTGTACAGAGAAAGCGGCATCTTTTTCAAGGAGCTAACACTCTTCCTTAAAAGCTTTGACTGCAGCTTGCCAGGAAGTGGACAACACGGTAAAACCCATGAGTACCTGTTATTTATAGACTAGGTGAGGAAAAGGGTTTATTTGGTCTGAAAATCTTCATAACTTCAATGGTTTTATGTAAAATATCAATTTGGGGATCTTTTGCAATTTTTTTTTTCATATTTTTAGTTTCTTGAGTTTGTTTGTATTATTTGCATTCAGTGGGCTAGCATCTCTTCCACTCCCTGCTCCAAAAACATTCAGTACTCAGTAGACGCTAGGGCTCAAGGGAATACCTACCAGATACATGCAATTGCAGGGCATTCCTTTGATTTCCTGCTGAACATGAAACACCATGAAATAACATCTCTTTGAAGGAAAATAATTCTGTTTTGTAAAAAAACATATACATGGACTTCCCTTATAACTTAATAATACACAGGGGTAGTATTCATGGAACTTTTGCCTGTCCAGGTTGCATGACAATGTACTGAACTGGTAAGAGAGATGCTGAATAGCAGCAAGGCACTTTGAATAGAACATGACTACTAAAGCAGTATTTAAAGGGTGATGTCATCTTGGGCAGTTTCCTCCTCTCCTCTTTTGCCTCCACTGCTCGTGATGCATTCCTGACAAATTCGGTCTTTTCAGCCCATAATTTGTGAGCACTGCTTTATTCTGTATTTCTTTTCCAGAATAACATAGCTTTGGTCATGTAGCCTCTTTTATTTATTGTCCCCACAGTACAGTAGTGAAAATAGGGTTTGCGTATTAGAGTGATCTCCATGCATTAAGATACTTTACACAAACAACTAAAACAGCTGTGGAGCTCACAGAAAGACAAACCAACCCATGGTAGCTGGAAAGAGGAGGAGTCTGGAGGCGATCCCCTGTAAATCTGAACAGATTGAAGACACACAGAAATGGTCTGTACCCACCCTGGGTGACAGCATCCCGCTGGGATGTAGAGTCTGATCTTCAGGCACATGAATTTTCTGTTCAATCCACTATAATGACTCACATGCATTAAGATACTTATGTGTTCTCAAAATAACTAAGATAAGACATGATAGGCATAAAGTTGTGCTAGGCAGAAGCTTCCATACGTAGAGGAGCTGAGCAGGCAACACTCCACCTGTATTGCCCACCTGTCTAGGCACGCTGGCAAAGAAGAAGCAAAAATAAAAAGAAACGTGAAAATTACATCCTTGAAAAGGAAAGACATCACAAAGAGAAACTTAAGGTAAGAGAAATATTTATTTAAATTTGCACAATAACGAGCTTATACTGAACAAATTCAATCAAGAAATAATAGTAAGTGCAGTAAAACAAGGAAATATTGATGATTTTTCCCATCAGAAAACATTAAGAAGCCATGCCTGTGCATCACGGTTTTTCTTTTTTGGTTTTTTTTGTTGTTTTTTTGGTTTTTTTGTTTTTACAATAACTTCTACCTTATTTTTTCAGCGCACATACTGTACATATCACATCTTAGCTGCTAGGTTCTTTATTCCTGAAGGCTTCATCCTTTTACTCAAACGCCTGCTGAATTCTGCAGTGAGCAATCAAACACATTTGTGCAGTTCCGAATATGATTAGGTAAAAATTTCTGCATCTGGTCGTGTTGGACTCTCAAAGCTTCGGAAGATCCTGTAAGAGCTCCTAGTTGATTTTGGATCTTGACATCGTTATGTACAGCACTACAATGTGTCACTTTACACTAACCTAAGTATTCTGCACAATGATGTCAGACAGACAAATAGCCAGAAGATTGGGGCCTAACTCATACAAAGGTTTAGACATCTGAGCTTGTCTTCAGTACCATAAATTTCAGTCTGATTCAGATAATTGAGTTCATCACATATCTGCACTTTAGATGGACAAAACCAATATAATTTTAGTTTTAATTTTGAACAAGTTTTGGTCTAAAGGTCTTCTTTTGTGAAGGAAAATTCTTTAACCAGAAACTGCTTGTGAGAGATGGTTGTTGGTGTCACAGTTCCTGAAGGCACTGTGGGTCCACTGAGCAACAGATGTGGCCATTCTAAAGGAAGGAAAAAAAGAAAGGAGAATTGAAACAATGAGTTCCAAGTAAATTTAACAAGCTCAGCCATTTGTCAGCACCCATCCGATTTGAATGTACAGATTTGTAAAACACCAGACATGTAGTTTTCGATCAGATTCATGACATTGTCATCACGTCCTCCCCTTGCCCAAGGAAATGGGCTATTATGATTCCTCTAATTGCTTGGTTTGCTGTGGTCTGTATCCCACAACTACAACAGTCAAACTGAAAGAAGCTGGGATCAGTGGAAAGGAATGCTCCTGACATAAAGGTAACGGGCAGATGCTCAAGTACACAAAGCTGTTGAACAAGACAGGGCACTTGGGAGTTTTATTTAGATCAGGCAGAAGGGACTCTGGGTTTTATTTAGCCCTGAATACTTTAAGTTAATACATCCTGGCTGTAACACCAGCAAACATTAATCCATAAAGCCTTTCCTGATAGTCCAGACATTCTTCTGAGAATATTAGCAATTAAGGGAACAGATTGCCTATGGACGTCATTAAAGTACTGAAGAAATTGTTTTCTGCATCTACTACTACTTACTAAGAGTAAAGAATCTTAAGTCTGATTCTTAAAATGCAAATAAAATGTGTGTATTATTTATAAAGTACTCAAAATACATTCAGCTGACTGAACTGCCAGGATTGATTAAAGACCAATGTCGGAATCATTCAAACATTTTCTTTCACTCCATCTGTTACATGAGGTTAGATTGTCCTACTGTCCACCTTCTTTACTTCTGATTTGAAATGGTTTTGTGGCTAAGACAGCTTTAGCTGATACCCAGGTTTCTGAATTCTTAAAGGATTTGTGTAAACCTATTTTGCTATAGCTTGCTTATAGAGGCTTAGACTGGAGCTTTGACCTTCCATGTGATGCTCTGCAAAAAAAAGAGAAAAGACACAGCACGAATGAGACCGAGAACTATACAAATTGGGCACACCATTAATCTGATCTGGAGGGAGTGAGCTGCTTGCATGCAGAACTACGATATTAAAATGCTGCCAATATGTGCAGATAGTGTATTTCAAAAAGAAAACTGCTCTGTAAATAAAATTGAATAAGATTTGGCTTGCTGAGGGAAAAAATGGTACATCTTCACTGCTATGCAGATTCATATGTAAGCCATAATAAAACTATGGGATTTGGCAGAGTACATGTTTTGATCTTATATAAGTTCACAATGTAGCAATGGATTTTATTAGCCCATTATTTATGTGTATGTGTTTAAACTGGATACAAATTAATTCACACTTAAGGTACATTCTTTGCTGAAGAGAAAAGGGTGGGTGGGAGCAGCACACAGGTGGCCATCAGCCGAACTGATATATGGCTTCTACATTGCCATTGATTAGCAGCAAAACAACGAGAACACGTTTCCCACCACCAAATCTCAAAAGTACTTTAGAGAAGAATCACACATAACTATTTGTTTTACAGATAGGGAAACGGATGCACATAAACCTCAGCAACCTGCCCAAGCAAAAAGTGACTTCTAGCATTGGAGTCGGTGTATGCCACCAAAAGTGTGGGTTTCTGCGTGTAAGCCTGTTTCAATATCCTTTTTTAGGCAGCAGCTGGCTTTCTAACCATGAGCCACTCTGTCAGATCACAGCATTTTCTTCTAACCACCGAGCCGCTCTGACATCAAGACAAATGCCTATGCTTACTTGGTGCGTATCGCTTCCCTTGTGAAAGGACTATGCCTCAACAGCAGCAACTGCTGTGGCACACAGTATTGCGACAGGCAAAGTGCAGGAAGAAGGTGGTGCGAGACAGTTTCTGCTACATGATCAGTTACTCCCCAACTGTCCCAGAAGGAAGTGTTGAAGTTAGATTATTTTTATGAGCACCTTTTCGAAGTAGTTAATTGTACCATGTACTGGAGTTTGGGAAGTATCTTGCTTGGGAAGGACACAGAATAAAGACCAAAATCAACTGTGAATTTCAATAATAATTAAAGATCTATGGATGAATCCTACTGTCTCCCTCTCCTTGACTACTGTGGAAATGCTCATTTTCATTCTTCAGTATTGGATGGTAGAAAACACAATTCACCTCACAGGCTTATTTTCAATGGGAAAATGTATTTTAACCTCCTTTGCTTTTGCATCTTTAAAAAGAGACACCAGAATTTACAGAAGTCCATAGCCATTATTTTTTCTCCTCAGACAATGAATTCCTTTGACCACAGAAACTATAAAATGTTCTAAACTTTATGTTGATTACAGTATTAACTGTAAAGCAAGAAAGCTATGTAACTATATAATGTCATTATCAAAAAGCAATTCAGTCCATTCTGGTAACGCTATAGTATCACACAGAACAGATTCCTTGTGCGAAGTCCAGTCTTACATACGTATTTGTTACTGCATATGTTTTTCCAAGATCGCATGGAGCTATACAGTAAGAACTGTGATCAAACAACTGAGCTGTCCTGGTGGAAAAGCAAAGCCCACTATGTCCACAGCACACTACATCGTGGGCTGTTGTCCTGCTTCTGACACGCTAGCACATTAAAACCATCCTTCTAGCACATGCAAGAGTAAAGTTAACTAAGCTGAACACTTTTACTGTTATGTCCACTGCTTTAAAACAAGTGTAGACTCCAACTACCCACTGACCAGACTCAGTGTATTAATAATTATATGCCACAATAACAAGCTGGGAAAGAAGCATCTCAGCTTAATGGTTATATTCTTTACCTTGCACTGGCAGAGGGTGCACTCTGTGCCGTGCTTAATCCAAGAAGATCCAGTGAAGCGAACGACATTGGTTTCATCCAGACAGGTTTTAGTGATGTCATTGCGAATGGTGTCTGCTTGGCAGGGGTCAGTGACACAGTGTGGGCAGCATTCATTCTCGGGGAGGACACTGAATTCACAATCCACCTCCGGGCATGGCAAGGGCCAGCAGTCAACTTCGCCTTGCTGTTTACAAATATTATGAGAACAAGAGAAGATTATTAGCTCTTATTTTGTTTCATTACCCATTCCTCTGAATCAGCATTATGTTTCTTAGCTGGCTAATTTTATCCATATGGTCCTATTCAGAAGTCAGTGCAGAGCACACAGATATTCACTGCCTGTGGGAAACACAGCAAGCTGGGTGCTTTTTTCTGCATGCTATTCAGAAATTACATTAGATTTAGCCTACTTCAATATACTCTGCATCAAGCTGCAGCTGAAAATTCTCCATAAATGCCACACAATACAGAATACGGATCTGTTCTTGTGAAGTCCTACTTCTGCAAGTGACAGAAGCCGTAACAGGACTGCACTGCAAAAGTGCTTCGAAATCTCCAGTTTTGCCTAGTTCTTACTTCTATTTGGACTGTTCATTTGCCACAGAAAGCCCTCAAATTCAGCTCTGGATGGGCTGCAGTTTATCTTTGCTACAGTTACAAATGCACCAGCAACCCAAGGTAACAGGGAACACCAGCCACTTTCAGTGGAGGACCTCCACCCACTCACCATCCATTCAAGATGTTATGATTAGAATACCTGAACTTCCAAAGTTAATCACACTTTCTGCATGATGGGTTTAGTACAGTTAGGATATGAAAAAGTCAAAGCAGAGACTTGTGTTGGGCTAGAATATTCTCAATGGAAGTTACTGTATGACTGTACACAAAAGATGTCACATCAGTTACCAGAAGTTGGGGTCAGCTTCCCTTCAACTCTGGACAAGGGCCAAGGTTTCAGATCTATTTGTTAAAGACAGACTTCACAGAAGTCATTAATGCATATTTCTTTTGGAGCAGGTCCATCGCTGACCTCCCACTTACTCAACTCATTTGAGCACAGATTGAGTGTGGATTTAAGGGAGGCAAAAAGAAGAGCATTTGGCCCTAGGAAAGAAGTTTATTCACAAAAACTGTATCTAAGGCTTTGAGAATAAGGAGTTCAGTATCTCCAGAGCAAAAGCAGAAAAAAATTCACAGGGATTTGCCATAGCTCCAAATTTACTCCTCTTGTTGCAGAAAGTATTGTGAAGTTATTCTTTTACAAAACTCTCATCTGGGTCAATTTTCCTCTTTTTGAATCACGTGATGTTAAGAATGAAAGCAATCTTTAAAACCAGTCACTGATCTTGATATTTCAATTTGGTGATGGACAGTAGAAGGGGCAGACAAAATTTGTCACCCCACAAAATCCCTGACAACTGAAAGCAAGCAGGCTTTAGTTATAGAAGTAACATCTTGGAAAAAAAAAGACACATCTGTTGAGATCTCTAACTGTAGGTTGTTTTCTTTTTAAGAATTTAATGAAGTATGTATCTGGGAATCTATTTCATTGGATTTTAGCAGTGGCAACACTGAAAGCACAGTGTCTACAGAAATTGGTTTCTGGCTGTTATTCATGAAACCCTGACAAGGCAAAGCTGCTAGATGGACTAGGCTTTACATTTGGAGATAACCTATGATAAAAGCTAGTTGTTTTTATCTTGGGATTTTTTCTGTTATAGAAAATTTCTGAGCAGCATTATGCAGAATAGCTTTTGCTCACAGTCTGAAATACATGCCTAGGAAAAAGTCTACAAAATTTAACAGATTTTTTTCTTCAAACCTAGTTTTACTATTTCAAAAAACGCATCAAGTCTTATTATTTTTTCTGTTACCAAAAATGTCTGAATGAATAAACAAATTTTAGTCTATCAGCATCCTTGACATTATCTACCATGATAATAAACACATATTTAGAATTTCCTTATACAGCTTCATTGAATGAGTAAACACACGAGTGTGTCTGTGTAGGTGCCATATCCAAATGACCTCCATTCTTTGCTAAAACAATCTTCATGATTAAATAATTTCTATTATGTCTATTGTGTCAAAATACATTTTTGACAGGAACCTGACAATATTGAAAAAAATCCATGAAAACCAGATTTTGTTTATACACATACTCCAGGGGAAATGAAATGGATGATAACACATGAAAATTAACTATTTACAGATCAGAATATTTCATATCCTTTTCTCTTCTGTCTCTTCTGCAATGAGGAGCCTTACCAAACATCGACACTGCTGACAGTTCTGTATCCAGGAGTCACCACTGTTATATGAAAGCTCCCCGCTCTGATGTAAACATTGACTGCTGAGCCTTGGGTCACATTCAGGACAGCAAAAGAGGTCAACGGTGGGATTTTCACAGTCACAGACCATTCGCCGGCACATCACATACCCACTCTGTTGTTGGAAGACAGACATGGAGTGATGGCAGAAAACGGCACAACTCCAGCAGTACTTGTACCAAAATCTGAGTTTTTGGCATGATTCTAAGCCACTGGCGGCTAACAAGTTTTTCCACTATACAGTATCTTTGCCAAAACACAATTCGAACAGAGGCAGAAACCACAATACATACTCAGTAACTACCATAAAGTTCCCCTGTTGTCTTATATATGTCCTTCATACAACCAGTCTGCAGGCAGCTCTCTCCTAAGGTGATGAAACCCAAGGGTGTCTTTCTCAAGAGTCAAATTTTAATGGATTGCACTGTTTATGTCATTCTCATATGAATGCTAGTCAAGTCTTGCTTAAAACTTCCAGATTAATCCCTCTCTTCTGTAATTATTCACATAAGGAAGATGATAGGTAATCTGATATTAAATTCATGCTTATGAAATCTGAGCTGTGAAATGCTCAGGACTTTCTCAGTGGTGAACTGGGCCTTCATTTTCTAACAGTATTTAGCTTGAGATCAAGCTTCCCACAGCAAACCCTTGAGAAAGTGAAGCTGAATTACTCTACAGATACAGAACCTACTTCTATTTATAGCCATCTGCTTGATACTGGCGTCAGTCACCAACCCCAATATGCGTCTAGACAGACAGTTTCTTTGCATGAAAATGCTGTTACTCCCACCCAGAAAACACAGGTGGCATCTCTGCTAACAAAATAGTACCACCATCCTTCTCCCAGTACCATATAACAAACCTCCCATGGAAGTTCTGCTTCTGCAGGTTGGAGAGAGCAGCTTTCCCCGAAACCCCATATAAGATATAATCCTGTTTTTTTCTGTAGCACCACACACACACATAAGACAGCAGCTAAACCAGGGATTTCATTTGAATCACGACGCTCTTCCCTTCATCCCTACCACCACCTTGCAGAAGCAGCTACTTCTGTTTCTACTGACCTGGCATGAGCAGACAGAGCATCTGTCATGCTCCAGCACCCATATCTGACCATTGTGCTTGATTTTGTCTTCATGGATACAGTCTCCTGTGCAGTTCTTGCCATGGGGACATCGGCAGTCGTACCCACCATCCAAGTTAAAGCAAACAGTGTCATTGGCACAGCTATGCCTTCCAGTTCCACATTCATCAATGTCTGCAAAAAACATGCCGTGTAATGCTCTTAGACCACATTCAATTAACAAAAATGTTCTTGTGGCAGTCAATATAAATGATTCTTAGCCATTAAAGCCTTCAGCTGCAAATTAATTTGCACTTCTCCAGAATGGGGAGAAATAATTTAGAAATTCACAAAAAATGTTTTGCAAGTCACATAAACTTTTAAAACATGATACTTTGAGTTTTCCTATACATCATTCAAAGTGAATGCTATTACATAAAGTAGTCAAAATGAAGAAAACACAAGAAACACAAGAATAAAAATAGTTCTCAACTCCCTGAAAAGCATTAGTTTGTGGCAACTGTTCATGAGACACGTTCAGTGAAACAAGAAAAGCTGCAGAATCTTGTTTTCAAAACCTTTCACTGGCTCTGTCTAAGCACATTTGAGTTCACTTGCTGAGAAATTAATGTGAAAGGTGACGTCTGACCTGTAACATTTAAGCAAGCACACCATGTTTTCAAGTCACATTGTTAGGGTGTGCAAACTAGAATATTTTAATTATTCAAGTTGCAGTGGCATCTACAGCTTTTGCGTCCAGCATAGAAAATAAAGAAAAAAAATAATTTCTCTAGTGATTAAAGGTAAATTACTTCAAAACAATCATATCCACAGAATTAAAGAGTACCCTCAAAGGCCTACTTCATCAAGGTACACACAATTATTTTGCAAGGGCAAACTAGCAGCACACACTGCCTTCTATTCGAATAGTCTTTATTTAGCTTTTTCTGCTGTCCATATGAAAAAAAGTTATCCAGGAAAAAAGCCTTGAGAAGGCATGAAGTAAACAGCTATATGTAACAAAACATGGAAAACACTAGAAAAGTAAAGACTAGATCTACGGCAATGCACTGAGTTCAACTCTAAATACAGTTTCACGACAGTCTGGCCCAAGCTTTTAATCAGAGCTCATTAAAAAGCAGCGTTGTGACATTTAACTGTCCAACAGATCAGTACAAGACAAAAGAAGCAATATGGTCATGCACGTATCTCTCACCATCAGCAGAAAAACTTAATAAAACGCTCAGCTTTGGGTTCAATAATGGAAATGAAACCTCCAATTCACCTCAAGAACATTCAGTTTAAAGCAAAATAACTCAATTATCATTTCAATTCCAAGTGTGGCTGCAGTCAAAAAAAAAAGTAAACAAGTAGCTAACATGAATATGAATTGGGATGAAGAACAGCAGGGAAATTATTAGAATTCCATTGTATAAGTAAGCAGCGTTGTGGGTTTCCTTCAAATACCGTGTGCAAAAACAGTGGCACTATCTCAGAAAAATGTATTGCAAAATTACTAGGCCTTATGGGAAGGATAAGGAAAATGTCATTTGAGAAGAACTGAAAAGAAATGGATTGTTCATCTCTAAAAGAACATCAGCAAGAAGGGATATAACCAAAAAATAATGAATACTCCAGAGAGACATGTGGAGAGCTTTTGTTCTCTGTATCACATAACACACAAGACAGGGGACAGTGAATGAAACTGAAAGACAACAAATTTAAGCCTAATAAAAGGAAATAACTTCTCATACAATGCATAAACAAAGTACGACATTCACTGCACAGAATGTTAAGAGGAGAAAAACAATTGCATAGCCAAAGCTGTATAAAGCTAGCAAGAATATTCAATTTGCAATGCTAACAGATTTTGGAAGAGAGATTATATTTCATGCATTAGGGTCTATGGTGCCCTTATTTATGTATCAGATAATCCAGAACAGGCAAACCACCTCAGATCTCTACATTTTCTGAAGCATCTGGAGTCAGCTTCTGTTGCAATAGGGCTGAAGATTACTGGGATCATGAACCTAATTCAGTGTGGTTGTTCACATGGACATGACAGCTGAAATGTCCCAGGCACATCTGAGAGGGAAAGCCACCCGAACAGTAAGGATATACAATTAGCAGAACAGACAGCCCTGCGGAGGCTGTCCGGTCTCCAGCCTTGAAGGTTTTTAGACAAATAGCTAAGGGGAATGGTTTGAGTGGTGCTGGTCTGGGCAGAGCAGAGGGATGGAAGAGATGCTCTCTCCTTCCTCTGCCTTCTCTTAAACCCACACTGAAAGTAACACAATTTGGCAATTTAAAACTGAGATCTCCATATAATCAGTCTAATTGGGTTTAAGTTATGCAACAAAGAGAACAAACACAAATCCTATTTAAATATAATGGTCCAGATTAACAGCAGGATTATCTTTCTCGCTGAAGTAATTTTTAATAAATTATTTTCTGACATTTGTGTTTATTTGTTTAAAACACACTTTTGAACAAAGCTTTCACACAGCTGGTGTCATAAACGAATAATGTCACTTCTCAACATCCTAGCCACTTAACTAAAAGCAGCCATATTTAATAAGATACTTGGACGAAGTTCAGCTGTCATGTAAATAAGAACAGTTTCCTTTAAACAACAAATGGTGACCCTATAAACACAAAGTCTACATTTGGCACTTATGTACAAGTGTATTTCACAATTTTCCCATGCAAAAAAGTCTTCTGGGGTTTGTTTTTTCAATATGGTAATGGTCAGTGCACTGTTACTGAAAATAATTGAGGTTTCACCATTGACTCTGGTATTGAGCTGAGCTTATCCAACATTGAGAACTTATGAAAAGCCCCACCTTGTTTTTTTAAGTTGTTTGTTTCATGAAAATAAATGTTATGGATACGGCAATCTAAATATCCCTGGTCAAAGCAGGAGCTATTTATGTTTTGATTCAAACATAATCAGAAACAGCAGTGTGTTTATGATGCAGCAAGAGAAACAGAAAGCTTGCATGCATGAAATTCTCATCTGCATTATTCATCCACATCAAACTTCAGGCATTATCTGCAAAGAACTTGCACACAAATCATCCATAGCAAGGAAAAGTTCCTTCAGCTTTTTTACTTTGGATTTATAATGGATGGTGAATTATGGCACTAACATTTTGTTTACAGCCATAATCAGCTCTCCAATTCCCATAACCATATAGACAGGGTACACTGGCCCCTGCATTTTTGTGTCTGAAAAAGGGAGAGGGGAGGATTACAGGTTGCATATTTCCAGTATATCCAACCACAGAAGCATGTCATTATCACTCTCATATTGTTTTGGAAAAAAACCCAAAACACACAACAAAACAAACAACAAATAATTCCTTCAGGCTATTTACAACACACTGCTGAGGAACAAGCAGCTTGAATGTTAGGACTTTAGAACACTAAGTCTCAAAAGACCTGGAGGTTTGACTCAGAAAAAAAAGTAGTAATAAAATGTAACTAGTTATCTAGTGCTAAACTACCAGTTCTTATTTATCTAACCTACACTAAAAATTGCAGCAGCTTTTGATCTATCACACTGTTAAGGATTTTCCTTTTCTTACCATCATCACTGGGTATAACTTAATGTTGCAATGACAAAGGAGTACTATGGATGAAGTAGCGATACATGTTACAGAAAGCTAGGAGTTAATTGTATCACAAGTAATTTCATGCCTACACAGGAAAAATACCGGACTAAAGCCATACAAAATAGTGATAGTACCTGGAATGACTAAACTCCATTTGTAATATCTGAGAGACTGCAAAGGCAGAAAACTTCATAAAAATGGGAATTGCAATTGCCCCACCAGGCTGTGACCCAGGGCTGTATTTAACAGATTTACTGACTTTTTCTTGGAGCAGCTGGTTTAAGAATCTCAAATGGACAAAGCATCACTCGACTTGGCCCCGAGCAGTGTGCAGGCTCTGATTCAAAATGTCTCTACTGAGCAGCTACTCTGTATTGGTGGCCAACAGCAAACACAATGTATGCACGTTCAACATGCTTCAAGACTTTTAAAAGGCTACAAAACACCTCTGTGGTAATGCTTAGTTTCAAAGAGGGAATTACGTTAAAATGATGATGTTTTAAAGGTGAATTAAAACTGGTGACCAAAAGGATAATGTGTTTTTAGGTAGAAGATTGTTTGAAGATACTGTATTACAGATTCAGAGTAAACATATACTATACTCATTTAAAAGACTTTAAAGGGGAGACACATTCACGAGCTCCCTTGCATAATGGAGCTATGTGCCATGGAATAAAAGAGGTCACTGACTCACAGATTTTAATAGCCCGTTAATTAGTAAGTAATAAAAGGCAGCAACAAATAGTCAGGCTGTCACAATGGAGAGTTTTCCCAGGGAAGTTCCCCAAGAATCTGTGCCAGAATGTGCACTGCCCAATATACCCAGTCACCTGGGGGAATGGATGAACAGTGAGATGAAAAAGACTGTTGATAAGGAAGTATTAAAACCAAAAAATTGACAGTGAAATATAGAAGTATTTTATGATATTGACCGAGTAAACAATAATATGTCAGATGAGATTCAATTGTAAGGTGCATGTGGAAATACCCATTCAAAAATCAAGTCTTTCAGAACTGTTCTGGAAAGACACTTTGGAGCTACTGCGGATAGCTTTAGAAAAAAGCTCAGTAACATTTTGGACAAAACCCCACAAGTACACTATTGATAATGACAGATGAGAAAACTTGCTTAGAAAACTAAACTTCCATGGAACATGAACAAGGCACAATTAGAAAAATACGCACCTGTGTACACCTTGCCTAGGAAGTGACAAAGGGCTGGGACCCATTCTGATATAGCCGATAGACAGTACCAACTTCCCCTCCTCTGATGAGCTACCCAGACTTGCATGTAAGGCATTCACATAAAGCTCCAAAAGGTCTCCCTCAGACACGACTTCCTACCATAATCATTCTGATACTAATTAGAGTGCCATCTAAGTAAAGAGAAGATGAACAACTGTACCACTGAGAAATACGCTGTTGGAAGAGATGGCTTGGGAGGGTAGACAGTTCTGCTCTGAAACAACTGAAGTTTCTCAGTGGTGACCTTAGCTCTATGGAGTAGCATTAGCTCAGCAAGGTGACAACATCAAGATATCTGACTACTTTTTGCTTAAGGCAAAAAAGGAAGGAGTGCATTTGACAGGGAGCCCAAGCTTGTCTGAGTAGTTTGGTTTCTGTTCTGTCCTAAGTAAATCTATTGACTGATGTAAACACTCTTCAAAGAGCAAGTGAATTGTGAATAATTTATTTGTGACTTTATGCAAGCCAGCTGTCAGAGTGCTTAGCAGATGTGGAAGATGAAGAGTTGAGACTTCAGCTACCGGTAACACCAGCTTCACAGAAATGTTGATTCCTGATACAGTAAATATGTTCAAATGACTGTCTTGTAAAATGTAGTGGTCAAGTTTCTCTTTTATTAGTCTTTTATAAAAGATGAGAAACTGCCAATTTTGTATTCTGCCCACACTCCACAATATTTAAATATTAATGTGTCTCCATATCTACCTTCTGTTTGATGATGCTTAAGTTGGGTTCCCAAACTCACAAATCAAGCCTATGTGCCTATAGCTCTGTTTGGGGTGGATGGAAAAAAGTCTCTTTATTTGGTGACCTTTTACGGTCATGAATAAAGGCAAAAGGCTTTCTGTGGAGCTTTGTGAGTGCTAGTAAGATTTCCTGCTGAAGAACAGTGATTCCTTATTTCCTGTCTTCTTAAGTGCTATCAGTAACAAAGCTTCTGTTAAACATTACCAGCACTGCGGAAAAATCTAAGTGTAGGACTCCAAACTGACAGCAGTTTTTCAACTACAAGAAATTTCATGTACTAATTAAAAAACTGGATGTACTGTGAGACAAATTCAGACATCTTGACAGTCAGCAATTCCTCTGCCTTCTGGATCCAGAGACATGGATGCTGAAGGGACCATTTCGGACTTTGTTCATTCATTAAGGCTGGAGAGCATCCTGAGGCTTGTAATATGCCTCCATCCCGCATTATCCTGGATTATGGAAAATATTGTTGAAGTAGAGCCCCAGCCCTCTGTGTTGCCAGGCAGCCTGCTCAATCACATAGAGAAGGAAGTGATTCTACTCCTGGAAGTAGGATGGCAGAAGAAAAACATAACAAGATGTTTCAGAACAGAAATCCTAAACTGTGAGTTCACACACAGACAAACCCTTACAACCAAAAAAGATCCTTTTTAATTGGGCATTATGGATTGATGCTTTCCAGTCCTTTCATTCATACCTGTCTCATCTAAAGAATGTCGTACCTGCTGAGAGTGAAGGTATGTTGAGCTCATATTCTGTATCAACAACAGCTGGTACCTGCCATATAGTCTTGGTAAGTCCTAAGGGGCCGCATTAATTATATGAGGACACAGAAGTATGCAAATTGTCTAACAACAGATGAGGTATAACCTGCACTTTTCTGGTACAAACCAATACAGTTTCTCTCTTCAACTGATTTTTGAAGCTTTTAGACATTGCAGGGGACAAACTCAAAGGAATCTGGATCTTACACAGAACTGCAGAGCAAATATTAACTGGGCCTGAACATTCTTATTCCAGGATTTTGCCCTCAATGGTTCCAGTTTCGAATGCAATGAAGCTTGAGGCTACAATACCTAGTACCTTAGCCAAGCTCTCTTTTACAAAACAGTACATGACAAACAACCTTCAGAGCACCAGTAAGACTGCGTAAAGAAACTACAAAGAAAACTTGGAGGGGGGCAAAGAGGAAAGTACCAGGTAATATAACATGCTGAATGTTCTATCTACATGCATAAAATTTAAGACTTTCTAAAGCCATGCAGTTCTCAAAGACTAAGCAGCTGATCTTTCACCACTTTTCTGGAAATACAAGGATGTATAACATAATTCTATTTCCAACGGAAAAGCAACAAGTGGTGGTAAGAGGTTGAAGCCCTACAGCTGCATTTCCCATAATTTCGGTAATAGTTATAGAGACCACAGGTCTACCCAGGAGTATAATGTGAAGCAAAACTAACAGCAAAGGAATCTCTAAGCCTTCCATTGCCTGTAGGTACAATAAAATGGGATTATGAATTCCTGTGTTCACGTACATTAGTCAAAATACTCAATATTCTCAGTTGTGCCAAAGAAGCAGCAATAGCCAAGGTCAATAAATGGATAAAAAGGCAATTCAGCAACTATTATTTCATTACCAAGCGCTGACAAAGTCTAATGCTACCAAGGAGACCAGCTTAAGCTAGAAATATTTAGTACAATATCCTAATGGGACAATTTCATGCAAAAGGGGCAGGTGAAGTTTTGGTATTGAGTTGAAATCAGATTTTTAACAAAATGCTGCTGCGCCTCTGTGATCTTAGCAGAGGTGTTTCCACCTGAATGTGTATAACTGGAGGCTTTGCTCAAGGAAACAAGTTGCTGATTAACATTGATCACAGAAGTGCTCTCAGTAGTACTATCAGCACACGTCCAGGGGACACAAACAGACCCAGATTTGAAACAAACCATACCGAACAATCCAGAAACAAAATATTTGAACCCACATTTCCTTGGCTTTTAGAGGTTTTCTCCACCAAAGGAGGGAACTTTCCTCAAAGCAACGAAAACTTACAAAAGATGAGTCAAACACAAGCCTATTATGCCCTCTATTAAAACATTACTTTGAAGTAGCCCTCTTAGACAGCAAAATGATCAAGCCCTCAAAGAACATTTCCTAATCCCCCTGAGGTTTAAATTCTTTTTTCCATCATGAAATCAAGGCAGGACCAGTTTCTCTTCTATGCAGTTCTGCACTATTCTTTCTACAGCTCTGGAAGCTGTAGCACTTGCACGAGCCAGAAAGCTGCAGAGGACACTGGTCCTGGATACAGCAAGAAGCTCATACAGTTGAAAGTGAGAAGTGGAGAACTGAGATTTGAAATCTGAGACAGAATAGCCTAGAAGCTCCTCCCTCATTACAGTGAGGATCTAAAAGACCATCTACCAACAGCTCAATGTAATCACATCTAACTAGGGAATACTGAAGAAGTGACAAAAGAAATCCATTTTCTTATGTCTTGAAACCCAGTAGGGGAATCTGTCCCAGTGGAAAGATCTGACAGCAGAGAAGCAAATTGCTTTTGCGCTACTGTGCTTTGCTCCTGGAATTTCAGTTTTCCATACTGCAATGGAATTTAGGCTGTCTTTTCATATCTTGTCAGGTTTTATTTTGTGTTTGAGACACAATGTCACAGACTTTAATCCAATAAAAAGTGATGTAGTAAGACTAATAAAATACCTAACCTTCCTCCCCATCTCAAGTTGCTATGTATTCCAAAATTTGGAGCTGCAATCAATCAAACTGAAAGTGTTCCACTGTTAGCAACCAGAGTTATCAGCAATGAAGATGGTTTCCTGGCATCTGTGATTTAATTCTAATTACTTGTTATCCTCTGTGTATGTTTAATAAAGAGCTGCTAGAGCTTCGTAGAAAAGGTCAAAACATTCTAATAATTCCCACTTCTGCATACTCGTAGCAACCCTTGTATTTCTTTTATCTTGGCTTTTCACTTGCTTAGAAATTGCTGCTTAATTGTTGCTTGTTTGCACACATCTTAACAGAATCACTTTGTATCACATAAATCTCTGGAGATAGCATGTGCCAAACCACTATCTTCAACCCATGAGACAACTGTTATCTTGACATTGAAGATAAAACTTGGGGTATTGAGAATATTTCCATAAATGCTTGGGTACAGTATCACCTGTGCCACGAGGGACAGAAGGGCAACGTTATAATTAGAGGGATCACAACTTCTTCTTTGCACCTTCCTGTCCTAACACCTGGCCAGCTAACTGACATTTAGTTAGTTCCTGACGAAGAAAGCTCAACTTACGAAAGCAGTGGCTGACTCAAATCGCTGATTCCTCCTGGGAATACTGGCTTTCAGCTGTGGTGAAAATGTGTTGAAATAAAGTATTGATGATGAGGATACTGAAAAGGTCATTCTCACTCCTGGAGAACTGTCTGCGTGTCTGCCTTAGTGAAATTAATTCAATTGCTTCCCTTTGGGACCAGCGCAGCCCACCAATGTGAGTTTAAACAGCAAAGAGGCAAGTTCACACGGTGAGCACTATTTCAGCACTCAGAGGCCGAAGGGAGAAAGGGTCCTAATTTTGCCCTAAGTAGTCCATGACAAAACAGCCTGATTTGTTCTCTTATTTAAGAGCAGCAGCATGCAATTTCTTAAATGCTGAATAACTTTTCATGTTAAGAGATCTGCATTTGAAAATTACTGTTCTTTCTAACCTGCTGTTCTCTTTAACATCATTCATAAACAAAGAAAACCTTCCCATCTCCTTGTCCTTCCTGTCACCTTCTCCCCTGCACCTTGCTCCAGCCCTAAGGCCACTGAGCTTCCCAGTTTGTAAGGTTGTTCTTCAAATTGCAGCTTTCTGCAAGCAGTTAGCCTATGCACAGGAGAAGCACCACAGTATTAATCCAGGTATGGGTAAGGGTGTCAGGGCTGCATAATCATTCTTTGCAAGGGGAATTATTTTCATCACAAACTACTTCAGTGTATGAGGAATGAAGTGGAGGAACTGAGGTCTGGATTGAGGCCCATTTCTACATATAAAGAACCTGACATATAAACAGATCACTGTGGAGTGACAGATTACAGTGCATGCTATCAGCCCATGGGAAATCACTTATGCAAGGACGATGCACAGAAGCAGATGTAGGGCTAGGGAAACTGCATTTTAAGCACCATGCCTGACTTCACATATTATCTTAGCAAATTATAGAAATAGCCACTAACGCTCCACCTATATGTTAGGCATATTCATACTTTATCTTCTTTTACTTTTTGTTTATGATACTTACTTAGACAACAATTGCTTTGGGTCAAGGTTTAACTTTCAATGATACAGTGTCCAAGACAATACTTGACCAGTACAGAGTTACTAGAGATTACTGTAATGCGAGGCATAACACCACCCCACATTTTTTAGATACTGACCTTCACAGGACTCTCCACTTGGTGAAAACATCCCATTGTCATGGTAGCCGTCTCCGCATTCACAGTGGTACCAACCAGGCAGGTTAATGCAGTTTGCACGGCTGTCACACTGAACAAAGCCATCCGAGCATTCATCAATATCTGTTTAGTAAGAACAAGAAAGGAGAAAATTCATACAGAGGAACTTGATATATTCATCTGATGGGAGAACAATGTCTCTGGTACCTTTAGGTTTCAGAGAAGGTTTTTTTCATTACTGACACTTGAATTTCCAGAATTATTTGCAGTAAAGTTTTGAATAGTTTCCTTAAAAGTATTTGGTAATGGTGTTGGCCCTGCCAACAATGGAGGTTCTGGTAATCCCAATTTTGTGTCTACATATTTGCAAGTCATTTTGTCACAATACACGGTAGGTAAACTGACATCGGTGTAAATTGCCCACAGTATGAAGAAAGGAATCAGATCCCAGTTCAAATAACCCTCCGAGTTAGTGCAGGCTCCTGATAAACAAAGATTGTTTCTAGGGGCACATCAAAAGATTAAATACTCACTCTCATCCATGCTTATGCTCTTGGTGACAATATGGTGACAGCAAATCTAGGTTAGTAGGGCTTCCATATCTTGTGGAGTTCCTGTTGAATTACACCAGTGCCTCTGACTCTCAACAAAACTGACTGCAGACTCCTCTCTCATCATCAAAGAGAACAGCTGGGATTCCAAACAAATGCTTAGACCCTGAAGTAGAAATCACATTTTCCTCCTCCTGATGATTCCTTTAGGGTGTGTTTCTCACAAGATCAGCTTCCGCTGACTAAACTTTACATAGTAACTCACCACAGAATGGATTTCTGGACACACTTGCTACATCTTAAATCCACCAAAGCATGTCCTGCAGACACCTGAACTCATGGACTTAGAAAAGATGCAGAGAACTTTGTGAGATGTTCTTTTCCAGTGCCTTCAGTTATGCAGTAAGCCGTACTAAAGAACAGGTCCAGAGCCATGAGTGTTGTTAACAGATAGGGAATACCAGGAGTATGGAGTCAAACAGGGATAAAAATGTGTCCTTCCTTATCAGATGCATCGCGTTCATTGTGTTTTATACCAGAGGTAGCGTACCTACCTAAGCAGCAAGCTGACCGAGAGATGCCTTCAGAAACAAAAAGCTCTAAACCCATCTCACCATGAGTTTGAGTAATGAATAAAATGACAATGTACTGGCCATTCTGGCCAAAGTACATTTTCAACCTTTCTTTAAAAGGTTGAATCTTTAAAACTAGGAACTAAAATAACAAATTAAGACTCAAACTCTGAAAAGTACCTCAGCGGTTGATCTACAAACCTCTGGGATGCAGTTATGAAGGAGAGGTGTGATGGGACCACTGAGATATATGTAAAATATGTCAAAATTCTGCTCACAGTCCCCATTAGCTCCCATTTATGTCATCTGTTATTTTCATAGGAGAAAGTGTAAACTAGCTAACAAGATCAATTGTGAGCTGCAATAAAGTAACAAATCTCTTTTCTGAGAATACTAATGTGAGCATAGATGAAGATATACTCACTCCAGTCTCTCATGAAATCTATTTAAACACAAACTACAAAAAACCAGGGCTTCCTTATCCATTCAGAATGCTTTGTTCCACATCTGAGGTTAAGAAAATTATTAGAGTACATGGGGGACGCCTGCATAAACTATGAAGTATCATTCAGTCACATACATTTGGTTTTGAGTTCCATTTTTCATATACATGCCAGGGGGTAGGGGGATGTGTTCTGGGTATTTTATTTACATGCCAAAAAAACCATCTCTTTGGAATGTCTTTGGAATAACCATACAACCATATCATGAATGCATAGGTTTTTAAAAGCTTTACAGATAACCAAAAAAATTTCATAAGAAATTTTCATTATTATGTATGTCTCAGACTGATTTTCTATCAACAGCCTCTCTAACCAGACATGCCTAGTGTACATTACCAGTATTTATGATGATGAAAATTACTAGTACTCCTGCTGGAGTATTACACCAAGCATGTATTTTGCCACTTTGTGTACCACACATTAAGTCATAAGACTCTATGGGTTTAAAAAAAACGTTTTCAACTCCACTATGAATTCCAGGATAATCATCTAAGTAGTCCTGCTGCAGGACTGAGAAATACCAAACCTTTACAATCTTCCACTGTTCAGTGTGTTTCTCTCTAAATCAGTATAAAGTCTGGCCTTTTTCTTGTGAGCAGCCAGGAGCCAGTGGGACCTCAGAGGTGTTTGAGAGATCAGAGGAGATCAATGAAAATTATGTTACTGTAGTGAGAAAAGGTTGGCTTCCAGTCTGTGCCTTATCTACTGCTATTCGCTCACATACCTGAAGATTACTTAAGAAAAAGAAAAGGAAAAGAAGAAAGGACTACAATCTAGAAGTTCCCTCACCACTGGGGAATATGCTGCCTAGACAGCTTGCCTGGCGGAAGAAAATCTAAGTGACCGTACTAAATGCTTGAGATCACCTGGTCAGTACAAGCTAACTTTCCAAGGTTGGCCAAAGCCACAAGCCCCAGAGAATCAATGAAGCATGTAAACTCAGAGGCTGAAAAACAAGAGCTGTTGTTTAGACTCTTTGTTAGCTGTTGTTATGAATCTTCATACTGGCTACTTAATAACGTGCATTAAGACACTGGATGGCATGCATTTTTCTTTGGGAAAGTCAAACGTATTCATTGGTGATGGGGTGGATAAAAGAGTGTTATTTAGGTCAAAGTAACAAATGTGAATTAAAAAAGCCTGTGATCCTCTCTTCAGAACAATTTCTTTGTGAATCTGTAAGCCTTATAATTATAAGCGCAGTATTGCAGGCACAGGCTGAATGCATTCTGATGAACTCACTAATTATTCAGAAAAAAACAAGCCTTGAATGTCACATCAGTATTGGTAAACTGACAACAAAAGCAGTTCTTCTGTATTTATTTGCAAACTAGCTGACAAACCTATATCACAAGAAATATTACTTGGGATGAAGTGCTTTTACAGATGCCAATAAACAAAGAAATACATCCTTCTGATTTTGTTATGGCTGCATGCAAATTTGAGTGGAGCTATGTAAGAAAGCCTACCATAACAAGCATGGATGGAAGCACACTGCTGGTCTTTAAGAAATGTCCTATTCTTGACAGATTGTTAGCCTGAAACCATTGCATTGGAACCATTGCTGCATTGATGCTCAGTAACCCATTACTCCTTACATGATGTTGCAGCAAACAAAAGAAATCCAAAACAGTTCTCCTCACCACTAACTTTTTAGGCGAATGACATATTATGGCATGTGCCAGTGGGTTTCAGAATATATATGATCCTTATGCACAGAATTTTGTTCTAAAACTCCCAGCTAATGCTGATCATTAATTCTAGTAGAGACTTGCTCTGTAATAGGACAAAATACAACTGTCACAATTCTGTTAACCAAGAAAACACAGCAGAAATGTGTCTTGTAGAGCCAAAGCACTGATTTCATGGAAAATTTTCTTGACATTTGGATGAAAGTGTTTCTATTTTCAAATGGGCATAGCATGGCTCAGGAAGTGAAGTATCTACAACTGAAATGATCTTATTAGTATGGGGAAAGCAGCCAGAAATAATTTTTCTCTGTCCTATGGTGAAACCTTCTCCGATGAATCATCTGCAGCTGCTCAGTCAGAGGTGTGAGCTGACAAGAGAAGAAAAATTGATTGAAGTTTTGCTTGGCCAGTGGCTATGGTATAACAGTGGGCTATATGGAACATTAGCAGCATTAATGAAGTCCTGTTTGATGCTGTACTAAAAAGGCATGAAAAAATTAAGTATTACTCTATAGAAGAAAGTTACTGAAAGACTTCCCATTTTCACTTATGAAAAAAAATTTAAAATGTTCAAATAGAAGGAGGGATGCGTATTTTTCAATAGCAAGTGACATTTTTAAGCAAATAGACAAAACAGACATCTTAGGCATCTTTTGAGTATGCAAGTTCCAGTCTTTAACTGGCTATAAGAAGTTGTAGCAAAGTGGGGGAGAAGAAGAAAGGAAAAAAAAAAAAAAAAGAAAAGAAAGCATCCCCATCCCGGAAGTAAAATAGAGTCTCATATGTTTGACAGGCCAGAGAAAATGGTCTCATCCTGGTCCTGCTCCAGTTTATGGCAGAACTCTCACTATTAGCAACATGGCATTTTCTCTATTTTTCTCTTTCCTTTTCAAATAAAGAGCACAACTGCACATAGCAAATCTGCCACCCCACTGATGCAAGTGGCCACTTTTGGAACTGAAAGTAATACCGAAACAGTCACTGGCAGTAACCTTCACCCCAAGCTGGAGAGCAGATACACAGCTGTACCACAGCACGTCAGCACCACCTGCTCTGGCTGTGCTTCCACACTATGGCATTTGCATGGCAGAAGATTTGTGATTTTGGCTCTTGAAGCACTGTGGGTGGAGAATACACACACACACCTGTGAGACTGGTGAGCCCACAAAACAACAGGAATGCAGGGATTCTCTTTATCTTATGTAATCACGGATGCACTCATGGCAATACTGTACATACCCTATTGCCACAAAACAGGGTAACTGATTATTACACACTTACATCACACATGATTTGGTTTTCAAATATTCAGGTTTCCTCCTGTGCATTTCTCTTAAACTGAAATCAGTCAGCCTGCTTATTTCCATATGTTACCATTTTTCAGCTGGAAAAAAAGATACTATTTTTTTTAATTGCTAACTGAAGCCCCACTCCAATAAAAGTAGACACACAGTCACAGACATTTTGAAAGTAAGTACTGTATACACCTAGATCCCCTTAACACGAAAAAAGCCTGTTCTTCCAAATCACCTTCTTTATACTCAGAATCACTCATTTCCTGAACAGTGGCAACAGTTTTAGCTATTACACCCCTTGCTTGTGGGGAGACTAAGAAAACTCGGCTCCCTGAAGAGTAAAATAAGATCATTAGCAAATTATCCACTGGTACAGTAAGAAAAAAGGAAAGCTAGCTGTCTGATTAATATTATTAGAGAATTTCTGTATAATAAGAGCTTTTGAAGATTGGAAGTGGTATAAAATTGGCAATTTGAAAGATAGCAGTGTTCTTTCATCCAGCAATAGGACCAAGCTCTCTAATGTGGTCGAGCTGCACTCAACAAAGAATCATGGCATGGGGGAAGGGGGCGGGGGGAATTCTACCATTTTACATTACTCACTTCAAGACTGAAATATTAATCATCAAATCCTCCTCTCAGAAAAGCCTGTATGCCACCATCAAGCATAAAGTTACAGAGACACAGAGAACAACTTAGTCTGAAAAGTCTTTCTTTCATAAACTAGTTTATCCAGGTCTATACAAACCAAAGCCCCAGTATCCCTCTCCTGTCAAGAAGGCAACACCACAGATTGGCAGCTGTGAATACTTTGAATTTACTTATTTCCATCCTGGAAGTTTTTCTGGGACAGTATAGTACATGACACTCAGCTAAGACTGCCAATTAACAGAGACTCCCAATTGCAATAATCTGTCCCAGTGCTAATTGGGTTATTACCACTGGATATATTTATAGATTAATGAGCAGCCAGTAACTTCCATGATGTTCAGTCACTACTGACTCAGGCTAGATTTGAGATCTCATTTCAAAGGCACAAAAGCTTTTCCAGCGTAATGCTAACCTCCAGAGCCACCCACATCCCAGCCCCATATGCAGTATAAATAAAGTGCAAACACTGAAAGAAAAATACCTTCAGAAACAGATCATGGAAGAAGTGGTTTAGAAAACTATGAAGCTGTTTAAAATGATAAATCTTCCATGGTTGGTTTTTTTCATGGGTACATTTGGAACAGTCAGACTCTGATATGTCTTTGCATATGTCCATACGTTTTCAAAGATGTTATGTCTGCCTTGGACATAAAAGACCATGTCCCAACTATTCAGACATAAGCTCAGATAACAGAATGCCCAGTAGGATTAAGATGATATCTGGGTTATCTGATTTTAGTAAATATGTAAGCAAGGGGGAAAGGCCTTATTCAGTAGGACAAAATGAAAGTTCACTGTACTGCATAACATATCTGCTGTCAAAACTCAATTTTCTGGAGTGGCTTTGAAAAGGGTTCATTATCTCTACTTCAAGGTCTAGAGTCTCATCTCTCACATTTAAGAAGAGAAAAGTGTTTGTGTTGGTTTTCATGTGACAGCAGATTTCTAATATGATGATACTTGAGAAGACCCTGCTGTTCAATCAGACCTTTTGTTCGAGATCTTATGCAAAAACCAGGTCCCAGTGGAGAAATATAAGAGCCTGAAACTGGTTCAATATACAGGAGCTGTCTTGTTGTTAAAATATCAGCTTTTGGGATTTCCATCCTACTACATACCCACATACCACATGCATATAAATGTCATACAGAGGAATAAAAATCCCAAGAATTCCAAAGTTGATACTGCTGAAGGAATCCAGAAAGATATCAGCTATGCCAGAAAACCAAAGTTGTCTGGAATGCCTTTCAAATCTGTTTTGTAAAGTCTGATCAGCTCCTTTTTTCTAACACTGATGCCAATTCCCAAAGGAACTTTCTTCCATGGTCAATAAATGTCCTAGAGCTTGATTTTGTTTACAATCTCACCCCGATTTGTTCAGCCTCCAGTAACTCTCTGAAGATATGATATCCCATCATGAATGCTAGGACGCGCTCTTCACTGTATGGGTTCTCACATCGAAGTCCCTATTAAACCATAGAATATTCTTGGGTTTAATTGCATTTGCATCCCAATATTTCATTCAGTTACAAATTTAAATCATGAAGGGCCAGATTACAGCTGGCCTGTGGGGCACAGCAAAGGGAAGAGTCACCCACAATTTCATCCTAGGATAACATAGTTCCATGAGCAAAAGGACTTTCCCTACACAGCATTAGAAACATCACTTTTCTCAGATACAGACTTCAGAGAAGAGTGAAGACCATGGCTTATCCTCTCCCTGCTCCCCTGGATAATGAATTAGGCCCATGTTGGAAAAAGTGCATTTTGAATGCCTTTGGAGTTGTCGCTTCTATCTCTGCACCTCCCAGATCCACTAGGAATTCTGGCTGTGTTACCTTAAAACCATAATCTGGCTCAAATGGCAGGAAACTAGAGCTGTGGCTATAAATGTGATGTTAGAAATTGCTTCGACAGGTTGAGTCAGTGCTGCAGATATGTTCTTCACTAGAAATTTCCAACTGTCATGTTGTGTGAAAAAATAACTATTGTTAAAACAAGTCTTTTTTTTTCTTCTTTTTTAATCCTAGCAAAAGCATGATTGCATTTCTTAAAGTACCCTGTCCATAGAAAACTAATTTAGTTCCATTAATGAAAAGGAAGCAAAATGTGATTGAGGATGTAATATGGAATTATAGTTCATTAATTCTTCAAGTATGTAATTTTCCAGACTCCTGATCCCCCATTGATTTCTGCACACCCCCATAGGTCCCGCTAAATGCCAGCAAAAAGAAATTCAATCGTGTTATTTCATGTGTGGCAGTGGCAGTGCTCCAAAATGAGATAGAAACGTTATGAAAGAGAATTTTCCACTGACTGCTTTACCATGCAGCTCTGTTAACAACTGTCATCAAAAATCGATCAATCACAGACCCCACCAATAACTGAAACTATGACAGTCTCTCATTACACACCCAGTATCACCAAAGGATGTGGTATTTGTGACAATTGAAGACAGTAATTCCAAACATCTAATTAGCCTTGATGAACTAGGTGCATCGATGAGTAACATTAAAAAAAAAACAATGGTATATTTTTCGGCATGATTCTATGAAACCAATTGTGCCAATTCACATGAGAAAGACTAATGGGTATCGGGCCTCTATTTCTAGTCATTGACAAAGGTGTAGTTTTGCTTTCACTTTGTCCATCACTCTCAGTACAGCACCTCATCTTATCTGTAACACATGCCCCCGTTTCCTCATTAGCCCTGTCTTGAAAAGGAAAATTATTTTCTTCAAAATAGCAAAAGCACTTCTATACCTTGAAATACACTGACAAACCCACTTTAGATACCTGCTAGTGTTTGAAAGTTATGTAGCTCCATTTGCATGTTAGAAATAGGACTAATGCCTTAGTGCTACTCACTAAAGGTGTCAGTTGCTGGTATCTAAGTCCTAAACAAAAGAAAACTAATTTGTCTAAAAAGAGAAGAGCTAGTTTGGCCATCTGTTATCTCTTTTCTAATGGGTGGGAAGGTAGGCTTTACTTGCACAGTGTACTGACCAAAAGATCTTGAGTTTCCTCAAGTGACAAGTCAAGTCAGTCGTCAGTTAAGACTTTTGATATATACATACCAACGATGCAACCAGCACATTCTTAGCTAAGTTTGGGTTCAGCTTTGCAAAAAAAAGTTGTTTCAAATCAGTTCTGGTATGAGCTACAGTAAATTTCCAAGTATTTAGTTCAAAGGCCATCTAAGGAAAGCAAACAAAAGAACCCACAAAGGAACTCAAAAGTTTCGGCTAGCAATTCATTTGACACACTGATTTGAACTTGGCCTTCTGCTGTGATCTTCTAAACTTTGGTCAGGGTATCATGCATATTATACATGTTCTTAAGTTTAAACATTCCTACCTATGTTTTCTTATCAGTGACTTGTTACCATGACTCTCAGTCCATAGACCAGTAACCATTAATTTACGTTGCTGCTCCTGAAGTGTAAAATCATGTAGAGACTGCACAAAATCACTGAAGCACAGAAAAGGACAAAACCAAGCTACTCCTTTGCTTGGACTACAAATATATCATTGGCATATATCTGCAGAGACTGCAGACTCCCTCGTGTTGACAGCAAGAGGAAGGGCTCCATAGGGATACAGGGCAATGATTGGCAGTGTTATAGATTTTAATTCCACTAATAATTGAATGGCTCATAATTCATAAAAGAGAGAACTTACAGTGAGTGATGAAGGTCATCCCTATCTCCCTTATATAACAGAAGGAAATTTTATTATAATGCTGCCCAGCTGCACTATTCACATTCTATTTATAGCCCACTGTATTTTAAGAACCTAACTGAAATTTTAGTTTTTTATGTTTCACAAAGGAGTTTCTTTCCCATAGCAAGTAATAGCTAAGGAGTGGATGCATTTTGATGTTGTTAACAAATAAAAGAAAAATCCTGTCTCCTCAAAGCTCTTTTGTAGCACTCTCTCCTCCCTGGTTTCTCTCTCTTTTTTTTTTTTTTTAAGCTGCTCTATGTAGGCTCATAGTGTTGCAACAAGCTAAACAAAATATAAAGGGAAAAAGGTAAGTATGTGGCTCTTCAGCAAAGAAAAAAATCTTTTGTTATTTAAAACTGACAAGGACTCTGAGCGAGGAAAGAAATAATATGCACCCAAGAAACTGTATCAGGCAAGGAAAATGAAGTGAGAAAAAGACACAGAGGATGAAGCAGCAACATATCTTAAGCTATAAAACTGAAAGTATGAAGCAAGCAGGGTTTGCCTAAATCCAGAATGCTTACTGAACTCTATATGGGCATTTTTTGCTTAATTTCTGTCAAAGACTTACTTTATGAACAAATATAAGTAAAAATGTAAAGCAAAGTGTTTGTTTACTCTCATAGACAACTTTTAGACCTTTTTCTGCAATTTAGTAAGCTAGCCATTTTAGAATATGTCTGCTTTGAATGTCAAAGGAAAAGTATGTTTTTAGGCTTTTTGAATTGGCTGCACTTCCCACTCAGAAAAAATATGATATAAACCCCACCATGCCTTCTCTCCACCACCAACATATTTGAACACAGGAGCAAAGGGAGCAGAAATTAGATGACCTAGATCTTATCTGGACTTTTGCCACTGCCTTCTTATGCAAACCTTGTCACCTACTCAACTTCCCCATGTGTCTTGATTTCCATCCACATCTGTAAAATGGAGAGAAAGTGCTTCTACATGTACTTTTTTGTACATAAACAACTCTGGGTGAAAAAATGTAACAGTGCTGATTTAGTAAATACCCCATGTGATGATGCCAAGGTGTGGTTTGGGGAATAGCAACACAGTGGGAAACAGGAACGACAGAACAGGCCAACATGTTTTGGGGAGAGGTGAGAGGAAGAGCATTGAGCTGTAGAGACGGATGCTGCAGCACTTGTCCTTTCTCCCCCACCTGCTTTATTTGGTAGCACAGACAGATCATAGAAGTCACAAGGACATTCACTGATATTAGTTTAAGTCTTGCATTATTTGTTTCAAACAGATCTCACAATGTAGACCACAAGTGCTGCTTTTTGTAAAACTATAACAGTCTCCTGTACAGTTCTCCTGCACTCTAAGGACCTTAAATTTTTAGGGATCTTTGAAAGACTGGTTGGATATAGCACCAGTACCTGTAATTAACTTCATATTATTATATGAGTTCAGGGAAAACATTCGGAGAACGGGAGGAGCAGGAAGCTATTTTGTACACTAGCACACTGAATTTCAGAATCTCACTTACAGCTTACCTATATCATATAAGTCATGTTTGCAACCCATCTGCTGGCTGCATATGTCTATTTTTTCTGTAGCCTCAATTAGCACTTGAAGCATTGTTAAAATACAGCATTCCTTGCAGGAAAGGCTTGTTCTCCAGGGGTTAGCTGAACACCTCTCTATTGCTGTTTCTGAGACTGCCAATGGTGTTCTTTTTCTGTTTTGAACGTCTTGTAATAGTAAATATGAAGATTTGGCTTTTACTGGCATATAGTTAACTTAATTTTGCTGGAATTATTAATTGTAATAATTCAAATGACTCATTTTTTGCTAGATTTTTATTGGTATTTTGGAAAATGCAGTAATATTTCTCTTCTCAGCAACAGTCCTTTCTGAATCTAAAGTTACTCTTGGACAGTAAACATCACACACTGTAGTTTCCTAAGCTTATTTATGACTAAAATGCTTCCAATCCATTAATGCTTTTCCTGAGGAAAAATCCTCACGCAGAGATTCTTGGAGAAGAGTTTCAGCAGAACCTCTCTGCTAGTTTCTTATTCTCTCTGAAAAGAATCTTCCAAATTCTTTTGGACTTTGGGAGGACGACTAAACTTTAGCCACTTCATAACCTTTATACAAATAAAAAGACAAGACAAAGGGGACAGAGATGTTGTATTGGGTTGGCATGGCAAGGTTTTCATAGCAGGGGGGGCTACAGGAGGAGCTTCTATGAGAAGATGCCAGAAGCTTCCTCCATGTCCAACAGAACTAATGCCAGCTGGCTCCAAGATGGACCCACCACTGGCCAAGGGCAAGCCCATCAGTGACAGTGGTAGCACTGCTGGGATAACGTATTTAAGAAGAGGGGGAAAAACCTGTGCAACTGCAGCAGGCGAGAGGCGTGAGGCTGTGTGAGCGGAGCACCCCTGCAGCCCCCCAGGCCGGTGCAGGCGGAGGGGCAGGGGGGGCTCCAGGCCCGGAGCAGAGGTTCCCCGGCAGCCCCTGGGGAAGCCCCTGGTGAGGCAGGCTGTGCCCCTCAGCCCATGGAGGGTAACGGTGGGGCAGATCCCCACCTGCAGCCCCTGGGGACCCCCCGCCGCAGCAGGGGGTGCCCGAAGGGGGCTGTGACCCCGTGGGCAGCCCGTGCTGGGGCAGGGTCCTGGCAGGGCCTGTGTCCCCGTGGGGAGAGGAGCCCGGGCTGGGGCAGGTTTGCTGGCCGGGCTGGTGACCCCGCGGGGGACCCAGGCTGGAGCCGTCTGTGCCTGAAGGGCTGCGCCCCGTGGGGGGGACCCCGGGCTGGAGCCGGGCAGAGTGTGAGGAGCCTCCCCCTGAGGGGGAAGGGGCGGCAGGGACAGGTGTGAGGGGCTGGGCGCAGCCCCCAGGCCCCGTCCCTGCTGCTGGCGGGGGGAGGGACAGAAATCAGGAGTGAAGTTAAGCTGAGGAAGAAGAGAGGGGAGGAAGGAAGCTGTTCTAAGATTTAGTTATTATTTCTCGTTATCTGAGGATCAGATCACTTACTCTGACTTGAATGGTGATAAATTAAACTAATTTCCCCAAGTCAAGTCTGTTTTGCCCATGACAGTAAATGCTGAGTGATCTCCCTGTCCTTATCTCAACCCATAAGATTTTAATTGTATTTTCTCTCCCCTGCCCAGCTGAGAAGGGGAGAGACAAAGCAGCTTTGCTGGGCACCTGGCGTCTAGCCAGGGTCAACCCACCACAGATGTGATGGCAGCCTAGACAACCTGCATTTGTAACCTAATTCCTACCACAGTATTGCTTAGACTCTTTGTAAAGTTTGTAGTTTACCAGCTTCCCAACTGATTAAGATCCCTATCAAATCTAGGTTTCTCCTGCAGAATGTAATCATTCATGAGCTTTCATCTCACATCTGGATGAATTGTCCCCTTCCTTCAATCTTCAAGTCTTCACTTGGGCATATTTGTTTTAGATGGAGCGAGGGACACGCCCTTTGCCACCTGCAGTACCTGGGAGCAAATCTGCCACTGCATTATGCATGCCACACACTGCTTTCCCCCCTGCCTCCACAGGACTTCAGCATTGAAGGAGATGCCACTTAAAATAGAGCTACAGTCAGGAGAGAGTTAAGACCTTTGCCTCTACTTAGCCTCCTTGTCTGTCTGCCTATGTTCATAAGGGCAACTGAAGCCCAATTAAAAAAGTGGAGATTGCAGTATTTGCCTCTTCAGTGCTCAGTGTTTCTCAAGATGTAACATATCAAATGCTTTGCAGTGACTTTAGACTTAGACAAAGTCAACATATTTTTCATGAACTCATTTAAATAGCTTAGAAATATGCATCACACTTGAGATCCTTCGGGGGGTAAAGCATCTTTTGAAATAAACCCTATCTTGACCTTTTTCAAACTATGGTATGCTGGTATGCCTATTACTTCTAAAGGTACAAGCATTAATAGCAACTTGTTTTATTTTTATGCATGTTGGACCGGGCAGCTATTCACTTAGAATACTAATTTGTTGTAGGGGAGGCAGACGATTTATGAATAAAACTATGAACACATTACATGTTATAGTTCTGTATGCTAGACTCTAACTTAACAGGATTCCTACTCACCAAAGCTTTGACTTCAGAAATATATTAAAAAGTGAGCATTATAACAGACTTCATGGTCCTTATTTTCCTTAGCGTTGGTCAAAGATACCAAAATAGTCTTGACCATCAATGGAAAAGAGTAATTTTTGCATCGGCACAAAGGGACATTTTAGAGTGACTAATTACAACTTACTATTGTTCATTAATAGACATAAACAAGAGGAACTGAATCATATGCAAAGGCAGTTCATTAAAAGCACATAGATGTGCATGCCAGGAGAACTGTATAAATTTTTATCATTTGAATATAAGGCCCAGTTTTGGTAAAATAAAAGCATGAGAAGAAGATCAGCTAGGAAAACAGTTGGGTTTTTATCAGGTTTGTCTAGAAACCAAAACAGATGCAGAGTATGGAAAAAAAAAAAAAAATCTAAAAAATCACTAATTTTGAACTGCTGGAAGATGGTTTAAAAAGATAATACTCTATGTTTTGGCTGACTACAGAGGACCATAACAAAGGAAAATAAACCATTTCATAAGCAGAACTCTACAGAACTTTCAGTACCAGCTGTTCAGTGATACCCATACAGATTCAAGTTGTGAGGTACACAAAAAAATCCCCCCTTGCCCCAGTCAGTCTTGGGGAGCTGAAAATGCATAAATGTCAAGGCCATAATTTGCTTCTTTCTTTTCTTCCTCTGTTTCACTAGATCTATCATACAAACAAAACTTCTGACCAGAACAGAAGCTGTGGAAATGATAGCTCTGCACCTCATGATTTCATGTAAAGTATGTCAACAGGAGTGCAGGAACAAAAATACAGGAACCAAAAGTTACTTTGGATTTTCTGCCCTAAAGCAGCCAAACAAGATTTTTCAGACTTCCTAGGAATTTCAGATTTGACAGTACACATTAGGCCTGTCTACTTGGCACCCTCTATTACTGAGGATATTTCTCCCTACTAATCACCAGTCAAAAGTAGAATACAATATATTAATCCCTAAGCAGTACATCAGAAAACTGTATTTAACTAAACAAAACAATTCAGAAGCATGTAAGCAGTGCAGAGGTTCATGTTCCTAGAATTACTGTTCTCAAAAACTATTTATTTGAAATCAAGGCAAGCCAAAATTAAAAATAAATAAATAAATACTTTCCAAGTACTGAAAGGACTTGGGAACACCACCCAAGGCACTGGTTTAGATGTTTCACTGTGGCACAGTTCAGTATTTGAATCATTGCTCTTAGGCACTATTTGCGTACAGTATCTCAGAAGGTAAAAGTTAATAGCTTTCACCCTGGGCAACAAGAAAATTACATTAAGATGGTCATGCAAATTACTGTGTCAATTTTAGCCTTGTGCTTCCCAGTGCTTGTTCAAATCTCAAAAGTCACCTTGTATTTTGAAAAGATTACAAAATTTTTCAACCACAAGAGCTGAAATGTTGTCGATCGGATGACTCGATATACTGGTATGGCTTTGTAATGATTCATATAGTCATATCCTGCTAACTTCTCCTCAAGTCACTAAAAAAAATTTATGTGAAGGTGTTTGTTTCACATTGCATAATTGTTGTCCAGTGATATCACTGCATAACACAATTTATGTATTTAAAAATTCATTATTAGGTTTCTGTATCATTTTACCAAAACATTATCATAGTGACATATTAGTCTTTTTAAGTAGAATGAACTGTTATGTTTAAAGAAGACAAAGAAGGTGATGCTGTAGGATGCTTCCTGAAAGTTTGCCCATGATTCTACTATTTGATTTTCTACAAGAAGACAGCATTTAAAATGGATAATACAGAGTAAGATGTGGTATTGCTAAACACACTAGTTATATGCATTACCTCAATAAACCAAGCCTAGCTCAAACAACACTGTCCTTGCCTCAGAAATCAGTAGCTGACATGCAAAACGGCCATCTCTGAGAAGGAAGGCAGTAATGCAGACCGCTCATTACCCAGCCTGTGCAAGCCGCATAGTAACTTTATATAGCAGAGATGCAAGTTATAAAGCAGGATGTTGCAGCATCCTCAGCAAAACTGTCACATTATTTTTAGAAGCTGGGTCCTGTCTTTTTCTGCTGAGATGGGAACCACAGAAAGATACTAATTAAATGCAGGTGCGTGAAGTGTTTTTGTTTCAGAGATTCAGCTCCTGAGTATAAAAAGTACAGTTAGCTATTTACTGTTTAAGTTTAAACGGGGTACTGAGAACTCTGTGTCTCCATCTACATCTGAACTATGCCTGGAAAGGCCAAACTTACCAACCCAACATGTCACATACCCAAATTTCCATAGGGCAGGGAGCCGGGACACTTGCCAGGGAAATGGAAAGCACTTGGAAGGACTCAAGAAGGAGAAATGGCAGTGGTTCCCCAAGCCTAGGGCAGCTAAGTTCAGTGACTAGCTGGGCATGTTAGGTCCAGCATTTCTCCTTGCTTGTATTCTCCCACAGCTGAGGCTTTGAGTTACATGGGGACCCCACACCACAGCCTCAGCACTGCTGCACAGCTATAGCATGCAGTCCAGCATGCAAGCTGGATTTCAACTGCTTGCCAGCCACCACAATTCAGCTTCTTTGGGTTTTGTCCTGGGTGATATTTTTTTTCTTTTGCTTGTACCTACAAACTTTGAAAGTTACCGACATTGAAATGCCAGGCTTGAGTGGCTCCAAAAGGTCTGACTTTCATAATATGATGAATTCTTGCTGTACGCTGGGATCTATTAAAATATTTTACACTGCAAATCATGCTCGAGTACTGTTTGTTTGTAAAAATTTTATCCAGGCTCCATAGGTTAATCCAACATTTTCTTATTGCTGTGAATTGAAGCCAGCCCTTTAACATAATTAAAACATTTCCTGCCAAAAGTATCCTGTAACTTAAGTCTCAAACCCAGAAGCCTCCCCAAAAACAGGAGAGTGATTCTCAGGACACCAGGATCCAAGCAAGCCAGATGGGCTATGAAAACTAATCAGCTATGGGAGGCATCCCTTCCTCCTACAGCTATTGATCTGGACAGTTGGTGCCTGCGCTGCCTTCCATGTTTGTTCCACTTTCCTTTTGCTCCCTTCTTTTGTTTCCTCCTTTGTTAAAAAGCCCAGCAATGCCTTAAGAATTTCAGAGGATTAAATGATGAACCCTTATGTGCTTTCTGCCCAAGAAGTTTGTATGTTATTCTCATTTATTCCGGCACACAACTGGCTTCCCTGGTTAGACTATGAACTGTTGAATGGTACTCCTCTTACTCCAGGTTTGTGCAGGACCTTGCATACTTGTACCACAAATTTGAGCCTTTTGGTATTATTGTTGCAAATCCCAATCCAACTATCTGTAATTTAAATCTTCATTGTAAAAATAAAACTGAGAAAATGGCAGATTCGTGAGTTGTTGGGAAAGTTTTGACTGTGATTCTTTCATAGCTTACAGAGATTTTGCATTAGACCGCAGCCAAGAATTTTTAAGAATTCTGCCGAAAGAAATCCCAGTTCTAACAGAACTGGTTCAATGCTCTGTGGGCTTCAAATGCCATTTGTGTCACAGCTTTAGCTTCAGAGCCTACCTGGCCACAAGCTGATTGTGGTTGTTTCAGCTGAACACAAGGGATCAAGAGCTTAAATGGAAGTAGTTCTCTCCTGATGCTAAAAGGACTGAAATATCTCATTTTTACAAAATCAGCAATGTTAACAAGCTTTCTGGTTACTTTGACAAAGCTTTCTATTCCAATATCAGTAAGTTTATTTTCATAATAACTTCGGTATCAGAATTAAAATATTTTCACAAGCTTCCTTTGGAACAGCAGTAATAATAGTCTTCAATAATCTGGAGAGTGCTATTATTATGGTCCGTGTACATGAACAAATTAATTTGGATTTGCTGAAAAAAGCAACAGACATACATGTTAATGATTTAGTTTATATAGAAGAGTGGCACAAACTCTAAGAGATCTGGTCCATAACAATTATTTCCCAAATCACTTGTCTAGATTGTATTTCAGTATTTTGAACCACCAATGTTAAGTAAAAATTTATAAAAATCTGTCTTACTGACATCAAGATTTTTTTCCTACTCCATGAAATACTCGCAACATGTACATTATTTTTGTTTGAGCTTTCCATATATGGAAAAAAAGATAAAAAATACAGAGAAAAGCCAAATAATATATTTTCCTTGGATTTGACTATTTCTGAGAAAGCTCAAATAAGAGATGGTGATCTCACATACCTGATGCTCACCATCTTTTTCATAAATTCAGTTACACATTTAATTAAGCCAACTGTTAGTAATAATGTATAGCTGAATGCATGTAGAATCTGTAAGTTAAACTTTTTCTCAACAGTTCCTTTGAAAGGTAACAGCTTTGTGTGCCAGTTTATTTTCAGCAGTTTGCCATGGATTGTTTAGTAACAGGTGGACATGACTCCCGTGAAATCCAAGGAAAGTTCATTATCAGGAAATGCAAGTTACAGCCAATCATCCATCAAAAAAGCCATACATTTCCAGCCAACCTGTTAAAAAAACTACATCAAAACACTACCAGTAGCAAAACTCTGTTATTTGATCTTATGCATAATTAAAAGTGGTCCAGGGGAATACTCAAAGCACAAAACAAGTGTGGGAACTCAAAAAAGCAGCTGACAAGCAGCAAAAACGCATTAATCTTGTACACATGCACTAGCAGATATGCATATATAGGAGAACAAACCTACTCTTAGAGCTCTTTCATCAGATTAAAGGGGAGTTACAGTAACATCAAGCAGATCTAACAAAGTCAACCTGTGCTGGGTTCTAAACTAAAATACTTTTCTAACACAGTTTAAGACAGCATTTAAAAATGCCCATTGAAGAATTCATAATTTTCCAATCAAAGACAGTATTAAATCAGTTATTTTGACAAAGTTTAACAGGCACAAATATTTTTAGATTTCCTTGGTCGTCTCAGCTTTCTACACTGCGGAAAGCTGCTCTACTATGTTAACTACTACTGTGCCTTGTAAGACCTGAAAATCTTTTAACACAGGGGTCCTCAAACTACGGCGCATGGGCCAGATATGGCCCCCCAGGGTCATCAAACCGGCCCCCAGTATTTACAGAACCCCCCCGCCAGGGGTTGGGGGTGAACCAAGCAGCCGCAGATGACTGCCTGCCACTGCATCCATGCACCAGCCCCCTGGTTAAAAAGTTTGAGGACCCCTGTTTTAACACATAAACCTCACCTCCCTAAGCCAATGAATGCATCCCCGACATTAATGATGTCTCAACCCACATCCTTTAGCAAGAGAAACAGGAATTGTCCCACGTGTAATTTTTATGTTCTATTATCAATAAAAAAATAAAAAAAAGGTGCTGCAGGTTGATATATCTGCACGTTTCTTACATCTGCTTCCTCATTCCACTGATCCATTTCCATAGGACATAGGCCATGATTAATCTAAAAGGCTTCCAGCAGATCATGCTAAGGTATTGCCATAGCTTTGTTAACTGCAAGGCACTCCACAGTGAATGTTTCTTCTCATGGAAACACCTGACTAGCAATAGTAGTTGATTCTCCTTCTCCCATTTCTGAGCACGCCACAGCTCCTACCCCAGAAGCACGCATTTGGAAGAAAAAAAAAAAAAAAAGAAAGAAACCCATTATCATGTTTAATTACACACGGCTTCACTTCTCTTTGCAAAAGCTTCACTGAGTTTAGGAATCTCATATATAGCCTTTCCATGGCAGCTGACAGGTGAAAACAGTTACAGTTGTGCCAATAAACACAAGCAAGTTTCTGGTGCTAATCCACCAAACTGGGAAAGCCACTTTGAGCAGTGAGTGAACAGGTTTGCCCTGAAACCACGTTTCAACCTCAGGATAATTTTACCAGAAGACTTCTGACCTCTCGCATCGGAAGCAGGCTATCTGCTTCCAACTCATCGGTGCCCACTGCCTCCACTCCTCTCTGCTCCATTGGAAGGCTTGGAGAAGCTGTTAGTCCCATCACACGGAACAGTACATCTCCCCAGCCAATGCTGGCACAAAGGAAACAGGCCAGGTCTTTGCCACACAGTAGACAGCCTCATCAAAAATTTAGGGGGATGCTCTGGACACCAATAATCCCAGCTATTTCAGATCTGATTTATTCTTGTTCTTGGTCAATGACCTGTTCTACAACGTGAGCTTGGCTCTATAGGCAGGACCTAAGCATGGAAAGCATCATTTCTCTCAGGCTTTGGGAGGAATACAGACACTGATCAAGTGTGCAAGGATGGGTTTTGGAAAGCATAAGGAAAATGGTGAGGTACTCAATGCCTTCCTCACCCTGGTCTTTACTGGTAAGATTTGCCTTCAGGAGTCCCAGGTTGCCAAGACCAGTGGGAAAGACTGTAAGAAGAAAAATCTGCCCTTGGTGGAGTGAGGATCAATATCTAAATAACCTGGAAAAAACACAGGTCGATCAAAACTGATGGGATACACCCAAGAGTGCTGAGGGAGCTGGCTGGCACCATTGCAAGGCCAACCTCAGTTACCTCAGTTCTCTTCGAAAGGTCATGGTGACTGAGAAGCTCCTGAAAACTGGAAGAAGCATATGTGTTTGAGAACCGCAAGGATCCAGGGAACTACAGATCAGCCTCACATCCATCCCTGGGAAGCTGATGGTATCCTCCTGGACATTTCCAAACATATTAAGGACATGAAGGTGCTTTGGAATAGTAAGCATTGATTTATGAAGAGGAAGTCATACCTCTGAATGATAACAGACTGTTCTTTATTTAGAAAGATGAAATTCTTTATCACAAGTTCTTTTAAAAAGAGTAAAATTATCTTGTCAGAGGTATATTCGTTATTTTTAAGCTTAAGCACCCATCACTAGAAATTAATCTGACCAGTTTCTCCATAACATTTTTGATGTCATACGCTGACCTTTTGGGGTCTCCATTAAGAGTACCTGTTGTGGTTTTCTAACAGTGGCTACTATATTATTATAAATAATTTTTTTTTAGAGCCTTTTGAAATCAGATGACTAGGTTGGTGAATGGGAGGAGAGCAGTGGATGTTGTTTACTTTGACTTCAATAAAGCTTTTGATGCTCTTCTAACATCCTCAAACAAGCTAAGAAAGTGCAGGCTAAATAAATGGACAGTGAGGTGGTTTGAAAACTGGGCTCAGAGGGCTGTGAGCTGGAGGCTTGTCACTTAGCGGTGTACACCTGGGTAAACACTGGGTACTGGGCCAGTACTGTTTAACATTTGGACAATAAGGTAGCGTGCACCCTCAGCACGTTCACAGATGATACAAAATTTGGAGTAGGGGTTGCCACACCAGGTAGTTGTGCTGCCATTTAGAGGGACCTCAGCAGGCTAGAGAAATGGGCCAACAGGAGTGTCATCACATTCAGAGGGAAATGCCAAGTCCTACAGTTATTAAGGAACAATCCCAGGCACCAGTACGGGTTGGGGACTGGCCAGTGGGAAAGCAGCTTTGTAGAAAAAAGATATGGAGGTCCTGGTGGACACCAAGTTGAACATGAGCCAGCCATGTGCCCTTGCAGCAAAAGAAGGCCAACAGCCTTGTGGGCTGATTAGGAAAAGCACTGCCAGTGGGTCAAGGGAGGTGATCTTTCACCTTTATTTCATGCTGTTGAGATCACATATGGGGTGTTGGATCCAGGCTGGGCCCCCCATTACAAGAGAGACATGGAGCAAATCCAGCACAGTGCTGTGAAGATGATTAAGAGACCAGAGCATCTGTCTTACAAGGAGAGGCTAACAGAGCTGAGATGTTCAGCCTGGAAATTAAAAGGCTGATTGGGATCTTATCAATGTGTATAAACACTTGACAGTGTCGGGGGAAGCTGGACACCTCTCAGTCATGTTCAGGAAAGGCACCAGGGGGATAGGAAATGGCATTTGAACATCACAAAAATAATAATTATTTTTTTTTACTCTGAGGGTGATTGAACACTGGAATTGGTTGCCCAGAGCTTTATAGAGTTCTCCAATCCTGAAAATACTCCAAATCCAACCGGGTGCAGTCCTGAGAAACCAGCTCTATTTGAGCCTTCTCTGAGCCGAGGGATTAGACAAGATGATCTCCAGAGGTCCCTTCCAATATCATCCTTTCTGTGATTCTGAGAAATTATTTAAATGGTGCTATTACAGAGCTATTACCTTTTACAGAAGGAAACAGTAAGAACTGGTGTGCATTTTCCAGGTTATTGCTGGAATATGGGTTCAATCTTCTGTTAATTAATTCGTAGGTTCAGCAGCTGCTGACAATTACTATATAACTATACATTTTATTTCAAGTTAAAAATGCCAGGATTCTTCAATAAGCAGTTTTAAAATATATATAGCATAAACAGAAATAACTAACATGTAATTCAAAAATAGATTTGGCATCTTTATATCAATCCTCCTCCTTCCTTGTATGTGACTGCATCTAAAGATGTCTGCCTAGAAAAGATTAAATTACCTTTGTAGATAAAGTGACTGTTCAAAAAGAGAAGCTTCCAGCATAAATTATTTGTAGTATGAATGTCTTAAATCACTTCAAGCCTAACAAAAAGTACCTTCAGGAAACTGCTGCTTTCACTGGGAGTCAGTATGTATTGTCTGAGGCTCAGGTTTTCTTTTATAGCTGTATACAGCACCATCTTTCTGACAATGCAGCCTCAGAACAAACTAGCTTTTGCTCTTTATCGACAGGATAGCTCTTCCATTTGCCCCTCTCACAGTATTTCAGACTGTATGTTTCAAAGCCACGTGCAAGTATATTACAATCGTACTCTTGCACATCAATATCCAAATGAGGTCATGAGACTTGCAGCCCTGCGGCTGATCTCTAGTGTTACTTACTTCAACAGTAAGAAAAAAAATTATTTCCAGTGGAGGTCCACCAGGACAGAGGGGCTTTTCCTTGCAAGGCTGACCTATGAAACTGGTTTGGGGCTGACAAACTGGCTCCAAATCATAACAGTATCACCAGCTATGTGATATTAGGTCACTACCATACTAGCCTCATGTTAAATATTGAGATCAGACATTCACAAAGGCTTCATACCTGGTCCAAGTCTTTGCCTGCCCTCCAATATGTTTCCTGAAGGGCAGGAAGGATGGGCAACTAGGCCAGCAGTCCAGCTGCTTTCAAAGCACGTTTGGGGCTGAACACAGTTAAGTTAAACATGTCTGAACTTTCTCAGTTGGGAACAGAGTGTCCCTGGGATCCCCTCTAAAGAAGGGATCAGAGACAGGACTTCCAGGGGCAATTCAGAAAAGCCAGTAAGATCTCTCTTTGATTGTGCCTATTAGTATTGACTATACAAGTAGAATAAAGCAAATATGCTTCTCATCTACACACTTCAGACCAGAGTATAAAGCTGGAAAAGATGAATGTGGGCCTTGAAACTATACATGCGATATTTAGTTGATAACAGCAGAATGCTGCAAGGAGCATATAAGACAAATATTTCTAAAACAAAGTAACTGTTTTAATACTTGAGCATTATCTTAGCATACAATTTATTCTAAACAAAAACACAACAGTGTTACATTGAAGACACCTTGCTACCCTGTACCATGTTATTTGCAGCCTGTGAAACAGTGAGGAACACTTGAAAATTTGCTCTTGACATTTTTCTAGAAACAGAGGAACAATCAGGATAGTGCTTTTCACACAGCTTCCCTCTAGTGTACTGTGGTAATATGCGCTCAAATACAGAACAATGAAAACAATCACACTTCTCACGTCTCAAATGGACCAGGTAACACAAAATTCAGATCAGCCTGTGTTTTTCATTAAACTGGACAGGTTTACAAGTCAGATGAAAGCAATACTTGCTCAAATGACCTCCTTTCCTCTGTTTGGAAGATTTATTGAAGGCAATATAGAACAGCAACAATAGTCAATCATAGATGGCAGACTGCCCTTTTATTAGGCGTACTGAAGCCAATTAATCTAAGTGAGCTTTCTCCCTTTATCTCCTGGAGGCATGTACGGTTATAATGCATTTAAACACTCTACATCAATAAATAAAGGTGCTGAAACTATTTATTTTAACTTTGAAAAATTATTTACAAGTACTTGAGATGCTAAATATTAACATTCTACATACTCTGCTGGGCCATATAATTTGACTAGATCCAAGACAAAAAATAAAGTTCTAAAACAAGAATTTGTGGTACTGCCATCCTCAGGGGTAGGAGGAAGAGAAAGAAATGCCTACAAAAGGAGGTAAAACCAGTAGGAACACTGAAGCCTACCTTAACACTGAGTAAAAAAAGGTAAGTTGATCAGAAGTCTTCAAATAATGTTGCAGGGAAAAGTGGGCTACTGAACCACTCAGACATTTACAGCACAGAAGCAACCAGTTACTGGAATTTATTTCCAGATGTCAGATTATCTGCAATGTATAGGAGATTGTAAAGGCCATTTGAGGTGAAAAGCAATACTCTTATTAATTATGGAACATCAAAACCCAAGATGTCTTAATTCATGTTCTCATTTTTGCGGTCCATGTGCTTCTAATTAGAACTGCTGTAATATATTCTCTTGGGAGGCACATAAGAAAAGTGAGTAACTTTTTAGTAGCAACTTCCTCTTTCAGGGCACACACTTAAACAATCCTTTATTCTTGGATTACCTCAAACATCCTCCTTGGATTACCTTCATTGTAAATTCAGTTATAAGCTTACCAGTTTCACAGCTGGGCCCAGTGAAGCCTTGTGGGCAGGCACACACATTGGAAGCGATACAGGCTCCTCCGTTCCTGCACCCGTTTTTGCAAAATGCTGCAAAATGCAAAATCACAATATATCGGTAACAGAACTGCACTCAGCAACCACGCAGGTGGCCATGGGCTGCTGGCAGGCTGACACAAACACAGTCCCTGCAGCACTCAGTGCAGGGACTGCCTTCTCCTAAGGACAGAGGTCACAAAGAGATGGTTTATGGCCACCCTGCCTCACTGGCCAGATGGGCTGACAAGCTACAGAAGGAGATTAGAGTAAATCATCTGAAGACAAAAGCTCACATATGTGCTCCTTTGCATGCACCAGGCAGTAGTGAAAGGCAGCATCTTCCCTAGGAACAGACTCTTCCTAGAGCAGTGCTGGTCTTCTCTGCTGCCCAAATAAAGGCCTGGGCACAACAGGCACATCTGAACACTAAATTGTCTGGCTACCTCATTCCTTGACTAATCAATTAGATTGAAACAATCTAAAAAGTCACTTTGTCTCAGGAACTTAGAAACTTTTACCATTTACATCTTGAAGTCAATCCCTGGATTTGTTCTTTGGCATGTTGCAATCTAAGAAGCTGGTGCTTACATATTTTGGTGCAGCATTCTCCAAAGACGGTTCTGAATATGTCTATGCTTTAAAGAGCCCCTTCTGCAGACAAGAGTGCAACCAGCTCTGATAGAAAACATAGCAGCTGTTAACTGCTCCAGTTGAATTTGCAATATGCAACCAGAAATGCTCTGGTCACAAGAAACCGCAGGTGAAACTAAGCAGATGGAGGTTATCTCTGACATAAAAGCATTGATGTGGGGCACTGATCTAGCCCTGCACTTGTAACCAGCCATCAGAGATGCCAGGCTTTGGTTTGCAGCTGCTCTGTGTAACAGCACCACTGATGAGGTCTTAAGGCTCATCTGGAGAGAACACAAGTGTTATCAATTTGAGCTTTCCAGCTCTCAGTTTCCAGACACCAGCCTTGTGGCATGAGGCCCCGGGCACCGAGTGAGACATCCAAGATTCCCAGAGCAGGATGACACAGCACACAGCACAGCTGATAGCACAGTGCATGAAAAGCTGCCAAAGGCATGGGGACAAGAGGTGCATCCAGGTCTCTCTGAAGAGCACTGGCATCCAAGCCAGGGCTCCAGAAAAGTACATTTTTCAGATTGCAATACGCAGGCTCAGAGCCTTCTCCTGCACACTGTCTTTTCAGTATTGAAAAGAGAGGGAGGAAGGGATACACTTTTCTTTCACAGTGGGACCAGGCGCCCTCTGAAATGTCAGACCTGCAGTCAAAGCTCTTATTCAGAGAAGGAGGAGCTGAGCGCGGTGCACTAGGGTTATGCAGCTTCTCTTTAACACAAAGAAATCTCAATTACCTTTTTGTAAGCCGACACACCTCCAGCAGAAGGACTGGTGAATACTCCCAAGCACAGCACAGGAGTGAGCTGCACAGACAGAGCTCTCTTCTGACAGGAGTGGCTCTGGGTTTGAACCTCCTAAGACTAAGACTTTTACCCCATTACCCAGAGGAGGGAGCCCAGCATAAAAGGGAGGATTTGCCAAGGTCTCTCCCCATGTGCTTGACTGGAAGCAGACCAGGCTGCCATCTGAACCAGTTCCCCTACAGTTACACTACTTTTATTTTCAAGCACCCTCTAGGATCCTATGGTCAGAGCCCGAGGACTTCCAAGGACTTGGGCCCAAGTACCAAGTATCATCTTCTTTGATGTGAAATGCAATGGAAACAAAAGCAGCATTGTATCTCTGGGAAAGCATCTTTCTAAGGCTAGAAGTGTAACTTCTGACGTTCACCAGTGAATGAGAATGTTAGGAATCAAGGCACCACCTCACGTGCACCAAAGGTTTTGTGCATTCGTATCAACTGCTTTTCTCATTTAGAGTAAAAAGACACAGCATACCAAACAACTTTTCAGTTCATGCAAGCAAAATAGCAAGCGATTGACCATCGGCAATGTAGATCTGACAATGTTTCCACAGCTGTAACTTTGTTGGTAACTGTGGGCTTCCTTCAGTGGTGTAGCACATATAGAAACTGTTACCTTGACCCAGAAATGAAACATTGTTACTTCACATTTTAGAGCACATCCCATCACTGTGAACTCTGCCAAATGCAAAGTCAGTGTGTATCTGTCTATAAAGATCATCTTATAGGTGCAGGACCTAAGTGCCTAGCCTAGCATTTTGCCTGTCTTCTTCAAGGCACATGACCAGATTTGCATCAGCTATGACAAAGCCCCTCATCCAGCTCCAAGACTGCCGGCCCCCAGGGTTTTCAGCGGCTTACCTTTGCAGATGGTACCATTTCCCGTGTAACCTGGCTTGCAGACACAGTTGTGCCCACCCACAGTGTTGAAGCAGAGCGCATTTTCATCACAGTTGTGCTGGTTTGTTATACATTCATCATGCTCTGAAAAAGGAAACAAGAATGGGATGGTCCTGAATTTTTAAGATACAACAAAATAAAAGCTTTGCAGAGGTTTCCACATTAATAAGAGATAAACACAGTACTGACAACAGGGCTATGTGAACAGGTAACCATGGGATAGCCAGGGTATGTATTTTTAGCACATACTAGTATGTGACAACTGCTGCAGCACAATTCCACTTTCATTAACGGGGAGCCACCAACATTACATTTTCTATGTGGGCTACACTTTTCTTGTAAACACTTGCCAAAGAGCCAGCTAGCATACTGAAAATCCATATGTTAGTTCCACTGTATAATTTATTCATGGAGGTTTATCTTATGCGGGATTCATAGGGTTTCCTTCAGAAAGCTGACTAATGGTGTGAGACACGCTCCAAGCTGCAAAAGATACGGATAGCAGAAGGCAGGACTTCACAACGTAGCCCGTGTTTTCCCTCCCTTCAGTGCATACACAGCGCTTTATTTAGACAAAATAAATAACCCAAAACCAAAGGTCTGCCAGATTTTCAAGGGACTTTTGGTATGGCATGCTCTAGCACCAGAGTGTGATGGATGACACTCGTCAGTCTGTTGGGAATAAATCTGGACAATAAGACTGTGTGTTAATCTGCAATGCCCTGTTTAATCTGAAACAAAAAAGTATAAGTGTTCAGGTTTCTGAACATTTTAATGTCTTAAGTTTGTGGTTTTTAAGAAATGGAAAATGCAATTTCAAAATAAGATGCTTTGAAGTGTCATTTCAAAATGCTACATGAAATGCTCTACTATTTTCAAAATGCACTATCTCAGTCTGTAGGCATCAAAATGAAATGTTCCATCTTCTGCAAATATTCCTTGGATTTTCTTTACATCAACGGTATTCATCTATCCATAAATAATTTCAGACTCCTGAAATTTTAATTTCAGGAAAACCAACTCTTTGGGGACCATAAAGACACCCAGTTTCAATCAGTACACACGGGCTAACCTGCATGTGAGGTTTTCATAGCCATCACTCCACCCAGCTTTTAGCAAATTTTATTAGTGTAACTTATGCCAGTTCTGGCTATTTGGCACAAGTCTTAAATCTGGAATTGGATGCTCTTTCTTCCCCAGTTTTGAGTATGTCACTGTGCTGAATCTTTCCCTCTATAAATAAAGAACTAACGCCTGCACATACCCCACAGAGTTGTCAGGAAAATTAATTTCTTAGCATTTGCAAATCACTATGGAAATGTTCAACTTGTTATTTAAATACTGGCCATAAACTGTAGGAATATAAAGCTGGCAGAACAGCACATCTCTAATCCATCAGTAGATGTAAATTGTCTTCTAGGAACGGCAAATACCTGTTGTTCAAAAAAGGGTAGGGGGGAAAATCACCACAATGTAACTAATCAATTTTAAACACTACAGAGGCTTAGAAATTTATTTGTGGGGGGTTTGTTCTTGTTGAATGAATATTTGTTTGGGTTTTAATAACACTAACCTAATACACCTCCTTCTAAACAAGGACTTACATACCTCTCATATCACCAGTGGTCTCAACCCTCCACACTTACGGAGCTGAATCCCTGGCAGGCTGCAGCAGAGCACAGGCTGCAGGCCTCTGCCCTGAAGCATGAGATTTAATTACTTTGCTCTCAGCATGAATATCTAAAATTGTTGTTGTTCACTGAATGATCTAGCCCCTCTAAAATTCAGTTACAATATTTGACCCTGACCTCCTAACACAGTGAAATCTCTCATGCTGGCTGAAACAGTATTTATGTTAGATCAGTCCACAAAAGAAAAAGTGACCAGGCAAATTAGGTAAAGTGTTATCTGTGGTATAATAGTAACTTGGTTTTCTTGGTTTGCATTAATATTATGATATTATTTAAATACAGTATGTTATTTAAATAGATATATAATATTTTCTCATTTTTAAATGTTCTGTATAACAAACAACAGGAAAATAACTGTGGAAATGTGCACAAAATGCACTCAGCAAGCCAAAATATTTTGCAAAGCCGTTATCTTGGTACATCGGGAGGTAGGGTAAACTCAGCTATGACATCATTGAATTTGACAGATTAAGTATCATGCTCAACAAGGAAGTATAGCCATACACCCTGTGCCTTAGGAATGCAAAAGCATTGCTGGCACATATGGCAGCTCTTTATTAGCAATAAGAGTATATTAGAGGGAAGTGGGTAATCACAGATTGTCACACTAGGAGCAACAGGTCTATGCACGTGGCTGGAGCAGCTCTGAAAGCCCATCAAGGCACCCACAGACAGGACAAGTGCCCTGGCATCTATGCCAAGCAAATTTGCTATCGATAATCCAGTACAACATATTTATAACACCTTGCAGTACCAGGGCCTTGAAAACCATTTGCACAGATCTAAGTCCTTCATATAAAAAGACAACTGTCACACTTGAGTGTGCCTTTGTAACATTTACTCTGGGCTAACTACTGAGTCTTTTAAGGTGGATTCTTCTTACAGTGTACAGTATCCGTAAAATTAACTTTCCATCAGCTAAGCAATGGGGCTTGGATTCAAAGGTAGTATGCCTGGTTTCCTACTCTATGTAAGAAACTTCAGTATTTCTTATCCTCCTGTAAGAAAGTTCATGGAGGATGCTTGCTAAGATTTCAGGAAGAGGATCCAGCACATAGCCCGAACTCTATCAAAACAGCCAGCACTTCTACTTCTGTAGTTATGTGCTCAAACTTCAGGTCTATTTTTATTTAAATCAAATATTAGCAACTCATGAAAATTTCATGGGTCTGATAAATGATTCTTGGATTGAAGTTTACATGTCATATTTAGGAAGAAAATGTCTCAGAGTAGGAGGAAATTCTGTGATTCAATTAAAGGAGTAGCAATTTTAAAACGATTGGAATGGAGAAAAAAAAATCAGGAAAAAAAAGAATCAGGATGTTTTACAATCCATCTAGATTTGTTGCTCTTTATCATCTGAGCTTAGCTTCAATAGCACACTTTAAATCATTTAAACATAGTACTTCTCCATATTCCTTCTTAAAGTGGCACCTAACAGTGTGGTCAGCCTACACTTCAGAACTAGATCTATTGTAGACTGATTACAAATGGTTAAACTAAGCCCAAAAAATTCAAGTACATAAAGCATCTTACTACGTTCACTCTTCTAGCACATGGCACACTATCCACACCAATTTAAAGAGACCATCAGAAACAGCTCCTTCCAGAATTCTCTGTTAATAACAAGGTAGATTGTCCAGTTTTACTAAAGATAGAAATACTTATTTGTAACAAAAAGGGTGGTGGTCTGTCGATAATTCTTCATTAATTCATGCTTATCACTTTAGTTTCTTTTTGGAAAGTCACCTTTAATGAGGAGGACATTGCAGAGACTGAGTTAATCAATCTTAAACATCAAACCAGCAACTGTAGAAGCAGATAGAGCAGTGCAGCGCATTAAAAAGAAACACGCGGTTTATAGAAGAGTCTTCTAAAGAGAACCTTTTTCAAAGTTCAAGAACAAGTATAGAAACATTATTTGCATTACTTAGAAATGTCAGTACTGCCCAAATATATTTCTGATGCTGCAAGAAGCAACACTGAGGCCATTCATTTCAAGCATCTTTAGAAATCACGTGACACACATTTTAAAAAGTTGTATACTTATTTCACTGCACACCATAATGAAGATGGGGACAGGCCAGGTACAACAGTATTACAGAGGCAAAGAAATAATTACTTTTGCAGAGAGACTTTAACGATTAGCAAACCTGAATTTACAGAACACAAACATCTTCTATAAAGACCAAATGCACTGGTTTCAATGTTTGCTGCTAAAAATTTATTATCTAATATATCTAAATTCCATTTTGCACTGTTCAGGACTCTATGCTCAACAGTGTCAAAATTCATAAAATCTCCATTCTGGGCACCAACCAAAGTTTTAAATATAGTATTTATATTGGCTAAATTATCTCTAGAATAAGGTCTTTCTAGATAGAAAAAAAAATAACTCCAAAATTTGCTATTGCTCCGTTTTAATAATAATAGTAACAGTAAGTTCCATTAAATAGTTCTTAGGACACAGATGACTTAGAGATGCAAAAAGTTATGTGACAGTGCAGTTAATTCACTTATGTACATTTGGGTGTGCAGCAAATAGATTATATACACAATTACATATACATATATGTGCATATATAAATGCACATACAGTAAGGGTGATGTACTTTTTTTAATTTTCGTTCATTTTGAAATACTACTCTAGAATATTCCATATGGTTTGCTTGACAAAAATGTTTTTACTTCAGAAGCATATCTAGGGTGAAGTACTGCATCTAAGGAGACAGACTGCTGGCATAAAATAATCAAGACTCACTAGATCCTGTGATGTATGTCAATGCAATGACAGATGGGGATCTGTCTTATGAAGTTCATTATCTGTGCAGTGATTCTTCCAGAATTTAGTAAAATTTAACATGCTGTCCACAAGGTGTGTCACCTGCCTCCTCATTATCCTAGCACTATACATTAGTCCCTATCCTTCCTACTGTGTATTTCATGATTAAAAATAAATAAAAGTCCTTATAGCAATTCTTACTTGCATACTGCAAGCCTTCCCAGTATTTGCCTTGCGCATCCAAATTCTGTAAATGTCTAAGAAAAAAAATAAACAACAGACAGAATCCAATCCAACAGCAAAAAGGAATGATGACTGAGTTGCATCACTTACTTATGGGTACAGAATGTTATGCTGGCGGTTTTCCTCAACCACCCATTACCAACATTGGAAATTAAGAGCTAAGATCACACTTAAGACACAGAAATTCATTAAAGTTCCCAAAAACATAAATTAAATGCATCCCCCCAATTGTAATCTTGTAACACAATGCAACAGATACTACTATCTGAGTGAGCAACTTGTGGACCAGGATTAAATTAAAACAATTTAAATGCAGGTAATATATTAGATATTTTCTCCTTTTAATGCCTCTGCATTCTTGAACTTAAATTACTTTCAGCCTCCTGTCTCCCTCCCATGACTTGGTATAGATCTATAAAACCGTGCCACCAGCTGTCATCTGACATGGCAGTGACAACAGATAAGAGTTACTTGAATTATCAATAGCTGACAAACTTAAATAGCCACCTACAGTTTATCTTAATTACAAGCTTTTTTGCCCTATACAGTTCACATACAAGAAAAAAACTAGTAGTAATTATAAGGATAGTTTGGAAGACTTACTCCATTAAGATCATTTGGGAAATGACAGATGGTTAATTTCTTTAAGACTTCATATTAACTTGTTTAAACTCTAATTGGCAGGGTTACTTAAAGTCTCAGTACAGGCACACTATTTTCAAAAGAGTAAATGCTGTAAATTTATTGAATTATGCTATTTGCTGGAGCATGGCCACAGAAGGGCAACAAAGCTGGTGAAGGGTCTGAGCACAAGTCCTGTGAGGAGCAGCTGAGGGAACTGGGGTGTTTTAGCCTGGAGAAAAGGAGGCTCAGGGCAGACCTTACTGCTCTCTGCAACTACCTGAAAGGAGGCTGTGAGCAGGTGGGGGTCGGTCTCTTCTCCCAGGTAACAAGCAACAGGACAAGTGGAAAGGGCCTCAAGTTGCACCAGGGGAGGTTTATATCGGATATTAGGAAAAATGTCTTCATCAAAAGGATTGTCAAGCATTGGCACAGGCTGCCCAGGGAAGTGGCTGAGTCACCATTCCTGGAGGTATTTAAAAGCTGGGTAGATGTGGGCTTAGGGACATGGTTTAGTGGTGGACTTGGCAGTGCTAGGTTAATGGTTGAAATCAATAATCTTAAAGGTCTTTTCCAAACTCTGATTCTACGTCTCCCATATATTTATGTTAAATTTGGGGATTTATATTGCCCAATTTAAGTATTAATTTTTCTATAGACACTCCTTAATTGAAATGCAAAATGGAATCTGTGCTTTAATTACTCATAGAGTTAACATCACAGTTTACCCTTCGTTAACGCCAAAGTCATTAATCATTAAATAATGACCAACAGCAGCTGTCCTCAGCTGAAAGCTAGGGATATGAAAAGCTAGGTCTCCCAACAACAATCTCTTCACTGTTAATCCTGTTACTTTCACCTTCATTCACTCCCGTATATCTATGGTGCTCTTGGCCCTCATTTTCTAATCCTTTCTTCAGTGCAGCCATAAACAATGATTTCTGTAGATCTATGTCCAGAATTTTCCTACTTTTTCCTCTTAATTATGTTGATAATAAAAATAGCTCTGGCATGTGCACGTTCTATTTTCAAGGTCTGTTTAGAGACCATCCTATTTTCTGAAATGCTGCTTCTGTCTGTAATTACTTAGTCCATTGTTGTTCTTCAGGGAGAACAGCTGCCATCATCTCACCCAGATGTCTACTTCTCTCGTTTATCTATTAGCTTATTTACTTATTCTATATTTAGTGTTAATATGATAAAAAAAGAAAAACCAGATAACTGTATTGAAAACTGAGGAAGAAAATCCACTTGGGAAAACGGCCACAATCCAGTGTTCCTTTTCATATCCATTATGAGAAAGCTCCAGGGATGCGTCTTAGTTATACTAGTAGGAAGATATAACAGGGAATCTATATTACTGGCAGTTATTGATGTGGGATTAAAAGTAGCTGAAAAAAACAGTTAATCAAGAGAAGGAACAAGCACTCACTCTCCTTGCAGCTGCCTGTGAGGCTAAGAGGGCTTTGGAGAAAGCTCTGAGGTGGCTGTAGCTCTGACAAGACTTGAGACAGGCACAGACTGAGCTGCACATTTGGAACTGGTACAGTTTGTTTCACAAAAAGACAAATCCTGACACTAAATATGATCATGAAATCCATCCCTAAAACACTTCCCATTTCCAGTCAAGAAGTTCTTTTCTCTCTAGAACCAAAACTTTTAATGTGTGCACTGTTCTTTACCAATGTGGAGAACACAAGGGAGATCCTGGGATGAAAAATCCCTGGAGAAATACTGCATATTTATGTGCAAATATAAGTTCAAAAAATATGGGACATTCTAATCCTAGTAAATACTAGTTTCTTTGAAAGCTTACTCTAAGAAGATTTTTAATTTTATGTTCTATTTCACAACTGACTTTCACCTAAAGAAAACTATTTCACACACCAAAGCCTGCAAGACGCATATACTTTTCTTCCTACCCTTCTACTTTGACTTTAAGACTGTTTTCTTTGCACAAAATCTCTTTTATTTATTTTTTGGTTATTCCTGTTCCAGGTTTTCCTCCTAGACTGAAGGAATACATAACTCTTACCTGTAAGTCCCTTTGAATTGTCCACTAGGAATTCCACATTCTGTAGCTCTAACAATGGATTTTATGGCTCTAAGCTGAGTATACTCTCCCCTAGGACTCAACTTGAAAAGCCTAACACACGACTTGAATGTTGATCTGTCCACCTTTCCTGTGGTATTTGCACACCAATAGTCCGTGCCAAGGTCTTCTGGCACTCAGAGAAGACAAAGATATTCTCGCTCTCGGCTACAAGAGACAAGTTGATGGGTAAAATATATATTTCAAGGCAGGCCTACCATTACTCCCTTCATCTTCCTCCATAGCTCTTTGGCAAATCATTTTAAGTGTTTTAAACCCACCTAAGTTTCATCATCTTCAAAATGTGTGTTGTAATTCTGATTTCCATTTTCAAGGAACAAGACATATTTTTGCAAAATATTCACATGCCTCTCGTGGAGGCTTCTATTGTAATATTAATCAGCGTTACTTCATGTAACATCCTGTGAATTTTTACACTTTTCAACCAGTTAGGCAGAGGAAACATGTTGAAGAATATTTAGTATGACAGCTAAAGTTTAAAAAGGTTGGAAAAAACCCTCCTTTATGTCTGCCATTTTTTACATTCCTTCTTGAACAGAAAAATTTAAGGGAAGGATTTTCTAAGGCACTTAGCATAGGCCTAGCTGTTTCCCCTAAAGGAAAATCCGTAACTCCCACTGATTTCAATGGCAGGACTGTAATGCAAATGTAAAATTATTTTGAAAATCCCACCTTAAGAGATTTCAGTGTAGACATAAGGTCTGTGACCTTGTCACCAACTTCTTTCTTGCCTTAATTCAAACTGATCTCTTAATATCTTGTCTCTTCTACTACTGACATTTTGAAATAAGTTTTCTATCTTTTAAAAGGCATTTCATCATGTAGACTTTCTCCATAATTTCATCTTATTATTTTATATTTTTATTATCTAGCCAGACACATTATTTGTTCCTAGGTAAATCTTTTTAAATTCCAACTTGTGTTGTACATGAAAACTCCCAGGCACTTATGATGAACTGATGCTTTCAAAATCTTCTATTACATTGTCAAAAGTGACAATGATAGCAAATTCTACATTTATAGTAGTGCTCCCTACTTTATTGCTGGTAGAATAGCCAGACTAGAGCTGTAAATATGCTACTCCAATTTCCTAAGCCAACTGAAGAATGTTTATTTCTTCTCCTAATGCCCAACCCTTTTAATTTACTGTTTCCTTACTAAAAGGCTCCGTAACAAGTCTGCCACCAGCAGCAGATACATGTTGGATATTTGGCCTCCATCCTACACATATTTTGGTTATACAAAGAAAGCAGGAAAGTGGCTCAATAACTGCTGCTGAGGCTCCTGACTTGCTGCCTGCTCTCGTATTTCACTAGTAACAACTTACAGACCATCTACATAACCAGAGGGCTCCACAAAAACACCTCTGAACACTTTTTCAGCACAGTTAACAGAAGGATGGATATACAATGGAACAGGAGAAAGATGTCTCAGCAATCAAGTACTAGCCAAAGTTGGTTTGATAAAATATAGTACTCAAAGCTCTCTAGAGCCAGCTGATAATCCCTCTTCTACTCTTTTTGGGATAGATCATGACCAGTTTTTGCCAATTCATCATTCCAGGGGCTCCTGGGAAAATCACAGTTACATCATAACAGCAGCATTATCAAGGGCAGTGCTTGTCAGGTGAAGAAACTGAGAGGCACCACAGTGGTGGATGAAATGCTGCTGTTGCTTTGATCCTGCTTTTGTCTGCAGGAATCTGGCGCAACGCATCTAAACATAAATATTAGAAAAAAAATGGTTTTTCTGCCTTCTTATGCAGCAGGGAGGTTTCTTAATGCATGACATGGCTCCTCTTATTTCCCTGGCAGTACTGTGACACAGGCACTCAGATGACTCACTGTATATCAAGTAGGACAGTACTATTTTTGGTAAGACAACAGTAGTGCTTCAGCTGTATGGAGAGAGGAGGTCTTTCGTCAGTGTTGCTCACTTGATTTTGAAAAGGGTTCTCTACTTGAAAACTGGAAGAAAGGTATGTTTAAGTGATGCTAAAGCAGAACAGTACTGATGCTTTGCCCTTAGGTCAGCCTTGATACCATCTCTAGCGATGCTCCGTATTTTCCCTAGGGTGCACCCTCCCCAACAGTTTACAGAGATGCACCAAAACAGCACAGCAAATATATCCTTCACAAACACTGCACCTAACCTGCCCTCCCTGGAAACAAAAGCACTTGGGGAGAATGGTGCAGCCAGTTCTCACTACAGCATAGTGTCAGGGAAGAGCTAACACACATAGCCAGCCTTGGAAGCCAGGAATTGCTCATGGCTTCTGCAGTTCAGGCATAGCCCTTGATGCCAGGAGATAACCCACAGAGCTGCCTGCACTGCTTCTGACAAAAAACAGCACAGCATAGTAATGGAGATGCAATGAAACAAGCTTTCACCTTCCTTTTTCCTCCTGCAATGGTGTGAAAGTACTGGATAACTTACTTGTTTCATGGGTAGATTTTCTAGCCCACGCCATCCTTTGGTTGCCACAGTTCAACTGCTAGTACCAATCAAGCTTACAAATAATTATTTCTGTAGTTACATATATGGATACTTATATGCATTTTATAATGATAAATAAATATTTGCATAAGAACATCCTAGCAAACTTTACGTATCTGAAAAATTCTGCATTCAAATTTGTTGTCCTCTTTAAGAACACCATGAATTGCTCTCATAAGCAGAACCACAGATGACATTAATTCTTCAGTATTGTTCAGGTCCCAAATACTCAAAATGCGAATTTCCAATTAAACCACAGAGTTAAGGAAAAAAGCAAACCCTGACCAGATATTCCATTTTTCTAATACTACTGTCATCCTAGGATGACTTCACCTCTGCAGTTCTACTTCCTTTACATGTTTCCTCTTTGGAGAAGTTAGGATTTAAGCTGAGATGCTGTGAACAACTTTGGAGGACTTCAAACTATGATAAAGCCTACTCCATGGAAGGCATACTAAGTGATTAACATAGAGTATTCAAAGCAGATTGGAATATCCATTCAGGCTACTACCAACCAAAATCTCTATTTACCTCCCAAACATTAAAATTATGGAGACAGAAGTTAAGTTGAATTCTACATCCATTTCCACCTTCAGGAGAGCTAGGAACAAGGTAATAAATTCTTCTTACCAAGCACGTGTACACTCCAAACTTATTAAAAACACAGGAAAAAATTAAAACAGATTACTCCTGATAGACCTCCACCTTTCCAGAAATCAATCCTCTTATCTTGAGAAGAACTGGCTATTTATGCCCACTTTGAACAGTGTGAAACCTTTATCTTCTTGTTTTCTAAATGCACCATCACTAAAAGATTCTGCTACAGGTTTCCAAACCCTGAACATCAAAGTTAACACTGTGTGACAGCTGGTATGTTCCAAACTCATCACATTTACTGGTCTGTAACAGGGTAAATGACACAATTACCTGCTGTAATTACTGTTGCTGACAATATATTTTCCCTGGTGATTGGTCTTGTGTGACTCAGAGCTGCTTATCTTTGTCAGTCCAGTCCAAATCTCCATTTCCCTGTGACTTGAACATTAACTTAGGAAGTATTTACAAATTAGTTCCAATATCTGCCAAGACAGATATTTGGGGTAGTATAAATTCATCTTTTATTGCACGATTAAACAGTCTATCACTCTAATATTATTTTGCATTAGAAAATAAATATTCACAATGAAATCCTGTTCCCCATTTAAATCGAATGCACGTTTTTTTTCTTAATATATTGGAAAACACACTGAAATAGGTAAATAAAATAATGACAAGCAAAAAAAAAAATCAACATTTTCATAAAAAGCTCATTCCCAAAGCAAGAAGTAAGGTAAAAAAATTAAGTGATAAAACATTAAGATACTTAATCCTCATTGCCTTTTTATGACAAAGAATACCTACAGAAGACAACAGTGACTTTTGATTTAGAGCAGTGTAAGTGACAGGCTAATCAAGCTAGCTGACTGCAAGCATTTCCCTAGAATACCTTTTACTTTTGAGATATAAAATAGATACAACTCCTTGCATCATTTCTCCTAAGAATATACTTAAGATGATGTGAAAAGACTGCAGCATATAACAGAAGTAGGAAACAGATAGATGTTTCCTTTTAAGATGATATGGAGGCTTGTCAGAAAGAAAAATACTCCTACAAGCCATTTAGGTAGAGCAGCCTCCTATTTTATTGCCGAGTTTGTTGACAGAGTTCTTGGGTCTCAAACATCAAGATTTTCATTTTTTATCATCTGATGGGGAGGCCCTCAATTTTTGAACATCTGACTACATAAATTGTAAAGGGGATTAATTTCAAGAAAGTAAATTGATTGCCATTTCTGAAATAATTTCTGGTTTAAGTTTTCTACTTCAGTCTTGAAGATGCCTCAAAACCTCTAGTGTTTTCATTTAAAAAAAAAACCAACAAAAAAACAAAAAACCACAAGACAGAACAGTTCTGTATCTTGAGAATGTCCTCAGGAAAAATATCAAGTATCTTTTATAGACACAGTACTTTCAGAAACATCGCCTCACAATATGTAACTTCACTAACAAAAGTGAAAATTCACCCAAGAACTTTAGGATTATGTTGTACAGGAGCACAGAACAGACAGCAATGCCTCCCTTTGTATCAACGTATCTTTTCAAATTAATAACAATGATTTGGCCAGTCTTTCTTGGGGCATCAGCAGAACAAAACCCTAAGGATGGGTTCCAATATATTTTCTCAGTGGGTGGTATTTGTTCTTTCCTATTGGCCCACTCTTTCTGACTGATGTAGAGAGGTCCTGCCAACCACTCTTGTCTTCTTTATTCATTTAAATGAGCTGGAAAACACAGACAGAGCAAATTCAGGAACTGAAACTAGTTTTAGACAAAATTAGAAGGGCAGAAAAAGCGTGAGTTTAGCTTCCATGCTATGCATTCCTGCAGGTCCAGCCACAGCCTAGCTGCAGAAGCATCAGCACATTTCAGTATGAATCAGAAGTTACATGCAGAACTAAAAATATAAGCCTTTCTTTGGGATTACAACAGCAACCACAGACACTGGATGAGTCAGTGAAGTGGATAAACCCAGTATGTTTACTCTGCATACCAACGCATTTCAGTGTGGATTTCAGCATAATTCTGTGTGCAAAGAAGGACTAGCAAGGATGCAACTCCTGCTGTGGTCAAGGGGTCTGTACCATAAGTAAGGCCACTACTCAAGCACATGGCTGGAAGAGAGGATTATAGCCCAAAAGGCTACTTCTGAATTATTCTGGCTGTAGAAATGAAATTCTAATTTGAAGAAGTAGTTTGATGCAGCAAAGTTCATCTGGTTTTCTGAGAATCATCAGTCCAAAAAAGAATAATATTGGTAAAGATTTATTGCAGAGACAAACCTAGGAAGGATTTGTCAAAGATGACGAATACTAAATTACAATGACTGACATGAGTTAAAGAAACAGTCTGCCATTTAGCATCAAGCAGATTAATCTCTTATAAACATTTCTTGAAAAACAAATGACACTTCTAAGTTGTTCCAGGAGTCAATGATTACCAGGCAGTGGCATGCAGTGGGAATCCAACTACAAAGAATTAGAAGCTTCCATGCTTACAGACTGTCTGAGCAGAAATAATTCAGGGATTCTTTCCTGTCCAAACAGGAAACTTCCATATTCATTCAAAGAAAAAACTTGCAGCTATAATATTAGAAGGCCTCTGAAGCCCTGCACAAAATTAAAAAATGTTACACCTCCTCTTAACAGTCTTCACAGGCAGTTATCTTTCTTACACTTGCCTTGTCTTACAACTGTGTTATCTTAAGATTGGAACTGTTTTTCAACAGTAGAATGCTAACCAATAGACAGACATTATACCCATATACTGCCAGCTGTATCCACTACACTTAAAACCTGGCTAATTTGTATCATGGCTATAGTCACCTTGATTTTACTGTGAATGTGTAGAAAACTGCTGACTTCACTATAACGTGACTACATAACCTTAAGTAACTCCACTGTTCCTTTTTTGAAAACTGTCTTGCTTCATACAGCAGTTCCAGACGCTCACTGACCTTGGCTGGAGTCCCTCTGAGAGTGGGCTGCACGCTCCCAGCACGAGGCAGTCACCAGCTGGCTCAGACATGATGGATGTGAGCTATCCAACTTCCCTCACTTCTGGCTCGCTCATTCCGACAGCAGCAGATTCCCATCCCCTGAGCCAGAAAGATCCTTACAACTTCAAAGAAACTGTCCTCAAGGCTACCTACTGTGTTTCCTGATCTTTGCAGTCTGTTTTTCACAGTCTCTGATCATCCACAGAAGGATGGGCTAGGGGAAGTCCAGCTGTGAAAGGATGTCATGCTGAGGTTAATTAATACCAGCCATCCTCCTGCTACCATCACCCTAATTCCCATGGCGCACAACCACCATCCAGCACTGGGATGAACAGATGAAGAAGTTTCAGCCAGACAATACCCCATGTACCCTTCAGTCTCCTGTACTTAAACTTTTATAAAGAAAAACTGCAGCTGTTTGGTTGCTGGTAGTTCTGGGTGCAATTCAGCTTCAGATTAAGGTACCTAAATTCAGGTGTCTACATGTGCACCACTGGGCAGGATTTCACTGCATAAACACAAGCCTAGCTAGTAAGTCACATCTAGCCTGGCACCTCACAGATATCCAAGACATCAGTAAAAGTTGTAACACCAGGCTCTATAGGAAGACTGTTACCTCAGTCGGAGAGCAAGCAGGACACACCACAGCATCTAAAAAGACACCAGACCTGTAACTGGGCAACCAGATCTTGCTATAGACATGTAAGCTCCCATTTCAGACAGCGCAACCTACAGAACTCAGTAAATGTAAAATAGATACCTAACATGGGATTGAATGACCCACAGATAAGGGGCTCAAACCCACAGGAAGAGGTAACTTACTCTGCTCGCATCCAGCAGAATTTGAAAAGCACAAGACCGACAAGGTAGCTCTCACGTCAGGTCTGCTAATCCTGCGATGTCAACTGCCTGGAACCTCTAAATAGACAACTGGTTTGGGTCCAGCTGCATCCTTGACCTCTGTTGATTACAATGTGAGCTTAGATGAAGACATCTGCATTGGGTGTCTTAACTGCAAACTGAATATAACTCCTCTGTCAACTTCAGTAAAATTCTAACATTAAGAGTAAATGTAATTAGTTATGGAAATGAATAATTCATTCAGTCCTGTATGGTTTATTAGATCATCTATTTTTACAATATACTCTGTTAATTTTGTTATACTCCTACAACTGCAATTTCCCATCATATTGTACTGACACAGCACGTAACTGCATTGTAGAAGCTCTCAGGGGATGCTGGATGCTTAAAAGCTGCAGAGGTCTTCAGAACACTGGGAAATGGGAGGTACACTGCATGTTTGTCATAATACCATGAGATAAATATTCAGCAATGTTAATGTCTGAAAATATTGCGATTTCAGAATTTTTGCATGAAAGAAAGATCTTAGATTTTTTTTTCTGAGTAACTGGTTCAAAATGTTGAAAAGTTCACAATGATGTGAAAAGATTGCAGCATATAACAAAAGTAGGAAACAGATAGATGTTTCCTTTTAAGATGATATGGAGGCTTGTCAGAAAGAAAAATACTCCTACAAGCCATTTAGGTAGAGCAGCCTCCTATTTTATTGCCGAGTTTGTTGACAGGGTTCTTGGGTATCAATCCTCGTTGATACCTCTACCTCCTTTTACATACTGGAAAATTGCTCATCATACTAAGAATGCAAAATATATTCCTTGTAAAACAAAATAATCAATTCTGATGTCTGCTTCTGCAGAAAACCAGATTTTGAACAGTATACAGAAGCTGGAGAAATGCCAAGTATTTACTTGCTTTTGATATAATACCTTTTACCATCCTCTATTCCTAAGGCAAACATGGGATCCAGCTCTATAATACATTGATATAGACACACACACACATATATATAATTGGTACATTTGGTATATTTGGTAAAAGAATGTATTCCGTAAAAGAATTGAGCATCCAACACTGAATACCATACATTTGTGTCTTTGTCAAGGGAATACATTTTCTGTTTAACAACTCAAATCATATTCTACCAAGGACTCCTTAAAAACGTGTTGGATTCTGATCAGCTGAGAAATCAATCCTGCTGTAACTGCATAGCCAGATGAACAGTTGTTATGAACTGGGTCAGCAGTCAAGGAGGAAATGGGACCTAGAAAGTATCCTCTAGAAAAAAGAAAAAAAGAAAGATCTCACTCCAAGTTGAAACAGCTTCCAGACTGAGTTGTCAACAATAACCTGATTCAATCCAATAAAAGTATGAATTCCATTGTATAAGATATAGCAGATATATAAAAAAGACTTCTGTTGTTATCTTAGTAATGTGGTCGCATAGCAACAAGCTCAGTCTGAATGATCATTCCTTTATTAGCTTTGTGAATTATCTTACAGCTAGAAAGTGGATATTGGAGAGAATTTATCCAGAAAGAGGACTGAGACCTTCATGTATGCTGACATACTATAAAGCAGAAGAGAAACTGGGACAAATAACAAAACTCGGAATCAAACAGGCTTTGAGTTAAAAAGGCTTGGTGCATACAAGCTCACTTCTGCAGTGTTAATTACTACCAGCAACCCTGGAAGTACAGCTGGACACCATCACCTTGGTAGAGTTTGGATTACACTGTGTGACAATGCATGTGCACGCATGCTACTTCTAATATAATTGGGAGCATTGGGGGGGATGGATCACCAAAATCAGAGATGGAAAAGACAGATGGTTCATCTTCCCCACATCATTATAAATCCAGAACGGCACAGTTCTCTAGTGGTTTGCTGACTAAAACATTTCCTTACTGAAGCTGTAGTATGTCACTCCAGTGATGTTACAAGCCCCTGTCAGTATGCTTGGTTATTGCTCTGTCCCTTACTGCACAATTATTCTGTCTTTACTTAAGCACAGTCAATGAGTTCAGCTGTTGTACAAGCTGCAGAACTTGAGAAAAGCTTGAAATATTGTTGAATTCATCAAAATAAGACAAGGGAAATAACCAGGAAGAAATGAGCTTTTTTATTGTCATCATGTCTCATGTTACTTTAAATTACAGTAACAAAGCTGGTATACTATAAGCACATGACTAGTCTGAGGTCACAGGGTTTTTTAACTTCTTTGCAGCAGTGAAGAGTAAAGAAAAGGTATACAGCAGTGCTGAATAAAGTTGCATCTTGTGGCCATATTAGGTCACTTATTAAAATGTGGTCTCACCAATGTACTAAGCACTATCAGCTCTTATTATCTTCAGGGTGACTTGTGGATGCTCTTGGGTGTCTGAAAAAGCAGACCAATTTTATACTGTTAATTAACTGAGGACAAGCACGCAGCTTTAAACACAGAAGCTGGGTGACTTCATTCAAATTCTGGATTGCATCAGTCTTATGGTAGCTTTCCTTCATGGAAAGCCAGACAACTATACCACTCTTAGAAGAGGTTGGTGTAGGTGCTAAAACATAGCCTGCATTTCTCACCTGTAAACTAGATTCTATTTTTCATTTCGAATACTGACAGGCACTCCCTCTCAGTTCTCAGAACTCATCTATACAACTGAAATGTACAGTTGAAACAAAAATAACTGGTAATACATGATACTGTAAAATACCCAGCCTTCACAGCTAGCTGGAATCCTACCTATGCACATTGGTGCATACCCATCTCATACCCCGCATCAGAACCTGTCAATGAATTTTTCCTGAATATCTGAAAGGAATGTATTGCAAGTCTGCATTTTTACCTGGCCTGTGCCCTAGGGACTAAAGATGGATTTTACCTTCACCATCCTCACAAGCAATTTAACAGAAATTTTTATCAAGTATCCCTGACATTAAACATCATTTCTGCTGCACAGTATAGGAAAAAGAGACTTCCCAGACTGTTGATGTCCCAAACAACTGATGGATTTAGAAATCAAAAATAAACCAGTGACATCTGCACAGAAGCCCACAGGCAGATGCACTTTTATGAACCTGAGTTTCTAGATGCCAAGAGGAATCATTCATCCAAAGTGCGTTGGAGTACTATGATAATAAAAAAAATAAAAAAAAACCCAAACAAAAAAAACCCACACACACCACAGACGTGACAGGGAGTGTATTCCTCCCTTAAAAGTAGCTGTATCTTGCAAGAAGCAGACAGTAACAATGGAATCATAAACAGTATACATGCTGTGTTATTTCAACAAAATCGCAGGTCCCTGTTACGGCATTTCAAGTCCATCTAGATACCTGTGGTGCTTCCCACAGTGGGGGCATCTGCACTCTGGGGATAAAGATGGGCTGCATTAGTATTGCAAAGACACTGCCTCTGTTTCCTCAAAAGCATCCTCTGAAGACTTACATTGTAAACAACGCATTAACGAAGGAAAAGGAGGCAAGATCCAACCTTTGGCTATACACTATACCAAAAAAAAAAAAAAAACAGATGAGAGTTTATTTCCTGGCTGATAGGATAGCAAAAACTGGGCACTGGCACATAGAAAGCAGATTTTTTTATCAGATGTACACAACTAATATTGACACTTCCAAAGATGGGGAGAGAAGAGAAAGGAGCCTCTAAAGGTAACTTCAATGTCTACAGAAGAATATAACTATACTTTTAACACTTCATGTTCAAAAGCAGTGGAGACAGTTTGGCAGTTCTAAAAGAAAAGAGTCTCCCACTCTCTGGAGAACATCATTAGTCTGACATCTGACCCAGCACCAGCATGGAGATAGAAGTATTCTAGGGATGTTTCTTTAAAATCCTTCTTCATACACACACACAAACACACACTCAAAAACCCCACTATCCATCAGTGCTTAGCAAAATACCAAAGCAACAGGTATCTTTCTAACTAGGGACATCACCAGTGGCATTAGTTGAAATCCAAGTAGATGTCTAGGCTGTTTATAGGCCACAGCTATCTACAAGAATGGAACCAAACAGGAGGGCTTAGGAAGGACAAAAGTTTGATTGCTGTAGGCAAAGCAAATGCAAAATAAATCACAATGATGTGGCCTGTCGGAAACTGAAATGAGGAAGCATTAATGGCTGCATGGGGGAAAAAAAGCACAAGGATAGGTGAGAGAGTATCAGATGCACATGTGCTGAACAGGCTAAATGAGACAATCTGTTCTTTACACATTATTTCAAGGTAAATTTGCTTCAGTCATCCCACAGTATCATTAAAGAGCTAAGAACATGGGTCAGATCTGAGAAATTAATGTCAAAAAGTACTGGCTACTTATCTGCAGTGGTGCAGGCCTTTCCCCTACATTTTCCTATTTACTACTGAAACCCCACACATAATTATTGTTTAGTAAAATTGTTATAATAATTCCTACTTTTTGCACATTCACCATCACTATGCTGCTAAATGTGTAGTTTTCTCCTTTAAATCTTTCCCATATGTCAAGTCAATCTCCTCAGACCCTTAATTATTTTAATGTTGATCTTGGAATTCCTTCCAATTTGAAACAGATTTGTGATTTGATTTAATTTCACTTGAAAAATACACAAAGCTGTCAGTATTCTAAAGAATTAACATTTCAGGTGTCACTCAACTTGCCACTGCCAGGCTTCTTGGTATTTTATGTGGAAAAAATTATTAGACTTCAGTTTACTGTGAGAGGATATTGCAGAAAAAAAATTAAATGCTGCTGAATGTACTGACACCGTTTTGGAAAAATGTTGTCAGAAAAAATCACCGAGACTCATAAAGACTTAAATAGGCTGGGGCAGAGGAGGAAGAAGACTTAGCAACGTCCAGCTGGAGACACCTAGTTAAAGTCCAGCGAGTTCGACACATCTTTCACTGCTTTGAGTAAGCCTTCCATATGGCCAAGTCAAAAAGCCCAAAGACCAAAACCATCCATATATTCTACTCAGTCTTTTATTTCTACAGAAGTACTTCATCCCTTCTATCTATTCAGACTCCGAAGAACCAACCCTGCAAATGTTCCGACCACAGTCACGGTATGTAATATTAAAATCTTTCACAATTTTCTTTGGAAGTCAGAAAACAAACAACAAACCCAGGAGCAGAAACGTGATGGTACCAGACTGTAATGTACAATAACAGCCTCACAGACTTAGAATCTCCACCAATTTTGCCATCTCCTTTGGCTTCTAAGCTATTTCTTTCTAAAAGCAAGCAGCAGCAAAAAATCAGCATGACTTGGCTTAAGTGAAAATGAAACTGAAAGACAAAATCATCTGGAATGGATTCAGCAAAATGGTTATGAAAAAACGTTACAAGGTCTGCACGCATGTAAAACCTGTACATGAGCACCTACCGCTGCGCACGGCAGCAGTCCCACACAGCTCAGTGTTGCTGTGGGGATGGACACAGCTGTTCACGTGGCTGGACCATGCCTGGTAGAAGTAGGCCACAATTTGCTACATGCCTGATGAGCTTTTAATAATTATTCGGTTAAGAATTCATATATATTTCCTGCCAAAGTACAGCACAATTTTAAAACCTCACTGGTGTCAGGGTATGAAGTTGTAGCTCACACACTTCTCTGTCTCAAAAAAAGAAAAAGAAAAAACAAAACATGTAATAGACAATTTACTAAACCCCATAGATAACAGCATGTACAAACATTAATTCAACCTGGTTTATACACTGACACAGTTTATACGTCGTATGTCTACCTTTCATTCAGTCATTTACCATCTTACCCACACACACGTACAGGGAGAGTCAGCTGAAGATACTGTCCTAGAGTACTCATGGAGAAGCCTCAGCGCCTCCCTCTCCAGCACCACTAAGCATGTAACACAAAACATCCAGGGAGGAATTCACTGGGAGGGTAACATCAGCTGCGTTACCTTCCCCACATCACCACAGGGACTCCCACCCATGGGAGAGGCCAAGCAAACCACCAGCACTTCTACCAGGGTCACTCCCCCCCTTTTAAGCTGGCTGGAAAGCAAAAAAAATTATAAGAGAAGGTTGCTCATGAGACTGCATGGAAACACAGCCTTAAAAATCATCTGGAGCTCAGAAATACCATGGCTTCTCCAGGCCACAGCATTCATCTTCCTCTTAATACAGTCTAGGGAAGATGCACTAAATCTCACAGGGTCTTCTTTCTTCTCTTCCATTTTTGATGGGTTACTTAGATAGGTAAGCAGTCCCAAGGAAGGGAACTAAAGACATCTGTTCAGACTAAATGGGATTAAACGTCCACTGTGGCTAGTTAGAACTTCTCCTTGTTAGAGCCATGTGTGACAACGGGAGAATAATCATCTCATTTCCTAACTTATCCCTTTTCCATTTAAAAAAAAAAGAAAAAGAAAAAGAACACAGGAAAGGATATGTATTGTGCTCTTCAGAGCACTCCTACCAGCTGCAGATTACACAGCAGCCTGAAAGACGAGGTGACATCGGCCACATCCTTGCTTCTAGAAGGAAAACTTCCTTTTTTCCAGCCAAGAAAACAGCCTGTGCCTTTCTGTAATCCAGGTAAAGATGTGAGTGTTACTATTCCAGAAAAATAATAAAGGTATTCAGATTTAATCATATCTAACAGTGACGCTGCAGTGTACTGCTACACATACTGAACTACCCCAGCAGAGACTTGTGCCATTTTCCGCCTCCCTTCCCCCCACACAACACCATTGCATTTCAGATTCTGTGAAACAAAGCGGAAAGGGAATGAGATGATACCAGTGTAGGAAAAGCACGGTAGCCCTGGGCATATTTTTTATGCCTTTAATTTGCAGTTTGTTCACCCGTTTGGCATATGGGTGCAGCTTAGGACTCATCTCCCCTTCTCATAGCTATGATTGATTTCTGAACATGAAATCAGTCACTAACAACAGATTTCTGTGTAAATATGGTTGTGACTAACTCAATCTAACCCTGCAAATCTTGCTTCCAAGATGAATACAAATAACAAAAACTGAAATTGATGTCTTCATTACATCTTTTGTTGTGAAAATCAAAATGTAATTCAGATCTATTGTAAAACTTGCAATAAACATGCCAGGAAGGAAGAGACTGGAGCTGTTTTGGAAGCAGCTATATGCTGTCTAAATCAGTCTTTTGTGCCCAGGACTCTGACAGAGATAGATAGCACAGATTTCTTTTCAAATGTCTCATACAGGAGGAAAAACCCTTCAATGTCACTGATTTTATGTCTCTTTTCTATTTTGATCAATGACTTCTAAATTATATATGTGTGCATAGAATAGAACAATAAGCCATTTTACATTAGTCTGCTGGCAGGCTATGTGGACATCACTCACATCATAACCCGTCTAACCAAGGTTCAGGTATGATTTTTCCTTCCCGTGCTTCAGCTATCCTGTGCAAACAATGGCATATTCACACCAATCCACAGAATATTTTCTTCCTGATTAGTAACGTTCCCAAGGACATGCTACCAGAGCTTCTGGTCGAGCTTACAATAAGTTGACTATTTTATGCACAGCTACAGTTCCATGACTAGATTTGAATACACACCGTTACAAGGAACAGTCTGACCTGAAATATATTTTAAAATTTTAACATTTAGTAACACACGGGGTCAGTTGTCACTTTTTTACCCTATTCTTATTATTCCTGAACTAGATGAAAAATCTGCCTCTTCTTCAGTTTCATTGATATTTCAGCTGGCAAGTTAAACACAGAATTGCCAATGAGGCAATCTGCCAAGAACTTTAAATTCTGCAGAAGGCAAAAGAGGGTTGAATGATTAAATTTAGTCGCAAACACTGGCAGAAACAAAGTGCATCAGACTCTCTGCACATGAGTACTAAGAGATTTGAGCAGAATTGTATACTATAAAACCACACCAACGTAAGTCCTGAAGCTTGCTAGTTTTTGTGGTATGCTTGCCATACCAAGGTGCCCTAAAATACTCGGGATTGCCTTTGTGCACAAGAGGTGTCTGTGTGAGGCTTCTGCAGGATGGCTCTCACAAGTAGTTGGCAAGAGGCATCTTTATAATATCCTTCTGCAGCAGCTGAGAACTGATGCAATTAAAGCTGATATTCCAGCTATCTTGAGGAAAATACAAAAGAGCAATGCAGAAGTTCTGTCCTACAGTATCCACTTTTTGCCTGAGTTACATAAAACAGACTAAACAATGGTATGAATGTAAACATATTTTGCATATTAATGTTTGAACTGGTCTTAAAATACCATTTCTTTTACAGACATCTTTCCTACTTCTCATTTTTTCCAGATGTGAACACCAGGTTTTTGTGTGGACTATGGAATCCATCAACTATTCTGTGCAGCTTCTACAATAAATCTGATTATTGGAACACAAAAGAAAAATGGAAAACCCAGAAAATTCTGTTAAGGATAGTGCACAGCCTTACTTTCATAGATATGCCAAGTTAAACAGGGCACTCTTCAGAAAACCTTTCAAAGATATCTCTTTAATTTGCAGTGCTCTCTCTTTGGTATATCATGATTGCTTTTCTCCTTACTGTCCTGCTTTTCTGCCAGATAAAAAGGCTTGGTTTATGCCCTTAACTTCAAGAACTAGCACCATCATGACAAGAAAATTGAGCTTAACCAAAATAATTCCCAGCTGTAATGAATGGGCCATGAGCTCATGATGCACAGTGACATATGCTGGGCATGGACAAGTTGGTACCTGGATTCTCAAAAGTGCAAAGATTTCTACTTTCTGCTTTCTACCATCACAAAAGGCAGATTAGATTGATGGATTTAAATAGAGCAAAAGCAAGGTTGGCTGAGATGGGCTGAGATCCCACACTTTACTGCCTTGAGTCTCTAAACAAAATGGATTTGGAAAATACTTTTCTGTCTCAAGTCCTAAATGTTATTTGTTTAGCTGAATGTCATTACGGGTCCACTTAAATGAAAACCAAACAAACCAAAAAAAATATGATAAAGGTGAGTATAGTGAGTTTTTATTGTAAACTACTTGCTTTAAAATACAACGGTATGTTGTAAGAGAAAATCACACTTATGAGGAGTCAGCTATACCTAAGCATAACAGCCTAGACTAAACCTGTTGGTCTGCCTGCAGGACAGCAAAGTGCTGTCACTAGCATCATAAACTCATTCCCACTGTTATTTTGCACCGATTTATTAACATAGACATCTTTCAACAAAGTCCTGCAAACATGGTTAGTGTTTCTACTACACAGAGCTTATGCTGGTTCTCAGAACAGAGCAACTTTCTTCGGGAGAGACAATGCTAAGCAATCTAGTAGATTAAAACTTCCATAGGCTCCATGTTAAAGCTACAGCAATATACCCTCCCCACTTGTGTGCACTTTACCTCTTAGATTTGTATCTGGGCAAATGGGTGCACATGAAAGTCTCTGAAATCAGGAGCCTTAATACATGGCAAAACCTGCAAAGAACAAATAATATGCCGAGGGGTGGAAAACCTACAGCAGTCTCATGTACAGATATATACACTTGCCACCTGCTTTAGTACAGTCCTATAATGTAAATGGTCTCAGTGCCACTCATATAGACTAAAACAAGCACAACATGCCATTTACTGATCAAAGCACATGACTTTAAATGTATCCCATGTTTCCTTCAATTTTTAAAACACAATTAACCTTTCACTCACTAGTTGTTTGGTGGTGGAAATGTCATGCAAGAGTCTCCTAAGTCTACATACTTCAGTAAGTGACCAGTGCCTCCAGTGGAGGTGCTCACACTGGTCATGGAACCAGAAAAAAACCTGCAGTTATGTTGTGACACATACACTTAATGATGTTAGGTTGCCATTCATGGAAATTCCGCCACCCAACAGGCACTGAAGCCTCGTTGTTGCCTCTCTTTTAGTTTGCCAGTATCCAAAATTCACTACAATTTAATTCCAGAAAAACTCCAGGTCACAAATGACAGTAAGTGGCATTGCTCAGACATACAGAGTCACTGCATGACTTACAGTTCATCTGGCCTAGCAAGACTTTAGATTAGAAATCTTACAAAACTATTTCATCTGCTTTGCTTCTTTTTGCATTAACCTTTCCCAGCTTGATCAAGGGACAGGTGGAAAAGAAATCATTCAGTTTGTCACCCATTTTGTTGATTTCACAGAAAACTATAATTTACAAATGTGGAGCCAAATGCAGTTTAGAATGTGAGATCCATAATGGATTTCCAGCAGTTTTTACACCAGTTTGACTGTTCACAGCTCTTTAACTACACTGAACTTCAAAACAGTACGTTTCAGCAAATATGAGGAATGCAATGTGCGGAGTACCGAGAAATAACTTTATTATATTTTATAGGCACTGAATGCCCCTGTGAAGTTGTTTGCAATGGTTTACTGTCTGCAGAGTTCAATCAGAAGAGCAAGTTAAGGGAAACAAAGTGGAAAAAGTATCACAGTGATTTAGATAAAGTCAGTCCTAAAATAATCCCGACATTCACACTCGGTAGGTAGTGAAACAATTGCTTTACTCAACTGAGAGTGTGGGGAGACATGAGAGAGTGATCAGAAACACACTGATTGCTTCAGAAGGACCTGCTGCAAGCAGGCTATAACCTGGTCCTTCAAGAACTGGGCTCACTGCAGTAAAATACTGCTTGCCAGTGTCTGTGAGAGGAATATCAAGTGCAGGTAAGACAGTACGCACAAAAAAATCACACATACGTCATTTCAGATCCATGTCCCTGTGTGCTGTGCATGTTTGGGCAAGCAAATTATGCCAGTTTACGAAGAAGCTGTTTCTGTACCAAGACGTATCATTGATGCTCAAAAACACCAAGACATAATGGACAGAATTAAACTGATTTCGAAATTTACTTCACAGTGGTGTCTCCACATTCCAAATACGCTCATCCATTTATAGCCAGCTTTACTGTTAGATAATGTGGACTCCAAGGAAGTTTTACTGAACAAACATATCCTCTTATAGAAAGAGGTAATGCTTTCCCCTGTGCACATGAAATAGTGGTATTATTTTGTTCACACACATTTTTCTTCACTGAGAAAATGTGCCACAGCTTTGAATAATACTTGCTTTATCTGTCTAGTAGGAAAAAACACATTCCTCCCTGGAACACTTACAGTCAACCTGGCTCTGATATGGAAGGCTGTTCTAAATGTTCAGTGTTCATTCCATAACGCTAAAATATCCTGCAATAAAAGAAGACTATAAGACAAGAAGACAGAAAATCAGCATGAATCCAGCACCTCCTCTAGAGCATCCACTGGCAGTAGAGCAAAAAGGGAAGATGCAGAGATTAGACCAACCATGTTGTCCAGTGGCTCAAGGCAGAGAGAGCTCCTGCCCTCTGAACTCAGGATTCAGCTGGGGAACCTCCCCAGTGCAGGCGAAATCAAAATGAGGAAACAGTCACTTCTAATATGCAGAAAATTTAACTCCATCAAAAGTCTGCAGAAAAGTCATTTTAATTCAAGTGAACTCCAGATTGCCTTATAATTTCAGGCAAATGATACAGCATACACACATTCTGTAACATGCATTAGCTTTTCTGCACTGTAACCTTGTAATTATTTTGAGTTTCATTCTGTTTAATGTTTCATGTAGACATTCTATGACTCTAACAAATACTAACTTCAGAAGAATCACACCAGTGCTCCTAAATACCACCATTCTGTTATTTTCTTTTGCAAATACACAGCTCTTACCTGTACAGGAATAATCATCAATGCGTATATATCCTGTTTTGCAGATGCACATGAAGGATCCTGGTGTATTTACACACATGGTATTCTCACGACAGTAGTGCCGTCCTTCAGCACACTCATCAATATCTGTGAATAAGGCAGAGAAACATGAGTCAATGTCAGTGGCGTTCTTTGCAATCTCTCAATACACTGCTGCTCACTTCCACCAGTAGTGGGTTAGACTAAAAAGTTACTTGAACAGCAATGCATTTTGGTACGTTTTGTTGGCTTTCTCCTTTAAAAAAAACTGCTTGAAGTGTTCAAACAAGAGAAGCAGCATGAGCTTTCTGTGAATAGCTGTTAGCGGAGTTACAAAGAAGATTACATTGGCTTACATCTTTCCTTTTGAAGTGCCTATGATGTTATTCCTGTGATTTAAAAAAGAACAAAAAATATAACTGGGGTCCCAAAGAGCAGACCAACTGCCTCAGCACTGCAATGCCATCCATCACTGTACCTGTAGTCATTGCAGCCATCAGTATACAAACACTACTATATGCATACTATATGCCTTTGATCTAAGAGGTATTGTTGTTTGGGAAGAAACTGTAAGGAACATGGTAAGACCTGAAAAGACACCAGAACTTACTGTAAGTTTATCTTAGAACTATAAAGTAGCCAATCGGTAATTTTAATATATAAGAACACATATAACTATACATATCTACATACATATGTACATAGATACATACATACACACTGTATCTGAAAGGAACCAGAAATAATCTCATTTATATAAAGACTTGTTCTGACAGAAAAAATTGCTCTTGGTCGGGGTGAAATACCTGCTGCAGTATAAACTCCAGACATAAATCACTGTACGTATGGACTTCTAGATCTGATTGGTTTTGATACTCCCTTGGGCTGCAGAATTAAGATACATTTCTTGTACCAAGTTATATTTCAATGGCAAGAAGAGAAAGAACCACAAATAAAAAATAAAAAAATTCTGCACACTATTATTATGCCACAAAAAAGAAAAGCTATATTAATTTGGAAGTGCTTAGTAGCATGCTGTTCCTGTAATACTAATGATAAAGAAAGCATTACTGAGATGCTCTGTACATCTGGTTATATTGTCATGCAATGTGCCACTGAACCTTGCTACAAAAGTATGTTAAAAATCAGAAGGGTGGATTGTTGACTTGGGTTTTTCCTGCTCATCAGTTTTGATTTCCTCCTTGTTTTCAATGATGTTTACAGCTTTCAGAGTTGCAAACAAAATCTCTGGATGGAAAACAGTGTTGTGTTCCAGAGTGATGATAGTTCAAAACAACAGACTGGATATAAAAACTCAAATCAGGGTTGACTTCTTAATGCTGCAATGCTAAAAGTCAATAGTTTTAACTCCTGTACTTTACTCCTGTTTAGGTCGTATGCTTATCTTCCAGTTCTTCCCCTCTTCCCAGTGCCTTTAGATCAATAGCTACTTACCAGCTGCATTCCTCGCCTGCTTTTTGTTCCCGTTTACATTCCCAGAAGATTTTACTTCCAGTACAAAACAATGCAACACACTATTAGCAATTCCATACTAATTTCCTAATTTCATTAAGTTTTGAAAAAAACTTCTATTGTCCCCAGTTTCTCTGCCCAGTGCAACTGTTCTGCTGGAGAGCTGTGGACAGTTGGCTGCAAACTACAAAGGTCTTCACTACAAATGCTCAGGGTGATGAGCTCAGCCTGCTTTGTACAAATTCAGTTCTTAAGAGTTTCGACAGCCAATATACTTCAGCTGGTTTTCTTCCCTTCCTTTCACTGTAAGCTCTGCAGGCATGGAAGAATCATTGCTCTATTAGGGTGTTGGTTTGAAAAACCTGACTTTCTAATTTTCATGTACATACACAAAGGTGTATTTAACAAATTTAATAAATTGAAATAAGTGTATTGCATTTACAGTGAGCACAGTGAGCATACTAAAGCTCAAAATACATTTTGTGAAAGTAATCTAAGAAAGCAAAAAACAAGTGAATCTATCATAAGGCTATCACAGAGGCAGCTGGGTTTGCATGGGAAGTGGAACGTGGGACAGGTCTCCCGACATGCAGATGTTCTGCAGAAGCATAAACGCACAGATCACAAAAGCAGCCAGCAGTTAAAACATACAAATGCTACCACCACAAATAATGCAACTTGTGTCTTTCATAATTTCAGTTCACAACTCTATATTAAATTAATGGTGTTGATTTGTATTTAAGTAACAACATCAGTCTTCAAGAAATCAGAGGCCTTAGGTTCCTGGCATCAACAGACGGCCTAGGAGCTGGCTTTGGCACCCTCAGTAAATTCTAAAGATTCAAAGCCTCAAAATCATTAAACAGAACTATCTCAAAAACTATATTAATGATTGCTTTGGCAGGTAAATAGCCACAGGAGACCCAAAAACTCTAATGGTTTTCTTTTTGCAGTGAAAAACTTAAAGCTAATGCTACTTTGATTCAAACCTCCTAATTTAAAAATGTTCTAAATAAAAGCTTTCATTTTGCCAACATACCACACATCGAGCTTTTGCAAAACATTTATAATTGCCTTTATTTCAAAACCTTGTTTGTACAATTGTTACCAAAAAAACCCCCCACAAACCAAACACAACAAACACACAGCTGATCAAGTTACCTTTGAAATGTTTCATTTGAACAAATCTAACACTTTTTTTTCAAGCTCATTTCCGAAGATATTGTCCACACTTTTTAAACGCTCACTGGAAAACAAAACTCTTTCCCACCCAGTTCTCTAGAAAACCTGTACAGAATGCACAGCAAATAAAGTGATTATTATTGCTACTATCATATTATTATATTACATTGGCACCTAAAGACCCTAATCAAGTGTCAAAACTATTGATAAGAAGCTGCTTTTACAGTTTGCAACGGTAAAACAATGCCACTGGACATGAAAGATAATTAATATAAAAAGGGTAAAGTGGCAGTCAAATGACAACTAGTCACGCAGAGACTGACCACACTAAACCCATGCGATTCCATTCCCCCTGTGGCACTCCAAATGCAAGCTTCCTGTACATTAGGTTAAGGTATTACAGATCAAGGAAGACTGAACTGGGGCAGGGAAGAGCCCATCTGTTCTCTTTCAAAGCTACCAAAGTAAAAGCCTTTCCATCCTGCTTACTGGTTGAAACACTGCTATAGCCTTTTATTCACCTTTAGATACAAATGCACTAAGTACAACAGAAAACCTGATGCATTTCAATATCTAAGAAAGCCTACAACATTCATCTTAATTTTCCCCTGCCAAAAGCCTAGTTAGCATGTTAATGCACATTAATGTCTTACTGTTTAGCCAGTAAGATGCTGAAGTCAGTTCAATAGGATGAATGCACCTCTCCAATGGCTGTACACATTCAACAATAAAGACTTGTGTGCTTGGAGTCTGTGATGTGATACTGAGCCACCGGCTGTGATGTACTGACAACAACGTAGTCATGGAGATCATCAACCTGCTCTGTTCCCAGTGGAACAGATAAAAGAGGCATCTCTGGGAAAATTGTTTAATGCAAAAGTGTTTGGAATATGCACTTCAATGATTTATTTATACTTGCAAAAACATCAAAACTGAAAAAAAAAAAAAAGCCTTTCCTCATCCCCCCCAAGCACTCAAACAAAATTTATGCAAAATATATAACCCAGGAAAAGCTTCCCTGTATCCCTTCCTCCTGCACCCTAATGAGTTTGCTTCCCTAGAGTGAAATTCCCAGTTATGTTTTACAATCCCATTAATAAGAGAATTTGACCTGCAATCTATAAATCATTGTTGACCAAAGCCTCACACTAACAAACAAAGCTTCTCCTTAGGCCTCACTATCCATCATTGCCTTTATCCATGACAAAAGCCTGCCAGAACAAATGAGTCTGGTACTAAGTCAGTAAATCTGGGCTGTAAAGACAGAAGCCTATTTCCAGAACTGAGGATCCTTTATCAATAGTGTCCTGCCTCCAACCATTTCTTTTAAAACTCAATGGCACCTAGCACCAGCGTAAGTCACACTTACAGAGGCATATGGTGGGGCAGGGAGATGCTCTTGCAGGACTTTTGCAACAAATATTAACTACCTAGGAAGAGAGCAAACGGGAGCATAAAGAGATTTATTTATAAAAATTTGTTTTGTAAGTGTATCAAAAATTATCCCAAACACAGGAGCAAAGTAGATTAGACCTACAATTTTAAAACAAAACAAACAAAAAAACTACTGTTCTGTGTTAACATCCACATTTCCAGGTTTTCCACCTGTCCCACACAACCTCATCAGCAAACCCCCATCCTGACCTGAGGGCTCCACTGCCAAGAGCAAAGGCATCATTTACCCACCATTCCTGCGAATCTTGGGCCTCTCTGCTGAGAATCCCAAGGATGGATGCCAGTAATGATGGTCATCATAAAGAGTCTTCAGGCCCTTATTTTTATCATTACTGGCTGACTCATAGAGAAATGGATAAGCTGGGAAAGGTTGAGACTTCCTGGTGTGGTCCCTGACCCAGAAAAAGGGCATCACAAGATCAACAGATACTACTGAACAGTTAAGGGACTATGAAAGAGGAGAATGAACAGCAACCAATACCATTGAAAAAAGTAAACATGGATTTAAAACCAACACAACCTTTCCTACATCCTAGACAGAGTCACAAAGGAAAACAAATTCTGTCCTTTTTGTTTCTCTTTGTCTTCCCTCCACCAACAGCAGCCCTACCTTTCTCACCTTCTACCTCTAACACTTCTCTGCGGTTTTCCTCCCTCACCCACTTTCTACCTGAGTAAGTTTGGTCCTGTCTCCAGATATTGCTCACCTCACATCTCCTCCTGTCTTCAAACCATCCCCTCACCAGCTCCTCCTCCTTAAAAGACAAAGGATAGATCATAACTTCCATAACTCTGAAGCAAGCTCTCACCAGCTTACCCATCTGTGGAAATATGGGTTTTTTTCCTTTCACCACTAAACTCACTATCTCACCCTCAAACTCTTCTTCACAACTGCTCGAGTGTTCAGTACATTAAAACTTCCCAGTCCACTGCTCCAATAAAAATGTTCTTAGTAGGGTGTCTCCCACTTCCCCAACTGTATTTCCCAGCTCCTATTCTCTTCAGGCTCCCTTGAGCTACAGCCTGGTTTCAGTAACTCGTGGCTTCCACAACATTGTCCACCTATGTGTCTCTTCCTGCATATACCCCTTCTCACCTGCTGTCTAACTCTGGCACAGCCCTTGCTCCTCCGCCTCCTCCCGTTACTATTTCTAGGTTCTCCATCACCAGGCAAGTCTATGGTTTAACTACTACTGTTACTCCAAACAGCCACAAACCAATCACTGCGCTTTTGTTTTGCTTTGCTCTATCAAATCCAGTGTAGCAGTTTTTCCAACTGACATATTCCACAAAGGATAACTCAACTTCAATCAAAATTGTGCACTTTCTCACAATCTCCCACATTATTTATTCCAGCTGACTGCACCACCACAGTTGTCATTACTCATACCCTCTGCAGATAATCTGTGACTTTTTCTTCTCCTTATATATATAGCCCTGTACCTTTGATGTTTCCAACAGCCAGTAAGAGGCCTGGCTCCAGCAGCAAAATTACCAAGTGGTCATGCATACACAATCTGCCTCTGAAACTGGGGGGGGGTTGTTGTTGGATTTTTTTATTGTTTTTATTTTTGCCTACCTCTCTGCAGCTATGTGTCTCTCCTCCCTTGAAAGAGAAAAGCACTAAAAGCTAAGGAATCACAATATAACTAACCTTGTGAACCAACTACAAGAACATACCCCATGTATTGAGTTAAAACATACAAAAATAACCTCAAGCATACACAAAGACCAACGAGAAAAAATAAAATAACCTTCCACCATCCCCACCATGCTGCTCCTGGCAAAGAACTTGGGCTACTATCAACTCACTGTAGCAGTGCATAGAGAGGGTAAGAGGAAATGGGCAGCTACTTGTATCTACGGTTATTGAATTATTAATGGACCTTAGAAGAAACTGAGTGAGTTGGATTAGAAGTGTTAGCACTGTTGTAACTGAATTAATAAGAGATTGTTGTATCTTGACTAGACTGCTAAAGCATCAGTTAGGCTAAAAATAAATTCAAATTACTGGATCTTCACACAAGGTGTATTCTTTCCTCGCCCATAACTAAACTGCACAGATAACACATACACACATTGTACACATCTTGGTGCTTTTCCCTTCACATTATTTTTCAACCTCTGTCTTTGCTATAAGTTCATGATTTCTTTGTCCATCTCCTGCAGCCTGAGAGGGGGCTATTAGGGACTGAAAATACTCTTAAAATAAAAGCAAAGTCACTCAAGGTCTATATTCCCTGACAGAAGCTCTATATAGCTTTGAAAGGACACAATACAACATTACAGCATCTTAGAAATATCATTTTTAACAGTACAAAGAGTTGTTTCTATTTCAACTTGCCCCAGTTTTTGGATAGGAAGACAGACAGTTGAGATAAAACTGTCCTTGTTAAACATGCAGTAGGAGATACTGTTCAACAGCTACCTGTGCAAGTGAGACACTTGGAAGAAAATGAAATCTTCATCTCAGTCTCATGAAAACATCACTGGACTTCACATACATTATACAGTTTAAAAAATATATATATCAGACAGGAAATTTTTGAAAACAAATATTGTCTGCTATCATGTAATGTTTTACTTGGCAAACTGCATCTTCTTACTATTTAATATCTTATAATTAATTCATATGATAGTGTATACATGATAAAACAAGTAATTATATATAGTTATCTGTCAGATATGAAAGCACCCCAGGGGGGCTTTTCCTTAGGCACCAAATAACTAGTCTGATGTAGCTGCACACTGAGAATAAAAAGGATGCTGTATATAATTAATTAGTGAATTCCAAAAATCAGAACAACTTACTGAGACTCCAGTTCATGATCCATCCCCCTCCAGCACAGCACTCAGAAATAGGTCTTTAGATTTGAATTGCAAAACAATCTTGTTTTTTTTTTGAAGTATGACAGCTTCTCATCATTTTGAACTGTGAATGTCACGAATTTAGATATAATTGCCACCGTTAGTCTATTTGTTTCCCCCTGTTTTAAAAGGGGACTAAGCAGCATTAATATTTTTATATAGAAACTACAAATATATATCAGATTCTTCTCAGGAAGAGACAGCACAGATTGTACTGCATGTGTGTATTTTAAAAGTCCTCACCAGAAGACAGATGCGTGTGTAACAGAATAGTACCTGTAAGCTGTGGTGAGACCCCTGTGGGTGGGTTAGACTGTATTTGGGGTTTGCGTCGGGTCTAAAGCATGCAGCACATTCTTGCAATCTATCCAGTAGATTACTGCTTGTTCTACAGAAACAAGTGGTGGTATCACAACTCAGTAGTCTCTCAAATGATGCCACACTAGTGAGAGTACCACAACTTATACAATCGCTGTGGCTGCTATTACTCTGCACTCTTCATGAAAGAATATTTATTTTAAATTCAGTTTGGTTTAATGCCAGGCATTTCTGTGTCTTTATTACAGCTCTTGGGGATCCAGCCTCTACATATTGTTAAGCCATGCCACACTTCTAGACTGCGATTTTAAAAGTTTCAAAAGAAAACCAAGTAGCTGGCTGTGGGTACTTTTAGCACAGTGACAGCATATAATTCTTTCAGTAGTCACCTCCCAGCTACTAGTGAAAACTGGAGAGAAAGGAAAACACAAACAAAATTAAGGCTTTAGTATATTTTCTCTTTTGCTTTGAGGTTGCAGATTTAAGCAATTTGTATGAAAACTTTCACCTTAATTTCTCATTTAAAGACAAAATGCAACATATGTTTTTATTGTTGGTGGTAAAGGGCTGCTCTCAGTACAGTAAAGCATCTCCTTACCAGGCACTGGTAGCACAGAAGAGTTTACAAGAGTTTCCAAGAGGCTCCTTTTATATGATTAGTTTCAGCTTTTTTTTTTTTTTTTTTAATCATAGTAACATCACTGTCAGTCCTGCCTATGGGTGGATGATAGAATCAGTCTGAACATATTTCTGTAGAAGTAATTAAAAATCGAATAACACTGAATCACATCCTGTAATTTGTATACATACAAACTATCTATGCCACTATTACAGGCAGTGGTACTATTTGTACCCCAGTATGCATCACACTTTATGAACTGGTGTCAGGATACTGCTTGCACACTTTAAGTTAGGAATGTGCTTTATTAACCTGCTGAATAAGAGCCATGGGCAACCAAGAAGGATTTGACGCACTCTGACACACTGACACATTAGAATTGGCCTGATAATTCTTCATATTTATTTTCTTATTAACATAATGATGGAAATAAGATGACAATTACTGCCTTCGCTGAGAAAAAAATTATAATCTATTAATACTGTTTAATATTAATGTTTAATTTAATATTAATAATGTTTAATTACTTTTTAATAGAGATTTGGAAACAACACTCTGCCCTCCTGGAGCGAAAGTTTTTCTTTCTGCTTGATTAGTTTTCAACCCAACTGAAAATGACAAAGTAATGACTCAAACACTGCCAACTGATGGAGATGGAAATCTATTTCTTAGCTATATATGATGCTATTTCCACATCTCACTTACAAATAAGAATTCATGTATGAAGACAGAAGCTCAGGTAACCTTCCCAGTTTATCAAAACTGACAGTACTGCATAGCTCCTAAGCAGGACTCTCATCCAAAAATATTGTGCATACCATGAAGACAGCAAAGCTAGCAAACATGCCAGTAATGGTTATTAAAAACCCAGAGGACTTAATAAAATATATTTTAATACTCTGGGGTTTATCTCCATTACAGAGGTCTCCATCCTACTTATGCTCTTCCCAATGTTACACTTGCTTAAAGAAAAAAATGTGTTGATTACTGTACTTGGCCAATATGATGCTATTGCAATTTGATTATTACTTTTCATCTTTTGTAAGATTTCTTCACTGAAATCTGTAGAAATCAGGCTTATTCTGAAAGTGTAGTTTACTTTGTAATCCATAGTTAAAAACAACAAGATTAACAGTAAGATTAACAACAGATTGTACTAATTATGTAAGTGAAGAAGTGTCATGCTTTTGCTGTTGGGGAAGAGGCTTGAATAATGCATTGGTATTTTTACCCAAACATAGGGATAAATTAATAAATCTTTCCAAGCAGAATAAGAAGATACAACCCTGAGCTAAAGGAAACCTGACGAGGACCAACCAAGTGGCGCTTCCAACGTCTACTCCGGAAAGAGACGACTGCTTACTTCCCTCCACCAATGATGAGTCAAGTCAAGCCAGCTTATTCAAAAGCAGATTTCTAAACTGAAGACCTTCTCCCCTCAAGGGAGAATCATTAGTGAAGCTGATGCAATTCTCAAATGCAGACAGTCACTTGGTCTTTGGTCTCAGTTCAGCTGCTACACTTGAAACTGGGACAAACATGGCAACAGCAAAGAAACTAGAGGAGTTACGGAGGGAAAAGGATACATTAGAATAAAAATAGAAAATGGTTTCACAAAGATTTGTTTAATAATATTAAATGATCCCCCAAAACGATACCAAAAAAGATAAGGTAGCTAGGTTGTGTACTGTGCAACTAGTACAACTAAATTCCCATATATCAGAAAATAAACATTATGGTCCACAGATAACCATAAGGTAAATTTGTGAAGTGTGAAGGGTTGACCTTTGTGAGCAATTCAGCATCTGCCAGCTGCTTGCTCACTGCCCCCTCCAGTGGGATGGGGAGAGAACCAAAAGAGCAAAAGTGAGAAAAAACTCATGGGTTGTGGTAAAGACCATTTAATAAGTAAAGGGGAAAAAAAGGGAGAAAAAAAATGATTCAAAGGCAATCACTCTCCAGCTCCCACCAGCAGACTGATGCTCAGACAGCCCTCCCAGTAATCACCACCTTAGAAAAGGGTACCCCCATTTTTACTGCTGAGCATGTCGTATGGTCTGGGATATCCCTTTGGTCAGCTGGGCTCAGCTGTCCTGGCTGTGTCCCCTCTCAATCTCTTGCCCACTCCCAGCCTATTCACTGCAGGGGGAGAGAGAAACAGAGATGGCCTTAACACTGTGCAAGGCTATTCAGCAATAGCTAAAATATTCCCATATTATCAACACTGTTCTAGTCACAAATGTAAACCACATCACCATACAAGCTGCTATGAAGAAAATTAACTCCATCTCAGCCAAAATCAGTACCTGATGTAAAACGGCCTCTGCATCAGGCAAAATCCTCTGTGATAAAGAAGCAAATAATCTGGTTTTCTAAGATCATGTTCAGTCCTGGTGCTTACAAAAGATTACTGAATTCTCCTGTCTTCTTTCTTGAGCCTACTCTCCTCTCTATTTAATCAGCAATCCTTGGCAACGCTTCTGGAGTGAAATCAGATTTTGCACAAAGATAGCTGAGTGCTATTATTAAATCAGAAAATTGGATTTCAAGCAATCCTTCCAAGTTCAGTCTCCAAAGAGTACAAGTAACACCTCCTCCCCAAACACATCTTTTAAGGACCGCCAAAAGTGCATGACATGGTACATGAAAACAGCTTAGGTTCGAGGATCTGAGAAGAACACCTAAAGCTGCCACCAGCAGACTATTTGCAAACCCATCTTATTTGAAGTATGGATATATTTCACTCTTCTAGATGCATGAGAATATCTTGACAGCCAAGAGTCAAAAACTTTATCCTTAAAAATATTTTCAGCATAACCACCACCACAAATGTAGCAGGGACTGAATACTATTTGAAATATCAGAGGTCAATCATCAGTTTGAGGGCACTGCAGGTGTTGCCTTGGAAAAGACTAATTGCACTTCATCAGAACATCTGTTTTTGTAAAGCATTGATATCAGGTAGGCTATACACCAAGGATGCTATATTTAAAAGCACCTACACTCAGGCAGCACAGCATAATTCATACCCAACCTGCCCACGAGGTATCTCAAACTGCATAATAACCTGAGGCAGAAAACACACTTCAGAGTACTTGGAATAAGGCTTACAGCAGATGAATGAAGAAATCCCAACTCATTAAGTATTGCTTTAAACAGTCCTCCAAGGGAAAGATAAATGTGACATAAATATTAACAAATATAATTATTATTATAATAAAACAGAAAGGTATCCACCATAACAGTATCTAAAGACATTACACAGCTTTGGAAAAGCACCATTTCTTTCTAGGATAGAAGCCAAACTCTTCCATAATTCAGATGAAATTCATGCAGCTTTTCCAGACTCGCACCGAAACCAGCTTTGAATATTTTTTTTTCCTTCTACCTTAAGGAGAAATTCTGCCAATGGAAGCATCATTATTGCTGTTTATTCTTTGAATTTTGACAGTGCTGAGGCACAAATCAGGATCATATTTAGCAAGGTTTGGCTCTAACACAGAATCAATGACATCCAGTTTTGCAGTCTATCTGAAGTTTGTTAAGTGCGAGCACAGAAGCAGCTATCACACCCACGGGCTTCAGCCACTACAAAAAGCATTCTCTGAAAGGCTTTTGTGTTAACGCAGCATTTCTACAGCTTGGCTTTGCTCATAATTAAAACCACAATAACAGCACAGTGAAGAAAGGCTATGTGCTGAGAAAGGGAGGTTGGGACCATTTCAGCCTTTCAAGATGAGGGACAGGACTCTGAAAAGATTTGGTGTTACGCTATTGCTGTTATGCCCTTTGCTATTACATTGTTCAATATTGAGGTAAGGAGTCTCTTTCCAGAAATAAGAAAACTCAGCACTCAAAGAGACATTTGGGTTGGAAAAGGGATACAATACTAAAAGCACAACTCTGAAAAAGCAGGGGTAGTTCAGTTCCCTGCCCTTTCTCTTCCACAAAATCAATCCTAAAGTTTCAGTCTGCCACCTTATTTCCCCTCCTTCCAGCGTCTGACCTGCACACTGTCAGGGTGGCCAGTCGAGGCCAGGTACACGCCTGTGTACCAAGTGTGCACAGTTCAAGTGTGGTGCTTACATTGCAGCTACCGTACACAGCGAGCAGTGAAATCAGTCTGTTTTGCCTGCTGAGTTAGGTTTGACCCTGACTGGGAGAACCTCATCTGACAGGGACCCAACATCGTGAGTTTTGCTTATGTGGGCGCAACTTCCTAATGGGACTTACTCCCACTATCTTCAACATAAGCAAGTATTCCTGGACCAGGCCCTAAATCGTCAACTTTTTAAGGGATAATTTAATGCATCCAAACATAGTGGTACATAAAATTATTTTAATGTAAATAATGTGTCCCAACCTTTTATTTGCTTATGCAAGCTTTTCGAAAGCAATTAAGCAAGTATCATTTGCCTATTCAGAAGCAATTGAGCCCAGCAATCTTCTCAAAAAATCATCATGCTGAATTCAGGTCCTGCACAAACTGGTAAATCCACTTATACTACAAATGCATCAGTCTCACATACGATAATCTACTGTGTCTTCATCTAAATATTTCACCACCAACGCTGATCAAAAAGCTTTTTTTTTTTTTTTTTTTTTTTTGCTTATGCCTGGCAAGTTCCACACTCTAATTTGAGTGGCATTGAGATCACTAAGAGAGCGTAACTTGTTTTTCTGCTTTCATTCAGCAGAGTAACAATAGAGCTGCAGAAAAAAAAACCTTCTTAAAGCACTGATTTCACCATAACCTCATCACTCCAGTGACCCCCTTGAATAGGAAATGACTGATGACTTCCCAGAAATGCAGATCTGCAGCCTAAGCCTCAGCATAGTCTCCAGGGACTATGGGATAAGAAGTGGGTAATGCTGCAACACAGAACAAGCTATACAGCAGGTCTTGATGTCAGATGCCTGCCGCAACATGATGAGGGGCAAAGGATTTGTTTCTGCATGATTTTTAGTTGAACTTCTCAAAACACGCCTCCATCTAAAGGCTTATCATAAACGTTAAGTAGAGACGTATGTGAAGCAGAATCAATTATTCATTCCTTTCCTGAAAATACTCATGAATTCTCAAATCTAGATCTACAGATGAGCATTCCTACTGATGTTACTGCAGGTACTAACTCAAGTAAGTGGCAGGCATTAACTTTTGCAAAGTTCAGCCAAAGGAACAGTCTTAAAAGGCCTTGATTCATCCCATTTAATTGGGCATCACCAAAGAACAATCCAGCTATGAGATGGGACTGCAGAGCACCTTAGACTCCACTCACAGATGCTCTACTTACAATTTAGCAGGCTAGATCTGAACCAAACTGCTTATTGGTCAAAGGCCATCCTGCTGCCAACACTTAAGCTTTATGGTAAGGATGGCCTGACAGTACACTAGCATTATATTGCAGAATCAGAGTTTTCACGAGTAAGAGCAACAGTCAGCACAAAAGCTAAGAGACTGTGCACAGGACTTTGGCTCTTGCTGCTGGAGTGGGGATGCTTTTTTTTTCCACAGGATTCCGCTAGATTGTAAAGACACAAGTTATAGAGGCTTCTCTTCTGATTAAGTAGCTTGCTGCTCTTTGAAAGTGAAAGAGTAGCTCAAATAATAAATCATTACTGAGCATGACGAACAATACTAGAATCTAGTCTACGGCATCTACTTACTCCCTGGGGTGAGAGGTTGGGAACAGGCAGCAGTAAAAAGAGACTATAAATGTTATACTAACATGTTATTCAAATGGTTGACTTTCAGGTTCCCTGAATATCTGAACACCATGAAGAAAAAAAGGAAAACCTTCCCATGGAGGCATCCTGAGCTAACGGTCGGACTTGATGATCAAGGTCATTGACTTGGGTCTTTTCTAACCTAAGTGATTCTATGATTCTAATTCAAGATCTCAGCCATAGTAACTTGCCACTTCAACACTGATCAGATTTTTTTTATTATTTTTTTTTAACAAACTTAATTGAAGACATAATTAGTTTATTAATATACTGCATATCTAATTCATTGCATTTAACAGACTTAGAACTTAAGAATCAATACATTCATCCCACAGCAATTCATACAGCAAAGCTAAGCATCTACAGAAGGCATTACCTTCACAGTAGGCATTGTCCTCTCGAAGGGCTCGGAAGCCATCTCGGCAGCTACAGACAGCTCTGTCATCTAGGTTCCGGCAGACAGAATGCTCCATGCAGTTATGTCCTTCGGTGCAAAAGTCATGGCCTGTACAGAAACAAATATGATTGAGGGTTAAAAAGAATTCAGGGATTATAAAACGTCCTTGTCAAAGACAGTCCTATCTTTTTCTCACTTAGGTCAAAGAATACCTTTCTATTAGCCATGAGATACAGAAAAATAAATTGTACCAAGAATGAAACAGATAAAAGGAGAAGTAAAAGCCACAAGAACAGACTGTCTCTAGGTCTTCGATTCAATTTCAGGTTATGGCATTGATCTAAGGCAGCTGGATAGGAGGCTTGTTTAAACCGCCTTACTGTCTCCTTGTCATTGTTAAGTAATTTAAGTAATTTTACAGGAGACTTCTTAATTATATATTTATCTTAATCTTTTTGTTTGTTTGTTTTGTTTTGTTCGGACATTTATAAAAGGGCTCAATAGCTTAGATACTCAGTAGCTCATTTACTAGTGATACCACTTTTTTCTCTAGCACTTTTTGTTCCCAGATGTATTTATAAAATCTTTCCACATTTAACTGAAAGTCTCTGATTAACACTGACTTGTTTTGCTTTCCTCTTCCCCTTATCTCTTCCTTTCATGCTCCACTGACTGAATACTCTTTGCTGATTGCATCATCCTTTCCATTTCAGAGACATTTATTTTTAAAATCTCACCTTTCAGCCATCCTTATTTCCTATTTTTTCCCTTTTATTCTTCCTGAGCGTAACTGTTTTCCATTGCACCTTAATTACAAATTTTTAAGATTCTGAAGTTTTTTTCCAGGCTGGAAAATTTAGATTGAACCTTTCAACTCAGTATGTTTTTTCTAATTCCTTCTGTTTGCTCTCATGAAATCTAATGCTGCTATGTTGCTGAACACCATTAAATTGTCCTTTACTATACTGAATTCAAACTGGTTCTAGTAACTGACTTGAAGCTTCCACAATTTCCACATCTGTCTATAAAGGTGTGGAGCTTGTCTCCTTCATTGTTTTCTCAATAACTTTATTTGTTCAAAAAGTTTCCTTCTTTAACTAAGGCATTAGAATTGATCAAGCAGCAGTACTTCACTGTTGTTTTCCAGTAACTATTTTCTTCTCTTCAAAACCTCCCACAGGAAAACTAAGGAACGTGGGTCAGGCTCAGGGGACCAGGACTGTTCTAACAGCAACAGCTCCAGAATGCAAGCTGGAATCAGGCTGCAACATAGACTTCCTACAAAATAACAAATGAGTCAGAAGAAAAGATTATTATTCTTATCACTCCACCTGGCTTCTGCTTCGTATTTTGCTATGAAAGAGCTTCTACCCCTAACTTCACACAAGCTGTTAAATGAGCACTTCAAGCTGGACAACAGCAGAATATGCTTGGAGGTCTGGTCATAGAGGTGATTTGCACTCAGGCAGTTCATCAACAGTGTGAACCAACACAAGCCAAGCAAGACAAGAGAAACAGAAGAGCCCGTTAAAGGCAGAATGTTTTAGTACCGAGACTGAGTGACATGGTCATGCTGCAAACATCACAGACCTACCAGGATATGAGGCTGACATCTTACTTTCTCTCTTTCTTTCCTGCTGTGGATTGCCTCACTGCAACCTAGAGATACGCTTAAGTAATGTTACTTAAACATTATAACTCACCTTAGCTACCATGGTGGTGTTATCTGACATGGGACATTAAGAAGCAAAAAGTTCTATATGCTTTCACTAGCATTAGAGGGTCTTCAATACACATCGATGACAGCAGAAGTGTGTGTATCAAGAGCAACCTCTGGCCATGGCAACACCGACTCTTTGTCTTTTTGTTGTCTTTCTCATGAAAGCCTCAGTTAATGACAAAGCAATAGTCTCATTTTTGGATTTCCTGGCCTGGATTGGTTTGTATCAGATTTTGGCATTAAGTAACTAAGAACATATATGTCATCCAGAAAAGGTGATGGCTTTTTTACTGACTTTTTGTTATTCTTACGATTCTCAACACTTATGTATCAGCTACGTTAATAAACAAAATACATGCTGCTGAATAATAGTGTAAAACAGCTTCTTGTTTAACGAATAAGCTCCAGAGCTCATGAGATGCCAAGCTAGTATGATTCAGGGAGAATTGAAAACGTTCAGAAAGCACTCATCTGACATATATTAAAATTTTCTAGCTATACCAGGCACAAGAAATACATAATTGTTTTCTCTGAGCCACTGAAGACGTTACAGAAAATTATTTAAAAAAATCTTTTTGACTGTGATAGACTTCAAGACCTATCAACTTCCCTTAAGTTCCTTTCTTCTACTTTCTTATATCTCTGCTTGATGTTATTAATCATATCCTTCGTGTTTGTGCTAAGTAGCACAAAAACAACTATAGCTGCACCCTTCTTTTCACTGAATTATACCTAAAATCAGCCCAAGAGTCTAACATCTTCTTTGATGCCAGGTATCAATATATCATATTTAGCTATAGAAGAAACAGACGTAGCCACTTGAAGATGTAATTGCTCATAGCTTTGAAGATACTGGTATTAGTCCAGATCAAAAGAGTGCACTCAAGACACAGAGTACTTCCTGCAGCTTTCTCCTTCGGTAAAGATCAGACTGGGTGTAACATACAAAGGTTCTTTGCATACAAAAATATTCACTAAATCTTCTGCCTCTACATGCAGACTACAACCCCAAACAGGTAAAGAAGTTATTCCAGTCTTCAAACAACTGTATAGCACCAAGAGTTCTCAGAAAGAGACATCTCAAAGCATCTCAGAAAGATGGTGGTGAACATGGACATTTCCCCAGTCTCATTTTGTTTGGACACTGGAGTGGGCGAATGGTAGAAGGTCTCTAATTATGGATACGATTTCTTTGACTTTTCACCCATTTTTGGCTAGAATGAAACATACACATTTCACAGAATTTACACTATTAGGCATTTCACAATTTTCAGATGTCACAATGCAGATGTTACCTTTTCAGCTTCCCAAGTTCTACAGTGATTGTCATGTGTAGGAGTGTCCTATTCAAAATGATCAGAAAAATGTCTATATAACCTACAAGAATGGAAAATTACACTGAGCTTATAGAGATATGTATATCTGCTGTTACCTTACCTTTACAGATTTTGCAGCAACTGTGAGATAAGGGGATCTGTTGAGATTCTGGACAGTTCAAAGCTGTACAACTGTCTTTTGGAATACGCTGCATTTTGTGGTCCTGTTGAGGTAATTGATTAATCTTGTGAGATAAGAAATAAAGACAAACAATAACTTCAGTAGACTTTTAGCATTATAATGTACAAGCAAAAAACTGCCTATGCTAAACTCCAGGTACCTTTGAAAACCATTTGGAAGGGCAACATAGCACCATAAAAGCATCAGGAGCTACCCTACACTCACATGTTTTCAGGGAAGCAGAAGTGGGGCAACAGCTCTCATTCTTCTCTTACCTTAGCTATCAACTTGCCTCAGAAGTTTCTTTTAAAGCTATGCCTGAAAGAATAACCATTATTTCTCAAAAACTGGGACAGCAGATTCGAGAATCAAGGGTCCTCATAATGAATACTCTAAAGCAGCTTGTTATTTAGACAGTAAGTAAAATCAAACTTGAGTATCTGTGACCTCAACGCTGCAGTAGTAACACTGAAGGAAAGTGGCCCTGCTTCCCTATTTAGAAAGAGTTTCTCAGCTGTTTGGACCAGGCGTCTGGAAATGTCCAATGCCACATGATGGTATCTGAATATCTTCAGGCATTTAGTGCAGGTCACACGCAATCACTGCAGTATGACCACACAAAATGCCTGCCTCAGCAACCCAGCTACCACAGAGGTACCACCTGCAGGCTCCCCCAGGCCCTAATTAACGTGTCTTGCAGTGCTCTAGTCAAGATATGACAAAGATAGAAAATAAGGCAAACAACATGTTCCTCAGAGACATCTGCCTTAAAATCAGCAATCTGGTTAAAACATGAGCTCACTGAACTCAGGACCCTGTATTTCTGCATGCAAGAAAAGAATCTAAAATCATGCATATGCCATTGCATGTAGTATTATTATTATGGGTCCAGCATTTAATTTTAAATCCTCTTTAAGCATTAAATGTAAAGACGAAATGTGAACACAATGGCCAACACCAAAAAAACTGCTCAAACTTTACCTTAAACAATCTTGACAGAGAAACCAACCCTAACCTTATAAAACAGTAAAGCAAGCCAGCCACAGACGTGGTGTACACCAGGACGGGCAAAACCCCTCAATTCCACAAAAGAAAAAGAAAAAAAAAAAATTGCCTTTGATAGAAATAATATCAATTAGAGTAGTCTGGATTGCATTTAACTCTTTTACAACTTTTAATTTGGAAGATAATTTTTCATTCACATGTCTTACAATATTCAAACAGAAAAGTGCATGCCTATAGCAGGCACAACTGCAGCAGCCAAACAAAACAAAAAATCATGTTTAGAATTACATGCAGACAAAAAGAAGAACTTCCCCACATTTCCTTGATAACATCATTATAAGACTTTAAGCATGAAATCAGCCCTTGTGCCATTCCTAGTCTCTCTTGAGCTGGAGTCATTAATCATACTCTTTTATGAGAACTCTGGTAGTAATAAAATAGCGCCCACCTATGACTTCCTATCTGACCAACACAGTATACAGCATGTGGATTTTCTGCTCTCAATTATCATCCACAAGGCTGTTCAGCAGAAACTGCATGTAATTCAGTCCTTGAAAAAACAGCACTTGAATCAGCCAAAGCTGCTGCTTAATATTTCTACCAGGACAGTCAGGCAGCCCACCAGCAAACAAGTGTCATCAACAAAATACAGACTAGCAGAGCCAACAGAGGCATTTTGTTCATACAGCATTGCACTTGCCAGCTGCAAGAAACACAAGGCAACATCACGTAACTTTTGATGGTTGTTAATTATATCCATGGACTAATCACAGAATTCATGTCCCAGGTGTCATGTTGAAAATACAAGCTCAGAGTCCTGAAAAGAGTACAACTGAATCCAAAATTATTTCTCGTCAGCTTCTTTCCTTTCTCAAAACATTTTCAAAGCCCCTACTCCAGGAATTAAGCTCACAAAGATTAAAACTAAAACTGACAGCAGTAAGACAACAGTCCCCAGTTCTACTTTGTAAAACACAATTTTTCACAAATGAAAATGTTTTGAGATTTCCAGAAACTGGTGTGATAGCTGCAGCATGGCCCGAGGAGCTGCTCCCCTCTCTCTGCCCTAGAAAAAAGCGCTCAGGTTTTCAACTCCACTCCACAGCACACAGCTCTCTATCCAGATGGAATTCCTCCCCATCCCTCCCTCAGAGAGGTGACGTGGGACTCACTGCAGCAGCTTGTGCAATTCTCAACCCACAGCCAACCCGGGGGTATTTTTCCCTTAAAGTGTATTTGTGCCCTGAAGAGCAGCTCTGTTCATGCAGCAGGACAAGACCACCTCAGCATCAGGTGTGTGCTGTTTACAAATAAAACAATGACCCTACCTCCCATTTCCATCACTAGAAATACCAGACACCTGCTATGCCAGCAATTTTCCTTCTTTTTCATCTAACTTTTTCTCTAAGAATTACCCTTAATTCCAGATTATGCCTCCATTGTGTTCATGCATCTCTCACACCTGAGCACATAATTTTGAGCAATAGCATCACACAGGTGTCAATGGAAACATAGAAGTAGTCTGCTAGAGTTTTTATTACTGATGATGGAGACAATACCTACAGAAGAAAGCATGCAGCTTGATTGTCAAGTTGCATAATCAAAGCTTGCAGCTATGCAAAGTAAATTTATTTGCAAAACTTGACGTGGAAGTCAGTAAGACAAAATAAACACAGGACCCCTTAGATACCTTTACTGTTGCCACTTCCTAAGGTAGACCTGTCTGTATTTCACAGTTGCCTTCAGTGGGACTTTGATATTTCTAACATGCAAGAATTCTTTTTTACATCAACAGTATTCTTACCTTGCACTCAAATAGAACACAGTCCCCTGAGCTTGAATACACAGTTTCTCTTTGTCCTTCAAAGTAGGTTCTGCCTTCAAATACGCAGACCGCTTTAGGAGAAAATAAAAAAACCCACAATGATTCTGTAAAAAAGCGTTAGTACTCTGCTTATAGAACTGATACAATTTCTTAAAGATAACTGCATTTCAAAATGTAAAGATTGAATCATCTGGAATAATATTCTAAACCCACCTGTAGGACTCTGGATATCACAAGAAAGAAAAAAAAAAATCAGAGGAGGAAAAAAACCATGAAAGAACCAGAAAAGCACACATAAGTAGAAAGTGAAGGTTGTTAAGCAATATGGAGAACAGACAGCTACTGAGAGGACAGAAGAGCTGTGCCTCAGGTCACACCAAGGAAGCTATGGCTGCCTGCAACACAGTTCACGGGCCAAAAGGAAAATGGAGCTGTGAGAACAGTGAGAGTGACATTAATAGATAATTAGTTTCTTGAAGAGGAATGTGCATGATGGAGGGTGATCACTGAAGTCAGATATTTATTGGGCATCACAGCCCTTTGATGTTTCATCACCCCACACAGTTATTTAAATCTTGCATATTTGTATGTTGATTATCCCAGTTATTTACAGTATATAAATTTTATTGTACAGGAACTGACCTTCAGTGACTGTCTTTTTTTTTTTTTTTTTTTTCTTTCCCCCTCCCCAACAGAAGTAGGATCAAGTCTCCAATGATCAAATGACAGACTGTCCCCCCTCGGATCGGTGTTCATTATTCCATGACCTGGCCTGATGTCATGATTCCTGTGCCCTGGCAGTACCAGGTTTTACAGCAGCTGCTGGCATGGCTCATACCGGATCATTTTCTAAAGTTCCTATTCAGTATTGAACACTGTTCAGGGTTACACAAAATATCTTCACGGCACACTGTCTTACTGTTGGTTTTTTTTCAAAATGGGCCCATTACTGCAATTACATTATGTAAAGTATAAAGGCTAAGTAATGTAACTGCTAGGTATAGAAGAAAATCAGACGTCTGTCTCTGTTGCTTAGGTCACAGTCAAGGCTCATCAGTAAGCATAATCATGAAATAACAGGAGTAGGTTGCCACTTTCAAGTTCTGGATTACATGTTAGAGATCTAATTTGCTAAACATTGATTTGGAGATGTAAATCAATTCTACTAAAATTCATTCACAGAGAGATTTATCTATTATCTAATCTGTTTAAATAGACTACAATTTGTAGACAATTTTAAAATATCTAAAAGTACAGGAGCTTTTATTCCATGATCTATATTAATTACCATTACTGCTGTTATTTTTCAACTCTCCTTTACTTTTCTTCTTGAACTTGCAGCTCCTTGGTTTTACAAACTCACTTTGTTAGCACGTAAAAAGTCAGCTCTTGGAACTGATGCTGAAAAGACGTGATGGGCATAGTGACAAAAAAGTTTTTCTTCAAATTCCAAAATATAACTTAAAATATCTTATAAGATACAAAGTATCTTGTGTGATACAAGCCTGCACAGCACTTTCAAGAAGTAATATCACAGCACACTGCAACACTCCAAATCCCATGGAATGGCAGAGTTTGCAATCAGACTTAATAAAGAAAGTATAGAAAAGAGCCACAGGAGAGAGTCCAAAGAAGAGTCCTAGGGCTAGCAGAAGGAGAAAGTTTGTACAACATCCACAAAGAAAGGTCACATAGAGTCAAAAAAGCTCAATACAATGCCTCTTTCCCAGAAAACAAGCTCTTCTAGAAGGAGGGAGGGGGGGGGGGGGGAGGGGAGGAAATCTATATAAATCTTTACTGTGGAGTAGCAGATCTTGAATCCAGACAGGATAAGGCAATCATCCAGTCACATGTATCACCTCCTATGTATTAGAGGCCATGACACTAAACTGAAATACTCATATATTAAGCCCTTTCCCTTGCCCCACACATTTCAAATTTCTAAGGACAACTACATGTGGCACAAAAAAAAAAAAAAACAACAAAAAAAAAAACACCATGCAATGGCAACGGATTGATAACACATCCTCATGTTCCCAACAGGCAGTCTATGCCTGTTCACAGGAAAGGCAAAAGACATCAAGATCAGTGTCATTCTGTCTTGGATGAAAACACTCTCCTGAAGCCAAAATACTCTTAACATATGAATAAGGCCACCCAGGCAACATCAATACAAAATAAAAGAAAATTAAAAAAACCCCATACTACCGCAAAGCATAGTCCACTGAATCCAGTTTCCTTATCAATGGCAATAAACCTCTGATTCTTCAGAGAAATTTAGGAAAAAAGTACACAGAAAAACCATCACAAGAACACATCCAGGCTAGTGTTAAATCGTGAATTATTTCTTGATTCCACCAACAGCCTTCAGAAGTCTTGGCATATGAAATAATTGTAATGCAGTGATGCAGCATTGCCAACACTTTCAGCAAGAAAATCAGCTTTTCTCCTCAAAGCCTTGGAAAAAAAACCTTAGAAATCCTGGGCCTGCGAGAGATGGCTTTGCCCAAACAGGCACTGCTCCTTTCTCATGTGTCTTCATACACTTGAAGATTGTTTTTCAAGGGCTAGCAAGTGGCAGCAGAGTGTGTGTTTCAAGACACTTGCCTTTGAGGGTCTCAGAAATTTCAAGAAGTGCTTACATCCCCATCTCCACAACCACAACACCCAGCCATCACAGAGCTGAGAAATTATATCACATTCATTGAATTCCCCTAACAAAGCATTTTCAACTACTGGATTTTTTGTGGCTTTGTCAGTAAGGTTATAAAGCCCCTGGGTAGCAGGGATCTTCCCATACAGAGCAACCAAATTATGTTTAAGAAAAGAGAGAAAAACCCAACAAACAATAAATGCCCAAGAGAAAAACTAAACTGAAACTAAACTGAAGATGTTTTAACTTGAATAATCTGAACACAAGCCCAAGCATGTCTTCTTATGGACTGCTGCTCTCACTGAGTTCAAAAGGGTTATTTCTTAAAATCACCAAAATCAACATTACCTGGACTATATCTTTCCTACTAGTGTTCTCTAAAACATGAAAGATTCCACCATATTTAGGCAGTTCTTCCATTAAATAGCAACAAGAACTAAGGTACACCCTGAAGCTCTAATTTAGAGCACTATCACTTGGTCACTCTTCTCACCTATGCTCATCTAGCCAAATCACTTACAAAAAAAAAAGGGCACTTCAACTACACCAGTTCCACTGGCTCTTGTTCACTTAACAAGACAGATACCAGTGGGTTTAGCAATGGTCTAAGTTAGCAGTGCACACTGTCTCCTCTTCTCCAGTACCCCCACAAATGCCTCTGTCTCTTTCCTGTTTCTTGTCAGCCCACTTTCTTCCACTGCCGCCACAGGAGGCATCCTGCTAGACAGCAAAGAACAGATTTACATCAAGCTGCCTGAAAGCTCGTAAAAACTTTAAGGTTGTCTGGTTAGGTGAGCACTGAGCACACTTGGAAAGATTCCTAGAAAGACAAAGCTACTAACTTCGGCCCCAATTTCCTCCTAAGACAGCAGGATACACATCCCAGGCAATGTGGAAAAGAATGTTTCTCTTGCCTCCTGACAGCAACTGTCACAGCCAGTACACATCCCATGATGGTGGTGTTTCATGTCTTTATTTTCCTTTGGAAATAAAGATATTTCAACAACATGAACATCTGGACTAGAACTGTGTAATTGGAAAGTCCAGTGAAGATTTAATTTCTGCTTGGCTAGACACTTCCCAGGATACTTTGATTAGTTTGTGATTGGTATCTCTCTGGGGAAACATACCATCTTTCATCTTCCCAAGTCCTTTCATTCAACAGACTGAGTCACAGTCAAGAAATTACCTGATGATTAGTTGTTCCAGAACTTGATAGTTATTGCCTATGTAGGATTTTATCTACAGCCGAATTACATCAAGCATTTCCTCTTGCCATCAAAATTCCACATTCCCCCCCGTACCTAAAACAACATTCATTATTCAAAGCATGGGTTTCTAACAGGATGAAACAGGAAGTCTAGAAAACCTGCTAGGAAGTCCAACTACTCTTAATCTATTTGTATACAGAAGGTGATCAAATATTACCTTGATAGACATCAGTACAGGGTCTAAAAAATTATTAGCAAGGTGTGCTTATATTTTCACAAGTGTAGTGATAATACAGCTATTCCCTGTAGTATTATTTAACACATTGTGATGACATCGCATCTTCTCTAAATTCATCCAGCGAAAAGAATCTTTCAGGAGCCTGCTGGCTGTTGTGCCCACTCAATGAATTATCAACAGTCTGCCAAACTATTACGTCTCTTCCACAACCCTTTCTTCTTCCCACTGGCCTCCAAATGACACTTTCCTTCTGCATTTCTTAAAATGTCCATGCCAAATCGATGATCTAGCTAACTCCTGCCTTCCGATTGCTAAGTTCACAGGGTAGTAGTACATTTTCTCATTTCTGTATTTATCACTCCTGCTACCTAGATTGCATATGCCTTCCTCTGAGGAATGCATGTACTCTTCCCTGTGGTATCTAAGCTGGTTTTGATTCAGACTTATCACCAAGGGAAAGCAGAAAGTTTAGCACACTGGTGAACTCCTCAATCCACTTTACCTTCTTGTATTCATCATTGCCCACTGAGTGGCAGATGTGACTTGAAGTTTTGTGAAATTTGTCAGTAATTGTAAATGTACAATCTAAATCTGGTAAGGTACAATTTAAATCTGTAGGAACATAAGTCTATGTTCCTACATCCTTTGTTCACATATGCTGGGGGGGGGGCAGGGGCACCACCTAAATTTAGCATCTAAAAAAAAAATCCTATCTCATTCATTTCATTTTCCAACCTCCTCCTTGGAATCTCCTTGATTAAATTTTCCACTATTCAGAGACCAAGGCTTGGGCATTGTGTAAGACCCATTCATCCTACATTGCAAGCTTACATAGTGCAGAACGACTGTGGACTGTGTGGTTTTACCCTTAGAAATACACACAGAGATAAGCGTCACCATTCCTGAATATTTCTGTCTCTCGGCTGCCACACCATTACTAGGCACTGCTCTCACCCCTTTCTCATTTATCTTTGCAGGGATTCGGGCATTATTTCTTCTTTGCATATTCTCTGGAGAGCACAAGCTCCTCTGCTACTGCAGTCAGTGAGGCTGGAGACTTGCTTCATTTCACGCCATCTCCCTCAACAATTCAAAATTGTTCCAGATTTCAAGCTGGAAAATACATTGCTGATTTTTCCAGTCAATCATTGCTGAAAAGCTGCATATATCTGCTTCTGCTTCCTCAGGTGAAAAAAGAAAATCCAATTTGAAATCTCATAATGATAAGGAATCAATTAATATTTTATCTTACTTCTTGTTAGCCCAAAAAAGCTAAATGTCTCTATTACAATTGAAACACAAAGTCATTGCTCTGCAGTACTGCTATGATCATTTAAGAGCATCTGTGTCGTGAGCCACCTCCAACAACACTAACAGGCTCTTTAGACACATTGGCAAGGAGTCAATCTAAAATTATGTATTCTTTCACCTACCTCTCACATTTCCTTTATTTCCCATCAACAACTATGGGGAAATGACATAATTCATCTATCCCCTGCGTTCTTGCTGGGTAGTCTGTAGAATTCATCTGAGCCCCAGATCGAGGGCTCAGCAATGCCTCCTTAAAGACTAAAAAAGCAATCTGAACATTGAAAAAGCACATAAAAACACAACTAAAAACTCTGTTCACATCAGTTCAGCTGAGGCAAACACTCATGACAGATGAAGTAAAACTTTTACAGTAGGCTGCTGGACAGGGAGCCTGGGAAAGAGACTGCAACCAACCAAAGCCAGCGGACATCACACTGCACAAAGGGAGCTGTCTCCAATTAAGCAAAGATCCAATCTGGACAATGTGTTTGATGTCAGCTTCCCTTAAAAATGGCTTTATTGCTACCCACACTGCAACTTCAGCTTGGTTAAATACGGCCGCCAAAATATTTCCACTGACAGACATGCACGACTTTGGCTTTAGAGCAGTGGACCATATTCTGCTTGTTAAACAGAATTGGAATATTTTTGGACTCTAAACATAGGATTTTGAAAACTTGGGCATGACTAATGTAATCAAAATGCCCACCCATTTTATGCCAAATTAACTATGGTGGCCATCCAATACTCAAACAACTTTCACAGCAAAATGTCAAACAATAAAATCAAATGCCAAGACAAAACTCTTAGAGAGTCAAGAGAAGAAAAGTAATTAAGGTTAATAGTAATTATATGACCACTGTACTACAATTCCATTAAAGGTTTATAAATAGCACAACAGTCTGCCAGACCAAGAGAACTTCAATACAAACATTACATGCCCCCTTAATCCTCATAAAAGTGGGATTAGATGTTGTCTGATGGACTCCTTATGTCATCTAACCACAATAGTAGTGACATAATTGTATTTAGTGAAGGTGCAAATAGATATTGTATCAAATGCTGACAGCTACTAATGATGGGGAAATTTCTGCTTCAGTTCCACCTTCTCTCAGCTGGACTGCTGGGCTAGCTGTAAAAGGTGCTTTTCTGAAAACTTTGTTCAAAGAGAAAAATGGCAACGTGTAGAAAACTAAATGGACATCTCTGTAGAACACCTTATACTTCATGACACAAATTCACAGATACAGCTATCAAAAAGCCTCAGGTCACAGGGTTTCATATGCAGGATGACATCCAACTAATTGATTAGGGCTGAGTGTTGAAAGCAATGAAGATCTGCTAAAGTCCTACACACTTTTGAGTCACTATTTTAAACCTATGAGAGCTAAATAGTTATCACCCATCAGCATTTATTTACTACATAAAAAGAAGGTTGTGTTCTCTATTGTCACATTGTAAGTTAAGACTGCCCATGGACATGACAAGGCAGGACAGCTACTCCGGCAACAGAGCTCACACAGGGTAACTTTCTCTGCTCCACAGAGACTTCAAACAGTGTGGGGGGTGGGAAATAAAGCATCTTATTCATCAGGATATTCTGCCCAGATTTGCCATGAAAACATAGAGTGCACCAATTATGCATCATTTTTAGAGACAAGTTTCTGCATGCGACTAGTGAGATGGTTGCTTCTGCAGCCCTGTGAACACAGATCATGGTAAGCATGTTTAGTAGAAGGCAAGTACCTCTGAATGGCAGAACCTTCAGAGATTTTGCCAGTCTTTCATTTGACAGCATTAAAAAACATCCTATGCAAACAGCAAAAATACTCCGTTCACTGCAAAATAGTAAATTTGGCATTTTACTTGGGTGAAAAGAACTTGGAAGCAACATCTTCATGCTCCCAAGCCACAGAGGTTCCAAACAGCTTCTGCTCCAAAAATTTACAGCTACTTCCAACAGTTGTGAGGGGTTTTGACCAAAAGCTTGTCATGTTATTTAAGCACCCACAGACTACATCCATAGGGAAGTGACTATCAGGCACCCTACAGACATTCCCATTCTCAACCAGACTCTCCTTGGCCCAGAACAATTTCCACAGACCTTTTAGCTACAGATTCTGCACCATGACTTTGCTGCACATTCCTCCCTGGTGACAGCACAACATCCTGTGACCTGGCATCATGTAGCTCCATTTCACTGTATCTGCTCTGCTCTCAAATCCAAGTGCTTTCACTTCCCCTACAGACGGCAGCCCCATGTTAATTTGCATGTTACAGTAACAACCATGTATGCCTTATCTGCATAATGGCACTGGCCAGTTTAACGCATTTAGACATTCCCAGGAACGGATTAGTGCACAGGCAGAACACCGTATCTACTGTTGTTGCTAGATCTCCGTTCTTTCGAAGCACCTGCACCCAGCTGTGCACGGGAACTGAACAGGGTTTCACACTCCCAACTCTTCCTCCACCCATTTTTGTTCCTGCATAAGGAATCGACCTATCCTCCCATCCCTCTTCTGAGACCCATCATCTCCCTCCCTCACTTCATGCAGAATGACAGGATTAGTTGGCATAATCACAAATGCTCCAGAGAACTCTACTTAATGTTCTTAAGCTAAGTCCTCAGCATTAGTTCAGCCAAAGTTTTTTTAAAGACAGACAGCATGGTAAATGCATTTTTTGAAATCTTGATTAAAGTCAGCTATGCAAATTGGCTTTCCAAATTTGTTATATACTTACTCTCAACATTGATTATCAGACAGCATTTAATCAAAAACTAATCTAAAAAAAATCAGGTGCTACCAATAGTGCTGGAAATTTTCAAAAGACAACTCTAAATAGAAACCTACTGTACATCTAACATCATGCCCCTGTTTCTCAAGGCTACTAGAAGTTACTGTTATCCATTGTGCATTCCCAAACAATACAATACTTCATATCTAAAGTCAGTTCAGGATTTGAAATAATTAAAAATGTAAAAATATTAGCAGGAGCAGATGTTCACAGAGTCTGCTTTGTCATAGCTCATTTCTCCAGAGTGTAGCCACTGATGCCCGAAACCAGCCACAGAAAAAGTAAGCTGGAGTTCATAGCAACTGTTAATGTGATTATTCCTTTGCTGTTTGGGAACTACATCAATGAAAGAAAGCCTTAGAGTCACTGATAATTTAAAAAAGAAAACAAACCACACAAACGTAACACAACTCATCTATGTAAACACTCTATTGTCCTCAGGGAGACCTCTCCAGACATAAGACTCAGACTTCATATGCTTGTGCAACCTGGTGTGTTTGTCTCTATGGGGCTGTAGTGTATGCCAATCTCTAGGGCAGATGCAATACTTCCATTTTACTGATACATCAGCCAACTTGTTTTCTTGCTTTTATTTTGTCTACCACTACCTTTATACAGAAACCAAGAATCAGAAAATACAGATAAAACAAAGATTTCATTTTTGATTATTGCCTGTTAGCATCAAACCTGCATAAGGCAAAGAAGAATTCTGCAATTTCAATGGCACAGAAAAGAAAAAGGTACATCTTTAAATGGAATTAATTTCATTTCCAAGAAACTCAGAAATTACTGGAATGAGTTAAATAGCATTAAGACAAAATACTCAATGAATTTTATGAAGCCCGTTCTCAAAGGTTTTAATTTTTTTCAAACTCAAAAACACGAGTTAAAAACAGCAGTTTACATTGATAAACATTTCCATTTGTTATCAGTATATTATGAGTAAACACCTTGTTTTCATTAATTGCAGAGACCTAGTATGGATATTTGGTAGCATTATAAAGGAACAGAGGAGTTACGATGATCAAACTTGACAGATAAGACATTTGGGGTGTTACTCCGCCAAGAACAAGTACTATCTTTCCCATGGAATAATCTGGTTTTGTTAGAGGGAACTTTATTGGGATTGAGAAAATGAATCCATCACCCTTTGCTTGTGATCACATCACCTCAATACATGGGGAATACTTCAGTATCTCCATGAGAAATGTGAGGAGCAAATAACCATAATGCTAGCAATGTGCTCTGAAGACACAAAATAACCTTATCACAATGTTGAATTAAATTGAAAAGTCAAATTAGCTTCTCCTTCCCCCTCCCTGTAAATTCTATCATTCTAAGAGCTAGAACAATGGGAGTAAAATATCTTGGGAAAAAAGAAACATTTTTCCCTCAAGTCTTCAATAAATATCAGCAACGCAGTGCATCCATTTCCTGGAGGACACAATTCTGAATATGAAACCAAGACTTAGCCCACACTGCCAACAGCTCCAAGCCAGAGCTCATGAACACCTAGCCAGAAGTGTACAGTCACACCTGAGAGAGATGCCTGACAGGACAATGACTCATTATTTTAGTTTTCCCTCACTCCCCCCATATTTTTGGCTCCATATTTAGCATCTTATCTCTTCTCTCACACTCTAAACTGCCAAATCCTGCAGGACAGAGGACTGCCTTTCATGTGTACAGTAGCTAGACCGATAGGTCTTCATAACAGCAGGTTTTAAAGCTACCTTAATATAAGCAATTACTAGAAATAAAAGTACAGGTCCTTAAATAAATTTGCTTACTGTATCTCCCTCCTTGCAAGTCAACCATGGTCTGCTAAGAACCGCAGTCCAAAACACAGCATCCCATTTATTTCACAGTACGACCTTCACAATTTGGGGGGCAAAAAAATGCAAAGGCTATCATTCTCCAAGGGAAGAGTTTCTTCTGTAATGCAAAACATTTTGTTTCAACAGCTACCTTAGGATTTCATTTAACAGACCTTGATATCTGTCCACATATGTTTAGATGATGTTAGACTTCAAAATATGGAACTTTATTGGAAAGAATGAAGGACAGGGCGCTCTTGCTGTCTGTCATCAATTGTCAGCAAGAAAGAAGAATGATTGGGACTTGCTGTAAACAGTACTGGTAAATAGCTTCCCAGATGACTAAAGACCGTTGTTGCAAGGTACACACAGACTAGCTTTCAGAGTACAGAAAGATGAGGATTTTTAATCTGTTTGCTCACACTATAAGAATCAATCCATTACTTCCACTGAGTTTTCATGGGGCTCAAGATGTCACATTGGAAACAGGAGCAAAGGTGCAAATGTGTGAATCAAGACGGCTGAACTGATGCATAAAAATAAGGATGTGAATCCTTTATTTATTTATATGTTTATTTTAATTTTCTATTTTTAAAATGCATTCATTTATTCCTACATTTATTTACAGCACCTCTGCAATAAAATATTGCAAAATTATAAAATGAAAAAATTGTCATTAGATGCTTACATCATACCACCAACCCTACACACACAGAGCCACAGACAACCAAGGAAAAGATTTAAGCATTTTTGAAGTCATATGCTACTACTATTAAGAACCTTGTCTGAGAAATTCCCAACAGTCGTATGCAAGATTGTTATCTCTTCTATGCTATACTCAGATTTAATTTCTCATTTATGTGCCCTGAGGATCTAAAAAGTTTCTGGATATAGCATGATGAAAACATCTACGAAACAAGCAGATGAGGACAGTATGAGAAAGGACTGTTAGACCATATCTGCTGAGATTTCAGTTCTAAAGTTGTATCTCACATGGGACAAAGTGGCCAATATTGGAAGGCAAATATATTTTATGAGCTGACAAATGTAGAAACAGTGATCAATAACAGCCTGGAGGTCTATACATCACACTTCAGATATCTGCAAGTGATGGCTAAGAGAAGTAAACCAAGCAGTAAAACATTTAAACCACTACATGTTTCCACTAAAAAATTTCAAGCTTCTGCAGTCCAAAAGACTGAAAGCCACTGGTTTAGAAGTCATTATGTTTACAAAAAGACAAATAAAGGGGAACAGTTTACATCATTTTATATTAATCTCCCTGAATCAACTTCACTCATATTTTACCATTCCTTCCTTAAACTGCCAGGGAAATAAGATCATATTATTGACAGTTTTGTGGTGGGAGTTTTTCGGTATCTTATTTATTAAGTTTCAGCCTTCACAACCTTCCCATTTTTTCACTTCACATGAACAGGCACAGTCAGAAAACTGTATGTGTGCCTTCTTTTACACTCCCACTGGCCCCTACCAGTGTCTCCCCCAGGCCAGCTTTTCATCCAGGTGACCCTTTTCAACATGGCAATCCTGTTATGATTAAGACTATGTTGGGTGCAAACTGGCCTTTCAGTCAGGTCACAACAAGCCATGAATCTTGTTTGCTTGGCTGGGTTTTGGTATTTTGTTCTATCCAGCTCCATGAAGCTCCACTTCCAACTTCCTATCTATGACCTTGCCCAAAAAGTGCAGTTTGGGGTTTTCAGCTAAAGTCAAGTTCTGCTCTTTTCAGCACACATGCCCATTAAAGATCATTGTTATCGGTACTACAAAAATTTGCAAGACCTACAGACGAAAAGCTCCAGGCAGAAACTAGAACATCAGCTACAAGCTGCTGATTTGGCAATCTGCTCTTGGTTATGGGACAAAAAAAGAACAACAAAACAACAACAACAACAACAACAACAAAACCTAATTAAACAAAACAAACAAGAAAAACCCAAACCACAAACCCACATTCCAATGATGCAGGTGCAGAGTGACATTAGCACACCACTGGTGAGAACAAACATATTGAAATCAATGCACAGCCATGTGATGTGAACACCCACATATCCTAGGTGATTTTCAGAATTATAAATAGAACTAGAAAATTTTTATTATTTCATAGCCACCTGACTATGCAAATTCTGGTGAATCAGAATAACTAATGTCAGGGTAGTAACTTATTAGAGACTGGAACTGCCAATCTGTCCGCTCCCAGTTGTCTGAAAGCCACAATATTCATCTCTAACATATATTAATGTTTTATTTGCACTGGAAATAAACTAAAATAATAATAACAATAATACGCTGCAGGTATTTCATATTTTGTGAACTCCCTGGTAAGAACATAATAATAAAAGAATGGAAAAAATAGGTTCTTTTCCCAGACAGTCTTGACAAAATAGGTTATAAGAAGAGCAGGGGAGAGCAGAGCATGGCCTACAGCAAAATTTCCCATGTAAAAAAAATATTTTTAATTCACTACCAATAAAATTACCAATATTATGTTTTCAATTTCTTCTTTAGTGCAGATTGCTACATATTCAGTGTAATGTATTTTAATGAATAAGGATTTTCTTAAGCATACTTCATTTTAGAATTCATTCCTCAGGCATACAGTAAGATTAAAACTAGATGACTTTACCATTAACTGGAATTCTCCTCATATACTGATACATTGCCTCCAGTTCTAGAATCTTTCAGTGGAATTCCACAATGCATGGGGTCCAGAACAGCTAAAAAGCCACTTGCCTAGGAGGAAGCCACACTCTGATGCATGAAAAGTCTGACTGAGGCACAGTGCACCGACTCCCCCAGTCCTCCTCTGCTAACATGGAACAACAGAATTTAAAGGACATGGGGAAGGAGGAAAGGAAACATAAGGAGCAAAATATTCTGAGAAGTCCAATTACTATAAGCGGAATTTCAATTTACTGTAAGCTATATTTTAATTTACACAGAACCACAGATATACAAGAAATGAGTTTCCTGCTCAGAAGGGAACCATAAATGAAAGACTCAGGATTTCCCTTCTGACGGCATTACACTGCCCAGCTTTCAAAGAACAAAGGTCATTGGAGACTACAAGCTCTGCACTAAAAATCCCCTGATAACTCTGCCATCAGATATATCACATATATACATCAAACATATTTCTATGGTATGAGTAGTTTGAAAACTTCTATAGCTTCACCATAGAAAAACATAGGAGAGACCAAGCATCTAGGGTCAAGGGTGAGATTGCCTACCAAAGCCAAGGGGAGTCTTCCCACTGTCTTCAGCTGGCTTTGAGTTCAGCACAGGAAAGGCCCCAAAACATCCTTAAAAGTGTCCCAATCCTCAGCTTCCTGAGAAGCCTATACTTTCTAGAGAAGAGAAGGGTCTCGGATCTTCCCAACATGTGCAAACTCCTGATGGAAGGGAACAAAGAAGAGAGAGCCAGACTGTTCTCAGTGGCGCCCAGTGACAGGACAAGATGCAATGGGCAGGAATTTAAACAAGAAAATCCATTTGGACACAAGAAAGCACTTTTTTACTGTGAGGGTGACCGAACGCTGGCACAGGTTGCCCAGAGAGGTTGTGGAGTCTCCATCTGTGTAGATATTCAAAAGCTGTCTGGATAGGGTCTTGGACAGCCTGCTCTAGGTGACCCTGCTGGGGGGCTGGACCAGGTGACCTCCAGAGACCCCTTTCCACCTCAACCCTTCTGTGAGACTCAGAGTGTAGGAGCTATGCGGGATTCACAAATGATACGTACATCAATTATGCTTTTTCACTACAGCTTTGTAAATCTAAAATAGCTCTACTGATTTTATTGACCTACATGAGTTCAAGGATACTTTTCCCTTCAGAAATACTTCTTTAGATAAATTATTTGTGTCCTATTTCTAAATGAATATAAATACTGTCTTTCTTTTGAAGACACAGAGTTGCTGAAATAATAAAATGGTATAAACGGGCAGTAAAGTACAGTGTAATTCATCTCAGTAGTACAAGTGTGTATATAGTGCTTTTTATGTGTCATTACAGTGTGATACTATCATTGTGTGTGATTCAAAGTCCTAAGAAGTAAGATTGATGCAAATCACTTCAGCATAGAAGATCCAGAAAGGAGAGGCCGAATGGACACTATTCTGCTAAATGCTAAATCATCTTCAGAAGTTCTGCATCCTGACTGCAGGAAGCTATAATAAATAACATGGCTCTAGGAAATAATACAGTGCTGGCTATATTCCAGGCATCTTATAGTACTATTCTGAAGTAGGCTAATTTATCTGATTTTTCCTATTTAAAAAAATCTTAAAATAACAGAAATTATGCTCTATTTGCACTTGTATCTTTAAAAAGCCACACATAAATATTTTTTTATTTTTAAAAATATTTATAATATTTTGCATTAGCCAGAATGTTGCTTCTCCTTTATGTAGTGTGCATTTCTTAAAAAAAACTATGATTAAATGACTAACCATTGCTTCACTGATAAAAACTGCCTCATCTTCCTCCAGTACTGCCCGCTCTGTCTCCCTGAGCCTGCTGAATGTCCTGCAGCCCTCAGATTCGTGCCGTGTCCCAGCCAGCCTGCTGCAGCAGCATTTTGGTTTCCAGGCTGGCCCTTCTTCTGATTTACTGCAAGGATAACACGGCATGTTCAGTCAGTGCTCACTAATCCTGTCATTCAATCAGTTCTCTGAGCTGCAGCCTCTCCTCTGTGCCACACTGAACGCAGGAGAAGCTCCTCCAGCACCTGGATGAACAAGGCAGGGGCTGGCATGCCACCCTGCTACTGATGGACATCACCTGAGGTAAGATGGTGTCACTCCTTCAGCCCAGAAAAAAGGTGGCAATTTTGCAAAAGATGAAATTTAGTGAGCAGCACAGGCTTAAGTCCATAATACTTCAATCCACCTGGATAAATGATGGATTTCAGAGGAAGCTTAATCAATATCCCTTAAGTTTCTAAATAAAATTTTTACACTCTTGATGATGGTCCGTTGCTGTGCAAATGAGTAACAGACGGGCTTTCACAGCTTCTCTCTGTGATCTGGAGCTTGCAGAAGAGTGTGTTTACTCTGGGGGAAAAAACAGTGCTTCATGAAGAGCAAGAAGGGAAATCCCCTTGATTTTAATTATAAAATTAAAAGTTTCTGTAAACTAGCAATACAGATCACTGTATCTGAAACCCATGCATATTATAAGAGCTACCACATCCATATTTGTGTTTAATTTTGTTCAAAAATCCTTTCCGGGTTATATAACCCCTTTACACACTCACTCTCCACACCTGCTAGCGACAGCAGTGTGAGCTGATCCAGTACAGTCCTATGCTTCACACTGTTGCTTAAAATATTTGTGTTAGAGTGCAGATTTGGTTACAATGAACCAGCAAACCATCAAACGTCCTGTTTCACAAAAAAAGCAAGTGCATGGAAAAATCACAGCCCGCAGATTTGAGCAGAATGGCTCAGACTTTAACCTCCATTGTAATCTTTTAGGATAGACTTAAATATTTTGGAATTAGGTCTGTAAGTATCTTCAGTGTCACTGCAAGGAGGACAGTGACGCGAAGAGAGCAGTTTCTTCCTGGAGATCAGTCTTTGGTAATGGGAACTATTACTGCACCAGGTACTGGTACAAATATCACTTCTGGCCTTAAAGAAAATGAAAATCAGCTAGTTTGTTAAAAATACACTGGCTCCATTTAAAAAAAAAAAAAAGCATATATCACATAGCTATTGGAAGTGATGCCTTAGTGTTATCACACTGACTAATAAAAATGTTACCATAAAAAGATTTGCTGACCAAGTACCAATTGCCTCAGCTACTAAGACATTGGCAGTCCTTCCACAATTCACTTAAAATAAATGAACTCGTCCTTGTACTTCTTAAGCCAAGTCCGTGGTCTAAAGCAATACTTTATAGGGTCAGTAGGGGAGCTTAATCTCTCCCTGATTCGTATCAGTGCCTATCACCACATAATGCATTTGTCTCTGCAAAGGAGAAAAGAGTTTAATGATCTCTTGCACATACCTTCTCAGATAGGTTCAAAATTGCATTGGGAATCAAAAAGAAAGTAGTCTCTGCCTTCCAGCTCCAAACAATTCTACACAGAAAGCTCCCATTGATCTAAAATGTATGCTCTGGTAGCTGGACTGAATTTTGTGTTGAATAGCTTGTCTGCAGTTGAAGCATATATCCAACATGCTGGCCAATTTATGTGCCTTGGAAGACTGTTGGTTCTTTTAGCCCATTACAGCTAATAGAAACACAATGATAATTTGCATGCATTGCCATTCCTTATGCTACCAGCATCGACCTTCACACTAGACAATACAGAACAAGTTGTCTGAAAGTCCTCAAACAAAGGTACAGAGTCAGGGGAGAAGGTCAGGGTTTGAGTTGTCAGGTTTTTTTTCTTTGGGCTCAAAGAAGAACCGAAGTCAAAAGCAATAACGGTTAAAAAAGAAATCTACAATGTTCCTTACTAAGTGTTCTTCCCTGAACTTAAACATTTAAGAAAAACATGAAGTGTCAGTTGTGGTGAAATTTCTAAAACATTGAAAATGTCATCAAATGAGATACAACAAAGCTGCACTGTCCAGTATGTAAAGCTGAAGTTCAATTCCTAGAGCCTGGCAGTGTGGTAGGCGCCCACAAGTCTCCTAGCATAACTGCTTGATGCCAGAATCAGGCTTAAAAATCCGGCACTTTCCATTCTTATCTGACATACTGATATGCATTACAGTAACTGATGGAAAGATTAACCTCACAGCTTTAGCTGTCTGAAAGTTTGGTATCTAGTCTCATCGCCTGGGCTCCCTATACAGTGCACGGAAACAGGCATCCACCCCCAGAAGGCAATTCATCCCATCCCTTCTAGCCCCTCTCAGCACCAAGCGCCCTCTGGAGATGCCAGTCTCCTTCACTGGCTATCAAGAGAGCCTAACTGGTGGCGTCTGTAACTAGTAAATGAAACGCAACAGGTAAATGAAACAATACATGACAACAGCCTTCAGAGCACTTGATGACAGTCTGTACTCCTCCATGCAGTTTAAGCATTAGCACACATCATGGCCCCATTTTGACCTGTACCAGCCAACGTGCTCTGAAGCAATGCCAGGCACGGCTGGGGGGACAGCGCTGATCAGAGCCCATACCTACTCAGCCATATGGATGCAGATACTCTGTTCAGGGGGAAGGGGAAAAAAGTTCAGCCATGTAGATAAGAGCCAGAAGTGCCACCTAGCCCTCAGGGCCACAGGACTGTGCCTGTCCTATTTTATTTACTACTGTAATTGAAGCCACTTCAGATTATATTCCCAAATTCTACATGTCTAAAGACATGCAGAATGAACCCATCCTCAATCACTCGGAGGGTGGGGGGAAGAAAAAAAGAAGAAAAAAATAAAACCGAAACCCTGGGAAGTCTGCTTGCTGGTCACTTAAGCGCTATACACTTCTATTCATCTATGCCAGTTGTCATTAAATCAGACACGCCCCCTGCTCTTTTGATGACCGGTGGCTTTGTTCAAACACCAGCAGAAGAAAGCAAGCAGCATGGAGGGAAGCACTCAGCACTGGGTGAGATGCAGCCACAGGGCCGACACAGCTACCACTGCCTGGGCAGTTCTACTCACACAACAGTTTGGCAGAAACAGCCCATCACCTGGTATAAGGTACCACAAATACCAGGAAGGACACAGAGATATCCATACAAGTTTTGTCTTGAAGCAAGCACTAAACCCAGCTAAAGAACAGTGTGTTAGGCAGCACCTTCTCTCAGCATTTATGACCAAATGTCCAATACTAAGGTTAGTGGTTCTGTGAGCAAACAACCCTAATTAGATCTTTTCCCAATTATAAGCCATCTGTGTTCACTCTGCATTATTTAGTCAGATGCTACACCCTCTGATACTGTTCTAAGAATTGAAAATGAAAAAGTTATTCTCAGAATCTATCCAAATGGAGGAAATCTGCTTTGACCCCTCCAGCAAGAACTGTGGTCATCAAGCATACTGACCTCAATCAGCTCAGACCTGGAGCTGAAGACACCAAGAAGACAGGATACAGCTAGCATATACATATATATATATATATATATATATATATATGAACTCAGTGACAACTCAGCATTTCCACCAAACCGGCCTGGAGAATAAGTAAGGGTCCTGCAGTCTCCATTGCCTCTAACTTCCACTCTTTAATCTCTTTCACTGGAATTTAACTATCTTGTCAATGGGACTCCAATTTACACTCTCCATCCTTTCATTCCAGGGATTTGGCCACTTTAAAAGTTGTGTGGTTTTTTTTATTTAAAAAAAAAAAAAAGCATTTTAAATAACCTACATGAAATTAGGAATAAGTTTTCAAAAGCAATTTTTATATATATTTTTTGATCTAATCATTTTTGGGGAGTTTTTCACAAGAGTTACATGTGTGCATGTTAGGTATAATTTGAATCACATACTGCCATCAAATTAACAACACTGGAAGCTAAAAGACTTTTGATAGTATTAAGAATATCAAAAAGACAATATCAGAGTAAACTTCACAGTGTGCTGCACCAGAACTGCATCTTAATTGGAGTAAGCAGCAATGCCTTATGACAAGGTCAATGTCCATAAGTTCATTCACATTTCTTGACCTTTGTCAAGACTCCCAATAAAAAACAACTTCATAAGAATTCATATGATGTGACCACTTTCCCGCTAACATCTGGATGGAGAATTCCCAACTCTTACAGGTAGCGCATTCCATAAACATACTTCAGAGGATCAGGTTTTCAAACTCTGCCAACATGGTCAAAGATTCAAACAGAGGCTTGAACTCCACACATCTCACATCCCTGAGCCATCTAATATGCATTGAAATTCTGTGTAGCTGGATAAAAAAAAAGTATTTGAATTCTCATTTCCTCTCAATTAGAATTAATCTACTTGAGTAAGTTAATAAGGTTTCATAAAATGGGATGGTTTGTGTAACTTTAACACAATTAAATATTAATAAACTCCTGTGGGAGCAAGATCAATGGAGTACAAAACGTCTTCCTGAATTTTATCTTACAACATGTCATTTCAACCAGTTATATATTTCTCTATACTCTGTAAGGAGTTTTACACAGCAGCAGAAGACTGATGAAACCACACAGAAAAATCTCAATATTTACAGAATAAAGAAGCATGTGCATCTCATGCTTAATTTCAAGAATGGATTCCACCATAGCCTAAAATAAATAACCATCACATATGTAATACACATCCATAATCAACCTGAAATATTACGTAAAGTCCATCTAGATAGTGATTAACCTAAAATTCCCCTTCTCTGGCCCTATCTGCAACAAAATCAAAATGCTATAAAACCAAAAAGTAATCACCTGTCTTAAATGACAATATTGAATTACCTCTATCCAGTTTCCTGCATAATTCTGTCTGACCTTTTGCGAAAGAACATTTCTAGGTGCCTGGGTTTTGCTGGTCTCTTGGGTCTAGTATGAGTTTTCTCTTCCCTTAATTACAGAAGAAGAATCATAAATCTGAACATCCATTTCTAGCACTATAGCATAAGGTTGAAAGTACATCCTTCTTGTGGTAGAGGTGTTAGAAACACTGGTCAAAACAAACACCAGGCAATCATTTTTGAATTTCTAGCAATTTGGTCTGAAAGATAGACTATGGAAGTCTGCAAAAAGATTCTTAAATAACTTCTTTTCTTTTTAAACACTGATAAAATGTCTATGCATTAAAAAAAAAATATCACTAAAATAAAACAAAATATCCACACCTGAAAAACTGAAAACTTCTGACTATCAATTTCCCAAAATATTTCAGAGAAGTCTAAGTTCCCCAATTCCTCAACTCAATTATTTCATTCCCTGACCAATTCTTTCCCTGATACGTTTACAGAAAGCTTCAGTTGCTTTACAGATTTCAAAATACTCATTAGAAGGAAGCACCACAGTAAAACTTACATTGACATTCTTTGCAGCATTTGCCATCCACATACGCCAGGGCAGAGTTAAGCGGGCAGTCAGAGAGGGGGCAAATCAAAGCCTCGCACTGCACAGTACCATTCTAGAAGAACAAAAGGTGTTTAACTGGTACTTATATTTAGCAAGAGCAGAGATGTTCTCAAACACAGGAACTTAAAGACCTATTTTTAACTGCAATGAACTCTCTAACTACACCCAAAAAGACATTTTAACATATTTATTTTAATAACAAGAACAGAAACTATACCTTTAGAATATCATGCATACAATCTTCTAGACATGTATGATGTGTTCTTTGAAATGGTAATGAATAAATATTTAATTTTTTTAGAGGCAAACCTATTTGGAGGTAAAACATTCTGTCAATCAGCAGCAAATTGACAGATCACCGTGAAATAACAACCTCACAGAACAATACTCTGCTTTCTGATTTTTACATAAGAGACAATACACTTTTAAAAGGTAATAATATCATAGCTGCAAGAAAAATCTAAGACAAAAATACGTAATGCATTTAACACTAAATTTTAAATAGCTATCAAGGAGATTTGATACCATGGACTAAGTCTTCTTCTCATCAACCACAGAACATTAAAAAGAAAATTAATATCTCTCCAGAAATATAAAGATCAAAATCATATTAAGTTAGAGGAGAACCATTCAGCAAATTATAGATAGCAAATCAATCTAAGGTACAGTACAGACAACAGCAGCTTTTCCACTAATTTCTAATGGCTTTTGGTTTAGGCATTTAATGAGTTAAAATGGAATTAATGAGTTTTACGTGTATGGACAGTAACAAAGATGCCATAGTCTGGTACCTGAAAGGATACTTGCAATCAGTTCTGGAATTGTGATACCTTTGGGAATCTTCCATCCACGCAACAAATCTTTTTCATTTGCGATATAACAGAGCATGCATATGACCCTGACATTTTCCTCTTTATTGCTTACTGAGATGTAACCAAAGGCAACCAAAGGGAATCAGACACAAGGAATCTATTAAATCATTTGCTAAGAGAATGTCTGTGTTTATAGTGATGAAAAGCAGGGAATTAATTACCCAGAGAATGCAACCCAGTGCATGGGAATAATATGACACCTAAGTATACTGCATAACATCTGTGTATGGTGACATGAAATATAGTAGAGCTACACATGTTGGCACTACTGAAACAATAGGAAAATGTATTTATTAATAATATCCCTTAGATTTAGAACAGGTTTTCTAACACTTTGTTTTTACTGCCTAGCATACACTTGGAAGTTTTCTCATTATTTGCCTCAATAAAACTGTAATCAGAGGAAACACTAGAGTTCCTGAGTCACCACTCAAATAGTAGCCATACCATGCAAGTGCAGTTCTTACAGCCATCCGTCCAGGATTCAAACTCTCTATAAGTCATGCCTTTCATTGTGCAGGTCCTTTCACAGTAGCACTGATCCAACTTGTTCATTCTCTGCTCAGCTTGGGACAACTGTATATAAAATTCACAAAAAAAAGTTTTGAATTTATAAGTGGTTGTCACATTAATATAAACATGATTGAAATTGTCCCCCTTATTATCAAGCATGTGGATGAGAGAATACATGATGGGAAATGCAGTCAAAGATAATAAAACAATTATTGTCAAATACAATACGATTAAACCATCAGCCATTCAGAGATGGAAATTAAGAAGCAAGGCATGATGCACTTCATCTTTCTCTAACATCAGGAACATCATGAAACAAACAGAGTAGGTTAAGATGGGTATGGCCCCTGGTTTCTCAATTTTGTATGTGTGAACTGACCAAGAATCTTGCTTTACATAAACTACTCGCAGATATTAGGTTATGCACAAAAGACCTGAATCTGAGTAGAGTGGCAAAATTGGAGGTAAAGCTCAAAATCAACCTGTTATCAATTTTTTTTCTCCACTTCAACCAAGGCATCTTTAACATTTGTGTATCAAATCAGCCAGGTAACAGCATTCCATCAGACATCTAAAGAACTGACATTTAAAACCACAAGACCAGTCTATGTTCACTGGCCAGCATGAATGCCTTTGGTGTGATATTCTAGGGGGAAAAAAAAGAAGAAAATTCTGCTTTGGATTTCTAATTCATTGTCTTGCATGTATTTTGTCTGAACATGCCTTTGGCAGCTCAAATCTAGAAAAGTCTTGAACCAGTAAGTCTTGCTGCAATAAGCACTAAGCACAGTAATTTAGTTTGTTCTAGGTTTATTGACTTGTTAGCCTAACAGACAGAGCTTGAACATCTATGAGCCCTTTCCTAACTCAGGGATTTGGATTCTGTTTACTACTAAAAGCTATGATTCTATAAAAATATTAAAACATAAGAAAGCTCTCTAAACTGGGAATTTTTATGTATAGACACTAGGCACAGATATAGAAATACAAACGTATAAATATACCATGCAGGGACGTTCCACATACACCCACATACACATACCCATATATGCACAAATAATCTAAAAAGAGCAATTAAAACCTAAGTCCTCATTTTTCCCATGCTATGACTCTCAGTAAACACTACCTTAGCTGATGTTTTGGCTAAAATGTCTTGCAGTTCCATAATTTTCTGCACAAGTCCATGGAAGTCATTACAAGTCGGGCACGCTAGAGTAACAAAATATGTATATTAATTTTTTTAAAAGTATTAACAATAGGTTCAATCATGTCAAAGCTGAAAACCAGTACATGGAAACTCATGGTTTTAAGAAACCTTGTAGGACAGAAAGTAGGTACAGAGCACACCTTTCATTTTATAGTATAAGAATTAATAGACTTACTGCGATTAAGATCTGGGCATTGAGAAATAAATCCTTGAGGCATGACAAGCAATTGCACATCTTGCATTATGCCCTATATATAAGTGGAGAAAAAAAAAAAAGGGGTTACATTATTTTTACCTGTCAAAATTGTGTTTTCCATTCACCATGTAAAACACTAAAGCCCACACAGAAAAACTGCCAGATAAAAACAATACTTAGAATACACAGCCTCTTCTCCAGACCCAATGCAATGATTGAAGAATAAACAGAAAATAAAATAGATAGATGTACAAATACAGACATACTGAATCATTTTTAAAGACACAGGATTAAATGTCAAGATGTAATTATTGGTAAGAGTTCGGTTGTTTTGAATTCACCGTTATTTTTAGTTAGCCATTGCAGAAAAGCTTGAAAATGACCTTTAAAAGTAATTTGAAAACCAGCTGCAGTTTCAGTTACTTTGAAACACTCTTTTAAATAAAATGCAAATTTTTTGCTAAGCTCTGTCAAATAGAAGTGAAGATTAAAGAAACTTGAGTCAGGAAAAACACATTCATGCAAACCCTTTACGATCTCGAAGGGGATCTTTCCATAAAGCATGCAGAAAGCTGAGAAACTACATGTTTGCTACACAATTGCAGAGCTGCACCTTAGCAAGAACTTGGGGGAAGTTTAGCATGAAATTCAACTATGCCACCTGCAAAGGGCCAGTTTCACCCAGAAGAATAGATCCCATGCTTGCAGGCAGAATTTATATGCATCTTTAGTCATTAAGGTATAATTAGTAGCCACTTTGCTGCTCTCTAAAAGCAAAGGCCAAAGCGCAATTTCAAAGTGAGCCATCCTATCATATTCACTCCAGATGCTCCTTTCACCCATGACTCCCTCCCTGCATCTCCAAAACTCCTTCTTATGAGGAAAAGCAAAATAATTACAACATGCTTCAGCATGCATATATACATAATGTTTCGCGACACTAAGAGCACAATGCAAGCTAAATGCATAAGTCCGTATTTCATCCACATGCACAGGGCATTCAGTACAGATGTTGCAAAGTCAAAGAACCAGAATTTTGATCTCAAGTGAACGACTGGGGGTAACTTGACAACCTAAGTGACTTACAGGAGAAGAGCAGGTGTCACTGGAGGGTAACTAAGAGGGTACTTCAGTACCATGCCTACCTTTCTCCCTTAACAACAAAGCTACAATCCAGGACAACTGGATGTTCCCCCACACTGCACAAGGAGCCACAGTGATTAGCTAACAGTGAATAAAACAGGTGTGCCTGAGGCAGGGCTCCATGTCAGGACCTCCCACTGCACGTGTTCTGGAAGTCAGGAGCAAAGACCTCTTTAAAGAGCACACCAAAAAGCTCACTGTATTAATTTCATCTCCCTTCCTTCCTTGGTGTCATCAGGTTCAAACTCATGGCAACCCAAGCTACAGCATTTTCATGAAAAGGAGGTATGGCAGGGTCCAACCCATTCAATGTTAAAACACTTTACTGAACACACAGACAAATATGCAAATGATTTAGCTATTAACCAAGTATTTGAGGAGCTTTATTCATCCTTGATCATCTGTGATGTGAGCTGGACTCTGCCACTCACCAGGAATCCAGGTTTCTTCTCATTCTCCCAAAGTAAAAACAGGGAGCTGTGGCAGCTAGCCTACCTGGTCTCCTGAATCAGGATCTCCTGACAGCACATGAGAGGCTTTGCACAGGCTCCTAAAGAACCTAGTTGTTCAATTAACACACCACTGGATGCTAGCTAATAAGAGAAGTTACACAGTACAGAAATCAGACAGCCAGAATCACGCTCTCGAGAATTCAGACATTAAAGTGAAACAGGTACAAATATATCCCAGTGTGAATATGCCTGCTGACACACTGGTTTAGTGCAGCAGTATTAGGCTCAAAATCAAATACGGCCAAATAACAGAGTGACTAATGATTTTGAGTACCTTGACCCCTCTGGACAATGCATTTAATCCACTCAAAGCAGCCTGATTTTCAGAAATAGCTATGCACCTGGACCTCTCAAAAACAGATCAGTAGGAGCTGTCACACAGTGAGTGTCTAAAAATACAAGCTCTCCAAAACACTAAGAAGCGTTAAAAGTCTTCATCTTCTAAACTGATGAATGTCCTATACAACAGTGTCAAGTTTTCAGATGCAGTTTTACCATTGGTACTATATTATGCTGGAGAAATCACTTAGCACAGTATATTTTGGCTATATTGATGCTCTTTTAACAGCTAACCATTTCTGTATTTCTATTAAGCTGGTTTATACTTGTAACTGAGGCAAAATTCTCCATCTAGCTTGTTTAATTTTATCTTTCTTGAAAAGAAACAAAAACTAAAAAAAAAAATACAGTCCACTACTGGAGTATTTGTTTTTCTGCATCTAATGAACTTCTTTGCAGTAACTATGATTTGGCAAAATGAAGAATATAATCCAGTCAAAAACTGAGAAGGCACAAAAAATTAAAAGAAATATTTTTAAAAGTATTAATTATAAGTGGAATAAATGAAATGTATCTGAGATTAGTTTAAGCAATGAATCAATCCAATTTTATTCCGGTAGTCAACTGTTTATTTAAGCCAGAAATATAATTTTGCAGCTTGTTTAGGCTTTTGGAGGAAACGGAAACACGTATTGAATTGAAAAATAAAGACAAATATCACGCTTCAGTTTTCAAATCCGAGTGCCCCACTGGACCTCTGTACTTCATACACAACAAGGATATAAATTAGCATTTAAGTATAGCAAGCAGTATTTCAAAACGCAAAAAATTACTTTAGCACAAAAGCCCAAAACTTGCTCTGAAAACCATGGTCAAAGTGTTTTATGCTGAAAAAAGGATTTAGCAGGCCATATTTTAAAAAGTGATTGGGTCTGTGATCAACATCAATTCTGTTTTGCAGCTCAAATAAAAAGATGCCTACTGGGAGGAAAATGGGACTGCAGTGTGGAATGCATCCACAGGGATGCCATCATTTGTTAAAGTAGTTCCAAAGACTGAGGCCAAACCACAGAGAGCGACTGTGACCAATGATGCTACCTAATGGACTCATAGTAATCAAAATTTACACTCCAGTTTGACACAGCATTCACTTCTTCAATCTTGCTATAGACCAGGTGCTTGCCATATATACATGTTAAAGCAGAAGCAGTAAGCAAAAAAGCATGTACAAATATTCTTCCTCTGGGGGGAAAAGCACTCTCTTCGTTGATGCTAGTCATCTCAGTCATTTCTGAGCTGAGGAGATATTATGATGAAATCTTAATCCCACAGAGGCAATGAAATTGGAGTTCCCTAAACTGTAGTGTTCTGTGACACACAAAAAGCATCTAGCTATGAAACAGACAATCTGACCATACTGTTCCTGGAACTCTGCTGCACTCAGACATTTACCTTTCCCTGTCTTAGGCTGCTGTTGTCATTTGGTGACACTGAACTCTATGCATCTAGCTCTACAACTTTATTTAGTGAAGTCCAGTTTGATGGAAACACAGCTCACTGCATCAGATACACAACACACCACAGCCCCAAGAACTGTGTTGTGATCACAGAAGCACAGACTGGTTGAGGCTGGGAGTCACCTCCTGAGATCATCAAGTCTCTTGCTCAAGCAGGATCAGTCACAGCAGGTTACCCAGGATTATGTCCAAATGGCTTTGAGTATCTCCATAGCAGACTTACTCTGACCAACCTCACAGTAGAACTGTTTTCTTATGTTCAGATGGAATTTCAGGTGTTTCAGTTTTTGCCCATTGCTTCTTGGCCTGTCAGCAGGCACTACTGAAAAGAGTCTGGATCCCTCATCCTCATTGCCCCCACACATTCAGGTATTTATAGACATTGATGAAATCCCCCCTGAGACTTCTCTTCCCCAGGCTGAACAATCCCAGCTCTCTCAGCCTCTCCTCATATAAAAGATATTCCAGTCCCTTAATCATTTTTATTTAAGTTCGCACTTTCCCTTTCAGGGAATGCATACCTTAAAATAACCATGTGCATTATTCCTCTGTCCCAGCCAAAAGGCTGTACCCAAGGGTAAGTCCATGAAGGGCTTCTCCACAACTCTTTCATAAATTCTGAAAAGGAAGGACAAAATATAGTCCCAAGTTGTTATCATTTAATTTAGTCAAAGCTGGAATGTTCCAAATGTGACATCATCTTATATAACAATACTCTTTACTTACTTATTGCAGTCCACATGTAGAATCAAGTGAGAGGCACTGATTGCTAAGGAAAGCCTGTGCCATTTATCATCTGCCAAAATGTATGGGAATACTTCTGTGTGGGAGCGATGACTGCCTGAACGATAATGCAACCTGATTTCATTTCGATGACCGCTGCTTTCCAGCTCCAGGTACCTGTACCATAAATGCATCATCATGTCATGAACCATTCTTATCAGCACAGCAACATTTTACATAACAACTTCTCATTATCATGCAGGATCTATTTAAAAGTGCGGGGAAAGACAAGTAAGGAGGTACAAAGATGAAAGCAGACACTTTTCAGATTTGCACTGCATCCTTCTTCTCAATAACACATAATAGCAGGCCCCAACTTTCACATAAGTGCACAAGATCCTGAGACAAATATTTTTTTCTTCTAGCAAAACTATTTTCCATAACATGACCTGGTTGGAAATACAATTAACCTATTATGAACAATTGCCTCATATCCTGAAAGCAGAGCAAAGATATTCTGAAGGCATGAATGCACAAAACACACCAGCTTTTGCAATAGGGACATTGCTGGCCATTACCAACCAGGGAAGTAAGCGAGAACTCAAGACCTTTCCTTTCTTTTCACTTTTCATAATGAAATTTCTCCTAAGAAACACAAAAGTTTCTTTCAAGTGCTAGCTTTTCAGAACAATGTATGCATGTGTACTTATTTGCTTTGTTAAACAAGTATGTGTATTTCTGGTGGGTGTGTGTATATGTATACACATGTATGGAAATGTATGCACATGTATGGATATGCATATATACATAGTAAAAAACAGCACTGCAGCTGTACCAAGCTAAGCGCACTATACACCAGATTTGCAGATTGTAAACACAACCTTTGCTGATGAAATTCCACAGATCAATTTTAAAAGCACCCCATAACCAAACTGCACTTAGTCAGACAGGCCTGTCTCTTGCAATTGAACCTCTTCTGGGAACAAGCTTGACAAAGCATTTGTCTTCTAAGTTTCTCATTGTAAAGTGTCCTCCTAAAACTCTTAAAAAAAGGAAAGAAAAACAGAAATGGAGATTCTCTACAAATCACATGCAACCTACAGCTAAAGAGCAAGGGAAATAACATAGTGTGTGGCAAGATGCACAACTGGGAGAATGGACAATTCATTTTTGTCTATTTTTGCTGCCACATCTGCAGTCAGGCATGACAGTAGTTTGTAATCTGAGTGCACATGTGCCTTATGGTGATGTTGTTTACTTTAACAGGCTATCTATATCAAAGAACAGACAAGACAATGATTGCAGTTTTAAAGAGTAAAGGAAAAAATCAAAACCACCTTGTACAATCATTATCCCTAGGAGGAGGATTGGGCTCACTGCACATATCTCCTTCCTTCAGGGTGTTTCACAGGAGAACAGGCCTAGCAACAGCACCAAAACAACTGTCCTTCTGCAAAACTGGCAAAGGGCAATTTCTTCTTCCTTCCCAGTATTAACAAAGCATTTGACTAAAGTCAGCAATAAATTTTATAATCTCAGATAATTTACCTCCTCATGGCCTGAAAATAATTTTTGCATTGGCAAGAATTGTAAACTAATTGAAGGCCTGGCTGGAAAAAAATTGGGCAATAGTGGCAGGACATCAGTCAGCTTAATAACCTCCTTCATAACTCAGGCTTCAAGGATAAAAATAAGGTCACTCTCAGCCTAACAGAGAAGGGGAATGTTACAGAACTGGACTTCTCCAGCAATTTTTAAGTGCCTCCACCCAGCTGCAGATACAATCTGAAAAAAGAAAGTCAAGGATATGTTGAAACGTTATCCCCTGGTAGAACCAACAGCTAGCTCCTACTCTTTCAAAAAAGTCAATAGCAGAACTGATGCCAGCACACAGAAATGCTGGCAGGCTGGGAACAAACTATACCAGTAGACAGTCACTACAGAAGGCATAAAGTGAACACTCACGTTGCCCCTTATGCAGATCAAAGAATGAAATCTGAGAATGAAACACGGATCTCCCAATAAAAAGAAGACATCACTATAAAAATTTCAGGAATTAAGAACTGCTGAAAGAGGACGGTGACATTCAATGATGCTGCAATAAGCAAGGAAATCTTCCTACACAAAGAGGTACAAAACCTGTGGACACTCAGAGTTTTCTTTTAACTGTGATTAACGCACTGTTTTGAGATCCACAGGCAATCTCTTTTGTTCTTCCATTTTGTAAACTAACAAATTACTGTTACAGAAAACATGCATCAAAATGAAAAAGAAAATAATAGACATTAGGAGAATTATTAGGAGAGTAATTTATGGTTTACTAATAATCTGTAGAGGCAACAGCAAAACACAAATAGAAAAGCAAGTGGAATGACAGCCAGAACAATATTGCCTTCAGCTTGAACTAACGCCATGACACTGAAACACAGGGAAATGAAGTGGATAATTTCCACTTCATTTTTCACAAAATACTCTGCTTGCTAGTCCACTTTTGTATATTTGTTTAACTGCCTGGACTTAAACAGCTCTGGCTTAGTCTCGTGAATTTCAGGAGATGGGACAAGCTTCAGCACTGACAAACATGCAGGTGGCAATGCAAAGTCTACCCACAGTGAGGCTTCTCGTGCTATCTGTGAGGCTGTAACACTTGGGTACATGCTTTCCAAAGGTTTGGAAGAGTCTTTGAGAAAGTAAGCTAAGCATTAACAAATACTTTTTTTAAAAAATACTCATTTATAGTGACAAAAATACTCTACACTTCCCTGTACACTCAGGTTTACTTATCTTTTGAAAGAGAGAAGAGGGTGATCCTGGTTCCTGAAAGACTTACTCCCAAAGGAAACAGCAACTGTATTGTACTGCAGTCTTCTCCTAACCAAGAATCTCATTACTGAAGTTTCAGGGGAACCTCGTCAGCTGAATCACTGGTTTCTTGTCCATATCAGCCCAGCCCACCCCTCACAGGGAGAGCAGCAGTCAAAAAAGTCCCACTGCTAAAGTCACTGCTGCTTCTCCTAACAGCTCCAAGGTGCTCTTCTATATTGCAAAAGGCAAACAGCTCTTGGAACGAAAAATAAACCGCAGAGAGAAACACAGTACAACAGCAGAACCTGCTTCCCCTTTTACTAATATCCATGATCTCTGTGGCTGTTTAATCAATACCAGCCTACTTGATTTTAACCCCAAAAAAACCACACACACTTCAGGTCAAATGGATTTAACTTGGCAGGGAGATGATACGTGCTTTGGTTTACTACGTTTGACATTTGGAGAAGAAAATGCCAACCTGGAAAAAAAAGGTTGTTGCATCTCCATAGATCACTCTGTGCATGCACAATCATTGCAAAGACAACAGCCAAGGCCACTGTAAGATCAGCCGCTCTGCTTGGAAACCAACCAGACAGTGATCCCTTTTGTAGACTAAGGCTGAACCTCTCTTCATAAGAGGAAGAAATTTGTTTCAAATGCCCCAGAGGAATCTGAGAGATAAAACAGCGATGTTTTCTCTGCTGCCCAGCACTGATCTATTGCAACTGCTGGATAAGAGTTGAGAGTCAGCAGATCTGCCCAGCTGCGGAGCTGCTACTGATCATCCCTGGTGAAGGGCACGTGGTCTACGCAAGCCTGCACAGGACCCGCTCTTCAGGCTGGCCTCTTCAGTGCAGGGGAGACTGTTAAGTCAGGGTGTACAGCAAAAAGCTGGAGATTTAGGTGAAGCATCAGGTGGTCCTGGTGTATGTAGTAGCAGTCTTTGAGAAGAGGGAAGTACGGTCCTTCCAGCTGACAGCCATCATTGGTAACACCAAGGGTTTGATTGCTCACTTGTTCATTTGGCATCCCTGCTCACACAGCAAACTCATGCCATAGCTGTCCACTCTTACTCCAGGCAATAATAATTTCAACTTCCATTTACAGCATGTAGACAAATATTTTAGAAGCTAAAGGCAACATACCATCTCTGCTGCATATGAATTTATTATAGGCTGGGGCTTTTTTTAAACTTCTACCACTCCTGTTTATAGGTATAGTGTTAAAAAGAGTTCCTCATGGCTCTTTGAGCTACACTAAGAAAAGGAAAACCAATAAAATTAAACAGGAGTATGTACTTAAGAAAAAAAATTAAAATCCTTATCTCCATTACTTGTAAAGATTTTTATCTGAAGATTTTTGATACAGAAGTTCTTGCTTTTTTGTTAGGTATAATTACATAAAACATAAAAAAAAAAGAGATCCTACTCAGTAGACCTTATTCATTGCAAATTATGGCTACAGCAGCAGTAAGCAATTCTGCTCGGTGTAGATTATGAAGATGTAAAAGCAATTCATGCCGCACAGCCACCACATTCAGTGATGCGTTATTTGCTATTTTCCATTGTATGACGACTGGGCAGTCAGGAGCGTAAGCCTTATTTTTCTATTTGGAAGTAACACTTAAAGTGTTCTGAAACATTAACTAGGCATTTTTACTGCTTGGTTCATCCCCTAGAACAATATGGTATCAAAATATCCCCAGATGGATCCTAAATGCCAAGTGGCAACTGCACTATACCTGTAAAAACCTAGTCCCCCCTCTCTCACTTGACGCTACTGCTTGGCCTTACTGGCTTTGCCCTTTTCCCTGACTATAGCTCTACCTAGGCAAGAGGTGACTGGCGGTTTTGCCAGGGAGAGACAAATTAAAAAAATGGTCCTAACTTTCCTGGGTAAGTTAGTAGCACTTAGTGCAAGTGCACAGTGAGCAGGAAAGCCATCAACTTAGTTTCTGTCCCTTTCTTTTGCTGAATGTAGTTTTACAGCCAGACAAGAATTTTCAGATGTAAGATATTTTTGTCCAAAAATCCTGATTCAATCATTAAAACCAAAACTTTTGATAGAAACACATTCTCACAGCAAGGCTTGCGGGGTCCAAGATTAAAAGCTTGTTAAAATGAGACACAAACAGAGCAAATCTGAAACTCTCTGACAGACTTTCTCAAATATTCTGTAATGCAGCAGTTATTACCTACTTGAAAGCAAAGACCCCAAGTGAAGAGAGGTCAAAATCAGAAGAGGGTATCTCCCATACCAAAACAGAGTGCACAAACAATGGGACAGTAAAAACAGTCTCTCAGGTTGACCTGAGGAGGCTCTGCCATTATATAGAGTTCATCAATCAAAAAGTCAGGTACAAGAGCAACCTAAACTCAGTAAGCTGATCTCAAGTTCTATGCCTATCCTAATAAATAAAGCCAACAAGGCTCATTCCCTGGTCCTGAAGACAAATATTAACAGTGGTGCTCCACTGCAACTCATACCCAGATGGGTGCTCTCTCACACTTCTTCCTTAAAACAGGTGGCTTTTTCCACACTGCTTGTTGGGAACAGTCCCTGGCCAATCATACTCCACAAACTGTGCCCCGACATCATCTGCAAGGGTGCTAATAGCAGGGGACAAAAGCATGCCAAGGAAGATGCTAACAATTATGCAGAATGAAGAACAGCAGGCCAGTGCTCCAGCCCAGGCCTGGGCACTGTGTGGTTTCCTAGCATAGCCCTGGCCAGGCACTGCCAACAAAGCTTTTTAGTACATTGAGGGGTGGGGGGAAGAGATAGATAATTACACTCCTCAGGACACTTGTCTCAGATGGAAAAGAACAAAGTTCAAGTCCCTGTTAGAAATCAGGCAGAGCAGAGATTAACAGTGCAAGGAAAATGCTTCTGAAGCACCCCAGCCAGCAAGCTACTGATCATTCTGGCATTTACATCTCTTCTGCAGTTTATTTTCTTCCACCACAAAAAAGGTCAACCACCTCAGCTTTGTTCCAGCACAACACTGTTCATTGCACTGGATAGCTACGGAGGACAGCTGGGGACGAGGAAGGTGCATTCCTGATGTGCACAGGAGATAGAGCCCCATGCTGGGACACCCATCAAGGAACACCCTCCACACTGCGATGTCCACAGAAGAGAACAGCCAGGCAACAGCTAACTGGAAGGGTAGAGAGACACCATCCACACACATTCACCTGCACAGACTACTACTGCGCAGCTACTACACTCTAACCAGAAAGAAGCCACAGCACAAGGTAGCAGCTAGGACAGCGAGGCTGCAATGCCCTGATGTGGACAAGGAGGCTAGGAAACAAGTGCAAGTGAGGCTGTTCAGATCCTTTTCATCCCTGTTCCCCTCAGTGTCTGTACCCAATTCAAACTAATGAAGCATGTGAGTCAAAAATAGAAGCCAATAAGATAGTTTCTATCACCATCTTGCAGCACTCATCTGACTTCAGTGGGGATACTGTGATCTGAAAGCCTTTGCTAGCTTTGAAGGCAAGAACTTGCTTCTCACCTGAGAGATCTCTCTGCTTACCTCCCAAAATATGAGGTCAGTTAACTATGCCCCTAAATCAGAGAGGCAAAATCTTGCCTTCCCCACCTGCAGAGTCTGCATAGCTTCTGCTACTTCAGTGCTACAATCCAAGAGCCCTGGTCCATCGCAAGAGCAAGATATCCCAGACACCTAATGTTACCACTGATGACAAGGCAAGGCTCCCAGCCAGCCTTCCTGCAGCACTTGCAGAAGGTCAGCAGGAGCCAGAAGCAGGACCCAAGGTCCCACCGACCTCCCTGAAGCACTTCATGAAGAGTTATTCTCCCAAAAGGTGCTAGCTTGGTCTGGGAAAAATTCAAACCTGGTATCACAGCATATTGTCTATGTTGTCCACGTTCAAGCTGTGAATATGAAATCAAATTCCCGAACTAGGAAATATTTTCTGAAACATAATACTTGCCTTTGAGCAATCGCTCTCATTCCTCCCATCTCCCTCAGTAACCCCGGTTATCAATGTATTTATTTCCATTTTATTCTATCACACAGAGCCCCACTAATGTCAATCTTGCCTATCTGAAGCTTCCTCTTCTACTAAAAATCAAGGAGGGAAGAACTTTCTCAGATCAAGCAAGCACTGTAAAAACCCACTCCCTTTCTCGCAAAGTTTCTCCATGGAGAGCAAGAGGACTGCAACTACAATAAACAACCTTTCAATATATACATATTAGTAAAAGCAAAATCCAGTTTCAACCCAACTTCTCCCATCTCCTACCCTCAACAAAACACAGATTTGTAATTTACTTGTTAATAGAAACCCTTTCAAACAACAGTAGAAGAAAAATGACATCTGTCAAAATTCATATTTAAACTATTTCAGTGGTGTTTTTCAGTATCATAGGCAGGGACAAATTTTTGTCTCTTACTCAAGTAGGTCTGTCACTAGTCGCAATTCAAACTACAGGATTCAGGCTCATACAAGCATTTTGTAACAAGTTCCCAACCAAATCACCCTGGATTAGTTGGTGCTGCGATGATTTACATCAGCACACAGGCCAGCCTCTCTCGATTCAATAAAGTTATAGGAAGGTGTTTTAAGGTGAGTGCATTACAAGAATTTACATCCTATTGGCAATTATTTTTTTTTTTCGGTCACGAAGCATAAACTAAACCGAAGCAAAACAACAGAGGCAATAGTGAAAAGGCATCAATCAATTTAATAACATCCCTTATAACCAACACTTAAAGAAACAGGTCTTTCCCAACATTATAAAGACATTAAACTGAGTACAAGACAAAATTGCTGCTTTACAAACATTTCCATCCAACCACACACTCAGGGATAGAATTTAATCTCCCAAACCAACAGAAACAAAGAACTTTTCTCTTTTGGGATAAAGGAAAGAGCCCAGACAAGCTGTCAGGCTCTACATAGAGAATCCTTTGTCCCACAGAATCTTCTCACACATTAGAAAAGCGGTGAATGAATGAAAGAAAGAAAATATCTTCTTTTTTTTTTTTTTGACACCTTTGATGAAACATGCAAAATTCATCAAAAGAAAAGAAGGCTGACACCAGGGGAGTTTTACATCACTAGAGGAAGTAAATTCAAAAGCAATTGATTGTTATGAACAAATTTAAGAGGGTTCATATTTAGACCAGTAAGAAAGAGCAACTAAGATTTACTACCAAAAAAACAAAATATAGGACATCACAACCCTTCATTTTTCCAGCAAAGAACACCACAGAATGGTTTAAACAGCAGAAATAAGCTACCTCTTCTTTTGGCACAGCCAACAACCACGTGCAGCTTTAATGTTTGAAAATTAATCCCACGTTATTCTTACCTAATGTCTGCTCTGCAAGTTAGTGATGAGGAGGGGGAGAGCACCCCTCAGACAAAACCAATGTAACTACAGTATTGGCTTAAGTGGTAAATACTGGAAGTTTTTCACAGTGTAATGTGTTTGCAGCAGATTTTTGGTGTCAGAGAGGAGACTTCACACTGCAGTCCAGAAATGCAGACACTCATATATCAAAAGCAGGGAACATACAGTTCCACCTCTATTTTAATACAATGGTCAAACAACAGAATACAATTCATGTGTCGGGAGTTTGCCTTTGGCAACTTCTCTCCTTGTACACTTAAATTACTAACAAAGAAACTGTCACAGATATTTTCCTCCTAGATACTGGAAGAGGTCTGAAAGTGCTGTACAGTACAGCCTGTTTGACAGCAGATAATCACAAGACACCAACAGCTGTTAAAACAAATGTTAAGTAAGGCAAAAATTAAATAAATTAATAGAGATACATAATTAAGTGCAAGGAATGCCTGATCACAATATTCTATTGATTTCAGTGCTTTGTTTCAGGATATGAAAAGCACTAACTGAAAGAAAGAATGGTTAAACTACAATACAGTGATTTCATCCTTTACAGGCCCTAATATGCAGTATCTCAAGAGATATGAATATAACATCAGTTGCATAGAGCCATCTAACCATGAAGGGAGGAAAAAGCTTTAATACATCTCTCCACTGTTGCCAATTAAATGAAAATATATGATGGAATAGTGAGACCTAACATATATTACAAACCCCATCACAGATTAGAATCATCTCTCTGCTGATTCTTCCATCGAGACAGCAGCGAGACAAATTCAGAAGTGAAATGAGGAGGATAATACAGCTTAAACTGAAGGCTGATAGCAAGCACACAGCAATCAGTGTTTAACAGTGCTTGCATTTGGACTTAAGGCATCACGTCATTCAAAATATTTACCTTGTTATTTTAAAGTACAATGCATTTTAGGCAGGGCACTATGTGGTCAAGGTGATGCTCTCAAGTTAAGAAAACATTTGTAACAGATATTGTTTCAGATCCTTTCAGTTTAAGATTAATGTTTAATATATTAAAATCTTTTAAAACTGAAGAAAAGCATAATCTTTATAAAAGGGGAAGACAGTTTTAATACTCCATTAGGAAAAGAAAAATAAAGGCATTTAACAGAGTAGGAAAATATGACTGTATCTGCAGAAAATCCGTTCAGGAGCTACTTTTTGTGGTGACAGCCATATCCTAGCCTCAGATAATGCCCAAGCCCTAGAATTACATGGAGAACTTCTGCATCTATCTGATAGCCCGAGGACAGCATTTACCACATGATGTTAGATGGGAAACTTTGGGAGAGCAGTCCTGTCAACTTCTTGAGACTCAAAGCTATAAGTAGTTGCCTGACTGTGTCTCAGTGGAAGCATTCATTTTTGATGTTCTTCAAAAGGGAATTGGCAAAAAAGAACAAAACAAACCCAAAACATAAAACTAGACAACACATACTGAAGCAGTAAATTCTGAATCATGTAAACTATATTAAGGACATACACTGAAGCAGTAAACTCTGAATTATGTAAACTACTTTAAGTACATAGTTTTAAAGAAAATTATAAAATTTTTAAAGTAACTTCAATTTAGGACATGTCCTCAATTTGCTGTAAATTAGCATGTTTGCAACAAAGTCCCTAGACTTATGCAAAGAAAGGATGAGTTTTTACTCTGATTTATTTTCAAAAACACACATTCCCCAAGCCACTGAATAAACGAACATACCTTTTTCCACTTTTTGAATAAACATTTTGATTTTCTTGTACCCTAGAAATTATTTTACTCTAGAACCATTAGTTGTTATGAAAACTCTGTAAAATAAAACATAAGAAAAGTTACTTGTGTGATAACTGATATATCCTTCAGTTCCTGCCACCTCCAGCCTTCCTCACCACCATTCCATTCCTCACTGCAGAAAAGCAAGAGCTAGTATTGACTTCTATAAATTAAGAATATAGCCAGGTGTGATTCTGTCCCACAAGGCAGCAGTTCAATACTAGCACAACTTTTTTGACATCAGAGAAGCTATATAAGGCTAAAGTTGGTGCGACGGAGTACAGTCAGGTCTGCCATTGCTAATTCTCCTACCAACTGTGATGACTGCTTTGACAGAGATCACAAGAAGTTGTTTGAGCACTAAAGGACTGTTACAGACAAGTCCCTGGTCAGAAGTGGGCAAGGTCACAGAGATGGAAATCCAGCACTGAAGAAGCAGTTATTTAATGTAACCCATCCAAATGCTCCCTTTTGATTTCTACACTCTTGTCTTTATTGTCAGTAATCACCAAAGAAAATTAAACCCGTAAGAGGTATTATAGGAGACTCAGAGATGCTAGCCTAATTCCAGTATTATCCACATCTAAGTCAGCCCTGATTTTAGTGCAATTAAATTGAACGAACTACTATAGCACACAGACATCTTTCTGTACGCCCTACCTCAGAACAGGCAAGCACATGCTTACTAAAATCTTAAAGACACATCTAACTTAATAGCTACAAGTTCTTTCTGGCCATACTTTTGCTGAGACTCATTTTATACCTACTGAAGATAAAGATTTTCCCTGACTGTAAGTGGATCAGATTAGGCATTTTTAAAACAAATTCTTCTGAGTTCCTTTTCAAGTAGATAACCTAATATTCTCCCAAAGAAAGCAATGAAATATTCAGAAGTAGATTGTTCTTTAGCTGCCTCATCCAAAGCTGACCCAATGTGTGACCTGCCTAAATAATCTAGAAGGCTTTTTTTCTTCCTCTTTGATTATCCAAAGGCTTACAAGGAAACCCCAAAAACAAACATGAAGCATACGTCCCTATAGAAAAATTGTAAACTCTATGCAGCGCTTAAGAGGGCATAGTAAGATGAAGAGGTCACACTGGATAAAATGGTGGTAGGAGTTTTTTGCAGCAAGGCGTGAACTGGGTATTATCTTCATCTTTCATACCTCTAACATAACTTTAGAGTAAGAGTACTAGAAGTTTCCACAGTTAAGAGAAAAAGGGCCTCAGAAACACTCAGTAGTGCCACTAAGTTATACATCCACAGTTAAAATCCCAACACACATAATGCAGACCTGATTTCAGCTAGAAACCTTGACAAATGTTTTCCATTGCAGTTAGTTCAGGTTCCAATATGCAGATAAACAGAAGTTGGTGAAAATGTAACAACAAAACCTGCAAATATTTAAGGTATGACAGAAATTTCTTTAAAAAGCATAAATGTTGTCAATGTAGCATTAAAAATCTAATCATCCATCCCTAGAAGTATACCAATATAAAATAATAGGATTTTCAGAGTCCTATTTGTCACCCTTTTACTACCATATTCTATATGGGCATAGACAGACAACATGGATGAACCAGATTCAAATGAGATAAGCAGCACTGCGTTTGTACGGCCACACAACCTGGTCACCAGGCACTGCTCTAACTTTTCCTTTTCTTTGATATGGCTGAATAGAATCCATATAATGCATTCTTGTTCACATAAGATCAATGGCAGCCCTACCTGCCAGCTTTACTCACCTGAGAATTAATTACTTTCCCAAGCAGTATCTCAAACTCTTCTGCAACTCTTAAAGGAAAGTTCTTTGCATGTTATTTTTGTACTTCTATCACCCTTTGTGCTCACTAAGTGGCAGTGTTTTCTCCCAGTTGGCCACTCTCCAAGTTACTGTTTCTTGAGTTTTGCTCAGTTATACACTACACATTTTTTTGATCTCCTATGGCATGTCCTCATGCCATTCCTGAGGCCAGGACAGGTCTTCCAGCAAACATTGCCTCCTTTCAGAAAGGCTACAGTGGTTCTCTTTTCCAGAGCCTTAAGAGTTTCACATTGGTGACCTCTTTGCCCATCTCTACAGCTATTTTGGCATATGAAGGTTTCATCTTTAACTTTGAAATTTCACATACAGTTGCATTAGCCCTATCAGTAGTGCAGCAAATCCATGTTCCTCCTACAAATGTGAAAACGACCTTTGTCAGGGCACAGCTGGCTCTGCATACCTACTCTCTCATTTGAGAGAGAATAAACTTTTCCATCTGGGATGATCTGCACATATGGTGGTATAGTTTGAGTTCAAAACTCAGTAATGACAGCTGCCCAGTTCTGTCCCTTGCAAACTGCTCGCTACTGCAGATGAGAAGCAGGTAACAGTTAAGAGAAAAGCCCCTCAGCTCCTCTGTGACATAACATCTGTAAACATCATCCAGAAGGCATCCAACCACCCCCTTGCAGAGTTTAAAGATGCTTTTATAAATTTGGCACAATGATCCTTGGGAAGGTTTTTCCTTTCTTTTTTAAATAGAAGAATTGCAGATAAGGCCTCTGGGAAATAGAATAAAAGCAAAACTGGAGCATCTTCCAGCACAAAATAATTGTTGCCGTGCCTGCTAATGAAAACTTGTACAGTCATGTAGAAAAAACAGACATTTTGCTTTGTTTGAACATCTGCCTTTACCTTTTTTTATTTTTTTCTATTTTGTAGTGAGACCCTCAAGAAAGGATTATGGGATTGTGCACATGAAAATAAAAAGGACTATGAATCTAAAGCAGAGATCATCTGTTGCTTGTGCTAATGACTGCTCAGTAAGTGCACATTTTAAAACTCCTTTTTATTCTGTCACAGAATCATAGGGCAGTTATCTTTAATAGCTATTACTCAGATATATAAAGAATATCTTATTTCTCTAGCAGTCGTTATCCTATCAAAGGGATAATCCTTAAATGCTCTGTGTCATTCACTTTAGTTTTTTAAGGTTGACAACATTTTGAGTAAAGTGCTCTACCATTCATGCGAGGTGTAAGCCCATAACTGGAGGAATTTATTTAATTTTTTAAACTGCTTGCAGTGTTAAAAACCAACGGGTGAATAGGTGGACGTACAGGTCCACACTTTTGAATCAGTGTAGCTATACTGATGTGACAGTTTTACACCAGCTGAGCATCTGGTCCTTATGGTTATGAACAAGAGAGAACTGGCTTTTCATGCCTTTGGTGGCAAGAGACACTTAAAGAGTAACAGCTGTTCCGCTTTCCCTTGGCTAATTTGGACTTGTGGATTTTTATGAATCTGCACAATATGCCTACCCAAACGCTGTACATATTTGGTAATGACCTGTTACATAATTTGCCCTAATTTAGGTTCAATTTTTAACTGCATAAATACATATACTTTCATGAACTAGTATACAGGTAGCAGTACTCACCTGTGATCTAAATGATGAATAGAGAAAATAACCCCTGAATTCAAATGGGCTTGTTTTAAGGTCACCAGGATTGTGAATTCGTATTTATTTCTTAACTTCTGAAAAAAGATTTCAGCTGTTTCTGGAGATGCCTTGACACTTCTTGAAGTATCTAAAAAACAAAACAAAACAAAACAAAAAACAACCGTAACAGAAAAAACACTTGGTATAAAACCTTATTTTACTTTACATCCTCCACTCAAAGAGCTTACAAAATAACAAGCTACTTCTGAGGAGCACAATTGAACAGACAGGCAAAAGCAAGGACCAAAGTATTTTAAACACCAGCTTTCACGTTCAATGGGAGCCATTTCAATGAAAGGGAACACATTTTCTAGGACACCTATTGTATTCAGGGGCGGGGGGGGCGGTGTTTTGTTTTTAACACAGGGTCATAACTCTTTTACTTTCTTCATGGATGGCCAGATGGCACCTTTAATATCTCATCCAAAATATGGCCTTACTAGCAGCAAAGCACAGAATGACAACACTGGATATGAGCCTAAGCTGTGAAGCGCAACCTGAGCAACTTTTTAATGACTTCTACAAAAATGTTATGCTTAATAGCTATGCACAATTAATTTAAAGGGGGGGGGGGGGGGGGGGAGGGAAGACAGTGGCATCTCTTTAGGGACAATTTACTCAGAATTAAGGAACAGTTATAAACAGGTAAAAACCCACCATCTTTCAAAATATATTATTGCTAATTAATCATTATATACTGCATTTCTACAGTATGTTGTGCTGCTTCTTGCACATGATGTCATGAACATTTTTGTTAGAGTAACTGCACACACACAACAAAGATTTTGCCTTTAAAAACCCACACACAACCAAGACTGAAGCAATGTTTCTGCTGAATTTGCATGGAACATGCACAGAAAATAAAAAGGCCCAACCTTAAGCCCTCTAGAGAGATAATTTACTAAACAAGATGTCAAATGTTGGAAAAACAATTTTTCAAGGTCTTCCACAATACATTATATTAGAACAAAAATAATATACATTTTTAATGCACAAAATCAATTCATTAGCATGTGTAATCAACTGTGTAAGAACTAAATCAATTCACAAGCTTCTTGTCATTGTAATTTGACCATCCTGCTCTAACTCAGGGACACTGGCAGCGACAGCAGCAAAGAGCTAACTGATTTTCTTTGGGCAGCACTGCAGCTGAGCTCTCAGGTAAGCTTACACCACTGTTCTTAAAAAAAGGTTTATTCTTTAAGCTGTAGCTATGAAGATGCTACTCTGCATTAACAGCAGTTTATTGTGGTTTATGGACCAGGAATAGTTTTTTAACATGTGTTTAAGAAATGCAACAACCTGTACAACCCTTAAGACCTAACCAAGCTCCCGCACAATGTCACACCAGGCTGGATTTGACTAATGTTTTACAACGGGGAATCCAAAAGACAATTAAAAAAATCTATTCATTTCTACCAAACTCCTATGATATTCTCATTAGCAACCAATGAAAGTATATGCATAACACCCCTTACCATTATATAAGGCCAGTTCTAATCGCACAGAAATAATTATGTCCCCCTCCTATACACGCTTTTACTCTAACTGGAGCTATTAGGATGCAAACACTGTGCTACAGATGGCCTGTGCTTTAGCAAGGAAACAAACCCTTGCCATCATGTGGAGCTCTCCAGAGCCCTCCCAGCTGCACTGAGAGAGGTGGGGGAAACACAGGGCTGCCTCTACGGCTGCAAGACAGGAATCTTTTTTGAGGTGTCCTCCTGCCACCCCTGTGAATCATTACCCGATCACTAGGCTGGACAAGAGTTTTCCATCCTTCTATCTATAAAATCTTATCTGGGTTCCCTGTAAACATTCATCATGGCCTTAAACTACCTTCTTGTATACAGACAAAAGTACCATGACCTGATTAGATCATGCTGGAAGTCTATATATTAAGTTTATCATCATATTGACTGCCAGAGTACTAAATTGCCAAAACACATGGTCATTCAGTTATGGTCCTGCAAATAGGTCAGCTTATACTTGCTGTACCAAAATGCTGCACAGCCTTTTGAGTTATTACTACTCAGATGAAGCACAACACCCTTTGTTCAGGGCAGGCACCAGGTGGATTTCTTAAAGACAGATGACTGTAAGGTCCTTGATCCATTAGATCCATTCTTTTTACACTAACACAACAGTGCAAATCCCTCATTCCAATTGCCTTTGAATACTAGCTGTAGGTTCTTGATAGATCACCAGCTGCACTCAATAAGTACTGATTCAGGCTTGTTCTTGACATTTGGCTTCTAGTAATCATTTTAAGACCCAAGGAAAATACTTTACTGAACTAGACTTCTTCTATAATACCTTGGAAAATCAGACTGGTATATCTCAGATAATAATTTGTAGTTTCTCAACAGTTACACAAAAAACTCATACTGTGAATATTTCTAATACACTAAAACAAAGGCATGAATCTTTTCATATTAGAGTGCAAAAATAAAGAGAGAACTATTAGTCTGAAAGAGAAATTTGTCTCTAGCCATGCTATGTATATATGTGGTTTACTTTCCTAGAATATTGCATGTGTTTGGTTTGACCACAGTGTCAACACTCCATCTTTAATTTATAGAAGAATGAAGTTCAAAGTGACAATCAAAGAAACAAAAATCCAAATTCAAAGCATGTCATACTCTGTTCAATTCAAAGGTCTTATGGTAACACGTGTGGCTGGTTTGAGACGTGCAAATTAGCAAAAGTATTGAAAACAATTCAACAGATTGAGGAAAGGAGGGAAGGGGAGGTTGGGGAAGGGAGAATTAACTCATACTGTGGCTGGCAATGATAATGGTTTACCAGGACACAGACAAACAGTAGGTGATGGCCAACCTTCAACTGTAATATCTAGTTATGAGATGACCAGCTGGCCACAGGAGCAACAAACCAAGTCTTTTAAGATCTAACCTTGCAAAGCAATCTGAAGACCCAGTGAAGAAAACCACCAACCATAAGACCTGCAGGAACTCATCCCTTCAGAGGACAGGCTTTGTGGCCGCCTCTAGCCTGAGCTTGCAATAGCCTTCACAACTAAGTCACATTTTTCCCCTCTCGGAGACAATCTGCAGTCACAGTTTTGTAGTAAACACCAAAGCCACGCAAGTGTTTCCTGGAGGTGTCAAGGGCAGACATTGTCATTTCAGTCACGATCATGAGATGGCAATTACTGCACTATAACCAAGGCAGTAAAGTCTAACTTCCAACAGGACGCACTCACAGGGCAAAGGCACTTCCACCAGTCTAAACTGGTGCTGCAGAACGAGGCAGCTCTATCCTCTTTAATTTCTTCTCATCCCAGTGCTGAAAACTGCATTCATGCAAAACATGAGGAACCATATCAGGCAAGTGATCCAGCTTTAACTAGCCCAGCCCCCCACCCCCAGAAAAAATAGTGTTGGAAGCAGCCATGAACAAGTTCCTGAAGGTAAGCAGGAAAATTTCCATACACAGCACCCTCAGCGTACTGAGTTGCACAGTGGAAAGACTACATGCAAATACGGTTCAGGATAAGCCATTCATTACAGATGTGTTCCAGTCCACAACAAAAACAAACAGTTATTAAATAGAATGGATAACTGTCTTAGCAAAGGGTGTGCTCTTGAGTTTCTGAAGTGCATCTAAAGCTAAACATACAGTATGAACTGAATTATAAAACAAACTCCTGCAGAAGAGTCTTTGAAAGAGGCATCCTAATTAATTGAGCTCCACAGTTTGTTTCGTGTGCACATAATCAGCTTTTAATAGCAGCATCTATAAATCAATTCTGCATCTGACTAGGTTTGCTGAACTATCCAAATAAAATTCTAGTGGTTTGTGAGAAAAAGGAGAAGGGCTGCAGGCTAAAAAGAGTCTGAAAAATATAATAAGGCTAGCTCAGTTTTGTTTCATTTTCCCACACTAGCTGGGATCAGTGTGACAAGGATATTTTCACACTGTGTCACTTCCCCATATTAAAATTTTTGGCTAATCTTTTTCTTAACTATGGATTTCACATAGCCAACAAAGGGCAACAATATCTGAGACTGTTTACTTTATACTGTTCTTTTATGTAAGTAACCAACATGGGCTAAGCCACTTCCAGCCAATGGGGCAGCATGCAAAGCCAATCCAAAAGCAGAATCTTTACAAAGTTGAAAGGGTACAGCGGGTTTTTAACTGGAACACGGTGCATTCACATTCAGGAGTTGCATTCCTGTAATGGAAACTCAAGACAGAAAGTAAAACAACCTTTATTAGACCAAAACCCTGCTAGATGTGTTATGCTTTAGATATCTCAGTGTGAAGGTTGATTGGTTTGTCTTTGTTTTTGTTTGTTTTTTTTTTTTAAATACACCTAACTCTTTATTTGAACAGACATATAAGATACTGGTTGACAAAACATTTTGAGCTACTTTTCCTATACATTTGTTTGTTCGTTCTCTTCTGATAGATTCCCAGTTGTTTCACATAGAATAGCAAAACAGAAGCAGTTTTCCAAACCCACATGCGCCTGACTTGGTTTCTCCAAGGCTGTAGGAAGGAGCTTTGCAGAAGTGTGGGGGAAGGTGTTGCAGTTCCACCTCAAGTTTAAAAGACTACAAAACATGGGGTAAACACTGACCCTGTGTTTACTCCCACTCCCAAAGGGTGTGCATAAGCTGCTGGGCCCAGGAGCTCTGCCCAGCTCCCAAGTCTGGGAGAACACTGGGACTACAATCTATTTGTAAGTCAGGAACTAACTGGGTCCCATCTAGACTTTTATGCACCCAAGTGCTCCTTCTAAACTGGGTACAACCTTGTCTCACCAGAGCAAAAGCTCACAAATGCCAGGAGCAAGGACTCTTAGCGAATCTCCCAAGTTGAATGATCAGACCTTAGGATACCCTACAGACTGTTTAGCAGGGGATACCCCACAAACTGCCCTTGTAGTTTAGACACCACCACAGTGGCCACCAATTCCATGTGCCTCCTTTATTTCCATTAAAGAAATGCCTCAGCAAGGATGTATGCAGAAAAAACTGCAATGGATAAGAAGGAGGAAAGGAAGAGGGCAAAATGCACTTCAGCTGAAACTAAACAATCGAACAAAAACTGACTTGAAGCCAAATCATTAAATCAAATAAAAACAAGGGGGAAAATGTCACAGTTTGTTCTTGCAGCACTTGGGAAGGTTCCAATTGCCTTTGCTTCATAGCTTTCTCTATTCTGAATGTCAGCTACAGCTTTGGTGTCATCCAGCAAGGGCTTTCCTCTACCTCAAACCATATGCAAAGTCCCACAAGTCACAACAGACTGACACAGGAGACTAGAAGAAGGACCTGTCTGAACACACACTTTTTTTCCCCCTGATGATATTGACTGTTCTTACTTACACCTTCAAAAAATATTAAACATATCACTTGGGGCCAAAACTCTGGCTCCCCTACAAGGTACATACTCATGCATTTAAAGTCATTTGGGCACAGCTGAGAACACAAATCCACTGTGGGACAAGAGGGGGGAAAAGTACTCAGAGTCTGGATGCTTCAATGCTTCAATGTCTCTGATCTGAAATAAGCAAAATATTATTAAGAACCTAACTTGTTTGTGTAATCAGAAGTGGTTTGTGCATTTGCATAAGTAATCATGATTTCATTCAAAGTGCTTTGTTTGTAATGTTTTCTTCCCTGTGGTCAAAGTCCCCATAGAATTTTTGCTTGGTTTGTTAAGCTTGCTTGCTTTTGTAACTTTTTTTTTTTTAAGCTAAAGTAACACTAAAGATTGTTAACTATGCAAATTAAATTAAAATAGAACGTATTTAATAGGGGGCACACCTTCTACCTGCTACGGCAGAATAAGATAAGTGAGCAGTAGCAAGCCCTCAACCATTTCTACCAGCTCCTGGCACTGACCTGGATGACATTTTAGGAAAGAGTTTGAAAATCCAAGATTGTCTGGGGCAAACTACAGCTGTAATATATTATGTATTCACTGTAAATTGACAATAATGCCACTGAAATCTGTCTAGAAGCATTCCACAAAACAGACGATACAATGCTAGTTTGAGAGTGATTATACTAGTGGCTGGGTTAAGCCTCTGAGCTTATGTACCGGCTGCTTCTAGAAACCAACGAAAGTCACATCAAGCTGAATCTTTCTGTAATACTACAGCCCAGCTACTGACCTCCCCTGCTCTAACAGCCTCCTTTGCATCCCTGTGAGGCTACAAAGCAATTGCTCAGGTGCTAGCCACTGAAATACAATCAAGCTCTGTCAAAACATGGCCAAAGCCCTGAGATGATCTTGGGACTGGGGCTATGAAATCATTCCTTGCAGCACACATACCTAACTAGACCACACTGTGTGGAATGGGGAAGGTGGATATTTCTTCCCAGCCACCTACTACACAAGCAGAATCCAACTGTTTCAGTGACGCTGTCAAATGAACGGTGCTCAGCACAATTCCCCACCTGGATTACAGATCAGGGAAATCTCCTTTCAATGGTGTTGTGTCTCAGTGTGTCAGCAGCACAACACAGCCATAGATAGCACCTTTGCTTGGTTTTTAGATCCATACAACACAGGGAAATAGATGCAGAGAGAACAAGTGGCAGATTTACACTACTATAAACGCCCATTTGAGCATCAGGACTAGGTAGGTATCGTGCCTCTCTCAATCTCAGGCTTCATTTGCCAGAGCACAATGCTACAACACTTAGACATCTCCTGTGATCCCGTTAACCAAGAACGAATTTGCACCAGGATCACAAGTGGGAACAACTTACTGTAAGGTAAAGCAGCCTGGCAGCACTGCAACAATTCAGGTGCACCCTTCCAAAAATATGTAGGGTCCATGATCAAGGGACCTTGCATGACTCTTGGACTCAGTAGGTAAAAACTAAGTAAAGAGGTAAATCAATACAGTACAGGTTCTAGTGACCATATGTACAATAGCATATTTCAAACCTTTTGCAAATGAAAGGACAAGAAACCTAACTGTAGATAAAACTAAACTTTAAATGGGTGGAATTCCACATTAGAAGTCTGTATTCTTAGCACAGGACACTGAAGCAGCTGTTAATAAGCAATACAGATCCTACAGCGCTAGATTGTTAGTAAAACAACTCCCCCCCAGACTGCCAAAGAAAACATGAATGTGCGCTCTGGAACATTTCTGAAAGGAATATAAAGAATGTGCATGTCAACACAAGTGGAAGCAGCATACGAAAGTACTATCAGGAATTGTTAAAGGTATACAAGATACAGAAAACCACTGTTCCTTGCTCACGAGAAACACTATCCCTTTCACTGTAACTGTTACCATGGTAGATACTATCACCAGGAGAAAGCGTGCTACTCAGTGGGAAGCTATAAAAGATGACTTCCGTATTTGTTACAGAAATTCCATTCCTAGGAAATTAAAATGTGTGCTGTATGGTATGCTCTGCCCCAGGTATTTATTATTGTAATCTTTCTGGTGATTTATAGGTTCCACATTATCAATTGTATGATGCAATAGCTTTTTTGATGACCAGTTTTCCCTAGTCTATATTCCATCGCTATTCTCAATTCCTCTTTAAATTCTGAAGACGCTTTGAACGCGCTCCCTTGTAGTATCGAGTACTACTGCTTATGATGTTGTTTAGGTTTTTCATGGCCAGTATCACTATAAAACCTATTGTGTTTGAACAAGGACACAGAGGTAGCACAGAGCAGGATTTCTGTCCACTTCTTCATTTCAAGACAGGTTCCAGCTATACTTAAAAGGTTGCAGCTACTGTAGCTTAATAAATAAATATGTGTATATATACACGCACACACTCACACCCCTTTAAGCACAAAGCAGTTTTCTAGAAGCTGATTTGAGAATACCTTGAAACCTGTGGAGAAAAATCAAGCCTGTCTTGTTTTCCTTGCTGCTGCCATCGGTGGCATATGCACCTAGTTATGCTTGGCTGCATACTGTCATACGATCACTTTGTGTCAAACTGACCTAACAACAAACAAAAATACCACACCAAGAAATGCTGTTAACACTGGGACACAGACTGAAGACCACAAGAAAAATAATGCATTGCCTTCCAGCCTTACTGGTACTGTAATAAGGGCATGACACACATCAGAACTGCTAAAAGACTGAATTTATTTCCAGTCCCTAGTTGTATAGCACCGTTCAGGACTTTAAAAGTTATGCAAGTCACATGGAGGGGGAGGACAGGAGGAGGAAGCGAGGAGGAAGCAGTGCTGTCAGCCTTTTCCAAATGAAAAAGCTGGCTACCGAAGGTGAACAAAGCCTAATCAATTAAAAAAATAATGTACAAACTTAACAGCAATAACAAACAACATGAGCAGATTATGCTAGGTGTAGATCAAGCTGAATTACGTGAACTACTCTTCTCCCAAAAGATAGGACACAATTCAAGCTCCTCAAATATATCATATTCCAGTGGTGAACTGTGTCATACAGTGACAGACCACAGAAGATCAGCACCCACCACGGCACCTCTGGATTAGGATCATACTTGGTGTAGATACTCCTATACCCTCTAAGCAACACACCAGAGCTCTCCTTCACCTGGTTCTCACTGTGCAAGTGTCAGTAAGATGTACTCCTGGTCTCTGCTTGGTCAGTTTCTCTCAAAACCTGCATTCCCTGTGTGTGACCAGTATGCTGCTCCTGAGGACCTGCCACCTGCAGCCTGTGTTTCACAGAACCATTTAGGCTGGAAGGGACCTTTTGAGATCATCTATCCCAACCCCAATCATTCTTTGATGCCCTGGAGGTTTTAGCTTTTTTTCCCATCAAGAATCTGTTTCTCCCTCTTTGCAATGGTTTGGATCTCTCATCCTAGTTTTCCTTCATCTCCGGCTTTCTGGAGTATAACTGTTTTTTACCCACATTAGAGTTAATTGCCTTTGGCTCACCAAACTTCTCAGTGTTAAGGCTGATTTACTTTCATACAATACAACGGTGAGCTTAAGAAAGCATTAATGAGATCCATCCTAATTTCCCAGATGACCACAACGATGTGGTCTGCATGCAAGATTAACTTCTGACACGAGAATGGTCAACAGTCGTCAATTTAGAGAGCTCTAGAAAACCCAAACCTTCAACCCAACAGCAAAAACAGCACAACAAGGCAGGGGGAGGAAGGCCACCACTGAAAAAAAATTACATCTGGAGCATGCCAGACACATCGAGCAACTCTGTTGCTAGCCAGAGGTCTCTGGCACCGGATGGAGCAAACAGCAGCAGATGGGAGGAGAAGGCAGGACACTGAAATGTAAAGAGAATTCAGGTCCCTGGACAAATGAGGGGGAAGTGGCAGAGACCACACCTGAGGGGACAGGAAGGACACCCAGGCACCAGCTGTACTGGCATTCTTGGAAAAATCTCTACTCACCTGATACCTGTTTTGATGCCAAGAAAAGGAAAGGTTAGAACGATTTTGAATCAGGAATATCCAACAGCAGGGATACCATACACACAGCTCAGCTATGAGCAGGGCAGACAGACAGAAAGTACATGGGGGACAAACTACTGTTGCCAGAGGTACTAAGGAAGCTGGGGAGGACCAGAATTCAGGTTCTCCTGCAAGAAGTTTTCTTTTAAATCAGGTATTAATGAACTCCATGCTTCTATGAATGTGTCTGCTAGCCCTGTGAATCAACTACAGGTTTTAAACACACGACCAATTTATAAGCTTCTATGAGTTAAAATTAGAAATGCTTCCAAACCTAGATTTCTTTGCTCTTGCAAGCCTGTTTTAACCAAGTACCATTAAAATATACTTAATATGCATCAAAGAATGGTTTTAGGGAGAATGCAAAGGCAGCAGTTTGATTACTGATTATCAGGTATTCAATGTCCCTGTGTGTCTTTGAAAATCCCTCTCCCTATGCTAGAACAATTCCACTAACACCTCAGATCTCCAGAGTATACAAAGACTTACAGGGTCATCCACCCTATCCTCAGCATATTAACTGAATGTCACACAATGACTACAACATAGCTAATGTTTCCTAGATTGTTTATTTCATGCTGTCTTCTACAAAATGTAAAGTCTGAAGATTTCCATCACCTCCTTTTGGAAGCTGTTCCACAGTCTAAACCAGTTCACTGTGAAAGTCTCTTTATCTTAAATCCTCTCCATTTACAATATCATTACATTACCCTTACCTATAGCTCTTTGAATGCTAAATAATTCCTTCGTTTTAAACCTCTGAGAATCTTCTAATACTAGGCACTTATCATGCAACACTTTTGTCATTGCTTGGACAGGCTGTACATACCCAAGTTCTTTCAAAAGTTTTCTTAGTAAGTCAGTCCTTTTTACTGTATAATCAGGTTTGCTGTTGTTCTCTTCACTCCCTGCAACCCACTGAAATTTGTCTTAAATGGAGAAACCCAGAGCGAATGCAATGATCCAGACGCAATCTTAGTTTTAAAAAAATTCAACCTCCCAGATCTCTTACTACCATATGCTTTCCTTATGCTTCAACGCTAGTGGGGATTCTTAAAAAGAACATCACTGAACAGGGTACACACAAGGTTTTCCTCAAGTCTACCCCCCTTCTTGAATGGGCTTGCTGAGCAAATCTGTGGACTGTTTCAAGTTCAAAGGACGTTAGCCAATGTTACAGGAAATCTGAAGAGTGCCTTTGGAACAGCCGTGGCCAAATACGGAAATGCATGCTTAGGGAGTTATTAAAACACAAATTATTGCCCTCAAAACCACAAAAGCTCCTTTGGAACCCTTCTGGATCATTACACAGCTGTATTTAGAGACTGGTAGACATCCAGCCATGGAGTCAAGGCTGGCACATGGTGTCTTCTCTTGACAGAATAAACAGTATGGATGTTGCCACTATCTAATTATACTTAAATAAGCATTTATGCTGGGGAAACCGTACAAATGTTGCTCTGTCTAACAGAGAGCAACTCTACAACTGGAAGTCTTTTTCTTATTATACTCCCTCTATGTTTTCAGAGAGGGAAATTGCCACTCAAATTCCACTAAAAAGAGTTCTCAGTTATGGATCGCTAGCAATATTGATTGTAATGGCTCCTTTGGAAACATTACAGTCTATCGCAGCAATGTTGTCGCTGCTACAAATACGTTAATCTGCTAAAATCCTTTTGAACACTGTCTTCAGAAGTGTTAGTCTACTCGTCCTTTTAGACCATGCCCATTGCTTTAGCACCTTGCAACAGCATAGAGTTGTGAGTAGCCTCCCAAGATGGCTCAACACAAAAGTCATTTTTCTAAGCTTGCATTTCTCTCTGAAGTCATCAGGATCGCACACCCCCAAAAAAGTGTGCAACAACAACAAAAAAAAGGCAAACAATCACATAACAAATTGTTTAACATAACAAGATTTTTTTGCTGTAAAATTCTTCCACGTTGAAAATGACTACAACATTTTTTTCCACCCAAACATTTAAAGAAAAGGGGGGGAGGGGAGAAAAAAAATTACAAACCAAGAAATTTACTCCCTAAATGGGGGCCATGGCTTGAGTAATATATTTGCTACAAGTTTGTAACTAAGTTTTTAAAGTTCAGTAACAGCTATCTGAAACATCTGAGTGAACACTCATAATGAGTATTTATCATGGAAAACATGACCAGGCAAAAAAATGAAAAGTCCCCTTTCTTATTATATTTCTTCTCAGCTTTTCTTGAGGAAAAAAAAAACACTTTTGGACAACAATAAGAGGGAAAAAATAGCATTTCTTAACTATTCAGATAAAATATAAAGGAAATTAGCCAAAATAGATGGACAGCAAAAATTCAATGAAAAATCATTTTTCACCGTGTCTTCAGTTGTACCTCAGCAGTGCAGGTAGGAGAATACAGCTGCTCTGTGAATCTGCACCTTGGCACACTACCAAATGGGACAAAATCTAGGGAACTGAAGAGTCACTACATGGAAGTACAGTTTCCCATGACAGCTATATAAAACTCCAGCTCTTATCCACTGGTTTTAAATAACTTTAAGAGCTCGGTTCCGTACCTCCCTTAAGACTCAGTGGAAGCAGTGAAGTTAACCATTCTTGGAGTTATTTTTCCAAGCCAGCACCCATACGCCCTGGAGGACACAGACTAGAAGAATGAAGAACGTAAGCAAGGCGGGGATAGGGGAAACTTATTCCCCACACCTTAACAGCAGACAGTAGGGGAAAAACAGTCATTACAACTGGTCTGGATGAAGGGATGTGTAGGAAACGCTGCTGTCTGTGAAACCTCACTGGAGCATGAACCACGCTGCAGTGGGGGGAAAAACCATAAAAAAACCATTAAGCTAGCTAGTCTCAGCCATGCTTCGTGACTACAGAACTATGTTACAGCAAAAGCAATTATATAAGGCTAGCAAGACCTCGTTTTCCCACGTCACTACCCCTTGCTAATGCAATCCTCCCCCAGCAATATGGAAAGACGTGCTTGACAGCTACCCAGAAGAGTCACTGTTCCCCCTCTCAGGGCACACATGCTGCAGGTGCTGGATTCTCCCTGGCACGCAGGACAGATGCTGTCTTGCTGTCAAAATCCCATCTTTAACTTCAGCTGAGACCACTGCCCCCTGCTACGCTGCCAGGAGAGGCTGCCCGGTGAGCAGCCATCTGCACTTGACAGCTCCTGATGGGAATGTTGACATGGAGAGAGACCTTCTTGGCATCCACTCCTCTGACCATCCTGTCCCTTCTCACAGCACCAACCAGGGCCCTGCCCCAGGTCACCATCCTGACACTGTCTTCAGGGATTTTACTTCCATACATGCCCCAGAGCTGCACATCATACTCATCTTCAGCTTTCCAACAAATACACCAGGTTGAGCCCCGAGATATTACTAGCCTCACCCAAGGTTTTGTCCTTGCAGTATTTTAGAAGAGGCCTCATTGTAAATGTAGGAACAAGCAAATGCAATTCTGTTATTACTCAGTACAAAATCATAAAATCATTTAGGTTGGAAAGGACCTTTAAGATCATCAAGTCCAACCATTAACCCAGGACAGCCAAGTCCATCACTAAACCATGTCCCTAAGCACCACATCTATGTGTTTTTTTAAACACTTCCAGGGATGGTGATACGAATTTTGGGGGCAATACTGAACATATAAACAGAACATGGTTATTTGAATTAACCTGAACAACCAAACACTCATTTAAAAAAGAAGTTTTAGAGAATCAGCATTGTCCCAGTAGAAAACAGACACCCAGGGACTTCAATTTGTTGCAGATATTATAGATGCAACCTGGCTGTGAAAAGCACTGGGCCAAGCCCACAAGAACACAATAAAACACGACATTCCTCTAAATGGTGTCACACCCTCACTGCTTAACAAGTGCAGGTACTAATTCACTCCAAAGGCTGAAGTATCAGAGGCTGCAGACATAAGCTGTCCCAACAAGCTCAGGCAAAGCCAATGGAAGCCATGCTGCTTGGCACCATCTCCCAAGGAGATCTGGACAGGTAAGGTACAGCACCTACACCAGTAAGCAGCTATCATTTCTCTCCCCACACTGTAGATTCTTCCAGAATCCATGCTTTTAAGAATTTAACAGACTGAAAAGTGACAAGAGCCCATATCAAGACACATGGCAATTGATGTGAGTACAAAAAAAAAAAATAAAAATCAAACCCCGAAGGCAGTGGAGGGAATACTTAATTTCCTTTCCGTCCCCAGAAAAGCCCACTATAGGAAGGGGGGGGGGGGGGGGGGGGGGAGAGGAAAAAAAAAGAAAATTATTTTGTGTAAAACACCTTTTCTTGTGATGAACAATAACATAATTTTTAGAGATGTATGACAAACAACTTTATTGCTCTACACTTACACCTTTGTGATGCTTTATATGCCTACTACACACTACGAGCAACATTATTTGAAACTTTCAGCATTAAGACAGCTGCAATCCCCAAAAGCAATTGCAAGCCAAGGCTTCTATCATTCTTTAACATTATTTATATTATTAACACCAACCTTGCACTAATGACTACACACAGGGATTAGAAGTTTTTCCTCTCTGGAAACCTGAGAACCTTGGTACTTGCCACATATTAGGTCTCTTTCCATCTCTCACTCCTACCCTCTGCTGTGCTATTACAAGCATCAATCACAAGTCTGCAATATTTAAGTTTTTTCTTCCCATAACTTTTTCCCCTTCTATTTTGCAGACAAACTAGCATGGCAGTAGTTCGCAAGCTACCCAATCTCCAGCACTAGGTGTATACATGATTATTCAGGAGTGTATGGTTATGTAGCGGGTAAGCGTGTCCTAGTTCTCCATGCATGGTAACTCTGCACAGTCTGGGATGGGAACCGGCTGCAGGACTCTCACATACTACCTTCTCCTTTCTTGGGCAGGCTCTTCAAGCAGCAGAAACTTCCCAAACACCTCCTCTCGCTACCACTGCTAAGAGGAGGAGGAGGATACTGAATATTCTGCTCTTCTGGAGCGAGGAGAATGCCTTGCAGCCCCAGTCCCTGCTCTGCAGGCCCTGGCAGAAACAGCCCAGCTCTTTGGGGCTCTCCTTTAACATCCATCCTGGCTCCCCAGCAGCATCAATCACAACCTTGGCAGTGCCATACCACACAGTTACTGTTTGCGTGGCCACAGAGGTGACTTTGGAACGTGCCAGAGGTGGAAGGGATGAGGGCAGCAGGCAAAAGCACAGGCTGCTGTTCCAGGTACACGAAGAATGTGGATCTCTCTGGCCACCATGCTTCAGAGAATAATTGGCTTTTCACTAGGCTTTTCTAACATTGAAAAACACTTCAGTACTTACTGAAATTAAACTCAGTTATTTCAGTCTTTCTGAAAACTAAGGATTGAGGGGGTTTGCTTTGTCTCTCTGAAAAATCCTGGCAATTTTTATTATCTACAGATGATCTCTATGCTGGAGGTCCCACATTTTGAGGATTCAGTGAGTCTGAGAGAAACCAGCTTGCTTCCAAGACAAAAAAAGCTGCAGATAGGTATTCACCCTGCAGTCAGCCATGCCAGTTGGCAACATTAGTATCCTCTCCCTAGCTGTTACTGCTCCTCTGGGAAACAAGAGCAGCTGGAGAAAGGGGATTTTACAGGACTCTAATCCATGTCACTGCAGTCAGCAAGGTTCACTCCTGAAGCTGGCAAACTTCAGCATCAGCAGGCACGGGAACACTCGTATGATCTCTTGCTTTGGAAAAGTTGTGGGGACAGTAACCTCTAGCTCCCAGGCAGTGACAAGCAGCTGGGAACAGTAATATTTTCAGCAGGCTCAGCAGGAACCTGGAGAAAGCATCTGTCCATAGTTTCAATGACAGGTGGCAAGGAAAAAAGTGCATGTGAAGTGCATAGCCAATGTAAATCCTATTTCTAGGAGAGAAAGTTTACTCTCACCCCGTTTTAGAGGTTTATTTTTAGCTCCTTTATTTAGTAATGTCCAGAGATGATACCATGGGCCAAAACCAATGATCTTTCCAAAGGTATGTAAAATATATAAGACCTATCTAGTAATACTGTCTTGCTAGCATTTTAAAATAATGGACTAATGAACCAGTCATGCAGCAATAGGTAATAAATCATTTACACCAAGGGGCCTGTTTTAGGGTTGGGTTTTTTCTACCAGCAGTTTATGCCAGCAAGCCCCAATTCAAAGAACAGTAGTGATGAGCCCTTTCATGGATTCCACTGACAAATTAGGTAATTTCTTTGGTGTTTTATACTATATCTTGTTCACTATCAAAATATATATCTTGCCACTAGAACTGTCCCTCCTCATCAGAAATATCTAAATATTATTTATAACCATATTAAGGGTTACATATCCTAACTGGCAGAGAAAAAGCTTATCCTCTGAATGAGTTCCAAGCTCTGCATTCAGATACACAAGCTCCCAAATTCTCATGACTGTCATGTCCTTTTTATCTTTTCCTTAAACCCATGTTCCTGTGCTTGTAACCGTCTGACTGCACTCTTCTGCCTACCCTTTAGTCTCCTCTTTGAGGAGTATATACACCTTTTGATGGCCATATATTTTCCTTACATATCACTTGGCTTTCATTTTTGGTGCCTCTTCTCACTTGGTTTACAGTGTACCTTCCACCACTCTGCTGCTGGACATGGTTGGAAGGTGTCTCCATTACTGCACGTATACTCTTTGGACAAAGATAGTCTGATATGTAGTATTTGCTCTCAACAGCAAGTGAGATCCCAGTCCAGAGGGAGGAGGGAGGGGACAAAAAAATGACTGCCTAGAGGAGTGCCAGAGGAGACCAAGTTAATCTTGCAGCCATTATTTAGATTCTCACACCTCAGAAGACCATTTCCCATTGCAAGTTGAAATACCTAGCTTCACCGGAACCTTGCATGTGCTAAACATTAAGTCTCCTGAGCACAGACTTAAGCTGGATGTGTACCCATCCAAAACCTTCAGCCTCTTTTGTTGTGATTCTGCCTTTTCAAGTTTCCCTGCCTATGCAATAAGTGGTCTTGCAGCAATAAGATTTTCATATTTTCACAGGAAAATGGCTACATTGACTTCCATCTCCACCAACCTCCTTGAATTGTATTAACGCAGTGTATTTACAAAGAAAGAATTATACAAATAACAACCGGTGTTTTTCCAAAAGCCTCCTTTGGCTACATTAATTACACTTCAATCCACCCACCTGATTTGGGCTTTACCTTTAGTGTCATCTCTGTTTTGCAAAGGGAAAACAAAGGTATTGAAAATTTCACTGACTTATGTAAAGTCACCAACAGAGGGAAGTTTGTAGGGTAGGTATTCTGACTTCTGCTCTGCTGCTCTGACCAGAAGAGGAATAATTTTCCTCTCAACATATTTTGACATAATATCTGCTGTTGGCTAGGAAGTGCTGCCAGATGTTCACATGTAGCAACACTAACATTTTGAAAGACTTCCTCCTGTTTTCTATTCATAATTGTATCTTCCCACAAGCTACACTGGAACATTTTACAATTACTTTGCAAATCACATTTCCAGAAAGAGAAGTCCCTACAGCTAACTACAACCAGACTACAGTGGCATTCAGGTGCTACCACCCACTAACAAAGGAGCATCAGGCACCTAAAAGCTTCTGGATTCAAGACCGCAGCACCTAATCCTACTGCTGCCAGTGGGAAGAGTTCTGTTTACCAGGTCTAATACTTTTTAAGACTGGTACAGTGAGAAAGCACACAGGTACAAAAAAAAAGTCCAAGCGACTGCAAATTTTAAATGGCTATAATTATTTCCAAATCAGGACCTGTATAAGGAGCAATCTAAATGCTCTTGAATGGACTTTAACAGACTAAAACTACCTTCAGAGTCTAACTGCTTAGTGTGTTATATGGCCTAGAAATATAAAACCTTTGAAAAATCAATTATGCAAAAAAAGAATTTGTCAGAACACCCAATTAGATGCTAAAAACCTGTATTGACAATTGACGCTACCTCTAATTAAGCAGTCAAAACTGACTTTTCACCTAAAAACAGAAAGAAAGAGACTATTCTTCTTTAGCTGTATGTACAATTTTCCCATCATATGTCTTTAATTGTCTGTTACCTGCTGGCAGTTCAACCTGCCACTTCCATAATTTCTTTCTAAAATAAAGAACAGCTTTTAGGCTTTCCGTATGTTTTAAGCATATGTGAAGTAAGGCTTTACACCAGTTGAGAATGTGGTCTATCAAAAAGAGGCAACATACTAAAATGTCATAAATATGTATATGGTATAAGAAAAGATTCAATATCTGAAGAAATCAAAAGGTAAAAGACCACAAGTTAAAGCTTCCAGAGTAAGTTCACAGATCATTTAAAATCATTTGTGTCCTTTTCACAAAGTCATTTATGTCTAAGACTAAGGCTTTAGCTGGAACAAGGGAAAAACATAAGCAAAAACCAAATTTAAAGTCAGCACATACATATATTTGAAAGTCACACACTGCAAATACATAGAGGCATACATTGCAGCAATGTTCCTATGGTGTGAGCTCTAAGAGCAGAACAAAAATGACTAAGTGTTTCTTATGGGCTCTGAGTAAGGAAGGAAATTTCTCCATTTCTAAATGCAAGTTCGAAAATGAAAATGTCTGAAATTTTTTTGTCCCAACACTGGGAAAATAAACAATAAAAGGTCTTGCTCTTACAAACCTTAATCCGTTTACCACTGAAGTCAAAAGGGAGTTTTGACTTCCCCCTCACTCCAACCCATTATAGCACAATAGGACCTCAACTCAGAACCATACTTTTAAAATTACAGCTGTTTTAGGACACAGATCCCACCCCTGCTGCCACACAAACGTGTTGCCATTTTAAGCTGGCACCCCCTCCACAGAGGTCTCTGCTCTGCAGCCACAAGCCCATCACTGATACTTAAAACCGCATGTGTCAGTGTTCCTGAACGCATAAGCCCATGTGCCTCCACATTACTGTCCATAGTGACACATGCTGGCTGTACCTGGGAAGAACACCGCTAGAAAGGTCACCTTAAAAAAAAAAAACCAAAACGCCTTTGGCAACTATTAGCTTCTGATAAATTATCTCATTCATACAAACATGAAAAAGAAATTCCCTTTCCAGATCTTATCTCACTTGAATTACAACTCTTCTGTATGGGAAACAGCCTCTTGCCTGTTGCACTAGAAATGCTCTCAGATCAGAGCTGAAACTCCTAGCACGCCAAGGAGCCAGCAATCAGGTCCCCCTATTTTAAAACTACAGGCTGATGCGGAGATTTGCTCTTGCCTCACCAGATGTTAAGCCATATTCCTTGCTCTTGGTTAGTCACGCTTCTAAGGAGCATTTCATCATCTCTCAAAGAACAGATTTGCTCCTAAAGGCCGTTTTTGGGCTTTTCATTTTTTTTTAATTGATAGTTTTTTTCCTGAAAATGTTCTTGACTTGAAGTGTAACTCAAAAATACACTGATAATGAGCGAGTGTAGGCAATGTAACCCATGACAATAAATTTAGCTAGCCATTAAGAGTTATCTTACAGTCCTTTATGAACTGCAATATAACGACATTTAATTATTTTTAATAAACCTCCTAAATGTATTTTTGAAAGACAGAACAAGACTAGTATTTTATTTCTATTCCCAATACGAACAAAATAACCAATCCCAAGCACTAAAAAGACTTAAACTCATTCTTTGTTTCTCATGAGCATTACGACAGAGAAGCTCACATGGATCACTTTCCCATAGTGGGGAAAAAAAAAAAAAAGGGGGGGGGGGGCATTCTTATTTCCAGCCATCCACCTCGCTCCTCCGAGGCACTACATTTCAGCATTTTGCTGGATTCACATGAAACTTTCAGCAAGCGTTTCCTTAGCTGGAACGGGGGTATGTTTAGCGTTTCCCCAAGTAAAGCTGAGGAGTGGGTGGTGCTATTATTCATCACCGCACCCCACGACTCACAAAACAAGCCATCTGCCATCCCCGTTCCTGCTGTACTTTAATTAAGCGTCTACCAGTCAAAGGGGGGGGGGGGGGGGGGAAGAAAGAAAAAAAAAATCACAACAGAAAAGGGGGTGAGAGAGAAAAAAAAGCGGGGGGGGGCGAGGAAGAGCGGCCAGGAAGGGAAGGGGAAGGACGCCGGGCGCTCCGGGAGCAGGCAGCCCCGCCGCTGCGGGGAGCGCGGCGCGGGGGCCCGGCGCGGCGGCCGGAGCTGCGCGGGGCCGGGCGGGCGGGGCGGCCGTACCTGCGAAGAGGAAGGCTTTGCTCCCGTTGTGCAGCCCCGGCACCTGGCGCACGCCCTCCGCGGAGCCTCCCAGCTGTAGCTCGGACAGCACGTCGATCTGCAGCGAGGGGTCCACGCCAAAGCCTGCAACTGACCCAGAAAGTGCCGTTACCCCACCCGCCGACGCCGCAACTTTGTGAGACCAGCCCCCCCGGCCCCCCCCAACCCAGTCCCCGCCGCCGCCGCTCCCTGCACCTGCGGCCGCCCGGGGGCCGGGGCATCGCCGCCGCGAAGCTCCCCCGGCGGGTCCGGCATCCGCCTACCTGGCCCCAGGCAGAGGAAAAGGCAGAGCGTGCTCAAACGGATGCCCGACTCCATGGCACACCGATGCGCTCAGTCCATAGTCCCCCTCCTCCGGCTGCTGCGGGTGAAAAACCTCCGGGGCAGAGGCTGGGTCCCTCCCCGCCTCTCACCGGGAGGAGCGGACCCCCTGCCGCCCCGCAGCGCGCATCACGGCGGGCGCCGCGCCGCCCCGCCGCCGTCCGGAGCACACAAAGGCGAGGGCGGGGGGCGGGCGGGCAGCGCAGCCCTGCGCCCGCGGGCAGACAATGGGGGCAGCCCGCCGGAGCCGCCGCCGCCGTGCGAGCGAGGCCGCGGCAGCCGGGAGGCGGAGGCGGCGCGCCCGTGCCCCGCAGCTCCCCACCCCGCCGCCGCCAGGCGCAACCCCTCGGCCCGAGAGCCGCCGCAGCCTCCGCCCCGCTCCCGCGGGAGCGCCCGTCTCCTCCCCGCCGTCCAGCGGGGACAGCGGGGCGGGCGGGAGGGGCCGCCGGTTTATGCCGCGGCCGCAGGAGCCGCCCACCGCCTCCGCCGGGCCGGGCAGGGCCGGGCCGGGTGAAGGCACCGCCTCGCCGCCCCGTCCGTCGGAGGAGCGTCGGCCGCGGGGGACCCATCGTCGGGGGGCTCCGGGCGGGCCCGGCTCGCACAGCCGGGGGCGCCGCTGGGAAGTTCGAGGGGGCCGGGGGGTGGGGGGCGCCGGGCCGGGCCGCCCCGCGGGAGGCAGCGGCTGGCAGGGCCGGGCGGCGCTTGCGGCGAACCCTCGGGGCGAACCCTCGGGGCGAACCCTCGGGGCGAACCCTCGGGGCGAACCCTCGGGGCGCTCCCGCCGCCGGGCCGGGCAGGGCCGCCTCAGCGCTTTGTTGTCCGCCCGCGTCGAAGTCGCCGCTTGAATTGCTGTCCCGGGGTGACGCCGTCCGGGCGCGGGCGAAACCTCAGCCTGAGCTCGGGGCACGGATAAAAATCATTCGGGGCGGGAAAGAGAAGCCAGGACGGTTCCCGCAGTTGACCAAGACGGGAGCGCGCGGAGCCAGCGCAGGGCTGTCACCGCAGGCTCCCGCTTGCCCGCTTGTGAAGGGCGATTTTCCGCAGCGGTCCTGTCCGCGGCCGCTTGACAAACCCTGGACATTTCTGTGCCTTACTTTGTGTGCCTATAAAGGGGGCTAAGAATAGCCTTACTCTTCCCGTCCCTTTCATGGACTCCCAGCGTGCAAGGCAGAAATGTCTCGTTGCTGGTATGTCAAGTTCTGTGGAATAAAGGCTTGGGTTTGTAATATTTTTTTTCTAGTTTCACATGCACGCCAGTAAGAAGACCCTGTTGTCAGCTGGTGATTGTTTATTTGCCTGCCCCAAATTCATCCTCTATGATCTTCACAAATAAAATCTTTACAAGTAACCTTTACAAATCTTTCCCAATTATTATTCAAAAGGCTACAAGGAAAAGATTCTTTTTCCTTTTTTTCTTTTCTTTCTTTTGAAGATGGTCATGGCAGTCAACAGTGAATCTCCTTTCCAGGCCAGATTAACCAACTGAGATCCTAAGCAACGTCCAAAGCAAACACCTTTCCCATAAGAAAAAAAGGAGAGAGGACTGTCTAAAGACAAAAGCAGGAAAATGCAATCCATCCCTCAGCCCAAATCCACAGTGCGGGTGTTAGAACGCAGTTCCAGTGTGCCACACCACCCTTGGAAGAGCCACAGGCTTCTTCTCCAGGTGGTGGAGCCAGTACAGCCCCATGAGTGGTGTTTCTATAGCCGCTTTGCATTGCAATCGGTCTGTAAACCAAAAAAATGAATCCTGCTGCTTGTACCCCCTGTGCAACTAACCGACCACACAGTGTTCCTGATGTTACATCTTGAATAGCCAGAGGGGACAGTGACATCCCACCCCCATCCCAATCAGCCTAGCACTTCTTCTGCACCAAAGCTCTGTCTCCAGCCTGTTGGTGACACAGAACCGTGCTTCCAAACTCGTGAAGTCCGCTGGCTGCCAGAGCACTTTAACAAATGATGTGTTTCCTTGGGGGAGTTAATGGACAGCAGCCACGTCAGTGATCATTTTCATGCTATTTCAATCACATCGGTTACAGATAACTGAACCAGAAGCAATTAATTTGAGAAGAAATAGGTTCCAAATCTAGAGCAATAATGGCGCGTAACAAGCCCCACCGCCAGTTGAGTCAGGCACTCAAGTGAACAAACCAAAAGAGGGAAGCTTCTGCCTTGAATTCTTTGCATCTGCCAGCAGCCACTGACATTTTCCATTAGCTGGGGCTGCCAGAGTAGAGTAAGCGTGTAAATCAAGTGGAGTCCACCCCTCTGATAATCCATTTCTCTCTCAATAGATCTCCGGGGAGTCGCCACTCATCTTCATGTCGCATACATGAAAAGTCACTCAAAACACCATTCAACCTGCTTTATCTATTCCCTCTTATCTATATGGAGCCCAGGGCTGACATTATACACATTACACAGAGTTGTGTTTCTGCTATGTGAGATGTCAATAGTGACATAATTCAGCTAACCAAGAACTAACTGAACAGCAAAATGAGAATTTCTACCAATACAAGGCATATGATATCGAAGATCATATCTTTCAAACAGTCAGCTAAACCCAATACATATTTCTACCCATGGTATCACTTTCTGATCAGTCTAGAAACGCAGTTTCACAGTCTTCCTGAGCATGTCCTTTCTTAAATCTGGATGTTATGGAAATACCTAAAAGAAAATGTCTTTTATGCCTTCAGCTGTCTGAATGCTCTTCCCTTTGGTGGTGCTCTTCCCTTGTCTTGTCTTTCAGCCAAAAGATCTACACATACTTCACACTGAGGCTCACCATAATCTGCTCCATATGTGGCAAAGGGTGAGAGACCTAAGAACATGGTACTGCACATACATATCCACGATAACTATGCATCAGTGAAAGCACAATATTCCAGTGTTCCAGTGCTTTCTATATTAAGCAAGGTTTCTGTCTGTAGAAGTTCATTTCAGATATTAACCTCTACATCTCTCCACAATTTTCAAGGCTCTCCAGAGTCTAGATGTCCCAAAGATAAGTTGTTTTGTTGGGGAGGGGAGGGTTGAGCTAAGATAGTTCTGATCCCTACAAACACTAGAGATGGGGTTACTCAAGGAAACATCTGTAGAAGACAAGGGTAATCTTTTACATTGGCTATGGGACTATCCCTGTGACTTTGTTTGGAATACCACCTGGTCATAGATATTACCACATCTACAGTGAAATAACCTTCTCTTTAAGAAACCTCTAGGCTGCAATGACATCTTGTAATTCCACAGCAATGGACATGTTAACAGCACGACACATACAGTTTGTCCAAGTATGCGTGAAAAGGCTTTCTAAGGAGCTGACCTTGGATGAGACCACCAGCTCTCCTGGCAAGGGGAATGGCCCTGGCAGTGATGTCCCTGCCTGATGGGCTTTGATCACATTAGCAGCAGCATACTGTGCAACACAACTTTGATGTTCTGTAATACAACTGACTTATAAACAAACAGTCTTCTGGTCATCAATGTTCAATTTCAATGAGATTTTTGCATTAAATAAATATGATATCAACATCCTCCCATCAACAAAACCCCTGTTAGATCCTAAAAAATAAGTAGGTCTGGTCTTCTGAATAACAACTAATATTCACAACAATTTTCATGCCAAATGAAGAGTTAAGGGATGTGTTACAAGCTCCAAATTCATGAATGATTTCATTGCAAAGGGAATCTCATATTAATTACACTCATATTAATTATATGCTAATAAACTGAACAGAGTAAAGCCCTTAAAGCATGCAGATGACAATCCTGCACTGAGAAAGCACTACCTCTCTTACTGCAGCTTATCTGGGTCTATTTATTTTTAAAGAAAAACATGAATATTTTATTCACAGTAGTTTAATCCACGTATTCCTACGCCTTAACCTGGAGAGTCCATGTGAATTTAAGAAACACATAAGGAATTGTCACTGACCTACTTATAAAACACTGATGCAACTTTTTTTGTCTGGGAGTATAGAAAACAGTCTTCCTTATATTGCAGTACATACATAGTTGTTTAATCAACATTATAGTGCTTTAATGCAGTATTTATACAGAGAAATATTTGTAAAACATAATGTTACATAATTAATAATTTTTGGAGTGAAACAAGGAGAATAGTCTGTTGTCATAGAGAAGCAGCTTTTTAATTGGAGTAAATTTGATAATGCTGAGGATGAGGGCCCTTATTAGTTACAGTCAGGGAAAATGCAGGTAAATTATGCTATAGCGGTTTATGTTAATATGCTTCAATGTGGACTTCTGTCTGCACCATTGGACCATTATGATCCAGGTTTTCCATCTATGAAAACAGTTGTGTGTAAAAATCGTACAATTATTGTATGATGTGTAAAATGCCTTGTGGGACTAAGGTGAGATGTTGTATCGTGTAAAATGCCATGTGGGACTAAGGTGAGACCACCAAACTCATTTTCACTTGTTTTCTAAATGTTGGCTTCAACAGCAAGGAACAAAGCTCAGATGTTGTTCTTGAATAAACTTCAGGTGTTTGTTAGATAGCTTTTCCTTGCCAGCTTCCTGACCAGATCTGGGAACTTCTTTTGCAGCACCCTCTCCCTCCAGCACGTACACACCTCTGTCTGTTTCTGTAAAGCAGGTGATTTACCTTTGCTGCTTCATTAGCCTCCTCACCACTCCCTGCTTGAGCAGCCTTCTCTTTCTGATTCCCCAAATGCTGTCTGCCCCTTAGCAGCTTTCTCTCACGCAGGTGCTTTCTCTTTCCCCCTTTCTCACACACAAAGGTGCATGCACACCTGCTCCTTTGCTCATCTTCTTTTTGCAATTTGTCAGTCTTGCAGCCTCCCCTAGGTGGGAGCTGCTATCTGTATTGGCATCTTGCACGTTGCAGGTTTCCCCTCTCAGAAATGCACTCAGCCTTCCTGACCAGGAAAGCCTCGGAGAACTAACTTGGGATTTAGATACAGCACTTGGCAAAGACCCAGCAGAGACTGTCAAACTGACTAAGCTACACACCCAACCATGACAGTACCAGCGCTGTTAAAAAGTCCTGGCATCAAAGGCACTCCTCTCTAGCACACATCAGCTGAGGAGACGTCACCCATTTTAGTTACAGTTATAAATGTTTCATACAGATTTGATATCGCCCCACTTGTAATTGCAAAAATTACTTACCATCAGAAAACAGTGCTGTGAAACAAAGGCTGTAGCTATTTACGGAACACACTTTATATCTTTTAAAGTTTCATGTCTTCCTGGGTTTTTATACCATCTTCACTTGGGGATACTTCACATCTTGTGCCCGAGGTTGCAGCTTTGGCAAGTGGAGGGGTGCAGCCAGCAGTGGAGAAGCTGCACCAGGAGCGGTGAAAATCACAATGCTGTTGTTATGGCCACATTCTTCTGAGCACAGCAAGAGACATGGACCCAATTACATCAATGAGAGGTAGAGACTAAGGTATTTTTCAGAAGTTTTCCCAAAGATTCTTGTTTGATTCAAGAGCAAGGAGGAAAGGCTGGAACTGGAGGCTGTGCTCTCTTTTTCCCAAATTTGAACTTAGAATCTTTGGAGTTGCAAGGTGCCCACATTAACCTCCCTTGTGTTTTTTTATACTAGCTTTATTTTCTTCCACCAAGAGGGTGCACGTCCCTTTGATGTAAGGTAGAAGTGATAGACTGCCCCGCTGGCAGTCTTCACACATTATGATGCCTGAAAATGTCTTTTCACATAAAATGTCAGCTAGCAGTGTTGCCATTGTGTTTGGCGCATGGAACCATATGAAGTAGGAAGAGGATAGTTCATGATCAGGATTTAATTATCTCAGTTCTGTCAGTCCAGACAGCAATATCAATTAGGCAAGATTAGAGTTAAATTACCTTGACCTAAGTGCGCTCTGTTTTGATCATTTTGCCATCTGAAGTATTATCCCCTATTAAAAAATGGATCAGCATATCCATCACAAATATTTATGATAACAAAGCTGGCATGACAAGACTTTAATCTGTTTTACTCTTGCAATAATGAAAAAAATCTACGCAGCCCTCACTGGAGCCAGACCCTGGCTGGAGTATGAGTCCCTGAAGGAAGGTGGGTACAATTATTTTCTACTGCCTGATGTAACATGGTAATTCCATCTGCAAGTACAACAGTGGAGAGAGGACTTCTGGTAGTGGAAGACTTTTTACTGTAGAAAACACAGGCTAACCAAAATGTAGTAGCTGAGAATCAAATCAGAATAAACGCATACTTGACAGCAGAATTTGTTAATGTTTGCAAGAGACTCTATGAATTCCTCAGGCTTTTTCATTAAAAGCAGATGCCATTTTAGAGAATATGCTGTTCTTACAGGTTTGACACAGACGTTAGGGGGTGACATTTACTGCTTGCTGTGGTGGTTGGAGTCAGTGGAGGGTTTCCAGGCAACTTTGGATCAGGGACCAGATCCAGACCCTGTCCCCAGACCTTGCTCACTTGGGAAGAACAACAGATGCTTGTAGTACTGGGCGCCACCTTCCTTCTCATGTGCACAAGCTGCCATACCAACAAACTTCCCAAATCCAGCACAGATAATTTCAAAGAAATCCAGTCTGCCTGGTGTGTCATGAGTGGGACTGCAGTGGAACAGAATATTAATACCTGTCATGCATCCACTTAGTTTTCTGTTGAGCAAAGACAGATTTTGGCTTTTGCATTGTAGAGAGGGAAGGGAAAATAATTTAAAACATGCTTGTAACCTCAAAGGTACATTTTACAATTAAACAGTTCCTAGTATAGTCTAATTACTTCTGTAATATCAGGAGAGAAAGTATCACGGGATCTCTTACGTTGCCTGACAAATAATAGGCTTTTCAAACTTGCTTTGTACCATTTTCATACCCAAAGGCATATTTATTAGGCAAACTGGAATAGTGTCTATGATTCTATCAGTCCATCAGTTAATTAAGAAGGTCTTCAAGTAGTGTAGCATTGGGTAGTAGCATTAACATGTCATCAAAGTCTGAATCTTAAAGGACCTTGGATTTCTACTGCTTAGAGAGAAAAATGTAGAAGGGAACAACCTGGGTGGTGAGAGACCTGTCTACACTTTCGTGCACACACCTAAGCCGTGTCAGCCTCATCTGCTGGGAGATCTGTAAAGGCTTGTTAGCCCAGCTGCTGTGGTGTTGGGACAGGGTGGGTGGCTTCTGGACCCAAGGAAGCAAGTTGGAACAGTGCTGCGCTCTGGCATGGCAACGTCTGGGCATTTCTGAACCCTGCTCCACTGCAAAGACTAAACATGTCCAGTGCCAGTCTCATCAAACCTTCCTGCAGTTGAAGGGAGACCTGACTTGCATCACCAAGAAGAAGGAATGCATGCTGCACGTTGGCCCATGCTCCATTGGGTTGGTCCTACAGACGCAACAAAAGAAACCCCAATTCCAAAGAGCTAGAACCAACAGTCTGGTAATAAATTAGATCAGCAATTCAAGAGTGTAAATATATGACATGTATTTTATATCTTGTATCATTTAGGTATTGCTTTTTAAGCCACAAAATTTAAACTTTCCATTAATTAATATAGCAACATCATTACTGAACATGATACTAACTAATTCCATTATTTGCTTTTTCAAATACACAGAAGGAAGAGAAAGATTTTGGCCCATATTTACTTAAAAATTTGCATCTATAGACAAATTCTAACACACATTTTAGATCCCACTCCTTGTCCCCTTAATAGCAAAAATGCACACAGGGCTAGGAGGATCAAGTTCAAGTACCTGCTTTATCTGATTAAAACACTTGCTTCATTCTGTCTTATCTCTATTGCTAGTGAGCACCCAACTCTTGAGTTATTTCTAGCAGAAAATTATTTCACCATAGAATGCTTGATTATTCCTAATCCAAGTGGTCTGTTTTTCAAAAGTCTGAGTACTAGACATTTCTCATGAACACCACTTGCAGTTTTACTCATTACTTGTTCAAGCACATGTAAAGCTAGAGATCCTGTATTTTAACACACCTGCTTGGTGATGGGAGTTAATGGGGACAGATGGCATTCAATAGCTTCAGTACATAACCACTGATGGAAAAACCATTTTGGAAGCTGGGAGATCCTTGTATTCTTGGTTTTGAATTCAAAAAACAGTGTAATCTTGAGAAATAAATTAAACACCTAAAATAAGATCAGCGGTTTCTTCTTGGATGAGGAGGAGGATTCAGGAGCTGGGCATGCTAAATCACAGGTGTGTAAATAACAGAAATGTACAGAGATACATGAGGGGACGGTTACTCATGGTTGAGAAACCCGGATCGAGTTGGGAAGAAATGAAGCGACTGTGAATAAGTAATTTCTATTAGAAGGGAAAATCAAAAGACATTCAATGATGATCAGGGTTTTTTTTAGAGGAGGATAACAATAGGAGTTAAAGTATGCCACCTAAACCACTGAGGGGAACTCAGGGTGTGTAGCAGAAACTGACTGTTAGCACACAAATTCTAGATCCTAGAAAAACAAATCCAGTGCTGTAAATCCACCACCTACCTGTGGACCAAAATGATTAATAAGAAATACTATGTGTAATGGAGTTCATTAGCTTAGTAACAACAGGGTTTGGTTCAGAGAGTATGGTCCCAAGTACAGTAATTACAATGAGAATAATTACTATAACCCTATTTACATGAGCATTTCCCTTGAAGCGGACAGAATTACAAGTATAAGTGAATGGAAACATAATCAGGCTAAATAATTTAAGCAAAATATCAGCACTTTTAAAAATAAAATATCAGCATTTAAAACAGGGCTTTTTCTTCCAGAGAAATAATTATTTTAAAAAAATGTGATTCATAACTTTAGAGTGGAAGCTATTTATAACCTGTGCTTTAGCAGATCTTCACAGTTCAGAACAAAGAAACAAGGGAAGGCACAGGATAATTAAATGGTAAAATTCAAAGATTAATTTTGAGCCCCAAAGCATCTTTCAGGAATGGATACCCAGTTAAAGTAATGCAAATAAAATGGAAGCTTTTACAGGCAAGATACAATTCATACAGTAAGACAAAGCTCAGAAAGTACTCAAAAACAAACGTGTGATGACAAACAAGTGATGCAAGTAAATCACATATGGAAAGCTGACTATTATACAGAGGCTTACTAGACTACTAAGTGTAAAGGAAGAAAGCACATGGTGAAGAAAAGATTGCAGTGAAGGTAGATGATTTATTTGCGTGTCAGAAAAGAAGGGCTGGGGTTGAATCCTTACCCTGAAGTTACATGTAATGATGTGAAAGTGCTGTTGGATAAAAGATATTAAAAAAATCAGTGGTGTAACAACTCCAGAAATGTATGTTCTAATAATTCATGGTACCAAATGGAATTCATCTGAGATTCTGTGGAAATCCTAAGAATGAAGCACAATTTCAGCCTACCATAATTTATCATTGAAGATGTGTAATTCATCATTAAAACAACCACTCTGCTGGATAACTGGAAAATGGCCAACACCATAGCAATCTTTAAAACAGCTCTTAAGACTGACCCTCAGAACTGAAATCTAGAGACTTTTAATGCATTAACAGGGAAAATAGTCGAGAAAATCATTTAAAATTGTTATAAAACACCTACAGGTGATGTGTAGGAGAGAGAGAAAAAATCAGGATGAATAAATTGCAAGTCAGCACAGATCAGCAGAGATAAATTGATATACTTATCAGTGAGGGTAAATTGTGCTTTCCTAACCTGTTCAAATGTTATAAAGAGTTAGCAAAATATTGACTAAAAGAATCACAGGATATGCATTTACAGAGACATTTGATAATATCATTCACATGAGGCTTTTAAGGAAACTCAGTAACCCTTGGGCAGGAGATAAGGTCTTTGTTACAGGTTAAAGAGAGAGAAAAGGATGAGGGTGAATGGCAGATGATTGAGATGAAAAGGTGGCAAGAGTGTGATGCCACAGGGACTGTACCAGAGGATCACTGCTGGGATTAATTCCAGTCTTTCTCCGGCCCCATCTATTTATTAATGACCAAGAAGAGAGGAAATACAATGAGATGGCAAAACTGCTGACAACACAAAGCTGTTAAATTAGATAAAACTAAGGTGCCTGTAAATAACTCTTGGGACTTGTTGCAAAGCTAGCAACAGGGAAGGAAATGATGTTCAGCATAAGCAACTGCAGAGGTATGGCCATAAAACAAACTGCTTAACCTGCTTATATTCATTAATGGGGCCTGAACGAATTACGGGAGAGCCTTGCTGATTTGCATTTGGAAGAGCAGAACTACTACATTTTGTTGCTTATTTACAACTAGAGGGATTATTTTAAAATAGCAGATAGTACAAAGTGTCTTCTGTTCATCTGTTTGAATTGTTTGAGTTTCATTTTACCTGAACCCTTCCTAATCTCTGAGTAGTGCTCAATACATACAGTGACATACCACCGCTGAGAAGGGCAGTGTCTGCTTCTCTCTTCATAGCTGAGAAATCTTGGCAAGCAGATGGCTCTGAACGGTGGGGCCAGCTAAGCAGTCTGTCATAGCCTTATTCCTTCACCCAGTCTTAGAGCCAGAGGACTCCTGCTGCGGGAGCTTTTATATCTCTTCATAAAAAAGACCGACGACATGCTAAAGATAGCCTCTGCTTACATGGGGCGAGCCAAACTGTGCACAGAGGAAAATGAACAGCCTGTCCTTATTGCAAGATATTTTTTCACAGATTACAGTACTGATGGGAGGGCGGTTGCTGACAGCTCCCATCGGCCAATGCACTGAAGAATTTCCTTCCCTTCATCTGCCCCCATATGGGTCCAGAAAACATGAAAGGCAAAAGGAAGAGGAGGAAAATGCCAGGGTTGCACTGAAAACCTTACATGGGGCTCAAGCCCCTTTTTTTGCTTGCAGTGATGTAAACGTGGAGTAGGTCATCAAGTCCAGCAAAGAGATGCTTCAGCAATAGGGCTACGGGAGACAGAAACATCTGGATGGACCAGCACTTGGGTACTGACCTGTCGTTGCCAGTGACCCACAAAGTGGATGCTGCTGGCATCTCCACCACTCCTGCTCAGCCCAGTGGGTCAATTCATCACTGAGCACATGAAGAGGATCAGCTGAGAGGGACAGGCCGATTTCCCAGGGCTGTGAGAAGATTCTGCATGCTTGCCTTAATATCCTACTGTAGCCAATCTCTAATGAACGAAAGGAAGCAAACGTTTCCCCTTCCCCCATAATGAAGTTATACATCAGCAGAAAGGGGAACTCACTTCTTCACCTCTTCAGGTGACTGGAATATCCCTTAGAGGATGGGAATAACTCGATAAGGACAGCATAAATGCAGAACAGCAAATCTTGTGTGAAAGCTTGGGGGGAGGGAGGAGAATAAAGGGCACACGACAGAGAAATGGTAATCACTGCTACCCCGTCCAACCTTTCCTATTTTTACATACCTGCCTTTCTCTGCATTTGTTTCAGTTTAAAGCATTTTTTTAATACAAGTGAGCAGAAACACAGATGGCCTTCTGAGCCAAGTATGTTTTACCCTGCTACTAATTCCTTCCCAACTCTGCTGCAAATTCTCGCCAGGTACATTTTGGAGCATCATTAGCTGTTTTCACAGCCATATAGCTCAGAGGGGTTCGTGGCCATCCTGTGGTCAATCAGTTTGTTCATCTCCCCTTCCTCCAGTTCATGAACCCCTTTCCTACAGCAAAAGCTCTGGTGATTAGTCTTCAAGGACATGATTTTGCACTTTGGATTATTAAATTTCATGCTGTTTCTATTCTGCTGTTCCACAAGGTCATCTAATTTTCCTGCATAATAATCAAGTCTTCCACCAGTCTGTATTAGCTAGCTGTACGTACCGGCTTTGTGTCATCTGCAGATTTTGTAAGCGCACATCTAGTGCTTGCACCAAGGTCACAAAGGAAAACATCAAACCAGACTGGGCCCAAGGCTGCCCTCACAAGACACGTGACTATTGCTCTCTAGTCCCGTAATACAGCAGCCTCCTCTGTTCTACAATGTCAGAATTAATCCTCTGTTGTCTCTTACTCAAATATTAGTTCCTTTGAGGCACACCCTGTCTCAAGTCTTTCTTATATCTAGATAGATTCAGTTCACTTTTTATTTGCTTTTTCATCCATATTTATTCCCTAAAAACTTTTCTGGGGTTCATACAGGACAAAATCCAACTGAGCTGTGATTATCTCCCTCCTCCACTCCTTTTTTTTTTTTTTCTTTCTTTTGCTCAAACCATGAAGCAGCATGTTTCTCTCTAGAGATGGCAGGAGGAAAGGTGCCAGCAAAGAACAAGTACTCTGCCAGCATCTCCTGGGGAGCAAAGGAGCTGCTGAGCAGGTGAAGTATCAAGATAGAGAGAAGTAATGTCTGGGACATCACCCAGTCCTAGCTACTGTGTTGGGGGTTTTTTTCCACTAAATCTGTAATAGGTTTAACAAACATGCAGGTACAATAGTACTGAGAACATTTCTTTCAAAGAGCCTGAGAGACTCTTAATGAAGGGAAAGAGTGTTCAGAAAAATCTCCCTGTACTGGCAAGGACTCCATATAGATCCTAGCTGTCCTTGCAGCTTTTCCAAAATGAATGCTGGGGCATGGAGGGGAGGGTTCTTGGGAAGGGCAGGGCTGAAGGCCAGGCCAGGCCAGAGGCAGGGTAAAACAGCAGCCTGAGAATGGACTTAGGGAGCAGAGAGGGCAGAATGGCTGAGCCTTGGCAACAGATATGTTCATCCATCAAAAAATGAGCAGGAGCAGCTCAAAGGGACCAGCTCCTGCATCCATCGACTCAACCACTGGATGAGGGAGTCAACTGGGTTGCCTCTCGTATACATGTGCAGGGCTCTGCCAGTGCAGGATTGGTGTAGTTTTAAACATATATGCAGCTGCCTTAGTTTCTATAGAGCAGGAAATCATTAGCTCTCCGGGCCCCTCGCTACCCCATTATATGTGCCAGCCTGGCAGTCAGCAAACACTCCTCACCTCTCCCAACGCAGCGGTGGAGGGGAAGCTGTGGTCGGGATTACTGCCAGTAAATCATTTGAAGTGTTTGCCCCGCTCGTGGCAGATTGCTCAGGTTTCCCCTCTCAATATGTTTAAGCCTTACAATAAAACTTCTGTTTGCTTAAGGCCATCTGCCCAACTCGCAGTTTGGGAGTGGGGAAGTGGCGCTCCTTGCCCAGACTGGAACCGCGTTTCCCACATTTCAGAGTAGGCGATGAAACCAGCCTTACTTCAGGTTTTTACTAAAGACAGCTCATAACTGGATGAGGCTTTCAAGCTGCCAGTCAGTGCTGGGTGGAAGGGCTGCATGAGTTCTATGTTTGCTTTTCCACAGTCATACGCCTTGGCAGTGGGGTGGGTTAGCTCGCTGCCAGCACTGCACTGGTGCAGCTCAGCAGTGCCTGCTCCAGAGCTGGCTCCCACCCAGTCAGGCAGAGCTGCTTCACACCTGACCGCAACATACTGTGCAAACGCCCCTGCTGTTTTGCGTTTGCCTCGGGAAAGGATGACTTCCATCACCCTGACATCCTCATTCACATCCCAGTGCCATCCCCTACCCAGATCCTGGGAATGGGATTCATTTACTGTTTGGCCATACCTGGATTAACCTTTCATTTCTATCTGTCAGTCAGCAGTTCCTGCACTTCTTGCCTTCTTGTTCTCTTTTCATTTCAGAGGATATAGTATCTCCTACTATTTGTTTTAATTTTCTTCATGAGGTGCAGCTCAGCAAGGCTTTTGAATGTTTTTGGATTATCTCTGCATTTTCTGACCTTTGAGACCTAGCTCTCTTAACTGTCAGCTCCTTTTCCGCTAGAGGCAGGTTTCTTCTCACTCTTAAACACTTTCTGTGTGGGTGCTTATTTTTGCCAGGCGGGTCAAGTTTGCTTTCCTACCATTTTCCCCTTATGCCTGCAATACACAAGAAAACTCTTAAATAATACACACTTCTGACTCAAATTAACTCCAAGTCTCCATCACATTAAAATTCTTGAGCTCCTCCACTGAGCCTTATTTCACACACACACACACACAAATTGCTATTCGGCATCCAAGACCTTAGTTACAGACTCGCTTTAACTGGTTTATAATCACCTGATCATAGATTATTTTTGACAGCCAGTTTTGACCCTTTGTAACTCTGTAAGGATTTGAGTTTAAAGCAGGATCATCTCTGGTTGATATCGTAACCCTGTAGCAGAACATGCAGACCTTCTCATCCAAGAATACCAGCACTTTACAATTACTGGTAGTATAACTTTTCAATCTATATATACAAGTTAAAAACTCCTACAGACATAATTCTTCCATCATCTTACAGAGATCTCCACCCGTATCCACAGCTGAGCCTGGGGAGATCCACAACAGATGGCTCTGACAGAAACATATTTTCTACTCTGTGCCTTCTGTTCATCAGAAAGCTTCTGTTCCTGTACCTCTTATTCCCACCATAAAGCCTGCACAACTTACTAACACCTTTTCTTGCCCTTCATGATTATGCAGTTCCCCATAAAAAGCCTAAAAAAACAGAGAAGTTTTGATGGCTATCTCAGCAGCGCTGATATTTTACTTTGACTCTTGGGAGGTTTGCTGTTTTTCTGAAGGCTGCAGCTAGCAGCAAGCAATTGCGTGAGACCATTGGCTTTCATTAAAGGAAAAGAAAAGCATTTGTCACTCATCCATAGACAAAAGCTTGAAAATATGACTCAGATGCACCTAAATACTCTGAAGCAAAAAAGGAAATTAGGAGATACTTGAAATTATTTTTTTTTTTAAACCCCAATGTAATCAACATCAACAGTTTTGGAATCTGAACCACAGGTTTTGAGCATTGAACTTGGTGGCAAGGCTGTGCTAAATGGAGGGAGAGCCAACTGGAGCCAGCTCAATGCCTGTGTGTGCTGCAGAAAGGGAAAGGGGAACCCACGCACGGAACGGACTTGCAGTATCACAATTCCTGTATTAAAATTGCAAATGTCCTTCTATCATTGCCACCAGGAACTGAGGTAAAGCAGATTTCACAACTTGAAAGTCTTCTCAAGCAGTCAGGGGAAGTGGTACAGAACATAGTTTCATATGTAATAGACTTTAAAATATTTTATTACAGATGCAATGATGTAGAAAATGGTTTAATCAACTACTATACGCTCCTTATCTAGGGAATGCTTACTATACTGTTCAGATACTTTGAATAAGCAACATGGACCTCGTCATCCTAACAGTGAAAGCAAATATATAGTAGAAGGAAAACCGTTCTTCCCTTGATCTCAAAGCTCTCTGTGATACATTGCATTTGGAGGCAGTAAAGGCAATACAAAAGTTGCACTGTTCACTTTTGTGTGCATTAAATAACTCTGAATAAAATCCATTAGAAAAAGAGACATTAGCATATAGTGGGTGTTGCAAGAGAAGCGTGTGAACTTCTGACAATTAAATGAATTACACAAACAGATTTTTAAAACCCTGGCAACTATGGAAGAGCTTATCCAAACACATAGCAGTAACAGTCTTCCTCTAATTTCTGACCTGATTTTGAAAATGTACTTTCTGTCTTTTGTTTCCTGCTTTTTTATTGTTTTTCCCATCCTTGGATGTTAATAATACACTTGTGTCGTTTTTCAGCTGGATGTAGAGACCATGTGGATGCCATCTCATCTTACTGTTCACAAGGTTATCGTAAATAAAACAACACAGAACATTAATAAGGAGCAGAATAACACGTAATGCAATTTTGAAGAATTCATACCACTGTTATTCATCTTCTGTGACCATTTAATAGAGGAGGTGTCTGAAAGGACAGATGGGAATTGAAAGCAATGCACTTGGAAGAAAATGGAGATTACAACTATCCCTCCAATAATTTGAAACTGATTCTCAGGCTTCTTCAAAACTAAATGCAGAGCTCAAGGTCAGAAAATACATTACTTAGAATATACCATTAGGATGCAGAACAGCCCCATAGCAGATTTTGCTGTCTGCAGCTATCCTGCATTTGTCTTCATCAGTAGCGGAGTATTCAGGTTACTGCAAGTGTCTTGGAGTACAGGGCTCAAGTAGTTTATTGATTGCAATGTACAAGTAGCTATGCAATGGTAACAAAACTGCAAATGCCTTGTCCACCACACACTCGGTCGCATGTACCGTTGCTGATGGATTCTGTAGGTCTGCCCTGCTGTTTGGTAAGACACATCTGTAAATACTGGCCAACAATACAGTGGGGAAATGTTTCCATGACAATAAGCATCACTCCTTTCTCTCCCCCACCCCGCTCCTGCTTCTTCCTATCTCCTCCTGGCTTGCATTCATGATAGATTGCTCTGCAACAGATCAGTAGCACACTGAAGATGCTTTTGGATACTCGTTTATGAGACATGATAACTCTGCTCTCTGGCTGACATGCTGTGGGGGAGGTAAGCGACCATAGGGGATGTCTAGTCCTCTTGGAGAAAGTAGCCAAGATAAAACCACTGTAATGGTTGAACACAGAAAAGTGGGAAGTGAACTTCTAGCTCTCCAACTTGTAATTATCCCATACTTCAGTATCATTCAGAATACCATTTTTTAACAGCTTACTACGCAGCCTTGCTTTCTCCAGAATCATTACTGCGTTCTGGTTTTAGGAGAGAAACTTGTCTTCTTTTGGATTGCTCAGCACATTTCTGTCTTCTGCTGATCTGTCATCTGTGTTTTTGACCAGCAGTAGTCTCTTTCTTACAGCTCTGCACAAGCAGATGGCAGATCTAAAGTTTCAGCTGCCCCCGAATTGCATCATCTCCTGTGGGAGAGGGATAGACTGGGAGAGAATTTGCATTCCCACTGCTGTTGCTTGTACGAAGCGAGCAGCGGCTTCCTTGGCAGAGGATCTCTGCTAGCAGTGAGACACCCTGACACTGAACGTAGAAAAGGGGATAGGCAGCTGCAGCTGCAGCAGCTTTTCTAGGTCTACTCTTCCCTTTTTAACGAGATGCAGCACTGCATATTGACCAGAAGCATAAGGGAAAGGCAAGTCAGGGATGCATTTTGCTCAGTGTAAGTCTCCTCACACACTGGACCAGCGGCGCTGCCTCCCCACCTCCCCTCCCCCCTGCTGTGTCACTGCCTTGCAGCCCCGGGCCCAGTTGCTCCACTCCTCCTTGCGAGGGAGGTACAGAGAGACGTACCTGGGAGACCGTACTGGGAGCCTTGTCACGGCAGCTCCAGGGGGGTGCAAAGGGGAGGGAGGGAGAGCGCAGGCAGACTGAAGGTGCCCTGTGTCCCTTTCAGCAAGCAGAAGGTGGCAGACCCCATCTGGGCTGTTTGAAGAAACCAGAGGAGCGCTGCTCTGGGATTAAGCAAAGCAGCCAGATGGGATGCCAGGGCTCTCTGCTACTGCTTGACCCAGAATAACTTTTTGCCACATTTCAACCTCCCCTCATGCCCTGGGAAGTAGCTGCCTGTATTGTTTAGACTTGGGTTTTTTAAAGGCGGAAAGTGAAAGATGGCCAGATGCACTGCCAGCCACATCAATCACTTCTTTCAATGCTGCTGCTCACAATCGCATGTCTTGACCACAGTAGCCTGTTGGGCCACCTAGGTGCAGGTGGACTTCTGGATTAGTAGAGTATTCATACAATTTAGGGTCCAGAAAAGTGTTGATTTCCAGTAAAAAGACCCCAAAATGTGAGGTCTTGAGTATCCCGAGCTGTTACAGGGGCATGTAAATTATTTTGTGCCTCTAATCCCAGTTTTCTCCTAAGTAACTCCAGGACTCATTTCTGGCACTCAGGTGGGATGAGCACCAAAGGATGCAGCTGAGCTCCAGCTGGTTTATGAGTCTCTGATATTAGCTGGTGTGCAGCAGCTTCTCTGAATATGAAGGATTATTCTTATTTTTCCTCTTCCTCTCCTTCTTCTTGTTCTTCTTCTCCTTCTCCTTATCCTTACCCTTATTATTATTATTATTATTATTATTATCATCATCCTGCTCCTCCTCCTCCTCCTCCTTCTTCTTCTTCTTCTTCTTCCTTCTCCTCTTCTTCTTCATATGTAAGATCATATTCATACACATTCTTGGTGAGCTTTAAAATTTCAGCCTTGATGCCCCAGTACTTCATCAGACTAGCTTTATCAATCATGTTTCTTTCCAAATATGGCCCACTAAAAGAGCTCTAGAAAGGAGCCAAACCCAGAACAGGCATATAAAAGTCAAAAAAGAGAGAGACTCGAGAGGTACTGAGCAGAATAGCAGCAGACCATAATGCCAAGGAAAACAAAAATACTCAAAAATCAGTTGAGTTTGGAGGACATGCCTAACTTACCCATTTCTTGCAACTTTACTGAATAGCTCACTCTGTAAAAAAAGCAAAAATCAAGTCATGCTCCTAGAAACTAGTGGGTGTGAAGAGCAGAGCCCTACTGTCAATCTGTATAGCAGTTACAGTGAAGAAAGCTGTTACTGAAATAAATATGGGGCCGTATCCTGCTGGTCTTATTTATTTTGGCAGTCTCATGAAAGCTGATGGTTCATGTGAATAAATGAGAAGGATTTAGCTGGAGGTGACAGCAGGTAAGCCCTCAAGCAATGGGAGAATGGAAGTGAGACTGCCCAAGATTAGAAATCTAATGCTCTCCATAGATTAATCTAAATAGGGAAGACTGAAGATGTGTGTTCAGCCTACTGTACAGCAATCCATCATTAAAAATAGAAGAGGCAGAGTAGAAAAATACGATGAGAAAAAAGTAAGATTTCTCTGCAGGTAGGTTTCTAAAAGGTATATTTCTCTAAAAAAAAAAAGGCTGCAAGGATTGCATTTGCATATTTAATCATTGGTTTTTAAAGATCTTTCCAGTTCTTTGAAATTTCAAAGCATAAGGAATTTATTAGTAAAATGACATTTTGTATTGAATTTGAATATATTATAGCTTTGATGATAACCTTTATAAAACAAGAAAGTTGTTCTTTTTTTATGTACTCTCATTTAAAATTAATAGATATACATTCTGTGCAGCCAAATGTTTAATTTGCTACAAGTACTGCTACCATTTTTATTTCATGTAGAGAGTCTTTAGAACTATGCATTCACAGCATGGTCACCTTTGTTAATCTTTTCATAAATAAGTAGTCTTGTTTCATGTAAATTTTTAGAGGAAATTTTGTCTTGCACTATGAAAGTTTGGGGGAAGAGATGGAATCTCACAAAGACTTCAATTCACTGCTACACATCAATACTTTCAAAATACATGTGAAAATCTGTAAAGGGACCTGTGATTTTCCTGTAATCAGTTCACCACATTACAAGTATAATGTTTAGGGATGTTGTTTTATAAAGGGCACGGGAACTAGTTTTAGATAGCTTATGGTACCTTTACACAGAACAACTGAGCCACCTTGTAGACTGTCAGGTTCATTTCAAGTATGCATAGTGTAAATTATACTTTTCCTTTTTGCCACGTATTCCCTTATAGTCATGGCAGGAACAGCTTGCACCAAAACTGTCAGTTTTATAGCAAAAATCTGTCAACATGCAACACATATTCTGTGCAAAAATGTCAGGGTGCATTTTCCTGATGTGCATGTCATGCATCGTTTCCATCAATCTTTTATTTTTAGTAGAGCGGGAAAAAGCTTTTTTTTTTCTTTGCAGAAGAGAAAAAAAGGAAGCAAGAACAATTTAGTTAACATTCCACATGACTTCTATTTTCTTCAGGAAGGCAGAGCTTAGTTTCATCTTCTAGTATGTATTCTACACTCTGTACACTTGTTTCTAAAAATATTAAGAAAACCGCATCACAGCATCAACTGAATGTCCAGAGTTTTGCATCTTAGATCTTCTCTCTGACAGCTAAGTGTCTCTGCAATTATCCATTGTTTGTGCCAGCTTTCTACCTGCTTAGACTTCTGTGTCATACAAATGCTGCTTGTGAGAAAAAAAGAGTAAGTATTTACCTTGAAAAATGACACAGAACTGATTAAAAACCTGAGGGTAAAGTTAGTATTTTTGTGGAAGATTATAATGTTTCATATCAGATTATAATCAATGCATGCAATGCGGTGATAGGTACCGGAGTGCCACAGTGGAGGCTGAAACAGATAGGCTGACACTTTGTTTGTATGAATACAGGGTGAATAGGTTACATATAAAGACAAGTGGATGACAGACATTATTCCTTCCCCGAGAGGAGTATTTCACCCACTGCGGTTGATGAATAGCACACTGTATTTTGATACTGGCTTTCATTCAGATTGACTTCCCATTGATGAGAGTAAAGCAGGCATGGATTTATTGGATGGAGAGAAGGAAAAGTTCAGAGGGGCTGTAACCACCCTACTTCACCATCAGTATGGACTACTACAGGACATATGAGCCTCATCCCAGGACATAGAGTCTTGTGACATAACCCAACCTTCCTGCTTGCACTTGATTGGATTGTGGCTTTATCTTCCTATGGATTTTTCTTCAGTACTTCTCTTGTCATAGAATTGCTGATAAAGTAAATAATTTTTTCTTCATATGGACCACCACAAACAATTCAACAAGCTGTCATTCAAGATAAACTGTATCATGCTCCTCGCAGAAAATAATTCAAGGTATCTGAGATTTGAGCACTCTAGAGAATTAAGACCTTATTGTTTTGACAATGAATGATCTCAAACAGACAGTCCAGGAAACATGGCCCAATAGAACTAAAGAAATTGGAAAGTAGGGCTTGAAATCTTCCTGAGAAAGTTTCTCAGTTTTCTACAGGACAATCCAGGAAAAAAAGGTGGATAGGTAGATTCATTTCACCTCACTTGAGACATTTGCAATACAAACGCTTCCATCTGAACTTATCACACTGAATTCCCTTCATCTGAAGGAGACGCTTCTAGGTGTTGATTCATCTGACCGATTTTAGATGTCAGATCCAGGATGAGCCAATAATAGCATAGAAGACCCCATTTCTCTCTATAAAGGAAGTCTAGATGATCAACTCACACCTGGATGCGTACAAATAAATCATCAGGCAGAGCAAGGTTTTCATAGCATAAAGCAAGTTAGAAAACTGATCCAAGTTCTGCCACCAGCTTTGCTTATGCAATGAGACATCTGTACTTGCCAGAGGTGTATGGGTCTGCTCTGGAAGACTTCATCTTTTAAACGACTTATATGGAGCTTTTATCGAGCACACTGAATTGCCTTAAGAAATAGTATTTCCTTCAACTGAAGTCAATGAGCAGTATAGTACTAAGTTTCATTTCCAAGTATCAACTGTTCTCTCTCTGGAGTTTGGGTAGCAACTGATAGTTCAGTTTTGCCCCATGATCTGGACAGTTGCTTCTGCAGCCCAGTTACCCCTGTGAAACCATTCTCTCTGTCTTTCTTACCATGAAACCTCCAACGCTTTCCAGGCAAACTAAAGGATTAAAGTCCCTGAAGCCCTAAAGAAGATAAAGTGAAGCTAGATTTCTTTTACTAGACACTGATGAATCTGCTCAACTTTCCAAAAGAAGTCCTCTTAGAAATCAGCAAGAAATCATAGCTGCCAAAGGGTACATCCATGATGTGTTTGGGGTGAAATGGCAGGACTTTCAGTTGAACCCAAGGCAACATTAACCTGGCTGCACGGAGCACCAGTAGCATCAAGGCTCAGAAAAGAAGGTGAGAAATTCAAATCCTGAGTAAACTCCAGCAGCTACACACAGCACATTTTAAAGATCGGTGGGTTGGAGACCTCACTCTCCCCTAGCCCAGCCTGCTAAAGCCTCAGCCAGAGCCTGCAGCTTCCCTCAGCCCTGGGTGCTGATTCACTGAGGAGCTTCGTGGGCCAGTGACCAGCAGGGAGGTTGTGCACTACACTGCTGATGGGGAAGGTTTGCTAAACCTTCCTTAAATCTGACTTACAAATCACCTCCCACAAGCTGTTTGCTTTTCTGGGGGCTGCACAGCATATGTTCACCTTGGAAGGAGGTTGCTGCAGCAGAGAGAGAAGCTTCTCCCCCAGTCCTTCAGGCTTACACCCACAAGTCCCTGCTTTTTGCCACTCTCTGTGATCCCTTCCCCCACACCAGCAGCTATTTTTATGCCACTGAAAATATCAGCTGTGAACTAACCAGGCCCATTTTCAGAAGATCTCCTTTCCCATAGAAATGGTAACAGATACTGTACCCAAACTCATAATACATTCAGTGAAGGACTTTCAGCTGCAATGGTGAAATGCCCCAAATGATAAATCATGTGTCAGCTGAATTCATGGCATAATTTCTAATATGCTCTTTGAATTCTTTTCCTTCTGGTGCATTTACTTTGACTGATTTGTGCTCTTGCAGCTGCCTTTTCTTTCTATACTTGTGCTCATTTCAGTCATTTTGGCCTTTGTGCTTTTCCCAGTGTATCCCAAATGGAGATGGGGGAAGAGAGTAGTTGAAGAAAAGAAATAGTTAAGAAGCACAGAAAAAGAAAAAAGTGGTCAGGTGTGTTTTCCCCAGCCTTTGTCTTAAACCATTCCAATGGGTAACCATGAGCCTAGTTTTGTTCTGCTGCCCGGATGCAAGGGGAGGGCTTGTAGATTTGGGGTTTGCTTTTTTAAACTAACTTCAGCAAAAGCAAAGCAGAAGTCAGTATGTATTTCTCCATTATGCTGGTGAACACACTCTTCTTTCAACTCCCTCCTATTAAAAAAAAAACCAACATGTGTGTATACACTCCTGGATTCCTATGTATTGTATAATCAACAGGGATTTTGTGGTTGTGTTTTCCAGGCTTTTATTAGCAAGAGTGACCACAGCCAGTGCTGCAGTGCTGTAATTACTCTGGTTCAGGGAGGAAAGATGCAATCCCTCAGAATTTAATTGACCAAGCTGAATTAATGACCTTCCTGCACCTAATCAGAAACAATGCAAAGAAAAATTAAAGCAAAAATTATCCATTTCCTGTAAAATCTGTCCAAGTGATGCAAACACAGCCATTAATTGCTGAATCCATTTTATGACTGGATGCACAATAAAACACTTGTAGTTTTAGAAACATTTACTCACTGTCTATGCATGTTTATATCATAGTACCAGAAGCTACTGGTAAAAAGTTCACCTGCTAGCACAGAAGGTGCTCACAGGTGAGAGAACCAATAATAGCTTGACTCGGGTCACTGAATTTTCAGCTTGCAGTCATAATAACCTTGTTTAATGTAGGTTTAGGGCTATAGGAACTACGTGGGTTTAAGCAGAGATTGACAAAAAAAATGGAACGAGAGCTTTTCAGGTGCTTCTTAATCTGTGTGGCTCCGTGGCACAGAGCCTTGCTGAAAGAGGATGGTGTTCGATGGTTGGCATCACAGCTTACAACCTGGGCTGGTGGGTAATGGAGGAGAAGACAAAAGGCCAGTAGCTAGTAAGGATCATCGTGCCACATGCATGGGGGTGCTCTGGGCCCTGGTGAATTTACCATTATTGCTTGGTAAATATTTAGTAGAAGCATAAGGGGAGAAAAGTCATTAGTGAAAACAAATGCACATTATTTAAATCCAATGCTCTTCTCTCTGGGTGTTTTCATGCACAATAAACAGATATATTCAAAGCTCAGTAAGTTTCTGAATATGACAGTTCTTTACACCTGCTTAGATTCAATCCTCTGCATATAATGTGTATACACGGGGGATTTTTGAGAAAAACAGAGCAATCTGAAGAGAGATATATTTGGGATGCCTGGATGTTTATTCAAGTGCCTGACAAGGAACTTTGGGTTGGTTAAGGGGGTCTGAGGTGCTGCCAAGCATCCATGGGCAGTTCATACGCAGCATGCACTGCCCTGTGCATCAACAAATCCTGCAGAAGTAAATATCAGAAAGAGGGAACAAGTTTCAGAAAACACAGGTAACACCATCTTGCAGTGATCTGTAGCAACTAATACTTCAGGAAAAGTCAGAGCACCTGCAGAGAGTGAGAAAATCATGGAGAGCGTTACAAAGATGAGGGGAGGAAACAACATGAACAACATCATACCTTTGGGCCAGACTTCCGGAGCCTGGATCCAAATTTTTCCTTTTCTGTCAGGAATGACTATGTAGGCTCACCAAACAGCAAGGTTACTAGTTCTGGTAGGGGCAGGACTGTGTTTTGTGAAGTAAGCTGGATAAAAATTTGGATCATTGGGGAACTTCCTGATGCCCCAGCCAAAACATAAGGCAGATTCTGGAATGGAAACTGCCAAGCAGAGTGCTATGAAAAGAGCTTGTGTCCTGAAAATCAGTTCCTAAACTTCTCAGAACCAGTGCATAGCTTTGTCTTTAAGCTTTCAGGCTTAAAGTCTTCATCTGAGGGAAAAAGATCCTGATTAGTCCACATACACACATCTCATGGGACTTTTATGAAAATCACTTTGCATATATGGGATATTCTCATGTGATAACAAAAAACAAGATTGAAATGAATAATTCTTCTCCAAGAAGGCTTCAAAGAGGGCAGGAAATCAAAGCATTAGACCTCAACAGTATGGATGTATTTCTGCCTCCCTGATTAATAATGCCTTCCCTAATCTGAGATACCTCTTTTGGGGAGTGTAGTATGTATGTTCTTGTTTTAAAAAAAAAGCAAAAGAGGAAAGTAATATTTTGTAACAAAATTCTGTACATTATAAAACCGGTAACAAGTTTCAGGTGACATATACACATAGCCTAAAGATGTTTGCTGTTGATCTTAGGGTTCCCTTTCCAGCACAGAGAGATATGTGACCTTCCCTGACCATTTCCTCCAAACTTGCTTCTAAGCAGTTGCTTTCTTGTCCTTATCCTTAGACTGTTTCTTCTCCAGCTCTTCAATAACAAGTGCAAATGCTTTTGCTATTTCTGTAGCTCTTTCTAATTTGCTCTCAAGATTCTTTGTTAGTCTTTCCTCTCCATTCAGTACAATTGTGTTTTCTTTCATATAAAATCTGTATTTCCACATTCCAGAAGAGTCCTTTCCTCCTTTCAATTTCTCTCCACTCTGCCTCTTCCTGCCAGGTAATACCCAGTCTCAGCCTTCACATGAGAGCCATCCACACTTTTTATCATGTCCTTGCTTCCTCCTCAGTCTCTGGCTCCTTCCCTAGGCTGCTGGACAAAGCAATCTTTCTCAATGAATGGCCAGGTTGCTTTAGCCAAAACTGTTAAAATAATTTTGGCGAGAGGCTATAACCTTAGTGTGGAGAATTTCAAACAAAAACAGACTTTAGCTCGATCATAAAAATTGATTAAAATGGTCTTTTATAATCAGGCAGGCTTAGTGGTACATAGTGCTACAGGCCCCAGATACAGAGTCAGTTCTCTAAGATTACTGAAGCAAAGTAATCTATTAAAAGTGATACACTGCACTGGATACACTTGTTCCAATTTATAAAACAGAAAGTTTCATGGCCAAAATTAATTTTCTTTTGCTACAATACACAGTTTTATTTCATGCTTCATTAACAAGTGTAGGTGTTCTTGACACTAACTCAGCTTTTTCCATCTAGGTCTCATGCATTCATGCTCTTCCTCATACAGTGTAAAACTTGGGGGACAAGGTGACTGTTAAGAAAAAAAGGGACATTATTTATTACTTGTAAGCCTGAGAATTTTTAGTTTCTATTTACAAACTACTCCCAGTTTGGCAGTTTCCTTAAGGCAGAGGTGGTCAGCCTGCAATGAACCAACCAACCGACCAACTTGGCATATCTAATGCCCACATCCCTCCTCCTTCCAGACCCTCCCGGCATGCTCCCCAGCATCTGTCCCAGAGAATACACATCGTTGTGGAGGCAGCGCTGGGTCACTGCCTCTCCTGAGGCTTGGCTGCCCTATGTCCTGTTCAGCTCCTGTTGTGGCATGAGGTCACCAGGAAGGCACAGCTGAACCACTTTGTCCAGCCTACAGCCTCCAACCAGTGGACTGGAGAAAGCTGGGAAGGAACCCTGCGATTATTCTGCCACTAACAGGTCACTGCTGTCTGCATCCTTTGCCAGGGCTGCTCTCGTGGCAGCAGCTAGGCTTTGCCTGCACATACCCATAGTGGATCCAGAGGTAGCGCATGCTGCACCAGGCACCTCCTACGTAGAGGAGATGGAGGCAGACTGTGAGGCAGGGACTGCAGCATCTGGCCCTTGCCAGCCACTTAAAGGAAGCTTTGTGGCCTGCTTGCCTGGAAAGGTTTAAACTAGAAAAAAACATGGTGCTCATGCATCAACAGTATGTTATTTTTATGAACAAAGATAAACTTTATGAAAGCAATTCCACGAAAGCTGAACTGTTTTATCAATTATAGAGCATGTAGTAGACTGCAGTGCTCCATGCACATCACCAGAGTTCCTGTTAACCTCACTTACACCTGTCCTGATTGTTGATAGTAATTCAGCTAAATAAAAAGCCTATTTGTAACATTTTATACTGCCAGAGAAATGTGGTGGTGTTAGAGCAAAATGGTGAGCTGAAGTATTCTGAGAGGAAAAAAAAAATCCCCCTATTGGCAAGCACCTAAATAGGGGCAGTGTATAACACTGAACTGGTATAATAAATCCATGAGAAAACGTCTTATCTAACTCAAGATTGCCAAGTCACACCCAAGTTTAATTCTTACAATGACAGTGCATTTAGTTAGTGTTAGCAGTATCACAGTAGTAGCTGGAAGATACCATTTAGTCAAATAAATTTTGCAGATGTAAGAAACAGAAGCATTTAAAGCACTTATGTTCAAAATAGATGGGCTATCCAGATGGAAAAGTAGGGATGAATAGTAATTCTCCTTTCAGAGATGAGGACTAAGACACTGAGAGAAAAACTACTCTCCCTGTTCTCCGCATCTCCTTGACTCCAAGGTCATGCAGAAGCATGGCAGTGAGCAGAATTGCACTCAGCTGTTCCTGAGTGCCAAGCCCAGACTTTAACCATGTCCTACCTAAAGCGCCTTTTGACAAGCTTTTGCAAGGCTGCAAGTCTTTTTGCAAGACTGCAAAACTTGACAGCTTTGCAAGTCAATGCAACAATGAAAATGAGACATTTTGGCATACCTTATTAGACAAATTTGTGTCTTCTTAACTGCCTTTATTATATGCTGATTATATACTTACAGCAGGCGTTGCGTTTTAAATCCCCAACAGCAAAGCAGGTTTTGAAGTTAGCCTTTTCAAACGATCTTTGAGTGCCTTTGGCTGTACAGAAAAAGAATGGAAAATTCCTTCAAGGAACCTCACAAATCATACAGCTTACCACAGCTCTATGAAGGAAACTTTTGGAGGAGTGAACCATGGTCCTTGGCTCATCTTTCTTATCTTTCCTCCTCTGATCCATTCTCTGAGCTGGGATTCTTCATTTCTTCACAGAATTTACCCCAGCTGGTACCTAGATGGAAACTTCGGGGCCACTGACAAAAGAATATTAAAACCCAACAATGCTCTTGCAGTTATTTTTTACACTGCGGCAGGGAGGTTGGGGAAGCTAAGGAAGTGCCAGACGTCAGGCTAGAAAGTGGTCTAGGATCTTGTTTCCACAAAGCACTTAGGCACACTCCGTGATCCAGCTTTCTTCCAGGCAGCAGGAGATTGCATTTAGGTACACGCAAAAGAAATGTACTATAATAAGCCATCCATATCTTGCAGCCATCTGGGCTGCATGTAAGTGTATTACCACAAAATGCCCCACTTGCTGTAAAATCTATTTAATGGAACTGTTTTATACGCCCAATAACTAAACAGCAGTTGTGCATGTTCAGGCTAAATTATTTTAGCCGTAGCTGTGAATAATAACGGTTAAAACAACTATCATGCCCTTTTTCTTTAAACTCTAAAAGCTGTTGGGAACAGTTTCTCCAAAGCATTTTTTTGTGTGGATGCCCTGAAAGTTTGTGTCTAGGAAAATCGTTTGCACCGTCCCTCGTCGCTATCTGAAGGGCTGCAGTGCCATCGTGTGGCAGAAAAATCCATTTAAAATTGCCTTGGGGTACCTTTTGTAGCTAAGAGGGAAGTGAAATCGAAAGCCTTAAAAATGAACCTGAGGACCCGATTAAAGGAATAACTGTCCTATGCTAGAGGTTTTCTTAAAAGGGGTAGAAGGTAGTAATCCTCTTCACTCTTCATCACATTTCCACCAAGGGTTTCCCAGCTGCTTAGAGGCGGTCTCTGCCTGCAAGAGCTTCTTCCATCAAGTTGTGATGTCAAACCCACCAATAAAAGAACGTCAATATTTTAAGCAGTGGAAACACAGAAACTTCTTGACAGTATCAGTAGCTTGGGGTACCATCCTCTAAACCAACACTCCCAACTTCACATCTTCAGGGTGCTTTTGGCATCCATGGCACCCTCAGAAAGCCTGGCTGCTTTCAGAGCCCCATAAGCAACCCCATATGTGTCCAACACCTGATACCTGTCCCCAACATCAGCCTAGAAACTTCTCAGCATCTTTTTGTTTGTGATGATCCTGACACCAGCCTGTCTTCACACCTTAGCCCCAGCATTTCCACATCTGTTTCTCTCACACAGATGCAGATACATGCATTGGTTTACGTACGTTATGCTGATAATATGCTTAAATTCCATGATATTTCCATAATGTACATCTCATAGAATTGCTTGCACAGAATATGTGAAGAACCATGAAAAAAAGGGCACTATTATATTGTGGTTGCATTGAGAGATTTCCTGCTAGTAAGAATTTTTAGTTGTGCTGAATAAGCCTATCGTCTGTTTCAGAAATACTGCTACAACAGCTGCCACTTGAATCTAGCCTGCCATTAGGAAGAAATCTGGAAACCTTTCTCTACAAATCTTTAGTTTAGAGGCCCTCCCATCTCTCTCCCCATATCCCCATAGAGTCAGGCTCTGGAAATCGCTGCTGAGCTCCCCTAGCCTGTGTTTCCATACCTAATCACAACAGGCTGGAAAATCTCATATATAGTGGTGTGTTGTATCAGTGCTTCGGTAAAGTAGTCATCGTTCTGCAGATATTCTCAGTGAGAGTCAGTCCCAACAAGAGAGAAAGAAAACATAATTCATTTATTTGTTTGCAGACTATTAGTTCTGATGCATAAAGTGTAAAAATGATTAAATTGTTGAATCCTTTGTTTTAAAGGATCATGAATCTTCCTTACATATTCAGTGGCTATTATTTAGTGAGCTGGAGACATCCTGCTTTTTTTTGAGTGTTCGAACCAGCGAGAACAGCCCAGCCAGTTAGTCAATAACAATCAATTTTCAAAGGCAGAGACAAAGTACACAGAGCACAGCAGGTTCAACTCACACATGTGATATAATCTGAGAATATTTAATTGCTGTCTCATCTAATTCCAGCATGCTCACTACCAAATAAAAAGCATTACACAACATGTTAGTTGTTTAGATCAGTCTTAGTTCCTCTTACAGGTATTTAATGAAAGAGAACAGCATGTGTGATGACTAGAGGCAGAGAAACTTGCAGTAACTGATAATGAAAAGGAAAAAAAAAGGAAAAGAAAAGAAAGAAAACAGAGGTAAAAAATATGCAAAATGCGAAAAGTAAGTGTATCATTGCAGAACTAGACTAACACAGACTGGACAAGAGAATAAAACTGCTGATACTTTACAACAGTTACAATCATTGACTTGGGAGATCATCGACTTGGGAGATGTAGGGTATTTCAGCTGGTCATGGAATTGAAGTATATATGTATTCATGAAAGCCTTGAGTAGACCATAAGTAAAAGATCAGCAATCCAGAAAGCCTGATAATGGCAAAACCTTTTTTTTTTCTTTCTGGGGGCGGGGCGGGGGGAACAAAACACAAAAAACCAAAACCAATTAAAAAACACTGCAAAGAACCAACTGAGTAAAACTGGAATTTAGGAAAAGAACAGGTGGATAAACAAGATAATAATAAAGTTGAGAGTCTTTCCTGAGAAGCTTTCTTTCAGTATAAATTTTCTCATAACCAACAGTGATCTAAAGACTCATACTCTGGTATCCAGGTAGTCCAACAGAAACCAAAGACAGCGAGTAAAGCTCCAGCCCTTCATATATTTATGTATAACTCTAACACTTTGCAAGATTCAAGGAGAAAGCTCTCAGACCAAATAAAACTGGATGTCTTCATGGAAATACAGCTTTTTGTTCAGAAAAAAAGTTCTGCTCTAAAGTTTCTGAAGAGTTTTTTTCCAAATGAAACACTAACCTGTCTCATTTTCCTCTTCAATTTTTTTTAGAGGAAGAAGGGAAGAAAAAAGGAATTAAATGCAATACTCCTTGGTGTTCACAGAGGCAAGGAAAAAAGCCTTAACATTGAAGAAAAAAAGGCTCTGCTTGTTTGGGAAGTTGTTGGTTTTTTTCTTTACTCTGGGATATATTGTACTCTTACCAGTCTTCTGTTAACTATCTACATATGTCTTTAAAGGCAGGAGGCATAAATTTCCAGTGAAGCAGCTCCTGAAGCCATGACCCTTTTCCCAGCTGCCATTTTGCTTTAACTGCTACAGCTAGGTTTGAATCTCAATTTCTCCTTTAACTTTCTGTCTTAAAAAATGTATTATCAGTAACATGCTAGACATGTAGGTCACATCTCTGAAGAGCCCTCGCCAGGACCTCTGTGCCCATATCTGAATAAAAAGCAGAGCACTGACATTTAGCTGCTTGATTGAAAACACAAGTGTTGCCTGTGACCACAATGCAGAGTTAGATATCAAAACACTGTTTCTTTTGCCATTCAGCTGAAGAGAAACAAGAACACTGAACTGTTTAAGAATTTTTTTTTATTTAGAAAAATTTCACACAATTTACAGCTTGTAATTATAATGCCTACAAATGTTTTAATGTATTTCATGTTATTTTCCCTATTACACAGGCTGCTAGAAAAGCTTCCCCCCAAAACCTGACAATTTCCAGTGAACGACAGATTATGGAATTGATAAGGGAAGAAAGTGTGGGTTTGTGAAGTTTTTGGAAAGCTGCAAAGTATTTTCTTCAGTAACTGCCTTATGACTGCAAATATCATTTAAAATGTTTTCCTAATTGAATAAATGCTAAACACTTTGAACAATAAAAGTATTTATTTTGCAGTAATTCTTCACCTCCGTACCTTTTACATTTCTATGGGAAAAAAGGGAATATATATATATATATACACACACACTAAACTAAAACATCTCCAAATATCACAGAGGCTTGGCATGTTTATGTTCAATTAAGGGGTCATTGTTTGAATAGCTTTTTGCTTTGGCCAGATGGGTCTTTAGATGTTTAGAAATCATACTGACATATTCTTTCCTTTGCATCAGGAAACTGCCACATTTATTCGGGTTTGATTTATTCCTCCCAGAAGGACTGAAAAAATATTTTGCTTTCAGCTGCTGAATTCCGTGTAATTTCAGTTGGCTTTTCACTTGTATTAAAATGTCATGCAACTTTCATCAAAGTGGATGGCCTACTGACTTCAGCAAGCCAAAACAAACATTATCTGTCCATCTCCAGTAATTCTGCCACCCCCAGTGACCCACTCTGCTCATAAGTGAGCTAGCCCTGCACTTTTCTTCTCCCTTTGCTCTCTCTTAATAGTGTTCTTCTGTCCAACCTGGTCCACAAATGTCTTCACAAATTGTCTGAATGGCCACAATCTTTCCCTTTTGGGCTTCCATTGAAGCATGTCCCTTCTATCCACTTCCCAGAGACCACGCTGAGGAGATCTGCCTGAACTCCTGTCCTGTGTCAGGGCAACCTGATTGCTAAATAGTGCCACAGGGCAGACAGTCACACTGTTCCTCAGGCTAGTTATACTTTGTCACCCTCCCTTCCCATGCACACTACTTTTTTTGCATCTTTCCTATTGTTCTTCCTGATGCTGCCTTTCATCAGCTTCAGTGTCACTGTATCTATTAAGTACTTCAGTACAGTACTAACACCAGATTCATCAGAGACATTTGTTCACCACCTTCAGCCTTGCCATCCTGGTCCTTGGTCTTCCTTACGCTGCTCAAGCTGAGCGCAAAATGGTACACCACCACTTTTTGCCCCCACACGCAAGGACTAACTAGGCTGTGGATAATGGCAGGCTGTTGTTTAACTGCTATCAATTACCGAGCCATGGCTCTGTGGAACTACTGCTTCTGCTGTCCAGCCCTCACTTCTGCTCAGCTCACTGATCTCCACTGTAGAAGAATGAAGCTGAGTTAATTAGCATTGATAATATACAGCTGTGGGTTGGCTTCAGGGGCGGAGGGTTGGTCAATGTAGATAAGGAGCAGCTGTGGCTGGTTAAATTAAGATGTTGGGCAGCCAATGAAGAGAGAGCAGCCAAGGAAGAAGCAAGAGGAGAGGGAACACATGCCTTGGATGAGGTGAGGAGAAGGCAGCAGAGGGAGTGGAATGAAGAGTGTGTTGGTATGAGATGGTAAAAAAACTTCGTTGCAGCTTGATAGTTTGGAGAGTGCTGTGACGCTCTACCTTGATTTTCTCTTTTCAGAAGTGTTAATGGAATATTTATCTTCAGAAAAAAGCAAGAAATTCCTGTCTGCAAGGCAGAAGTATCAAACTGTCCTGTTAGAGTTGGAATATTGGCTGCTATAAGCAAACACAGTCCCATGGAGGTCAGTGATGCTGTGTCAAGTGACTATGACAAAAATCTGCGCTAGCAGTAAAGGCAACACATATCATTTGCAATAAATTTGAAGCATGTTTTCTTTTGGAGAGAGAAAAAAAATTAGTTACAACAAGATAAACCTCTAATATTATACCATCTTTAGATTTATTGCTTATACTTGACTTGAGTTTGGTGGCCTTTGATAGCCTTTAACTCAAATGATCTTCACTTTGTCACATAACTGACAAATACCACAATTATAACAAAAGCAGTAAGGCCAACATCCAATGGCAAACATTGCCCAAAAATTAATTAGTATAAAACTAAAATTCCCTATTGCCTAACCAGAGGGTACTGCTACAGGTCAAAATCAGGTGAATGTACAGAGCAAGGGAGAAAAACCCGTGTTGCGACCTCCTCCCCTTCAAGACAGAATAAACCCTAGTAAAGATCATCCTTATTTAACCTTGCATTATGAAGTGACTCACTCAATGCCTGCTAATCATTGAAAATCTACCACATGATAAGGACACCAGTCAAAAATTAGTTCCACATGTGTTCATGCTTGAAGCACACTTTTAATGATTTGAATACAAGTCAAATATTTGCTAATGGGCAAAGACAAAATATTAACTTGTTAAACAATAGACTGAACTTCTCAGACAATATTTACACATTACCTAAAAAGCAATTAAACAGAACATTTTCAAAGATCCTGATTAGAGCTCCCGCTGACCTCTCCTGTCTTTGCTCTTCTGTTTTTCTGTCCCTTTGAAAAATTGTCTGATAAATGTCAGGCTACTTAGGCAACTATGTGACTTCAAAACACAGCTCTCTCCCATTGAAGGATATGTAATGCACACTACAGAGAAAACAGCAAGTCAGCCTATTCACTGACACTGTAGACTTCAGTAATTCTCATTCTAGTTAATATTATTTGTCACATCACTGGTATTACAAATAGTCATTACTTCAAATGAACAACTTTAAAATCTTGCCTGGAGTTAGTTTTATGGACGTCAATAAGAATCTCAAGTATAAAGGAATATCTCAGCCGTGAGTATGTAATTTCAGCTGCCATCTCCTAAATTATCAGAGGTGGTTCTGAAGGGCTTCCTTGCTGTCGTCAGTCCTTCATACCACCGTATAGGGCCTGGATTCCCCACAGCTGAAGATCTTAGCTGGATCTAACCCTTAAGATTTCAGGCTTCAATTCCAAAAGGTATTCGAGTGTAACTTTGAGTAATGCTGCAGCTGTCAGAGTGATCAGTCCAACTAGCATGCATTCATAGTCACATATATTTCCATATTCTGGAGAGTCAATGTCTTCATATTGGTTTTCTTTGACAGTTTTTCCCTTCTAAAGACATACTCCGCCACTGACAAAGGCAACAGAGAGAAACAGACAACTACACCATTTTAATTACATCATTTCAGGCTTACCTATAATGCTATTCAAGCAAATAGTTACTATAATTCAGTATGGCTACTTAATCTCACACTAAGTGCCTTGTACATTTACGTATACTTACAGGACAGACCTGACAGTGGGAGATAGAGAGGAAAATATTACTGCCACATTAGGAGAGAAGAATGATGAAATAGCTATAGTTCAAAATCTATACAACATCTTAAAAAAACAGAACTGTTCTTGCTAAGCTTTGGATTTGTAGTATGATGATTAATGGCCCCATTTAAATAAGAAAGATGGTGTGACAACGTACTTCCCTGTAAAAGTCTCCCAGTATTTGGTTCAGTAATTCTAAACTAAATACATTCTTGGCAATTAAGTTTCACTGTCAACATATTCTGTCTGTAGTTTAAAGAAATGAGCATTTGCTAACGAGTTTGCCTGTAATGGTCCCTTCAGGGTTCACATGTTCCACTACAAAGTCTAAGACAATTCTTCACTGATAGGAATTGTCAGCTCCTAAAGACCACTGATAGCTGGTGGCACACAAGTATAACTTTTTTCTTAACGCCACATACAGTTTTCCACGTGATCATGTGATGGTTCATTCATTTTTGTACAAACATCAACTAAAATACCTGCATACCTAAGAACAACTGAAAACTCCAACAGCACATCCATTAAATGGTAACACTAAGAAAAGCATAGTCTTGGGTTTTCTTGTCTTTTTTCTTCTTACAGACTTCTTTTCAGCTGACATTTAAAAGAAAAAAATCAACACTACTAACAGTCTACTTGTCAAGTAAATGGGAAACATAAATCAGAAGGGATAGGAACACAAAGCTTCCTCTGACCTATCACAGAGCTGAGGAAAACTTTGCTCATTCTTCTTACTTGCTGAGTGACAGACCAGACTGTGCAGTGATCTTGAAATGATGAACATTTTGGCCCCCCTGGGATCCTCTTCCTTTCACCAGCATAGCTAGCCCTCAGTATTGCTTCCCTTCCTATTTCTCCCGTTCCTTCCAGGCTTCACATTTTTCTTTGTCATTGCAGGGAAAAGCAATTAGAGCCATTTTCACAGGAAAGTTCATTAGTTCCTTCCAGCTGGGCTTACGTTTTTTGTAACACTGTTTACTTTTTCCTTCTCAGATTTTCTCTTTAGCCCAAGCCAATATTTTACAGACCATTTTTTCCACTCTTTTCCTTCTTTCGAACCATATACTTTACCATGTTGGGCACCCATTAAGTAAAGAGTTGGATGTTACTCAGATATGCCTTAAGGATACTGAACAGCCGGTTACCTGCACCTTTAGACAGACTTACGAACCCCTTAGGAAGGGATGCGGCTGAACAGGGTGGTCAGACCACATGCCACACAACACAACAAGACCGGTTAGGCTTGGAGTCTTATAACACCAGAGAGTTAATCACAGCCACAAACCATTACGCTCCACAGCAGGCCTTTCCTTGGTCACTTTGTCACTGCTCACATCATTCTTCCTTCTATTCTGTCTTGTGGTCAGGAAGATCAGAGAGGAGTCAGGAGGAGGGAAAGTCTTCTCCGTGCCAGTGTTGCACTTGGCTGTGGACTGCTTAAAGCTGCAATTCCCCTTTCTTCTGACAGTCCTTACTCTGCCTCCTTGCAGCTGGAACCACTTGTGCCTGGTGACAGATATGGACTAAGAGGTGAGAGGGTGTCTGGTATATAAATCAGGGTCGTCGGTGGGCATTTTCAGAAACATTTTCTGGGTAAGAACTATTCCCATTACTTGTGATTTAAACTCTGTCATTCAAATAGCACTGGCTCCTGACCCACCCGGGCACATCAATATGCACAGGGACATAGTGCTGATGAAGCATGAGGAGCACCAGGTGAGGACCAGTGCACAAGAAAGAGCAGTGCTTGGCCTCCTGCTCCTGTTGCATCCTGAGCTTGGGTGGAGCAAGAAGGGCTGCTCCCAAGAGCTGTGGAGATCTTGGCAAGTGACACACCAGTCCCCACAGCGCAGTCCAGAAAAACCCTGCAGTTGCACAGATCCTGTGGTTCCGGTATGGAGTGTAGTAAAGGTCATGACTTATCAGAAATATGAGATGAGGAGAGCAGGCTGGAAGGACCTTGTACTCCTGCCTGGTTATGCTTGGTTCAGGGTAGGAGGATTTTTTCCCTGCACTATTTTCACACAACGGTCAGTTACAGCAGATCTGCAGGGGAAAGCAAATTTTAATTTGCATGACTGCTTTTCCCTTTTGGAAGGATATTTTGGCCACCCGTTTTAAAAACTCCTGTCCTGGGAACGCAAAGGATTATTAGGAAACACTGAAATGAAGCCTTAAGTTACATTACAGTAATTTGGTATTTAATGATTTCCTTTGGCATGAGTTAGACGTAAACATATGAGCATGACAATTATCTATATCTACAAAATTACTCATTTTAATTTGTTTTATTATGAGCATGTCATTTTTCATCTTTGTCAACTACAATGCACAACAGGACTGGTGGGTTCTTAACATTTGGTGGTAGGTTTATTTTTTCCAAGGAGTTTTGACAGAGACATGTGAAAGACAGACACACATTCCATGTGACAGTAAACAAATTTAGAGACAGCAGCTTCTATAAATAATCTATGTTCATCATCTTACATAAGGAAGTGGAAGGTTAGTCACTTATTCCAATCTACTAAATGGGTTGCAGCAGTTTGGTAAGAAAACCTGCAGGCTTTCTCACTATCGTTATGCTGTCATGTGGCTACAGTCAGGGAATGACAGAAGAATAAAGCCCATAAGCATGTGAATATAAATGCAAGCACAAGTCAGTGGTTTGGAAACACACCAAAAAAAAAACTCTAGAAAAATAACATTAAGAGAACAAGAGGGAGAAATTTTTCTTTTCTGATTCTGAATAATTTGTCACTTTATACAATATTTATTAAAAAGCTACAAGCGTACAGTTTGGAACTTTACCTACAGATCCCAGAACATAAATGTCAGAAGCAGATGCACCAGTCCTGCCTCAGCAAGGAGCACCCAGCCTGTGCAGGGAAGGATTCCTGAGGTTAGAGCACAGGAACCAAAAGGCAGGGGCTTTATTCCTAGCCAGGAAAACTCCTTGCACCACCCTGGATAACTCACTTTTCCACTCAGTGTGTCTTCCACCTTTAACTAATGAAAAAACACCTCCTAACCCCTAAGTGGGGTTGTGCGTATGGTTAGTACTTCCTAGGAGAAAGAGGTCTGATTCTTTGCACCACCCACCACCCCCAGCCCCTGAGTACTACTGGGGTGGTGAGCAGGGACTGGAAAAACCTTTGAGCTAAGGGAACATCATTTGTGCAGCAGAAGTCACGTACAGGACAGCTATAGGCTATAAGCTGTCCTACACAGGTGTCCTGTAAGCTTCAGGGCAGGGAATCTTAGCAGTAGGGCAAATCCAGGAAAAACATTTGTCAAGGAAAACAAGGAAAAACTGTTTCAGTCACATATGGAGGTATGAACTCCTGGCTAGTCTACCCACATTGAGGACAAGTATAAAAAAAAAAATAAATAAAAACCAATTTTCTCCTCATTGTTCATTTTCCAGGTATAATGGGCCAGCTGCCTGCTAGCTTGCTTGCATTCCTCCTTGGAATGAAAGAGTTGGAGAACTGGAGAGAGGAAATAGTTTCTGTACCTTGTTTTCACTCCACCCACACTCACTGGCCCGCATATTGGTATTTTAGTGGGGCTAAATAAGAAAATACAGCTCATGGAAGCAGTTCAGCAAATCCTCGGCCACCCTCCCTTAAACAAAGGAAAAGCAGGGAAGGTGTCATGCCTGAAGAGCGTCTTAGATACACAGCCTTCAAAGATGATTAGGGAACTGCATATTAAAAATAACTTCTCATCTTTTTCTGTTATTTTTTATTGTAATCCAGGCAGATAACAATGCCTATCACAAAGGAGGTTGTGTGCTTTCCTGGTTCCTGATTCCTTATAATTTCCCAAGCTTTGCCTTTTTTAGATTGAAACAACCACATATTCAGGATCTAGTGAAGGTTTATTGATTTTCTGAAAGACTTCAGCCTGAATCATTGGTGCTATTTCCAAATAAAGGGCGGGGGGGGGGGGGGGGGGGGGAGGTTGTTTATATTCCAAAAAGATTAGGCAACATTTGCTTTATAAAATTCCAGTACTCTCCTTTCACCCACCTTTTCCAGAGTAGAGATTGGACACATGGAATCAGAAGTCATTTTCATATCTGGGATAGGTATTTTTTATTTTTGTACAACTCCATCCTCATATGGTCAAATTGTAACCCTTTGGAAAAGGAAAACACTCCCTACACATACAATATAACCTCCTTAGTATTAGCTGCAAACTTTCCAAGCAATCCTACCTTCGCTCAGCATCCTCCATCACAGAGATGACGCAGCTCTAAGCTACTACAGGACTGAAGATCTTGGCCATTACCCTTGAATTCAGAGTGTGCAACATCTCACCTGCACTGTCTCTGCTTCCATGCTGTGCTCTGAAACCCTGGAAGAGGAATTTGCCCGATTCAAATAGAGAGAGGACATGGACCGGTCCCATGTAGAGCAGTTTGGGAAGCACAGGTGGAGGAAAGCAGGACCTGAACTTGTCCTGCCAAGCTTCAGGTATGTCCTATCAAGCTTCAGGCCTCACTAGTAAGAAGGCAAATAGAATGGGGCAAACAGTTTGGGGCAAGGAAAGGGATGACGATTAGGGATTAATGAAGACAGGTTATGAGGCAGACAGGATAATTAGAAGCTGAATTTGAGGAGAAAGACTGCTACAGGAGGTAGGAAGAAGGGATGCAACAGGTTGAACAGGTATCTCACAACAAGAAGGCAGGGGAGAACTGGGGAAAATATCCAGATGCTAAGCACATTTGGCGATGAGAATACTTAGCATGTATCAGTGCCTCAATACCAGAGACAAGACTGAAATGGGTATCAGCTGTATCCAGCTACAGCACAGCCCCTTTACAAATTGAGATGGAACCAATGTTCCCAGGCCTCACTTGGTGTCACCTTAGTGTCATCAAACATCTTTACCCTTTCCCCACAAATGAATGACAACTTATTACTGCTATGTATTTCTTACCTTAAAAGAAAAAAGTCTGAAAACAGACCTCAGGGTTCCAAGCAGAGCTGGGTGAAACTACCTATTTTTTTCCCCTATGGCAGAGCAGGGGGAAAAGTATCTTCAGAACTGAAGAGCTGGGACCTAAACAGAAGATTTTTATGTCTGAATTCAGTAAGGTAGTACTTATGTAAGAAGTTTTTCATAATCTGGTGTGAGGCTTTTCCTCAAGTACTATTCATACCCTTTGCACTGCAAATTGACTATTCAAATGAGTATGTCATTTCCTGTGCCCCTCCACTTATCTGTAAGTTCGCTGTGCCTCTTCATTTATCTTTAGCATAGGTATGACAGCATCCCCTCACCTCAGGAATATTCTGGGATAATAAATTAATTAATGCGTCTGAACAGACAGATATTCAAGAGCAATAGAGGGAATTCAGAAGGAAGATGATTATGTATTCAGAATGGGTTTGAACAGTGTGCAGTAAATAAGGCATGGGAGCACACAGTGAACAGCAGAAAAACAAAACTCAGTAGCTGTTTATTCAACTGAATACAGTACACTAAACCAAGGAGAAACCATGTGAAAAAAACACCATTCAGTCATGTCATTAAAGGCTATTATGCCTGTATGCACAAGGAGTGTGAAGGAAGATTCCATAACATACTTAGTATTTTCAGCTGCAGTGAGGAGCATTTTGTAACAAATTTCTTTACAATATTTGAGAATATTAAAAGAACATAGCGGAAATTATAAAGTATTTGACAAAATGGAGGATTCATATATTTATGTCATTTTGCCCATGAATCCTGCTCTAAAAAAAAAAGCTTGAGGTCTTGCCAACTACTCTATGCTGTAAAATATTATTATGCCAGTGGGGAAGACAGCTTGGCAACATCTGACACTAGCCAGATGTTAAATGAACTGCAGTTAACTTATGTCCATACTACACTCATAAAAATCTTTGACCTTTGGTACCTCTGACATGCTTCTCTTCTACAATGACGATTTCAATATGGTGGCAGATGGGAATTCACAATTTAAATTAAGCATCACTTCAAACCTGTGGACAGTCCTGAAAAAAAAATGTGCATAGGGTAATGCTAATGCCTTCTCCCTACTTCGCTAGATGCTCTAAATAATTTGATTTCCTAAATAGAAGATATACCATGTATTTTTTCCAGATGGGTATTACAAAACTAACCCCAGGGGTTACGGTTCATTTTCAACTGTGCGTGCTTATTAATAATACAGGCTCAGGACCTGAACCCCACCTCTGTGGCACCAGTGTGAACCAAAAGTAAATTCATCAAAATCAGCGGAGCTATACCAGCATGATGGTCTAACCCAGTGCTCATTAAAGTCAGGCAAAGCCAATTAGAGATTTCAGCGGGCACTAGGGCAACGCCTTGAGATTGCCTCCAGTGTGAGAGGGAGATATCTCCATTTCCTCAAAATTCTCAGAACCGGGGTAATGACTTTGCCTGAAATTTATCTCCAAATAATTTCTGATCATGAGTTAAATGCACTTGCAAACATTGAATGTAAATTTTTTTCTACAAAAAAGGTTGCTCCAAATGCAAGTCCAGCTCCTTTAATATTTAACGCATCACTTTACTGTGCTACTACTGATCTTGCTGGCACAGTAGTGATACTTTTCACATCAGGAGAAACATGGCTAAGCTTGAAATATTTAGTATTATTACAGCATATCAGAGGTACTATACAGACTATCCTATATAGACACTAAGGAGTAGAAAGGATGGTGACTCACCTTTATTGTAAGAGTGCAGCTTCTTTTGAGAAGACTGACTTCTTTTATAGCAGTTTAGAGGAAAATGGAGTTCCACTGAAACATTTCACAAAATCTATAGCTGGTAAAAGTGACACTTCATCTTTCTCTGTCTTTTTTAGGCAATAAGATGATTTATAAATATTCAAATAGTAGGATTCAATCATACCTTTCTCTTTTTTTAATCCATTTTTATAGCATTTTATTTTTATATTTGAGAATTACTTTACATTTAAAAGTAAGTGCATTCTTCAATGGAATTGTACATCCTAGAGTGCAAAGCTCATTTTCTCCTAAAGTTACATTGTCTAATATTAATATTATTAATTAATAATATTAAACATTTTAATTATAGATTCTGTCATTCCTGTTCAAATTCAGTGGTTTGTTTCTCCAGGCCTCATTCAAGTGTTGTAACATTGAAATATACAAAATCTAATATAAAATATATAATCCAAATTTGAAATAATTACATTTCACAAACAAAAATTTGTGTAGAAAAAGTTTTAAATTCAAAGTCAAGATCTCATAAGTCGTATTATCCTTTCAAGTTTCAGTGAAGATCAGAGTTTTCATAGAACATACCTTTCCCTGCAACTGGATCAGCCCCTCCAAATCATTATTAAGCATTAAAATCTTCTATCAGGTAGAACTAAATTCACACATACAAGCAGTCCCACTGAAGTCAACAGAGATGAGAATAGAAATGCTCTCCTCTTGAAAAATAAATTGAAACAATATCCAAAAGAAACGTCACTTCATAAATACAACAGAAACATTGATTTTTCCCACTTGACTTGTGTGATGCTTAGTGTGGTGGAAATCATTGATTTACAGTAATATCTCTTTAACATGGCAATTTTTTGATCGGACACTCCACATTGACCTTACACCATTTATTCTATCTTTTTAGCAGGATGCATAATGAAGGGCTCCAAAACCTAAAGTACCTGAATTTGTAACTGTTTTTTTATCTTCAGTTTTACTTAATCTTCATGTACATACAGGTCTTCCCTGAAATAGCAGAGCAGTTCATTCTGATGGTTAGTCAGCAGATCAGCTATGGAATTAATCTCCGGAGGGCTGGAATAGAGTAGATGTTTCAAAAACATGCCTCTCTTTGCCTGTGTGCTACCATCACTGTCACAAACAGTGAGGAAGGTATTTTCCTGGCTGCTAAGGACAATCGTTGTAGTCCCAGAGGAGGCAAACATGCAACATCTGTAACAGGCTGTCCAGAAGAGGAGTAGCACGAGAAGCAGCACCGCTGCTCCACTCGATGTGTCAAACACATGCTTCACCAGCTCCTGGACTACATTTGCAAATAAAAAATTAGATTCCTCTGCCTTAACTTCGTCTGTGCTCATCACCCTATTTTTGCCTGATTTGACAATCAACAAGCAAAACCAGGCACCAACAGAGATCAGTGATGGGTACCTATCTTCAAATGAACCTCAGAAGGTGCCCATTTCTGAATTCCAGATGCCTAAAACTGGAGGAGAGAAATTCTGTCTTGAATGACTGGAAAAGAATTGTGTTGCGTGCTCTGAACATCCATTTCGCTTCAGTATTTTGAAAATGAAGGATGACAAGATCCTTCCCTTTAGAAATTTGTCCCATAAAGACCTAGCACTCCTCAGGAAATATTCTTATTTCTATATCTTGTTTTCCAGAGTGCTGAAAAGAGGATCGGATCTCTTATGGATGTTATTCTTTGGGTCAGAGTAAGGGCATAAGCTGGAGGATGCAGAAGAGAACAAGGCAGGGCTGTGGAAGGAGAGCTGGCGGCACTATCCTTCATTCTGTTGAACCATCTTAGCCAAGTTAACAGGACAAATGGAGAAAGAAGCTCCAGCAGCCTCTGATGTCTTCAGCCAAACTTCTTTTCTGGAATGCCATGGATCTAAGGCAAACACCAGCATACATACCAAACACATACACATCTCCAGTTCAAGCACTCTGAAGTGCACAGAAAATCAAAATAAAATGCTTTCGGCAGGAGAGCGGGGGGCGGGGAGGGGGGGGATGGGACAGAAGAGGAGCTGTGATTTCCTTTAGGTCTTTTACATTTGAGCTGAGAGCCAAGCACCCAAAAGCACATGCTGAAGAGGCAATCTGAGATTTCTATTTGGGCATAAGAGACCAATATGGAGCAGGAGGGCAGGCCTTCAAGTGGCAGTAAGAAGCAGTAGCTGAATTTTTGCTTTTGCTGATGAGATTGTAAAATGTGAGACAGACTCCTGTAAAGCCTTCACATAAAACTGGAGAAGACACGGGGAGAGCTCTCTGTGTAAGAAATTAAAGAAGCAGCAGAAGACACAGTAAAGGGTATAGCTGTAAAGCCAAGAGAGGACAAGGAAAGCAGGAGGCTTTACAGGAGATGACAATGGAGAGCTTTGATTATGAAAAGTCCTTATAGGTTTAAATAAAAGCAGATTCAGTGAGGATTGAAACAGAGAAACATGACTGAAAAGAGCATAAAAGGGAGATAAATCTGATAAATGCACAAAAATTCAGTGAGTGTACAGTTATTAAAAGAGATGGAGAATGAGGAAGGATTTTGCCCAGAGAGACAAATGGAGTCAAGGACTGTTGTTTTAAGATGAGGGGACTAAAGGATGTTTATACTGTGAAGAGCGAGAGGAAGGAGGAGAAGAAAGATACAAAGGAAAGAAATATGCAACCAAGAGCAACACAAGATCTGCAAACAATTAATTTTTAAAAAATGGATAGTTGGGCAAACAGACAAGTTTCCAGATCCACTCTGGAAAAGTTCATGTTTGCCCAAAAGCTTCTTTTCATTTTTTCCAGCTATACCAATTGATCCAATGAAAAATACTACCTGTTCTTACTTATGTTGTATGGTCTAAGTCTTTGGATTTTCTAGACTGCAACAATCCAAACCAATCCAAATCAAAACAAAACCAGGAAGTTTAGTGATTTAGTATGAACGCAGGGTGGGAGATAATGATTTGGACATCTTTTCATAAGAGGAGAAAGAGAAAAGCAGAGAAGTTAGTAGTGAGAAAAGCCAAACACTTCTACATGAAGCGGTAAAAGCAGAAGTATGCCTTTTTGTTTACAGATTTAAGAAAAAACATAGATCTGAGATGCAGCCTTCAGAAAAAGGCTGACTCCTTTAGTGAGTAGACAGCTCTTTTTTCACTTCACTTCTAAGATCCAGGTTACATCATTTCCATATTGTTTTATTCGAGAACCCATGTTATCAGCTTGCAGAGAAAGTGTGTGACTTGTCCCTTCTTGAGCTGTAAAATGTGCCTGTTTCTATGTTATATGAAAAAGGCAAATCAATAGTGGATAATATTTGTTGAAACAAACCATTTCAGCTTTTACACCTTCATTTAGGTGCAAACTTAGGAGTGATTTTGAACACATAATGAACTCCAGTTGGTCTTGCACTATAAAGCTTTAGCAAGCTGGAAGGGGGAGAGGTCTGATTTTGCCCACTCACCCATCCACCCACAGCAGGATGAACACCACTGCTGACTGTCTGAAAACTGCTTGAAAGTTTGTAAGAAAAGTTAGATAATGATGGAGTAGATACTGATGGAGCTTTCATGGTGTCCTTGAGCAAACTGTTCCAGTCCTTAATTCTCCTAGCCATAAAGAACTTCTTTCTAATCTCTCATTTAAATCGCCCTTATTGCAGTTTGATCCCATTATATCTTGTATCCATAATAAACGTGGTCGGTAATTGCTTCCCTTCATCTTTGCAGCTACCTTCTGCACATCTGAAAACTGTATCCTTGCCCCATCTTTCCCTGTTAGAGAGGAAACAAACCCGCTTCCTTCAGTCTTTCCTTGTGGGCCATGGGGGTCTTTAACCTGTGATCATACTTGCTTTTCTCATCTAGGCTCTTTCCACCTGGCTCGTATCTCTCTTGAAACGGGATATCCAACAGTGAACACAGTATTCTGGCAGAGGCCTTACAAATGCAAGGTATGGCAGAAGAACTCTTTTGCATCTCTCACAGACAGCATTTCAAAGAACATTCCCCAGATTGCAAAACAAATGAATAAACAACGCAAAGCAACAGTAAGATACTACTGACTTAGGTTTAGCTTGTTATTTAGTACAAGCCATGATCCCCTTCTGTTTGACTGCTGTCTCGTTCCGTACTTGGGCAGTCTAAGCTCTTGTCTAAGCTTAGTGCTTCGCATTTTTCTTCACTGAACTGCACCCTGCTTTCTTTAGGCTCTGATTTTCAAGATCTTGTTGAATTCTAAAATGCAAGTGATTTCTTCCAGTCTGGTGTCATCTACAAATTTAAAATATCAGTGAAGAGCCGGGAAAAATAATTCTTAAACATTTATATATCTTTTGTTAAGAAAACATCATTCCTTTTAGAAACTAGAACCTTAAAAAAGAAACTTAATAATTTACCGTGTATTCTTTTCTCCAAGCTGTACTGCAATTTCTGCTGTGCAAGTCATTTACATTTTCCAGAGCGCAAGTTCACAGCTCCTTTGAAACTCAAAAATTTGCTTAACATTTTAAGTAACCTTTTCTAGGGTAAGATTTGATGTCAGGTTTTCTCCAAGACACATGAAAACCAAAAGAAAATGGCTATTAGCCAGTAAAAATAAGTCATTGATCCACATGCTTCCTATATACACACTACCAGTGTTTTTCAGATCCTGTCATGTGCACGATTGCTCATTTTCTGATAGGTATCAGGAATGATACTAATATTCCAATCCTTCAGTTGTACCACAAGCCAGAAGTATTTTACCAGCTATGAAAGAGCTCAGAACTATTGCCAAGGCTTCCTGTATGATCCCCATTAAGAACTGTCTCAGTACCTCTAACCACTGAAATTAACAGCGTTGTTTTACTTATTATAGATAAAGCAGAGGTAAGAGATGAGAACAACCTCTGCTGAATAGTGTAGATCATTAAGCACAACTCAATGAACTGCCTTTAATACTAATTTTAGGAGTTCAAAAAACATGAGGGATAAAAAGTATCTTATGGACCCATTGCACTATTGACGTTTAGAAGTGACTTTGGGGAATTTTAGAGAAGTGAGCTTGGTCTGTTGAGTTCAGAGATGCATCAGTTTGATGCATTGCTGGTAGAGGCTAAGCAGCATGTAGACTAGTCCAGTAGAAAGATTTCTAGTATTTGCTTATATTGATCCAACTCTGTCAAGAAAAAAATAAATTCTTTTTGGAGATTGCAGTCACTTAAATCAAATCTAGCTAGCTCAGTGCACATCATAGCCAGACAAATTCCCTGGAAGGACATGTGATTTCTGGGTAGCTCTCAGAGAGAAATAACCTCCCTTTGAGATTTCTGAATGAATGAAGGCAATGTAGATTGTGTGAGAAAGACATCTGAATACTCTTTCTCATGTGCTATCTTTTCAACCTTCCTTTGGGCAAAAGGAAATAAAAATCTCTTTTTTCCTACTTAAAAATCTGTCTTGTTAACAAAGAGCCAAATTCTTAAACAGATGCAAAAAAAGAAAACAAAACCTAGGCAGACAGCACAAGCATGCAAATGAGGGACTCACTTAGCAGTGACTTCTGCTGACATTCTTGGCACTAAAGGTCTTCACCTCTCTATGCCTTGAATCTGTGCGCATCCTAAAATGTGTCAGCTTTGACAGGCTTTGGAGTTCAGTGGATATCCATGCAGACACCTACTCAGAGCCCAGAAACTGACACCTAACTCCTTGGAGGAGCTCTTATTTTCAAAATGTGAATCCTTTGGAAAGGCCACTTCATGCAGAATGCAGTGGCAGGTGGCAATTACTTTTAAGATTTGGCTAGAAAAGTAGCTGCTTCTGCTTGTTTTCTAACAATTAGTTAGCATCCACACAGAGTATAGGTGACTGAGGGCATTCCCTCCTTGGCCGAGAGCTAGTCAAACTCATGTCTTCCACCTCCCGAAGGGGTCCTAGTCACCCAGCTGTCCCTAAATGGTGGGGGAGAGAGATATTCATTGTTCTGCTGGAGGTACGGTCCTTCCATTTTCCATACAGGCAATTGGGATTCAGGGGTTACAAAACAGATGCATGACTCTAGCATAGTGGCTGGGGTAGTCACAGAGGAAAAATTACAATTTCATGTCAGCTGTATCCTCATTACTAAGTGGACTGCTTCCTTGGCAGTGAAAAACTTCAACAAGATGGGCAGAGCTGTCTCACTCTCCATGTCGTAGGAGCCACCAGTTACGGCAGTCCCCTGGCCAGCCTCAGCTTGAACACCCACAGGCAGAGAAGGTGCCTGATTCCACTCTACCAGACCCTGAGCTGTTCCCGTTGGATTTTAAAGTGGTAGGGTGCCGAAAACCAGAAAACAGAGCAGTAAGACCCTGTGCTCAGGTTTCCTTGCTGGTCAGCTTGAAGCAGCTCCTGGTTTGACATGTCAGCAGTCACCAGCCTCATGACAAACATCTCACCTTTCCGTGTATGCCTTTCAGGGTTCCTCAGGATCTCACACCCAGCAGCTGGGGACAGCAACCAAATCCACAGGACTTGTGCCCCTTTGGGGATCCCAGTCTGAGTGCTTTGCTGTTATTCCCCTCACCTTTTAGCCGTACGGGGGACATCACCAACCACTTCAGGCACACGTGCACCACCAAGCGTGCAGTCACCAGTTTTCACACCTTTGGTGCTCTTGCTCTGACCACTTGCAAGAGAGCAGGGAAAACAGATCTGATCCTAACCATGGGATGAGAAGAAATGGTTGGGAGATGAACCTCATCAGGCCAGGCTCTGCCCCTACCCCTCATGCTGCCCATCGCTGTGCTTGTGTAAACCCCCCGTTACCCCTGACAAGAGCGGGTTTTTTTCGCCTGGTCTGTTCTCACACCTCACCCCCTCCCACGGCAGCGGGCATGCTGGCGCTGGACCTGGCAAGCCACTGCTGTGGGGCCGCAGGAGCCGCCCCCCCGACCTCGGCGGGGCGCGGGGGTCGGAAGCCAGCAGCATCCCCCCCCCCCAGAGGCCGGGAGCCCCATTTCTGCTGGGTCCTGGGGGTCGCCCGGGGCTGGGGGCTGGCCCCGGCGGTGCGAGGGGCGCGCCCGCCCGGCCGCCGAGCCGGGAGCCCCGCTGCGGGCGGCTTGCTCACGGTGGCCGCGGGCTGCGCACGTCAGGGACGGGCCCGTCATGACCGGGAGAACCCCCCCACGCCACGCACGTCCCCACCCGGCATATATAGCGGACGCGGGGGCAAGGGCAGCCGATCCGCACCGGGCAGCGGGCTCCGCGGCACCATGGCCCCCGCCCGCGCGGCGGGGCGAGCAGGTGAGGGCGGCGAGCGGGGGGAGCGGGCCGGGCCGGGAGGGGGGAGCGGGCCGGGCCGGGAGGGGGGAGCGGGCCGGGCCGGGAGGGGGAGCGGAGCGGGCCCGGCCGCCCCCCGCGCCCCCCGACGCCGCCGCGCTCTGCGCAGGTGCCGCCGCGGCGCTGGCGCTGCTCTGGCTGCTGGTTTGCGCCCCGCGGGACGCCGGCAGCCGCCTGCTGACCGTGGCCGATCTCTTCGACCGGGTGATCCGGCACTCGGGCCGGATCCACAGCCTCTCCACGGCGCTCTACGCCGAGCTGGTGAGTGCCGGGCCGGCCCCGCCGACGCGGACCGGGCTCCCGCCGCCCTGCCAGCGGCCGCTGCCGGCGGGGCGCGGGGTACTCCGGTTGTTTCTTTAGGTTTTCTTCCCCCATAGGAAAAACACTTTCCTCCCCGTGACAACGAGCTGGGGAAGCCCGCTCGGAAGTGCCACACGTCGGGGATGCTCACCCCCAACGGCAAGGAATACGCCCAAAAAATCCCGGTAAGGCGGGACGGCGGCGGGCGAGGGGCACGGCGGCGCTGGGAGGTGGCTCCGCGGGTCGCACCGCCTCCTTTCTCCCCGCTGAAGAAAGAGGAAAATACCCGCCGGCCCGTCAGAGCCCCTAAACGCCTCCCCCCTCACGCTGCCGTGGGCCCCCCGCCCCTCGGGCTGGAGGCAGGCAGGGAGGTTTTGACGCCTCCGGTGCTTCAGGCCGAAGCAGCCGGTCTGTTCTGACCCCAAGCGGGTGCGCATCGCAGAGGTGCTGCACGCAAATCAGTCGTTTGTCGTGCTTTACAAGCTGCATGTGGTTACATCTGCTCAGGTCGTATTTATTAGTTATAATAAGGGTATTGCAGTAGTACTTTGTCCAAATGACTGGCAGACGGACATCCCTTTGGTCTTGTGGCAATGTCTGCAGCACAGACACTTAGAAACCTGTGCACGTGACAGGTAAGTTAAATGAATCGGTGTCCCTGCAAAGTACAAAAAGCAATCGGGAGAAAGAAATAACAGTCATTATCTCTGAATCGGTAGTTAGGTAAGGGGAAAAGCACTGCAAATTGTTTTAGACAAATGTAATGCCAAAGAGAAAAAAAAAATCACTACTAGTTTAGAGATGAGCAGGAAGACTTTCTTCAGGCAGAGAAAAAAGCAAATTGTAAAGTCGAGGATACAGGAGTGGGAGAAACTTTTGCCTCTGGGAGGAGACAGAGGGAGATGTATGTCAGCGTTTTGCTCTTTGGTTGTGATGGCATGAGGAGCTTCCCCCGAGGTGTTTAGAAGCTCCCCTGGAAGGGCGATGGAGGCCCTGCCTGCTTTAGGAAGCTTTAACCGATCAACCTGATTTCTGAACTTCTGTTGCAAGAGAAGTCTTACGGCCATTGAGCTTCTCTTAGAGAGGCAACCGCCCTGACCACCATGCACTTTCTGGGAAGTGTATCTGCAGCAAACCTCTAACCAACAGAGCTATAACCACCGCAGGTATGAGGAAACACCTGCACTTCCATACCAGCCCACAGAGATGTCTATATGAGGCTTATTGGGCTCTTGAATTATCTAGGAATTCCTGAAAGCTTTTTCAGTACCAAGTACATTTGACAGGAGCACCACCGTTTTGCTAATGCTGTATTCACAGTTTTAGGTATTACAGAGCTTGGGTCCAAGAAAGCCGAAAACAAGAGAAATGCAACTTTTGGGTGTTGCTTATATATAAGCAAATAACCAGGGGTAGAGTGGCCCTTAAATTCTGAATACCTGAAAACTACTGAATTGCAGATGTAAATCGCAATCCCACTGAGATTTCACAGTGAGACTGTCTAACAGTTTCATATGACCTGCTGCAAACTAACAGAGAAATTCTTTACTGTTTTAATTTATAAGAGAGAAGAACTGACTCACTTGATACTGAAACTTCTCCAAGCCTGGAAAGAACCTCTTTCCCACTTCAACCAGCATATTGAGCACCATCAAGAGCTACCTGATGACAGCCTTAGCAAAGCTAAGCAAATCAGCAATATGGTACATGAACTGAAGACTGGAGTTGAGAAAGTAACAGAAAAGGCAAGATTTTCAACGTAGCTTTTATTCATACTAGTCACATGGTGTGAGCGACTTCGGGTGGGGGAGGGGGGGGAGGGCAACGTCTGCTCTCACTTGAGCTATAGCCTTAGTGCCAACAGAGGCTCTGATCCAGCAGCACTGGGCTTCGTTACAGATACAGGTATTTTTCAGTCAGAGGATGTGACTTAGTTTATGAATTGGCAGATAAACACAGATGCCATTAGATATGTCCGTATGTGTAGAGCAGTATTTTATTTATATGAAAGAAAGAAGTACAAAGACTAGGGCCATTTACAGCTTTATATGTGACCCAGTAATGACTTGACTTTTCTAGGGTAGTAAAGATGTGTTACTTAATTACTGTTTTCAGTTTTATTTGGATTTCCATTATAAGTAATTCAAGTATCATTGCAGAATTGTATGCTGGGATAAATTCTTCAAGACAACAGTGGCATTGATGAAGTCAGATGCCAGTCATAAAACAAACTAAAAACACCATTCCAGATTCTGGCAGATCACACATAAATTATTGGATGCAATTTTTTGTTGTTTCCTTTTCTGTCTTCTCATTACTAGCTAGAAGTCCTGATCTTTGTATTACTTGTTTCACCAAAACTATAAATAACTGTAGATATGAGTGCACAAATGGGGGCTGTATGTCCATTCTCTGAAATGGCTACACTGCCAGGTGTCTGTTTCACTAAGAAGTGAATAATAAACTAGTATCTTACAGTAGTAGATCACCTTTCAGCTTTATGAACACGGGTGGGGAATACAAGTTTTTAAATGGTAAGCAGCTCATCACTAGAATAAGTGGAACTGTACCCCGCTCTAAAATGCAGCCCTGCTTAGGGTGACCAGAGTTACAGATGAAAAGTCCATCTTCCAAGTGCAGCCATGGTTCTGGGTTAAAATGGACTTGCAAGTTCAGATGTATTCAGCCTTAAAGCTTGACCTTGGCTTGCTTCATTCTGTAACTGAAGCAAGCCGTCCAGCTCTAAATTAGCTACACGCTTCTGGTATATTTATCTGATTTTATTTTTCTAAAACACTTCTGAAGGGATTACTGAGAAGGAAAGCTTTGAAGTTTTGACCTCTCTGTACTATAAATGTACCACAACGTAGAAATACAGTTAAAAAACTGAAGCAAACAATGCAAATACATTCCAATACTTTGCAGCTGTGTTTTTCCATAAGACACTAATTCTAAGCTTGGTTCTATTGTGAAGCTCCTCCTCTGAGAGGTGATAATGGTCTGCAGCGTTCACCAGGTGAAACAGAATGCTCGCATTAGATGCTTCCCTTCACAAAAATCATTAAAATAAATGGCCAAAAAAATCTCAAGACTGATTTGCTTTATTACTTTGAAAGATAATAATTATTACCGAACAGGGTTCCTCTACTTAAACTCAGATGAAGTTATAGCCTGGTATTCTTGCATTACTAGTGTATCAGATCATTTCTGGGTAATCTAAAGGTTGTATAGATACTGTTAAGGTAAAAAGACAATGTTATTCTCTGTAAGGAGCTTTATATGTAGCTTCAATAAGTATGTGAAAGGTCTGGAGTCGAACAGCCCCACATAGTGATGCCTCGGTTGACTTCTGCACTAGTATTTCAAATATCTGTTGTATGTGTAATTACAAGTTGTACTTCTTTCCTTGTTTTCAATACAGATGCAGTCAATGGGAATCATCAGCAATTCATTAAATGGAATGGCATCATCTGAAGCCACTGGTTTATCAATTAGCAATGAAGCAAACATGATGAGTGACTCTGATTTTATTCACTGTTTCAGGAGAGACTCCAATAAAGTACAAAGCTACTTAAAAATTCTTAAATGTAGGATTATGCCAGAAAATAGTTGTTGAGTTGTAATCTCTTGACAAGTAGTCTTCAGCATGTTGTTTATAAAGATGAAAAAATAGGATTTATAAATTATCACATTTGCAGTCATTTTAATAAGAAAGTGGTTTTGAAATTCTTTGGCAGCTACTTGACACTGTTGACCTATGCAGCTGAAATATTAAATAAAGCACCATGTGTGTATGTGGGTTAATGCACCAGATAAAAAGGAGCACTCTAGCAGTAGATAAATAAATGTCCTTGCACATTAACACTGTGACAGACAATGTTATGGCTAATTCACACAGTGTAGGTATATACATAGTTGAAAGTGAAATTCAGTTTGTTAAACATCGGTACAAATACATCTGTACACTATGAATAAAGTCTATTTTTATGGGGAAAAAAAAAGGTTTCCTCTATTTTTACATAAATACATGCCTGCAGAATCTTGCTTCACACTAAAGAGTGGTATTGCTATCTATCAGTTTGTACGACTGCAGGGCCCATGGCAGACTTTTATGTTCACATCATACTTCTTACTAATTTCTATGTGTCGTGGTTTAACCCCGGCCAGCAACTAAGCCCCACGCAGCCTCTCTCACTCACTCCCCCACAGTGGGATGGGGGAGAGAATCAGAAGAGTAAAAGTGAGAAAACTCGTGGGCTGAGGTAAAGACAGTTTAACAGGTAAAGCAAAAGCCGCACATGCAAGCAGAGCAAAAGAAGAAATTTATTCACTGCTTCCCATGGGCAGGCAGGTGTTCAGCCATCCCCAGGGATCATGGCTCCATCATGCGTAATGGTTACTTGGGAAGACAAACGCATGTCAGACATCCCTTCTTCCTTCCTCTTCCCCCAGCTTATATACTCGGTATGATGTTCTATGGTATGGACTATCCTTCTGGCCAGTTTGGGTCAGCTGCCCTGGCTGTGTCCCCTCCCAGTTTCCCTGTGCCCCCCCAGCCCTCTGGCTGGCAAGGCCTGAGAAACTGAAAAGTCCTTGACTTAGGATAAATGTTACCCAGCAACAGCCAAAACGTCAGTGTGCTGTCAACATTGTTCTCACACAAATCCAGAACACAGCTCTGCACCAGGTACTAAGAAAATCAACTCTACCCCAGCTGAAACCAGGACACTATGGGCCTTCCCATGTGCACCACAAGATCTAGTTCCTAGCACTTCTGTTCATTTCAAATGCTCTTTTATACCTGTAATGGCTTCACTGATTTCAGTGGAAACTCCTGAAGACAAAGTTTCTATGTGAAAGGTAAGTCAGACTTCTGCTCCAAATACACTTTGGGCTGAGGGCTGAGCCTGGCTGACGTAGTGGTGAGTCTCTTTCCCAGAACACATGCTGACACAAGGCTTGGGTTTTACAGTAGCAATGTCAAACTTCATAGCAAATAAAAACCTGAATGCTGTCAAGTATTTTATAGCAATCACATTTTCCCAGCAGCGGGGTGGTGCTGATGGCTGTTTATGGAATAAAACATCTTTGCATTCAGATCTTAAATGAGCCGTTTGAACAGGCATTTATAATCCACGTGGATTTACCTGTAATATTCCTGACCATTTCATCGCTGAATGCTCTTTTCTGGCCTCCCCTGGTCATGGTGGTTGTTGACAGTAGCTGGAGCTCAGACTGCCAAGAATGGAGAGTAAAATGCTGATGATTATTGAATAATGATACTGGATTTGGGCTTGAGAAATTCAGCAGGAAAACATTTCAAAGAAATAATTGTTGAGAACAGAAGAACAACCTTTTCAGTTACATCTCGTTAACTGCCAGTATCCTCAGATACCTACTATCTAGTAGGCAGCTGATGTACTTCCCCAGCTAGAAGCTGTGCATGTTCACAGCTCACATCTGGTCCCTGCTGTGCCACGTATGGTAGAAACGTGAGGGGTTATACAGTGCCAGCCCTGAAGAAGTTACTAGCAGCAATTCCTTAAGCGGTAAGATACTACAAACACATAATGCAATAGCAGCATTCGTGTGCAAATTTTGAAGAAATTGCACGAAACCCACCTCCAAAGAGAGCAAAGGAAGGCTCTTCTAGGCAAACAGAACCAGAGAGCGATGCCCACCCTGCCTGCATCTATCCACAATCATGGAAGACGTAGTACCAATTGATAATTACAGCATTTACACCAGGTGTAGCCCCAGCCCGGAGTACAGCAGCGTGCTGGAGTTGTGTGTCCGCGGCGCCAGCCAGGGATGCCTGTCTCTGAAACGCTGAAACCGGGCACGCCTGCACTCCTCAAGGAGAAAACCGGTGTTGGGGTGCGATCCCTCTGCACCTCCGCAGAGGCGGCGCTGCGCTACCCCAGCTCGGAAGCGGGAGGTGACCGGCACCGTCCCGCCGCGCCCCGTCCCGCCCCGGGCGCCCGCAGTCGGGGATGACGCGCTGCGCCCCGCACGGCCACAGGGGGGCGCCACGGGGGCGGCGGGCGGGAGCTGCTCGTGTCCCCGCGGGCCGGAGGTGCCCGTGTCCCCGTGGGCAGGGAGCTTGGTGACTCTCAGAGTGAGTTGCAAGGTGGCTTGGAGATCAGCCGTAATGGCTACTAGGGACTTGGGCAGCTGGGAAGACACCCCAGCGGTTGCAGCTGAGGGTCAGGTGGAAAACACGTTACAAATGAAGTAGATCATAAAAACAATTGTCACCTCCCTCAGAGAGCAAAACCCTGGGAACATTCTGCTGCAGAGAAATGCAAAAGCAGAGGAAACGAGGAAGCAGGTGCCACAGGAGGAACAATGCACTGAAGTATTATCCGTAGTCGTTCGTGCTCATTCGCGTTGTATTTCAAGATTTGCCTTTGGCCGAAGCCAGGCGTGTTGGTAAAACAAAAGCCTTCCTATGCGGCCGACCTCGCCTTGCTTCCTCTTCTGATTGAGAAAACAACTGAGCAATGGGCTGAACAGAGCATGTTTTTCTCTGTGGCCACCAATGCTTCAAACAGAAATCCCAGCGATGGTTGCTTTTTACATGGGAATACCTCATCTCCTGCATGATTTCTCTCCAAGACAGCAGCAAAACTAGTCGGGAATATTTGAAAATGTAAAATTGTGTGCTACAACCAAATTCTTTGGAGAATGCATCATTTGCATCTGAGACTATCAATTTAGGAGAAAGAACTTTGCAGATTAATGGAAAAGCAGAAAATTAGGATTGGCTTCCAGTTAAGTGCTGGGCTTATGCAACAACCTGTAACAATGCAAGTTACAGGTAAGTCACGGCGTAATTTCCATTAGTGGAACAACCTGTTTCCATTAATTTTCCTTGTCAGCAAATTAAATTTAAGAATTAAAAATATCTCCATTTTTCTTCACCATCGACCTTATTCCATGAAACACTGCAAGATAAACCCAGAATATTGGCAATTTTGTAGTTTTTAGAAGTTGCTTTTGTGTGTTGAAGATTTCCTCATCTTAACTTTTCCATGTTTTCAGAACGATGCAGAAGGGTATGACAGACACTCTCAGTGACTGAAAATTCTTTTTGTTCCTTTCATAATATGCTAAATGGTTTTGATAGTGTTACAGATAAATTTTGACTGAGTCTGATATGTGCTGATGTTTGGATGATAGATTTAAGTGATAGATGTCACTTGTAGTTTAACTTTTATCTGAAACCATACGATAGCAAAGAAGAAACAAATGGAAACAGTCTCCTTTGAATGGCATGCATTAACATTCAGCTAACTCATATTACATTCAAATGTTGACATGCAAAGAAAAAGTTTACTTGGAAAAACTTAAGACTTCCTCAAAGGCTGGATGTTTACAGAAGGTGAGACTTTTGTGTTTGGCCGAGTACTGGAGGATCACTGTTGAGATGTTGCCTTATGGCACCTTCATCCACCACACCCAGCTTCATTGCTCAGAGTTACTGCCAGTAGCTGCAGGAAACCAATGAGTGGGAACTGCCGGTTTTTTCTGGACATTAATTTAGGTGCAAGCCTGCATGGGGAGCATCTCAGATGCAGGTTTACATACCCCAGTTCATCCTATCCAGCGGCAGTTGTCAGGCACATAAATTACAAGCACGGTCAATAAAGGCTTCTACAGTCAATGGCAATTCCATCCACTGTGAACCTTTCTCCACGGGGGCTTTTTTGGTCTCCCCATGGTCCAAAGCTAAGTCTCAAGTTAACTGGACCCTAATTCCTCTCCGGTCCTTTCTGAAGGCACTGAATTTACAGCTAACTTGCTTGAAGTTGGTTTGTCTTTCCTTCTGGTTTGTGAGAATCAGTAATGGTCTTGTTGGTAGAGGGTGCTGAAGCATGTGAATGTACTTGATTTATGACAGTCTTTTGACTGTGGAACATATATTCGTCAGAGGAGCCATGTGGCTACAGTGATGCCAGCTGGTATTTAAAACCCAGTACTAGTAAATCACAGCAGATAAAACAAAACTGATGTATCACTGCGGCTCAGGAGTGACATTTGACCATTGCACTGTTGTTCTGACACTGAAGTTAGTAATGCAGTTTTGTGCCTTAAAGCAGTCTTGTTCTCCTCAGCGGATCACAGCAATTAATTCCTGTTTGGCAAAGAATCAATACAAACAAGAGAACTTTCAGAAAATTATTTCATACTATAAATCTATACAACCCAAGTGTAAGTGCTGACACACATGTGGCCAGCAAATCCAGCTTTAGCCATGTTATATGAGGCGTATGGAGGAGCTAGCCGGCCTCTCACGTTCACAGCCTCACAGCTTCCACACGCAGTAAAACGTGACTCTGGCTGCGCCCGATACCGACTGGCATAATCTGCATCACTTGTGATACCTGTTGAAGGACGCCGAGCCAGACCTAGAAAAGGAAATCTGCAGCTTCTTGTTAGGTATCAGAGAAGCTCCTTCGAGTGCCTGACCTTAAGAATAGACTTTCAGGATGCATATTCAGACCCATCTGGAGGATCTCCAATAGGTGGGACGAGAAAAGCCTCTCCTGTTCCTGTTCCTGAGGCTGCTGGCTTGGGCAGCAAGATCCCTAGTCAGCAGACAGCCTGAGGGCACAGGACTCTGCAGCTCTGGTAACAAAGCCAGTACTGAGCCTCAGCCCTTTCCCCCTTTCCCTGTTGTATTCTGTATTACATCAGCATCGGTAAGTTGCCAGACTAAACAGAGAGGTGCCCAGAGAATACAAGTATCTGCTTTGTTTGCAGCCTCTGAAGCGTTAGCTTTTTTACCTGCGGTTCGTAACCCGAGGTACCTGAACTCTTCCCAGCCCCAGGATCCCAACAAAGGCCCTTGGTAATACTCTACAGCCTGGAACTATAGCCTCAAAATGCCGCACATAGGAAATACCTCAGCCACCCTACAACCATACTGCAAGGCGATCCACTGGGTCCTGTCTTTGGAGTCAAAGTAGTATGTTGCTGGTTTTAACTGCGAGGTGCCATCGGTATCTGACGTCACTCCATAATACCAGATACATTCTATGCCCTACACCTCTGCAATGCCCCTGTTACAAAGCACTTCAAAATTTCCTGGGGATTTTGTATATCATTTGCGCTCTCTTTGTTCTTTCATAACTAATGCATACATTATTTGAAGAAAACAAATACTACTTGATCCTTCACACAGAAAACACCAACACTGTAAATATATTTTTGTATTCATAGAGGATACTGTTTCTCATTTACCAAGTTTTCACAGTAAGGACTGAAGGGAAACTTCTCCTCTAAATAGCTTAAAATAAAAAGAATCAAGGTTGTATGTGTCATGGGCCTAAATCCATCTTGACTAACTGAATCAGTTTATGTTAGGTGTATTTCAAAATTCACATGTATACTTTTAGGGTTTTTAAGAAAGCTTGATCAGCATTTTCAAATAAAGAATGTTTCATCTGGCATACTGGAACTTTATTCTAGCTATGGAATATGAACACTGGTAGGAGGTGTTAAGAGATTTGGAGGGCTGTAAAATGGTCTAAGTTTTAATAGGCTATAGTGAAACCAGAACTTGCTCAATTTAAAACACATCTAACTGTGAAATCAGTTTTGCACAAGCCTTGCTTGATCTTTGCCTCAGTGAGACGTCCTTCAGATGTATTCTGTTTAGCACATCAGCTCAGGTTTGACAGCAGTTCACATTCACAGCTTGCAACGCCATCAACTGAATTTCCCAGAAAGCACTCTGAATCCCATCTACCCTCTCCAGAAGCATTGCTTCTAATGCTGATGCTTGATTGACTTGCAGCAAGAGTATGAGCACCTGTGAAAATCCCATGAAAGGTGAGATGGGAAAACCCCAGTCACCCCCACCACACACTGATGTCCTCCGAAATGGGAAGCACTGATGAATACCCCCCCACACAGGTACCTCCACTTATCATTTGATGGTAATTTGGCAATATCTGCATGCCTCTCATTGTAGGCGGACACTAGCAAATTCCATTTCAGAAGAATCTGGGCCACCAACACTGGCTGGTCCTTCAGGTATGACCTAGTCAAACAGGGCAGAACTACGACTTCAACAGGACAATTGGACAGTAAATTCAGCCCATGTGTGCACAATCTGTCTGTCCATCCCTAAAGGTTTTAGGCAGAATATTAGTTTGTTTTGAGATTTCCGTTGCAAAATAGGAATAAACTTCCCACGTTACTGAACAGTGTATTACACATGGCATACTAAATGTGTTCAAGTGCCTTCTGAGGGTAGGTATCTAAGGCAGCTTACACTAATGAGGGTTTGTAACAACAGGAAGAAATGACTTCTTCATTTTTCTGATTTTTTTTTTTTAAAACAAGTGTAGGAAACCACATGCAAAGAATGACACATAATGCAAGACTAGAACTGCACAACTGACCACTTAGAAGGCAGGACACACAAAAGGTGGGATACAAAAGTCACCTGATCATGCATAAAATTTATGATACAAGCTTTGTCACTGCAATCTCAAGTTTTTTAGCTGCAAATGCATCTAAACTTCACCTCCCAGATAATGCAATGTAACAAGGGGAATAACAGATTATCCACCAAAAGGTAAAAATTAAGTAACAACTGTATGGATTTTGAAAGATGTACAATATAGTTCAAAAAGCTTTAGAGCTCAAGGCAAGAATAATTAGAAATAATCACAGCATGTATGATGGGGAAAGCCAGACTAGATTATCATAATCATATCTTTTGACTAGAAAATACATGAATCTGCCAGAAATTAAGTAGTCCCTATAAAACCATAACGCTTTCCAAAAGGTTTTGCCCGTAGCATAAAATACCTTTATCTTTCCAACAAATGCATTCATAAATGTATGATAAAGAAAAAAAACCTGTTCTGCTCCCATTTTGAGCTATAAAGCCTTGCAAATAAATGAAAAATTATACTTAAATTCATAGAGTGATTTCCTTAAAGTGGATGAAGCAAGCAAATCATTTTAAGTAAAGCAGTTTTGATAATATTATTTGAGGCTACTTGTATTGCGTAGAATACTGTCCTGTCCTTGATACACACATATGCGAATGCGTACTTACTGGCACCAGTTTAAAAAGGAGTAAGTCAGGAATAAGGCAGCTACGGTACGCCATCTCCTTAAGCACTTCTCTGAGATGACTGTAGTGACAGTTTTTCCAATTATAGTTCTATTGCTTAGAGTATTTGGGCTACAATTCTGCATATTGTCATTACAGTTTTGAAATACAGAAGAGATTACAAGAGATTGCACTAGCAGTCTGACAAAAGCCACTGAAATTCAGAGTTAAGAATGTTGGGGAACGTTCATCCACAGAAGAAAAGACAGGAATTGGTGAGTGGCGTTTCCCAGTATGCATTCACATCAAAGTGATTTAAACACATTTTTGTTATGTTATGTAAAAATATTTTTTAGGGTTGGTTGGTTCTCTTTTAGTATTGCATCTTCACCAGGGTTATCAGCTGACCTGTGACCATGTTATTTGAAACTAATTGAAAAATGATATAGGTGAGGACAGATGGAGAAAACATACTAAAAACGCTTGTTTGTCTAAAATGAACCTACCGTTTATTGTTGTTGCGTTCATTTAATGAATTTCAAAAAGAACCCAAAGCAACTTACTATCTTGAGAAAAACAGAATTATTCTTATCTTGTGCACGACTGAAATGAATGGAAACAGAAATGAATTGGTCTGACTGCAATGAGAGGTAAATGATTCTCTATTACTGTGTTTTTAATGAGTATCGTACACAGCACAGATGTATAAATCAGAGCAAAAATTCAGCTTCATGCTCTTTATTTCATTTTACTTACCATCAGTTCCTATTTCACTTTTAAGGTCAGTACAAGACTGGGAAAGACACAAGAAAAGACTGAATATGGAAGAACACTTCTTAAATCATTAGTTTTTTGTCATTTTAATGGTGTTAGACTTTAGCAAATTTATGATGCATAAACTAGTTAGCTTTACAATGTCCAAATATTGTTAGTCTTAGACGACTGCTCATTTGAAGCCTGTGCTCTCCACTCAGTTTACAAACTGCCCCTACTTCTTTAGGCTGATGATGTAACTGCCTTATTTGCAGTGTCTTGGTCAGGATACAAATACAGCGGGCTCTGCGATGGATTTGCTCTTAGAGGTGGTTGTGTACTAGTCAGTCTTTCAGAATTTCCTGGAGAACTCTCCCTCCACCTTGGACTTGCTTGCTCCTGAGATACTTCCCACACAGATGGGCATGGGGAGGTAAAATTCATGGTTGGTCGTGAGAGGTAGTTCTCCTGAAGACCTTCTTCCTGGAGGCACCTGTTTGAAAGCACTTCTTTTTCTTTGGAGTTTCGCCATTTCATCCTTCGATTCTGAAACCAAATTTTCACCTGTTTGCAAGTTAATTAGAGTTTATTATCATTCTTTTCTTTAACCAACTTTGCCCTAACCAGGTGTTTTTTTCTTTCCATCTCCTCAGTTTCATGTTCCTTCCTTATTCATTGTTAGAGCACATCCAGTGAAGCTGACTGATTGACATTATCTGCAGATGTTCCCATTACAATTTGCTACAGCCAGATAAAATAGTCTCCTTGACTTTCACTACCTCAGACAGGTGATTATTTGGCTTAGCATGGAAAAAGGACAGCCCAGTATCTAGGGATAGAACAATTCCCTATAGCAACATCCTTCTAGGCAGAAAAGGATTCTCCAAGTAAATTAACACTGTCATTAACAAAACTAAGAGGTATTACTGGCGATGTCAAGCCCTCCATTTAAAAGAGGCTCTAAGAACCATGACTGTCCCATGCACAAGCATAGCTAAAACCAGCTTGGCCATGCAGCTTCAAAATGTGTGTTATGGCATATGACACGGCAGTGAGGATTTAACGACATTTTGCCTGACTGACTATAGTTTTTCAGGAGTTGCCTACAATCCATGTGCTTTTGCAATAAAATTAATTTTCCAAAAGCTTTTTTGATCATGAGCATTTAAAGGCATTTATGAAATGCTAGGAAAAGCTTGGGGAAATACACATCTAGGAACTGGTTTTACCTAAAGAGAAGAAATGGTTGGGGAGATCAATCAAATTATTCAGATTGTGTTCTATTTTCCCTTAAATATTTTGCATTTAGTTCTAGTATTCAGATACTTGGTATGAAGACAAAGGGGCTGTGCTTTCAAAGGTTTGAGAAACATTGCTTTAGATGGCAGGTACTGTTCCTCCAGCCCAACTGGTCAGAAAATCAAAGAAGAAACCTTCAAGGCAACTGCTCTTCCTTTCATGAGGAAGGAAAAATAAAACCCAACCCCACCCGCCACCCCCCCGACATAGATATCATCTGGTCTATCATCACAGAATTATTTTCTTGTAGCAGTAGTTGTTATCTATGTGTCATTCCATTATTTTTTATTCCCCCAGACTCTCTTGAATATCAAGAACACAGAAGAAAAATTTAAGGAAATAACTGTAATAGTAGGAGTTTGACTACATCTTAGGAAAATTTTAGGCAGTGCACTGGTAAGTGCAATTGCACTTTTTCATTGAAATAGTTTATCCTGCAGAGATTACAGCTCTGTTCATCACACTGAGAAACACCACACTCTGCTTTGTGTTTTTGTTTATAGTTACACTGCTTGCGATGGAGTCAGATTCATCCAGCTTAAGAGGAACCACTCCAGACCACAAGATCTGACCTCCTGCACAAGTGCAGCCAACTGCAAAGTTAGATCAAATTGTTGAGGGCTTTGTCAATTTCTGAAAATCTGCAAGATAAAGATGGTGAGAGCTCCCATTGCCATTCCCAGGGTTTTCTGCTCCCCAGGCAGCTTCTGCTGTATGTATCTTAAGCACTTTCACTCCTGCTGCATGCAAAGAAATAAAATTGCACTGTCACTCTCTCACTTTCAGCTGTACTCCTGAGATCTGCATCTACTCCGGCACCTTCAGAATCTCACCTTCCAGTGGCTACCATGTTAATTTTCTGCTGTTACCTGCCCTGACAAACCTCTTCCAGGTTTTGTGCTCTTCAAGCCAGGCACTCTTCCTTTGTTTTTGTCTGCAGCTAGGCCAGACCCCTGAGATTATACATTGGGCTGCTGCCGCTCAGCACCACCATTAACGGACTCGTTCAGTTAGAACAGCTCACTGGAGGCATTAGATCCTCAGCTAAACTCTAAAGTCCTGCAATAAGCCAACACAGACTCATGAAAAATCCCATGAAACGTGAATTGATAAGTAAAGTGGGAGCACTTTAGGTCACCCTGCAAAATGTTTTCTTCTACAGTCTCTCTCAGCCCTGAGGATCTTTTTCCTTGCACAGCTAAGCTTCTTCCTGTAGGGATAGTTGCCTGTCTTTTGGGGCAGAATGGTTTCAGAGCAAGTGCTGTTGACTGCATTGTCTCGAGCTGTTCACCTATGAGTGCAAGTGTTCTCAGAGAATGTAGGAGCTCTATGCTCTGCTGTTTTCTGCCTGGATCGCTGCCTATCAAGCAGTGGGGTGGAGCACAGTTCTCCACCCCAAAGCTCCTGAGGGGGCTCTGTCAGATAGCAAAAAGAGAGTTGGAATTGAAATGCAGAAGTCATGTTTCTTCCACTTTGTGTGAAAATGGAGCCAACAATTTTTGAACATACACATTTAGGAAATAAACCAGGAAAGTGTTCAAGCACTCCTTGGTTAAAATTGACATCGATTTACTGAGGCCTTTGCTCAGTGAAGGAGCTCAGGGCTGCCCCTGTGCTGTTCAATTTTCCTCTTTCAAAGCCATTTTAAAGATTTTTCCTCAAAAAGACAGAAAGTCACAGATGTTCTGTCATTCCTTACCTGAGACTCCTTTAGACCCAGGTTAATGGCCAGTTTCTTCCTGTCTGTTTTACTAATATACTTCTGCTTCTGAAACATTTTCTCCAAAGCTTTCCTCTGGTCTTCAGAAAAGACAGCTCTTCTTAATATACCTCTCCGGGATTTGGAGTTAGACTCCTGGGTCAGAAGAGGCAGCACACTTTCCTCTCCTAGTGGAAATGGATGAGAGTTTTACATAATATCTAACACATATTAGAGAAATACTAATGCTGTTCATTATAATGCTAGCAGACTACTGTCCCACTTTTGATTTGTTGGTGTTATAAGTGTGTCGTAATGCTTCAGTCATGTTTGTTAAGGACTAAATCCTCACTTGGATCTAGAGGTGTTGTCAGTGGTCAAGTGTCTCCCCTTGACATGGTAAAAAGTAAATCAGATGAGTTCATAGAGGAACATTAACACAGGGCCCATGCTGCTGCAAAATTCAAATACAGTCAGGGAAAATCTTCACTTTCCTCTGCCCATCATCATCGCTGAGTAAACCGCAGTAAGTTTTCCTATGAGTTTATTTTCTCCTTGTGTGAAATGTAGAACTAGATAAAAGTGGTCTGTAATACTAATTCAAAGAAACTAGACAGGCTTTCTTTAGTTTTGTTTACTAACTAAAGGCTTTCAGGGTGAACTATTTCCCAGAAAATCCCTGGCCATTCACTTACTTATTCTGGAAACTGCAGCAATTTCTTTATTAGAGGATTTGGGGAGTACTTGTACTTACTCCTTTCAACCTGGTTTCTAATCCTTTGACATCTCATAACAAGTCCTGGGAGGACAGTTTTCAATGACTCCAATGACATTCCCTTGATCCATGCCTAGATGGAACTCTGTGCTGGAAAACAGCCCCAAAGTTGGGGGACAGAGCTGCAGTGGAGAAGTAGAAGTGTTTGAATTTCCCTTCACTGGCCTCACAAAGAGCACAGACAACCCAAATCCAGATAAATCTCTCGCCTTCCTCACACCCAATAAAGCCTAAAGCTGGAGTGCTTTCCCATGCTCCCTCTCCCCTAGAAGGATATGCTATACGAGGAGCAGTCCCTGGTGAGGTCTGGTATGCCTCCAGCACTACCAGCTTCCCCAAACGCTCACCCAGGGAGCGGTACCAGAGGCCAGTTGAAAAGGGCCTGTCACCAAGCATTGGATGTGATAATTGCATGGGCAGTTGCAAGCAGGCCAAGAAAGAGCTGCATCTTGATTCAGAAACCTGTGCCATGGGTATATAGCCATTGACACCTATGATTTTTCTGTAGGAGGGAAGCCAAGAAGGTGGCTTTAGTGTGTATTGTGCACAATTCAGACCCTAAAGGTGCAAGCAGTCCTCCTGTTGTCCACCTTCCCATGCACATGGGTCAAGATTGCCATCTCAATTTATAGTTAACAGCAGTTACAAAGGTGTGCTGCTGTTCAATTTCTGTTGAGGAACTGGTTATTTTCATGCTGAAGTGAATGGCAAATTTCCCACGTAAAGCAGATTCTCTAAAAGACTGCACAGTTTTTTGTGAAAAAGTCCATCTATTCTGGTCAGATGTAATGGTGGGGAGCCTTAAATACATTTGTTCAATATATATAGTGCTCTTGAAAATACTAATGAAATCCAGATGCACCTTCCACAAACTCTTCCTTGGGGCTACACACATTTCAACTTCTGTATACTATACAGGTATACACATGGGTACATGTATCTTTAAACACTTGCAGAGAAACAAGCACAAATATACAGAGGATATTGCAGAATGATGAAAAACTAGTGTATATATGTAGGTCTTGCAAAGTTGACTAAGTACTTTTGTGGTGCATGTGCAGCTGATTTGATATTACATGCATCACCATGTATCCTGCCTCCAGCTGCAACCAGTAGAGGAAGAGTATCAGAAGCTGAACAATTGTACAATGATCCTTCCCTAAAATTTACTGCCACTGTTAAACATTACTGATTTAGGGACCATTGCATTCCGCTAGACATGCGTTTCTTGAATTTTTCTACACTTTTAGAACCCATCTTTACATTTGTCCCTTGTAACAGCCTTTAGCAAAAATTATCGTGATTTTAAATGTTAGAGTATAAGGCTAAATTTAGAGAGATGTATTTCAATTTTCAAAACTAGATCTGAGACTAGATACAAAAAAACACAATCTAGTGGTTACTGTCCTGATATTTATTACATAGTGAGACACAGTCAGACTTCAACCAAACCAGAATAAACTATCTGCCAAACAGAAGTCAAAATGCCACAATGGACATTTCTGCAGAGGGCAAGCCAGGTTCGTATCTCTCTGAGGAGTGCATAGCCCCTCCTGACCCCCACCCCAAGCTCCCATCCTGCTCATGAAGCTGGGGGCAAACAATGGCCCTTCTTTCCCAAGCATGTTTTCTCTCCTTCTTCCTCAAATTTGGTGAATTTAGGTATTGTTTTCCAGGTAGCCTCTGAGTAGTTTCTGATGATTCATCAGCCATTCTCAAGTTTACTGGAAGGTACAGTCTGACAGCAGAACAGCTGGTACCTTCTCTCATCCCCACCGCGGCACGAGACACCAGCAAGGGAAGAGGCACAACAGGGCTAGTCCTTGCCTCCTGGCCTCCATTCCACAATGGAGTTGTCAGCCAAGGACAGAGGATGCCGGATTATGTGACCCCTTAAAATTTGTCTTGCCTGGCTGGTTGTTAACAGTCAATCAACAAAGAAACAACCTCCTGCTGGAGCCCTGAGGCACCAATTAATTCCCATACAGTCAGTATGTAAGGTACAGCTTAACACCTGTATTAGACTAACTTAGTAGTGAAGAATCTACACATTCTAAGGCACAGTATGTGACTGATTTTAAATTATTAACTAAACAAAATTTAACGATGAGCAGAATGCTCACAAGCAAACAGCCACTGGATCCAAAAGTTTGAAACTCATGCTTGGGATAACGAAAACTCACCATCCGTTGACTAGCCTAGAGAATTTTTGTAAGAATACCCCACATTCCAAAATGCATTCTGACTGCTCACACAAAAACTAAATTTCAGTTTGCGGATTAAAGGATGTTTCAGTATGACAGCATAGGCAGTCATTCACCCATTTTAACAATTCCATCAAAATGAAGTAAGCCAGTTTGCAGCCTGTTGCTCTGAACATGTATCAAAAGGTTTAGTGTTCTGCTGACATAAATGTGAATGTTACCCACTATTTCCTGTGTTGCTGATCTGATTTTTGTTTTGCTTCAGGTTTTTTTAAGTCTTTCCTTTGTATCCTAATATATAGTGATAAATGTCCTCTTAATCTGTGGAACAATCTTCATTTGCCTTCATGGCAGAGACCACCTTGAAGGAGCAAGTAAAAGCTTTAGTCATGGTTTCCATTTTTTCATTTGAATTCAATACATTCTAGTTAAATGGACAATTAATAGGTCACTTCCAAAATAGTAGTGTATCAGTCCTGGTTAATAAACAATCCCCACAGTTGATAATGGGCCTATGTATTCAGCAAGTCCCTGTATACACTCAGCTCATCCACTAAATCCCTTTTCAGGTAGACAGGGTTATATGGGAAGATGAGCTAGAATGAGTCTATAAAAGTCAGTTTCATTCACTGCTTTATTTTTCAGTCAAGTGCTTTAAATGGTGTCCAGAAAATCTCTTGGAATGTGAGACAGGAGAAAAGACTGGCACATAGAGTATTGCTTTATGGCCATACAAAAGGGCAACTGACCCTTGCCCAGGCCTTTTCAATGTGAAATGGTTCCTAAAGTTCATCTGCACAGTGAAAAATTGTGGTGAGGTCGCGTGTGGATGAGTAAAGTGAAAGTGGTGATTGGTCATGGTGCTGTCAGCCATTGTGGGAGAGCCGGGGCCATGTAAAACGCTCTGTGGGAAAGTGTCAGCCCCCTAAAGAGGTGCTCAGAAACTTGCAGCTCATTAAACTGCCAGCATTTGCTGCCTCACTTGTCAAGAATCATTCAACTTAGCAACTGCCCTTCTGAAACATTCATAAAACGCATGCACATAGTCAGGAAGGGTTTGAATGCAACCGTGATATAAAAGTGTATGCTAGAGCACACATAAGCTCCAATTTTCATTTAGATCTGATATGCGATTTCTGCTTTTTCTCTGTTTTGAATGACAAGGAAATGTTCCTTCTGTTTGTACTCCTGAGCCATAAACACATGAAATCAGGAATATCCATTCTTATGCTATGGCACACAAAATTCCCAATCAACACTGAATTTAGATTTGAGTTAAATGGAAGTGTGTTCCAGGTCGTAATCCTGAACGTATAATGTATACTTGTCAAAATTCTCTTCAATTTACTTCTTCAATTTTTTACATTAAAAAACAAAACCAAATTAAAAATGTCCATGCATTTGACTGCTACAAGAAGAATTATTGTTTTATTTAAATAATTCTAGGGCTTCCTGAATCATAATTTATCTCTAACAGATACTAAAATGCATCATCCCTTTTAAGATCTTTCAGCTCTTTTCTTCTCTTATTTGCAAATGTTTATTGACACAGATTTTTTAAAGAGTTACTGATTTTAAAGACTCTTTTCTAGCAAACTGAAAACAAGGAGCTTTCCTAGGTTAGCTCTGTCTGGGTGTCTCAATCCATTAGAAACCTCTCACAATTGCTCAGTGTACTTAAGTTTGATAAATCTTTGGAAACCCTCTGAATAGAATTGCTGTGATTTTACTAAGGAATTAGCTGCTGCCATTGCATCACCAATTAGTTTTCCAGAACACATTAAATCCTGCTGCTCTGGTTTACAGAATAACTCAAGCATTACTGATGAAGCATAAAAACTTACTTGGAAAAGCAGTGGGGGATGCAGGGTGCTGACAGGACCCACCGCAGAATGCTGAGTAGAATGGCGGGGCTCGGAGAAAAAAGTGTTTGGAAAGAGCTGCAAAGAAAGCACAGATCTAATTGATTATCCATTGAGCTTAGGTGATATTCATAACAACAGTCCTCCAAAAAGTCAGTGTGTAAAGTCCTGCCCCACAAATTCTTTTTCCTTTTTTCAAGATGGTGATATTTTTAAGGCAAACAATGATAAACCAAGTAATTGCTCTTTAATTTAGCAAAGTTATTTTATATGCGTAGCTTAACTACAATATGCAAAACTCTCAATATATTTATCAGAAGAACGAAACTGCAGATTTGAAATTTACTTCAGTAATTGCTGTAATTATGGGGTTTTTTCCCTAAATATTGGGATTGAATGCATTATTTCAATAATACATTGTTGAAACAATGAGTATAATGCATCTGAAAAAGTTATTATAAATAACTCCAGTAAGCACGATATCCTAGAAAAACAGAATGTAAAAATTAATCCTGTGTCTTCTGCTTGTACTCCAATGCTGTTATTAGTACCCATATCAATAAAGTCTTCAATAAGTAAGAAACCTTAATGAATAAATGCTATAAAATGCAATGAAATGATTCAGCTGAGCTCTACAGGCACAAACCACAGGGCCAGACCCTGCTATCCTGACGGTAAATGTGTTCTTGCTGGCAAAGTGCTCTAAATTAAATAACCTAATTTCTGAAGAAGTCTCTGCTTAATACAATAAAAAAATTGCAAAATTAACCCACTGAATTAGGTAATATTTGGTAAAAATTCTACATAATTTTTTGAACCAATGAATCAAAAGTCTCTGTTATGTCTAAAAAGTGCTTCCAAATCTTGGACAGGTCTTCATTATCTAATAGTCCCTTCATTTTTTTCTATAAAGTTCATGGGCTCTTCCATTAATCTTAATTACCTTTTAATTTCTGCTCATACTAGTCACCCATGAAACCTGGAATGTTTTTTCTTTTGAAAACAGATACATACTTTTAGAACTGTAGGCTTTTAAAATGTGATCAGCATCAAAACATTTATGTCACTTTCCTGTTTTGGTTTAGGCAGAAAATACGTGGCTCTAGACCCTGTACTGTAGTTTGTCCAATCTCTAGAAATAACCTGATTTTTTTTAAAAAAAAAAGGAAGTAACTGCACACTTAGATAAAAAAATTAAGAAATTAATAATCAGGACAAATAGATAAATGTATCTAAGCCATGTTGTTAATTTTTGAAGGTTTTCAACAGGATTTAAAAACAAAGTTCACTCAAATTTGGGTTCCCAAGTACATATTAGGGTATCATAGTAAGTTTTCTGACCATCAAATCTGCTGATCTTCCAAAGCAATAAACAATTGCTGTAGAAGCCTAACTCTAAATATTTTTAAAATATTTACCTCTATTTTTTATCTGAATAAAAACAAGCATAGGTGAAAATTTCTTCAACTGTAATTACAAGTTGATAAGCATTTTACTGCTAGAGCTTTTCATTGACACTTTGCTGTTTCTAATGAAATGTAAATACACTCCAAGTGGAACTAGTTGCCTATATTTGAAGTGTATGCTTGCAAAAAATTTACAAAAAGGAATAATTTACATCAGGCATCAGTATTCTAAAGCTTCTTTTCCATACAAGAACATCATATGTGGAACTGTGTCCTAAGGAGCTTAAACCAGTCAAGAACATGCAGCCAAATATTACATATCCAAGGGGCTTCAATGGAACTGCTGGGGTGTATAAATTGGAAAGGATTTGACTGACCAAAGCAGCACAGGAGACAGCAAAGGTAAAGACCTGCCAAATAACCTCAGCCATTCTCCTGAACATGAGAACACATTCTTGACAATATGTTTTATCTGCTGCAGTTCCCAAATGCCCAGGTGAAGAGCTTTTCCTCCCTTGCTTGGAAGCCACATTCCTCATGCCATTATCAAGTTTCCCTTGCAGCCAGATAAAACTTTCAACTTCTAAAAATACAACTTAGTATACAGAAGGTGCCACACTCAATTCCTTTGCTTCCTTTTCAAAAACCCCAAATATTCCTACGCTGCCATAATGCCCTATTCCCTTTAATCATTGCTCCAGCACCTTATTCATTCTGATTTTTGGTCAGACTTAGATCATATGAACATGTTGGCCTGTCCTTGATATTCCTTGTTATGGTTTCTCAACTCTCTTCAATTCCTTGCTCTTTTTTTGATAATGTGGTGCTTATAATGACATGTGATACAGCCAGAAGACATCTGGATAAATCAGAATTAAATAAGTTATTGTTTTGGATAGATAGCATGCTCCTTCAAATAAAGATGGAGGAAAAGGAAAAGATAAGTTTTCTCCGTTCACTAAATCTCTCAACAAGCAAGCTGCAAGCATAAAGGTCAGGAGATGGATCAGGGTCAAAACCTGAGACATTTTGGTTAAGGCAACTCCAAACAAGCCACATAATTCCATGGATGTGGCTGGCAATGATTTAATGCACTAGCACAGCACCGTAACACAAGCAGTAGAGATTCTGGCACTATTCTACTCAAGTCAATGGAAATCATGTTTCTGGCTTTCTTGAGCCTTTTTTTTAATTCTTCTGCCAACTGCTGTCTTTTCTGCCTGCATGGTGCATATCCCTTTAAGGCAGAACATCTGCTTAAGAAGTAAGATGCAGGCGATAGCCCCATATAATTCTGAACCTGAGCCCATTACTTGAGACTGATTTATTCTAGATCCTGCGGAACAAACAATGGCATTATGTCTCCCTAATAGACAACTGTATGTCTAGTTTACAAACTTATTTAATGTGATCCAACTACACTGATGCATAAATGAATTCTACATTAAGTATATCAAATCACATCTCCAGGTCACATCTACTGAAGCCACTGCACTCAAACAAATGTGTAGCAGTTACAGTTATATCAGTAAAAAGCATGTGGCATAATACAGGGATACTCAAATCTACCTTGGAAGCTCTGTGTAGAGGAAAACATTAATGCTTCAACCTAACACATCCAAGTGTATTTTTTATCTTTTACAGAAACAACAGAGAATATTCATCACATTAAATGGCTTCCACTGTATGCATGAAATGGCATTAACGGAACAAAAACTGCTCAGAGAAAAATTATATATTTAATGTATATGTATTTCAGAATTATACTGTGATTGTACCTGTAGGAATTACACAATATATATCAGCACCGAGGACAATATACAGAAGGCATTGCTTATGCTTTTGTTTTCTGTTCACATGTATCATGGCCACTCTACCAATATTTGTTGGTCAAGCAACGCGAAGCAAACATTGTTTGCTGTTCACATAAAGCTGAAAACTGCTGAATTCTCAGAATATTACTTCTGTATTTATTGGCCAAAATGAAGTACACAGTAACCAAAAAGCTGTTGCTTCCAGCCATGCAAAGCACACATCAATCGGAGGCCAAATCCTAGTAATTTGTATACAGGATACTTAATGCTTTTTCTGCTTTGCATTCCCACTTCATAAAAACAGAGATTGTGTGGAACTAAGCATTTCATAAGAGTCAGATTTTACAGGTTTAGCTTCACAGATGCATGAAAATGGGTATCAGAGTATGGCAGCATAAGTGGCTTTTGGCACTCAAAGAATTGTACTATATGCTTTGAAAGAAAATGTATTGGGTCATAAACAGAAGGATGAAACATCTAAAATTAAATATTATCTTTTTTTCACAAAAGATAAATTCTTTTGACACTTGCTGCATGCAAAATTTTAGTAATAATGCTTGTTTACATTTAGCTTTGTGAATAAAAAACATTTTACAGACAGACAACAAAATTATACTAAACATGCAAATGGATCTCAAGCTCATCTAGTGCTAAAACTCAGAGATCAGTTCAAATGTTTTAAAATATGTCAGCTTTGAAGATATTCCAAATTCAAAAGCCCTCCCATACTAAAAAGTCATGCTGACAGTGGTACCAAGAGTTTACCTTCCAAATATCCACCATTTGAGAGTAAGGTTCCCAAGTACAATTCAGTTCAAATGAATATGTAATTTTAAAATGGCTTATTATTAAAGACACTGTTTGCTTTTCCTAATCCTCATGTTGTGAAGCAGCTCACAACATAGTATAGGGCATTAGCTAGCAGGAAAGGGGGAAGGGGTGAAGAAAAAATGGCTATTGAGGAAAAGTGAACTGATGATACACTTCTGGTATTGCCCATATAGGGCTCCCTCACTGCACATGCTGTTATAGTTTCTTGGGTTTTTCGTAAAGCTAATTGATAAAAATGTAGTATAAACCTGTGAAGAGAGCTGAAACACCTCCAAAGAACGATTGAGAAAGCTGACTAGAGCCAGCTAACAAGAAATGGTAAGCACAGGAACAGACAGACCTCAAGCTGCACAAACTCTTTAATTCTCCAAGTATTACTAAGCCCACGTGAACTGCTTTCCACAGTGATTGATGCCCAGGTTCTCACCCTGGCAGGTAAATTACAAATACTATCAGTAAAATTATCCTGTTTGATCTGAGAACTTTGGAAGCCCATGAAGTGGGCACAAGTAAACTGTAATTTCCTACCTACATCCGTTCTTGGCAATGATTAAAGCAGGCTTTTGCAAAGCTGCAGGAGTTTCATGTCATGAAGAGCTCCCTGGCAAACAGTCCAGCAGCAGCTCTGCCAGGTTAGTGGTCCAGCTGAGCCACATGGCACCATTTCTGCTCCTGAACCACAAGCCATGGGCCTCACAATAAACCATGGGCTCTGTCCCCAGCAGTTACTGTGTTTAGAGTGCAATGTTCCAGCAGCAGTCGTGCACCTCCAAAGCATTTGAGCCAGCTGAAGGGGAGCCCCTGACCATGAGAAGGAAGCAACAGACGCTGCAATATCCCACCAGAGGTAGTCAGCACCACATGAACCTGGCAAACCTTACTGCAAGAGCCTGTAGTACAGCATCCCTCAGAGCTGGCTCTCCTGTACTCCCAGTTACTGTCTATTTGCTTCCCATTCATTCCTGTAAAACATGACCACATGAATGCTCAAAAGAAGCCAAGCCAAAAGGGTAGCATTCACGGATCAGTTTTAAAATACTGGCAAACGTTCATAGATTCAAAAACCACAGAAAGGGTTTTGAAGTTCTAAACATATTTTGAAACCCTACACAAAAGATGGATGCAAGAAGTGGCCTTGCATTTTTATGTTGGGTCTTGGTGGGGCTTTCAAAAATTAGCGGAGTAGTTAGACCAAATAGGGCTTGAAGTGTGCTAGCAGCATGATCACCATTTCCTTACACGTACAGCAATGTAGTGGCTGACAGTCATGCTGCAGATTAGCTGAGATCATGCAAATCACTGTCAATTTTCAGAGGCATCATTCAAATGCCTTATTATTAGGACATAATTTGCTGTACATGTTCTTCTCTGCCTGAGGAAGCACAGGTGCCTCAGGCTGGTGACAATGCATAGTCAGATTTCACCTCTGTGACAACCCAAAGCAACAACCAAATCCCACACCATTTGTCAAAGACTCAATGGTCTCCAGGTTATCAGCAGTAAAGGTGGCCTCTCCATGCCTTGTACCCAGCCTTGCTACTGAGAAGATAGATGGGGAACTGGAAAGCTGTGGATTTACCAGCTTTGTCCTTCTTCAAGACACTCAAGTGCTACTGCACTCCAGCACTTTCTGCTTACCAGTTCTTGTCAAAAGGGGCAATACTGTCACTTCTCTGTCTAAAAGGTCAATGAATTGTCTAAGCTCCTTGTTTGGGCCTCTTACACAGTCAATGAGAAGAGGTAAGTAGTTCTATATAATGATCCATCACCTTAAAACAGACATCTAAGAAGGTAAGTTGTGTCATCCTCTGGAGGCATCTCTCTGTATTGGCTATGGATTAGACAAGATATTTAGACAGCTAGATTAGACAAGACACCTATTTTTTATTAAACAGCTGAATTACTAAGACATTCTTAACTTTCATAGCTAACATCAGAAGAGTACAATCACCTGTACAGCCATAAAGACTCTAAAAAAATCATAAAATTCAGCCATAAAGACACTAAAATTATTTTATTTGATTTTCAATGCTTTGTTTAAAAATAATTTTCTCAAGCAAGGCCAAATTAGGGCCACTTGCTGCAAGAAGACAACTCACTGTTTTTTGACTGTTGCAGCCCTAATACAAAATCCTACAATAGGCCAAAAAGCACCATTTATTCCAGTGGTATGCAGTGATTAGCTAAATTTTCCAACCTGGACCAGTCTCTACTTGCTGCACTATTGCCAGCTCCAACCAGACAAAAGTCTCAAGATAGCCTAAACATTGTTAGAATGAAAAAATAAATGGTGAATTCTTTTTCCTTTTTCCTTTAACATGAGCTTTCTAGTCTTTTTACATTTGTAAAAGGAAATACCTTTTCAAGTTGAAATTCAAGATATTCACATAATCATAAGATTCCAGAGGTGAGCACTTTAACAAACAACACCAAATTGTCCAAAAGGAGGAGGTAACATCCTCAACATACGTACAAAATATCTCCAGAGAATTGAGTGCTGTAACTTCAGAAAAAGGCAGCCTTTCAAGGGAAATTTTCATAAGCTTTTCAGCACAAAGTAAAGGCCATTTCTCCAACATGACAACTCACCTCAAAGAAACACAGCTGAGGTTACTTAAAATATTTAGGTGCCTAACTCTATAAGAATCAGGTTCTACATATATGACATTTGGAACAACCTCCTACTGCTTTATATACCCACACTTGTTTCCATTTTAAAAAAAAAAAAATACCTTCCCAATTCTGCTATGGGTCATGATTGACCACAAAGATACCATTTAGAAAAATCAGAGTAAAGTTATCTTGCAGAGCTGCATTATACAAGAATGCATAATACTTTCGGTCGGCAATGGAGTCAGAGAACTTGCCTCCCAAAATTCGGGGGAATTTGTTAACGCAAAAAAATCACAGTACAACGAAACTTGAAATCTCAAGTAGAGAATTTCCCTGATGAGATTAATCCTTATCACATTCATATGTTTTCTAAAAACATGAAGAACATACTACAAGATTTCAGAAGGCCAGCTCATTCTGCAATACAAAATACATTTTACAGAAGTTAACTACAGACATGATTAATTCCATGTTTTCCCCTTGGTGAATTGCTTTTCTACAACCCCCACCACTTGTCTTCCTAGTTCGGCTTTGAGATCTTCTGGTAATGCTTAAATCTTAAAAAGAACCAGACTCGGGATCTTCTTCCTTTCTCAGAGACAGCACAGCAAGAATTGCCAGAGGAAAGAGCACTGTCCAGCCAATGCTCATACTCCCTACTGAGCCAGACTGCCAGACCGGTGGCTGGGTTGGAAAGAAGCTGGCAATATAGTCTAGCTCTGACAATCTTACAATGAGGACAAAGATCTGTCCTTTAAAAGCCATTCTGCAGCTACTCTTAAGGTATGCTGGGCACCCCAAACAGACTCCATTAAACAGCTCACAAAGTTAACTGCAAGTAGGAAAAGATGCTGCATGGTGTCCGTGATTTCTGATACTTAGATAAACTTCTCTGTCTCCCAAGATGAACTTCTAAACAATGAAGGTGTCTCAGTGCTCCCGCAATCAGGACATAAAATGCCAAATAGATCTCCCCACCCTAAAGAAAGTTTCTATCACCAGAAAACAGCAACAAAACAGGAAAATCCTAAGACTTGTTAGCTAGCATTTTGCTTGAGGGAGTGTAGCACTATAGAGAGGCTTGTGCAAGCCTAGAGGGAGCCGAGCTAAAACACTTGGATCTTTCCTGCCGTTTAGTTAGTGTTACGTGTTTCTTGACAACACACCCCGGCTCCCAGACGGTTTGAAATCAATAATTAATAATCATTTATTCACTAAGAGGGGGTCCAAAATGAAGGGGGAAAAAATTACTTAGTTTCAGTAATTGAAGTATCTCCTGGTTGTCATAAAGAAACACAAGAGATTTTACTATAAATAGGCAATAAGGTATATTGATTCAACTAAGTATTGCAGGATAGAATTACTGTCATCACCTGAGGGGAGAAAAAACAACATTGGTCCAAAGAGTTAGCCTGCAGAGTTTTATTTCCCTGCAATGCTACCAGTTTTCTGGATTACCTTAGGCAAGTCACCTCATTTCTTTTTGCTCTAGTTCTCCTCTACGCAGTAGAAATCTCTTATCTCACTGGCACTTGGTGATGATAAATGCATTAAAATGTAAAGTATGCAAAAAAAAGGTTACAGAAAGCTACACCTGTATCACAGAAGGGATGTTTATTATTATAAGTCAAACTTATGTTTATGATATACTTGTTCTAATTGCTTTCTTTTGTGGTGTATGTACTGTACTTTATTCTGCTCTGTTGTATTCTGATGTTTTATGCAAAAATCCCCTAAGTTAAATTTTTCAGCACATTTTGCAATGGAACTATCTTGCTGTTATGTTTGTTTCATTGCGCTTTTCATCTGTTTCCCTTCTCTATTAATCTATCAAAATGCCAAGATTAAAGTAGAAAGCCATATTCTTGCCACATATGACCATACTCATGGTCACAACGCTCATGACCACATTCAGGTTGTAAAGCACTTACTGTCATCTTTCTCCAGGGCAAATGACTTGAGAAGAGCAGAGATTTTCAGAAAATAAGTTCAAGTAGCAGAGTAACTTTGCATTCCTCAGGTAGGTCACTCTGATCTGGTGTCAGCCAATACTTCTGGAAACCAAGTCATCATGAAAGATGTGGAGTGGACCTCTTTAAGGCACCCGTGCTACAGACTCCATCTCAGCATCCTCCAGATAATTTTCCTATGTCAGAAAACACTGAGAAAAACTGTCCAATATTCTAATTTATCCAGAAGATGATAGGACTGGAGTACAAGGAGAGGAACCAAATTTGAGAGTAGCAAGCAGAAACTGAGGGCTTACTTGCACTTAAGAGTCTATTAGTTTGCTCTGAACTTTTATCTGGAGCTTCCCTCATCCTTTAACAGGCAGTGCAAGTACAAGCAGCACAGCTGTAATATGTTTCACTGGGAAACGCTGCTTTACAACAACATTTTAAAAGTCTTTAGCCAGACAGAACACAGTCTGAGCATCTGGTGTTTAAAAAGCAGAAGCAGATTCTGCATTGATTTACCTCATCAGGGCTACATATACACACTGTATGCAAAGTTCTCATAAAGCAGAAGACAGCATTAGGCATATATTTTATCAAGGCAAAAGGCCTTAAAAGAGAAGAATCCTGCTCACAGTGCACAGGCTAGAAGAAATTCAGCTCAGCTAGACAGAAACACAGTGCTTAACATGCCTGTTGAAGGTGGTGGGCCCAGTCCAGCGTTCCATTGTCAGCACTGGGGCTTCAGAGCAAGGTACAAGAAAGCCTATAGGAATCCCAAGCTGGTAAAAACTGGCATACCATTGCAGAAGGCAAGTGAGTTTATCATACAGCAACAACACTCCTTCTGCTTTTCCTTCTTAAGTTTTATGTAACATGCTGCTTGTTCATATGGTTGTACTCTTAAGTACAAATAAACTAAACTAATTTTAAAAACCTGTGATTTGATTATATTTCAGTTTTAAATATCAGTGTAGTGTTGGAAAGTGATGAATTTAAAATCTGATAGACAACATAAAGATATTTATTTCAAGCCCACTCATTAGATGATATATCTAGGATGTAACACTGTCTGAGTACTTTTTCAGTTTTTCGTTTAGGATAATTTTGGAGAATTCAAAATATACATGCAGATAAGCACTTGAAATAGTCAAACTAAATTCTGTGAAACCTGTAAATTATTGAAATGGAAACATGCTGATAAAACTTTGCTGCTGAGGAGTTACAAAGGAAAAAGCTACCATGATCAGATGGACCAAATCAAGAGTGCCATCCCACCCAGTCTCCTTTGCCACCATGGAGAAGTTTTCCACTTTACACAAAGAACACAGGATTTTCATTCTTTAGCACTTTTATGTTAAAAGTGTTAAAAGGTACCCTAAAATGGAGTGCTTTCTTCATGTCTCTCCTTGGTAGGTTCTGTAGATACATGTTGGGTTTGGAACTGTAAAAAGGTTCAGCTTATTCAGTTCAGTCTCTAGTGTTACTTTATATTCCTGCCTTTCTGAGAACTTCAGGTGACCTCACCAGAATCTGGGACTACATGAGCAATACAGATTACTAACTCCAAAAGTCTGATAGTTTTTCAATTCTCTTTTTTATTTTAAAACCCTTGGATTATGTAAGATCATTTGTTAGAGCACTTTTAGTCCCTGCATGATCTATAAAGCACTCCCTAGTTCAGAAAGATTCAAAAAACATTTTGCTTTATCATGTTCAATAGTCTTATTAAAGACTTAGACCAAGATTTTCCAAAATGACATGTGATTTGGGGTCTCCAAATAGAAAAGAGTTTATTCCTCAAAAAACTCACAAACTCACTGAATACTCACAAAAATCAGTAAATTAAAGCTCCCTACCTAGTACCAATTCCTTAGTTAAAATACCTTCATTAGCCCCTGAAAGCTAAAACTCTTATGCTGACAAAACACTTTTGCCCCATCACTGCACACACAAGAAACATAACACGCTGGCTCACCACCCCAGCCTTACTCACAAATGCAAGTGTTCAGTCTGAACAGTTTTGCCAGCGTACAGAGAAGAGACACCTTAGAAATCACAAAATCTGGCTTAACAGGACAGTTCCGATATAATTTACATCTATGAAAGTTCAGACACCTAAGAGCCTTCGTCACTTCAAGACATGTAAGTCAGATCAGAATCAACAGATCCCTGTTAGAATATGTGCATCTTCTACCTTCCCAGGAGACCTTTTTCCTGAGTGCATAAGGAAACCTAGTATTTCTCACTGCTCAAATTAAGAGCCTGGTGCTTTTGCCCAAAGCTCCCTCTGAAATCCCTGGGAGCTGTGGGATCAGAAGAAATGTAGGATTGAACTCCAAATCACTAGGCACACCTGCCACACTTCGCTAAATTCATGAGGACTACTGTAGGCTGATCAAAGAAAGAACTAGTCCTGGATGCAAGCATTTGAGAAACGGCATTCAGGAACTTTTGTAATACTTAGAAAGTTTGCCTATAGTGATGAGTGCTGGGGCATCTGCTACCTCCCCTTTTACATTTGCTCTGTACACAAAAATGTAGGATTTTCTCTAGAGCTTTTTTTTTTTTTTTTTTTAAGGGTGGGGTGGAGCAGGGAAGGGGAGAATATGCACCTAATGCCAGAAAGATAGCACTTGTCCTGTTTGCTGGCCTGGCCGGTAGTTGGTTAAAATAAACATGCTTGAATAACTGATATGCTTAAGATAACACTTATGGCAGCTGAGGTCTGGAATATTCAGAAATGTTAATATAGTTTTTTGACTCTCTCCTGCCCGCCTTTACAGTACATCATGCTAAAGGATCAAGAACTGTTTTGGATTTTGCAGAACACTTTGTAGGATTTAAGTGAAGTCAAATAACGCCTGAAAAGAAAATAACTGTTATTAATTCTGTTTCTAAAACGAGTCTTTTGGTTTCACACCTTAAAAGCCTTACTTCAATAAATGTAGCTCTCCTTGTCTGATTTTAAGTAATTTAAAACTGCGTGACCATAAATAAAAATTCTGAAAACACCACACAAGACTGAAATAAATTAATATATTATAACGGAGAGGCAAAATACAATATAAATGGAGAGTCTAATACCAAACCTTATGAATTAACTTTGAATTCAACTTCCACCAGCTCCGTGACTGACAGAAGCACACATTTCTAAAAAGACTTTAAAATGTTGTTCATGCCCAGGCAAAATATATTTACATGAGAACCGGCACATCCCAGAACGGGCACAGTGTTTGGTACAGCTGTCGGCCCCCAGCCCTGCGGCCCGGCTCAGGCGGGCGGGCCCGGCAGCGGCGGCAGCCACCCCCGCGGCAGCACGGCGGGCGGCCGGCCCGGCCCGCGCACTGACACCCAGGCAGGCGCTGGTTTGACACCGGGCCGAATGGCTAACTGCAGGCCTTTTACACAGCTTTAAAGCTTTTCAGGGTTTTTTCCTGCCCCGGGTTTTTGTCAAAATTGCTAAAAAATTCCCTGCTTTCCTTGAATTAATTTTCCTTGTGGTAGCAAGAGCCCGGTCCTTCGCCTCTCGCTGTCCCCTCTGGGACGCGGCTCTTGGGGATGGGGCTGCTGCCTCCCGCCTCCCGCGCTATCCCTACCGAGCGGGACGGGACCGCTCGACTTTCTCCCAAAATTAAGAATTTCAGACCTTTTCGGAGCGCCGGTTGGCGGTCAAACTCTTTTACCAACCCTTCAGGCTGTGAGGAACTACTAGACCTGAAGAACTACACCTGCCAGACCTGCGATTAAGGGCAGTTAAAAGCCCTCGTCGCTACCAGCACGCAGCTTCCCCGCACTCACTGCATCCACAGGTGCCCCGCGGTTTAAAGCCGCCACCCGGCTGCCTTCGCGACCGGCCCCTCACCCGCCCCTCGGGGTCCCGTCACCAACGGCGGGGCAAGACCCTCGGCCGGAGCCCCGCCGGCAGCACCCCGCCGCGGGGAGGGCGGCTCGGCACAAGCGGGGCACGGCGTCCGGCCGCGCCGGGGCTCGTCGGAGCGACTGCGGGGGAAGGAGCGACCGCGTCTCTGCCCGCCGCCGCCTGGGCCGTGCGAGGCGCGGGGACGAGCCCTCGCGAAGCCCCTTCTGTCCCGTCTCCCCGGTGGCGGGACGCGGGAAGGGGCCGGCGCTCACCTGTGGCTGCCGGCGGGAAGACGCCGCCTCTCTCCGCCGCCGGAGCCCGAGCTGGCAGGCGGCTGCCGTCCGCCGCGGAGGGGTTAAGCACTTGAAAAGCCCATCTTGTCGCGTAGGGACCCCCTGAGGGGCTGATTTGTTCCGCCGCGGGGCACAGCTTGAGGGGGACTGGGCTGGCGGGGAGGGGACGGAGCTGGGCAGGGCTCGGCGGCGCCCCGGCCCGCAGCAAGTTCTCGATGAGAAAACTTTTGCCCAGGTTGCCAAAGCCCGGCGCCGCCGGCAGGTTGAGGAGAGCCGAGGAGCCCACCAGGTCCCAGTACAGAGCGCTGGGCAGCATAGCGAGGGCTTTTACCCGCCCTCGCCCTGCCCGGCCCGGCCCACCCCAGCCCGGCCGCCGCGGCCCCTCACTGGGCTGGGACGGGGCGCCGGGCTACGGGGCCGGGCGGGCTTGCGGGGCGCCTCCCCGAGGGCTGAGGAGAACGGAGCGGAGAGCTCGGCGGGCTGTCCGTGGAGACGCGGCGCGCCTCTTCGCCGGGGTGGAAGGTGTGTCCAAGCGCATTCATTATGTCAGCCAGGGACGGCGAGTGATGGACGCAGCCAACAATGCCGCCTTGCCCGGCAGCCCCCCGGGGGAAGGGGGGTAGGGCGGGCAGCTAAGGGATCGTGGCGCGGGGGTGGCTGTCCCGCTTTACCCGCCCGTCCCCCTCAGGGCTCGCCGCCATGTCGGGCACCCCCCGGCCTCCCGACATGGCGGCGGTCCCGCGCCTCCCGCTGCGGGGGTGCACCTGTTGGGAGGGGAAGGGAAAGGCCTCTGGCCTCCGTCCCGGCGGGGAGGTGGCTCCGGTGCTGGCCGCGGCGAGATCATGTCGACCTAATGATCCCATGAGGTAATGGGAAGATAGTTATTAGCTCACTCCCTGTGGGCATTTTTATCTGGCCTTTTTTGTTGTTGTTAGTTACACCCCTCACCCCCCCGCACACACGGGATTTTCAGCATTTGTCTTAATAAATCTGATTAAGATCATCATGGTGCTATTAATCATGTTTTCCTCAAGATGTGGGATGATGCTTTTCTGTGGGCATAAACATCCCTTGGCAGGGGTGGCTCTGTCCGTTTCTACTTCCCTGCATGTATTCTTACTTACTTTCTTAGAAACCATGTAATGTGGCAGAGATGTCTCATTTTCCAGTTCAACAACACATGCATTAAAATTGGAAGCTGTTCCCAAAGACCTGATCACATCTGCTTGTTTTGCAGACAAGTCCTTTTATTTCAGAGCAGCTGTTCACCAGTCAAATCTCAAGGGATATTCACTGGAAAACCCTCTGGAGCGGGTGTGTCCCTTGTTTTTGCATAGCAGTAGAGGCATAACCCCACAGACATCAGGGTAGTTCATAGCTAAAACTAGCTGGAGGAGTAGAATCATCTGTGTCCTCAGACAGCCAACGGGAAGGATGGTTTAACTGCAGTGGTGCCAAGTAATACCTTGGGAGATGTGAATTAAGGATGTCCCAAACATTCCTTCATGTCTTGAGGAGATTGGTCCTGCCAGAGTTTGGGCGCTTACTCCGTTGGCACCAAGATGTTCCCTGTGGTGAACAGGAACCTAAGAGCTGATAAGGATGCTTCATGCCAGGGGTCCCTGTAGCCTGACCTTCTGTCTTCACCAGTGGCTGTACATACGAGGAAGAATGAGACCAAGACAAGTGTGTTTGATAGTTTTGCCCTGATACACTCCTATTCCCTAACTGTTCTTAGCTTAAAGGATTTACACATCTTAAGCACTTGTATTTACAGATGTGAAGGCCTTCGCATTTGTAAACTCAAGATATTAATGCAAGTATTTTACCTGTGAGCATTTTGAGACTGGAGTGCCTCTTGCCGTAGAAAAGGACAGAATCTAGCCTGGTGGATCCCAGAGTACATCTGAAAGTATTATGCATCATTGTGATATTGAGATGCAGAAATATATATTTATCATGTTTCTAAGGGAAAGAAACGAGTCTTCCCAGGAAGGCATCTGCTTTTGAGCATTGCAAGTTGCTGCCTTTCCAATTACCCCTCGTAAATTTATTCACACTTAAGGATTTAGTCTTGTCTTTCACTGACCAAGTTCTGACCAAGTCAGAGTTCCCAAGGGCCTGAGACACTGAAAACCATAGTTCAGCACTTGGGAAAGTGCAGTTGGTCCATCCAGCTGTGCTGCATGAATAAAAAGTATTCACCAAGGAAAAGATGGTTGTCAAAGACAGTAGCCTTCAAAGGCTTGGGGTTTGGTTTCCTCCAAAGCCATTTCTCATGCCAAAGTGGCTACAGTTGTGTTAATCTCAGCTGTGTATTTGTTAAAGTATGATTAGCAAGTTGCACATTTTTGAAATATAAGCGTCAACACATGTAGAATTTGAGATTGCTCTGCTCCATGGAAAAGCATGATCAGTTGTCACGTGATGGGCTGACAATTCATGTCAGGTTTCATCTGTAGTTCCAGGGTTCAACCCATTCATTGCAATTAGGGTTTAAGCAGTTGTCTTCCTCTCCAACTTTCATCTGTCAGTGGTTTCTCACTTGTATTCTGGCTCTGCGCTCATAGCTGTATTAACAACGCGCTGTGAACCAGATCAAAGAACTCATCCAAGTTTTAAATAAGACAGTCAGAAAATAGTATTTTTCAAGGGATTCCCAGCACAGACGTAAACCCAGTTGATCTTAAGTAAGGGTGGTAGAATAGCTGAATGAACTCATTAAACTAGGGAAGCTTCTGAGTGCTTGGTCTCTGGGACACATGTCCATAGCCCTGCTGAGCAGTAGCTAGCAAATTCTGTTTATCCTCTGGCATGTGATAATTGGGTACAGTCAGGTCCAAGAGATGCTACCTGTCAAAAGCTGGAGAGCACAGTACAAGAAAGTATAGGCTCCTCGTTCAGATCTGGAGTATGAAGTGATTTGAGCGTGAAAACAAGGGTTATCTCTAAACCCAGATCTTGTCTGGTGAATGCAGCCTGGAAATGTGTGACCAACAGATCCTTAGTCAAGGACCTGGAAAGTCATGGCAAGTGTATTACCCAAATACATAGGGTAAGTGGAGGTGGTGTTTGCGTGGTGAATAGCTCTCATTTGTTTCATTCTGTTCTGCAAACATGGAAAGTACTTACTTCATATTTTGATTTTGCCAATTTATAAATTTACCTTAACCAGACTAAAGGAGAAAAAAGTTTGCTTTAACTGGATATCTTGGCTTGCATCAGGTGACTGGAAAACATGAAGATACACTTCTTGGGTTGCAGAGCTTAGAAAATGAGGTGCATGAAACAGATGAAATACTCAGCACTTTGTGCTATGTCTTCCCCACTGGGAGTCCCGGGTACAGTCTTACTGCCAAGACAATTTATTTAATATACCAAGCACAAGATCTGTGCAACTAAATCGAAGTCTCCCTAATGATCCCTCTTCTACATAAGCTTTGCCCTTTCTCAGATGGCATTTCCATCCTTGAGCTGGGGTATCTCTCCCTTGCAACTCCTTCGCTGTAGCGGGTGAATGCTGCCATTAGTTCAGACTTTTCTTACAAACCTTTCCATTGTTTAACAAGAAGCATGCATATTAGCTGTCAGCTGTTTCTCTTAACTTCCTTTCCAGTAATTTCTCACTAACTTGTTGACATTTTACTTAATTGCTTCTAAAGCTGCCACATATATGATTATTCATGAGCTGCAGCAACCACAAAACCCAAATAAAAAATTCTTTATTAACTTCCTTATTTTACACTCTACGAGATTCAGTCAACGTCTAAATTACTTGCCAGATTTACGGACATGTAATTTTTCTGTGAGCTCTTTTTGACAAGGGGAACCTCCCTGGCTAAGACGGTTGCTTAAGGTTTAAGCAGCTAAGGTTTAGGCCTGCACTCCAGTAAATCCCCATTGCTAGCCCTTCTCATGACCAGATGTCTTCTGGAAATACAATAGATCAGGGAGGAAACCATCTAGGAGGTTCCTGGACTGTGTGGAAGGCAACTGCCTGACACCGCTGCTGAGGGAGCCAGCTAGGGAAGGGCCCCACTGGACCTGTTGTTTGCAAACAGAGAATGACTTGTGGGTGATGTGATAGCTGGGGCCATCTGGGTCACAGTGATCACAAAATGATAGTTTTTTTGATTCTTCAAAAGAATAGAAGTAAGGAGTGGGGTCAGCAGAATGACCTCCTTGTACTTCTGGAGGGCAGACTTTGTCCTGTTCAGGAGACTGGTTGACAGAGTCCCTTGGGAGGCAGTCCTGAAGGGCAAAGGAGTCCAGGAAGGCTGGACATTCTTCAGGAAGGAAATCTTAGAGACGTAGGAACAGGCTGTCTGCATGTGCTGAAAGGTGAGCCGGTGGGGAAGAAGACCGGCCTGGCTGACCATAAAGCTTTGCCTGGAACTCGGGGAAAAAACAGAGAGTTTATGGAAGAAGGCAGACCACTCAGGAGAGCTACAAGGATGTCATGAGGTTATGCAGAGAGAAAATTAGAAGGGTCAAAGCCCAATTAGAATTTAATTTGGCTACTGTTGTAAAAGACAATTAAAAATGTGTCTGTAAATACATGAGCAACAAAAGGAGGGCTAAGGAGAATGTCCATCCTTTTGGGGATGTGAGGGGAAACATAGTGACAAAAAAATGAGGAAAAGGCTGTGCTACTTAATGCCTTCTTTGTCTCAGTCTTTAATAATATGATCATTCTCTAGGTGCCCAGCCTCCTCAGCTGGAGGACAGGGACCGGGACCAGAATGAAGCTCCCATAATCCAAGGGGAGATGGTCAGCAACCTGCCACACCACTTAGACACACACAGGTCTATGAGGCCAGATGGGATCCACCCCAGGGTACTGAGGGAGCTGGCAGAAGTGCTCACTGAGCCACTTTCCATCATTTATCAGCAGTCCTGGCTAACCGGGGAGGTCCCGGTTGATCGTAAGTTAGCAAATGTGATGCCCATCTACAAAAAAAAAACAGACGGGGGATCTGGCCTGTCAATCTGACCTCAGCGCTAGGGAAGGTTATGGAGCAGATCATCTTGAGTGCCATCATGCAGCATGTACAGGACAACCAGGTGACCAGGCCCAGTCAGCATGGGTTTGTGAAAGGCAGGTCCTGCTTGACTAACCTGATCTCCTTCTAAGACAAGGTGACCTGCTTAGCTAATGAAGAAAAGGCTGTGCATGTTGTCTACCTAGACTTTTAGTAAGGCTTTTAACACCATTTCCCCACAGCATTCTCCTGGAGAAACTGGCTGCTCATGGCTGGGATGGGCGTACTCTTTGCTGGATAAAAAACTGGCTGGATGGCCAAGCCCAAAGAGTGGTGATCAGTAGCGTTGGCAGCCAGTCACGATGTTCCCCAGGGCTCAGTACTGGGGCCAGTTCTGTTTAAAATCTTTATCATTATCTGGATGAGGGCATCAAGTACCCCTCAGCAAGTTTGCACACAAAACCAAGTTGGGGGGGGAGTGCTCATCTGCTTGGGGAGAGGAAGGCTCTGTAGAGGGATCGGGACAGGACAGGCTGAAGCCAATTGTAGGAGGTTCATAGAATCATAGACTGTTTTGGGTTGGAAGGGACCTTAAAGACCATCTAGTTCCAACCCCCTGCCATGGGCAGGGACACCTTCCACTAAACCAGGTTACTCAAAGCCCCATCCAGCCTGGCCTTGAACACTTCCAGAGATGGGGCATCCACAGCTTCTCCGGGCAACCTGTTCCAGTGCCTCACCACCCTCACAGTAAAGAATTTCTTCCTAGTATCTAACCTAAATCTTCCCTCTTTTAGTTTAAAACCATTAGCAAGGAGAAATGCCAGGTGCTGCACTTGGATCTCAACAACCCCATGAAATGCTAGAGGCTTGGGGCAGAGTGGCTGGAAAACTGCCCTGCAGAAAAGAACCTGGGGGTGTGGGTTGACAGCTGCCTTAGTATAAGCCGGCAGTGTGACTGTTGCAGCACTCTCCAATCTAACCAGCTGCAAAACAGTCTTTTACCATCTCATACCAGCATACCCTTCATACCAGTCCCTCTGCTGCCTTCTCCTGGTCTCTCCTCACCCCAGGTGCTTGTTCTCCCTGCTTCTTCCTCGGCCACTCTCTCTTCATTGGCTCTCAACCACTTAACAGAACCAGCCACACCTGTACCTTATCGACATCGGCCAACCTGACACCCCTGAAGCCAGCCCAGAGCTGTATGTTATCAATGCTAATTAACCCAGCTTCATTCCTCTACAGTGTGCCCAGGTGGCCAAGAAGGCCAATAACATCCTGGCTTGTATCAGAAACTGTACTTAGCAGGACTAGGAAAGTGATCGTCCCCCTTTACATGCCACTGGTGAGTCCACACCTCCAATACTGGTTTCAGTTTTGGGCCCCTCACTACAAGAAAGACACTGAGGTGCTGGAGCGTGTCCAGAGACAGGCAACGAAGCTGGTCAAGGGTCTGGAGCACAAGACTCTTGAGGAGCAGCTGAGGGAACTGGGGTTGTTTAGCTTGGAGAAAGGGAGGCTCAGGGGAGACCTTACCACTCTCTACAACTACCTGACAGGAGGCTGCAGTGAGGTGGGGGTCGGTCTCTTCTCCCAGATAAGAAGCAATAGGACAAGAGGAAACAGCCTCAAGTTGCACCAGGGGAGGTTTAGGTTGGATATTAGGAGAAATGTCTTCACCAAAAGGGTTGTCAAGCATTGGCGCAGGCTGCCCAGGGAAGCGGTGGAGTCACCATCCCTGGAGGTATTTAAAAGCTGGGTAGATGTGGGCTTAGGGACATGGTTTAGTGGTGGACTTGGCAGTGCTAGGTTAATGGTTGGACTTGATGATCTTAAAGATCTTTTCTAACCTAAACAATTCTGTGATTCTATGAAATTAAGGTATCCAAAGGATAATGGGGAGGCCCCTATATTTTACGTCATAAGCTATGTTAGAAATCAGTAGCAGAGGTGTCTCAGGAGAAGATGTATTTTCCAGGACCTTGTGACAGCAGCAGATGAAAAGCTTTGTAATTCAGAAGAAGCATGTGGAGGAAGAGTCCTACCTAGCCCAGGGCAGATTCAGAGTGTGCTGTTCCTGACCATGAGTTTTCGTGAAGGCATCTCCTATCAGCATGGACAAAATGCCTAAAATTGATTTAAGAAGATAAATTAGTCATTTAAATGCTCTTTACAATTAAAATCAGATACGCAAAAACTTCAGCACACCTGCTGTTTCTGGGTGTGAAGACCTCATATGGTGTGAGCCGTCTGCCTCCATGCTCCCAAACAATGTGCCTCTGGCAGCCTGAGGTGCTCAAACTATTACTGCCATTTTATTCCATACAGCCAAGAATTAGGATCTCGATAGAGAAACAGATGCATGCTTGCAGGAGACAGAGATGAGGTAATTGAATACAGGTCTTTTCTGATGCACTTTTCGTTTAGGCGTGCTAAAGGCAGCTCTATCCAGTCATAATTTCACTGGATTCTGTGTATGACACTTTATAGAGACGTCTGTTTGAACTCACTCTAATAATTATTTCCAACTTTGTTTTCCAGCAAAATTAATTCCATGCTTTCGCCAATTTTCTGCTAGTAAGCTTTAGTGTGACATGTTTTAGCCAAAGGAATAAGACATGAATCCCACCAGAGTGTACATGCACTTCTTGAGACTGATCCTGAAGTCTCTGGCAAAAAATTCCCTGGACTGAAGCATCAAAATGCACTTCTAATGACATAATTATCTGCCATTTTCTATGTTAGATGCATTTTCCACACTCTTGGAGATAGCTGTCTTACACTGTTTCATCTAACCTGAGCATGGTAGACAACAGTCTGCAAAAGCATGTTCCTCAAAGTCATACAAGCTTGGCAAGCTCAGGCGGGGTGATGTCATTACTGCAGAGCTGCTGTAGTCTTTTAGGCAGATTTTGCTCTAAAGTTCCCCCCCTCACTCAAAAGTCACTCCCTTGACATTTCAGTGATAATCATACATGAGGAGACTCAGTGCCCTGGTCTAAGAAATTGACTCACTGTCAAGTTATGCTAACCTGGGTGCAAAGCACTCTGGTTAGCTGCAGCCCAGAGACCACAGAACAGCAGTGACAGAAGTAGCACAGGTACTCAGCAAACTAGGAACAAAGCCCCAGCTCTGCAGGAGGGATTTAAGTTTTGACTGTAAGTTTAATTCTTTGTTCTTGTACCATCCCCAGACTATTCTGGTTTATAACTGCTGCTTTGTGTAGCTTGAAGGTTAGGACATAGTTTAGATAAAAAGCACGGCACTTGCATGATGTGAGGCATGAACCTGTTATAAGCTGACTAGTTAAGTGTAGCTTACACCAAAAAATGTTGCAGTGACTTGCACTGTGCACTTGTGCTGGATGAGTGTTACCTGTATGACTTTATGATGTGATTTCCCACAGGCAGCCTGAGGAAGCTTTGGTATCTCTTTCCAGGAAAGGGCAGGGTGGAAAGAGAGGAAAATTAGATTTCTGCACTCTGGCCAGGCTGGGGTTCTATCACAGCTCAGTATGTTCTCTGTTTGGCTTGTAAATGTTTTCAGTGCATTGGGGGACATAGGCAATGTTCAGAAAACAGAGCAGGAAACTACACCGCTGTCTTGCTCTGCATGCAGCAGTAAGGGGCAGCCTGAAGGAGAGCCTGGGTGGGCTTGTGTTAGATATGGGCTTCTGCTGTAGCTGCTCACGCAAGCCACTTGCAAGCCTCCTGAACCTTGCAAGCCATAGCTGCCTTATGAGGTAGGAGCAAAACTGGCATCCAGCCTACAACGTTAGAATATTCAGGGCACCCTGTTGTTGCCATTTTAATTTCTGAGGAGGCAGTTTGCCTCAACACTTACTTCTCTTCCTACCTCCTGCTGTTTCTTTTTTTTACAGTCCTGACATCCTGAAAGCAATATAAACTTTGCCAGGTTAGTCAGGCTTTTGAGAAGTCTAGATTTAGCTAAAGCATTTCACAGCACTCCCGGCTGAACTTAACCATTCACCAGGAAACTCTGCTGTGCTTAGGAATCACCATCATTTTGAGCAAACACAGATGGAATTAGCATTCTTTCAATCCAGTTACATAAAAAGCTTCAAGAGCTCAGTTTCAAATGACTGAAGTAATTTCCGTCAAATCTGGCTTGGCATTAGATCTCAGCAAGTTGCAAAAAAACACATGCAAGTGAAATATTGAAGTGTGAAAAGAAATTGATTCCCTGACAAGTTATGTTGCAGATGTGTACAAAATCTTACTGCAGCATGCACCCTGACTTTCGTGCATGATTTTAACACATGTTGAAAGCTAGTTATGTGGATGTAACTCAAACTTTTAAAACTATGCTTCTCCCTGCAGAAACCACACATGGAAAGCTTAGGTCCTACAGGATTTTACTTGGAAATTTCATTTTCATAGTTTGGATTTTTTTTCACCTCTGTGACATATCAGGAATAAAGCGGAGCATGTGGAAGAGAGTTTATATAATAGAACTTGTAATTCACATTTAATTAGACAGTAGCAGGATCTACTGCTCCCAGTCTGATACAAAGGATTCAGAAGGCAGTATATAAAACATACAGTGATTTCTCAGAAGATGGCTTATATTCCTAAGAATAAATCATATTTACAACTCTGCTGATGTGAAATACAGATCTTATCCAATAGTCTGTCCAGCATCTGCTATACCTTGGTATGATTTACAGCAGTGTTGTTATGTCAGGTATCTGGTGATATGAAAAACAGAGCAAGGTGTTTTCTGAATGTCTTGGTTATTTCATACAACTTCTATTGTGTACCTCTGTCCTCTTCGGAAAGTGATGGTGTTAGAGACTTGTTTTAAGGATTATTTTTTTTTAATGTTGGATTAACCAGCTGAAATCCATGATCCTCTCACAGATCATAGTTTCAGGCAGTATTTTGAACAAAAGACTAAATTATAAAGTGTTCTAACAATTTATAGATCTAAGTAGTTTAAAGAAGGTGAGAGGGTAAGAGTTTTCTTTATTTCCCCAGCCTTTCCAGGAAGCTTCCTCTGTCCATTCTCTCACATGGTCCATCTTCCCCCTATTTCCTATTTTATGGCTGCTGCCAGTTTCCAAAGCTTTAATAACATCTTCAGGGTCAAAGGGTACAGCATGCTGCTGCATTGCTCCAGGACAGGTGAATCTGTCCCAAAATAACTGGGACAGATGGACAGTCTTTTTCTATTCCCTACAAATATTTCATTTATTGTACTAGCTTCCTTACTGTACCTAGAAGGGCCCTATAATAAGACACATGTACATAATGCTATTAAAAGAGAAACTGGTCACCATCATATTATCAGATGGTGCATACCCTCTTCATGCTTCCTTTGAAAAGAACTTGTTATTTTTTTAAACATTGTGCCTTAAACTTTAGAAATAGTTGTTCACAAAAAATAGCAAAGAATCAAGTGGAGATATGTGTATGAAAAGAGACTTACTCACATCATTAATTTCTTTTAAACTTTGCAAAATAATGCAGGGGAGCATGTGAGATGGGTTATTGCATTCAGAAGGATTTTACCCTCAGGAGGTGAAGGTTCAGAATTTGGTTAGGTCCCACATGGCTGACTTGGATGACTCTGGCACTTCCTGACTGAAGTGTTACATAGATTAGTGAAATTTCAAGGCAAAGAAAAACACAGATAGCTTCAGCAGTTGTGAAAGAAGCAAAATCTTGAGAGCTAGGTCTCAGCCCAACACTTAAAATACAATTACATGGTCCATTAGTCAAGCAAAAGTCCGGCTCAGGTAACACTGCATAGAAAGTACTGGACTGGTTTCCTATGGCAGCTTCTTTTCACTGCACACCATCATAACACCACGGAGATTTTATGGTTTTCACCAAAAAAAGCAAGGCTGTTACCAGAATATCAAAGAAGAAATCTAAATTCAGAACAAAGAGGACAATGTGGTCTGAGCTGGGCGTACTTTGCAAATGGTACACAAGAAGCAGAGGTTTGTCCACATTCTGCTTAATAACAATTCAGTAATACAGCATTGTTGTTGAATATAGATACTAATTTATACAAGGAAAACATCTTTTTTCTGCAGGTGGAATGACTGTAATCTATTTTCAAAGGAAAAATGGTGCAACTGCTAGTTTGGTATTAGTAGCTGACCACTTTGCCTGCACAATTCAGGGACCATCTTTTGTGTAAGTCTAGCCAAAGTGTTACTGGATTTGTAGTATTTCAGTCTGGTATTCTCAAAAGGTTCAAGCCTACCTGATCCAGCTAGCTGAAAGGTTACATGCCATACTGATCATGGTAGCTGAGCACCACTAAAGTCAAGATGACCATTTATATTAGTTAGGCTTTTGGAGAAGTGAGCCTTATAATTTCCCAAAGGAAATCTCACTATTTAGCTATCAGTGTTTTGCTATGCTGTGGCAATTTTTCCACTCACAGAGGAATCTTTCATTATCATGGTGAACAATAACAGATTGAAGCAAAACCCTGAAATATCCTGCTTTTAGGAGACAAGCATAAATACTTCACAAACGATTTGGGGGATGGGAGGAGAGAAGAAAAGGTCTGCGCAGCTGCAGCAGGGGTTATGGTCCAGCAGGAGAGTAGATGGGGAACCTTGCATGGCTGCTGACTGCCAGACAAAGCTTTTATTGCTACAAGCAACATAGGAAACAGCAGAACATAGGCAGCTTAACTGAGCACACTGACCCAAAGGAAAGCAGGATTTCTGCAAGCAGAAAGGATATAGAGCTCAAATCTACCCACCCTAGTTTATCCTAGTGGCTTCATTGGGGCAAACTGACAGACTGAGACAAGCATTCTGCTAAGTAATCTCCAAAATTATATTTTGCATTTCACTAGTGGTTTCTGGGGGAGTCTACCCTACGTGGTACAAGCCTTTTTTGTTGTGTTTTACTTTGTTTTTCCCAGACGTAACTCTTTGACATGTGTAGGGCACCATGCCATGTATGTCACATCTTTCCTGCACATGATCTATAGTCTGTAAAATTCCCATTTTTCACAGGAAGGGATAATAATCCATTAAAATACAGTAAAATCAGTATTGGAAAAATCTTCCAAGATTAAATACTCCTTAACTGAAAATTGAATAACTTCATATTGGAATTTCTTCCGATTTATGAACTAGAGCTATCACAGAAAACCATTAGCATTTATTAAAATTCCTCTGGAAACTTGTTATTCACCAGACTGTGGAAAAAAATACTGTTACAGATATGAATAACCAGAAAAGTGTATCTACCTCTGTGTACTGATTTCTTACCAACAGTGCTCTCCTCCGTTGTTTCCAGAGCCCAAGATACCTGAATGTTTAAGCGCTTATCTGTATGACTTCAGCCTTGTCTCATGTGAATGTCTGCCAGGGAGGAACTGGGCTGTCAGCTTCATCCCACCAAAAAGCCTTCCAGTGCCATGAGCTGAAGGCAGGTTCCAGTTGTTAAGTCATTCTGGCCCAGGCTGAATTTAAAGGCAGGCTCCTGTAGCTAGCGGAAGTTGCTGGAGGCAACAGCTCAGCAAAAGGCATTAAAATCATATGTCTCATAATTATTCTTTTGACTCAATTGCCCATTTACTCTTTATTTTTATATCCAGTGGAACCTGAGGGCAGCAAATACTGCATAAGGGGAACAAATCCTGTATAATAGTTCTTGTTTTGGTACATTCATTTAGTGGTGATTTATTAAGGGCTGCTGAATAAGCCTGATTAAAATGCATAAACAGTTCTGAACAGTAAACAACCATGTCTAAGGATGAAAAAATGGGACCCACATGCTGTGCATGGAAATTGCCCTTAACAACATGGCCTATTGTTGAACAGATAGGAAGCCAAAGGTTGCTTGTAATCAAATTTGAAGTTTCCCATCACTTATAAAAGCAACACTTCCTTGTGTAAACGTTTCAATTTGTTGTTGTTAAAAACTGCTTCCTGACTTAATCCCTACAGGAACCCACAATTTCTTTGATTGTCAGGTAGAAAGACAATTTTGGATAAAGTAACTTTTAGATTTAGACAAAGGGAAAAAAAATGCTTAGCTAGCCCAGGCATTCCCACAGCAATAAAATCTTCATAGTTTCCTAAGATTTATTAGAAAAAATGACCCATTGCATCAGTTTAATATCTTCTGAAAATTTCCTCTGTTTTTGCAATTAAAATAATGCAAAATAGCAGAGATATATGGAGCACAGTACAGCAGTATTAACCTTCCTTTGTACGGAAGCTAGAAGATCCCTGAAGATTTTTTTATTTTTCCCTTGATTAACAAGGTTAATTAATTACAGAAATTTTCATATTAAATATATGATCTAATGTACACTAAATTGTCATCTTGCCACTGCTGAGGCACTTTGAGTCATGCTTAGAGGAAACACAGGTACATTTAAAAAAATAAAAGTTACTTTCAATTACTTTGAACTAACTGAACTACAAATGCCATTACTTTTCCCTCTGGATGCAACGGGAGCTTTGCCAGAGGCTTCCAGAGAGCCAAGATTACACCCACTGCAGTTGAGGTCTCTGAACAAAACGATGGCTCCCTAACATTGTTAAAACATTTTTTTCCTGTACCAAATAGGAGCAAATTGGTTTTAACTATGTCCTCATGTATAAAACGTGATTCTGTATTATCTGTCATCTTTGAAAGGTCCTAGAGACTTTGAGGTCACTAACAACCGGAGAAAGGCAAACGTCACACCCATCCCCAAAAAGGACAAGCTGGGGAACTACAAGAATTAAAGGGACCTTGTGAGATTCAGCAAGGACAAATGCAAAGTTCTGTGCCCAAGAGGGAAGCACCCCTGTAGCAACCCAGCCTGGGAAGGGACAGGCTGCGCAGCAGCTCTACAGGAATGGCCCACCCTGGGGGCCCAGTGGGCAGCAGTGTCCCCTGGCAGCAAGGGCAGCCAGCTGCCTCCTGTATGAACAGGGATGCAGCCTTTGGACTGTGGGAAGGGATCGTTCCCCATTTCTCAGCATTTGTCCTAGATACTGTGACCAACGCAAGAAAGAGATTGACAAACCGGAGTGAGTTCAGCAGCGGCCCCCAAGCTGATTGGAGACTTGAGCACTTGCCCAGTAAGGGGAAACTGAAGGAACTGGGCTTAGTCAGTCTGAAACAGACACAGCTTCAGGGGCAACCAACAGCCTCCCAGTGCCTACAGGGAGGTTAGCAAGAAGATAGAGTCAGGCTCTTCACAGCGGAGCATGGAGAGAGAACAAAAGTCAGCAGGCATAAATTGAAACAAGAAGGATTCAGTCTGGGTAGAAGGAAAAACTTTTCTCCCTTGAGGACAGTCAGGCAGTGGAAGAGGCTGCCTAGAGAGGCTGTGCAGCCTCCATCCCTGGAGGTTTTCAAGACCCAACTGGATAAAGACCTGAGCAACCGGGTCTGAGCTCAGAAGCGACCTTACTTAGAGCAGCAGGTTGAACTAGAGACTTTCTGAGGTATTTCCAGCCTGAATTATCCTATGAGCCAATTCTGGTGTTCAGGAATTAAGTTCCTGATGACAGGTCTGTGTAAACTATGCTGTAATGTCCAACGAATTTTTGATAATGTTGTAACTGGGAATTTTCCATCTAAAAGGCCTTACAATGTATGTTGGACCTTGAGACAGAGCTGCCTGAGCTGAGAGAAGGTGGTGAAGAAAGAATATTCCTAGATCTTTCTGGAGAAATTCTACGGCCCTTACTTATGGGTCCTTATACTGGGATAAGACTTGGATCCACAAAACTTCAAGTCCTTCTGTATTTAGACATCTGCTGGGTTAAGATTGTAAACTCCTATTTTTGCAGATACCCATTTTTAGTCCAAAATACTGGGAGGTGGGGGGGTGGGGGTGGTATTTCGTATATCACAGGCAATGGCACTTAAGCTGAGCACAGGGGGAACTAGGAGGTCTGTGTGGCAGGAGAGAAGGCATTAAGAAAGCCTCACTCTGTGACCTGGGGATACGTCCTCACATTCTGCTGCGGGATTGCTTTGTATGTTTTGCATCAACTGGCCCAGGTCTGTCTAGCTGTACACCTGGCTAAAGCATAAAAAATGCGTATCATCTGCATTGCTGAACGTATTTTGGCTAAAAGAGGCCCTAACTACTGTATTTAATCTTAGAGTTTTCCACCTGTCATACACAACCAGCTTCTGCTGAAAAAAACCCAGGCCCTTCCAGAGATGTCAGCAAAATGAAGCTTATGTGTGGGTTCCAGTGAAGCCTTAGGCATGGGACAGACACTGGGGTGCCAGCCTCTGCCATGGGGGTGACTGACTCCCATGAGCCGTGGGAGAACTGAGAACCCAAGTGGTGTTTAACTGTTGAAAATACAGGTTTTGTAGTCGCCCAAAAAGCTGGTAAGAGGTTTAGGCCCATGCTGTTAGACACAGGAGCCTGTAACCATACTTCAAAGGTTATGTCTGATAAGGATCTGGTTGAAACTGTATGATTAAAATTTCTGAGGGTTTCTATTGGAGCTAATCATAGCTAGAATCATTACAGTGAGGAGGAGGGTCTTTGGAAATTAACTAGTTTATAAGCAGTATGAACCAGTACTAGTATTTTTTGTCCTAACCATAGAGTTACACAGGTTTTATGAAGTCAAATATAAAAATTAAGTTTTGTCTTAACTTTTTGGGGGTCTTACCCAATTTGGGCATTTAACTTACAAAATCCATAAGTCAACATCAGTGAAAAGATCATTATCTATTTTAGGAAAACTTCTTTTCAAATTAGTGTTCATTTTCTTGGTGTACTGATGACTTTTCCCTGACATGGAATGCTATTTCAAGCATGCATTAATACTGTTAAGCTTTTACTTAAGATTAAGGTTATACCTTGAGCATTTTAAGTGTGATGGGAATCAGAGTATCATGGGGTGCAAGAGTATGCATAAAACTGTGCTGTGGTGAAAATACAGGACTGTATATAAGAAATCTTCTTTTTCTTCTTTTCATACCTTACAGGCTGGCATGAAAAGAATTGTTACTTCTGTAGATTTGAAGTTCTTCAGATGTGAGATATACTCTGTTATTACCTGTGCTCACTGTCTTTTGCATTCTTCTCTTGTCTGCTTATGTGAGGCCAAATTAGCATACCAAGCTGTAGATGTTCATTTACATTTTGTTCTGTAAGCAAACAAATGGCAAAGAAGCCATTTCCCATATTTTTACAAGTATCAAGTGATGTATTTGAATTTCTGTTTCTGCTCTAAAAACCTTTTTCTGACTTTTTTCACAGAAATGCGAGGATACATTTTGACAATAAATGTGATATAAGATTCATTACTTTAAAATATCGCTCTTTTCCAATACTTTCAACCATTCCTTTTCTTTCTCTTCACTAAAATTAAGCCTTACAGTTTCTTTCTGCTTTGCACAAATGTGCATCTGTTATGGAGTGTATATATATTACTGGAAAAATTGCTATACCTAATTAAAATTCTTATGATGTCCCTCAATTTATATCCATTTAATACAGCTCTCTTATTTCATTTAAGGAACCATTTTTCCCCAGTGTAAAATGTCACCATCAATGCTGCATTTGATGATGTTACATATCAATCTTTTATGTGATGCTAAATCAAAAAGCCTCTTTGTAGTCAACTTTGGATGTCTCCTACTTCACAACTGTCAGTTTTCATTGTCTTTCCCATGAAGAAGTTAATCACATTAGTTAAACACAGTTTTCCCTTTATATATCCATGCTGACTAGTGTGTACCTATTCATATGTTTCGCAGTTATCTTTCCAAATAGTTACTGAAAGAATTTCTGTGTTCTGGTGTTTTTTAATATAATAAATCGTACCTAGGTAGCATCTGTTTGGGAGGAGATCAATTAACTGAGACACTGGGCCAACAGGGAGAAATTATTTGGGTGATACCCTAATGTTACAAAGACATGTAATTGCCAGGGAATGGCCCTCTGACATGTTTACCATGTGCTATTTAACTTATCACTGTTTGTCAGTCTGCCTGTCCTATGTACATAAACTTTGATTCTGCATTAGCCATCTATAAGCACATTACAGCACCCAGTAACCCCTATTTAACCCCTTTTCTCAGCTCATTGAAATAGAAGTCAAAAGGATGTGATCAGTTAATTAAGGTAGATTGTAATCTAGCTAGGTGTTTGCATAGCACCTACTCCCTTGTACACGGTTACTTCTTTCTTCCCCATGCACTCACATAATTTAAATGTTTTACATTTTCACTCTGCAGAAGAATGAGTAACATCTCAATGGTACCATGTAAGAACCATTCACTTTTCATTATTAAAGTCATTACAGCTAGTCAAACACTTGCTAAAAAAATGTTTTTGGTTGGGAGACACTAATTTGAAAATACCACAATCATTTTTGTCTAGGAGTTCATTAACATAATTACTTGATTTCTTGCACCTGTGATGGTGTGCAGCAGACACTCATTTTTAGCTTCTCCTATCTCACCACGGACTTGTCCCTAGGCACCTGAGAGTGAAATTCTGGTGAACACAACAGAACCCAGAGTAAAGATGCAGCTTATTCCAAGTTACAATTTAGTCTAATATAAAAATATTACCCTGAAAAATGTTGAAAGAATAATGTTACACACAGTCTCTGCCTGTTTAAGAATGCCAATAAATCCATACAGGAAACATTAAAATTGTCAATGACCTACTGGTGATTTTTATGCTACAATGTGTCTAACAAGCCTTCAAGCCATATAATTTTGCTGTTAAAGAGCAATGACTTTTAGTGGACTTGGTTCAGTTAACTGCTGACTTAACTTTTCCTCTGCATTGTAATTAAAAACAAAAGCAGCTAGAAGAACAGTTTCTTAATTTGTTTGTTTGTGCTGCTTCTGAGAGGGCAAAGTGAAAATCCCAGACTATTGATGTGATAACTTCAGGAGCCTTCCTGTTTACAGTGCCTTGACCATGTCTCAGACTGAACATATTTGAAGGCCAAGGGCCAAAATCCTAGGCCACAATCAGACATTCACTGCAGAAATGACAGTGCTTGTTTAGATGCCGCTACCCCCCATGCCCCCTTTCTCTGCATCCCCAAAGTTGTAGATGGCTGCTATCTTCAAAAATTCCCCATTCATACTGTGTGTGACCCAGACAGCCAGTGAGTGGTTCCTTCCCTTTTCTCTCTCACCTAATTGCATCCTTCTCAGCATCTCCCTTCACTCTTTCAATTGCCTTTGAATGAGGCACAGAATTTTCCATCGGCCTCTTCCTCTCCCCTGTAATTCCTTTCAAAATTATATTAACTATTTTGGCTTAATTAAAGGTAAGCCGAAATTAAACGTTTGAGGGCTGTAGCTAAGGAACTGCAAGTTGTAATCTTATGAGTCAAGGCAATTATATGGAGATGGCATAGTAACTAAAAAATAACTAGACTGTGGCTGTGGAAATCCCAGGATTTTGTTTCATAATCACTCTCAAGCAAGCAGGGCACAGGCTTTTTTCTATGTTAGGCAGTGATCGTGAATAATTCCCACCTGATTTGCCAGGCAGGGTTCATTGACCAAGAATTGACTATGAACATACTTGTCAGCGAATGTACGGCACTCCTGCACTGTTCCAGTGACCCAAATCCATTCTAATGAGTATGAGGGGATATGACATTTCCTTAGCAGACTATTTTGTTTGTATTTATTTTAGATTGTATCCACTGACAGCACTAAATTGACTTACGTGGTAGTTCTTTATTTAAAGTAGAAAAATCCCACATTGACTAACAAAACTAATCTTGCTCATAGTGAAGATATACAGGTGTCATGCAGTGCTACTTTTGTGTTGCTGTTATATTAAAAGAGTAACAAACACTTGCCATATGTTTCTCCACTAATTGCACAGCCTAATGTCAATCAGCATGAGGGAGTAAGAGGAATACCCCACCTAGATGCCATTTATGTGCAAACAACGATTTTCTTACTTCTGCTTCCCACACCTGGCCAAACCCAAAGCTGTACTTATTTTAATGTCAGTTGCCCATTCTTAGAGCAAAACCTCACACAGCGAATGTGGGAAACAGCCAGGAATCTAAATGGGTTCTCCTGATGGAAAGATACCTTATTGTGAAATATTAAAAGGAATCTGCCAGACAAAATTATCTACACAATTTTCCTGTTTCCCTGAAAAATAAAAAGCACTTAGGGTTTGATGTAAGGTCGGTCCCTTTGGTTTGCAAATCTGTTGTTACCGTCTTTACAGAAAGTGTGGAAATTCTGAAAATTACACTGAAGGCTGCCACCTCAGCAAGCTGCCTGCTGCTGGCTAAGGCAACGAGCACCAGCTTTCAAAGAAAGCAGAATGATTTAAAAATCAGTACTCCAGGTTTTCGCGTCAGATTATTAAATAAATAAATAAACAGATTAAAGTATGGTCAAGATACTACCTACATCGTTGTGCTCAGAGGCCGAACACTGCAAAAGCCTTAATGATCCAGTGTCTTATACAGAGAGGTGTTTTATACTGAACCCAAAGCCATAGTGAACTGTGTTATCATCCACTAATGGCACACAGGATATTTGCCAAAGATGCTGACACTTTGTAGACAGGTAGACAGATGGACTATGGCCCAAGAAGAGCAAACTTGTTTTGTTAATGGCAGAAAAGCAAGCAGTTCTTTATTCTTATCTTGGTTAGGGTCAGACTCTGACAGCCTTCTGCAGCTTTTGTAGTGCCTTACTCCTTCAGTAACTCAACTGCAATCCAGGAGACAAGGAGCATTATTCAAGGCAGGTAAACAGAGCAGAACCTGGCCCTCAGTCAATAAGTGATTTGCAGAAAGGTCTTTTAAAAAAATGTACTGTGAATGACTGTTTACTTGCCTTGAGGCAGCAAACAAAGACAACCTCCAAATCCCACTATAGCAATTGGCAAGCGTAATTCTAGCCAGCATATTTCAGTTCATTTCAAATACACTCTCCTAAGTGAAACAAGAATTTCAAGGAAGCAAAGCTAAAAAATGCTGGCAAATGAATCTCTGCTACAAAGGCTGAAATGGGGGATTACAAATGAGCGATCCCTTTAGTTAGCCTGCTAAATTGGTGTGCAGGCCTGGAAAAAGAGAACAATGAACACCTCCTGACACCAGGCTGTTTGTCTGGTGAGTATCCCTCAGTGCAAATGTTGGTACTGTGTGAGTATTTTTTGTGTTTCTATAAAGTCCTAATGAGCTCCTTGGGTGAGAGTGAAACCCTTTGCTTTTTCACACTGTGCTCAAGACCCTTAAACTTCATGGGGTCAGGCCTAAAGAAAGGGTAATGGACCATGAGGTCCAGCTTAATAGACCCGATATTAACACAGCAGCAAGAATGTCACCAAATGCAAAGTTTAGGGCAGGCAATGAATGAAGTATTTGTTACACTTAAATAATATACAAAGATTATAACAGAGTAGTAGCACTATATCAATGTCATCATGCAGGACTTTGAAAATCCCCCATGTATGAAATAACTTTGCAATGCATCCTTGTATTATAAACACCACAATTTACCTACCTGCCCTAAATGATTAATTACATTAATGTGTGTTAGATGTCATATCTGGCCAATAATATTCATCAGACCTTCTCATTAATCTTGGACCTTGAAAAACCTATGTGTAAGAAAATCTCTCTATCAGATTGCAGTAAGAGAATTATTTGCATATGAGAAGCAAAGGGTTTGTTCATTCTGTGGCTGAGATTCCAGTACTGGCAGATCAACAATTTTATTGGAAAGTGAGTGAGATTTCTCACGTTTAGTTTAGTCCTGAAATGCTTGTTTGTGCAAATAATGTTTCATCTGATTAATGAAGTAAAGTAACTTACACTAAATTATGAACTAATGTGGGGCCTGAGTCTTCTTGACTCTAACATTCATTTTAACATGAAACAATAAAGTAGGATGTTTAATGAAAGCCCTAATTAAAGCATAGTAATAAATACAGTTACTTAGGATCAACAGAGATCGGTAATTCAAAACCTTATTTAATGATTGTTTAACTTCTTTTCACATTTTTAACCCCCAAACTGCTTAACACTAAGTTTGAAATAGCCCTATATTAAACATGATTTGTAGCTAAGGAGCTTTTATTATTGTCCCCACTTTGTATTGTTAGAAGAATTAAAATGTAGATATAAATAGTGATTTAGTGAGCTTTCTGAAAGTGGCAAAAAGACATTTCTGAAAAAACTATTTTTCATTGGGAAGAGTTTACATTCTCTTTTAATAACTAACTGAGAGCAAAATACTTTCCAATAATATATTTCAAGGAGCAGCTATTCTATGAGTGTGTATTGTCCTTTTGAAATAAGGCCCCACACACATCTATGATGCTTGAAATGAGAAACAGAAAATTTAAGCAAACCAAATATTGGTAAAGTTAGTAATTATATTTAATTTGAATAAAAAATTATTTTTACTTTGAAAAAAAAAGGAAATTTCCCATGTGTAGACACGTGACATCATTCTGACCTGGTGTTCACCAGTGTGTGCTTGCAAGTGATGGGAATGAAGAATGGTGCTGACCTACCTGGGGACTCAGAGGGACAGAAGGGCTGGTCTGTTCTCTTGGTGAGCGAATGAAGATAATGGAGCAGTGTTGCCTGCTTTTCTGCCATAGGACAGTTGCAAACAGGTTATCTAAAATACAGATATTTTTTCTTCCTTCTGAGGTTAATTAAAGGTTGATGGGTTGATGGAGAACAGGTCCTCTTCTGGGGATGCCTTTCTTCCCACAGAGACTTTATGTAGAAACTCACATGCTGCTGAGCTTTCCCTGAGTTGGGCAGTGAGATGGCAGAAGATGCTGAGCTGGGCTAGCCCAATGTTCAGAGCTGGCAGCAGAAACTGCACAAAACTGCGGTTGTCTCGCCGAGAGACTCTTCAGCACAAAAACTGAGCCCACGACTGTGGTGTTTCTAAAGCCAGCTGATGAGCTTGTCCACATTTCCAGACCTCTCAGGCCGGGAAAGTGAGCCGTGCTGTACAATGAAGGAGGAGGCCGTGCAAAGCAAAGAGACAAACTGCTTCACTGACCTCTGTCTTGTGACTGCTGGAGAAAGATGGTAAACCAAGGGAATTGCCAAGGCACCCAAAAAGGGTTAGTATTACTGACTTTACTATTTGCTGCCTCTTGCAAAAGTATTTGGTGCTCATCCTCCATTTTTGAAAGTGGTTCAACATTTCATTTAATCATTGAAACATCACAAAACATAATCATAGTTTAAATATTAATCATTATTCTTAAATTATTATTTTAAAATTATTCTTTGAATGCTGAATGTGTTTATGAGTAGGGAAGGAAACCTCACTGAATTCATGCATTCTAATATCATTTTGTATACTTTGGTATAGCTCAAAGCATTGCATGGAGAAGTTCTATATGGCTGACCCAGGCATTTTCCAGCAGCAGCACTGCTGGCAAGTTACCTCAGGAACAGGGTCACCAAAATTACAGTTAAGAAAGTGAAGCCCTGCTAGGCCACCACGCTGGATGGCACTACAGCTCTAGTGCAGGAGTACGCATGTCTGCAACAAATTATGAGCTTAAATTTTATCTGTACTGACTGAAATTAAAGTAACATCTTCAAAACATCTTCCCTGACTTAGGACTGTGTTCCATTTTGACTCAGGCACTTAAAAAACCAGCTTCACCCACATCTGTTAGTGAGGACATACTCAGAAATCCAGGACAGTAGGTGCCTTTTTCCCCACTGCAATGTAAGCAAAGTGACCAGAGACTATTGGATCAGAAGGAGAACAAAGTGACTTTTAAGTTTATCATCTGAGGTTACTTCATACCATCCACAGTTGGTGAACATATGTTGCAGCCTTGAAAGAAAACAACAACACTGCAGGATTTTAAGCTTTTTATTGAAAAATTATGAAGCCAGCAATTCAAAGTTAATCAAAATCTGATCAAAGTATTCTAACTTTAGGAAAACTAACTACAATGAAACAATCCAGTTATGAATCAAGCTTAATGAGAATCAAAGTAATTATTGTATAAATAAAATGTTACGAAGTCACAAATTATTTTGAGCAGTGGGTAAAATCGTCAAGGAAACACTGTGTGCATTAAACCATGAATTTATGCAACACAAACTTGGAGGACTTGAAAGCTGCTCTCTCAGTTCTTGAACAAGTGGTATGTGAAGTACTGAAATATGACTATATATAAGTATATGAAATATGCCTTAGCTAAATAGGCAAGTAGGAGGGTTAGGCTTTTCTGTCTTGTGTTTGTCAACGGATAAGCTTAGATAGCTTCCTGCTCATCATTTAGGTCTTCGAGATCACAGTGATTTCAGGTAGCATGTTTGAGATGCACTGATTGAATGGGGACTTACGCTCTTATTTTTGATGGTCTGGCTCACACTGCTTGTCTCATGAAGTCTGTGTAGGTGATGCATTAGTTAAAGAAGAAGGTAACATCTTCAGATTGCACGGTCTTTGGACCATGAGAGTCAGAGCTGTGGTCAGCCAATTTCATTTCTGTTTGATATCTCATACCGTGCAGTTTACTTTAATCACAAGGCTCCTCAGGCTGGCATGGTATGTGGCTTCTTGCTGTTCTCATTTGGCCTGAAGACACTGGTGTTTTCCAGAAAAAACCCTATGTGCTAGGTTTTCTAACTCAGAAAGTACAGTCCATACTCAGGCACACACTCAACTAGACATCAGTCTAGCAGGCAGCAGACTTGCAATCAAAATATAAAAATAATGAACTCCAAAAGATGTGACTCCAGATACTGTTCTAGCTGTCTCCCAGCTTCTCTGTGAGGAATAAAAATCCCTTCTAAGGAATAAGAACAAACTGCATGTATGTATATGTGTGTATATATATAATATAAAACATATTTATAAAAAATTGTAAACCTTGCAAAACACAGGAATCTGAAGTTTATACATGATAAGTTTTATTCCAGTCTATATCTTTCTGCCTATATATGAGGGCTTGACCTATGTGTCTATGCAAGTTTTAAAAAGGAAATAGTTATTTTGAAAATTTACTATATTATGCAGGGCTCTGAAGAACAGGAGAATAAACACACCTGGAGTCTCTTACAGAACAGAAGCAGAACATTGCATTTATAGGCAAGGAATGTGCATTTATAATGCTTTTTCTCTCCCCGGAGCTGTGTAACTTCTGAATTATATTCTAATATTTATACCACTACTACTATTAATAAAATAGTCACTTAGCCAGATGCTGCTTTATCTTGCTTTACTGTAAATCAAAAACCCCATTGTTTACCTGGGTTTACACTGTTACAAATAAAAGAGAATGATCTAGCAAACTCTGAGCAACTGAGGCAAACTCTCCAGAACATGCATTGCTGCATATCTTGGATCTTGAACTATTTTTTATTTACATTGTAAGTATTAGTTCCAATACTGTGTTCAGCTTTTAGCTGAGGTATTTCTCACTCTAAGCAGTCAAAGAAGCACTATAACTGCTCACAGAGTCCAGAACAGATCTTATCAGAGGTGGTATATCTCACTTCTGGTGATGGAGAGGACAGAAATGGGATGCAAAAGCCAGAAGTATACAAAATTCTAGCTTTGTAGGAAGCCTTCCTTTGGGATGACATAGTGTCTAATGCATGTTCTCATATTAATATACTTAGATCAATAACATATGCCATTTTGCAACTGTCTGACAGCAAACAGTACAATCTTCTCCCTGAAAAAGATGACGGAAGAAAAATATAGTGATAACCTGTTATCCTGTTACATTCCTTTGCAACAACAGAGCTCAGTAAATGCATTTCCAGGAACAGCCTTCAGACAAGGATGCATGCTAACGCCAACAGACAAGCTAGCTGGCAAGGAATCATTCAGGCTGTGGCCAGGTTTCTCATCCAACTGCCACCAAAATTCTGGACTGCATCTTCCAGGTGGAGAAGAACGGGTATGATAAGGCTAATTCAACGTCAAGCTCAACTCATAATAGTCAAAAGTACAAGTACATGTGAGCCCAAACCAAAAGGCTTGCATCTGCTGAAAGTTATAGTGTAAACGATGAAAATAGCAATACCATTCCTTTCCAGGAAATGTGGAGTCTGTTTTTTTCGTCGTGACAAAAAAAAAAAAAAAAATATCAGTATAGCAACGGCAGCAAGAGCTCTGCCCACAAAATACTTCCAAGAGTATAGGTAACCTGGGCAGGGAAAGCCTGCCTGTTCAATAGTCAGTGTTCTGGGCTTAAATTGTTTCTCCAGTAATTGTAAACTAACAGTTACTTGCTTAGAATTTAAACCAATGGCAAAGTGAAGCATAGCTACTCCAATCTCAAACCTAAGCAAATCCTCAAAACTTTACACTTGAATTATCAGAATAATGGATCTTCTTTTCCTAGCGTGAAGGTGCAAAACATGTAACAACAAATATTTTCCCATCCAGTTAAGTACAGAAAGGTCTCTTACTTCTACACTTGAAGCAAAATCACTTCAATATATCATCTCTGGTTTGCATTGTGTTAGAGGGAAGTCTTGCCAGGACTCTGAATGGCAACATGGGACATGTGAGCACCACTAACTTTCCTCTTGATTTTAAAGCCCGTGATACACCATTTCCCTTGTAGACAAAATCAGACATCTGAATCACTCCTGCATAATGATTGCATCCTGTCTGAATTCCTCTTATTTACAAATGGATTTGCAGTCTAGTGAGTCAGATTAAGTACCAGTCTGTCACAGTGAAAACAGAGATAACACACCTCATGTCACTGAGAGTAGAGGAAAAAGACTAAAATACAAACACCTTGAATCCAGGTCCTTCAGCACACAGAACTTGAGGAGATTCACAGTGAAATGTGGTCCCATCAAGGGTCCTGTAGGGATGGGGTCAAGGAAGGAGCTTGCCAGGAACTGAGAGCAGCTAGGTATAGCAAGCTGGAACTTCAAAACTTCGGTTTTCCACCGATGGGAGATCCAGACAGACATTGCTTCAACAGAAGACAGGACATTCCTGTCTCTGAATGTGAGTTTCTAACAGCAGTAAGAGAAAGAACCTCAAGGAATTACTGTAGGCTCCCTGACAGCTTCTACTTTACCCTCCTTCTCCTGCTCATCTGTACTAAATGAAACTTGGAGTGACCCAGCTGAAAAAAAAAAAAATCTTAAAAAACCCATGGAGTAATGCCATTTTCTCTTTGGGGGGGTAGATTTGCTCTGCTAAGGTTTGGAAAGAAAAGAAAATAAATCTAAAAACAAGTTTCAAGTTGAATGAAATGTTCAGGACTTCAGTCTTTATTCTGTCTTTGTTAGTTTTGCTTATTTTTTAATTCTTGATACGAGGATCCGCAGGAGGAATGGATGGAGACTCCAAGATTACACTGCACCAGGGCAGCTTCTTGCAAATTTGCTTCCATCACACAGATGTCAATAAAGGATTCCCTGTGACAAACACCACCTGTTTGAGGCATCAGTTTTCCAGGAGTCTGTTTCTCAAGTTCTTGTGTGGTGAACAGGACTGCTGCTCCATGTTGCACCCCCCCATGCTGGGCTGGCAAACTTAAATTTTTGATACTACAGGTTCATTTGTGCAAGTGAAGGCTTCTCTTTCCTTTGAAAAATCATCCACTGGGCACTGATAGGCAAATACACTGATAGGGTAACTGAGAGGCAAAATCTGGCCAGCACTTGTGTATTTTCTTGTGTATTAATCCTTTGCATGGTTAAAAATAGCAAAGCATTCTTATTCAGTGTAAGTTATGAGTTAAATTCTGTTTACTAAAGGAACTTACATACAGGGGAAATAAATTAGTATATTCAAATACAGAGTGCATAAACCATACAAAATGTTTTCCTCCTTACATTGTGTGTGGTCAAATTTACATCAAAATGTCAACAAGTGTCTAATTTTTTGTTGAAAGGCCTCCAGAGGTTTGAAACAATAATTAAATGCCTTTTTATTTTCCTAGAGAAATGTCACCTAACCTGCTCTGTTTAGTAACATTTCCAAACCCCAAGCTGCGAGTATAACAAGCCTCTTTTTTCTTTTTCTTTCCTTTTTTTTTTTTTTGGGGGGGGGGGGTGTCTATTTTCTTTTTTTTTTTCCTTCTCTTTTCCCTCGTCTTATTCTCCTTTTTCCGCTCTTTCCCACCCCCCCGCCCCCCGGTAACCGCTGCCCTTTTGCCGGTCGCAGCGGGCCGGGCGGGCCGGCGGCTGCAGCGGTGGGCTGAGGCGGTAGATGGGGGCGTGCTGCCCCCCGGAGGCGGCCGGGTTTGCTCCGGGTTCCACTCCCGCGGCTTGCCTTCTGCTTCAAAGGTAGCTATAAACTATCCCCGGCTCTTTGACAATGCTCGTGGGTATACAAATAGCAATGAGAAAGAACTAACGAGCTACCCCAGGGCTGCATATAAATTATGGCTAAAAGTGACTTTAGTTAAGTAGCTATTAGTGCCTGCGCTGGGCACGCATGAGTGCAGGTGGGTGTGAATGTGTGCGACCGCGCTGACAGAACTGCCACACGCTGCTAAAGCCGGCAGTGGGAATCACTCCGCGCTAGTGGTGACTCTTTCAAACCAGAATCAGGAAACTGAGAAGTGCCCAGGTGAAATAACTGTGTGCTTTCTTATAAGATCATGACAAATTTGAGATCATTTAATCTTATTAGTAACACGTTATATTTGTATTAGGATTTTTTTATTTCAGTTACTTTCAGTAATGATTTAAGTATATTGCTAGCTCACATACAGATACATACATACTGGACAGGTGTAAGTCTCCTAACACAACTGGAGTCACTGGAGCTACCTCAGTGTGTATCAGCTGAAGAGCTTTCCCTAAGAATTTCTCTGTAGAAAAATGCTGGTACTACAGCTACATGCTGTCCTCACAGTCTCTGATAATGTATTTAATGTTATTTGTGGAAAAAGGTATACATCAAAAAAATATTTTATCCAAAGCTAATGAGGATTTTTCTTTTTTCTAGAGAATCGAACTATTCAACCCAGGTCTATTCAGCTAAGCTTTTCCATAAAGATCCATTTTTATAGGCAGGCACAAGTACTCTGTAAATAAAACATACTCATCTTAACTGATCCATAAGTCTGGATTCTTTCCATTGCTGTTCCTTGGCCTGTCAGTGATTTGACCTGTGATCTTGAGAGAGTTTCTTAGCCTAGCGGTGTCTTGTAATCCTTAGATCAAGATCAACTAAATAATCATTGGGAATTATTAACCTCTGTGGGACTGGAAGGGAGTTCTGAAGCGTCACGGCCTTTCCCTCCACCCAAAATGCCTAATGGCATCCCTTTCCCTGGAGAGTGCGGTAGCATCCACTGAGGCTTTCTAGTAACAGCTTGCTGCCAGCAGTGGTGAGCGACATTACAGGGGTGAAGCAGCTTACAAGTGCCATTGTCACAGTTACCATTTCGGTACCATTATTACGCACACCGTTTTACAGATCCCGATGAACACTAGTTAAAATGACCTACGTTTCCATGAAAAGCCAGCCCAGGTATGACTGGGGAAAGGGCTCTTCTATAGTTCTGATTAGCAATATGATTCATCTAGACCCCTTAAAACACTCAAATATCCATACTACCGAGTAGACAGTTCGCTCCTTCACTGAACACCGAGACCATCTGAAGGTGGCCGATGTGGCAGCAGGAGATGGGGACAGCTGCATAATGTTCCTGTGTGTTGGCAGGCATGGCTGAAGGGTCCCAAGTTCCCAGAAGCAGCCAGAAGAATGATTTGCCTGTGCACATAGCTCTGCCTTCCCATGCCCTTCCCAAAAGCCAGACAAATCCCAGCAGTTTGGCTAACTTGATGGGCACCTCTCCTGAACCAGGATGAGGCAACTTCTCAATGTCCAGATATTCAAAGCCCATAACATTTGTATGGCCATACTGTTTCAAGATGTAAATAGGAACAGCCAAATTTCAAGGGCCAATCTTATTTTCTTTAAAACAATCATCTATTTTCTGTTTTACTAGGAGCTAATGGGCAGCCTTGTTTTCTTTGGTACTGGTAGTATTTATTCTGAGACTATTTCTTCTACTAAGCAGTTCTATTCACAAGGGATAGCAGCTCTTGTTTGAATTTGTGAGTGCATTGTACCACTGGCCATATTGAAAGCAGCCAGAACCATCTGGTAATTCATTCTTAATGAAAGCATATGTTTAGAAAATTATCATTTTGCTTTGTTTTCTGTCTGTACCCTGTTGGTGTCAGCACCCTCTTCCCATGTTCAGCACTTCAAAAATTATAAACACATTTTACATACTATGCCTAGCCTGCATTTTCAGGGATGAGTGCAACTACAGAAAATTTCAAAGAGCTCTAGGAAATGAAAATTCACTAAAGAACTAACTAGTCCCACAAGGCTCAGGCTAACAAATGCACAAACAAACTTCACAGGAGCTGCTAGTCCGTGCTTCCAGGCTGGAGCTTCCTACCTACTTTCACTTTAATACATAGTTTCCTTTGGTGACTTACTTTGTCTGCACAAACCTCTGAAGGCCGTCTGCTACAACCACCCTTTTCTCTTTTATACATCGTGGTGTATGGAGTGTCTTTAAACTTGAGCAACTGAGTCAAAAAGATGCTCCAAAGGTGCTGGCCCTTTGACCTCACAGGAAAGGAAGATTTTTCTCTTCTGTGGAAGCTATGAGGAAGCTTTGCAGATTATGTAGGAAGAGGGTTTTCTCAAGGAAGCCCAAGCTACCGTACCAGTGAAAACCCCACCAAAACAGGAAAATCTAATGCTCAAACTCAGTTAGACCTAGTGGCTGGACTTCCATGATACTTCCATGACCTACTATAGGTCCTTGTGGGACCAGAAAGAAACTGTTTCTGGTGTTCAAGGCTCCGAGTGCCATTTAGTGTGAAAACAGCATTACTATTCCCAGTAAGGGGCAGAGGGAGGTTCCTCCAGGCTGACTGAGGTAGGAGCACCTGGGCAAGACATCCTGCTCTTGCTGGCTGGGCACAGCACGTCTCTGTGGAGAGGCTACCACTGCCCACTTGATCTCTCTTAGCTTGGTGTGAAAGTTGGGAGAAGAGGTGGAGTTGTCCTAGCTGAGGTATGAAGGAGCTATATATGAAGCACAGGATACGATTTTTACCTGTTGTTCTTGTTGCTGTCCTATTAGTTATTCGCGGCATGGTGCATTGAAGGAGTTTCACGTTTTTTTAAATAGTTACAATTTAAATTTTTTATCTTTTTTTTTAACCATTTTTACATTTTTTAAATGGTTATAATTTGAAGTCCCCTCTGCCTGGCAGGACTGTGACTGTCCCAGACAGAGCCGGCTGAAACAATGGCAAGATTCTGGGGAGAGATGCTTTTCCTTCTCAGATACGAACTGCTATTCAGTGTTTGGAAACTTACTGGAAGTTTCCTTCAGGAAGAAAAACTGATTTTAAAGTCAGATCTTTTTTCTGACTTTTGTACCTTTTATGTGCAAAGACTAAAACCAGTCACCAAAAAAAGGGCAAGCACTTTATTCTCAATTTCAAAATCCTTTCAGCAGAGCTTTCATGGAAAGACGCCTCTGGCTATAGACTTTTTATGAGGCCACATGCCTAATACTTGTTATGGTTATCTACTTGCTTTTCTGATGTTTCTGTGTCAGCCTGTGATAGTTTTGCTCCTTCTCTTCACGCCTAGCTCCATCAAACAGTGCCCACAGCTCTGCATTTATATGCAGCCCAAAGAAAACCGTCTTTTTTATGTGGGATCCTTACACTGGTGTATATTGCTGTGTTCTTGGTAATAGCTCTTTTTGTTTCAGCTATCTCATTCCATGAAGGAGATTTAAGGTTTTTTACATTTTATTCCGAATGAAAACCAGCTGTTATGACCAACAGCTACAAGGAGATTTTGTCCAAGCCCTAGCCCAATGCACCCTAACCCTCACTAAAACCACCTTTCAGAATTAAATTCTGACTTTGAGATTTGACCTTTACAAAGGTCTGAGGTTCCTGGAGAAAACTTCTTGGACTAATTGGATATACCAAAGTTGAAAGTTCAGACTATAGAGTCAATAATGTTCTTCTTCCACAAAAAGAAATATAAAACCAGACCAAAACACTGTATCATATTACTGCAAGGCAGACTTGCAGCCGGTCTGGGAATTCCAGGCATATAGCTGTGCATAGCTCAGCACCTCAGTTTGTTCCCCTCATGGCCAAAGGAGACTGTTTTAAGCTGAGTCCCTTCCTCCACCAAACAACCCATCAGAACATCAGTTTCAACTCACAGCCAGGTGTGTCTGGCTGTAATTCTAAAGAGCAGTGGCGTCCCTTGCATCTCACCTGCACTCTCAGATGTCTCGTGTGTCACAGAGCTTCACTGTTCCTTATCCATGGAATGCCACACTGGGAGGATGATCTGCAGAAACATCTAGGAAAAAGCACATTTAGGACCCTTTGTGGGACTAGGAGAGAGGTGTGGCTCTAAGGCCAGAAGGACCACAGACGTGTGAAGGTGGATCTCCAGGGCCCTAAGCAGAGAGGCACGCATAGAATGGATGAAAAGGGACCAGATGTCCCTCACACCAGTGTAGAGGTGAGCCCCACCAAGGGCTGCCCCCTCCTCTACCGCTGCTAAAAGACAGATGGATGGATTGCCACATTACCCAGGAATGGGGTGTGAAGGTTTAAAATCCTAATCTCCTCCCTGAAATATTGGAGTGCTGTTCACAGCCCTCCGGACTAGAGCAATGGGGTGTTTTCCTTCTGTGTTGTACACCCTCCTGTGTCTTAAACCAAACCTCAAAACTTAATCAAAATCCATTTTATCTGTGCTGAATCTGTGCTGAGATGGACCAGAGACTGTGGGGGTTCAGCATGAGCTTCTTGCTGCAAACGCGGAGGGCTGGTCACTGCCAAGGTAGCCCACTGCTGGTCCATGTGCCTGGCTAAAATGCCATGTCCTTCTCTCTAATGCATGACCTTGTGGAATAAAGGTCTTAACAACCAACAAAACATAAACGTGCGTTGGCAAACATGAGAGAAGTTAACAGCATTGCATCCGCAGGTAGCTGCAACGTGTGTATGTTGTTCGACGAGACTTCTCAAGAGCTGCTGGTCACATTTGGAAGCAGAAAAATCACCATGCAGAGGCAATTGAGTCCCACATAGAGCAAGACATTTATATGCAGTGGCTGAGAATAAAACTGGATACAATATATTCTGTGGCATTTCAGTGGCAGCAAGTCATCACTCACAGAAACGATTAGCGAAATTATTTTATAAAGTTTTCTTCTCTGTTGTAAATGTAAATACTGTATGGATATAAACTGGTTTGTATTACACATGCACAAAGGCTGCTGTTGAAAAAACTTAGAAGTTGCAAGGTCAGGGATTTCCAAGTTAGAAAAGTCTTTTTTGACTTACATTTTGACACTAACTGCAGTTCCATTATAAAATACTGCCTTTGCCACAGGACCCTTGCTTCACTCATTGGGCAGAATGTGGGACCCACTCAGAGAAGAAACCGTACAGTGTTTTGCTTTAGCCATGCTATCCTGCATCTACCATGGTTCCTGTGCAGGGTTCTGTTCAGTTAATTTTCCTATGGACTCTGCTCAAACACTCCTTTTCTGAAGTGACTTTGTCACAAGCACTAATTCATACAGCTTCCCATGGTAAGGCTCTAGTGTTACCTTATTTTTAGCTAGCTGAGGCTCCCTTCCTGAGAGCACTAGTTATTTTGTGGGGTTTTGTCCACATAATAATTATGTGTGATTATGTTGTTGTTGTTGTTATTATTATATTATTGTTGTTGTTGTTATTATTATTATTGTTGTTGTTGTTATTATTGTTGGTGGTGGTGGTGTGTGTGTGTGTGTGTTTTCCCATAAGACTTTTGGGAAAAAAGTGACATATGCTGGTTTATGGAGTGTAAACTAAATTACATACACTGAGTGAACCCTCTAAGGATGTGCAGGCAGCCAGCATTTTGGATTTCCTAAATTCTTCTCAATTAATATCTCAGCTATTTCATGTTGTTTAATTACTTTTAATATCATTTTTTTAAAGAGTGATAAATAATTTGACATGCCACATCCCTACAGTCAAGCCAAGTTGCTCCTGCTTAAATAACTGCACCAGAAAATAATAGATTATTGAAAACAACTTCAGCAGAAACTAACAGAATTAATAAACAGAACTGGTCTTACCCAGTCAAGAGAGGAAGGTTAAAGAAAAACTGATGTTTGCAGTTTAGGCATGGATAATTAGAAAGAAGGTAATCTCTTAGCAAAGTAGTAAGTTAGTGAGGCAGGCCTAATATTATACTTTGCAGGAACAGTTAATGTAGAGGGCAATTGGTGTGTCTGGCCAACAAAAAAAAATCACTGAAAGTGAACACAACCTCTTGGGAAGTCTTGAGGTGTAGGAAAGGGTCCAATTCTCATTGCACCCTTCCTATGGTAAGATGAAGGCTGTGCTGCAGTATTTCCACAGAATTTACTGTATCTGTTTAGAAACTGAACTTCATAATCAATGCAATCATATAATTTAGTTTCTACGTACTTCAGTATAATGTGGAAAATAATATGCAGGGCTATTTTGGGTTGCAAGGACTTATTGCCTTAGAGAGAGATAGCAACACATCAGGCATGCTACCATGTTTATGTAGCTTCTGGACTGGCTGTCTGGCATCTAGTCAGCTCGTAGCTTGGGCAAAATAAGCTCAAATCTGTTCACACCCTTCTGTGCATTGGCAGTGATGTGTCTCCACTCACATCCCTGTACTGAAACATCAAATTTAACAGAAAATATTCTTGTGGTATTTGACTTTGGATTTACCGTTTCCCTAATTTCCTTCAGAATGGAATGTTAGGAAAAGTAAGAATGAAGAAGCTGGAGCTGTAGTGATTTGGTGTCTCAGACCCACGTTTGAGAATGGTCAAATCTGTAAATGAGGAAGATTTCTTACTTTGAAACGTTAATTTCCAATTGCAACAAGCAGAGTTACCATTTACAAAGCAACCACCATGGCTTCAAATTGCAGATCTGGAAAACTGCTGCAGAGTGTTAAATAGATCTGATGCTCTGTAGGATCACACTCTGGCCTTGATCACTTTGTGATATACCAGTTCATCAGCATCCTGGACCCTGTGGTTAGGCACCTTGTTTCTGTAAGTAACTAGATGAATATGGCATCTTTCAAAAGGAAATTAGCTTTGAGACGGGAAGGGAACAATGACAACCTTTACCTGGAAAAGTTCAAGCCACAGAAGAGTCTTGTTTCCACTGTATTTCCCCTGGCCTGAATACAATACCTGATGCGAGATTTTTTTTCTGCTGCAGCTTATGTGGACACCACGGAGAGGAGCTTCAGGCCTTCACACACCAGCCAGAGGAACATCTCTCTTTTTCCTTAGAGGAGGTCAGCAAGTTCTCCATCTGCATGCTTAGCCTTTGATCTTACAGTGCCTAAACCCAACTAGCTGGTTTCAGGAACCTGGGAGTCAGGAAAACCCCTCATACTACTTCTTGCAGTTTTTTCCACAACCAGCCCCAAAACCATTTCTGAGTGTGGGATACTGGCACAGTCATACTTCTGGTTTGACCAACTACTGCTGGGTTTCACCTCAACCATCAGGTGAGTGCTTTGAAAGGCTTTTATTTCTTGTTTGTAGAATGTTATGTAGGGGGGAGAACAAGGTTCCATTTTATTCCTGTTTATCTCACTCTTGAGTTTCGCTGGGTTGGTGGTAAGTCAGAGGCAAGTTGTTTTTAAAATGTCATTTCACAGCTCAGTTGTGAGCACTTTCACGTAAAGCCACATTCTGCCCTTGTTTACACTTGGCAGCTCCAGTGGTTTCACTGGGGATTTAGTGGAGGAAATAAGGTCAGGATGCAGCTCTTTGAGCCCAATCCCACTGAAATTACTCTGGCAAAAAAGCCTTGTGGGTTTCCTTCTCCTAATACCCAACGCAATGGAAGGAAACGTACACTCCTCCAAGTGACCATGGAAACTGGTGCCTGGGTTTCCAAGGTGATTTTCTGGCAAGTGGCCAAAGGAGGAAGCGGTAACAAAACAGGATCCCCGGCACCAGAAAGCATCCACATTCCTGGCGATGCAGCAGCCTGCGCTGAGGAGGCCGAAGCCACAGAGACAAACAGAGCGAACTCCTCACTTTAAATTCACTGTAGGTGTCAAACACTCAGCAAAGGATGGGTAACTCAGCCTGTGATCCCAACTTCCTCGCATATCTACCTGTTTCCTTTCTTGCTTCTGTCCAGTGAACGATATCGGTCTTACCCAGCTAACATCTTAAGGCTCATATTGTTGCGACGGAGGGAAGACACAGTCGCTCAATATGAGTGATCAGCAGACTTCGTTTATTGTCTCTTACAGTCACCTTTTATGCCTTCTTATAATTAGCTCATACATATTACAAAAGTTAAGCTCATTATTGGTTAGTTGCCTAAATACCAAGCCCACCCCTAGTTTCTCTTCTGTAGTTTTCTGTTCCCACCTGCAACATTCTTTTCCCACCAAAATCTTCCTGTTATTGTGTAACAAGGACAGCCAAAGACAGTGTATTTTGCTTTACTTCAGATAAGCTGAGAGCGATGTGCATTTTTGTCCAGCCAGCTGGACTATGTCTATGTGACCCTTTTCAGCTAGCCAGTTATCCACATCATATAAGCTCACTTTCAACAGAAAATAAAAGAGCAAAATGACACAGGGAGAGAAAAAAGAAACTGATTAAAGCCAAGTCATACCCTGAAGTTAGGAAAATCTCACACTCTGTAGATATATATATTTTTAATGCTTCATAGCAGTAAATAAAAGTTATTTCCTATCCTGCGTCTTGCATGGAAAATACGTGAAGAAGGAAAAATTTCTTTTTCCAGTGCAATAAAGAGACTTTGCAGAGCACATTGATATTCCTCCTGGGGCTCCAAACCAGCACAGAGCAGAACTCCACCTTCAACATCTTTCAGGAGGACCAGGACTCTCCTTATCTGCCTGTCTGCATAATTCCTTCTTGGAGTAAAGCTGAAATACAGTGACGTGCAACATGGCACAGTGGAGGAGAAGAAAGGACTGGTGGCAAGACCCTTTCCATTTGCAGTGGAGAGGAAGAGGAGTTGATAGGCACAGACATATGTGCTCCTGCAACTCCTGTGCCAGCATTGAAGCCTGTCACAGAACACTCTCACATAATGCATTGTGGAGTCTACAAATGTACTCCCATTACATCACCACAAGCAAGTACAGGCATAGCATCTATCAGCAGAACAACCCAGCAACGGGGATGTTACTAAAGATTAGATGAGGGACTGTTGCAAATTAAGACCATCCCCAGCAAGAAAGCTACCCATCCTGATAAAACATGTCTGATCAGAAATAGCAGAAAGCTGTTTCCTTTCTGCCAGAAGAGAAGGAGCCAAAAGAATATGAATCTTCCTCTACTTGTTGGGGGGAACCACTGATTATCAAAATTGCAGACATGAATGAAACTGTTGCTAAGTGTTTTCTTGTGTGCTTATATTCATGCTTTCAGATATAAGTAAAGCCTTATGAAGCTTGATTGCCAGGTTTTTCATGAAAGCCAGAAGGTCCTGTTCTATCCCTGCAGGATATAGTATTGACAAGTTATTTTAAGATTGCTTCATGGCCACAGGATAGAACCAAATTATTCTTAAAAGGGCTGTAAAGTATTTTGACATAAAGGCTTCACTTCTCTAATTGTGGGGTTGATTTCAGAATTCCTTTCTTCCTCTCAGTTCAACTTTTAATGGAAAATCTGGGCTCGCAGGTGGTGGGGGAGATGTACAAGAGCAGTCATTGAAAGCACATTGCTTATCACAAACACAAAGCCTTTCTGAAAGCCTGCGGAGGAAGGACTTGCTTGTCCCACTGGAAGAACAGTAAAAATTCACATTAGCTGCGGTGTGGGGTGCATTGGCCACCGCAGTAAGGGGAGATGGTAATGATGACGGGATGTGATTTAAGTTAATCTGACTGTGCCAAGACAACCCTTTCTGACCTTAAACTTCCATATGCAAATTTGTCAAAAGGTAAATTCAGGGTTTTACTCTGATGAGATATATCCCACTGACAGCACTGCCCAGTGTAGTCTGAGCACTCAGTTACACAATGTGGTTGTGTGTACTCCTCCCCATTACCTTCCCATCCAGACTGTACCTGCATTGAACACAGCAATGCTGCGCTACACTGCTCAAATTAATTTAACAGTTTCCATGGGGTGCGGGTCAGTGCTAACCATAGCTCTTTGCATCTTCTCAGAGCACTAAGACAAAATCTCTTTCCAGTCCCACAAGTGTGGGACATACCTTCTCCGTCAGTTGGACATGATGCCCAGATACTGCAGTGTTGCCATTTGCCGGAACGGAGGGAAGAAGCAGTCACTCAATATGAGAGATCAGCATACTTCGTTTATTCAACTACGGTTACAGCTTTTATAGCACTTATAATTAGCTCATACATATTGCAAAAATTAAGCTCCTTATTGGCTGGCCAGCTAAAAAGTTAACTTACGTCTATGCTCTTTGTTTCTAGACAAAATTCTTATTCTTGTTAACCACAAGTTCCCTGTGCTAACCTCCTCAAAGATAACAAGGACAGAGTGTCCTTGTAAATCATTGACTCTCACATAAGCTGCTTTCGATATTTCTTAAGGTCTTGATGACTCAACATTCCGATGTTAACATGTCCTTGTTCGGTTAACCAATTCTCCACAATTCCCCCGTTTTTATTTTGTGCTAGCCAAACGTTATTAGTTACTTGAGTAACAAGACGCTTAATACATGATAAAGCACAGCTAAGAATCAAAAGTCCTATTACAAGCATTACTAAAATTAAAACTAAGCTTTGAATTAACCCTTTTAGCCATCCTCCTAGACCCAATCGATTAGTTAGATCTTCTAACCCAAAAAACCCAACATCCTGCTGTATTTTCTGCGAATGCTCCATTAATTGTTTGATTTCCTTGTGTATGGAGCTAGAGTTATCCTCCAGATCCATACAACACATCCCATCAAAATCCTCACATCCATGGCCATGGGCCAAAAGCAAAAAATCAATGGCCATGCGGTTTTGTAAAACAGCGTGTTGTATCGATTCCAGTTCTGTTGCTATGCTAGACAAAACCTTACTAGTTAGGTTAGCTTGTTTAACAATCCAACACGAGAGGGTCTCTAGGTTTCGATGTGCACGAGCTGCTGCCATACCTGGTATAAAGATGGAGGCAAAGATTGTTTCCCACTTATTCCAAAGTTGTACATTATCATCACAGGTGTTTTGAATAGTTTGTATAACATTTCTTTTCCATCTTGTTGGATTTGATTTATTAGGATGATGATGTGGTAAAGCTAAACTCAAGCGACCAATGGTACATGGACCCCCAACAGGCATTGAGGGTATTCCATTCCATGCTCTATTACCACAAATAAAAAATAGACCAGGGGGTAACTTTCTAGGAGATCGTACTCCAAAGGCAAGGTTTGATAGGTCTCGATGGACATGGTTACACCAATTATTCCAAGTAGACTGATTTCCAATTGGATTTACACGAGTGGTAATACAGGATGGGTTAGAACTTTCACCAAGACAATAAAACCTAGTAGAGTCTATATATACACAATGAGAGGCATTCAATGAGTCAACTAGCTCAATTTCTTGAGGGTTCGGACCAATAGGAAGTTTAAAATTCCATTTATCAAATTTTTCAAAACAATCATTCATATTTGAGCCTCGATCTGATTGCATAGTAATCCCTATCTGAACAAGAGACTGGTTAAAGGTGATCCAATCTGAGTCATTTAATGGCACGCCAACTAAACAAGTGATAAAGGGGGTACTAGGTGTAGCTAAACTAGCACAAAAGGTAGTAGTATTCACAGCTCTGCTAAGCGTAACCCAGACATTTTCTCTAGGGTCAAAAGATCTAGTAGGCACAACAGATGTAACCGAGGCGATTAAGCTTGTTATAACAACAGCTAATAACATCATATCTAAATATCTGCTACAACTAAGATACTACTTATTATCTTACGGGTAGCTTTCACTAAATAGATTTTGCCTGACTTTTAGTCAACTTCCAAGCAAATCGCTGTTTACACTTTTCTTTTACTCGAATCCAGTCCTCCTCAGGGACAGGCCAAATAGCCGGCACTAGACAAGCTTTACTACACTCGAGACTGCCAACCAATATTATCTTTGCTTGTTCGATTATTAGTTTAACCCAGCAAGTTCGATAGTGAGGATATCGGTCGCTGTTCAAAGGTTCATGCCCTGTCACAAACAAAAGTCTAGTTAACAAAAACTGTTCGTTTAGACAACTTTCACACCAGCGATTTGCAAGCTTTTTACGACGCCACCACGCCTTTCCACAGGTGTAACATTTACGTAAAATCCAAGGATCACACTGGTAACATACAGTACACGTTACATTGGCAACTGACAGTTCTTTTGGCTCGCTCACATATGAGCCTTCTTCTGTGATAATATTCAACGTGGTACTATGTCTCTCCACGGTTGGGAGCGGTGTTCCGTGTCGTTCCTTGTTGCTCTTCGGAGCTGTCTTTATTGTTTTCTTCTACTGCAGGCTTTACCCATCGGCTAGGGACCCAAAGCGTACCTGTAGGAGTGGAAACTTCCAAGGATCTCTGGTACCTGCTTCATTTTGATGTAGTTAATTTTTCGAGTTAACAGTTGAGAACTTCTTTTGATGCTAAAGTCCATTCAGCCCAGATGTTTCCAGTCTTACTCTGCGTGCGCCCCCGAGGACTACACTTCCCGGCGTGCCCAGCTCCACGGGGCGGTGCTATGCAAATGTCGCCGCCGGTCGCGGCTCGGCGCTACTGGGCGTGTGGGGAGCGCAGCGCGGGGCCCGGGCGGCGGGACATGAGCAGGCCGTCAGCCCGCCGCCGCCGGCGCCGCTAGCCCGCTGCCGCCGCCCAGCCGCGCGCGAGCGCCAAGATGGCGTCCATGCTGCTACAGACGTGTGGCCGGCGGGCCTGCCGCCTGCCCCGAGCGCTGCGCCGCCAGTCCCAGCTGGGTGAGGCTCCCCGCGGGCCGTCAGGCGGCTCCGGCGGCGGGGAGGGAAGCGCAGCCGCCCCACGGCCCGGCCCTGCGCGCTGCCGCCTGGCCCGTGCTGGCGCTTCAGTCATGAGATTGGCTGCAGCCTCTCGATCGCCTGAGCTCATAGCCGCCTCCGTAACCTTTTGCCAACATCGCTGGCGTTCTGAAACAAGGTCTGACACATTCTGGTTTAAAAAGGGATTATTTCCTCGTTTAGATACTGGCGTGAGTGATGGTTGTTTTGTCTCGCCGGTTCCGACTACCTCTGCAGAGGCAGGGGGAGCCGTGGGCATCTCCCCTATAGTTACCTCGTCAGCTTGATGTGATCTTGCCGACTCATTTCCTAAAGAGGAATCTAAATGGGAGAGATCCCAAGGTCCACTAGGATTCTGCGGAACAACCAGGGTGCGTACGGAAGGGGGCAAAGGACAGTCAGGCGAAGGAGCAGCACTCGCTTGATGTGCAGAGGGCATTCCGGTAGAAACCGTACCGTCCAGCCTCTCAGCTGCAGCAGCAGCAACCTTTTGTTCAGCTTTGTGCATAGTGATAGTATTTATAACTGCCCGCCACGGTTTCATTAATTTCTTTGCTGTTTTCTCCTCATTTATAACAGCATCAAATAATTTATCCCCAAACTTTCGCCATTCGCTTTCCTCAAAAACTGTATTAGGATCTGTAAAAAATCCCCTGACTACACCATAGCTTAATAAATCGGGAAGTTCCTTTTTCAGATCTATCCCTTCAGTGCCCCGCTTTTCTAAAAAGCATTTGAGCAAATTATACGCCGCTTGTCTGTTCATACCTCTATTTGTGCACAATTGCAGCCTTTGCAGACTTCGGCGGCGCGTAGCAGGCGGGCCAGCCTCTATAGGTGCTCCCGGGCGCGGGGAAGATATCCCTTTCGCCTCCTGCGCTGCTTACAGGACCGCACTCAACTTCTCCGCCGACCGTGGCTCCCGGACTCCGCTATCGGGTCGCCGGGTCCGGACTCCGCTATCGGGTCGCCGGTCCTATGTCCTCTGGTCCCTGTTCGGGCGCCAATTTGTTGCCATTTGCCGGAACGGAGGGAAGAAGCAGTCACTCAATATGAGAGATCAGCATACTTCGTTTATTCAACTACGGTTACAGCTTTTATAGCACTTATAATTAGCTCATACATATTGCAAAAATTAAGCTCCTTATTGGCTGGCCAGCTAAAAAGTTAACTTACGTCTATGCTCTTTGTTTCTAGACAAAATTCTTATTCTTGTTAACCACAAGTTCCCTGTGCTAACCTCCTCAAAGATAACAAGGACAGAGTGTCCTTGTAAATCATTGACTCTCACATAAGCTGCTTTCGATATTTCTTAAGGTCTTGATGACTCAACATTCCGATGTTAACATGTCCTTGTTCGGTTAACCAATTCTCCACACTGCAGCTAAATCGGAGCAGCTTGGTACATCCCCATGCAAAGATCAGCAACACGCAGAGATACTAGCACCAGCTTTGAAAGGACTAGTCATCTTAGTAATGTACCATACCTGAATTAACTAACCCATGTGGGTGACCGCTTTCCACACTACCTACCTATGGTAATGTTGTAGTCTACTGTGCGCTTGCAGAGTAAGGTAGAATGACTGAGAACATGCTCTCTCTTGAAAAATGGGTAAGATTTGCTACACTCATTTCCTGTGACTTAAGGATATCCAGACAGAAATGGGACTAGGTTTTTTTGTAAGTATAATTAAAGTGTCATAAAACTAGTATAGCACACTGCAAATAAAATGATTGTATGCAATTTTTCTTAAATCACCTGTTGAAATAACTCGATCAACTCCTTGAAATGTAAATATTCTGAACTATCTGAGTTCAAACATTTGTGTTAGAAAAATAGAAGTACCTGAACTCTGTGTCTATTATTCTAAGATTGGCCATGTATAGACTTTTCCTAAAAATTAAAAGCTTTGTATCAAACAGGTTAGAAATAACAGACAAAAAGTTTGCCATGTAGTTACCATGTCTACATCCCATATTAAGGACAGCTAGTGAAAGAAGGTAAAATGAACACATAGGTAGGAGCCAGCAGAAGACTTGGCAGCACTTTTGAGACTTGTACATAAAGTAATTACACACGCTACTGGTCTGAGATCAATTATTTATACCCTTTTTTATATACTGTAGCTCACATTTTATTGGCAATTGTTATTACCAATTCACTTCAATAGAGGGCAAAAGAGACTGAAGTTGTCATCTCAGACTAGAGGTTGCATGCAAAAGGGAGAATTAAGAAATCTGGGAGGATTACATACAATTGGAAAAAAGAAAAATACTAGAGCTGTACAGATTTCAGGTAATTTTAATTTCCCATAATGCTTCACCGCTCTCCCTGTCTGTGAATCATAACTAAACAAACACAAGAGCTTTGTGAAACAAAATGATCTCAAAACTCTTCACAGTCATTTTTCTCCAGACTTGAATAGATTGCAAGCACTAACTTAACTGTACCAGGAAAAAAGAATGGTGTGGTGACCTGGAAGTATATTCTCCTACGTTTTCTTTTACTGACTTTTAACGCAGCAAATTTCTGCACAATTTAAGGGATTTTTTTTTTTTTTGTAGGGAATGACTATTTTATTTGTTTTTACTTTTTCTCTGATTTTATTTCTGCATCAGAACAGGGGCTTTGCGGGCTATCTAATAGAGTATTTCAAATGGTCTCTCTTCTGTTCCTGAGTTTCAAACAGTTTCAGTAATGCTTTAAAATTCACCGCTTTGAGACACAAAGGTATGATATTCCAGCAGTTATTAAGAAGTCTAATGTTTTATGAAATGTGAAATAATAGACTTTGTTTGGTCTCTGGGATAACTACTTCTTTCATTCCAACTAAGAATGCAGAATGAAAGATGGCTGTGTGCTCTGCTCTGCAATGAATCCCACAGTGATGGACCACTTTGACCTCTCTATCCTTAAATAATTCCTCACACAGTGATATTTGTCTCCTGCTATTCTTCCTAAATTTTCTCTACACTGATATCATTTGTTGTAGTGGCCTTAATATAGTATCTTTCAATAACTGATAGCTTTCCCACAAAATTCTTCCAAGTTGTTTTTTTTTCCAAGTACGCTTGACCTACCAGTTCTCCAAATCTGCTGACTGTCTGCTTTCTTGATGCTCATGGTCTTTATTCTACTGGGACTATGGTGCAAGCAGTATGGATTTTGTCTCCCAGCAGTTCATAGGCACTGTGGAAGACAATATTTGAATTCAAAATGATCTTGACAGATGAGAAAGAGTTGATCAAATGAGGAAGTATAACAAAGATAAGGGCAAAAATGTCCATTTAGGAGCAGAAAATCAACGAATCAATGAAATGGGAAATGGCAACTGTGGCTGAGTTCTTACCTAGAATACAGCATTTGTTGTTGGGCGCTGTACTTAAAATGAATGGTTAGGCAATGAAAGAAGCTGTACAGAGGTACTGACTTGTAATGGAAATGTTAAGATGGCAGAAATGAAGTATGAGTGCATACAGTTGCATAGAAACAAGGACAATGTAAAAAATTAACTATATTCATAGATGAGGACATAGTCCACAACAGTAAGATTGAGGACCGTTGCCAGTGTTGAGCCCAGGAGGCCTGCACTCCAGTAAAGCAAGACCACACATTGCCTGTCAGCAGAAGAATTAGCCCCAAGGAAGAGGAAGATGGGAAGTGTAGAAGAATGAAGCTGGGTTAATTAGTTGATAATAAAATAATATTGTCTTCTCCTTCCAGAGTCTCACGCTGAGCTTTTTACACTAACTTCTTAGCAGAGAGGAAAGCACAGATAGTCGTACGTGCTGGAAGGTTGAAAGACCTGGGTTTGTCTAGTCTGGATGAGAAAAGCTTCAGAAGCATTAAAGTGATAGTTGTCCATGTGTAGTATCTTATTATTAAGAGGACAGCAACCAGCTGTTCTCATAGATGCTGGGAGAAGGACAGGAATAAAACAGCTTCAATTGCTGCAAAACTATTTTGGCTGTGTATCAAGAGCAGTGAAACTCTGGCAAGAGCTTACCTGGGGACCTCACTGACTTGTCACCGGAGATAGTGAAGCACATGACCGGCAAATATTTGTCACCAGTGTCTGGATATGTTCAAACCTGTCTGACTGCTGGGGGCTGGAGCAGACCAGCAATCGACAGTTATTTCTGATGCTCAGCGCCAGCTTCGTTGTCAAAGACCCTGTGACTCAGAGACCCTGGTGCCAGCTCAGATCCATGTCAGTTAAAGACTTGGTGCCTGTGCCAAAGTTTTGTCACCACTGGACTAAACAATCTCTTTTAGTCTCTTCCTGACCTATGTTGTTATGGTTGCTATGAAACCCTTACCTGTGGAAGCGATTTTTCTGCCGGCTCTGTAGACTTCTGCTCTGTTTCTCACTAGCAGGAATGTTAAAAAATTTTTATTTCTGAAATCGAAAACAGCCATGCTAGAACGGGGTTGGGGGGGAGAATTTGTTTCAGCCCAACTTTTTCATTTCAGATTACTTTTGAAAAAATATTTGTTGGCTAGAGGTTACACAATTGCAATTCTTTGAGTGGATCTTAAGTTATTATCCATCTGACAAAGAGATGGCAGCAGGGTGGTGCTGTTGCATTTTGCCTTTGTGTTGTTTTTCTTTGATATCTGTGTTTCAGGAGTAACAAAACCGAGCTTCTGAAGCTTTGGTGCTTCAGCAAAAGTACACATGAAAATATTTGCATCGGGTATGAAGTTTAAAAAAAATAGCTATGAATTTTCAAAAGGTTTTTATGGGAACTTTAGACACACAGTATTCCCATTGCCTTTTCAGATAACTGCAAAACTTGGCTCTGAAGTAATCTATGAAAGTGAACATTCAGCTGTTGCAGTCTGAATGAAGCCTACAAAATCTTCATGTTCTGTAATTGCTGGGAGAAATCCTGCAGTGAGAACAGGACTGAAGAGGTAGATCCTCTACCTGTATTTTTTAGTAGGATTGAGTTAAAAAAACACATTTTGTGTATAGCCTGGTTTTGAAATGTTCCTCTTTTGTACACTGGTTTTTTGCACTTTGCAGCTTTTTGATTACATTTTCATTCATTAAATGTGAAAATGGGAAGTACATAACCAAAGTAACAATTATGTCCCTGGTGTGTATCCAAGAGTGCACAAATCTCATGTCACAGTCCTAAACAGAGCTGTACCTTGTCTGTAACAATCCCTTCTCACCTTCTCCCATCATTTATGAAGTAAGATCTCACCAATGGGACCATATTTTGGGGAGGACCCACAAGGAAGGCTGGCAGCTGAGTATTACACAATATAAAGATGTCATGGCAACTTTTGCTGGACACATTGAAACCATGAGGTGTCTGCAGCTGAGTCAGCCTGGAGTAAATGGTCCTGGCAAGGGGTGGCGTAATTCACTCTCTCCTTGTAACCTCACTGAGTGTGAAACCTGACAAGTGGGCATAACAGTAAGGCACATGGCTGAGATGGTCAGAGGCAGACGGGCAGCCTCACAGGGCAGTGACCAGGTTTCTGACTTGGGACACAAGAAGGTAGTTTCTGTTCTGATGATTTCTATGCCCTCGCAGACCACTTCTGTCTTCAAGCGAACAGTGTGAGGGGGTCTTTTCTAAGCAGAGTTGCTCCAAAACTTCCCAGTTAAATTTCTCGACTTGCTTGCTTGAACCTAGACTTGCTGTAACCCTAACCCACAGCTGCTTGAGAACAGATAACCATGTTAGCAAGTGACCAGCTTATCTGACAAATGGCTTCTCATCCACATTCTTGTTTGTGTATTTTAGACATCCTGGGTCCTGTGGGCCATTTTGATATCAGCAATAGACTAGAGATTGAAAGTAGATTGCTTATAGGGTATTTATTGCTTGGGGGAGGTGGGGAAGGTTACCTTGCCCTTCTTATTTTCTCCTTTCCCCAAACGCAACTCCCCCACTTCTTCAATCCATTCTTCTGGTCTTATTTCCATTTCTTCCCACTATTAAAGCTCAGTCCAGTTCCTCTCTGGGCACTCCTTCAGATGTTTTTCAGTTTTAGGTACTCTCTACTTTCCCCCTGGAACCAATACATGTGAGTAGATTGGCATATTGCCGAGCAGTGAAAGCCCTTTTCAGGAGTACTTTTGTCCCCACAGCATTTCTGCACGGTGACTGGCAACCCTGCATTCCCTGTGTTGCAAAATCTGAGTTTGCATGTGGAGAAAGAGATGGGGATGAGGACAACCCCACCCCTGTGAAACAGTCAGCTGGGTTGAACCCATCAGTGGAGCTCTAGAGATGGGCTTTTCATTCAGTCCTTCAGCATCTCCCCTCCAACTTCTGCTACCTTCTCCAAATAGCTCTGCCAATTACTTACTGGTTTGGGTTTTTTTTATGTATGTGGGCTTCACATTTTCAGAAGTATTTAGCAATGGTGAGTTCTTCAGCACTTGGGTGCATAATTTGACATATTTTTAAAAGACCCAGAGGTTTCGCTCCTGACCCGGTTTTCAGATGTTAAACTTGTGGATGAAACCAGAGAAAGCTTTGTAAAATCTTCAGCCTGGATCCTGCTGAAAGTTCACTAATTAGTTTTAAGATAGCCTTTGATCGGCTTATGATATTATCATGGTATGAATTCTATGATAGGGCCAACTGCAAAAAAACTGGAACAGAACACACACTGATTAATGTTTTTCCAGCTTCTCCCCTTCCATCATTCAGGATGCTGCCAGTGAAGTACGTACAGGTGCCCGCTTGCAGAGCACCGTTTTAACACGGGTCCCTGCCAGGGAGCGGTAGGTGCCTCCCACGCGTCCCGGCAGCTCCGGCAAGCTGCTGGCTGGAAGGCGGCGGGCTGTGCGGCCTCGGCAGGCACACCGCTGCCCGGCCGGGACCCCCGAGCGCCCCCTCCTCCAGCCGAGCCCTTCAAGGCAGGGGCAGTGCGAGGCCGCCCGCAGCGGGCCGGGCAGCAAGCGGCAGCCGGCAGGGCCGCCGGCCGGCACCGGGCACACTCGCCGGCCGGGAAGGTGGCGGCGGCCGCCCCGCCCGCCCCACCGCCCCCACCCCGCCGCTGCCGCTCCGCCTCCGGGGCAGGGAGGGCCCGGGGCGGGCTCGCCTCCCCGGCGGCGGGAGAGCGGGCGCGGGGGGCCGCAATTTCGGGAGGATGAATGCGGAGAACCAAGATGTGCTGCTGGATCTGGAGGGGGAGGAGGAGGAGGAGGAGGAGGAGGAGGAGGAAGACGACGATGACGGGGAGACCGGTGAGTCGGGGTGGCGCGGGGCGGGCGCCCCGGGACAGCGCGGGGACCGGCGCGGCGGGGGCGCCCCCCGGGGCGGGCGGGGGTCGGCGGGGGCTGCAGCCAGGGAAGTGCCCTCGTGGAACCGGTGTCGTGGGTGGGGAGGACACCTGCTGGCGCCGCGCCCCGGGCAGTGACCGGGCCGGGGGGTGGCAGGCTGGCTCGCCCCGCAGCTCGCCCCCCGCTGCTACAACTGATGATTCCCCCGCGGAAGACGCGCCCCGCTGTCCGTGCCGGCGGCGCGCCCCAGGCGGGGCTCCCTCGCCCAGCGCCGCCGCCGCGCTCCTGCTTGCCCAGCGTCAGCTGGCGGGGGAGCACCGAAAACTTTGCCCGTTCCTTCCCCTCTCCTGGGAGGCACAGGCGTGAGGTGGCACAGGGCAGCGCTTCGCAGCCAGCACAGTGCGGTGCCGGAGCCCCTAGGCGCCGCTCGGAGCCCCCAGCCCGGGCACAGCCCGTGCCGCCCCGCCGGTCCCCGGGCAGCGTGCGGGGCACCACCGCCTCGCACCGGGCCCCGCGGCTGGCGGCAGCGCCGGCGGGCAGCGGCTGTATCCCCCCAGCTGCCGGCTGGCTGCCTTAGCTTGGCAGCCAAGCAACGGAGGGAGAAGATGAACACCCCCCCCCAAAAAACAACGTAAGGGAGGAAATTGGCAAAGCATAGAAAGATAGTAATTTCTTAAACAAAGCGGGGGGGGGGGGGGGGGGGGGAGGGAATGCATATTCTGTCTGCCAGAAATGTAGACCGTAAAATAAGCTGAGAGTTCTACATTCAAAATGTATGTTACTTGTATCCCAACAGCAGTATCCCAACAGCAGCAGCCCAGGACAATGACAGTTGTTTTTACTGTGGGAATGAATTCTATTAAAGTATTTCCAGCAAACAGCCCAAAAGGGGCTGGTTCTCGGCCGGGTCAGACTGAAGGGGTCTGTTTGTTTCACTAAAGAGACACAGATTTACTTCAGGTCACAAGCTGTTTTCAGCTGTGGTACCCAAGGCATTCTGAAGTCCTGTACGTCTACCTAACCGGTTAAAATGGATGTAACAAACAAGGAGTGCAGGCAAACATCAGTTAGACAAGCAAGTAGGAGGTAGGTTTGTGTATACAAATTAAAAGGGTTCCTGCTCATTATTGTTCAAAAGGTTGTGAATGCTTTTACAGAGAAGTACAGGATTTTGGTATTAGTTTAATATTGGGGCTGGATTTCTGCATTTGTAAAAACTTCTGGTGAGATTAGCTTTCTCTGATACTCTGGTGGCCTCTAAATACTAATCCTTAATAATGGCCACTACAGTTTGCCTCCTTTATTCGATTAGCTCCCTCCAAAAGTGTATAAAGTTTGAGCCTCACCCAACGGTCTGTGGAAATCAGGGGGATGTCTTTCCTCCAACATTACTAGCCTTTGTTTCAGATGCCGTGGGAGTATCCCTTGCTTTACAGTAACAGTCCAAAAGACAAATTCAGTTTTCCATATGAAGTGAGGCAGAGGAATTTTTTGACTCCACTCCCCAGATTAAAGGGTGAATCAGGACTGCAATTTATTAACCAACACATGCCTTTTTTCTTTCCATTCTTCACTCCAAAGAACAACTGAATTGTTTCCTACTCATGACTATCAAATCTGGGGTTAGTTTGGCTCGCAGAGCCAGCAAATAATGAGCTGCGTGTTCTGCTTGCAGGATACAGCAGCTAGGAACAACTCATGCTATGTGGCAAAATTGGCTAAAAATTGAGCAGTGATGATTTCATGAGTTGTTATGCAAAGCCTTTTACATGCCCAGGTCTGTCACATATGCTACTCTGCCTTGCAAAATGCATGCATCGAGGTTTTTACACTATGTATAATTACAGGAGAGCTATTTTATTAGCCTGAGGAACTGGCAAATCATCCATTATCTCCAATTTTATTGTACCACTTGCATCTGCATTTTCCCAAGACAGCCATCCCTGTTTTAGCAAGTAAGTAGGACTTCTGAACTCTTTCCAGTTGTATTCGAGATCAATCCCAAGTGTTTATGGCTCATCAGGAAAGCATTATTATGGCATATCAAAGTTTGTAGTCATGGCACATAAAGGGAGTGCTCTGGCTCATATTGGCATACAGTTGGTTTTGGTTATCCTTGCTGATGGCTAGCAAACCACTCACGTCAGAGGCAGACTTAGGTGTTGAGGGAAAGAGCTGGACTCATGAGTCCCAATCCGCAGGAAGGTACCACGGCTGTGCTGCCTGCCATACATAGCTTAGAAATGGATTATTTCAGTCAGACTTGTGCTTTGAGAGTCTTGTCCAAGGGTTAGGCTTTTTTGACAAGTTTAAACCCTTTTTTTTCCAGTGCTTAAACTAGATGGGCAACTTTTTCTTCTGGAGTCAGACTGTTTTCAAGAGGATTGTTACATTAGTGGAACCAATTTGTTTCTGAGATATCTTGTTACCAGGCAGAAATGGTGGGAAGGACGTTGACCTGCAGTTGCCACAGCATTTAAAATTCTCCAAACCCATTATTTTCCACCTAGAAACTGTCAGACAGTTCCATAAACTGTGAAGTTTTTTCTTTCCCTGGTGCCAAACCTCATACCATATATAAATTAGTTTGCTTGTGTTTGGGGATTTACAGAATATCAGAGTGTGCTTTTCTGAAAATTAACTTCTGCAGACAATATCCAGACGCATCCACTCTGACTAACCATTCTGCATGAAATACTTTTATTTGGGATATGTTAGCGTCTTGCTCATTCTTTGTGGTCTTGGTTTTGCTCAAATATATCTCCTACTTGTTCCTTGAGCCTGAGTATACAACATCTCCCCACCTTTTGACATTTTTTTTGTCATACAATGTAGATACTGTGCTGATGAAGATTCCTGCTCTTCTTTCTGAAAAGGATTTCATGCTGCTGTTCAGCACATGTTTTTACCAACTACAGTAAAAAAAGTACAACAGTACTGCATTATTCAAGCAACACTGGTTGTGGAGTTGCACCCTAAAATAACCGGGTTTGCGCAGCCCACTGTACCACTGGAAACCTGTCCTAAGGGATGATGTTGTAATCCAAATGGTGAAGAGCAGGTATAGCTATTCTTCACCTCATTAGTTTTGCTAACGGTTCTGTCCTCTGCTTGTTTCCTCATGGCATATACTGAATTTTATCATATTGTCTGCCTAGAGCTTCTATTTTTTCCTATTTGATAGCTTCATTAACTTGACCTACTTCTCATATGACCCTACAAATATTATTGATATCATATACTGTACTCCAATATGGATGTAGAGTACCAACAGTGTTCTACAAATTGCTCCAGTGTTTGCCTTCATGATGCTGCAGAACGGTCAATTCTCTGTAGAAGTCTTCGGAAGACAGTGGAAAGTCTGAACAGTTGGATTCCTTGACTGAAAAATTTGGCTTTGTCCTGCAATCTATTTACTGTAATCCCCACACTGTGGGGAATTTAAAGGTGGTCTACTCATCAGCAGGTGCAGGGATCAGATCTCATAGTCTTGTAATATGCAAGGCTTTATAAGCAGCTTCTTTAAAAAAATGTGATTCTGTTCCTGAAAGGACAGTATCTTGCTTTTCAGCCTACCTACAGTAATAAGTAAGACTACCTCAGTCCATTCTTATCACACCTGGTTTGCTTTTCTTTTTCTTCTCTGTCTTGTAATCAACTTAAAAATTATTGGGGCACATTGCAGTCAGCCACTGTCCTGAAGAAGACTGTGGGATGGGTACATCCGATGAGCTGAGAATCAAGAATTTCTGCTCCCTGATTCTGTGCTGTTGTTGTACAACATCTAGGAGACAAGAAGAGACCCTTCATGGTGAAGTCCAGGAAACACTGGCCTGTACTAGTGGTCAAAACTGAAAACTACCTTTCATGCCTTCATGTCCTTCCTCTTATATCTGCTACCTTGATAGTTTACCTAATTTCTTCCTCTCTTCATACTTCAGTAATTTTATTTTCTGACCTTGCACCCACTTCACTTTTACCAAATGCAAGTCATGCAGGAGTAACAACCTTGTCACCAAGTATGGTTGCATTTGAACAGTACACTGCTGGTACCACTCACTTTTTAATTCTGATTTAATGATTTTTCTATAAAACTACTAAAAAGCAAATAGTGAGAGTATAAATATTTAAATACAATATAATTACAGTTTTGCAGCTATTTATAATTCATAAACTCTGGAAGAGACCAGAATATTTCAAGAATCAGGCAGGAATTCAGGAAACTGAAAAACTTCACAGATTTTCCTCTTTTTAAAGTTCTCCTACCATAACAGAATCCCCAGTTTTCCATTAAAAACTTCCTGTACTTTGATAGTATTCTTTGCTCCTGTATTTTGGATTTAGCTGTACTGAACATATGAGTGCAGTTTACAGATAAGTCTACAATCTGTAGGAGGACTTGTTATCTGCAATTTTATCAACTTGTGCCATTTGCACAACTTTAATAATAATAGTTTCGTTTCTTTTCCTGGTTATTAAGTCATTAATTTTATGTCAGATATTTATCACAGGTCATTCCTTAAAGTTTTTCCTCTATTTACATAACCCTCAAGTTCTTTTAAAAGGACAAATACCCGATACACATTTATCCTCAACATCTTAGATTTTGTAAATTACTTTTCAAGCATTATCATTTGTAAAAAAGAAAACTTATCAACGCTGATAATGTAGGAAACAGCCAGGCTTTTGTTACATGGTACAGAACTCCAGCAGTTCCATAGTGTTACAGTTATTGAAAGTAATGCAATCGAAAACGCACAAAGAATGTCCTAGTTATCAGCTGATTTGCAATTTACGCAGTATATGAAACTGCAGGTAGAGAGCTTGAATTTCAGGAGACCAGAGATGTGGAAGGAATGGATGTATGCATGCTGTAACAAGTGTTGTGCTTCCACACAAATGGACCTTTTCAAACGTAATAACATCTGTTACTATATGCATAGGAAGTTCAAAAAAGTTGTTATCATTTAAATCACTTCAACCTAGTATTTCTTAGTACCTGCTGTTTCCTAGAAAATGATGGGTTGCATGCTGTGGAATTAAGGTCTGGTTTGCCACTAGACATGTGGCAAACCCCAAGGGGGAACTGATACTAAAATGGATGTTTTCTGCTATGGTAAAAAAAAAGGAACAAACACAAGGGTGCTTTTCTGTAAGAGCAATTACTTGTCATAAATTAAATAGTCTTTGTAATGCCTTCCAGCTTATCCCTTATAAAAAATGATTAATTTTTTCTTTTACTGTTTTTTCTTAGTTTGAGATAATACGTTCTTGTACCTCCCTCAAAAGTCAAATAAAAAAGCATTAGCCTAAGTTTGGGATTAACTGGGGTTGGTTCAGGAAAAAGGGTTACTCAGTTTTGTGCGTTATAAATAACGCACAAATAATAAAACTAAATATCCTGTGCTTGACATGAGATCTTTAAAAAAGATGCTGCAGGCCTTAAGCATATGGAGCTGCTGCAGTTGTGTTTAACAAGATAATGCATTTAACAGGATATGAATGTCAAGGATGAGGGCAGTGAAGAATGGTGCCATGGGTTGGATTGTGTATTATTCTTATATTCAGGAAACAAAGGTGGGGACAGAAATATTATGCAAGTGCTGAGCTCGGTATCTTAGTGAGTAGAAAAAACCAGCTTGGTTTTGCACGACTGTCACTATTGCTATGGTCTCTGGCATGGTCCTTTCTAACAGTCTGAAGTATTGCTCTATAGAATATGTATGTTATTACGCTGATACTTGGTTGATATTTCTAATATAAATTTTTAAAAATATTCACCGAGGCATGGACCTAATATCACTTGTAAATTTTTAGGGGGGGTTGACTCAAATCCAGGCTCACTGTGAATGTAGGTAGAACAGTTTTCCCACTGAAGAGCATATGTGTTCATCTGCTGCGCTGGCCGCAGCGAGAGCCTGCTAGGACATTGTTAACATTTTGTTAGGGCTCAGATCTGATGAATCTGGAAGTTGAAATGAAAGCCATAGGCTGTAATGTCCCAAACAAGTCAAGCCAGCACAAATTAGCTTGGCTCCCAAAAGGAGCATCCCCCCCAAACCGCCTTACAGCGACAGTTTAAGTCTTCATGGCGCTTTGGCCTTATTTTTCATTGCAGTGTATCAGTGGCAGTGTAGTAGGAATGCAAAGCTGTAAAGAAGGACAACGTACCCTTTATCTTCTTATTGCCAGTGTCTCTGGGAAATGAAAACTGGCAGTCACACAAATCGCCATCAAATAGCAGATTTTGTTTGATCAGTCAGTCTAAGAATGCAGATGTCTGAGCACAGAATCCTTTGTCTTCACCCCTCACACTTTACTCAGACGTCCCACATCTCTCTGAAGGCTTCATGACAGGAGGAGTGTCTTGATTGCTTCCTGAGGAATTATATAGGCATCTGAAAGGATGATTGAATTGCTTGATTCAATGGAACTATCTCTAACTGTTGTTCTCACCTGTCCCAAACTCAAGCATTTGATGACAGCAATAGACATGTAGGCACAATTCCCTGCATGGACTTCAGAAGTGAGATCCTGAAGCATCACTAGGGCTGATTAGAAAAAAAAGTCCTCAACCTCATGACAAAGAAGATTTAGTGTTTGGGCAGTCCCCACTCCTCTGCAGGACTCAGACTCACTCCCCAGACTCATTACGTATACATGAGGTACCTTCCCCAAGGAGCTCAAGAGGTGTGCTCAGGCCCCACGTTTGTATGTACACAGTTTTGTACTATGCCTATGAGAAGATAACCGACCTAAAGCAGTTGTTGGTTTATCAGAGATGGACTGCTGAGTGGCAAAGGGCAGGGAAAGGAGAAGATTTGCTCTTTCATTAACACCAGGCAGCCCAACACATATCCTTCCATTGCATGATACCATCAAATGGGACTGTGATCCCTTTTTCCCATTCCTACCCTGCATCCGTGTCAGAGCAGCCTCCTCTTCACAAGCCTTTCAGTTCCAAACTTTATCAGTATAGATGGGCCATCTCCTGTGCAGCAGCTGACCTGCTGAAGGGCACAACATTACTGAATGCAAAACAGGCAGAGCCTACATAGTTTTGCTAATGGAAATAGCCATATTAATAAAATGTGTGAGTTATGCTTGTAAAAGGTTAAGATTCAGACTGGTATAGACGCCGTTAGCAGGAAGAACCAGGAAGACCAAATGGTTTGGGAAAGAGACCACATTGAAATTTCTTTAGTAAATACCAGATTCAGATTGGAAATTTAACAAAAATATATTAGAACATAAAATGACTGAACTTTAAGCAGTGTAGTTACAAGTCTGCTGGAGCATAAACATTTGTTAATTGATTTTATGCTTCATGTGGTAGAAATTGCAGCTTAGTTTCAAAATATTGTATAAAGATGAGTAAGATTGAACCCTTCAATTTGGTGTTTACCTTAAATAATTTCCAACTAAACCACTATTCATAGAAACATAGAATTCTTCAGATTGGAAAAGATCTTTAAGATCATCAAGTCCAACTGTTAACCTAGCATTGCCAAGTCTACCACTAATCCATGTCCCTAAGCCCACATCTACACAGCTTTTAAATACCTCCAGGGGTGGTGACTCCACCGCTTCCCTGGGCAGCCTGTGCCAATGCTTGACAACCCTTTTGGTGAAGACATTTCTCCTAATATCCAACCTAAACCTCCCCTGGTGCAACTTGAGGCTGTTTCCTCTTGTCCTATTGCGTGTTATCTGGGAGAAGAGACCGACCCCCACCTCACTGCAGCCTCCTGTCAGGCAGTTGTAGAGAGTGGTAAGGTCTCCCCTGAGCCTGCCTTTCTCCAAGCTAAACAACCCCAGTTCCCTCAGCTGCTCCTCATGAGACTTGTGCTCCAGACCCTTGACCAGCTTCGTTGCCTGTCTCTGGACACGCTCCAGCACCTCAGTGTCTGTCTTGTAGTGAGGGGCCCAAAACTGAAACCAGTATTGGAGGTGTGGACTCACCAGTGGCAATTAAAGAGGGACCATCACTGCCCTTGTCCTGCTGGGCACAGTTTCTGACACAAGCCAGGATACTGTTGGCCTTCTTGGCCACCTGGGCACACTGCTGGCTCATGTTCAGCCGGCTGTCAACCCGCACCCCCAGGTCCTTTTCTGCAGGGCAGCTTCCCAGCCACTCTGCCCCCAGCCTGTAGCATTGTATGGGGTTGGTGTGACCCAGGTGCAGGACCCAGCACTTCTCCTTCTTGTACCTCATACAACTGGCTTTGGCCCATCAATCCAGCCTGTCCAGATCCCTCTGTAGAGCCTTCCTGCCCTCAAGCAGATGAACACTCACCCCGCAACTTGCTTTTGTGTGCAAACGTACTGAGGGTGCACTTAATCCCCTTGTCCAGATCACTGATAAAGATATTAAACAGAACTGGCCCCAATATGGAGCCCTGGGGACACCATTTGTGACCAGCCACCAGCTGGATGTAACCCCATTCCCCACCACTCTTCGGGCTCGACCATCCAGCCAGTTTTTTTACCCAGTGTACAGTACACCCATCCCAGCTGTGAGCAGCCAGTTTCTCCAGGAGAATGCTGTGGGAAATGGTGTCAAAGGCTTTACTGATGTCTAAGTGTGCACAGCCTTTCCCTTATCCACTAAGCGGGTCACCTTGTCACAGAAGGAGATAGGTTTCATCAAGCAGGACCTGCCTTTCACAAACCCATGCTGACCGGGCCTGGTCGCCTGGTTGTCCTGTACATGCTGCATGATGGCACTCAAGATGTCTGCTCCACAACCTTCCCCGGCACTGAGATCAGGCTGACAGGCCTGTTCTCAGGATCCGCCTTCTAGCCCTTCTTGCAGATGGGCGTCACATTTGCTAACCCGAACCAACCAGGACTTCTCTGGTTAGCCAGGACTGCTGATAAATGATGGAAAGTGGCTCAGTGAGCACTTCTGCCAGCTCCCTCAGTACCCTGGGGTGGATCCCATCTGGCCTCATAGACCTGTGTGTGTCTAAGTGGTGTAGGAGCTGCCACAAACAGCAGATTTTGCTTTGCTTTTCTAGTGTTCCTTCCTTTCAGATTTTTGTTGACGGATTTCCCCTGACCCTATTAATCTGGTTAGTCAGGTTCTCCGGCATTTTTTAGGTGTGATTTATTATGGGACATTAAATATTTGCATGGGAGACTGTTTACAGTACAGTCATCAGAATGAGCTGCTGTGCCAGTGTTCTTCTGTAGGAAACAGCCACCACCTCTGTTCTGTTCAAGTACTGTTTGAGAGCAGTTGCTGCAGCAGGCTAAATGTCTGATAACTTGAGCCTCCATGGTGTGTTTCTGTCCTGTGGCTTCTAGCATGGGTGGATCTTCTGCTAAGGCATCTGGCTTTCACAGTGTCTACAGGGAGATCTTGGTTCTGGCTCCACTGCTGCAGCAGAGACTCGTGACCTGTCCCTCAACTGTTACTACTTTGGGAAATCATAGTCAGATGAGGAATCTTCACTGGGCAGGGAAGAGAATTTGTAATGAAGAGTGGGAGAAAGAAGCACTTGTGTTGGGGTGGCACTGAGTCTCCTATGCTGTGGTGGTGCTGACCAGACTAGAACTTGCATCAGTGGAAAGACTCCTGTAGCACAGACCGGGGCCTTAACTGAAGGGTCTGGTACAATAAGGAAGTGATGGAAAGAGTAAGGAGGTGGATGTAAAGGCAAAACATCCATTGAGATCCAGGTAGAGGCTAAGAAAGAAAGTAAAAGGGAAAGAGGAAGAACTTGTGACAGTATTTGCAAGTGTATAGCCAACCAGTGTAGCTATTCACTTACTTATCTGGCCAGGAACTCATAAGCAGTGGCATAAAGATTCTTTCAAGTCAGTTCACCAGGAAAATAAGCTACAGCAAGGGACTAAGGTAATATAACTGTAGGTGCAGTGAATTGAAATAAGTAATCTGTGGCGTTTTCATGCATATTTTTAATATACAGTAAAAATCACAATGTGTTCATGGTAATTTATCCAGCAGGGAAAAAAAGACTATCTTTATACTGTTAATTATCTGCAAAAATTTTCCACTGCTGTAGGTTTGGCACTGCGGTTAGAGATAATAACATTTAACAAAACAAGACTGAGATGATGATCCAGAGGGCTCTGGCCTTGCCAGAGAGTTTTATTAGTTTGTGTGCAATATTAGTAGAATTATTAGTGTTCTCTTTCTATGTGTTTTTTCCTTAAGTAGTCTAATGGAGTTTTTATAGGCATTAATGAACAAGGATGAGGTCAAACAATGCACACTTTACCCCTGTGAGCAGTCCTGTTGGCTAGAGTGGGAATAGCATTATATTTGTAAATGCTATTCATAGTAGAGAATGCAGAACTAATCCCTAATGGAGGAAATATCTCTATTAAATCTTTCATCGTGTCTGTATATACTGATTTATTCTAGGAAAAATAATTAAATTCATTTAATTATTCTGCTGTCTATAAAAGACAAGAAGGAATTTGCACAAAAGCACAATTTAATCTATAAACTGATGGCTGTGCTTAAGACAAACAGTCCAGAAAAAACTCCTACAATATTTGGTAAGACTTAAATGTGTAATACATTCTTTAGTAAAAAAAAAATAAAAACCTAAAAAAAAAATAAATCAATGTAACCTGAAGAATAAATGAGTCAATGCTGGATTTTAATTTTTTTTTATCTTGTTCCTTGCTAATACTGATAATAAGGTCATGAGAGAAAAAGCTTAAAGAGCAATGCAGTCTGGCCAAGTAGAGTTCCAGATGTTTTTGTAGGTTTTTCTAGGTTTATTGATGTTTGCAAGAAGAGCAAAGCTCTCTCATGTGCAGAAGAAGGTGGTTTTAGGTAGAAGTTGGTTGTTAAGCTGCAGCTGTTCCAAGAAAAATCTGAGGAGTCCTTCAACTGCTAAAACTACAGAGTATTTCCTGATTAGGAAAAAAAAGTATACAGTTTATTTCTCAGCTCTGGGTACAACACAGAATGCTTACATACACGAGCCTTTGTACCTACAAAGTATCTCAAAAATACCTGTAGGCTTTTACTTTAAACTCAGTATTTTCATAGTCACAGTAATTAAAAGCGTCTTTTTGGGACTCTCCTGTAAACACACTGTATAACAGCTAAGTGCAGGAAATACTTTAAAACAAACATGCTGAAAAACTCATTACAGAAATTCAAATACATCTCCTTTGAGACATGTAGATTTAATAGCAATGGGTATAATTTTAAACATATTTCAAACTTAAGATTTCTAATTAGATGGCTTATTGATCCATAGGCATTGAAGTCTAACCAAACAGTGATCTGCAATTACAATTTGGTTAATCATTTCAGTCCCAATGAAAAGGCTCCATAGCTGCCTGGAGGCTTGGCATTGGTGAGGAAAACCACGGGATCAGCTTGGCCCCTAAAAAAAGCTGTGTTTGTAGCTTGGGGCAGCTGCTGCTGCACATGGCCTGTCCTCCTGTAAAACACACTGCAGGCAGGGTACACTTGTTCCCCTAGTAACTGGTCAGTAATTTTAACAGTATGCTTGGAGTTGGTCTTGGCAAGTCTGTCTCATGGCAAAAGTAAAAGTGGCTTGTCTTCTTGTGTATCCTGCTTAAGGACAGCTGGTTTGGGTTAGTTGCTCTGGGATTTTTAAAAAAAAAAACACAACCAACCAAACCCTCACATTATATTAAGCAATGAAGAAACCCCCTTCAGTTTCAAGACAGCGCTCAGGGACTGGAGGAACTCCAGGCACATTTGTGTAATGATGTGCTTCAGTGCTGGAGCAGATATAAAAACATTCTACACCCCTCAGCTTATGTAACCCTCTTGACCAGAGGGTTAATTCTACAGTCCTGACCAAAGCTTTAGGTCACAGTGCTGCAGCAAATCTGCCTTCAGAGATATGCAAGTTTATTAGGCCAGGTGCTGGGCACACATGTGATCTAGGCAGGGAGGGCAGAGCGCTTACACAAACATGATCAACAGCTTTCTTGGTTTTATCCTTTGTACCTCTTAAAATATCAGCAATGTTGTAGCTTAACAGAGCTGATTTAAGTCAAGACATCACTAACAACTCCTCTGAAATTTCCCGGGGAAAGAAAACACATAAACCAAATGATATGTTATTATGTTTGGACCCAAGTAGTGTAGTGCTTCTGATAGCTGTTACATTGCCACAATTCCATGTACTCCTCTCAGCACATGATAGGAATCCTGATTTTTACAGGACTGCCTGCAGCTTGCTCCTATAGTCCTCACACAACAGCATCAGCTTCTGAGGTAGCAGGCTGTAGCTCATCTGTGTGTGCCAGTCTATGTAGGGACATACTACAAGCCAAACGTGACAAAAACACAAGAACAATCCTTTTGAGTTAAGTGGAACCATCAGCATCCATTAAGTTATTTAAGGGTGTAAATGTTGCAGTCTCAGACCCCAGAGACTGCATATTGCAGTTCACAGTGGGGTTTTTTTCACCGTTGTATTTTTTTCAGCGGTTTGTTTTCCAAAGCTATTCATGATGGCAACATACATATCTGTCTAAACAACGGTACTCCATTTATCAGTTGTGGTCAGTGTATCCTTGTCTTTCTTTTTGTTTGTTTGCTCTGAATGGAGGTGAGTTTCATCAAGCGTTTTGGGGATAGATGTTTATCCTGCACTTTAAGATAAGACCAAAGTGTCCATCAGAGGAGTTTCTGCATCTCTCAGTGTGTCCAGTTCACTGAACAAACCCATTGGCCATTCTTCTCAGCAGGATGCTTCTTAGGAACACCTTGTACTCAAAAATAAACTCCATAGAAATCTTGTTTACTTTCAGGATAAATCTTTCAGGTTTTTTTCATAGCCTTCACTATTTCTTTGCTGTTTTATTGTGTCACCTTTAGGGTCAGTGATTCTCTTGGCCTTCAGAGTGCCATTTGACTCCATATGAGCAAATCTGGCACATGCAGAAGAGAAATATTACTCAGAAGTGACATAAGGTGCTCTGAGGGTCCAGACTGCACAGCTGAAGTGCCAACCTGCAGCAAACAGGGACAGAGGAGTCATTTGGTGATTTCACGTTTCTTCTATTGCTCCACTTTGCAGATACTAAACTAAACCAAAGTCTGTGGCTACAGGAAGGGTGACCATTGAAATCTAGCTGTGCAAGTTCAGCATGAGCATATCCCATCAGTGCTATGTGCAGCAGGGGACTGGTACAGCAAACACTTACAGCCTTTAAGGTTTTGTCTATGTAGAATGCAGGTCAAAAATATGACAATAGTAAGATTTAAAAGCTTCTGTTTTACATGATCAGGCAGCTTTCTAACTGTACTAATGTAGAGAATTGAAGTCTCAGAAGTGAGAAAAAGTATATTTGATATTTAAAAAGATCCTTGCATTCTAGTGAGCAAAGTTTACTTTCAGGGAGGTTGAAATGCTAAATTATACATGTTTCTTAGGATCATCACTGCTGTTTATCTCATTTTCTTTGAAAGCGTATGAGCAGAATTTTCCACATTTTTAAACTGATTATTTTTGCTGGTTTTCATAATACAAAGGAAATGGAAGTGCCAGTACTGCTCTAAACGTGTGTTTTTCTGTATCTGTGAACTTTTGTCTAATATGTCCCCTTGATATGGGACAGTAAGAAGTCACGCAAGGCAAATCTCAATAAAGGTTTTGGTCTCAAATGTGTATCCCTGCTTTTTAGAATGTACATTGCTATTGAGATTAGTGGAGATACTTTGCACTGTTCATTCTAAGCACAAAAATATGGCTTGGAGTTTAGCTGTCCCTCGAATATTCCTCAAGTGCGTGATATTTTTATTTTTCATTAAAGGCTAGGTCATGCCTCTTGCAGAGAGCTTGGAGATGGGGCCACCAGAGATGCTCCACCTGGGACTGCCCCTCTCAGTTCCCTCAGCATGTATTACAGAGTAGCTGGCACAGCTAAACAGCTATCATCTCCTTGCTGTCACTTTTTGGTGTTTGCTACTCCTGAAGCCCTCTTCTCCTCCTTCTTCTGTGTCCTGCCTCCACCACATGAAGGGAAAGCAGCATGTCATGTTTTCACTGTTGTAGCAGATAATACTGGGATTGATTAGTGTGCTGCAACATCTCCATCAACATGTTAACTCAACATTCAAGACAGCTAATAACCAGTTAGAAGGACTGAGTGCTAAACCCCTCCAAAATGGAGTTTGCATTTAAACTCAGAGCTCTAAATATAACGTCACAGTGAGTTTTGGTTTATAAGTACAGTTAGACCTAAAAAAACCCCCAGTATGCAGATACTGGTTTGTCTTTGGATTCTTCTGTTTCTGTACGTGTGCTTGCAGCGTTTGTTTCACAGCTTGTGTACTTTTTCAGTAAGTTATAAATGAGTCTTTCCATATGTCAAGTTACTGATTTATGAGGTCCATACTTAGGATAAAATGTAAAGAGAAAATTTTCTTGATGGATTTACTGGATCCTAATTTGTTGTATTTTAAGAGATCTCCTTGATATCATTCTTTCAGTCTGCAATTCAGTAAAATCCTTGGAATGGAGAAGTTTATTTGCCTTCACCCAGAAGTTGGAGTTGACGCAAGAGACAGAAGGTGAAATCCACTGGCCTGTGTTACAGGGACCAGACAGGATGGCCTCGTTGGTACCTTGTTGCCCTACAGTCTGTGAGCTGGATTCACACATTTCAAAAGGTTATTTTTGTCCCCCTTGACACAAAAAATAGAATCTGCAGTACAGCCACTGTGGTGTCCTCTTAAAAAATAAAACAAAACTCAGCATAGCCAATGTCAGGGGATTATGACTAGCCTCCTACCAGCCCATCACACTTGTTTTTTCCCTACTGTTATAATGAGATGTGCAAGCAATCTTACCTAAGCTTAAATGAAAAACAACTCTTTAGAGGCTGCTTGGGTTTTTTCAACTGAAAACAGATTTTTTACATCCTCTCACTTCCACAGTTTTGAAGAAATGAATTAGAGTCTCAGTGGAAATGAGTTTGTGAAGAGGGGTATGGGTGGGTCTCTCAGCACTGGTTGCACTCTCATGAAGATCTGTGTGTTGTATGAAATGAGCAAGCCCGATGGTTGTTGCCGTGTTACTGCCATTTCGTATGTTCATAACATCACAAAACAGTTTAGCAGGACTCTTTATAGGCACCAAAGTAAAATGTCTTTCCATGCTTTCCAAGGCAAAGCTTGCATCTCCTCTTTTGTGGGCTTTTTTTTAAGATTTCTTGGAATTACACTGTGGTATAGGTGGGATAGGAGGAAAAGAAGAGAATATCTGTTTGCCTTTTTCCTACTTATTCTTAGTGCTTGTTTTTGTTATGGCTGACTTGTATCCAAGATTCAAAGCCAGTCATTTTTCATCAGCATCATTAGTGACTTCTTTTTCTTCCTCCTGAGATAAACTATCAAAACACCTATTTTCCACATTTTTATGCTACCTGCCAATCAAAAGGAGACTTGTACTTTAAAATTTTACTTGCTATGGGATGGCCAGTCTTCAAGGAAGGTGCAACAATAGTTAGAGAAAACTAGAAATGGCACTTTATACCACACTGTCATGTGCTTGCTTTGGTGGGTCTAAAGCTGCCTCCAGCATTCCCACTCTGAAAGAGCTGTTCACAATAGTGGTGGGTGACCATAATGAAATCTGAAGTATGACATTACACAGGGAATGATCCTTCTATATGTGCCGCTTACAAGCACCAATCTTTGGGTGACATAATAACTAGATACCCCCAGTACATTATTAACATTGCGGCGTATCAAGCACTCAAAAAACTCTCAGTATCCCATGGGCAGCACTGCTGATACTTTTCTTCAGGTATCTGTGGCATCTGCCTCAGAGTGTGTAGTAATACATAAGATATCTGAGAAGATTTCTAATATGCCACCTCATGGAGTGGAGGTGAATAAAAACTTACTACTCCTCACTCTTCCCAGTGCCAAGAAGTGTAGGAAGCAGTTGCAGGTTCAAAAGCTGTAGAGAGAAATGTATGAATTAAAAAGCCACAAGGTGATGTAAAACAAAAACACACGGCTTCTGTCTGATCGTGTAGTATGGGAGTTTCACTGTCTCCATGCCTTCATCTTACACTTCAGAAGATTAAGTGGTGGTTTTGGCCCAGAGCACCATTGGTCTCCCTTGGGGACAGGAGGCTGGGCTAGGTGGACCACTGAGATGATCCATAAGCACATTCCTGTGTTCTTAGGTGCCCTTGTTCTCCTCTGGCTGCACACACACACTCTGTTTCTTAAAAGTCACTGACCCTGCACAAAACCACCTGCAGTCAAAACCACCTTGCAGTCAAAAGGCAAGGCAAGAACATGGACAGAAGGCAAGCTATAAGCCAAAGACTCCTTTACAACATAAAGTTCCAGACTGGGAGCAGGCTGTCTGTCCACTAGCGCTAAGCCCTGCAGGTCAATGACTGCAGGCAAGTGGTGCATTCCTTTCTTATATCTGATAGAAAAAGCAAGCCACCAGTCAGGCTGACAAGCCAGATGAGAGATCACCCATCCCAACAAGAGGCTGACTGCAGCCAAAGGTGCGGTCTAATGGTAGCATTACCTTGGAAAGCTGGTAGCATTACCAACCCTGCTAAGCTCAAAGTGTGGTCTGGTAGATGTGCAGTGCCTGATCTGTGCATTCATGTTACCTAAAGCTGGAGGGCTTTTTACCAGTGACTGAAATGACCAGGACCTTCAGCATGGGATCCTCTCTCCCAAGGAATCCACTGCATTTTTCCATCCTTGTCTTGTAAGAGGACTGTAATGACTGTTGAGATCTTATCGCCTTCTACTTCCAGGTTCTCAAAGTCCAGGGAAAAATGCCTGTGATCACTCTGGAGTTTGTTTTTATTGCCTTCATATTTTCCAGATGTGTTGTGTGTAAGTTTCTTGAGTTGGTATTTTCACATGCATCTGTTTTTTTCCTGTACAGTGGACTTTTCAATGCCAGACTGAGAGCGTATTCTTACTTTCCATCAGTCTGCCCACATTACTGTTACTAGAAAGCTGTATGCATGCGTCTTTCTTGTTTATCCCTCTTTACCCAGAAAGTAGTTTAGAAACCTCTGTGTCTTCAAAGCCACAGCTGTTTGGCATGAAGCTGTCAGACCTTGCCCAGCTGTAGTTGCTAGGCATTATGAATTGAATTGTCAGCAGAAACCAGAACCTTTTATTCATCGTGCTTGTAATAAGCTAAAACACTGGGTTTTTTCATGGTACTGAATTTACACTAATTACATTATTCTGAACTAACTTCTAAAACTTAATAAATCTGATTCACAAGTTGATAAGGAAGGGTGTCCATAGTTATTATGATTACTTTTCTTACAGTGCATTTTGAAATCACTCAGCAGCAGCGCAGAGTGCTCCTACACATGGACCACTAATCAAATTTTCTGATTAGGTGAAATTCTAGACTTTCAGCAAAATTTCCTCATGCCAAATTGCAGTAATAATTGTTCCATTACTTCTGCTCAAGGGAATCTCTCAAATGCTTCAGATATAATTTCATTTCTAAACTAACTGTATAATTAAATAATACAGTATAGCCAGCAGTAATCTTTCTCTATATTTAAATGTAAATATTACCGGTTACCAACAGAAGCCATAGCATCCCTAATTGGCTGCAGATAATTATATATTATGTCTAAAAAATATTAACATCAAGGTTACAAAGTCAAGCACTTAGAAGTTGGGCAACATCAGCATCAGTGTTGCCTAGGCAACTTCAATTTTCCTACCATTGGTTTGCATGCATGTTACAGTTTTTAATTACACACTCACTGTTCTTTTTCCCTCTTAAGTCCACAGCCTCATTCAGTAAACTGGTAGTAATTGCAGATTTCTTTTTATCTTCCTCATTAAGAGCATGGCTCCAAGCCTTGTTTAACTCAAATTACCCAAGCCTTGCACAGCGTACATTTTAATTCCTTTCCTCCTCTGTGTTTCTATGGTGCTCTTACCACATCTGAGCACAGTATCCGACAGGGATGTGAGTATCAGGTTGCCTTACTCCCTTTTTAGGGAGAGCTGGAGTTTCAGGAATCCAGACCCCAGTTGACAGGAATGCAGGCTGCTGAAGTGATAAGATGTAGGGAATGTAAAACACTTCTGAATGGGCTGTGCGGAGACAGGACACTGAACAGAGAGACCCACATCCCACTGGCAGGCCTCCCTAGAACGTGTCTGCTGCAAGGCCACAAGAAAATAATTCATTTTCAGCCACTTTTGTACAATCAGATCTTAACACCATTCTGGATTGTGGTTGATAAACTCTCTGCGTTTCATACAAAGTTGTCCAAAAAGTGCTCACCAATCACAAAAGCTTTGGGACTGATTTTTCAGAAATAAGAGCATTTCCCAATCTTGCAATTCCAAGTACTGCAACATACATCTCCAGCTAACTTAGTGACAAATGCCCAGCTCTGCTGTAAAAGTGCCAAGCTTCCCAGCTGTAATACCCTGGGGAGTTTGCTTGAAAACTGTGCAGTGGAAAGCTAGGCAAAACTTTGTTCAAGTAGCTTGCTCAGCATCGCGTGTATTAGATCCTGAGGCTGGGGCATAGGCCACTTCTCCAAGGCCACACACAAATTCTTTGACAATCAGATAACCTTTCTTCCTTTCAGTCTTCTTACAGTCTCTATATCCTATCCATCTTTTGCAAAAACAAGTTAAAGGTCTAGACAGACAAGTTCTTTTCCTTGGCCGCAGTCATCCCCTCTGCAGCCCCAACTTGTCTACAAAAGAAGGTAGGGTCCTGAAGGAACAATAACGAATTGGGCTTTATAATGAAAAATTACTTTCTGTGATTTAAAATCCACCAGTATCTCATGTGCTAGAACAACTGGTATCGTTGTGTACCTTTTACCATTTATGTAATAAGAACCACTTCTGAAATGGGAAGACCAGGATCCAACCCCTTCCTTTGTCTTTAAAGTAAAGCATCAGTGATGACAGGCAGTCTTGAACCAGGACTATTTCAGTGTTTGTGGGTTTGAGTTTGGAGTCTTGTTGACCTGCTCACTTGTCACATTTGACTATAAATTTCGGGGGGGGGGGGGGGGTTAAGACCGCTGAAAACCAATTTCTACCATGTAGAGCAGTACTAATCAATGTGGAATGATTGAAGTTAGTGATTTAATTTATGGGTTGTAATAAGCAGTAACCTGTATAGAGTTTTTAATCATGTTTGGAATTTTGTTTTTTTAAGGCTTTCTAAGAGAGTTTTCTTGTTGATTAGTAGAGCAGCTAAGACAGTAAAACCCTTGGGTTCTGCTGAATAATGACATTGCTGAGGGCACCACAGGGGCTACACCCAGCCAGGTCCTTAGTGACTCTCAGGGGCAATGCCCACAGTGTGTGACAGTGAGGCAGGAGGCTCCTGTTAGCCAGCAGCTGCACAGCCACCATTTTGGTTTGTATGTCTGGACCTGAATGTTTTGGTTACTCCCAAATCCTGCGTTAGGTGCTCACATCCCTTCTTTAGTTCCATAGACACGCAATCATTTCAGCAAGTATATAGCTCAATGCACACTTACTCTGATTTTTAATTTGTTGTTGAATGAATTCTTTCTTATCTACAAGATAACTAATTAGTCTGAACTTGTCTTTAGATGCATCTTGTTGGTAAATAGAGTTAATTAACCACAGAGAAAAACAACATGCAAACATGTTTATTAGATACCTTAAATATGCTGTATACTTAAGAAGAAAGTGCATGTCTAAAACATTTTGCATTTGGAATTATTTATTATGCAAGGGAAACATTAACTGTAGTTAATGAAATTGATGGATTAATTCTGGTCACTAAGGGCCATATGCCACGTTTGAGATAATTTAGCATAAAAACTGTCAATCTGCATGGACACTTTTGAATACCTCAGCAGAAATTTATCTGTAACTTTATATGCCTAACACCTTCTGCATATCCTAAATGCCCTTTGGGTTTTTAGAATTAGTGGATCTCATCCCCTGCCACCTGGTTTTTATTTACTGCAAGAAAAGAACAGCAGCATGTTTTTCTTGATCCCTTTTTCAGACTTAATCGGATTACTCCAAATAAAGAAAATTTAATCTCAGAACCTACTAACAAAACTAAAAATCCAAGTTGTCTATAAGCTGGTGCTGGTTTCAGTGACCTAGCTGATACTTTATTGCGACTGAGGTAGTTATTTTTCTTAACCCTAGAAACTAAGAACTTTCATTTTTGGTAGCAGGAATTATGATGTTTGCACTATTGTTAAAAATTAAAGAAATAAAGTATATATGTATGTGTGCCTCAGTTTGTAACAATGTGACATAGGTTGAATCAGTAACAAACCAAGCTCATTTGGCAGTCATCATTACAGCAGTTTTCTACCCTATTCCATATATAATTAAAACAGAGCAGCCCTTAACTGAAAAATTTAAGAAGGCTCATTTGTTGCATTATTTTAGTATACGTAAATTACTTAACTGATTATAAGAAGGTGTATGTGGATAAGAGAGAATGATTCAAGCCCATATTCAACCTGAGATTAATGCCTGAAAAAATTATCAGTCTGAAGCCTTCTGACTTAATCAGTTTATTCCATTATTTTATATTCTGACAAAGATAGCTAGCTGTTTGACATGTATGCATGTACAACCAAAAAGCGTACCAAATATTGTTTAAAATTATAGCAGATAGGCTTGTTAATACATTCTGAAACCAAAAATTGTTTCTGTATCTATATATTGCCTATTGACAGATGAGAGCCAAAATAATTCTTCCTGACAGCTATTTCAGCTGAAGGTGGGTAAATTGTTTAGCTTCAGAAAAAGCATTTAGAATAGTCTAATTAGCAACTGAATTTCTGCAGCGATTTAGTCAGCTGGTGTGTGATATGCAGGCTGGATGCAGACAGGTTGGCTCTGGCATGCGTGCGATGCAGCAGTGAAAACCAGGAGCCAGCATCTGCATTTCAGCAGATTACTGTGGATTCACAGAATTGTAACAAAAATATCATTAGCCCAGTGTTTGTTTTTTGGAAACTGAAGCTGGAGCTAGTCCAGGTCTCACTGAAATGATTCAGGAGTTTTGCTACAGGTTTGGGGCAAGTGTCCCATTTTGATCTCTGAACCCATAAGAACTATCTGACAATTTTGTTACTGAGCCCCTTAAACCTTCCAGCCCAGTGCCTCTTAATTATTTAGACACTGATATCAGCAGAATCACTTCCACAAAGTCTAATTTCTTGTTCTGTACTGACTGATAATTGCTTTATTATTTTTGGTGAGCTACCCCGACTCTAAGCTGGCTGATTCAGGACATGGGGTGTTGGACTAGCAATACTCTGTATTGTGTTCCCAATGAAATGTTTTTCTGTTTAAGATTAGTCATGACAGAGTACTTATTTTTGAAACTCATACCACATGTTCCCAGCCCTTTGGTTGTACAGCTGTAAAATAAAATGATCTAATGTAAAGAACAGTCTTTCAAACAAGAAAGAATCATCTTCCGAGATAGCCATTTCACATCCTTTGTGATCCAACAACATCTATAGCTTCATATTGGGTATGCTTGGGCGTTTAAAATTAAAATCAAGGTTTTTCTCATTTTGTGGCATAGCTTAAGTTTTGGATTGATGATACCTGCAGATCTGCTCTGTGTGAGTGCACAAGGAACATAACTTGTTGGTGGCTTGGGAAGCCATTTTGGCGTTACTGTTGTCGGTTTCCTCACGTGGTGTAAGACTGCAGGTGACTGTAAGAAGAGAACAAGACTTTCACATGGAAAGCAGCTGTACAGTTCTCTTGTTAGCTACAAATAATAGATTATAAAGTATAGTCTGTTATTAAAAAAATAATTTCTTTTCAAATACATCACTTCAGAAAGTGAAGAATATGGGGTTTCATAGCATGTATTCTTCAAATAAGGCCTATAGATATTAAATAAAAATTTAAGCACATTCCAATCAATAACTGAACTTGAAAGAATGAATGCTACTAAATGCAAGCCAATGATATTTTGGTGGAATGAGGTGAAACCATGGGTAATTTATGATCTTAGTGACTGCCCTCATATGTGAGTGGAGAAAAGACTGTATCCCAGAGAAGAGCCAGTCTGGACCAGACAGACCTTTAACCATCAAAATGGTCTCGATGATGACAATGTCTCCAGCTAGCAAGGAGTGAGGTGAAAAGATCGGAGGTACATTTTGGAAGGATAACCTAAAACATTCTTTTCTTAACTCTTTGTGTTTATTCATTTAGTCTGCAAAGTGAAATAAATTAGATTAACATATCATCCTAGCTAAGGAGATTTGATGGGGTTTTTTTTGTTTAAAATTATTAAAATTATTTAGGTGATTAAACAAAATATATGTGCTTTGATATATAAGGATCAGGGCTATCAAGAATATTTTACATTTAAAAGTAATTCTTCTAGCACATTGAACTTCAAGGCCTTGATTAATTTTGGTTTGGAGCTATGGATCTCATTGTATCTTTCTTTCTTTGATTTATGTATTTACAAAGGAAAATACATATTCTTGCTTTTTCAACTCCTAGGTTCTTAACTCTGAGAGTATTCCTATACAAAGAACTGAACATATGAAATGAACTACAATAAAGAAATATTCTGCACCAGCAAGAGATTATGGCTGTCAGAAGGCAGTATAGCAGTCCAACAGTTTTTGTTTCCAGGAAAATTCGACTTGTGCAATGGTTTTACTTCACTTCAGATTTCATCAAGTATTACATATGGCTTGAATTGTTGACATTGAACTGAAAAAAAATTTATTCTATGATCAGCCCTTAAGACAGGTTCTGATCTGATAAGCTTTTAATTTTAATATTTAATTAATATATTGATATATAAAATCTGATATACATTAACAGGAAGGAAAGCAGTTGTCTAGTCTGAATAGCATATATTCAAAGTTTTCTTTGTTCATAGCCCCAGAGCTCCAAGTCATGTTTATAACAATGTCTTCACTTTCTGGGTAAGTGTTAAGATTTGGAAAAACAAAATCTTTGCTCAGTAGGGAAACTCCCTCGTATTGTCAGTTCTCTGCCTTTTGCATCTTCTGGGGCATTTAAAAAAACATGGCATAAATTTGTAATTATTTTACCTCATGCCTTCTCATGACTTCTGAGACAGTACCTGTGCGGTGGGGCTTTCTGCTTGGTTCCCTCTTGGGTGCCGTGCATGAAGATATCATGAAACTGATCTTCTGCTAGCACGACTGCAGCCTGCCAAGGTGGGGAGATACAACCACAATGTTGGTCTGTTTTCTGAGGAGCCGTGTGAGCAGGATCAGCTCTGCTTAGAAAGCAGTATCTGGGCAAAGCCCACCATCTTTGGATCTTCTCGTTTATCCCAGCAGATGGGAACAAAGTGGTTCCATCCAGGTCTCTGAGCCTCACAGTGACAAACCTGATATGTGCTTTTCATCTGATTTTCATTAGAACAGACAGACATTACTAATGACTATTTTTTCTGTTCTAATGCAGTGACGAGGCTGTCAAACAAATACTTTAGGAAATGTGTCTCTTTAGATAACAATTGCATATAAATATTTCCTGGTGTTTTCCAGTCAGTTAGGTATTTTGTTATTGTATTAATTTTCCTTGCAATCTATCAGAGGTCTAAAAAACCTAAGTGTGTCTAATTATGTACTTCTGTTTTTACATTTCTGTGTGCAGTGACTGTTGTTGTCTAAGGCACGGCTACGTGCGGGCAGTGCTGTGAGCTAAGCTAGAGTGTGGGTTTGAAGCACGCCACCTATTCAGTGTTCTCCTTTGGTAAATGCCTGCTACTCTTTCCTCCCATGCCTTCCACCTGCATTTCCTGAGGGACAGCCTGTGCGTGCAGCCAGGTAATGCAGATAAGTTGATATGCCCCAGCTCTGCGGTCTAGCTTTGCAACAGCTCGTTTTCTGTAACCATAAATGTCCCTGCTTATGGAGGAGGTACTCTGTGCAGCAGCCGAATCCCACTGAGGGCCTGAGCAGATATTCTTGGACCCGTAAGTTTTGTACTTAGAAGAGCACAATATTATATTAATTTATTTTTCCCACTATAACAACAGGATTTGGGATTTTTTAAAACTTCTGTGACAGACAGTCAGTACTCTTACAAAATACTCTGAGAGAAGTAAAAGGTAACATGCAAAAAAAAGTAAAAGTCTACAGCAAAGCAGCAATGCCTGGGGATTGCAGACATAGCTTCCTGGCTTTACATTCAGGATTACTCATGAGGTGCCACGTTGAGTGCCAGGGTTGAGATCTTGTCCTTTGCAATGTCTCACAGGTTTGTTGAGGGAAGTGAAGTACCAGATACTATAAGTTTGGTGGTGTAAAACCTTTTTGACTTCTCAGAATAATTCTGCGCTTATTAATTTGGCTTATGTAGGTGATACACAGGCTTAAAGAGCGCTGCTGACCTTTTTCACCTTTGATTATTTCCATTAGATGAAATCAATAATAGCCAAGAATTGCTTTGGCACGGAAAGTTTGGCAACTTCAGGCAAGTTTGGCAATGTCCTTGCTTATAGAGTGAAGCCCAGTGGTCTTTTCAAACATCATCTTATCCAATATCTTTGTGGTTTTCTTGTCATTAATGGTTTTTTGGACAGCATGTTTCTTTTCACTTCTGGGTACTGCTTTTTGTCCATTCTCAGTGCTCTTTAATTTACAGTCTCAAAACTGCTGCCTGTGCTTTGGGAAGCTTCTATTAATTCAGACTCCAAAGAAAGGTTTAATTATATTTATTCCAAAGGGAGAGCAGCTTCCATGCCTATCAGTGTGCCATAGCATCTCACCTCTGCCATAGCAATAGACAGAGATTGCTAGTAGTAATGTTCATGAAAGCCTTTAAAATTCAATGGGAAAATCATGGACTTACAAAGTCATTCACTGTCAACATCAATTAACTAACGAAAAGACAGCCTTTTATGTTGACCCTCAAGGAATTTTAGGGTCTTTATTCAATCCAGTCAGAAATGCTGACCAACCTGTGAGAAAGCAAAGCCATAGAGAAAGGTCATAAAATAAACGACTGGTAGAATCAACAGCAGGATTCATTTTCCATGGCCTGGCCCAAAGCATGGGATGTACACAGATTGTAAAGCAGCAGCATGGGATAAACATAGATTTCTTAGTATTTGTGTATAGGCATATCTGAGGTAAGGTGTGAAATGTTGACAGCGCAGTCCAGTGTCCTGGATTGCAGAACAGTCTCCGGCCATCTGGAAATACCACTGATATACTGGCAGTTCAGAGACAACTGAGGTGTTCTTGTAAAGTAGCACGCACAGATTCAGTACTTACAATTTTTACAACAGCATCTTTTGTAAGGACTAGATCAAAGACCAACTGGTATCACTGAGCAGGAACTCAAAATTATGATTACAATTCCAAGAAATTAGGTAAAATGTTTTGACAAAAGCATGTGTTGCCAGGATTGCTTGAAGATAGAACTTAATGTATCAGTCAATTAAAATCAGAGCGTGCTGGCACGAATCCAGTAGATTCTTTTGTTCCCTTGCACCTTCTTTGCTTTACTTGGCTGGGTGGTAGAACATAAGCATCTACACTTGATGTGCTCTGACCCAAGCATTAACAAGAGTGATAATGCTTCTGAAGAAGAAATAGGTAAGCAGAACTATTATTTTAATATAAAATCTCAGCACAATGGTCTTTTTTGGACTTAACTATGAGAACACTATGACCAGGCTTACACTCAGAGGAAACTGGGTCTGGAAAGGACCTCAGAAGCTCATCTAGGCCATCTTCCTAAGGTTCATGCCAGGTGCAGCTTGCCCTAAATTGTTCCAGGACATTTAATTAACCAGTGCTGAAGAATCTCTGCTATTGAAGACCTCATCTGCCTTCCCTGGAAGTTTCTTCTACTGTTTTACCGGTTAGAAAGTGTTTCCTAATGTCCAGCTCCAAACTTCTGTGCTGCAATTTTCTTCCTTGTCCTCCATATTTAAAACTAACCTTACCATAATGCTGGAGGGGAGGTGAGAGAAATAAAGGAAGTGATCCTGGGGGTGCAGCACTTTGTGTGGGTGCAGCTTTTTCTACTAAAGCTGAGTGTTTGCAGGTACCATTCTTGTCTTTCTGAGAGACTGGAATGGTCTCTTCCAGCTAAAAACTGCACAGATCAGCACAGCTGTCCTTGCAAACCACTGCCAGAACGAATCTTATTGAAGTACACATTCAGGTAGTGTGAAGATTTTGTATTTATGGCTTCACACAAACATAAATCTATATTTAACTTGAGAGAAGTTCTGGGATGATGTCCTATAAGAAATAAGTGTGGCGCTTTTCCATGAGTCCTTTCATTGGATCAATGGTCCAGGTACTAAGCAGTATTTCAAGTAAAAATTTGTTAAGACGGTACATATTGTTAAAACAATAAAGTATGCGTGACACACCATAGATATCATGGGGAAGATATACTGACCACAGACACTGAGATAGAAGCAAATTATACTCATATATAAATTTCTTCAGAGGATACTGCTGGCCAGCCTCAGATCCATCAGGATACGGAGAACTCGAGTTATTCTTCCTGGTGTGAATGCCATGTCTCCCCCTTCTCTTCAGTTCTGGCTGGAAAGATTTCTTCCTAGGCAGCACTGATGAGTGACACATCATGAGACTTAGCAGAAAGGTCATTTTAATTCATGATTCTCATTACTGTGGCTCGTAATTCTTGTTCGGTGGCTGGCAGAAGTCTTCATGTCTATGTCCGCATCTGCTTGTTTGGTGTAATGGCACACCAGGCTTCAGAGCAGATATCTGTATTTTGATGCAAGATGCTTGTATTTCTCCTCCACTCTGCCCATTACATGTAGGCAGAAATATTTCCTCTTCTGTGGGTTTTCAGAAGCACTTTGTATCTGAATGTATTTGTGTGCGGGCAGAGAATAAAGAATGCCCTAAGGAATGCCCATTACACTGACATCAGGAATATATATTTACCCTTGTCTCACTAGTCTGAGATGGATCCATTAAAATATAATGATGCACATATACAGAGATCTTGCAGTAGCTCCTGAGATATGCTCATGTTTTTGAGTCCTCATATTATGGTCTGACCATGTGACATTTGTGTGCTGCAGTAGTCCATATTTTCCTGCTCATTTTTTTAAATTCTGGGAAACATTTCTAAAGATGTTAATGTTTTTGAGAGTTCACAGACTTTGGTTATTCAACTGGGCCAACTTTTGGGTTAGGACTCAAATGTTTCTGAAGCAATGTTGATGGAAAAATGAATGGACTGGCTTTTGGCTCTTCCCTAGAGTATACACTATCACCACAGCAGAGATGTGGAAACTGACAGCTCAACATCTGGAACAAAGTGCCTACCAAACTCTATGAAAAGAGTATTTAAACCAGAGAATTCAGCTGCTTAGAGGCCATGAGAGAATTCTGTTGATTTGGAAAGACCATTCTTGTTGTGCTCTGTTTCTAAGTGTTTTGATTTATCTTCAGCTGGTATAAATTAGCATCATCAGTGAAAAAAATTGTTCTTAAAAATTCTTGAGAATTTGGCCACATACCAATGAAATTAAGCAAAAAAATAAAAACCAAACGAAAGCAAAACCAAAACCAACCAAAACCAGGCATATCAGTTATGTTTGTCCTGGCATTGTGTCTAATGAGTGTTTAGCTATCCTAAGAGTACTATAGATTAGATTATTTTAGGGTTTGGGGGTTTTCTTATAGTATTACAGTATTTTTTGATAAATTGAAGCTATCCTTTCCAGAAAACACTGGCATTTAGCTACCATTAACATCCACAACCCTTTCCTCAGCGTAGGGCAGACTTGGCTAAGACACCTCTCTATTTTAAGGGTCTAAAAATAACACATGGAGTCCATCTGCCTGCCATGCATAGGCAGAAAGCAGCGTTCTCCCTTCAGCTGCTTGATGTTATCTTCAGCCTTAGGATATCTGACTTATTCTTAAAACCCCAAAATATTTGTTAAGAAAGTAAAACCAATGCCTTGCAGTGATTGTAGAGCTTCTGTAACTTATTTCCAGCAGCCTCATTAGGATGAATTTGTGTGTTATCCAATGCTTGATCTGGTGGCCAGTTTTCCCAGTGTGCTTGATAATGATATCATTTTTATTTTATGGTGTATTTCAAGAAACCAATTCAGTTTGCAGGTTGTTGGTTATTAAGAAGTATTGGGAAAATGGGTGAGGAGTAACTGCGACTTCAATACACATTGAACTTGTAGGTGTGGTTTTAGGTTATATGAAAATCATTCCTGTTACAGAGGGAATGTTACAGCATCACTGCCTGTATCACAGCCATTCCAGGATTTCTGAATAATTCTCTGGTGCTGTTATTTGTTATTGCCTGACAAGTACAATCAGCACGAGCTAGGGTCATTTGTGCAGATGGGGCCAGTTCTGGTACCCTTATTCACTGAAAATAGGCGTAACAACTGCTAGAGTTTCTGAAGCACTAAATAACACATACTAGCAAAGGGATGTTTTGCATCACCGTAGCTTGGTCAGGATGCTCTCCTAGCATTAACTTTTTATCCTGGTGAATTTTATGTTTTGCTCTCTGCTGATTATAACTGAAGTGTGAGACACAAACACTCTGTTTCTGAAATATTAAGTGCAATAAAGTGGCTTCTTCACAAACCATTAATAATTTTTTTTAAAAAAAAACCTGCCTACTACACAAATTGCTAAATTGTTTTGATTTTTTATGTTTATTTTTAGTCTTGGAACTGAACCAGGTGATTATTCCCACTTACGGAACTGTGCCGGATCAGCAAAACCTCCATACTCCTGAATGGGTGGGTATTTCTTTAACTATGACTACCTGTAATCTTTTCTCGTATAGATATGCAACAGTCAGTTGTTGCTGTTCCAGAAGGTCAGCATTCCTTTGCATTCGCAGCACATGCAGTTCATCAGCATGACTGAATCAGAGTTGCTGTATCTGTTTCCCTAAAGGTACCTGAAATCATTGACTCAGATGTGAAAGTGCAGTTTGACACAGGCACTGGACTCAATTAAAAGGGACCAAAATATATTCACTATAAACTGATACACACATGTACACTTCCTTTCTATATATAATTTTGTACATGCATGTGTAGTATTTCTGTGTGTGTATACAAAGATTAATTATGAACACACCCTACATAGAAACACACATACCCTATAGATTCATACACAGGTATTAGTTGCCCAACTTGTGAATTCAGGGTTCGTTTTTACAGAAAGCTTGGAGATACCAAGAAATTCCTTGCTCCAATCAGAGACTGAAGTGGCAAGAAGAAAAAAGACCTGGAGGTGTGCTGCAGGAAACAAATACCCAGAGTCCCAGGAAATGAGCTTCCTTCTGGGAGCTGGGTACCCTCGCCTCCCTGCCTCTGCTCCTGTCCCAGTGTTTTGCAGCAGAGTGTTCTTTCTTTAGTGCTGCTTCAGTGTCTGCAAAAATATTTAAACATTGTTTGGAGCATGAGGTGGAACCAAGAGCTTCTATTTCCCATCTGAGTGCCCTGACTAGCGTGTTATAAAAATCCTTCTTAGACTTTCCTTGTGGTTCAATGAAATATTTTTTTACGTATTTATATGAAATGAAATAGCATCAAAACAGCTGGAATGTCCTATACCTTGTGGTTAGAACAGTCTCCTCCAAACAGTCTTGGTAGAATTTATTTTTATTTCTACTGTCAAAAATTGACTGTCAGAATCAATTTTTATTTTTGGTTACTCATGTTTAGCAGCAGTTGTAATTTCTGCTCTGTTTTAGCAGCATCTTTTCTGCACTGCCCCTTCCATGTCAGGTCTGCCTTGTTGGCCACTGGGCAGTTAGAGTGGGTTGAACAGGCCAGAAAGATAAAATTGAGATCTGCTGAGCCTGGCTGTTACATGGGTGAGTGCTAACTGTAGCTAGAAATGGAAACTGAAGTGGAAAACTGACCTTAAATGATTGAACAAAGGGCAAATACTGTGTCTCTTGTCTAAACTTAGGTCATGCTTTGCAGCTGGAAGTATTCTGGAAATTTGATTTGATTTTGCAAGTCGTCCTGGAGTAGCCAAGACTGAGTAAGTTATTGGCTAATAAAAATGGTCCTGTTCTTCTTATGGTGCTGTCTGTAATTAGAGGATCACATGCTAAGTTTGCTGTGAGAACTCTGTGCCTCATTTGACACATGAGTAGGGTATTAATCTCCAAAAAAGCCCAAATTCTGTGAGGATGTTGTTTGTACTACTTCGGCAAGGTGTAAATGTGGCAGGAAGTTGCAGGGAAGGAATGAAAGGCTCTTACAGCTAAAGAAACTGTGTTCGGTCCTAGATAATTGGATTTTATCCCTACTTCTGCTACAGAGTTCTGTGCAAGACTTGCAAAGTCATATCCAGCTTTTGTTTATTTCTTGAGTGTCAAAGGGGAAAATCTGTGGCCCTGTTTGCATTAGTTCAAAATAGTCACATACGGACCTGAAACTGAGTGGATTGCTTTTTGAAGAGGGAATTGCTGAGCTCTCTGGAAAGATGTCACTGTCCTGGCGTCTCAAGCTGGAATTCCAGATTTAGGAAACAGTCTTTGGTATTGATCTCCAGAGGCCTTATGTGGTCGCTGCTAAAATGAGGGTTATACTGTTACTTTCTCTTCTGGGGGATCTTATAAAATTAAATTTCTCAAAATTTACAGAACATTGAGATTCTATGAGGAGAATGCCACAGGAACAACCAGAACAAAATCCCTGTTTTAAGCATTCAGGCTATTTAGATGAGATGTAACAAAAAAAGACCCTGAATTAGGAAGAGAAAAAGGAGTATTCCATAACTACTACAAGGAGGGTAGAAGTATGGCATGTGGCTGTCAATTAAGTCATGGATCATAAACAATATGTATAAGGAAGGCTAAACTGCATAGACAGCATTAATTTGAGCTTTTTCCAGCTCCCAGATGTTTCATTGTGCAGTCTTACTTACTTTGTGGGTAGATAGTTTGAATTTGGATGTAACAGGAAGATTTTTTTTTTGAGAGTCAGCATATGCAGAGGGGAGGATAACTTCTTCAAATTGTCCATTATGTACTGCCCCTCAAATACTATTTCTACAGCAAGAAAGCTTTAGGGAAATCCAGGAAAGTGAATTCCCCAGCTCTTACATCCCAAGAAAGATGGGAGGTGCTGAAAAGCAGGTTTTCAGCAGAATACTGTCCTCACCTTTCTTTAAAATTAGGGCTGTTTGGCCTGTCTCTGATCAGGAGTGCTGGAATTCTTCCTGCAGCCAGCAGCGACCTGACGCTCAGACAGGAAGTCAAGTGGGTGTCTGGTCCAAACTTAGCTCAGGGGACAAGGCATCCCGATGCCTGGCCAGTCACCAACCACGTTCTGCTGACAGAAATGTATGACTGTAACGATGCCCTGTATTTTTCTGCTTTGTCTTTTGTCTCAGTTCACTTTGTTACATGGAAAATTTTCTTTGCATGTTGAGGGTATGAAAAAATCTTCTGATTAAGTGCTTGCTAATAATCTCATTGTTGCTAAAAACAGAACTAAAACAGTCATCTGTTGTTATTAGTAAATATGAGTCACAAGAGGCACAAGGGTTTTATGGCCCTATAGAGACAGACTAACGTTAGTATGTGATATGCAAATAAAGATCTACCTTACGGAAGTTATGTCATGTATTGTATATATATCTTATATCTTCCAGAAGTAAATGCTTGTGCTGGTCTTAAGGTCAGAAAGGTGTCTGTATTGGTCACTCAGAACATGAAGTAATGAAAGATCTTGTTATATAGCTGTGATAGTAAGAACTTTATATTTCTGTAACATTTTCTTTAGATGATCTCAAAGCATTTTACAAATAATTATCTTTCATGATACTCTGTTAATATAATTTGTTTCCTTTTTATTTACTTGATTTGAAGTTCCCCGAGACCTGTAGAGAGAAATAACTCTGCCCCTAAACAGGCACTCTGAAATTTTCACCTACGTAAACCCCACAACAGAAGTGTAACCTGCAAGACAGTCACCGTGCCCTGGTGGGAGGATTTTTTACAGGTGCCTGTCAGCAGAGGTGATGTAATACAGGCTCCACTCTGCTCTCCTGTTTCCCAGTACTGATTTATTCCCTGGTGTGCTGCAGGAAGCTGTTTTGAAGCGTATCTGAAAATTATGTGAGATTGCAGACAAGTAGTTTATCCCTCCAGTAATGATTTCATTTGGTGCTATCGACAGTCACACCAAAGGCTTATGCAGACAAAATAAAGCACTCCTTTTATCCTTACAGTTAGATAAGTCATTCCTGCAGAATCTCTTGTTATTTAAAAAAAATCGGCTTACAATACTGTGCTTGTTCAGTGTGTAGTAAACAATAAATAACTGCAATTCCTGTGCACATATTTTTCTTCATGCTTCTCTCCGTGCTGCCCTTCCCACCATTACCCCCACTGAATGTTTAACACTATAATGCCCAGAGAAGCCTGGAAAAGTGAAGACGGGTTTCTTTGTAACGCCACCGTTTTCACTTCCCTGGCATGGAGCATCGCTGTTGCTGATGGGAGTTTTCCACTAGCACAGACTCCTTTCATCTTCAGCTGCAGGCATCACATGTAGCCATGACTACAGGAATGGTCTCAAGAGTAAGACACGGCAACTCCCCTTAGATACCGGCAAGCCTGGTTATACGTGTGGAGGAGCACATGATAGTCTCCCTGCTGAGGAACTTTGAAACAAGGGGCTGAGTTCCAAGAGGTTGGTTCCATGGTGTGGTCGCTTGAGTTACTTCAGTATTTACAGCCCAGTGTGGAGGGGCAAGCCTGTCTCCTTGTCCCACCTGTCCCTTCTCCAAGTGCCACTCCATCCTGGGGGCTGGGAGAGCAGATGCTGCTTACCAACGACTGCTTGTGCTGGGTTAGCAAAGAGCACAGAAAGCTCCATATTTCTTTGCCGAGGTTGCCGCAGGGGGCCAGTGTCAGGGAGGATGAAGAGAAGGGGTGTAAGCAAGGGAGTGTGCATGACAGAGGGCTGCTCAGGGCTGCCCGGAGACCTTCAGTGTGATTACATCAGTGCAGAACTTCCCTGTTCCAGCAGGATCCCACCTGCTGCTTGTACATCCACGGGTAGTGAGGCCCCAAGCAGTGGGTCTGTAGAATAAGGCATCTGGTGCTGAGGAGGTGGTGTCTGCATTGTACATGTTTCTGGGCTTTTTGTTGCCTCCAGTCTCTTCCTTGGAGCAAAGAACCACCGGTGTTCACCTGGTCTGACCCTGCTCTGAACTGAAACGCAGAGGTACACCTACATGAATGTGGCTAACCCACATAGGTGTAACCTGAGTGTTCCAAAAAGCTATCCACAGCCAGGCCCTCCTCTCCCTCGGATTCTTTCTGTTAATAAAGTAGCTAATGGTTCCCTGTCTCTCAGAGGTAGGCAAGTGGTTGATTGTACAGCACCTGGAGAGTTCAGAAGCACTGCGGTGTATGTGCTAAATATAATTAGTATTTTACAGCTAAATGTATTATTTTTTTTAGTTATTAATGATGTTAATCAATATTAACCTGCTGTCCACTAGGGTGTTATTATAACATTAGAGTACACAACTGATTGTCTCCATCAGTACTTAAAATGTGATTATCCTGAGGCTAAGAAAATTAGCGCGGTAAATAGACCCTGTGTTTGTTTCTTCCAAAACAAAGAAGTATCAATGGGCCTGTTCATTATTTTGGGTTCTAATTTGCTGCTAATACTTAAGAAAAATTACATATTGGAATTTCAGCCCCATTAACTTATGTTTCTATGCACACAAGCTTGTGTGCATTTGTATGATAATAACATTTATAATACTGTCAAATAATATTACATATTTTTTAAAAAACAAATATTGTCTCAAAGGAATTATTAACTTCAGAGTACAGCACATCTTTTTGGCTTCCAGTCCTGTTTGTCCCCTGGTAATTATGTTGAATAATATATGATTTTTCATTACAAACTATCCAGTAGGGATTACAAGATACATCACACATCTAAGTTAATGTGGCCATCAGAACCCTGACTATTACATTCCCTTTTGTATTTTATGTCTTACTTTTAATTGAGCAACATTTAATGTTACATTACGATTGATTTGTGTGGGTCTTAATCTTGATCTCTTAAGTATTCAGGCTTAATGAGTCAATTCTTTATTATTTTATTGATGTATAAAGCATCTATGTATAGGTCAGTTGAACAATACCCTTGTGTTTAAAAGCAGTAGAGATTACGTTTAAGAAGTTAGCTTTGTAAGTATAAACTTCTGTGTATCTGGATTCATGCAGTCCAATAATGATTACTCTATCCCCTATATTCCATTAAATATACATGCATAGTTTGATATATATATATATAGAGAGAGAGAGGAAGGTGTATGTATATGGTAACATGTATGTGTCAAGTATGCAAGTAAATTCATGAGTCAGAATACTGATTAACAGGTCTGGTTAGTGACAATCCAGTTAAGCTAAGCATCACTGCACCATACTGGTTTTATAAGCTTAAAGAAGACTACATTTAAAGGAAAATTATTTAGACAGTAAAGTTACGCAATCACAAATTATGATCAAAACTTGTTAGATCAAAACTTGATCTGATGTTTGCTGTCTGCCATTTCTTCTCTATCCTGTGGACAGGTCATACAGGAAAAAGAGCTGAAAGCTGTAGCGAGAAAACCCTCAGAGCTATTACTACTTGTACACTTTGGAGTGCTTGAATTTCACAACTAAACTCTGTCTTGTTAAACAGAAGTTACTATAATGCTTTTTCTAAGATTCAAAAGACAAAGAAGCCCAATTAAAAAACCTTCTGCTTTATGCAGTGGCCACAGTTGCCCTCGTTACTCATTATCACAAGGTTTGGGCTCTGTGTCTCCAGCATTGTGACACAGAGCAATTTCAGCCCAGGGAAGAGCAGGGGCTGCAGGACAGTGCTCTGTGCAAGGCTGGGCTCAGCTCCCCACGCCCCCTCTTCTGCTGCTGCCCCAGCACCTCTCAGGCTGCCTCCCAACAGGGGCTGTTGGCTGTTGCCAATGCTTTCCTCCCAGTGGGAATCTAGTCAACGTGAAGTCATCATGATTGTTGTTTAAAGGAGACTGGAAATGGTTGCAGCAGGGGCTGCATTTGATACCCATGGGTAGTCCTCCACAAGAGGAAAATTTGTCAGGGTCAAGTCAAATTGCTTGATGGGACTTTGCCAACGCTGACTTTCAAGAATTTAGAAATTCACATCTGTGACTTGCTTTGGGTGATAGAGATACTCAGTGTCACTGTGGCTTGGTGATGCCATCTGAAAGTTTGGAGCAGGTTTTTTTTTCCCTAAAACTTTATTCACACTGTATGGAGTTGTATGTTGATTTGGTGACTGCCTAGGTAGTTTCTGAATCCTAGGACAGGTTGTGGAAGTGGTGTGCAATATGTGTGTATACTGGCTGTATGTCAGCATATATATATATATATATATATGCATGTGTGTATGTCAGCAGCTGCTTGATGTCAGGTTTGTCACAAATCTCTAGTCACCGGTGGGATTCAGAGAAAACTGTTCTAACCAAGAATCTGCTCACACTGTTTGAAGCAACTGAGTTAACAGGACCTCTTTGCAGCAGGTCCTAGCCTTTGTACATACAACATAAAAAACAGTGAGTTTAAACTCCCCTGTGTTTATTTAAAAGATGGAAATTGTGTCATAATTATGGGGAGACACATCTTGGTTGCCTGTTTTGACTCAGCCAATAAACAGTAGAAAAATAGCCTACAGGGAGAGGTTTAGAGTGAAACTCCTGGGAAATTTTGTTTTGGAAACACTGACACATGTAGTTCCTAAAACACTGTATGCTCCCTGGAACAGGGATGCTCCTCACTGTAGACTGTCATTCTTCCCAGTTTTATCGCAGTTGAAGAACAGCCATTTCAGTCTGTACTTAAGGGGTTTCTGACACCATAACCACATTTCCATGTGTCTTTCTGTGGACCAGACATCCCAGAGCTCACAAAAATGGATCTGGCATCCCTCATGAAGTTTGGCCTGCACTGACAGGGAAATTCCAGGAGTAGGACATCTGAGAATCTTTTCCATGTCCCCAGAGGCACAGCATGTTCAAGAGATTATTCTGGATCATTTTGCCTGGCCTTAGGCCACCCTGCATGCCCAGCCATCTGGAAGCCAAGGCTCCTCTGCAGTCAGTACGGGAGTCATGCCAGCTTTGGAGGTCTTACCATCACTAATGCAATGCTGAGTCCCATTTCAAACATTTGATACCTATAAACTTCAGTGGCACTGCCCTCGTTAACACCAGGGATGGATTTGGCCAAGTACCTGAGAGTTTGGTGCTCGTTGCATAACATGATGATTCTGATAACATTACAGCTATATATTGCCTGAAAGGGGGGTTAGTTACATGTGACAGTGCCCTCAGAGTACTCTAAGAAACTACAAAATCATTACTTGAGCATTCAGGTTCCCCTGTCATCAATGTCTGTATCATTTCACACATGAAACAACACATTAAGATGTTATTAGTGGATATGACAATCTATCCTACTTTCCTCCAGGGACTAGATAATGGCTTATGGATATATTAATCCTTTTGATTTTGGCATCTATTATAACATGATGGATGTGAGGCATACAATAATGTTTTTTCCTTGCTGAGATATTGCAAATAAAAAGAGAAATAAATCCACATAGAATGTGTCCATTTTGAGAGCTCATCTCCAGCCTGGCCATGTTGTTTGTTCTTTGGGCAATGATGGGTTTGGGTATTAGCATACATAAAACTGCTCTTTTTTTTTTTCTTTTTTTTTTTTTTTTTTACTGATTACAGAGATGCTTAAACTTCTGGTAGGTAAGGGCACAGATGGGAATGCACTAATTCTGAGACTTCCATCAGGCAACAACATGTCTTGTAGACAAACTAACAGTGTATCTGTGATGGCATACAAATTATTTGACAGATGCATTATTTGGTAATGGTGCTGCATCCCAGTGCTCCTCCCACTGCCAAAAGCTAACACACCATTTTTAAAGAACGAAATTAGGTCAAAGTTCTGTTGATTTTATGTTATGCAGAGAACTGCCAAACTCCTCTGGATGTATTTTTTTCTTCTGTTCTACTCCATGCTACTTTTGTTGTCCTTTTTAGCTTCTTGTTATATGAGTCTGATATATGTTGAAGTTCTCTGTTCACTGAAATACTGTATAACAGGAAGCAAGTAAGGAACTGGCAAGTAAAAGTCTTCATATTAACCTGTGCTACCTGCCTTCCAGGTGGATTTTGATGATAAGCCTGACTCCTTGTTCTTCAGTGATGGGCAACGAAGAATTGACTTTGTTTTGGTGTATGAAGATGAAAGTAAAAAAATTACTCATAAGAGGAGTGATCGTAAAAAGCAAAAGGTAAGTTATTTTGCATATAAATCCGAATAATTTGTTGAGTGTTAGAGCAGTGGGCAGAAAGGACAGTGCCCTCACCCAGAACGGCAATTGCATTGCCCTGTCCTCACAGCACTCTTGGGAGCTGGGAGGCTGAAGCCCATCAAACTGAGCAGAAAACAGGCAGGGGTGAGCTCAAGCCAGCAGATTGCTGTGTAAATGGGCAGAGCGTGGCACACTCTGTCTGTCGGTGTGCTCAGTCACCTCAGAGCATCCTCTTGGGAGGGAACCCTTCAGGAGATGTGAGCAGAAAAATGCTGGGGTCAGGTTCCCAGTTAGAATTGCACACCAAGATCTGCAGACTTGGAGCAGTTTTCTGTACCTACAGTGATTGAATAAGGCCCCTAGTGGACTTTGGTATTAAGATCAGGGTGTTCAGAGGAACCCATACTAGGAGGCAGCTGACCAGGTGCTCCAGATCACAGTTACAAACATAGCTGCTGACATTCTGCCCAATAAAGTACGTAAGTCATTTATGGGAAATAATTGTACAGCATTTTGCCACCAGAAATTCTCCCTGTACCACTCCTTCCCTTCACAGTTCAACAGCTTGGCCCTTCCTAGGGACCTTGCAAACAATTTCTGACTCAGGCCAGTGACTGCTTGATGCTCCTTAGCACCTGCAAACAACAATCACAGATTATTTGTAACTATGATGTTTCCATTATTTCAATAGTTCTGTCAGTGGTCTACATTCACAGAAACAAGCTCAGCCATGCGACTGAGCTATTTTAGTTGTGAACTGCCTGAGAAATACCCATCCACGGGACCGCAGTCCCCTCAGCGTCTGCACTCTCCCACTCACCCACTTCTTCCTCGGATTTAGCAGCTCCCCATGTTCCAGCAGCAGCATGTAGTAGAGACGGGCAAGGACAAAGATATCACTGAAAGCAGCTTATACACAAATAATGATTTGCAGTTAGGAAAGAGTAGGAGTAAAAAGGCCTGTAGCTAAGTCGGTTGATATTCATTACACAGTGTTGTCGTTGGCATTAACAGGGTGGCCATAAGGAATGTCGTTAGCAGGGTCTGAGGGAGTCCTGCCGTGGGTGGATGTTGTATTACACATGATCACAGGATCAGCAATAAAAATTAATTGAAAGAAGTAATTAGAAACAAAAAGCTGCCCCTTTGGAAACAATTGTTTTTATCAATTAGCATTTTACATTTATGTTTGTAATATTTGGCCATTGCCCAAATGTACTTAAAAAATATAATCAGTTTCTTTTCCAAACAGGAAATTAAATGTGAGCAGTGGAATAGTATTTTTAGTGCAGCGTTAATGTTAGGACACTAGCTTGAACAAAACCATGAATAATTAGACCAGGAGATTGTGTGTAATGTGCTAGTGCATGCAAAAAAAAGTTTACTTTCAAAGGTCTCAGCCCTACAAAGATCTGCAGCCACACTGGTTCAGTGGTACACTGAGGAAGAGGAAGCAGTCTACCTACATGCAACAGATGTGAGAACACGAGTACATTAGGGTAATGATCAGATAAGGTGAAGACTGCGTGGCTGGAGAGCAGCTCTGTGGAAGAGGCCCTCGTGGTCTTGGTGGACAGCAAGCTGAACAAGAGCCGGCTGCGCGGCCTGGCAGCAGGGTGGCCAACAAAGACTGTGTGGACACAAATATGGCCAGGGGACTGAGACACGTGATTGGGGTGATGTGGATGTGTCAGAGGGAAGCTGAAAACAGGGGTGACAGCAGTTTCCAGAGCCAGGATTTCCATGTACAGGGAGAATCTGAAATCATAGGGGTACCGTGGAAGGCACAGGCAACAATTTTGGTACTGGGCATGGGTACAGTGCTGAAAGGGCAGCAGAAAGCATAGAAAGAGACAAGGATGAAATGGCAGTTACAGAGGACTTCCAAGCACAAGAACAGACAGACACTGAGCTGGAAAACTAATGAAAAAAATCCAAAGCTGTCCGCGAAACAGACAAAACACTGCACACAGGGTAAAGTGCCAGAGGGCACCTAAAGGTGGAGGAAAGAGAAGAGGGAGTGAGGAGAGGGTTTTGTTCAATGAGTCTGTCATGTAAGCTGAAATGAGTCATCTGGTCATAACCAGATTCCTGCGATACAACTGAGAAAGACTGGCTGGCTCTCTAATGCCTCACATACAGGTTGTCATCAGTTTAGAAATGCATTTCCTTTATCTGTTGGAAGAATGGTCTTTTAAAATGTGAATAGGCATAAGCTTTCTGACTTCTTAGGATGGGGCAGGTACAGGTCAGCTCCAAGCACACAAACACTTTAATCAGCTCAAATACAGAGAGGTCCTTAGTCTCACTTGACATCACTTGCTATGCAAGAGGAGGAGGCTGTGTGCGCTGCAGATCTTCATTCCCTAAGCAAATACTGCACAGACTTGGCAACACTATAACATTTTTCTTCCTGCGCCTCCTCCTGAGTGGGATGCAGGACACTGCCTTGAGACCTACCTCACACTCATACTAGGACTGAGAGAAACTGAGAAGTAACAAAAGAAATAAATATGAACAGAGTATTTTAAAAGAAGAAACAAAACGCATATACCTTATGTCTGAGATGGAAAGGGAAGATTTGCATCCTTGGAATTCCAGGGAGGAAATTAACATTTTGGCCTGCTACAGTTCCCAGAATGGTGTGGGGATGATGCTGCCCAAGATATATACAGGTTTTATACAGTGTTGGCTTAAAACCTGCTTGATAGCTTGTCTTTACTGACACTGTTGTTTATTTGGTTGTATTTTTTCCTGGGGCAAATGACTTCTACCCTTGTGCTGAAATACAACCAAAATGAGGAGTATTGACATTTACTATCAGCTTTAAATATTGCATACGTCATGTCTGTCTCTGATCAATGATGAACTGAAAATGTCAAATTTTATAATCAGTATCTTGTGTAATTCAAGGTGCTTTAAGCCTGAATAGGTTCCTTACTCATGCTACTTATTCTTTGACTCCCCTGACAGTTTTATAGAGCTATTATCCAGAGCTTTATTTTTCACAGATTTGGAAACCCCACCTTATTAAAGAATAGCAGATCCAGTGAAGTCTGTTCTCATAGGGTGAAATCCTCACCTCACTGGGGTCAGCAGCACGGTCTCCACTGGCCATGTGCAACATTACAGGTCTGTGACATGTAGGGACCATGAGTGTAGTCGCTGGGGCAAATTCTGTCTGACACACTCTGCACCACACCTGATTCCATGATGTGGAAGTCAGGGCAGAATTTAAATTTTTAGTGGACATCTATAGATCTATATTTCTGAAGTGCAAGGTTTTGGGTGCTGCACTGTGTGGTTTTGTATGATACTGAGAGTGGAGAGTCCCGAAATGCTTATTGAGTTTAGTCAGAAGGACTTGAAAATCAGACCTCTGCCTAGGTATCCAATTTACTGGATTGAGAGAAATGGGGCACAGATCCATCTATTCTTCTGCAGCAAGAGAAGTTGGGTCCTGGGACCATTGTTATATTTGATTTGAATAGCTTTCCACCCTTTTTCGAAATAATTGTATGAGTGTAACTGAGAAAATGGCCCAGCATTGATTTATGCTAATTAGCCATATTCGTGGGAAAAAATCTCAGAGGACATAAGGAAATAACTAAAAACATGGGGATGATTTGGGTAGAAGGAACAAAAATACGGGATTCTGAAGCTCTTGGAGATGCTCAGTGGTGCTGTGCTTCCCTCATTTTCACTTGTTTCTGAAATCTAGTTTAAAGAAAGCAAAGTCAAACTAATGAAATGGCATCCTCATGGAAGTTTCTAACATAATTTACAGATCCAAAAGTTAGCAGATAAGGTTCATATATGCAACTCGGTTCCAACTCCAAACCTTATTAAGTTGGTATACAATTAATTTTGGAAGCACTAGCAAAAATCAAACTGTCAGGAGCAGATTTCAGAAACTGTACCTTGCAAGCAATTGAAATTCCTGCACAAAGCATGTTTTTTAAATCTACAGTTTATGTACCCTGTTTGTCAGGATAAGTTACCATCAGAATAGAAATTAAATATCACCAGTCTTTCCAGGAATGCTCCAAAATGCCAGTTTTATCTGTTGGGGTCCTCAAGGAGCTCATTGTCAAAAGTTAAAGGGTCAGCTCCAGAACGGTGAATTCAAAATAAATGGATGCAGAATGTCATTCTAATCATCTGCTTCCCCCCAACAAAAATAAACAGAAAGACTGTCAGTAATTGAAGTAGGAATGCGGGAAAAATCTTCATTTCCAGCCATGAAGTAACCTGTGCCTCACAGAAATACACAGATACTTTTTTTTTTTAATTTAAATGAAAACTATAATTCACAGAGAGTATCGCACACTTTTTCTTTTTTTTTTAAGTACAGTGTTACAGAGAATGTCAGCACGGTTACTTTGTAAGCAAACAATGAGTAGTCCCTGCCTCTAGTCTTGTTTAGTTTAAATAAACAAACAACGACAAAAAAAGCTTTGATAACTTTTCAAAAAGTAATTGTATTTCTTCCACTATTTAGCCTGTGTCATTCTTGTGGTGAGAGAACAATGCTTGGGTTTACAGAAAGAAAGGTACCTCCATGCCATTTTGTGCAGAGATTTGAGGCAGTAGAGGATGAGGCTCAACATGCCTGTGGTGGGCTCAGCCAACCTAACCGGGAAGTCTGACAGTAAGAATGAAAGGGACCTTTGGCACTGGGAGGAGAGCAGCCACACCTGCCCTGGTCTCTGCTGGCTGGATTGGTTTTGAAGCAGGAACTCACTGAAATAAAACCTCGGCTCCTGAGGCAACCCCAAATGCAAATTTTACTTCTTTGCCTGACGGATGGAAGGAAGGATGACAGAAGGATGGGAAGACAAATGGAAAGAGGGAGTTACTCTGAAGTTACAACATACATTCATAAGCCCAGAAATGGGTCTTTCCAAACAGGGTAACTAAAAGCCACTGTTGAGAGCAGGGCTAGACAGCAGTATGGCCAGTTCTGTGTGGTCATGAATCAAGTTTCAGAAAATCACGAGGCTGGCTTAAAATCAGTGGGTATCTCAGAAAATATGTATTTGGAGTTCTTTGGGTTTACTATTTTTGTGTCAGCCTTTATAGCATATTCTGCTTCACATTTCTATGATTATCTTCAAACATAAGGGGAAGAAGCTTACAGAAGCAGAGCTTCTCAATCAATTAATTTCCTGATGCTGACAGCTGGGACTTTCAGGAAGGCTTCCAAATACCATCAAAGAAACTGAGAGCTGGCAGCTGATATTGATACAGTGATCCTCTCCACTCCCTTTAGCTGATCTCCATGGGGGAGGCTTTGGGCCCCATGCTCTTTTTCTTACTGACTGTGATTTATCTGTTGCCTGTCAGGTAAGACAGGGATGGCTATTCAAGCACTGCTTCCTTGTTAGGATTTTTCCCCTGAAGCCACACAGATATTGTTTTGGGGAACTTTTCTCTTTGCACAAAAGAAACTGAACAACAATAGGAGTTGGTGTTCTTCTGTCACCGTAATCGAAGCAAGTGCTCCCTACCATTTACAAAACACAGGGGAAAAAACTGCTAGTGGTCTGCTACCAATTTCCAGACCCACAATCTTTTAGTCTCCTCAGCTTGGCAAGACAATCACCAGACATTGAAAGCATTATGGTGGAAAAGCAGCTCCCAAGAGCTAATCCTTCTGCATGCCTGTAATACTTGGCATTTACTTACACTATGCTTTCACTTTCTTAAGATTGTATATGATTATGCATCCCATAGGGTGTTAGTCTATTGGCTAGCCATTCAGTCATCAAAATCTGTGTCAGGTTTAGATCATGATTACATTATTATTACAACTTAGCCTTGCAGGTAGCTTAGCAAAATAGCAGATACTAAAATAAACTTTGGACAGTCTCCACCTTCCAACATAATATGCTATCATGTCTTTATGCGGTATTCCCCAGTCAATGCAAAACCACTATAGACTCCTCTGGGTAAAAGTCTAGCTCCTCCATAGATCATCATACGCATAATTCAATCATTTATATAAAATAGCAAAGCCCCTAATTAGCAAAGTCTCCCAGGGGCTTTGTTTCTCACTACCTGCATTAATGCATTATTAGAAACCTTAATGTTGTCAACACTCCTCTAAGATATGGAGGGCAAAATTAATTTGGGGAACTCCTTGCCATAATAAATTATTAAAGCAATCTGAATGGTAAGATTAAAAAAAAAAAGTATTAGACCTCTACAAATGAGAATTGCCTCACATCCATCTTTGTGCTATTTAGGAAGAAATGAAAGGGTATTTTGCCCCCTGTCTTTTCTGTTTGCTGAAACAAAGCAGAACTCAGGTTGAAATATTTTCATGATTGAGTGTTATTCACTTTACAAAGAACCATGTGAGTATGGAAGAAGCAGAGAGGTAAGATGAAATGGCAGAAGAGCTAATAGTTAAGTAACAACTCCTGTGTTGTGTACTACATATATTAATGATCTGGTAAGGGGAAAAAGTTATGACATAATAAAAATTGGAAAGGAGATCATTATGTAGTTTCCTTAGAAGCCAGGATGACTGTGAACCTTTAGCTTTGAAGGAGAATAAAGAGCACTATTATGTGTGAAACATTGAAAAATACAAGGAAATATGTTACTGCAAGGAAAAAACTCATTCTCATTTGGGATTCTAAGTGCTGTTAGTACAAGGAAGATGCTTGGATGTCACAGGAAACAGAAATACTGTGTCCTCTTCAAGGTTCAGCTACCATCAAAATACTAGACAATAGAAAGCATTAGGTACATACAATATATTATAGATGTGCATATTACATATAGATGTACAATGTTCTATACACAACGAAAAAAATATAAAGAGCATTATACTGTCACCAGTAAACAAGTGGATTAATGGGACATGGAAAAATACCTCCATGAAGAATGCTATCAGAGTTTGGAATTGTGGTTTTACCCTGAGAAAAGAGAGGAATAACGAGAAATGTGGTAAGTATTGATGAAAGAAGAAAACAGATGGAAAGATTTAGATCGTCCTGTCCCTAACCCAAGAATAAGGTGATACTCAGTAGAATAAAGAGGCAGAAAACCTGAAAGGGATAAAACCCCCACCTTTTAACAAAATATGAAATTAGTCCATTGTAACTGTTGCCACATGCAGGTGCTGCAGCTGAGAACTAACCAAGTATAAATGGAGTCGGCTGTTTATATTATTATACAGTTTTATTATTATTATTAATTCCAAGACTTGCTGGAGTTTTGAAAAAATAGTTTTTTATTCTTTGGGGACTTACAACAGTCTTTAAACATTAAAGAACTGGATGAAACTTACATGGAGATACAACTGACCTGTTCATGGAACTCCTGAAGATTTTTGCCCTTTTTGCTGAAGCATCTGGCTTTTGCTCCCTCAAGTGAGTGAGTCGTGTCTAGTCCTGAAGACCAGTTTCCATGTACCTATCAAAATTCCTAAGACTTTATCTAGAGGGTCATTCATTAACTCTGGTCCTTCACAGTAGCAACAGGTCTGGATCTTAAGCACATATCTTAAGGGGGTTAGTCTGGATGTAGAGAACCAGGCAACAGAAACTGTTGGACCATTCTTTTAGGTTGCTGTAGTGGTAGGTGTAGGACCCTTTAAGCACAGGGTACATGCATTCCGTAGGCCAGGGAGAGCTGGCTACCCTTGACTTACATGAACAAATAGCTCATTGGGGAACTATCCAGTTGATGCAAATAGCTTTTAAATTTGATTACTTCACGTTAAGTTTCAAAATTTCTTATAAATCCTTTATGGAGTTGTATATTTTGCATATTGAGGGGAGACAGGCTGCTTGTCTCTGTGTGTTTTTTGCGGGGAGGTCATGTGTGTGGAGAAGCAAATTCAAGATTGCAAAGACATTTCATATTTTTTGTAACTCACTACCTGCCAAGTGCTAGTAACTGTGAAGTGAAATTAAAATGATCCATGAATTTCATGTTTACCAAGGAAAACTTGTGATGTCCTTCCGGGGACATTGAATGCTCCTAGAATAGCACCACTGACTCTGCAAGTGCTACAGCTCTCAGCTTCTTCCTTTGGGGATGCTTATCCATGGGCTAAAATGTAGAGGGCTACTGCAGTCTGAGCCACTGTGTGAACTCATGATTAGTGTGAAAGAAGAATAAAGTTACAGATTGCTGGAAGGAAAGTGGAATGGAAAGCCCTTGAGATGAAGACTTTCAAAAGGGCAGATTAATGGGGTGAGGGAGGCTGCCGTCAGTAGTTCACGTAGTGACTAAAGGTGAAGAAGACTGGGGGTAATTGCTCTCAAAATTCAAACTGTGGGGCACATTTTTACCTCTGTAATGTACCAGAAAATGAGAGGGTGAGTTCCCCACAACTGCATTTGAGAGCAGTGTTGCATATTAGACAAAACAAACCTGGTCAGGATAAGCAGGTGAGACTACCTATCGCCACATTAGCTGTTACGTAGACTATAGAGATAACAACTCAACAATTTTTCATTTGGGGAGGCAATTCCATTCTTCTATGCATACATATTTGTGAAATTTGGAACAGGTGTTTTACAGTGTTCAATACCTTTTAACAGAGGAAGAGACAAATATATGAATCAAACCTGATAAGCAACGGCTTGCAACTTGAAGCAACGAGATCGGTGAGTGCTCTTCTCTGTGAACAGCTGTGTCTGAGAGCTAAGCTGCTCCTGTGGGAATAAGGAAACTGAATATATATGAATTTACTGTAACATTTCTCTCCTCTCAGGAGAAAAAGGCCCACCTTTTTTTCTGTCTCTAGCGTCTCTGTGGTCTGATGCAAAATCTTTTAAATTTTGTGTCTGTTCCTTCCTCTGCAAAATGAATGATGGGAAGCTGGGAGACTGAATGGGTCATGTTTGCTCAGCACTTGTGAGATAAATATTACTGGCTATACGATGAGGAGAGGTTATTCCCCTACTCTGGCTGTGTAGGATGCGTGGGAAGCCAGTGGGTGCCAAGGGCCGAGCACCCCTGCCAGAAGAGCAGCACAGGGCTCCAGCACATGACCCTGCTCCTCGCAAGGCTTGGCGCTATGCAAGTGGTTGTAACTCTCATGCTTTGTATATTTTGGGCCGTGATGTCACCTGCAGGCAGTTCAAGATTGCTGTTGTAATGCACACCAGCTGCCAGAGCTCCTGTCTCTTGCAGGGAGGGTTAGAGCCCCTCAGAGCCCCTTTCCTTCCTGTCCTGCAGGGCTGCAGCCATCCGTCCGGGTCTCTCCGTCCAGGACAATCACTTTCAGTCTGTATTTGCTGTTTGGTAATCTATACTGAGCTCCAGAAAAGGTCACTTTGCCCCTTCCTCCCAGATTAGACTCAGAATCCACGGCATCATGGTATTTACTTGATTTCTTCAGTGAGAGCTCCTGCTGCACATGCAGGGATGCAGTCTGGCTCTTCACATTCGTAAGAAAGCAAACCGCTTGCTGGAAGTCTGACATGGCCCCCTTGCTTGCTTACATGTTGCAGTTTTCAATAGTTCTTCCACGATCATGACAGAAAAACCTTTGAAACTGGATTTCCCCAGGCTAGGTCATCTGACTGATGTTCCTGAGCCAACACACTGCATAATGTCATTTCATGTGGCTGAGGCTCACTAATGCAGGGCATCAATAGAAAGTCTACAGGTGGTGTGTATACAGGAGAGGAGAGTGGCTGTCAGGGTTCCCACTGCATACAGGTGCTGGTTTGGGCATGTAACTGGGAGCAAATGCACCCCGTGCTGTTTTTCATAGCAGTCTCAGCTGATTTCCCTTTCCCTCTCCCCATTCTCCCAATGAAGTTGGGAATTCATGTTTCCCAGGAGCACCCGTGGGTGCCTAACCTGCTTCCATCAAGTCACATCACCCTGGGGTTGTACTTGAGCTGCTGGGGAGCCACTGACAGCTCCAAAGCCACAGCTTCCCTGCCAGGCTACAGGTACAAACACTGCTAATGAACCCATACGGGGGAAGCGTTGTTAAACTTAAATTGCTTTGTAAAATACTTTGCAGAGGTGTAAACACTAAGCGTTAAGGGAAGATTTAGGTGTCTTTTTTATATACCTTTATATACCAGAGTGTTTCCACCTCATGTCAGTGCTTTTACAGAAGCTAATGATATTTTTGCTAAGATGGACAATGAATGCGAGTTTGAGTAGGTCATTTGTGACCTGTAAAGAGAAAGAAAATTCTGGATAGTTTAAGAAGTGTTATGAAAAGTCCTTTTCTTTCATTTTCTTACACAGATATTTTTAATATTCTTTCATTTCAGGTTTTGGATGAAAAACTCATTTTTGTGAAAGTGCATGCACCTTGGGAAGTGCTATGCACGTATGCCGAGGTTATGCACATCAAATTGCCTCTGCAACCCAATGACCTGAAGACCCGAAACTCAGCTTTCAACTGGTTTAGTCGACTCTTCAGAGTGGATGAAAATATCATCAAACCTGAGCAGGAGTTTTTCACTGCCCCTTTTCAAAAGGAACGTTTGTCCAACTTTTATATTCAAGACAAAGACACATTTTTCAATCCTGCAACCAGAAGCCGAATTGTAAGTTCATGGAGTATCTCTAGCATTTAATCTTTAAAAAAAGATTCTTTTAATCCCATCAGTGCAATTATCTTCATGAAAGTATCCTGAAAAATTAGAAATATTCAGAATGCAGTAGTCCCGTGTCATTTATGAAACAGCCTGGACAATCCAGAAGGAAAACATTCCTTGCATATGTCTCATTTCTGTTCCACCTAAATTTAGAGGAGGAATTCGAATATTTCATATACCCTGTGCAATTACTTTTGTCTGCATTGCTTACCCCCTCCTAACTTGATTATATACTGAGACAGGTATGGCTGTGTATGATTACTTTCAGATTTGCAAGAGGCACAACAAATTTTTATGAATTTCAGGTTCATTTTATCCTGTCCCGTGTTGAATATGCAACCAAAAACAAGGTGAAAAAGTTTGGCATTAACAGACTACTGGACACTGGAATCTACAAAGCAGCATTTCCCCTCCATGACGTAAGTCCAGTGCTTGTAACTAAAATGTATTTGGAAATAGGGCTCTGAACTATGTCTGTGGGGTTTGTACCTAAAGATACAAGCACTATTGAGTGCCTTACTCCTTGACTGGTTATTATATCCACATAGTAGAACAGGACACTTCAGCTAAAGGGTTTTTCTTCCAAAGCACTGTTGGTTAAAAATATAGCTCCATAACTGAAAAACAATATCTTCCATTTAGGAGGCATTAAACTTATATTCTTTGGGAGGCGTAGTTCAGCAAAGTGCCTGGCCTGAGCGATAGTTCCCGTGACGCACTGTATCATCAGTTCTAAATCAATTGTAACTTTGCCCCTTTTTCTAGCATTCAGGTTTTCATCATGAAATTTCCTATCAAATATCAGCATTATTAATAAAGATGTAGACTACAAATCTCATCTTAGGATGCATGACAGTCTCACACAGTGAGAAACATTCCCACAGTTTCCAAACATTGCAACATACATGCAGGGAAACTCGGGTTTCTGCAGGAAGGCTCTGTCCAACCAGACCAACGCCTCACCGGTGATGCCAGTGTCATGCAAGCAGAAGCTTAACCAGGCTGAATTTCACCTTGCAATAGTAAGAAATCCAGCTTTTATAGCTACACTTCTGAAGCTTTTTAAATTACAGCATTTAAAGAAGGAAGTTATACTGAAAAATGTTTTGTATACAAAGGCTAGCAATAACACAGGAAAAGAAAATTAAGGAGAAAAAAATCAGATTTCAGAATATTTGATTAAAGAAAAACTCCATGTGAGGCTGCAAATGGCATACAGTAAGCAAAGACTGAGGGCTGATTTTCTGCATTATATCTATTATACACCCCCACCCCTCCTCCCCATCAGAGCCACCATTCTGTGTCTGAGGTGTGTTCTGTTGAGAAGACGCTGAGAACATCGGAGGTCAGGAATGATAACTGCTTCAGCCGTTTGAACTCGGCTTAAAATATTCAGGAGGCCTCCAAGGCTTTCAAGGAAATCTTTAAGACAGAATCAAGACAAATCATGTTTCTTGTAAGTAACCCAAAGCTTTACAGGATAGAATTAGTATAATTCGTGACTATCCGTTTTTAAGGTTTCCTTTTAAAGATTTAAAACCTGCCTTGCAGGCTACTTCTATCTTGGCACGGGGAATTTGGGCTCAGTATGACTAGTAGTTAATGACTGTCTTTTTATACAATTAAAATTATGTATCACAGCTACTCTGAAAAGCAAAAGTAGCCTATAGATTTCTACAAATGTCACTTGTCTTGTTGCATCACAGATATAGAACAGAGAATTCCCTCAAATAAAATAGGCTTTATTGAAATAGTTTTTCAAATTACCTTGTAAAACCCACAAGGATTATCTCCATGTGAACTCTCTTTTAAATTTAAAACAGAGACTTGAAGCCCTGGATTTATCACTCAGACTTTCCAGCCTTCAGTCCAGCACAATATTATTTTGAAGCAAAGCATGTTAGCCTGTTAAAGCTACTTAAAATCCATTTTAATTTGGTCCTGTTCTCTAATTAGAATGGATCCTTTTGCTATTTTCTATTCCTAAGTGCCAAGATGATGACATGTGCTCTGATTTAAGTTCATGATGAGTCTCTGTTATTTTCAGCTCACATATGTAAAGCATTTGCTTTAGCATTCAGTGCCATTCTGACAACCTTCTATCCTGAATCCTGGTGCAGTCCCAGAGCTGCCTTCCTGCTCCTTTTCCTGGCTGGCAGTTGGACTGGGCTAAAAGACTATTCCAGGCTTTGGCTACATGGCATAGGATCTGTGGAGATGGGAGCTGATTTGTGCTGGTTAGATTAACAGTATATTCTTCTCATGCCTTTTCTGTTTTGCAGTCTAGTTTTAGGCACCTGTCAACTGATCCCAACTGCCCAAGTGAACGGTATCTTCTCTACAGGGAATGGGCTCATCCTAAGAACATTTTCAAGCTGCAGCCCCTGGATTTCATCAGGTTGGTGTGACTGGGGCTGGACTAATGCAGATGGAACTAGGAATTTACGTAACGGGCCTGGCTTGAGGGGTTCAAAGAGACAGCTCAGTTCTGAGGGCAGATACGTACATCTATATCAGCTCATGCATGGGAGCATACTTTGAGTTTGGTTTCATGATAAGCCAGTTAATTAAAAAGCAACCACTTCAATTACTTTTTTTCCCCCAAGGCATGGTATTTCTCTTTTTTTCCTTTTTTCTGCCGTCTTCCTATCCTTTTGTAAAAGCATAAAAGTGGTGATAGAGATACCTGGCTGCAATACTTCTGCAATCCCCATGTTCAAACCAGAGGAATATGACAATAAGAGTTGACACAAGGTGTATGAAATGAAGAGCCATTTGAAACAGAAATGTGAATTTACTTGCATTTCAGAAAAACCCTTTCTCCTCCACAGGAAATATTATGGAGAGAAAATTGGAATCTACTTTGCTTGGCTGGGCTTTTACACTAATATGCTGATCGTGGCTGCAGTTGTAGGAGTTGGCTGTTTTCTGTATGGATGCCTGACAAAGGACAACTGCACATGGAGGTACCTGATCAGGCCTATGTTGATGTCACATGCAATTTTGATCAGTCCCCTGCAAAAGGGACCATGCAGGGTTTGCAAGACACTGCATAAGAAAAGAGAAAAAAATGAAAGGGCCTGAGAACAACAGTGGGTGTGGATTTGAAGTAAAGGCATAAAATTGAGATAACAAGAATAAAGGGTGTCCATGGACCACTGCAGTGATAGACATCCAAAAGTTTGTTATTTCATTGTTTTATTTATATTTTGCACTAGGTTCACCACACCTACTGTAGAAACACGAAGAAAAGAGTGGCGATCAGAAGTCGATACAAATTGCCATAACACATTATTTTCACTGTGGTAATCCTTAAAGGATTTATCCAAAGACCTTGATAAAACCCCCAAAATTTCTTTCCTCTACTTTGAGAGAAGAATAGAGGAAGAGCAACAGCACAGGGGGATTCAGCTGCCCAGGATATGTTGGGAGGCAAGGGATAGCCATGTCACAGATTCCCTCATCAGAAAATGACAAAATTCAACCATGGCACCATGACCCAGGAAAAAACACCTGGGTCATTGTGCCAAATCAACCGCAGGCCATCACACTGTGTACCTGCTTCTGGAATTGTGTTTATCTTTAAACGTGATGAAGGGCTGTTCCAGACCTCCACTCCAGTGACCAATTTATACCCATTTAGCCTTATGCCAGTATTTTCATTTAGTTAAATAGTTCAGCTCCCTCCCTGGTGTTCACCCCACTGATATATTTATAGAAGGCAATTACATCCATCACCTTTCAGCCAGCACCATAGTAGGGTTGTGTGTACTAGTTAGAACACAACTCTTTTGCCGTCCCTTAGGAGACAGATCTGTCATTCCTTGAATCACCCTAGCAGCCCCCCTTTGCATGTTTTTGAATCTGATCCTCTTTAGACGACCACAGGGACTAGGTAGCCCTTTTGGTCCTGCAGCTATTCCTTGCTCTTTTAGTCAGTGTTCCTCTTCCTTCTCCTCTAGGACTTGCTGTAACAGCACGTGTGAGCATGCGAGTGTGGGTTTCCTATTGAAGAACATGGGATCTTTGAAGAGTTGTTTTGTTTTTAATGTGAACAATTTTGAGAATTACCACCATGTACAAGGGATAGAAATTATTTTCCTTTTGTGTCATCGGTTTTTGAGATGAGGACTAGGAATGGAAATGGGGATGTGTTGCTGGGGTGGGTGGGGGCAGATTCTTGAGAGCACATCACTGGTAAATTATCTCTCAATTCCCTGAGATTATTGCAGTGGCCTCGTGCAAAAAAGGACTGAAGAATTTAGTGTTGGTGAGTGACTGACTAGTTTTGTTTTTAGCCAAGAAGTATGTGATCCCAACATAGGAGGTAATATCTTAATGTGCCCTCAGTGTGATAAAGTATGTACCTACTGGAACCTCAGCATCACCTGTGAATCATCCAAGGTAACTACATTTACAGCTTACAGACATGCTATTGAACTGTAGTTCCACTTCCTCTAGTACTACGTATAAAACCATTGTTGTTCCTCCACTAATACCCTGCAGAATTGCTGAAACTGTGCAAATAGTTGGTCCTTTTGATACAGTGACTGAACTTTGAAAAGTAAAACCAACAACATTAATCGCTTCAGTCTGATCCAAGATTTAAAAGATTGGGCTTTTTTTATTTCCCGTAGCCTCCAAATTTTCAATACAGGACTAAAGTGGTTTTTTAGTTGAAAATGAAACCGTTTAATTTCACTTGGGAGTACTTCTTCCTTTTTTGGGGGGGAAAAAATACTCAGTTACTGAAGTCTTGATTCAGTTGCTCTGAATCAATTTTGCTAAGGAAATATTTAAAATATATTTTGATATTCTGAATTCTGTCCCCTCCGTCCCCAAAGAAGTTATCTGGATCTGTGCCTTGAATTTGACCCCTGTTGTCAAGGAGGAGATGGGTACAAGGAGAAGCTGATGATGGCCATGCCAGAAGCTGTGACACAGCCGTGTCCTGTTAACAACGACACAGCCAGACTCTTGCTCTGAGTTCCTGTCTAGAGGAACCTCGCTTTCTTTCTCCATTGCCTTGTCTCAGTAGGCTAACGTTAGCCTTTTGTAATTCCTTTCCATAGATCTAGTCACTCCCAAAACTGCAATTTTCCAGCTATTCATCAAAATATTTTACCCAGCTTTAATGTGTTGCTCCAGCACACTTAAAGGGTAAAAATAATAAGAATACAGGGAAAAGGCTCTGATGGAAAGGAAAGGCAAATTGTGACCACAGAGGTATCTCATCGGAATGTGTTTTTACTAACTAGCTTGATTTGTTGTCATCCTGCTCATGAGAACCAGATGTGTCCATTGCCTTTTTGTAGCTGTATTAAAAATTCATAACTCTATACCGAGTTCCCAGACCAGAAGCATTGTTTTTCCTCTTCTGATGCAACAGATGGAAGGAAGTTTGATAGCAATGCATTTTACTGTCCTCTCGCTGCATATTTGGCTTGTATTTTGGATTCTGGGCTTTGCATTTAATTTCCTTAATTTACTGGAGGGTAGTGTACATTGACAGAAATTGAGGAAACACTGTCAATAAAGATTGTTTATTAAACTACATAAAAGCTAAAAATCAACATGTTCAGTAAGCAGCTTCTGTTGTGGGTCAGTGTAGAAATAAAAAAATGGTTGGTTATATTTTAAGCATTTTTTTTGCTTTTTTTTTTTTTTTCAGAAACTCTGTATATTTGATAGCTTTGGAACACTGGTCTTTGCAGTATTTATGGGAATATGGGGTAAGTCGATTTCAACAACTGTGGTTTGTCATCTAATTTTGGCCAAGTCCCCAGCATCAGCCAAGAAAACATAGATAAATTTGCAATGACTTCATTTTCTAGCACTCAGGAATTCACTAGTAGGTAGTTCCATAGAAGACATGTACATTCACAGGGACTCTTTTTTAGCATCATAAGAAAACAAAAAATTGCAGAACTTAAAGGTGGCCTTCGGTGTCTGTTTTGTTTTGTTTGACTTGGAGAAAAATCTCAAAGAAGTGGTAAGAGCTGTCTCGTGTTCATCCAGCAGGAGCGAGCCACATGCTGAAATATATCTGGCAGAGGAGCTGGTTTTCTTCCAGAGGGTTTTGGGAGGTTCCTGTGCCTATTAACAGCTGCATGACTGTGCAAGGCAATTGAAAAATAGTCATTTTTTCTATTTCCCAGGATTTTTTTCCTCCTGACTTTATTTAAGAAACTGATCGTAAAAAGTGTAGTAGTTACAAGCACTATATTTATCTTTTAGCAGAGAAAATGTATCTTAAACCAGGATGTTTCCCATGGGTGAAACCACTTTGTGGTGTGTTCAAAGGGTTAGGCAGGGTTTATTTTCCCAGAAATGATTTCATTTGTTCATACTAGCAACTTTGTTAACTGGCTTTTATTGCAGTCTTATCCAGGAATTACCAAAATAACGTTACATCAGTATACAGGACACTATAGATAAAATAACCCATGTAACAAACTCATGTAACATTTTAAATTCAAATGTAGGCTGACAGGAATACATAATCTGCTTTCTTTGTAAAACGCATTGTATTCTTGTTTTCCTGTGATGACCTAAAGTGCTTTAAAATAGCTACTGCTTTAAAGAAATACAAGATGAAACATAACATTTCAAAGAGATTTGTTTTAAATATATATGCTAAAATCAAAATACTAGCAGAAACTTCTCTAAATAAAAGAAAATGAAAAAGTTTGTTACTAATGTAATCTTCTCCTGCCATCTGAATAGTTAATTTATTTGTAATTTGCTTTTTAATTAAAATTGTGTTTCCTGTTTTGAAGAATGGTTCCAGGAATAATAATTACAAAGTTAAGCTGCATGGTTATAGTGATGGCTGCAAGTTCTATTAGTATTCTTGTCATAAGTCCACTATATAAAGAGGTGAATTATATTACAGGAATTCAGTCAAAATTGTAATGAATCCAAATGACCCATGGTCCTGGTGCAGTTCCAGCTGTAATTTTCATCTTGCTTTAATACTTTTGTAGACCTCCTGGTCCAAAACAATTAAAATAATACTAGATTTTTAGATATATTATTGCATCATTATCATCAATACACTTTTAATAATTGCATTTTTTATAGTGTATTCCCTTCGAAGGTCTTAAAACACTATAAAACCAGGGAATTTGGCCTCTATACATTAATGCTCTGGACCAACACTTCTGCCACATCTCCCATGATGGTGTGACTAAATTGGCAAAGGTCACAAACAAGAGGCAGCTTCCACTTCACTGGATCATCTCCCTTAACAAGATCAGTTAAACAAGCAAATGTTCTCCAATAGAGGCATTTCTTTTCAGTCCATGGTGACACAGCTTCAGAGGCAGAGTGCCTGGGCCATACTGACTAGCAGTGTTGAGGGACACACAAAAGGGTACACCAATTACCAATGCAAGGTGGAACTAGTACTTGGATCTCCTGATTCTGAAACATTATTTGTTTCCACTGTTAAAAAACACTAGTTCAAAACAAAAGAAAAATGTCAAATCCAGCAGCAGCTCCTTCTCTGCTCTGAAAGATGCAGCTCGGCTGCTGCTTTATTTTAGCTAGCAGGTTTTCTTTGTATTTGGACTGAGAGCTGTCCCCATGTTACGTGCCTTTCTTTTGCTGTTAACATGGAGGCTGTCACAGAAGGAGGCCTTGCACCTCTGGACTCCCCAGCAGCAGCTGGATTTGCAGCTGGAGCAAATCAGTATAGCCTGTAGCTTCCCGTGGTTGGGGCTGGGCAGCAGTTAGAGGTTTCTGTAAGACTGGTCTTGCTCCGCTGGAGAAGGCGGGTGTGATGCTCTGGCCCACTGCTTTGGAATGGCCTTTGTGCTTCTAAGCTCAAAGTAGCAAAGGCTTTGTGAAAGAGGCCCCTGAATAATCGAGGAAGGAGGGTTTCCTGGGGCTTTGCCTGTGTCAGATGCCAAGGTCATCTCACAGCCCAGCCCACGGCGTTTTCTGGGTTTTAAGTGCTTCAGTCTGGGGTTTGTTGACCACACCTGATTTTGGAAATAACCTTGTAACTGCATGCCATTGATGTTTGATCATTCAGGATGAGGGGGCCAAATTAATAAAAAAACCACTTTTAGGGTTAATTACTCCCAGACAATTGTAGTAATGAGTGCAGTGATGAGATACTAACTCCTCCTGGAGGCAGCGCTGCAGAGCCACAGCACTCATTTAATCTGAGGATGCTCCCCCCAGTGCTTCCCGTTGTAGGAGCACAGTCCAAGGAAACTGCTGGCCCAGCGCAGGGAGTTTCTAAGCTCCGTGCCATGCAAATAAACTGCAGCTCCTTCAGATTCGTGCTAGCAGGGGAAGAAAGACAGCTGTGTTTAAGCAGCTTTACCTGAACCATTACTGGTTCTTGTACTCTGCAAACTGATAATGTGTCCATACAGTTGCAGACTGAAGGAACACGAGCTTTTTCCCTGTGGCAATTTTTGGCAGACTGAGTTTTTCTTTCCCAGAAGTCATGCACTCTCCAACATTTTGTCTTCACTTATCCAACCAACTTGCTTTCTTATGCATCCCATGATAAACTTTTCCCAAAAGCAGTCTATAATATGAAATCCAAAGTGCTCATATTCTGGCCTTAGGCAGAAAGCAAATGAAAATGTTTATGCATTTTTTAGCATGTGCTTACAACACCATTTACCTCAGGTTTCTCTTATTAAAGTACATGTATATCCAAAGCAGTAATTGCATAAAGGAGTAGATCCAGTTATCTTCACCATTGCATTAGCCAAGAAGGGTTTTATTCTGTATCTGTGGAAAGCTGTATGGAAAAGTGAGCCACGTGTTGTAGACCAGGGAGTCAAGATGTGTCCAATACTGACATGGTATTGCTCATTTTGTCCATCTCTGGATAGTTACTTTGTTTTTGGAGTTTTGGAAGCGACGGCAGGCTGAACTGGAGTATGAATGGGACACAGTTGAGTACTTAGAACAAGAAGAACAAGTTCGCCCTGAGTATGAAGCTCGGTGCACTCATGTAGTAATGAATGAAATCACACAGGTAAGGAATATTTTGATAACTGATGATGCCTATTGCAATAGACATGTTGTGGGAGGACACTATGAAAATGATGAATCTGGACTGGAGCTGTATAAATCAGCAGTGCTTCAAGGATAGTTGATGAGCTGGCCTGGAAATAGTGAACTTATAAAGTACAGATGCCTGGGAGGGAATTTATACCTAACTGTAGGCACCTTCGAGTAGTTTCCTGTTCGAGGAGCTTGCACTGCTGAGGTTCCTGTGTCATAAATAAACAGAAGTAGGCATCATCCCCAGCTTAGGACACTAAGCCTACTTTATTAAATCCCCCAAGAAATGATTTCAGTGTTGCTGCCAGAGGCCAAGATCACAGAGCATTTGCTATCTTTGCCTAAGAATGCATCAGGAAAAAAGGGTGAAATAGATGGAAAGATGTTACATTATATATCATGCCAAGACTGTTTTTTTAACCAAAGATGTTTCTCTTTCAAACATGTATAAATAGGTATTGCTAGGTACATGTGGATGCAATTATGATTAATAGTAGCAAACTCACTGGGACGAGGATAATCCTCATTTCAATGAAATAGGTTTCATATTTATGAGGATTCTAGATCTCTGTTTATTATACATTTTGAGTAGCTTTAGCTTCTGTAGCTCACTCCAGCTCAGCTTCACTTTTTATTATTCTCTGTCAATATATTACTCCGGTGTTTATCTGATCATTTGCATTGCTTTCACATTCCATGCACATTATACTAATGTTTACTAGAGAGCACTTGAAAAGTTTCAAAATTAACTGCCAGAGTTGAAACTATCCTATATAGATCTTTTATATCTTGTACTACAAAAAACCTGGTTCTGTTTAAAAGCTTATAAACCTATGCCACCTTTAATGTTTAAAGTCATAGCTAGAAAGTTTGTTTCAGACAGTTCAAAGAGTGAAGACTATGCTAAAACATGATTTTGATCCTCAGAGATCCTATAAAGACTCAGTGGATCTTCATGCCACCATACTGAGGTAGGCATTTTCCTGTTTCACACACAGAATCACACACAGAATGGTTGGGGTTGGAAGGGACCTCTGGAGACCATCTAGTCCAAGCCCCTGCTGAAGCAGGTTCACCCAGAGCAGGTCGCACAGAATCGCACCCAGGCGGGTTTTGAAAGTCTCCAGAGAAGGAGACTCCACAGCCTCTCTGGGCAGCCTGTTCCAGTGCTCTGTCACACTCAAAGTGAATAAGTTTTTCCTCAAATCCAGATGGAACTTCTCATGTTGCAGTTTGTGCCCATTGCCCCTTGTCCTGTCGCTGGGCACTACTGAAAAGAGCCTGGCCCCATCCCCCTAACACTCACCTTAAGGTATTTGTAGACACTGATAAGTTCCCCTCTCAGTCTTCTCCAGGCCCAGCAGGCCCAGCTTCCCCAGCCTTTCCTCTTAAGGGAGATGCTCCAGTCCCCTCATCATCTTCATAGCCCTCCACTTGACCTTCTCCAGTAGTTCCCTGTGTTTTTTGAATGGGGGAACCCAGAACTGGACACAGTTCCAAGTCCATCCCATTGTTTCTGTGGGATAAATTGAGAAATATGGAGATCAAGGAGCAAAATTTTAGTGCCTGCTAATTTTAGACAATGTTTTGACAACTAATTTGAAAGGTAATGACCTTGGATACCATGATCAGCCAAGAAACCCTGTCATAGCTGAAATCAGTAAGAGCTGAGGACACTCAGACTCTATGGAAATCATTTTTATCTTAGAATGAGCAGCAAACAAAAGACACCTATAATCAGGCAAGACTTTTGACATCATGAATAAATGTGAATTTCCAGGATAAAGCAGGAAAGGAAACAAAACCGGGGACTTTGTTACTTTTTTCTGCCCTTAATATCATAAAGGGCTTAATTGGAGCAAAACAAAAAATATGAAGAAAAGATTGGGTGCATCCTTGATCTGTTTCTAAATCTTTTACAGCAAGAAGAACATGTGCCATACACTGCCTGTGGGAAGTGCATACGGATGGCTTTCTGTACAAGTGCCGTCTTCTTCTGGGTAAAGTTCTCTTATTTGTTCACCTCATTAATCCACTTCTCTAGTAAGTATCTAAAAAAAACAATCATCCTGAATTGAATGAAAGAATGGAACAGTTTCATTTGGATTTCCATCTGATGCATAAACCAAGCCCATAAGGTATGGGCCCACAAGAAGAACATAGCTGTAGTCACCAAATACTCATTAGCATACAGTCAATAGAATAGAAAATATGTATGAAAATATCCTGCAGCTGTAGCTCATGAGTTGTGCTTGCAAATGTGCTCCATTGTTTTTTTTCCTCATTATTTTAAGACTAACGTCTTTGCGGGGGCAAGCAGGGGAAAGCCTTTGGTTTATATGCTCTCCTCCCTGCCAATTTCTATCCTACTTTTTCCAGCTTTTTGCTTCAGTATTGTGTCTCATAGTCCTGGGCGTCTTTCAGGTTTTTCGTTTCACTTAACAGAGCAAAGCCGGGTGCTTTCTAATCTTCTAGAGCCACTGCTTTAATTGCAACTAAAACTTAAAAGCAGTCCAGGCAGCCATGATATAACATGGTGAACATGCCCAGAGAGGTTACCTTGAAAAGCTCAGAGTTTTAGTATGCTGCATGTCCTCCTCACCTGTAGCACAAACAGAAGCTGGAAAAGAACTTTTCCTAGGTGATAACAGACAGATAGGAGGCAGAGTGGTGGCTGGCAGCCAAGGAGACCCTCAGTATTAACACATCTGAAACACAAAGGAAAGAAGGCTAGCTTGCTGTTGCATTTAAATAGGACTTAGGGTTGAAGGGAAGAGATTTGGTCTTTTGTGTTACTGCACTCTTATTATGTGCAGGGTAAGGGGAGGTAGGTGGATTCATGGCAGTTTGCAGAGATAGTGAAAAAAAGATTCACAGCTCTATGGACCTCAATCTGAATAAAAACTAGAGAACTAGCCAGAAATAAAAGCAAGAGGAGAAACAGAAAAAGAAGATGGGGTACCTGGGTCATTATTATAACTCCTGCAGATTACATGACTTGGCTTAAAATTTGTCTGTTCCTTTGAGGGGTCTGTAGTCTGTAGTATTATCATCTGAAAGAGAAGGTACAGCCCCCTCCATAATCAGTGCAGACTTGCTAGTACATTTGCCATCCTGCCAATTGCCTGATGTCAAAAGAGGGAAATTTCTTCCATCACATGCCTCAAGGCGTAAGATCTGATTATGCATCTCAATGTCTTGATTTGCATTGGTACAGACCTTGTTATTAGTCATAAAACAGACCATCTCTTTTCTTTCCAGCAGATTGACTATGCTGCAAGAAAAAAAGGCTTCTTTTATGGATTCTATACTTATTGCCTTCTATCTTATTTGATCATCCTCTTGTGATGGAATAACAGGCACACAATTGGTTTTCTTTTGCCTATTGTAGAAAATGTTTCAAACTCGCTTTTTCCTAAAGCCAGTGGTTCAACATTAACATCTTTCTTGCATTCCCTTGGCAGATTCTTTTGATTATTGCTTCAGTTATTGGAATCATTGTCTACAGGCTCTCGGTTTTCCTGGCATTTTCTGCAACGTTGTCACAGCACATTAGTGGAACAGAGGCGATCCGCAAATACCTGACTCCACAGACAGCTACTTCAGTAACTGCTTCGCTCATCAGCTTTATAGTCATTATGGTTCTCAATGTCATCTATGAAAAAGTGGCAATCCTGATTACTGACTTTGGTAAGCTGCTGCTGTACCTCACATAGAAACTTGGGGTAAAATAGCAAGAAAAAATAGCATCTAGATGTATAATAAGAATTCCAATAAATGAACCTGTACCACATATTTCAGAATTTTCCCACCAAATCACACAATACCACCTAGAAATTTTCAAATAGAGATTTTCTCAGTATCAAAGGCATATGATATTCAGCTCTTTGCCTGAAAATTCCTCATATAGCCAGCATGAAAGATCAATTGTTTACAGTTTTGTGCTTTTGAAACAGACAAAGCAAAGAAAATTACTATAATAACCAAGTTTTATGAAAACAGATCAGTAACGCATAACACATTCAATTACATTAGCTTTTGTTTATGGGGAAAATAGCTATTTTCTTGTAAATAAATGAAATAAGGTCACTGTTCCAAAGCTAGATACCATTTCCATGTTATTAAATAGATAAACAGTCACAAATATTATTATTCTTTATACCCAGACCATCAACATTAAAGTAGCTATTTTACTTTAGATGTGTGAAGTAGCGCGGTGTTTTAATATAGTTTTATTTGATACTGTTTCATCAGTTCAAAGTGTTACATTTGCATCTTTCCTGAGTGTGCTGGATTTGGGTGCTTTTTTTCCCTGAGTTATCAGAATTTTTGCTTGTCCTTTTTCTTTATTGTCTTTCCTTTTTACAACCCATATAGTTTTAGAATTAGCATAATGGTAACAGTATACATGGGGATTATGTACAATCTAATTTATAATGCTCTCAGTCATATTAAGGAATACAAGGCATACACATGCATACTCTCAGCTGAGGCTGTAAAGAAGCTTGTAGGTTACTTGTAGGTTTGGGGTTTTATTTTTTTTTTTTTTTTAATTGCAGAGCTTCCAAGGACACAGACTGACTATGAAAACAGTCTGACCACAAAGATGTTCTTGTTTCAGTTTGTCAACTACTATTCTTCATGCTTCTACATAGCCTTCTTTAAGGGCAAATTTGTAGGTCACCCTGGAAATCCAGTTTATTGGCTAGGAAAGTATCGCAATGAAGAGGTAAGAATGTATGACATGTTTGTTTTTAAACAGCAGGAGCCACTAGTCTGGATTTTCTGCTGCAGTTGGGAATGTATAACGTGTTTGTACATATTTAACATGAGGGTTTAAAAAAGTGACTGCCTCCCAAGCCAATTGCCTCCTTAGTGACCCCTAGCATATATCACGTGAGATCAGTTGGGCTTAGAAATGTATTACATGTGCCCAGACAAGCTTATTTTCCCATGGTCCAGCATTCTGTGAATTGGCACATGGGAAGGGCAGAACATCACCAGAAGCATTCCTGTACCACTGGGTGACCCTCACCTGGTGATAGCGCAGTACAGAGCTGCCTGACTTCACCTGGTATTTCACTCTTTCACTGGTGTCCTGTCAACCTACTGTATGTGGCCTGGAATTGGCTTTTGCATACCTTACCGGAAAGGTTTGCTTAAATAGTCTTCTTGTATTGCCTTAAGAAATGCTATCATAATAAACCAGGAATGCATTATTTTAAATGCTTCATTCATGCCTGGGAAATTGTCAAACTTCAAAAATTCTTCACGTCTCTCCCAACCTTCAGTGCGATCCAGGTGGATGTCTCCTTGAACTCACAACTCAGCTTGCCATCATAGTAGGAGGTAAAGCAATCTGGAACAACATTCAAGAAGTGCTTCTTCCGTGAGTTCAAACAAATAAGTAATCTGCTCTTTTATATTTGAAAGGTACTGCTTTTGCTTGATGCGCTCAGGCATTTGGTCACTAAATTTGATAGGTGCATCTTGTATTCTAAAAGAGTAAGACTAGTCTTTTGGGGCCTTTTTAGACAGTTTCAGTATTTTAGGTCTGATAGCTCTGAGCTCCTGTCTCTGTCATTCTGACTCATTTTCGTTCTATTCAGAAATGCTTCCTTGTTCTGCAAATCAGACTCAATGTGTTTCAAGTTGGATATTTAAAACTGAGGCAATAGAAGCTCTGAAAATACTAAAGGCTCTTGCTTAATATTGAATGGAACAATGTGTTGTTCTACATTGGGCTTTTAAAAGTTACACATAAGTCACTAATTTAACTCGCTTAGTTTTACAGTCATATTTTATATTCATACTGCCTATACATTCTCTTTCAATGGGGCAGATCTCTGGAATGTCATGTTTTAATGTAAACAATAAGCAAATTGCTAACCACTAATGGTCTCCATTTAATTTAGGTTAAGGTACTATCCAGGACTCTGTTCCTTCTCCCAGGTCTTGTCTTTTATTTTATGCTGATCGGTGGCTGTTATGTTGCTTGGAGTAGGGAACTCCCAGTTTGCTCATGTCCTCCTGAATGCTGTAAGCATCAGCTCACAGCATTGTGTTCCCTCTGGCAGTGGTTCTTCCAAGCCCACGAATTGTGTTCATTTGCTGCACAGTGACTCCACTTCAAAGCATGTAATGAATTCTTTGTAGGATTGAGGCTGGCTTGCTACGCTGAGCTATGGTTCCTCCAGTCCCCAATGCTCCGTATATTTTGCTGGTTGCAGGATGGACCTGTAGACCCGTCCTTCCTTTCAAGGTCTTCTTCCACCTGGGGAAGGGCCCCTAGACATAAGCATGCCTGTAGAGGTCAGCTCCAGGCATAGAGAACTGAATCCCCCTTCTGTGTACAGGAATATATTCGTCTGACCAGAATTTTTAATTTACTTCCCAGGATGACAAGTAACATCTAGGTTTGAAATGCTGAGTATTACTTCTGGATCTGGTTCTTTACTGCTCTCTCGTTCTGCATCTCTGCAAGTATAAAGAAAACCATTTTGGGGTTTTCTCTGTCAATACACATTTGCCTCCAACCCTGGGTTTTTTTTTTAATATGGTTCCTTGACTGCTGAAAATGGCTACAGCCAATTCATCAGTTTTCTTAAATTCTCATGCAAGTCTTTCAGATGAGAAGATCAACCTCACCTCGATCCTGGGAAGGTGAAGGAGCAGCTAATCTTGGAAACCATTTCCAGGCACATGAAGGACAAGAAAGTCATCAGGAGTAGTCAGCATAAATTCACCATGAGGAAGTCATGGTTGACCAACCTGCTAACCTTCTATGATGACATGACTGCCTCAGTAGATGAGGGGAGAGCAGTGCATATTGTCTGCCTGGTCTTCAGTAAGGCTGTTGACACTGTCTTCCATAAAAGCCTCATAGAGAAGCTGTTGAAGTAAGGGCTGCATGAGCAGACAGTGAGGTGGACTGAAAACTGGCTCCATGGCCAGCCCCAGAGGGTGGTCATCAGTGGCATGAAGTCTTGTTGGAGGCTAGTCACTAGCATTGTACCCCAGGGATCACTACTGGGTCCCGTCCTGTTTAGCATCTTCATTAATGATTTGGATGAGGGAACAGAGTGCACTTTCAGCAAGTTTGCTGATGACACCAAACTGGTAAGTCAGAGGGTTGTGCTACCACCCAGAGGGACCTTGACAGGCTGGAGAAATGGGCAGAGAATTCAGCAAGGGGAAGTGCAAAGTCCTGCACCCAGGGAAAAACAACCCATGTACCAGTACATGCTGGGGGCCACCCAGCTGGAAAGCAGCCTGGCAGAAAAGGGACTGGGGGTCCTGGTGGACACCAAGTTGAGCTTGAGCCAACAATGTGCCCTTATGGCAAAGAAGGCTAATGGTATCTTCATGCATTAGGAGGAGTGTTGCCAGCAGGTTGAGGGAGGTGATCTTTCCCTTCTGCTCAGCACTGGGGAGGCCACACCTGCAGTACTATATCCAATTCTGGGGCCCCCAGTACAAGAGAGGCATGGACTTGCTGAAAAATATCCAGCAAAAGGCCACAACATTGATTAAGGGACTGGAGCACCTCACATATGAGGAGAGGCTGAGGGAGCAGGGACTGTTCAGCCTGGAGAAGAGAAGGCTCAGGGGGTTCTCATCAATGTGTACAGTTACCTGAAGGGTGAGGGTAAAGAAGATGGAGACAGACTAATTTCAGTGACTAATGCCCTGTGACAGGACCAGAGGCAGTGGACACAAACTGAAACACAGGAGGTTCCCTCTGAGTATAAGAAAATACCTTTTTACTGTGAGGGTGACCAAGCACTGGCACAGGTTGACCAGGGAGGTTGTGGAGTCTCCATCCAACCTTGAAGATATTGAAAAGCCATCTGGACATGGTCCTGGGCAACCATGGTCCTGGGCAACCAGCTCTAGGTGGCCCTGCCTGTGCAAGGAGGGGTTCGTCAAGATGACCTCCAGAGGTGCCTTCCAACCTCAACTATTCTATGATTCTGTGAATTTTGTGATCAGAAGGAATTAATCTGTCTAACCACAGGCCTACATTTAACTTGATTTTTTATTACCGTGAATTTTATGTGGTCATTCACCTGTACCACATAAGTATAAATCACTATGAATCTAATATATTGCCCTTTTACACTGTTATTGATGGTTGTATAGGACTGATTTCAGGATAAGGCAACAGAAGATTATACACATGTTTGAAGAAAGTTTTCAGTAATTCAAGAATAACTAAATCCACTCTTCAAAGCTATAATGGCACAAATGTCAACTTTTTCCATTTACTGAGCTTTTTAAGTTATTTTACCAATGTTAGTGGTCTTTTTCTCCCTGCCTGATAGTTTGATTAAGAATCTAATCGGAAGATACTGTGCAACTGCTAGATCAGAAAAAGTTGTTCCACGCTGGGAACAGGACTACCACCTGCAGCCCATTGGAAAACTTGGACTGTTTTATGAGTATCTTGAAATGGGTAAGTAACAGTTTTGTTTGGATTCACTATCACTGCTGGATACAAACATGCTCTAAAGAAAACTTTCATACAAGCAATGCTTAATTAAGTGTATAAACAGAAGAGATATGACTGCTTTCCAAGACAAGTTTTGAATAACCATTACAGATATTTCTGCAAACTTTTACTAAGCAGCTAAGCCTTAATCCAGTTTATAACTAGGAAAGAGTACGTGATTGTACAAGGAGGAGTACTGCTGCATCTTTGCCCCATCCTCTGAGAAATGTATCCAGGAGCCTGACCACTACACAGCCCTGTGTTAGACTGCTCAGCCAGGGGTCTGCAGGCACCAGGACTTTTTGCTGGTCTCTTGGCAGCTGGTAGATCTCCAATTTGTTGCCACCATCCATTCCATCACAGCATTGCCAGCATACTTATCACAGCAGCTGGGGACCGATAAGATGATTGTTAGTCCAGGCTTTGCAGCACAGCACTGAGACAGACAGTCATTAGATTTCCAGGTCTTCATGATGAAGACATGAGAAAGAAATGGATGTTTAAATATCCAGAATAGGTCCTCTTGGTGTGTTGTGACTTGTAACACTTTCCTGTCCCCTTCACCTGGCAGGTTTTTTTCCGTACTGTTGTGCTCCTATCTCCTCATACAGAAGGTTTGCTAGGAATTCAGCCACCCTTTCTTGTTTCTCTCTCTCCCATACCTGGGAGTATATAAAGTATACATGCTTATCTCCAGTAAGTAAAAGCCTTATCGATGTATGTAACCTGTCCCTTTGACAGTTATACAGTTTGGCTTTGTCACTCTGTTTGTGGCATCGTTTCCTCTGGCTCCTCTCCTGGCTCTTATGAACAACATGTTGGAAATCCGGTTGGATGCATGGAAGCTGACAACACAGTTCAGGCGCATGGTTCCACAGAAGGCACAAGACATCGGTGCCTGGCAGCCCATCATGCAAGGCATAGCCATTCTTGCAGTGGTCACCAATGTAAGTACGGTGCCAACAATTGCAAAAGGTTTAAATGCCTGCACTGCAGGCGTTAAATCCAAATGTGGGAATGCCATGTGTGGCAATGTAACACTTAAATGTTCCTAAATTAATTATGAGCATCATTCCCTTAAGGCTTCAGCGCCTGTGAAATAGGCTCTCAATAACTTTCCAGATGTTTTGGAAACAGAATATGGCTACTGTTTAAAATAGTATATCTACAGAAAATAGATTTTATTTAGAGCTGATAGAGTCTTCAGAAAAATCTGTTACATATGAAGACCATACTGCATCTTTCCTAAAATTATAGTGCATAGTGCAGAGATCTTTTTAGAAGTCACAGCTAAATGCCTGAATTCTGAAAAAAAAAAATACGTTACTATTTAGCTAAGTGATAACTGATTGTTGTTTCTAATTGTTACAATTCTTATGGTCAATGCCTTCATATTTCAGTTTGGCTTTAAGCAATTTTGCTCCTAAAACAGAAAATCTGCTTCTTTCTTATGTGCTTAATAATGCCATGTGTGCTCAAAATTGCAGCACTTAGCTTTTGAGATCAGAATGAATCTTCTGATACTTTGCAAGTTAATCTGTTTTTCAGTTGGATTTAAAATTAATTTTAAAATAGTTTCTTTATAATATTTAGGGGGAAAATATTTCTGATTAATACACTCCTAACAATGAAATTCAGACCTTTCAAATTTCCCATATCATTAATTCACCAAGATCTTACAGATAGCCAGCATTGTGGGGAGAAAAATAATACGTTGAACTTTACCACTGTGAATTATTTGATTGCTTATTCTTAAACAGTAGCTAGTATGTATTATCTTTCAAAAAATTCTCACTGCTGGCATTTCTGAAAAGAGCGGGGACCACTGGTTTCTGCTGCAGGGACAGTAACACCACACTGTCCATGGTTCATAGCCTTTTTCAACAAGGTCACCATTTTCTGCTATTAAGGGTGAGATCAGGGGTTCCTTCTGATACACTTAAAGGTAGTCACTTCCTCCAGGACCTTCTTGTGACCTTACTGTCACAGTAACAGTACCTTATTGTGCTCAATAGGAGTTTCTGGAGAAAGCAGTTGAGTCTGAAGACAAGAGTTTGTCTTAGCCTAGGCTTTCACGGGAGGCTTTGCCTGTTTGGAGAAGAGTGGACTTTGGGTAAGAGGAGGGAGACAGAGCTGAGCACTCTACTATAGATACTAACTCGATAGTTAGGGCACTTTATTTCAAGTAAGAGAGCACTTCAAATTTAAGTAAGGACGTGAACTTATATTCCTATATCTCAGGCACCTTCTGCAGTCATTAGGTGTTTGGCTGGTCTGGGGTCTCAGCCCCAGGGATTCTGCTTTACAGAAATAATATAGGGATAGGCAGTATGTGTACCTTCTTTTCCCACACTCAGATGAGCATCCCTGCATATTCCTTCCTCTTTTTTTCCCCACTCTAAGAAGTCTTTGTTTTACTGCTGGAAGGATGAAGCTATTTTTGAATAATTGATAGATGAGCTTCCATGACCTGACTGCTTATTGGGTTATCATCTTCTCAGTAGCTTGATTTCATTATTTGGGGTGCTGGGGTGGTACCGTATAGAAATAGGAGCCCAGGGTGGATTTCAGTGATAAGGAAAACTTCATGTGTCAGCCTCAGCTACCAGATGTATTTTCAGGTATTCAAAGGTCTCCCAAAATGACCATTATTCTTGTTCAGAACTTTATTTCACACTATAGCAATTCAACAGGTATGGTAAACATAGCTAGGATGTAGAGAGCAGACTCAGGAGGATGTAAAACAAGAAAATTAAGCACAGAGAAATGTCGGAAGAAAAAAGGAAACTCGAGGATGGAAAATGTACAAGAGAATCTGGGCGACAGACAACAAGCTTGAGCATATGCTCCATCTGTTTCGCACTGCTCTGCTAAGGCAAGCCAAACATAAATCCAGCTGTTCCATAGGCATGTGAACATCCAAGGCCTACTAATAAATCCGGTGTTAAAATTAAAAAAAGAAAAAAAAAAGGTGCAGCTTTGGTAGCACATGTTCAAATTGTTAGAAACGTCAGGCAGCACCAGAGATACTTTGGGGCCCTTTTGGTTGTGCAAAAAATTGTTAATGATAATTCTTCTATCAAATGATGCAAATCGTAGCAGGTAATGCAAATTCACAGATGAAGCATAGCTTCATCTAGCATAGCTAGAAGTAGAGGCAACATTACTGGTGCCTCAATATCCTCTCTTGAACTATGCTGCTAGAAAACTTATTAAAAAGCAAAAAAAGTTCTGGTGCCCTGGGAGAAAAACAAATATGTTATGCTATTGGATAAGCTCTCTTTCCTAGTCAATCCAGCTGGATCTTGTAGTACCACTGTGAAATAAGAAATTGGATATAGATCTTCAGATAACTTTAAAATATTGTTATGAATACCTTAGACATAGTTCTTATGAAATTCAGGGCAGAGTTAAAGTGGCTTTGGTGACCTTACAGTGACTCATACATGTGTAGGCTTCTGTTAGGAATGTATTCATGCCATGCTTTCTGCAGAAAAATGACCCAGCAATAAGTGTCTGTCACTACCCAGTCACAGCCCACCTGAGGCTAATCTTTGATTTGCAACTTTTTTCCCTCCAAATTCCTCCTTATGTGCTACACCCCTCAAGGCATCGCTGGAATCATGGAGTTCTCAATGTACAAAGATATATTTACAGCTTGGTTTTACTCTCTGTCCTCCTTGACAGGCATTCAATCCCAATGTGACTGTAACTGCAGGCATGTTTCTTTTAGTCACCCTTTTTGGAGGCCTCATGTGTTAGATAACAGTTAAGGTCCGTGCGAACGCAGTGCATTTGCCGCTGACATTGGTGGGGCTATTAGCGTGCAACAGGCACAGCACCAGAGACCATCGTGTTCAAAAGGCCCTGCTGCAGGTGTTGCAAGAACCTCAAAGAGATCAGTGTTCCTTGCTAATGAAGTGTGGGCCATAAAACCATGTACATTTACAACAGTAAATGCTAAAAGCAGTTTTCTTCCTTTAAGTATTTTTTTTTTCTTGTTTGACATCCAGAATCTAGTATAGGTCTTCGTTCTTTCCTTTACCATCCCTGCCTTGATTTTTCCTTAGTGCACAGAAACTGTTTCTTCTCTTCTATGTGTTACAGCTGATTAGACTTGGGTAGTGTATCATCTTCTCCTTCATGCATTACCTTTGCAAACACCTGCTAGTAACTTGCAAGCAACTTTTGCACAAAAACATAGGTTTTGAGACTTGCTACTCTAGCACTGGACTTGCTATTGCGTGATACCAAAGCATCTGTTGTTGATTTGAAGACTGATTTTTATTAGTTATGGTATAAGTGGGAAACTTTTTGCAGTTTGGGCTTGGGAAGTGGAGAATGTCCCATTTGTTTGTAGTTTTCCAGTGTAGTACTCTGAAGTGCGGCCCATAATTCAGGAGGAAAAAAAGTTTTTCCTCTGAGAGGATGCTGTAAGATTAGCTTTTGTATTTCTGTCCTCGCAGCACATCTGGAGATCATTCTAAAAGAGGGAGGAGAGTGAGATAGATTTAGGATGATGAGAGACCTGGGGCCTTGCAAAAAAATTCAGTAAGACCAAATATTAAGTTGTTTAAATAACATAAATGATACAAAGAAGCAGCAGCAAACTCATTTGGTCCAAAGGGAGAAGGGATTCTTTTGCCTTACTGTTCAGTTGCTATTAGTTCATATATATTCTGACTGGGTGAGCTAATGAACAGAAAGAAATTAACTAAAACTTTTTATGCTTGTACATCAGTTAAAACCAAGAGTATTCTAGGTGTGAGGTCATCTCCCTGCAACTGCAAGACATGGTAATGTATCTTTCTTGTCAGCCAAAAATACCTACTCTGCATGTAAATATAAACAACACATAATTTTCACTCCATTTCACACTGGCATGTAATGCTTAAAAAGAGTTGTTAAAAGCACGTGCCAACTACATTTGATTTAAGCCAGAGTACAGTACAAAAAAAAAATATCTTGGAAATTTTAAACTAGTTTATTTTAGTCTCAGGATGCCTCCCTTTTCTTTCTCATTTGCCAAATCAGCTTTCTCACAGCTGAACTCATTTGTAACAATATTCTGGAGAACCAAATATAGATCTTGGACCACGGTCTCAAAAGTATTGTTTCTGCAACTTTTGTCTTAACTAGAGTTTAGCTTCTTAGATACTTCAAAGTAAGCCAACCCAAAAGGTAAGATGGTAGGATAATGTTCATCATTTGGCAGTGGTGCTACTTGAGGCACGGAGGGGGATCTTGCAGCGTTTTCAGCTCCCTGCCCTTTCCCTTCCCTGTCTTTTCCCTTGTTACTGTCTTTTGTGTTGTCCTGGCACCAGCACTTTGACAAACACGCGATGGAGATTCCCAGCCGGATCAGTGCCAGGATCTAATCTGCTGCGCTCAGGCAGGAATGCCTGAGCCAGCCCAGGGCAGAGGGAGCTGCTAGGTGCAGAGGCAGCAGGGACAGCGGTTGCTTTAGCTAGCACTGCCACCAAAGTGGTGGTTGAAGAACTGTCCAAGAGGGGTCCGTGGGTTTTTTTTGGTCTTTCTCCTCTCCCGTTCCCCTTTACCTACAACTGTTAGAAATATCTCCTCAGGCTGGGGCTGTCTTGCTGGGAATGCTGCACAAGGGTGGACAGGTTTTGCCCCATCTCATGAAAATAAGGAAATACAGACTGCATGAATTGCAAACTGGCATGAAGGGGAATAAAATACAGATACTACCAGCGGTTCTGCTCCTCTGTTACCCATTACTGCTTAACTTTGCACCTTCCTCTGTCCCATACCTCTCCTATGGCTTTTTTCTTCCCTTTTATGCATCTCTGCCTAAGCCTCTCATTAGATCCCTACTCGACACTTTTCTCCTCCATGTCTCTGCCTTGGTTCTTTCCATCCATCTTGTCAATTATTCTTTTTCCCCTGCCATGGGACAAAAGACTTCTATTTCAGCCCTAGGGTGCAGCTTATCACTCCTTCCTAGGTGCTAGCCACCAGAGACGCCTGTTGTCATGAGCTAGCCAGGCAGCCTCTTGCAGGCACTCAGCTGCAGATCTTGCCAGTGGAAAGTCTTCCTCTCAGGGAAACCTTTTGAATTTGCAATAGCAGAGGAGTAGATTGAATAAACATAGTTAACCTGCCCTGCAGAATAGGATGTTTTGGGAAGTTCATGAGTTTAGAAAAGACTTCCCACAACAAACCCACAGATCCAATTTCCTACCCAGTTTGTGACTAGCAGACTGAGTAGGACAGGGAGCAAGATAAAAACAAATGGTCACGTCATATGTAAAGCAGCACTATGCAGCTGCTACTAAAAAAATTATCTTGGCGTCAAGAGCAGTTTCCACATGTACCGACATTAAAATTTATGAGGCAACAACTGCCAAGATGAATTTGGGCTGGCTAGCACCTCAGAAAGAGTGGGATGTTTCTAGGGTCAGAGGTGGATCAGCTATATATATAAGTTATTTAATTCCTTTACTCAAACCTCAGGGTTCCTGGTGAAATTTAATGTTATATTACTGAAGGACTCTTCCATTGTTTCCATGAGTTTCATCAGGCAGGATTTAAGCATCTCATAAGTACATCTGATAGCAAACACATTTGCAGAAGGTTACCTTAGAGTACTTTAAGGTGAGTTTGGCTGCTGACCTCCACTGCATGCTCATGAAGAAGAAAGTGTATTACAGTGTAACTTTTTTAAGGCATCCAACAGAGCTAGCATAATTTAAAAACTGTACAGAGTGCACATTCCAGAAAGATTGTTTTATGCCCGTGAGTGACTATGTGCTCATTTACAGAGGGAACCACTGACTGGAAAAGCATGTATTTTCTATTTTTAGCTCATACTGTAACTTGTGAGATACTAAGTATATGGCAAAGCCATGCATATTAAGGCCTATTTCTTAAATGCTGCTCTGCTTTTTTGTCATCTTTTTCTGAAATGCAGGCTATGATCACTGCTTTTACATCTGACATGATTCCTCGTCTGGTTTATTACTGGTCCTTTTCGGTCCCTCCTTATGGGAGTCACAGCGGTCACACTATGAAAGGCTATATAAATAGTACACTTTCTGTCTTCAATATATCAGACTTCAAGAATGTAAGCAAGCCATTTTCCCCTTTGTTTGGGAACCAAACAACATGCAGGCAAGTGTCAAATAACCATTCTTTTCCAATGACAAAAATAAATATAATTCTTTAATATCTAAATCATCGAATTCAGTTAAAGATATCCAGTAAGAAACGTTAAAAGACAGTAGAAGCCAACATGTTTTGAATGGCAGAACTGAGTAGAAGCGTTCACCCATAAGTTTGCGCTGCTCAGAAAATTCTTACTTTATTTTTGGTTTTCTCATAATTGATAGTCTTAAAAAAAAAAAAAAATAGGCACTTTTAAAGTTCTATAAGTAATTCTTAATACAGTGTCAAAAAAAGGACATTTCAGTGAAGTATAACTTATTCTCAGCCACGATTTTGCACGTTACTGTAGTTAGGTGCAGCTAACTGTTCCTGGATATATTAAGCTGGGACATGTCTTGCTCCATCCTCTGGCCACAGCGCCGTACTGCAGATTGATGCCCGAGACTGGTTCCTGACTTTCCCACATTGCTTTCAGATACCGGGATCTCCGCTACCCTCCTGGTCACCAGCACCAATATGAGCATAACATATACTACTGGCATGTCATTGCAGCCAAGCTGGCTTTCATCATTGTCATGGAGGTAAGCGTACAGGGTTTTGAGCCTTACTTGTTTGAACTTCTCTTCCATCCATGCAGAAATTCCTTCACAGACATTCTGTCCAGGCACAGCTATCAGAGCTGGTTATGTATGCTAGCATGGGCAAGAGACTGGGAGACGTAAATTAAGTGTAGCACCATTAGAAAAAAAGTCTCTGAAGGTATGACATCAGCTGAGAATTGCCCCATGTGTTTGCAGCTTCTTTTCTCAAGAACTGTAAAATTATTTTTAGTATCAGAAATAGAAGGGACAGTTACACCAAAAATATTTTTACATCTACTCAGACAAAGTTTGCACACGGCTTTATGAATACGTATACATAATTCACATGTAGTAGCAGAGTGAAGTCTATAAAGATGGTCACTACAAGAGGTGAATCTCTAGTTGAGCATCAAAAAGCAATTGCTTCTTCCTCTGCAGCTACCATCTGGGTTTACAAAAGATGGGAGTTCGTCCAAGATGAAGGGAGAGGACTATTAAATATTATTTCATTATAAAATGCACTTAGGGCCTGATCTAAGGGCTACTAAAGTCATCAGAAACAGGCAACTGGTTACGTCAGAGTTCCTGTAGCAGAGGAAAGCCCATTGCCCCAGAGTCATTTGAACAAACCTAAAACAATTTTAAAAGAAACTGTAACCAATATTTCCGTGCAGGAGAAAGCACTGCATACCAGAGTTCCCCCAAAGCAGGTAGAGAAGCCCTTGTTAAAACCAGGATTAGAAAATCAGTAATTCTTGTTTATCAGACAATTATTCATTAGTCATCTGTTTCTTAAAATACTGTTCCACTGTGATAGATCTGGTACAGAACCAGCTGAGTCTTAAGAGATAATGTGACATTTCATTTATAATAATAACAATGAGCTGCTCAGCCTGACTGACATTTTTTAATTTTCACCTTCCCCAGCATGTCATATACTTCGTGAAGTTTATTATTTCATACGTAATTCCAGATGTATCACAAAAGACCAAGAGCAAGGTCAAACGAGAGAAGTACCTAACACAGAAACTCTTGCATGAGAATGATCTCAAAGTTGTGAAAAAAACCATGGGGAAAATAGCCGACAAAATTATCAGAGGAGTAGACAGCACTTTCCGACCTAAAGCTGAATAAGTTAGTTTTTTTATGGAATAACAGTATTTAGCCAACTACTTACTACCTGTCCAGATATTACCAATAGCTAATCAAAGACTTTGGATTAATTCCCTTGACTAAACATTGTTTTTTGCAACTGCTACGTGCTCATTTACCTGTTTCCTTTGGACAAATGCAACCACTGCAACTCATGTAAGAGTTATCAATTTTTTAAACAGCTTTAGTAGGACATTTTTTTAACATGTGAAGATAAAAATTATTCATCCTCTTCAGATGATGCAGATTAATTCTTAAATGCATAAAATGCTTTCCATTTTATTTGGCATGGGCTATTAGATCTCGTTTGACTTGAATAAAAACTTAAGAACAAGAATGATTTGTTATAAGAATACCATCACATCTTCTGAAGGAGTTTTGATTACTTGCTAATGCAAACCCCAACTAAAAAATGAAGAGGAAGAGCCAAAACATGAAGGAAGGAGAAGGAAACTACAACTCAAAATCATGTTGTTAAGCCATTGGAATTGACATACTAAGCGCTGTATATGCTGCACTGAATTAGCTATGCATACTGAGACTTAAATAGATAACAAGATATTTCAATTAATCATGGAATTGGATCACAAGAAGCAGCAGGACTGTAAGCCCATCCTGTTCATCAATCTCTCTGTAAACACAAGAATTGCCTTTGAAATCAATGCATACAAACTGACTTTACAGCACTCTGAGTGAGCAGAAAACTTGGGCATTTTCTTTTCCCAGTCAATGTACTTTCATTAGTTCACTTGCCCATTCTGCTCTAAATGACCGTAGCCTGGAAGTTCTCCTACCTGTAACAGTAATGAGTGTTAAAAGTCTTTTCACATACTAAATCAATATTTGTAGAGGGCCGTCCTTCACATTTCTCCCACACCAGAGGTACCATGCTCTTCCCCGAGATTTTGACATAGGAAGAATGAGCAGCTGGACCTGTTGTGGTGCGACATTGCATAATAAAGTGAATTCTGACAAGACCATAAACCTATTCAAACTGGAGATTGGAATAAACCATTCAATATGCCTTAACCATGTTGTGAGGCTTTAAATAACTAGGAAGGATGAGATGTGAATGCATGTGCTAGAGCCATCAGTCATCTTCAAATTAGGCTCCAGATCTGCTTGGCTATTTTGGCTCCAATTGCAAACTGTTAAGGAATTACAGATTAAGCATGCATGCAGAGCTCTGCTTTTTGTCTGCAGCAGTGATATTCCACATTATTAACTTGCTTTCTCTTTTTAACAATTTTTGTGGACCAATTTCTACAAATTCTGAAAAAAACAAAATCTTGTTAAAAAAGCTAAAGTATGCCTGTACTCTGTAAACCAGATTACTGTTGTGTTTGTAATTTTGTGCTAATCTTAAATGTAATAGATACGAAGAATTTTTAGGCAGATTATTCATATAGCTTTTTACATATTAAGAAGTTCATTTGCAGAAACTAAGTAGCATTTATAAGATGTATTTTATCTCATTAATAATCAGAAGAAAACAAACATCTGATTTTTGTAGCAAAACTTCCAAATACTGACTGCTGTGTACTTCAAGCCTATCCTTTGAAATGGCAACATTTAAACCAGAAGAGGTAGCACATCAAGGGAGTCCTTTCAGCAGTCATGGTACACAAGCTTTCACTCAGCAAGACTTTGCATGATTGCATGAAAGATTGTGAGAATAAAACTTGGTTCAAAAAACAAGTGATGATGAAAGAAACTCACAGGTTCCAGAGAACCACTTGCATTTCTGGCACTGTTGTATAGACTCCACCTGAAGACAAAAAAAACACAGGTCAGAAAACCAAGATAGACCATAGTCATAAATTGCAGTCACCCAGAGCAGCAATGGAACCAGTGCTTCTTTGCACAGAAAATTCTACCCTTTGCCATTTGTTTTGGTTTCATCAGAATTATGACAACACTTTAATTTACCAGGAAGAAAATATAAATTGGGCAGATGGACAAACACTCAGAAGTTTCTAAAAAAGACAGAATTTCTTATCAAATTATACCCCTTCAATACTGGTTTGACCTTTTCCCCAGATCACAGATGGTTGGGGTTGAAAAGGACCTCTGGAGGTCATGCGGTCCAACCCCTCTGCTCAAGCAGGGCCACCTACAGCCAGTTGCCCGGCTTTTGAGTATCTCCAAGGATGGAGACTCCACAGACTCTCTGGGCAACCTGTGCCAGTGCTCAGTCACCTTCACAGTGAAAAAGTGTTTCTTGATGTTCAGAGGGAACCTCCTGTGTTTCAGTTTGTGCTCATTGCCTCTGGTACTGTCACTGCATAGCATACCAAACTTGTATTTAAAACAATTTTTTATCCAAAACTGTTTCATGGCACAATTTTTTCAGTGAAGTACTCGGGACTTCCCAGTGCAAAATGAGTTAGAAAGGCCAGTCAGCTCCTTTCAGACTTGGAGCTTTTTGACTTTAGCTTTGAACTGGCCCTTCCCCATCTGCAGTTGTGTTCAGCTGAGAGATGCCATCTTCATTTTCTTTGCCCATCGGTGATCACAGCACCGGTGTGCCTTAAGTACTTTTTCAGGTGTGGTGCTGGAGGGCTGGGGAAGGCAAGCAGGCATCCTGTGATAAAGGAAAAAAAAAAAAGCAGCATGAAATGGACCATTTCAGACAATTGTTTGGTCTTAAGGAAGCATTTATTGCCCTCTTTGAGAGGTAAAGAGACTAGGAAACAAAGGAATTGAGTGCCTTGAGTTCCTTGCCTGGGGTCACACTGTGAGCAGTGGCAGAGCTTAAGGGTGATTTTCAGGAGTGTCTGGTCTTTCTGTTCCTTGTTTGGCTCCTGTGGCCTCTCTCAGTTGCTGCTTTTTACATCAGTTGTCAGCTTTTCCTAAAGGTGGAGTTGATTCGGTGTCAGAGAGAGTTTATATTCCTGCCTTTAAGATAATGATTTAAAAAAAAAATACTACATCAGCAAAGCATGTGTATCTTTGACTTGGGATCCTCCTATAATAAAATCCTGATCAGGTTTGAGTATGTTTCTACATTACCATTTTGTTCAGCTCAAAGGTGTGCTTTTGAAACTAGTCATCCACTTGTCCCCACTTTCTGGGCAGTGCTTCCCATCACAGTCTGGTCTCCGAGCGCATGGACTGAATTCCTCTTGGTTTAAACTGAACCAGAAGGCAGGTTTTAGAGATGCACTTAATGGTCCCTGACAGGCACTTAGTCCAGAAAGCTAAAACCAGAGCTAGGCTGAAGAGAGCAGTGAGTACTGCATGGGCATCACCTAGTGAACATAACTTTTTGCTCTAGTGGTTTGCTTCTGGAGAGCCATGCTCCTTGCTAATGGAGCTGTAACATTTCATTTCAGAAGACATTATACGAGGAATTCAGTTCAGTTTGCCATATGCACAGTGTTTTTCACAGCACAATTCTGAATGAGAGAGAAAGAAGAGGAAAACCAACAGAGTGCCTAATAATTGCAGTTTAATAGTTTGATTTAAGCTGTGTAGTTTCTGTAGCCTCTACCTCCAACTGCTGAAATGTGCTCTGCTTGTACACAGGGAGCTCTGCGTAGGCATCAGAACAAAATGCTGGGGAGGGCAGATGCCAAAATATGAGCATTTGTAACTTTCTTTGGTTTTTTTTTAGACTAGGTCACTTTAATAATTAAAAATCTGCTTGAAGGGAAAATTAACATTTGTTTTAAACTATGAATCAATTTCACTCTTTTTTACACTTGATATGTATGCCAGACTCTTACTTTGTACAGATCTGTTGGAGTCAGGGTGAATTTGGACCAGTAACCATTTCCTTGCCTTAACAAGCACCATAAATTACAGACCGTTGCCACTGTTTTAGACTCCATGTATGTTTATAAAATTCATAATATAAGAATGTATTTTTTGTATTTTTTCTAATAATGTTTGCTATTAGTTTCAGAATAATAAGATTTCTTTATATTTATTGTCATTAAATAAAGTCTATTTTAAAATAAAAATACATCTGATGTTGACTACCATTGTTTTCCCATGAACAATAGTGCTGCTGCCAAATGCCACATTTAAATTATTGCAATGTCATCTCTGTCTAATTTCCATATTCCTCCTCTTTTTCAATCTTTTTCCATTAAACTGTTACTGGTACTGAAATTTATCTCCTGTTTTTTCTGCATCCTCTAGATGGAAGTCATTCCTTTCCACACCAAGTAGATGACAAGGACCATTATGTTCTCATACAAATAAACAGTTCAGGTCTTTATACCCTTTCACTCCTGTCATGATAAACCCTGTGTTATGTTTCAGAGTCATCATTTATTTCTTCATCTGAATTGAGTCTGTGATGCTCCCACCTCCAGGCAGTCCATTCTCTCTGTCTTTCCCTGCCAGCCAACCAGCCAGCCATCCGTTCTGTTTCTGCTCTGACTCTTCCTCTCTACTTTGAGGAAATCCTTTTCTAAGATTTAGCGAATAGGAAGGTTAGAGAGTAATTTTAAACAGAGACCTTTTTTTGCATTGAGGTGTGTTGTTTTTATTTCCCTTAGGGATTCCCACGATCTGCATTCAGTAGCTTTATGATAGTTGTGGAAGCAGAGGTACTACCACTTCCAACCTGTTTTCTGCTGGCTCAGGGTTATGTGTCATACCGATGCCAGTACCCAAGCTGTCCTGCCACTCTTGCATCGATTTGCCTTTGTCAGACTGAGAACAAAAGAAACTTTGTCTTGAAGCATAACAACGGTTATTGTCCTACAGGCAGGATCTGGTGTTGTCACAGACCAAATCTATAAGGAAGGTGTGTTTTCAAATTGACTGATATATTTAAAACCCTTCAAAGAACAGGCTTTAGTATTTTTTCTGCTTAATACATAAATAGCCAAAGTAGCATATTACTTCTGGTGGTGCTTGCTTAATTTTAATTCTTTCTGTCACCGAGTGGATGAATTGCACTTGCTTTGGCTAGCCGGTATGTGCCGGATGAAAGCAAGCTGTGCTCTGCCATGCCTGGTACACCCCACCTCTTCTCTGTGCTCCACCTGCACATCACCAGGGATGTCAGCAGTTCACACCAAGCCTCAGTTTTTCTCTGGTATGCCCACCTGTCATTTGCAGTCTACTAAATAAGGCCACATTTCCTATACAGGGGAGCAGTGCTGGTACCTGTAAGCTTTATTTTTATTTGCATTTATATGGACCTCAACCATGAATCAGTAACAAGTACACAAAACATTGAAAAGATATGGATGTAGTTAGCCATAAATATCCTCCACATGGCTTGGGGCAATAGTTTCCTCGTAAGAAAATAGTGTATCTTAATAGTCTGATAATAATAATAAATTCTTTCCAGGAAAGTTTAAGAAAGCATTTTTTTATTTACAGCCTGGAAGTGTATCAAAACAAGAGCCTTTTAAAGTTGCTTTCTACATTTTTTATTGCATTCTCTGATACAAGTGTCCTGTAAAAGCACTGCTAATCACTGAGATTAAAGTTACAGTTTATCAGCCAGCAATAATGCAAAGAAATTAAATCACTTCTCTTGCTTTTAGAATGGATTCATCTATTCTCTGTTATTCCAGGCAGTCCTAGCACAGGGTATGGAAGTGCACATGTGAACACATATCCTCTGTCCTCTTTCAAGTACACATACACACAGTGATGGGTGCTTTGCCAACTGTAAAGAACGTAACTCCCAGCCTGTCTCACACTGCAAGATGCTCTATACCAGGGGTCCTCAAACTTTTTAACCAGGGGGCCGGCGCGCGGATGCCAGTGGCAGGCAGTCATCTGCGGCTGCTTGGTTTCCCCCCCCAGCCCCCGGCAGGGGGGTGGGGCGGGGTGGGGGGGAGGGGTTCTGTAAATACCAGGGGCCGGATTGAGGACCCTGGGGGGCCGTATCCAGCCCATGGGCCGTAGTTTGAGGACCCCTGGTCTATACCAATGAAGAAAAAAAGCCTTCCATCCAGTTGTATCAAGATATATTATTCTCTATAAATATGTAGGCTATGGTAATTAAATGCTGAAGAGAAAGAAAATGAAGAAAAAGCACGTGACAGACCATGGAGAGAATGGTGCTGCATTCCATGGTGCAGCAAGCACAGGCCAGGACACCGAAAAAACACCTCTAGCATATGAAGAGAGAGTTTATAGGGGTAAAAAAACCAAACTCAAATTCCTAAATTGTGCAACACAAGGGAAATTGCACCCAACTCTGATAGCATTAACAAAATATCAAGGATTTCTGGGTTATTAGGTAGTCACACAGTATCCACATGAGCCTCTCACATAATTTAATTCATTTTCTGGGTGGGCATGACACAACAAGTGGCTAAATAAGCTGTGCCAGGAGCCACAGCCACCTGCGGCTATCGCCTTACCTCCCCATTCTCTGCCATCCCATTTGGTCTCCTGTTACAGTTGTGCTGTGCGCATTCGTGCAGCCATTTTCTAAACCAGTCTGGGTGCTCTGAGTGAGCAGAGTTACATGTAAGCCTCTGTGGCAAAGGTACTGCAGGATCTTTGCTTGCCAGAGCCTGGCAAGCCGGTGGAAATAGCGACCGATACCCCCAACCCGTCATTCAGCCCTGAGCATCCATGCCCTCCACCAAGGGGCAACGGCACTTGGGGTTTGTCATGTTCTTTGGTTTTATCTAGCTGAAAGCAACCTGCCTACCAAGGGCTGATCCAGGGTTTAAGGTTACTTGTCCTGTGAAAATATTTTGGTGACCACGCCAGCATAAGTAGGCAGGGGCTCTGCCTCCTCCCAGCCACGCTGGAGTGCCTCCTGCCAGCTCCTGTTTGTGCAGCTGCATGCTGGGCAGGGGAGCGCGGCGGCAGGGGCGGCTGTGCTGGCATGGGTGGCTGTGGCCACATGGGTGGCTGTGCTGGCATGGCAAGCCTGGCAGGGGTCATGCAGGGTGAGAAGTGGAGGATGGGGCAGTGAGAGAGGCAGCCCAGCAGCAGGATAGCCTCTGGCCCCAGCAATCTACCGAAATGCAACTAAAATGTACTCCTTATCCCAGGATTATTTGAATGAGTTAAAAAGAAAGGGACTTGCCTGCCTGCCTGAGCTGGTTATCCAGCTGAACCGTCAGGGCTGTGTCTTTAAGAGTCCCCTGCACAACTGCAAACAGGCAGGGCTGGCCTTGGCACCTGGTCTGGGTCTCTGAATATCCCTTTTCAGGGGCTGCTATTGTGCCTTGAGCTCAGGCTTCACCTGAAGCCAAGTGAATTTTTCAAGTTCAGACACGCCCTCTGGATGCTCATAACTCCAGCTACGTAGAAGATTATATAGATGGCTAAAAATTGGCAGAATTGAGCACTTACCCATTGTCCTAAATGCGGTTTTGCAAAGAATACAGCATTGTTACTTCTAAAACTGCCAAAATGTCACCTGGTCTCTGAAAACCCTAGGATGACCACGGAGTTTTGTGATGGCAGCCTGCAGAAGGCAGAAGCCTGCTGTGCAGCTGGGGCAGAGGTGACACCAGACAGGGGTATTTGCAGGAGGTTTCAACCAGAGGCAGAGGTGTGGGGTGAGGGCGACAGCAGCTATCCATCCCCAGCCACGCAGCCCGCGGGTTACAGCACTGGCAGCTATGCCAAAGCAAGAACTGAAAAATTCTTGCCGTATCTGCTGTTAATTAGTAACTACGTAGTTAGATCTGGGAAGGGCAAAATCTGATCTGCCTCTCGTGGGGTATCGTACTTCCAGATTAACGATAAATTGTAGACCTGTTACAGCTCACAGCAGTTTTCTTTTAAAGAGACACTAAAGTAACTTTTTTTTCTCTTAAAAAGGTGTATACAATATGCACATTGTATAAAAAAGGCTGCATTTGTGTTGTTTCATAACTTAAAGCCTTAACTGGAAGCAAAAATATAAAAAATAAGCTGAACTGATTTTCTTTCCTTCTTTCTTTCCTGCTCCCATATTTTTTCCCCAGTGATCTATAAGTGGGAAAAAAACGTCACCATCCCCCAAGAGAAGCCATTAACAAATCCTTTATCTTGCAGCTAAAGTAATGACATCTTATTGACAGCGCAGCAGAACAAACAATGTCTTATTGAAAGCTCCAGCGCTGGAGGATTTGGGCTGTCCCCAGGACTTGAGACCAAATAATGAAAACAGGTTTAGCTACTAAATCAAAGACAATGACTGCTCTAGTTCTCCAATGGCCTTTAGCAGCCCTAGGCACACAGAAGGTGTGCATAGCTCACCAAGGTATCACCTGCACTACAAACTCCATCAAGTATGGGGACCTGACTACAAGAAGGATGCCCAAAGCAGCAAGCAGTTAAAGTATGATCTGTGGTACATATGGGAACAGTGCTGGAACTTTTTCTCGCTGCTGTACTTGACATATGGATGGGCCTGGATATACAGGTCCATCCATTTCTTACAACCCGGTTTATCCTTATCAGAGTCTAAAGTAAGTTGTTTGCTAATTTCTGTACCTCATCAAATTAATTGGACCAGCTGTGGACATTTTTGATAAGCAAACATGAGCTGGTGATGTGGGTTTTGTTTTTCATGTCTGTGGCCTGATCTTATTAAAATTATTAATGTACCTTTGTTCTTTAGATAGATTCTTCTTCTTGTAGGGTCCTCTCAGCATCTTGTGCGTAAAAAGAGATTTTTGCAAACCAGGTGTCACAGTTAGGCCACATCCTCAGCCTTGCACAGGATGAACTGCAGATCTCACAGCTCCATTTCTTCACAGAAAAGTAACTTGGTTTGCAAATGCTTTTTTTCTCCTTGTCTTTTCTTGTGTGTTTACAAAGCCAATGCATCACATTTGTACAGCATGTATATAATAGAATAAGACAGAAGGTGAACATACGTTAAGAAAGTGCTCAATTTATCAGTATTAAATTTAACAGATCTTAGATTAAGTACAACTTTTATTGTTGAGTAAACAAAGATTAATATTAAATCCTGCTTGTGCTGGAGCAGGAGTGAGCAATATGTGATGTCTTAACTTGTGAGTACGTATCTTCAAAATGCAGAGCCAAGGCCAGAAGGGAAGTGAAAGTGGGCTGAATTCAAACCCCAAGAAAACTGAACATCCACCAAGGCTTGTCCAGGAGGATGCTGGATGACCTGCAAAGAAGTGAGGTTCTCAGAAGTGGCTTCTCAAAGAGATGCTAACAACACTGGCAAACAACCAGCTCAGGAGGAATACTTCCATTTTCCAGACATCTCCCTTCAATTAAAAGCTGAATTGAATTCTCAGGGGTAAAAAAAGTTATGAAATATTTAAATAGGGCTTTTTTAGTAGAGAAAGAAACTCCTTAGAATAACCAGTCAGGGTATTTCCAGTGGTTCTCCCATATTTGTTACTGTAGCTCCTACATGGATGTTAGTGGCTCTGTATGACACCCTCCTGGGAGATCATTCCTCATTTAATGGGCAAGAGACGAGTTGTGGATTCAGATGGTCAAGCCCAAAGAGACAATATTCAGTGTGGTGGACAACAGGGTCTCCAACTTCCCTCTTCTTCACCCAGGAATAAGACAGAAGCACGCATTAACCTTGAGTCTGAGGCGGATTGCTTTTCCCCACTCCAGATTTAGAACTGCCTGATTTGTGTACATGACCTAGTAAACATACTCTGATTTGTATTGCTTTTTGCAAATTTGAAATACCCAATTCACCCACTTTGAAATCCCAGAATGAGACACATTTGTACAAAAATTCCAATTATTTTTTTTCTTTGCTTTCTCCAGTTGCTTCTGATTTTCAGTTGGTCTTGCAAAGAAAGAAGACTGACTATACTTGCACTTTGCATCTTAAGGTCAAAATGGCATCAGGGCAGTTCCCTACCCCATATTGGTGGACTCTCTCAGCAGCAGCATGTTCATTTGAATCCAGCACCACCACATCTAAGTTCAACATCTGGCCCTGGTCAGCCTCAGACATAAGCCTAAACACTTGCCACTCTATCTCATTATCTTTTGCTTTATCTTGCCAGTGTAACAGGAATTTAATCTCTTTAAATATAAACATCCTCTGTTTTTAAATACCAGGAGCTTCATCTGGCCTGTCTATGGTTAAGCTATCATTAGAGTAGCTTACTTTCATTTCGCAAATGAGCATCATGGCTCAAGAGGTACAAAAATCCCACAAATTAATGTGTTGTTCTTTGCATTGATTTTGTTTATTCCTGTTGTCTGGCCTTAAATGGGATTGCAACTTGAAAGGTCAGAGCATCCTGTATATAAAATTATTGATTGTCCAGTACTGGAAGGGTTAGGACATTGTAACGACATAGTCTGAAAAAGTTAATTACTGCTTTACTTCAAGGATCTCTATCACTCAGTTCATAGACTACTTAACTCCACATTATCTAATAATTTATCCTCAATCATACTTCTAACGTGAATGGAAACATTACATTTTTTCAAACATTTTTAAAACTGTTACAGATTAAGTCAATCAGATCTTTGCAACAATTCTAAATGTAGGAACATAAGGTACATCACAGTTATTCTTGATGGAGACAGACAGCTTTGCAAAGACAAAATTTCATGTTCAATACAGCAAAGTATGATGAATCCCACCCCCTTCCTTTTTCTCTAACAAAACCACTGGATTTTTTTGTACTCTACATTTCCTAGGCACCTTCCCAGTTGATGATGCATTTCCACGGACAAAGTTCTCCAAAAACTGCTGGAAATGTACTTATCAGAAAGATCAGAAAAGCCATCTTTGGTCTGCTTTCCTCTTTGGATTTGACTGACACAAAGGAACCTGGGCTCTACTGCCTTCCAGGTCAAGCAGATACATGTCTATTCAGTCATGGTGAAACTGGACACTGGAGTGGATTTTTATTTTCATGAAATGAAAACTTCAGAGAAGATAATAACAATTATTAATGAGCTTCAGGTACATTAAAGAAACAAATGAAATATAAAATACAATAATTTCTAGAATGATTGTAAGTAAAGAAACACAAGAAAGGACACCAGTTTTATGGTGAACAGTCCCACACCTTGCCCTTCTCTAGAAGATCCCATCTCTAAGGTGACACGCAAGTACATAGTTCAAGATTATTTTTTCCCTCTTTATTGTAAAAACTATACTACCGAGTATCTTACAGTAATGGCTGAAGAGACAAACTGTACTTCTAGGCTGATACTGATCTTGGTGCAAGTGCAAGCCCTGCAGCCCCCAAGTTCTCTCCCCTCCCTGAGCAAGGCACAGGGCTGGGATCAGGGCATTCCTCCAGCCTGGCTGATGGCACCACCGCTTAAAAGCACAATAAGAAAAATGAGCAGTGAGAGTAGAGGGAGAGGCCAGCCACAGGGCCAAGTTTTACCTAAATCAGCATGATAATCACATTTCTTCGCAAGACATTGTCCTTAACAGAGGTTGTTCTTAGCCTGATCCTTAATAAAGGGGATAATAGCTCATGAGAACAACAGTCACAGGAGATATTTCTAGTCAGCTTTTGTTCTTGTACTTGGCCAGTTTATGTGCAGCCTAAGGGTATAAATAGAGAGACTATAGAGGGGATTAACAGACTTTCTTTCCAGCAGGGCTCATGTGCCAAAGCGATGACTTTATTAGCATTGTTTCCCCTGAAAGGTTTGTTTCACTCAGAAACCAACACAAAGGCACCACACTCTTTCCGGAGGCCCCATTTTCTCCTCTGAAGAGGAGCAAGGCTTCAATTGTGGATCTAGTTTATCCTTCCATTTGGGACAACCTAACCAGATTTTCCACCTCCCATTTGCAGACCATCATCAGGGACAAGGTTTCTGTGGGGATTTTACAACCCTACAAGCTCCGCATCAGCAGAGTCACATTTTAAATACAGCATTTTAATGCTGAATATTATTCGATGAACACGATGTTAGCAATGACTGTGGCCTTTCACTTGCCTCTGCTAAGGACACAGCATATAAAACATCTCCTGTGTAGTGTCACCCCAACAGAAAGTGATAGAGGATGGGAAAACAGGGATTTAAAGGTTAAGCCTCACATCCCCAAGTTTTAGGGCTCTGAAGCATAGACATCTATATCTCAGCAAGCCAGCCCAGGAAGCTTTTGTAATTAACAGAGAAAAACTGGCACTTTTCAGGTGTGATCCTTCTGATACACTTTGATGGACATCTGAATGTGGTGAATCACCTGGAGGTAAACCAGAACGGGCTTAGTTGCCTGCAGGTGACTAGGCAAGGCTATATTTCTGCTTCTGTTCTCTATCACACATGGACAATCTAATTTACTAAGACCCCAACTTCTCAGTTTTCTTTTTTCCTCTTTTTTTTTTTTTTTTAACACAATCTCATCTTTGAAAAGCTTTTTCAAAATGAAGTATTGCCTTTGTAGGGATAGATCTCACATAAACACAAACATCGTGGAGAACATGTACAGTCACAGCAGAAAGTGCAGTGACTTCCTGTGGAGAACAGCTGGAAAAAGACAACATGACCACATCCAGCACCAGAGGGCCAGCATGACCTCATTCTGCACTAGGTGCTTCATAGAATCCTCAAAAATGTCTGCATATGTGATTAAATACGCTCACAAGTTTAAATACCTCTCTGGCCCAGCTCTAGGTTTCCAGCATGCCAAAGGATGGAGCCCTTGCAGTCTATGGCTAACAGCATTACCATAGATGCATCGTTAAGCAATTTGAAAAATTGATCATTTTGTTTTGACCATCTGTGGGGTGGGCAAGGTCTCTCTGGTGAGCCACAATCAGCTGTATGATCCTGTCTGATATGTGCAGTGCTCAATTTAAGCAACTAGAAACAACAGTCTGCATGACAGGGTAATCATTCATCCCGGGTGCCTTGTGCAATGTCAGGATGAAGGCTGAGAGCCATCTAAACAGCTAAGTGTGAATTACTACACCATAACTCAAAGTCACCGGTATCTTTTATTAATCATTTATAGAGCTGTGTATTATTAATATATGCAGAAGCAGCTGTCTCTCTGTCTGGTGGAACTTGCTTTTGTGAGCAGTTTGGGGGAGACCAAGGAGATGAAGAAGCAGAAGTCCAGCAGAGCCTTCCCAAATGAAGAGGTGAGCTGCAGAAGTAGGTCATAAAACCTCGCACTAGGTAGATGGGTCCCTTCCCTCATTAGGTTATTTTTAAGCACAAAGGACTAGATCCTTAGCTAGTGTAAAGTGCTTTGGTCCCATTGACTCCATTACAGCCAGACATATTGACACTCCTCAAAAATCTGGCCTGTGATAATTTAAGTCTAAAGAAATACTCCCCGACAGATCCCATTTACAAGCCTAAGAGATACATTGAGTGTGCAGCAACACCAAACAGGACATGCAATGCACTGCTATAACAGTAAAACTTGAATGTTCCTCAAGTCATGGGGCCAAAGTGCTTTTACTGCTGCATGATGAATGCATTACAGAGATGAAGCTGTCTCTATGTATTTATAAAACAGACACTGCCTTCTTATTCACTGGTCCGTGTCCTTTGCTTACCAACACATTAGAGCAGCCCTCTAGGACTTCTTCCACTTGAGGACTGAATCTTTGAACCACTCTGGAAGATTAAAAAGCACTCCTGGTTTTACAGAAATCAGCTTCTCCTATTTAAACACCTGATTAATTTCAAGGCAAGCATTTCCCTGCATTTTTTTCTTTTCAATCTATTTGCGGGACTGCTGTCTGCAGCACCTTCCAATACAGCAAGACCAGCTTGTTTAACCTGTTAACATTTGTACCTCAATTGCTCCATGAAAAGGCAACTTTAAGGAATGAATTATCTATTTCTTAGCTGTCTTTAAAACTGAGTAAAAAAGGAAAAAAAAAATTGGTCGGTTTGTTTGTTGTGTTGGGTTTTTAAATAGAGCTGAATGGGAAATATTTTTCCTCCCCAGAGAGTTTCTAAGAGTTCAAACTGTTTTATATTCCACAACCCAAGGCAAACCCAAAACCTTGGGAAATTTTCCACAACCAGATTTAAAAGCCTGGAAAAGACTGGAGTGAAGCATTTTCACCTGCAATTTGGGGAAAGCAGACTGAGGTTCCTATGCCAATGTGTAATTATCTAAAATGACAGTATAAATTTATTTCATCAGGAGAAACTCAGACAGTCCTTCCCAGCTAACTCTTATCCTAGCTACCATCCAGTATTGGGGTGGATTCCTGCCAGTTTTGAAGCAAAGGAAGTCTGATCTGAGACAAAGCCTTCAGCATCCCAGGATGGGCCCCAGACACTCACCCATGGCAGGAGGAAGAACTGTTTCTCCCTACTCCCCTTTTCCCTCCTCCTCTTCTTCTTCTTTCCTCCTAGCTTGGACCAGAAATACTGTACTTCAGCCAAGAACTTTTATGCAAGGATTTGTGTGTGTTAATAGAAAAAATATATATTTTGCATTAACAGATTCAATTTACATTAATCAGCTTAGTGATGACAAAAAAAAAAAGTGTGAAAGATATTCACTCCATAGAAAGTGTGTGAATGAGTAAATATATATATGTTTATATTGATCCATAGATCTCAGAGTGTGAAAATTAACATAATTCTACAAAGCCCTAAGACCAAAGTATTGCTGCTAAAATACATCCAAGTCCATAACGCAGATCAGGTAACATTAGAAGCTTATTTTTTCCTAGTTTTGTCATGCAATTTGACTGAAATAAAAAAATCCAGAGTTTATGTGACCCTTTCCCATTAGTGATATTAATATATATTCTTTAGGATCATTTATTGTCTAAAAGCTGATAGCAGATAGGACTGAAAATTTTAGTTGTCAAACAGATTTGATTGTAAGATTGTTTTCATTTTGATTTTAGGCTGATTTTCAGTATTCTGTATCTGTCAAGAAGTGTGTTTGGTTTTTATCCTTGCTGGGGGGTTTGATGAAAACCTGATCAGTACTTTGTGTGTTTATTATAATTGTAGAAGGGTGGAAACAGTTCCATCACTTTTGTAGCAATCGGTAAAAAAGCTACATAGATGTTAGGTGTTCTTTTCAGTCAAGACATCTGAGTGCTTTCAGATCTGAATCTTAGGTACACACCAAATGTGACTGAACAAATTTTCAGGATTGTAAATTAGGAAAAAGCACAACACACAAAGAATCTTGCCATTAACAAAAAAAAAAACAACCAAAAAACAAAAAAAAACAAAAAAAACCCCACCAAAAAAACCACTTGGATATTTACATCAGTTACAAAGGTATGCAATATTTTCCAATACATAGTTTACATTTGTTACTGATGTTTTAGCTTAGAAATAAAAAGAGATGTGTTATACTGCATGAAATGAAGTAGTGATTTGCATTGCTTTTTAAAGACTGGATTTATTTTAGAAGCTGATATCTTCATTGTAAAAACAGACTAGTTTTACTAATACCAGCACAAGTATTCTGCTTTGGGAAGGCCCAGGGCAAAGCATGTTCCCACCGTGGGGAACAGCAGCATGGGTGCCAGCAGGGGGAAAGACTGAGCTACCAGCTCCCACTCCTCCCACAGGCACATTGCAGGTGGGATTTGGGGTCAGCACTTCAGCCAGCTGTGGCACTAGCCACTTGCATTTTCCAACGATGAAAGGCAGAAGGGGGCTGCTCCAGTGTCTGGATTTTCTTTCCATGAGATATGACCATCCAAAGTCAAGCTTTCCATTTTTTCCTTTTTTTCCTTTTTTTTTTTTTTTTTAACAAACTGAAGGTCCCATCCTTCAAACTCATCCTTCAGACCCATCATCACCAGCTTATGGCCAGCAGGATCAGAGCTGCAAGTCCCAGTGCTGGAAGTCACCCTTTGGTCGCTGCCCTCCCCTGCTCCCACCCCAAGACAGACACTCACCACAGCCCCCTCCCATTTCCCCTGGCAGACAGTGGGAGCCCAGTATGGCATCACAGATGACCTCCTGCCCTTGGGCTTCCCTCTCTCTACTCACCCAGCATATCTGCAACACCCCCAAGCAGTTTCTGAAAGCTTGTTCCAGTCCCAAGGGCTGTGTTTTCAAGCTGGTTTTCTAACCACAAGCTGCTCTAACAGGACCAGCTCTCCGGGAGGTTTTGCAATCGTCCTGGATACAGCTGGCTGAGAATTTTTCACCACCACCTATTGTTCTTCAGGAAAAAATATCAGTCAAAAAATATCAGTTCATCAAAAGGGAAACCTCAAGCAGAAACCTGTCAGTGAGAGAAAAGTGCAAGAAATCAGAAAAAGAAAAAACAACTTTTTTTCTCTTGAGAAGGTGGCATTTCTTGCTGAGTCCTGAGAGACAGGCAGCCCTGGCCCCACACAACACCCTCACCTGCAACAACCACCAGCTCCACAGCGCAGCTTCACCTGGAAGAAGCAACCTGAGGTTGAGACCCCAGACCAGAATCCAAATTGTTTTGTTTTTTTCCCTACAGCTGGAAAAGCAGACAATGCCAGCGCCTGATTAGTCATCTGCTGTGCTAATGAGCTAAGCAGCTCCTGAAGGGGCCAGGGAGAGAGAGGGCAGGTGTGAGGGCCGGGGTGCTCTGGGTCCACACCCCCTGGCATGGAGGTGGCAAGCCCACACCACCAGCCGTGCCCCAGCCCCGCCACCTCACCCGGCCTGTGCTGGGATCCAAAACACTGGCAAAACCAAAAATAGGATTAAGGAGTGGATAACCCCAACCCCACTTTATTTCCAGGGCCGGTGAAGGGGTGGCTGAGAGCACATGTGCTTGCTGCAGGCTGTCCTGAGGTGGAGGCAGCCTCCCCTCTGCCCTTGGCTCTGACCCCGCTTTACCAGGAGGCATCTGGGGGGTTCCATTGTGGAAAGGTCCCCTGCAGCATCCAGGATGCCACTGGCACGTAACGCACACACGTGTAGCGTGTATGTCTCTCGTCTGTGCAGCAATGAGTAAGAAGATTTTAAAGGGACTTACTCTAAGCTGTGTGACTCACCCAGAGACAGGCGCTGCTGGTTTTTTTCCAAACTCAAAACCAGGAGCCGATGAAAGACCTGGCTGTTCTTTCACACCTTTCTGATCTATTTCTTCAGAAACACCTCTCTAGGACTAGTAAATGGCAATTTAATAGACTGTTTCCTCCAATATCCACCTTTTACTAGCTAAACGCAATGCAATCTACCTGTCTGATGGATTAGAAGAGCAGTTCCTCCTCGTGTAAGGCAAAGCCTGTAAGTCACACACCTCTCTGCTCTTCATCTACAGGTGCACTATGGAGTTCCACTGCACTTTCAAAAGACAGGGTGAACAGGAGCAAGGCAGCAACTGAATTACTTTTTTCTGTACTCATTTATCTATCGGGCTTCTGATTTGAGGTGCTTCCTTTTTAGTGAATCTAGCCCTCCCCCAGCCCTCAATCCTTCGTTCCTTCAGCTCAAGTGGAAGGCTGCTTTAATAAAGTCCAGAACTGCCTATACGTCAGAAGCAAACCTGATGTCAACCATCAACACGTTTCCAAATGGCACCATGCTAATGACAGCGGGGCAGGTCCTGCTGGCAGCTGCAGGGGGGTATGTGACGAAAACCCCACTGCTGCTGTCAATAGCGATCAGACACGGCTGCCTGCCCACACTTCAGCGATCCAGCCCTGTCATCCAACAAACTACAAGTCTCAGAGTTGCCCATATAAACATTCACAAAGGCAATAATGAAATTATTTAAGCTGCTTATTTCTGCCCTCTGGGATAGAGGCCATTGCAATGTGGTGTAATATAAGGTCTATTTCTAAAATGCAGCCTGTGTTGAAAATGGGCTGCAAAATAATGCTGTTAGTGAAGGTATTAAAGATAAACAGTTATTAGCAACAGTCTTTCAGCTGAGTACTAAACTGTATGGAAAGGAATAAAGATGAGGTCATTTCACAACTGAGGCAGTACAAGTTACATTATAAATTTCAATATGCTGCCATGCTACACAAGTTATGTTAGATTATTTTTCCTATATTTGAACTTATCAGCTGTTCCCTCTTTCTTTAAACAGGACGTTCTCCCGTGCAAAGTCATTAAAAGCCTATTAACATGAAAAGGCAACACACTTGGAATGTTAATAAAATACAAATACAGATTGTTAGACTTGTCTTCCTTCTTTTGTTTTGGCCAAACACATTTCTAGAGATTGACTGGTATGACAGGAGCGCTAAAGAGCTGCCTCTCCTCACTTGCAGCAATGCAGGGAAGCTTTCTAATGCCATTATTAAAATAATTTGCCAGATATCTTTATAAATTAACCTTTACATCCATATTTTGAAGCATGGCTTAGGAGTCTTTCAAGTTGGGAAGATCTCACAATATGTGCAGATGATTATGCCATGTTTTCTATGACTTTCCTACTGAAGACTCCTTGAGAAGTTTTTAGTCATTCTTAAAAGCAAGTGAAAGTCTAGAAAAGAATAAATAAGCAACACATCAGCTCAATACTTGCGAGCCAGAATTAGGATGGAAAAGCTTATGTATTCTTAATCATAGCTCTAAAAAAAAATGAAACATTAACACTAAATTTCAGTTCATCTGAAAAAAATATTGCAGTTGTTGTACAACACTATTATTTTTACACTTGACTTTACAAATGATCTTTCACTTCTTCAGATACATTCAAATTGAAAAAAACTGGCAACCTGATATTTGGGGCCTAAACAAGCATTCCTGCACGGAGTCATCAGAAAGCTCATCCTATGTATACTAGGTTACACAAACCTGTTATTTTTGTCTGGGTGTTAGGCAATTCCTTTACATAGTCTTCTATTCCACTATTATTTTTGTCTGCATATATACTCAATTTTCATGTAAGCATCCCAAATCCACCCAAGCCCCCATAAAGTGAGGTCTGTATTACTGCCTAAATTCCTTAGATAAACTTACCTAAGTCAGGTTAGTGTGTACAAAGGCCTCTGAGAGCACAAAGACGGGCAGTCACAGAGGGCTATCAGATAAAACATCCCAGCATCTACTTTACAGCTGCTATCTCTCCCCAAATTCCCTCTTAATGACTGTACAAACCATTTCAAGTGAAATGACATTAATTGGGTCAGAAAAATGAGAAGAAATATAGAACAGAAATATGGAAAAATAATATGGTAAAGACAATTTTAAAAATAATTAAAGGAAATGTGTCTGCAGAATGTGCCCCATCCAGCTCCAGCTGCTCTTCTTTGAACATGGGAGATGCCCCAGTTTTTGTGGGGAGCTCACCTGCAGCCTCAGCCATCGCTGGAGTCTGGCTGAAGCAGCTGGGGGAATTGCTGCAGCTGAGCCTTTTGATTTTAAAAGACCCTCTGCAGAAGGAAAAAAGGGAGTCCCTTGCACTCCTACAATCTGTTCTTTTTAGAGGGAGGTTGTTGATACCGTGTTTGAAGTGACAAGCACCGTAAAGCTCTGTGTCTAGGGCTCTATGCTACATATTTAAACTCAGAATATTTTTTTTAAGCTAACTAGAGAAGGCTGTATAAAATCAGCTAGGCAGTGCAGAGGTTGCCTGGTAGTTTTTTTCTTCCCATGAATGCTTAGAAATTTGAGTTTTCTTTGAAAACTAAATGGTACTTCAAAACACAAGAGATTCAAGAGAATAAAATTCCCGTTATCAGCTGTTAACAAGAATGATCAGTGTAAGTCCCTTCATATTAAAACAAGAATAAACTCCTGGAATTCGAAGACTCTCTAAGGAAGAAAGGGAAGTTAAAGAGAAAAGCCCCAGAGATTCAGATCTCCCAGCAGGCTGGGAGCCGCGATCCATCCACTGCCATCTCCAGAGCTTGGTCCTTGCAAGCGGGTCCTGATGCCCTGGCACCTGCCTTGGTTCTTTGCTTTTCCCAAATGACCTCTTTTCTCTCTGCAGCCACCCCTGCAGGTGTTTGCTGAGCCGTAAGGGACCAGCCAGAGCACCCAGCCCAGGCACAAGAGATGCATTTTTACCATCTCTGGGGCTTGCTGGGTTACAAATGAGGTGTGCTGTGAGCAAATCAGCAAGGAAAAGGCAAGGACGTGGCACTCTTCAACCCCACTGCTGCTGAAGCCATGCAGCAAAAAAAATATTCATTGAATGAAGTACACTGACGTGAAATTGAATTTACTGAGAAAGTACCTTGCTTCATCGACTGCTTAGGGAACTCATTTGAGTGAGTCCTCAGAGATTGTTATGATGGTTGTTTCCTATAAAATAGAGAGGTAGCATGATTTTAGGACTTAGTCTCACAATATCTCACTGTCACCCTCAGAGTTACCAAACACTAACTGAACCATAGTTCATGAACATGATTACATGTTTCTGCTGCCAGTTCACTGCAAATGCATGAGAAATTGAGTTTACTCTGACCCACTTTCATCCTCTGTGAGATACTACTGCTTTCCACATTGACACACTCTAGGTCTACTTGCATGGCTCAGATGACGCAGGACAATGGCTTGACTCAGGCAGCTAACTCCCCAGGTGACTGAAGCCTCAATCACCTCAGCCTTGCTTTTCCCTCGGCATCACAGAATCACAGAATGGTCAGGGTTGGAAGGGGCCTCTGGAGACCATCTAGTCCACTGCCCTTCTAAAGCAGGTTCATGCAGAGCAGGTTGCACAGAAGTGCATCCAGGTGCATTTTGAATGTCTCCAGAGAAGGAGACATATACATGTCAATATACATATGACAGATACATAACATACACATATACGTGTTCAATACATGCCATGTTATTTTTGCCTGTTTCCATTTATGGCTTTCAAACTTTGATGACTTTGGTGTTACATTGGTCCTTAACTGATCCAAAAAGGTACTAGGTCATCTTTTGAGCCATAGGAACAAGATGTAACTAAGAAAGCATGGAGTTTGAAACAGCACAGGAGCACCCATTTTAAAAGCACTGATCCCTCTCTAAAATGAAATTATTTGCAAAACCTTCTCTTCTGGACAACACATAGCTGGTTTTGGAGTCAAGGTAGGAGCTATTTCCCTACTGGGGAAGAAATTAGTTGTTACGGATTCTGGGTGGCCCCATGGCCCTGATGCTGGCAGATGCAGAACCAGGAGCACAGGAACTGCGGCCATGGTCCATCCTACCTTGTCCATCCCACCCCGACAGCAGACAGCTGGCATTAGATATGAGATCCCCTGCATTAAGCAGAGGTGGCATAGTGTATGTGCCACATTATGATTCCTCCTAAGCCCCCATTGCTGTGAGCTGCTGTAAACACGCTAGCATACCTGTTAGCAGTAACAAGGGGCAGACTTACAGCAACAGGCTGGGAGGGCAGGAGTCCTCTAATTACCACCACCCACCTGGGCACCCAGCCTCGCTTACAGGATGGAGAAAGCAGCGTGCAGCCTCCCCCAGCATGCACAGCCGCACCCAGCTTTACCAGCAACTCTTATAACCCAGGAAAGTCTTGTAATAAAGCACAGCCTCTTCAAATATTATTTATTGCCTTGCTCCATAGATGTTTGTGTATTATGTGGAAAAGTATCTCTCTTTCCTCTGGCTTGGAATATTCTCTGACTTTCTGTGTCTACCCCCGTTTCCATGGGTGGGAAACAGGGACAACAGCTGTCCCTGCCCAACCTTCCCTATACTAATGGTTTTCAGCCTTTATAGCCCAAAAGGCAGAAGAGGCACAGGGCAGGGAAGCCTGACTGCGCAGCCAGCTGGCAGGGAGAGGCAGGTAGCAGCAGCTTAATTTGATTATGTTGTCATGGACCTCTAAAGATCCTTTAGCAGATCACAAGAGGTGTGTGAATGAGTCCTTCTAGACTATTTATTATTTTGCCTCCTTTTTTATGTCTCCTTTTTATTTTTCTCATCTCTAAGGGAAACAACTCCAACTTTATCAATCTCCCTTGATATGAGAGTTTTCCTCTGCTCCAATCATGTTTGTCACCCTTTCCTGAACCCTTTCTAATTCTCTTGTTATTACTTTGAACAAAGATGGATGGAACAGCAGAAACAAAAACAGTTCTTGAGCACATGACTTGCAAACCACAGAAAAACAGGTCAAGGCTAGACTGAACTCTGGAGCAGCTCTAGCGAGGTCAGTGGAGTTACCTCAGGAATGAGGGTACTCCTGTTAAGTTTCTTGCCAAATTCACTTTCCTCAGTATAGCTTAGGCTGTGAAAAGCAACTGTTGCTGACAACAGGTTGTCCATACTGCATGCAATTGAAAGCACGTCAAACACATTTTAGCTGAAAATATGGATATACGCAAGCTGTACTGAGCACTTTAGCAAAATCATGCCTAAACCTGTCGGTACAGCATTGCAACACCTGAACAAAGAAATGATCTGGCCATCTCAGACTTTTGTTCAGATCACTGGCAAAAGGAAGGGAAAAGAAATCTACTAGCAATTATTTAGGGGCTGCCTTTTGTTACTGTGGCTTGTGTCATCCAGTGCTGTGTAACAGGGTTTGGATCTTCTCGTTCTCCATACAGAGATGTTTCCTTGTTTTTATTTTTACTAAATCCATCATTTTGATGCATCAATCAATACCATAAATTAATAATACGCCACTCAGGATATGCTGCTTTTCACTTCCATTTCAAATTGCCTTGTTTTGGCATTATGCTCAAGAATAAGTAGGAGACCTTGATTTTCTGTACATTTATTATTTTGTGCATCTTCCACCCCGTATTGACTCTATTCATACATTTACATTTTTATCTGCTTTCTGAATCAAGCAGCTGCGGTCCCTCCATCTTTATACAGAAGTATTTCCAGGCTTTTAGATTATGCCTGTTGGTGTGGCAAGACTCTGCTTTGTCAACTACTCCGTAACATAAAGGAAACCTGATGCAATACAACCAACCTCCTGTTAAGTAATAATGACTTAGATTTGCCTGTATTCTCAGGCTTCAGTGATTTTCAATCAGGCATACAAATTTGAACCAGTATCTTGAGTGGTGCCATCCTTTACACTGGCCTATAACCCTTGCAGTGCTTGGTCTAATCCCATGGCATCTGACAGTAGTTCTTCCAGCCCTTCTCAGCTCCTGGAGCCCTTTTCATCCATTATTTTAAGGGCACTGTAGAAAAAAAGTAAGATGGAGGCATGATCAGATGAAGCAAGCTGAGCTGAACCACATAACAGGGCAGTGCTGGAACAACCCATCACTGGTCTATCTCACAGCAACACCTTCATGTTCTCGGCCTACAAGATCTTCCCTCAGGCAGATGTTTTCAGCTTAGTAGTTGTAATTGCTTCCTGCATTAAGGACACATGGTGTAATATGGTGATTTATATTCTCAAGATACCTGTAGAGTCAACATTAAAAAAGAAGTAACCAGCAAGACTTAAACTAGACATCCAGTGATGTGTGTGTTAGTGCTGAGCTCAGAAAGGTTTCCACGATCTTTAAGTTCTTCGTGAAGAACCAAACCAAAAGGCTGACAGTAGCCCAGTTTCATGAAAGTGATCCAGGTTTTATGAACCCCTGCAGACAGCCTACACTCCAGCTGTAACTACAGCCACCATGCAAGCACCAGCCCCCGCTCCTACCTGCACTAGAGCATCCACATCCTTCCCCACCACAGGGCTGGGCTGAGCCAGGCTCAAGAACTGACCTCCTTCTCTACCAATGCAGAGAGCAAAGGGCTACACAGGCACAACCTGCCAGTTCCCAGCTGGAGTCTGCTGAATAAGAACGTGTCACAAATCTGTAAGATTTGCAGTCATACCCGGCCAAAGGGATATTCATGAATTCTCACTTTAAATCCCATTCCATTTAAAAAATGCTGTCCCCTTGAGATTTTTTTTCAGTACTTGCAAACCTGCCAGGTTTTTTAACATATAAATAGGAACATTTAGTAAGAAAACAGGGACATGATTCTAACTCTATCGAAATACATCTGATAGAAAGAGCTTTTAGGAGAAAAAGAATTGAAAAGATTCACTGCTTTTAAAGAACGGTTAAAACCCATCTTTCATTACAGCAAGACCTAGGAGGAATGGCTTTGATCCCTCAATATTATCAGAGCAAAGGCAGTTAATGCCTACTTCTAGAGTAGCAGCATTAGCTTTTGTACAGAATTCTTTAAATGACTTCCAGGGCCATTAAAGTCAATTGTAAAACACCACTGCGTTTACCTAACCAGAATTTCCCCAGCAGATCAGTCCACAAAAGGCTTTAGATGTTGCAATATCAAGTGTTGCAATTCTGAACTTTTGGCACTTTTGGCTGGCTTCATCCCACTAACTTTGGGAATCTCAGCCAGGAGGAAAAATCTTGCTGAGCTCCTCTGAAGTCAATGGAGAGCTCCAGGCAGTAATTTAGGTTCACTGTTACATGGGATGAATCCAAGATTTTGGCACCCACAGAAATAACCAGCCCTGGATTATGTACCTAGGCTCCCTGTTGAATAAGTGGAGACATCCCCATGCCTCTGAATAGGATCTAGGAAAGCACCAGAAGGAATGGGGAACTGTCTCACTTAGCTAGCTTTAAAGGGCTAGGGGTGAAAGCCTCTTCTCCCTCAGCCCCAGGAAGCTGCTGATGTGACTTTCTCTTTCCTTGCTTTCTAGGAGCAGTGAGGACACACAGCCAGGTCTGTTGGAGCCTTGGCCACTCTTCTCCACCCAAGGCAATTTTAACCTGGATCTCGTTGTGGCTACCGGCATATAAATGGATGGCACTCTCCCAGTTCCTCCCAGGAAATTGTTCCTGGTTTTATGAAACGATTGCATTTCTGTTGGGTTAGCAAGCCAGAAAATTAGCCTCTAATTTGGTCACTTGGAGTAGGAGTGGAAGAGGACTGCATTCTGGTTTCTGCTCTCATGATTATTCAGTTACTTGATATGAAACATTGACCAGAGAAGAAATCAAAACCTTGATCTGATAGAAGAAATAATCACATTTAGTGGATATCTGAGAACACATAGTTTCCTTCAGCAATGAGACAGTGTCGGTCACATTCCCAAACTATCATTCAAGAAATTAAGATCTTTACTGGCAGAAATTTAGGTGCCTAGAGGCTTAAGATTCTGCCAGCATCAGCTACCAGTGAAGACAAGATTTTGAGTATTTAATTATGGTTTAACATCTCCATATGCATGTAGGATGGGCTAGACTTCCAGCTTTCCCTACAACATGAATCTTATGGGGAAGCCCAACAACTGCAAAGAAAGAGGACACCTTGGACTCATTTAGTATTGTTCCCTCTCACACATGTAGAGGGAGGCATACATGTAGCACACTGTTATGAATTAAAAAAATATGTAAGTAACTATTTCATTTTTGCATGACACAAGGAATGAGCTGACCTGCTACCTACATACTATCGACCATGGAATATTGGCATAGCATGTTTGCCAAATATGATAAATAAATAGGATTTTACCTAGTGGTCTGAGAAATAAAGCTCACAATGAGCAGATCTGGTTTAAAAACATAAATACACTACTAGGAGGCAAGAATGTGCCACCTGCAAGATTACTAGCTAAGGTTGTGTGTATATATATATCTGAGGATAACCTATATATAATATGAGGACCACCACTGAAGGGAATGGAAAATCATGTATTTTAAGAAAGGAAGCAGCTCAAGGAAAATGAAACAATAACATAAAACAATGAAAAAAAATGGGCAGGATAAAAAAACAAACCCACGAACACAGAAAATAGAAAAATTCTGGAAAAGAAAAAGAGCCATCAAGGTCATCAGCTGACAAAAGAAGTCTTTGAAAAGCATTTTCATGTGTTTGTGCACTGGAAAAGAACAGTATTCTGTTCATTTACTTGTACTGGGGTTTTCTTTCTGATTGCAGAGCACTACAAAATGTTTTTGTGCAATATATTCCTTATTTTATAAACGTCTCATAGAAACTACACACACACTCAATATGTATATAAACATATTTCACAATAAGATAACTAATTCCTTAACTTCACAGTGAAAATTAAAATTATCTGGCTTTCAATAATGAAGAGGAAAATCAGTTTCAGGTTAATGAGAAATTTGTCTGATTAAGCTTCTCCACAGTCAATGACTTGTAATGGTCCATCAGTCATCCATGCCTAAGTAGTGTTGCCAAATTAATTCAATCCATGTCCAAATATGTATTTATAGAAACAATCATAGGCATAGGCCACTAAATAAAATCTTGAACCACGTGTTAGTCAATGAACATCAGGAAAACCATACTTAGAGTATTCAAACACCTTAAGATGCACTCTGCATGACCAAATTATTAGAGTTTACAGTCTCACTGGTATTATATACCCAGGTGAGAATTGAATCATATGAGGAAAAAAGGTCACAAGCAACAAAAAAATCCCCAGAGATTTTGATCTGTTAACAAAAATGATTCTACATAGTAGTGACTGAAAGGTAATAGTGCTTAGCAATTGGAAAATTACATTCCTGTATGTAAAATTAGTTGTTGATCTTAATCCAGTTAGCAGCACTGAGAAGGTAGCTGTATTATTAAACCCTCTTGTGCTCTGATGGAGCAAGGGCTGGAGTTTGAGAAGCCGAAATTAGGTAAGATAGATTTCATTCCCTTTGTTAATGCTGTGGTTAACTTGTCCCCACAAAACCGTGTGGGAAAATTCCCTTTTCTACTGCCTTTCCAGTATCTGTTACAGAGATAAATACAAGTGTCCTTTTTCTGAAGATACCAAGTAAATACTTGAAATGCTATTAAGTCTTCTTTTAAAAATAAAAACAAAACCAAAACCACAATGTGCAGGTGGCACCCATGTGTTGGTCCTTCAGTTACTCAGAGGGGTTACTTTTGAAAAAGATGTGGGAAAGCATTTAGGATTTCTTTTGCCATGCTTGGTGCCATAAATCAGGCCCTAGCTGCCAGGAGTTAAGAACTGTTCCTGTGGGTGGGTTAATATTTAATATTTTCATGGGATTTGTTGAATATTTCTTTGAAACATACAGAATCGGCCACTGTGCAACAAATTTTAATAGACTCATCAGGCTAGTGGTCCGTTAAAATACAGCAATTCTTCTGTTCCTGTGATAATTAATAGATCAAGGACAACAATTCATTGCTAGTAATTTATTGGATAACTGCTGATTTTTCACTTTATGACCTGTCAGACACAAAGGTCCAAACTTTCAGATATGGTTATTATTCTAAATTAGTTGTGATTCCCTCTATAAAAACCTCCCAGAGATTAGAGGGTTCATTAAGATTAAAAATTTGAGGGTGTGGACTGCATTGGTAGGCTACATGTCACTTCAGGCTTCAGTCAGGCTCATATCTCCAAATAAATATCAAAGTACAAATTAAAAACATTGACTATTACAAATGAATATGTGATGAAAAACTAACTTTTGAAATAAAGAACATAAATGATGCCTTTTGTGTACTTATTTTGATCAAAAGGTCCAGTGCTTATAAATTTAAATGTAGTAGTGTTGAATTTCAAGGGCCAGATATTCAGCCCCAAGAGCTTTTTTTTCCCAAATTCTGTCTTTTCCACAAGCCTAGCCAAAGGACAGACCTTGCCTCTCACCCTGCATCGCTGTGCTCTCTAAAGGGCAGATTTTGGCCCTTGGTGTCAGGGATACACCCACGTCACCCACAGCCCCATGGGTCTCCCAGCTGTACTGAGGGAAGCATCTGGCCAGCAACTTGGTCCTTCAGCACCACTTTCTTAATTATGTTTTGCTAATTATGTTATTGACCTTCCTCTGAGGAAGCTCCTATCATGTGAGAACAGTCTTAACTCAATTCATTTAAAAATGGAAGGTGTTTCTTCTTTTTTTAACGGAGCAGAGTGTGTTCTAAAAATGGCATGGAAAGGAAAGGTACCAGAGCACAAATACCTCTGCTGCCCACATTCAGTCATCTCAGGCTAATGGAAATTCTTTCTCATTAGCAAAAGTATAGATTGTGAGCAGAAATGGGTGAACTACCTCTTCGCCATAATAGTCAGGAAATAATATGTGCCTAATGTAGGTCATTACTTCACTTATCCTCTATGAACAGAATATTGGGTTTTTCACAACACAAAATGAAAGAAAAATAATTGATTGATATAAACAACATATAGGACAAATAGCTAGGAGGTGGGTAAAGAATATATTCTGGTAAGCAAACGGTAAAATCATAAGGAGGCAGGTCAGAAAAACATTTTGAGAGACAACCGGCTAAAGGAATCAAAAGTAGTCAAACCTTTCTCAAACACGCTGTGAGCTGGCAGCCTGCTCACAGTAATAATAAGGGTAATCAATAAGGCCCACAGGGCTTCCAGAAAGAGGAAAGCTAAGTGGACTAAGAAAAAGCTAAGTAACCACGAAAGAGGATCTCCGGGAGATTCCCACTGCACGGGCTTTCCTGGTGAGAACAAATAGGAGCAGCTCAAATGTAGTAGGGGAAGATTTAGGGCAGATCAATAAAATAGGTAGTAATGAATCAGCAGGACCATATGGTATTTCCCCAGGACTGCAAAGGATTGCAAAAGAACTTCTAACTGCAGTGCACAACCCATCACTGAAAAGATGCTAAGGAAATCAAAAGGCAGATGTGAACCCAGTTTTGGAAAAGAAAATTAGAAAAGTTCCAGAGATCTACAGACCTGTAATTCTGACTCAGGAACACTGACTTGGAAAACTTAGCACAAAATGTAGAACTAAGAGACACCGGGCAAACATGACACAATGGAGAAAAAACTACTGTGACTTCTGTAGGGAAAAAATCTTACCTCATAAATCCATTGAGCTCCTTGGAATGGGTCAGTGAGAGCACAGACTGCAGTAGTGCTGTTGATGCAACATACTCATGTTTCCAAAAAGGTTTTGACAAGGTCCCTCCCAAAAGGTTTTTAAATAAAGGCGCCCTTGTAGTCAAAAAGAAAGGGTACGAACAAAAGGTCATTTTTTTTTAAAAAAGTGAGATTTTCAGAGTGGCCCCACCACCATCTATGAAGCTGTGTGCTCCATTCACCCATAAATCATCCGAGAAAAGTGGATAGCAGCATGGCAGAGTTTGTTGATGATACAAAATAGTTTAGGGCAATATAAAAAAAAGCTGACTGTAATGTGACATAGACAGCTCGCAATATGATATACATGGGATTCATCTTACCTAACCACAGATGTCTAGAATGGAGAGCTGTTAGAGAAAGCAAGATTCACCTGAGGGTCCTTTCGTATTCAGTGGAGAGAAACAGGTACTTTTAAGGCTTGATTCCCCTGGTCTGTATGTGATATATATGTTAGAACCGGAGGAATCACAGCCCTAGAGATGCCACTTTCTGCTGCTTATAATAAACAGGATCACACGGTGAGTGGCTCAGGGCCCATTCATCTACATTTAGTCGGATGAACATGCTCTAAGTATGCAGGCAGTAAAATAACAGACAAAATTCAATGTCAATAAATGTAAAGTAATGAATATGGAGGGAAACAGCCTTAACTAGACATATATAACTTAATGGATTTTAAATTGGCTATTACTGCTCAGGAAAGAGAACTAGGAGTCATTGCTGGTAGGTCTGTGGGAAGCTCTCAGCTCACTGTTAACAGCAGCCAGAAAAGATACATGGCTTTGTCAAATGTCAGAGATCAGTGGACTCCAAGTGCATAATAACACAAGTATAATTTAGGACAGGTCAGGCAAGAGCTTTATTAACCATGATCATAGGGAGAAAACATTCGGACAGCATCGCCCCCTCTGCTCCCTTGTGCTTCGCCAAGTGATTGCAGAGACCCAGCCTGTAGACTGTCAGTATATAGGAAAGGAATAAAAAACAAACCAGAAATAAAATGATGGCATTGTGTAGGTGGTGTGAATTTACCCTGTCTTACTGGCAACACTTCAGGTCCCATAATTTGAAAAATCATTGTAGAAATGGTACAGGTGTAGGCGAAAGACAATGGGGATGGTCCAAAGGTTGGAACACCTTCTGAACGGGGGAAAATCAAATCAGCCAGACTCGTTATATAGAGAAGAGACATGTAAGGTCAGTAAAATCAGGAGTGGTGTGCAGACAATGCTTGCTTATTCACTCTTTTTTGTAATTCTACCAACATAAAAGGAAGTAAGACAATTTAAATCTCAGAACCGGCTTGTCATCACAGGCTTGTTGACAACAGTAGTGAAAGCTGTGAAACACTGTACTGCACTGCAGCCAGCTCCCAGGAGGTGGTGTGTGGGTGGGAACAGCAGAAGGAAGGTGTTCAAAGGCAACCTTCGGGGGAAACTATAGGTGAGAGAACAAATGAAAAGCTAAAAGAAGGGTCATTGCACACCATGCAACATGCAGCTGGAGAGGCAGGGGGCTGTCGAGAGAGGCTCTGCAGAGTGAAGGATTCGGAGAGCTGAGAGAAATATAGCTTGGAGAAACCCTGTGCGTAATAGAAGATAAGTCAAATAAACATGTGTTTTCTTAAACCTTTTTGAATCTTCTAACAGCACAGTGTCTAAGTAGAAAGATAGCATACTTGCTGGGCTGTCAACTGTGAATTCCAGGGAAGCATGTTCCCTTGCTGTAGGTAGATTATCCAGAGCTGCCTTTAGCACAAGGCCAGGGAGTAATCACCTGGGGCATCATTTAGGGGACAAAGTTTAAAAGGGTCCTAAAAATGCACAACAAAACAGCAAACTGTGCAGAGGGCAGGAAACACTGAAACACCTGTAGATCTAACAGATTGATCAGAACTGTGATCCTTCCACAGCAAGTAACCTCAGAAAAACCTTGCAAAACTGAATTTTGTTTGATATATAGCATACATTATATAAATGCATAATATTTTTAAGTCTAAATAAAGGCATTTGGGAAAATATCTAAGCTGCTGATCAAAGATTGATTCTTAAGAACTGCCAAAACTGCAGATCCAATAATGTGCAACAGAAAATTGTGAATTAGCTGTTTCCATATTGGAGAACTTCCAAACACAGATAAGACTATGAAACATGGCAGAAGAAAAAGTAAACAGTAGTATAAATCTTCCTCCGCGTCCTTCGCAATGGATAGACAACAGCTACATGCAGGAAAGAAAGCAGATGTGTTTCCAGTTGTTGCAACCACCTAGAACCGCATCAGATTATATTCTGTCCTGCTTGAAAGACAATAAAAGAGCCAACTCAATATTCAACAGACCTGTACTAATGTGGGGTTAAACCAGGTACTTTAACCACAACCTTTGCAGAGTCTGGAGAAACGCAGAGGTAATCCTTCTTGCTGGAAAGAGGCACAAGCTCAGTTTTCTTTATGGACCTTCTAGTACTTGTTCCCAGAGCAGGAGCGAGAGCAGAGGCTGGGCAGGGGGACAGCAAGCAGCAGGACAGCCATGGTGGTGGCACTGGCTGTGGTGGCTCTGCTTCCCCCTGGATCCCACCGTGCCACAGCTGACATGGAAATGTTCAGCACAGAGACAGGAATTTGCCCAGCCCTTCCATGGGAACACTGAGCACAAAGTCTCTGCATCTTTTTTTAGTTTTGGCCTCTGCTTTGTTCAAAGAGTCATGCTGGATGATCTAAACCTTTGTGGTTCAGAGCTTATTTAATAAAATATTATTTTTTTCCCCTCATGCTTTAGGAAATAAGATCTTCCAGCACTTTGATGAAATATTGTAGTTTCTTCAAACCCTTTCAAGGTCTAACTGGAAATCTAAATCCTAAACTGGATGTTTCCTATTGAATTGTATCTGCATTTCCTATAAGTCCTATTAAAATAAGGTATGCCCACCAAGATCACTGAGAATGAGAACACCACAACTTTTCCAGTTTCTGCAGTAGTAGAGGTCTATCTGCAGCTACACATGGGAAAATGGATGAGCCTGGTTTTGAGAGGAAAATACCCTCACCAAAAAACAGACCAGTGAAGCAATAAATCTGTAATAGTTACTTGCTAACTAAAACTAAACAAAGTGGAAGCTAAATGGTACGTATATCTTGAAGAAAAGAATAGTAGCATGTGTAATTTAGATAGTATAAAGTATAAAGTAACTGCAACTAGATAATATATAAAAGAAATGTGTACATTATTTGCTTCTAATTAATGATTTATAAACTTAGTATCAGAGATGAAGACGTACTATGAACCAAGGTATACAAATCTGATTTTTAAAAAAAAATGAAAAGAGAAATCATCAATATTTTTTAATCATAAACAAAAATAAGAGTATCTGTAGAGTTCTGAAATAGGATTTAACTGAATTTAACCTGATGTTACAATACAAATATGGAATACAGACATCTATAGAGAAAAATTTTCAAAATACCCATGGTATTCCTATTAGTATTCATCATAACATAGTTAAAATAGAATCATATTAAGGAGTAACATTAAACATTTTGTTTATGATACATAGAAATTTTAACTCCAAACTGATAAATTCTGAAATAAAGTAGCATAATTTGAAATACTGCCTATGGAAAGCACATTTCAAATATTTGTCAGTTTCTTTCACTGGTAAGTTTGTAATTTAATGGTTCACATGAACATTTATTACAAATCTAATTCTTCTTTTTTCCCCATATGAGTTCCCTGGAATAAATAGGGATTATTTTTTTTCCTGAAAACTTCTGCAACTTTTCTGTACCATATTAGTTCTTTCTACAGAGCATCAAAGAGACTAAATATATGCTGGAAGCCTTTCTGAACCAGGATTTTCAGTTTGCCCAGTGGAAAACATCTAGCTGCATAGCTGTTTTAACCAGTTTTAAAATGTCTGTCACTCAAGTAGGAATAAATGGGCTCTTGGTTAGAAAAGCTTGTAATTTCTGGCCATCTTTAAACTTTGTTTAAATTTGAGATAACCATTAGTTCAGTGCACATAACTGAAATAATTTAAAAGTGTAGTCTACACACTAATGCCAACTTGAATCAGCTGAGCATCTGGTCAGAAATATTGTCCAGAGCACTCACAGAAACCTTACACAGATTGCCTGTCTGCATATTTTCAGTATACTCTGTAAGAGGTTATGCTGGAGAAAGTCATAGGTAAATGCTGTTATCTCCTGTATGTTATCTGCACTTGCAAAACTAATGCTTTATGGTTTTCTCTTTTTAACTTTACACAATTAAGGCTTGCAGCTGTTAGTAGAGAAGTCTAGATAGATAAGAGGAAAAGGTCTAGTGCATTATGGTACTAAAGAAAACTAAACCAATGCGCTAAGTGGTTAAACTAAAAGAAAGCAAAAAGTCTTCAAAATATTGACACTACTGCCAAAGGAAATGCCCATCAAATTTGGTAAGTACCTTCAGGTTACTCTTTTACTGTGATGTGAAGGAAAAAGAACTATCTGACTGCGTGGTGTGCTACGACAACAGAGCTGCTAGAAAACAAAAGGCTTTATTTGTAGAAGAGAAAACATGAGTGATGATTTACTTTACTACACTACATAGAAAAAAGTCTAAAACAGCATATGACTCTTTAAACTGAAAATTCAAGGGCTATATGAGGAAGTTCCCTATCAGTTTTCTCCATTCGCAAACTACAAACGTGTCTGACAGCCAAGACTTCTGCTCAAACTCAAAACTGAGAAATAAATTAGGTAGACATAAAACGCGATAGTCTTGAGGAAAATACTCTATGTCTTCCAAAGCCTAGACTAAAACCAAATGTCACCAAGGAATGAATCAATAGCCTTTCCTCTTTTTCTTTCCTCTTTTAATTTTGATCATCATTATTGGCCACTGTAATAAAAAGACAAGACATTGTCCTGTCCCAGCTACATTTAGAATAATGTTTTTGGTTGGTGGGGTTTGTGTTTATGGGAGAAAGGATGAAAGGCAGGGGAAGGGGTTTGGTTTGTAAGGGCAAACACACGTGGCTCTGAACTGAATGCTGTGAACTGAATGACCAGAAGAGTTGCCCCCAAAGTAAGTCCTCCCCTGAGAATCAAAATTATTAGTGGGCCTAGCTTGCTAAGAAAAGGGTAAAATGCACCTTGACCAACTTCATAAGGAAAAAGAATGAAAGGAGGTGCTGTGCCACATATTGAATCGTAAAGCCTCACACACCAGTGCAAGGAGTTATGGGGAGAGTTGGTCTGTGACATGCTGCTTCATCACCGCTGTCATCTGTTGTGTGCTGAAATTCTACCTTCATGGCCAGAAATAATTTTCTGGCACTGATTTATATGACTGTTGCTCCTAAGGTCATTAAAGGCAAGGAAAAAAATGCCCAAAATCCCACTGACCGCACCAAGGGTAATATATCAAGCCAGACTTTTGCTCTGCAGGGGCCCCGTTGCAGAGGAAGACTTGTGTCCTGATGCTGGCATGGCAAAGGTACTGCTCCCTGCCCCATGTTGCATGTGGAGACAAAGCGTGGTGACACTAAAGGCACAAACCCATCTCCTGAGAGCACAAGGCAAGCACGACGACGGTGACCAGGGCACTGCTCTAGTAGGATGCCCACAGCCCAGGGTGCAAATGCCAGCAAGTGCTTTGTGCTGGGGCTAAACACTCAAGCACCTGTCCTGCCTCTCCCTGACAATCTCTAATTCCTCCTCCAAAGCCTCCCACCTGAATTCCTGAGCATCAGGGATGACCTCCACAGGGCAGTTGCCTAGACACAGGATGTGGGGAGCCTTCTGCATACATAAAACTTCAAAGACCTTGGTGAAGGCCATTCCTGACATCTTTCTCCCACCTCCATTTCCAAATGCAGCAACAGAGTCCCTCCTATCTTTCCAACTGATGAAATATAGCTGTTGTAAAATGCTAGCTAACCACATTTAGCAAATGGAGATAATCAAATAAAAATGAAACTATACTTACTAAAGAAACACAGTTTCCAAAACACAGACTTTGGCTAGAGACTGTGTTTTGCTTAAGAGTCTGCCAAGAAATCTGTGGACTGTTTTGTAAACAGCTCTCAAACTGGTGTTTGTGGGAGAGACACATGGGAAGGGGATAAGAGACAAATGGACATAGGAAATGTATCCCAAGGGAAGTTCATCAGGAAAGAAAACACTCAAGAGTTGCTTTGGCGGTGATCTATGAGAACTCTGTACAGTGGAAAGAAGGTGAATGGGGAATCGTTCACTGTTTCCCATTGTTTCCTGTTACACAGGAGCTAGGGGACAGCCTCGGCTGTATGTTTAAGCCAAACAAAAGGAAGCCTTTTCCCAACATAACAAACAATTTAATTGTGTAATTTATTGATACCAAAGTTATAAATGAGCTCTGAAGAAAGTTAAATGAGTTTGTAAAGCATGGGATTACCAAGGCTGTTTAGGTGCAATCTGCTGCCCCAACAGTCCAAACCCAATGACTGCTGAAGATGTCCTGGGATACCAGATGGCACTCCACACAACAGCATCCTTCATCTGTATTCTTTTCTTTCTAATACTCAAACCCTAGGCATCCTATATTGATCACTATTAGATTCAGTATTATGTGACACAAATGTAATTTGACCTAATTGGTTGTTCTCACATTCCAGTAGAAAATCCATGGATCTTCTGGGGTTCTTTCTGACCTTTCAATAGCTGAAAATCTCATGCAGTAAGCCAGAGTTTAAAACGGTCCATTCTTCTGTTCTATTCCTTCCACTCTGTTCCTTTGACATAAAAACCTGCTTTTTTTTTTCTTTCTTCCCCTAATACATAAAATAGGATTGTGATCAAACTCAGACATGGCTTGAAATACAGAGGATGGTTTACTGAATGTTAACTTGTAAACCTTGCTCATATTTTTATCATTTTAACTCCTATTTCTAATGCTTCACTTTGGAACAAAGGAGAACTTCTTGATAGATGTACTGTGTGGACCAAGCAGGGCAATGATCCCCAGCATCTGCTGTTCACTGACAAGGAAGAGCTGGTTGGGGACAGGATAGACAGGTGGTATCCATGGTTGTAGTAACCACTCAATAGTGGGCTCCAAGATCCTGTGGAGAAAGAGGAAGGAGTGTAGCACAGGCCCTGGACTCCACGTGAGCAGACTGCTGCTTTTTCAGGGAATTGGTAGGTGAGATCCCCTGAGGCGGCTCTGAAAGATGCTGAGAAGAGCTGGCAAGCTTTTAAGGACAGCACCCTTCAAGCACAGGCCAGGCCAATCTTGATATTCAGAAAGACAGGTGTGTGTAACAGGAGCTGGTATGGCTCATGGCAGAGCTCCAATGCAGAAAGACAGCCTATAGGAGGTGGCAGAAGGACAGACTACAAAGGAGTAGTTTAGAAATATTGCCCAGGCAGTGATACCCAGAAACCCAAAGCTCAGCTCGAACAGAGACTTGCAAGAGATGTCAAGGGCAACAAGAAGAACTTCAGACACTACATTAATGATAAAAGGCTGAACAAGGAAAATGAGGGCTCATTGTTGCCTGGGTTAGTGAATTGTGACAGCAGACACAAGTGAGGGTGAGGTTCTGATTCTTTGCTGTAGTCCTTAGTTACAAGGTCTTTTAGGGTTCAAAGGGAAGAACTGCCAGCAGTGGATGAGAGTCAAGTCATGGTCTTCATTCCTGGAAGGTTTCAGGACCCAGTTGGGTAAATCCCTGAGCAGCCTGGTCTGGGCTCAGAGGTGACCCCGCTTTGAGCAGGAGGTTGCACAAGTGACCTCCTGAGGTCCTCTTCAGCCTGAATTATCCTATGAGCCTATGATACTATGATAGTAGTGACAATACATCATTTCACTCAATGCTATAGATTTAATTATTTTTTCTATCCTGGTGATTTTAGATTAATTGCTTTAGTTTTTCAAAGAAATACATTTTGAAGTCTGCTTTTGTGTGAATGATGATTACTTTTACTCTCCTAGCTTTTGAGCTATTAAACTTGAAATCCTGCTATGTAGCACTGCCAGTATTGAGTTTAATTGCTACTTCCAGTTACAGCAGTGTTCCCTGTTATCGGAGTCTCCTGCTAAGGCAGGAGATGCTGTCCTCTGCTTTTGTAAGACAAGGCAGAGATCCAGCAATTCAGGCTGATGGACCGGTACTGAGTGCAGCTCTGGCACCGTGAACCTTTGGCTTCTCAGCCACCCCATGCACCCTCCTGTGGGGAGACAGTTACAACATATAGTCAGACACTACCAACCACAAAGACCCTCTCCAGGAGGCTTTTGCAGACAGCAGGAGTTCTTGATAGTACAAAAAGAGCGTGTGTGCCAACATTTTATCTGTAGTGAGGGACCTGAGCCCTGTGCAGGGGAAGGGTGCTTCTGTGGATGAGAACTGCCCCTGCTCAGGCTTGAGAGCTACATACCATCTTCAAATGGCAAACCTCAGCCTGGAAAGGAATGCATGCCTGAGCTTACTGTTTCAACTTTCCTGCACAAGTTTTTCTTGAATAGGGAAACATGTAAGCCTTAGGTTATTCACAGGCTGGAAGTAAATTACTCCTGTTACATTGCTCAGGCAATTTTATCTTTTTGAATTATATGGAAATAAGAGCAATTAGTTTATAGACTATTGTTCCTTTCATATATTTCAGCTGCCCCTTTCCCATTTTTCTTTATAGGGCAGCTAACAGTAGATATTTTGCTCAGACAGCTTTTAAGAACTGGAATTCACAGAATAAAAAAAGGTATTTGCTTTTTACATTTTCGCCACTTCTCAGAAGGCTGCACAGTACACGTTTCATACCATACCTGTTTTGTTTCCTTCCTTTCATACTCCTAGAACAGTATGCACGGGATTAGTTTCTAAAACGTATAATTATTTAGCAAGCAGATAATGGGCTGTTGCATCACAGATGCAGATTGTTGGCATTGTTCTTTGTGTTCTTGAGATTTGTGACCAGAACACTTTCAATTATGTTTTCCTGTCGCACCAAGCAACAGGCTGACATCAGATACATGCAAGTTTCCACCTTCTTGCATAAGAAATGAGTTGCAAGAATCCACAAGTTTCCTGGTAATTCAGTGTACCAAAGCCTAATGTTTGCTGTGAAATTATATATATAATCTTAATTGTGGTTTAGGATATTTTTTTATTCTTTAATATAATGGTTTGGGACCCCCTAGCAAAACAGAAAACCTCAGAAGCACAAACTAGCTGTAAAAAACTGAGATGTTTCATCCCTGTGGACAACCCGAGCTGGGACTGCAGGGTGGTGCCTGGTAGCATGTGAGCCCCAGGTTAGCACCATGGGGACATGCAGCCTACAGCTTCCAGATCCCAGACAGTAACTCTGCTCAGCCACCGTCTGCACTGACCTCTCGTCTTGGCAAGCTCAAGGATTGCTGTCTCACTCTTTCATCCACAGCACAAACATGCATTTTGACTCAGGACATCTTGGACATGTGGTCTGCCGAGATGCAACCCCGTGCTCCTCAACCTCGCAGACCTACAGCCCCACAGTTTTCCCTTCTCTACTGTGCCAGGTAGTGTTTGACAGAAACAAATACCTGCTTTTGCGCAGTATGTCTTTTGCGCAGGATTGGGAATTGAAGCCAGGCAGCACAGAAGTCTTAAGAATAAACTGTCTTCAAAGTGTAGGATGGTGGAAAAAGCATTAACGAATGTTATGTCAACAAATACATTTAACTGCAAACTTTGGTTGCACAGGATTCTTCTGGGGCCAGGAGGAGGATGGGAAGGAAGATTATTGCAAGATGTTCTCAAAAATTAAAGTTGTCTTGAAATTAAAACATCACTGCTGTGGAATTTGATCCCATTGTCTTGGAAGCCATGGGGGGTCTTGTACATAAGGAAAAGCTACTGTACATTTTTCCATAGTAAATCTGAATTTATTTAGACTAGTATGTAAAGAATATTTCAACTCTGCTCAGTTAGAAATGTCTGTAATTTTAGAAAACAGAGACTGAGAATGATTATTGGTATCTATATTTTAGAGTACCTTCTTCACACTGAACACATCCCTGTGCAGAAGCCTGCACAAAGCCTATGGGGCACTTGTGGACAGCCTGAACTGCTTTGTGACAGGAGATCCAGTCTTGGAAGAGGATCATTTTGCAAACATGAAGTGCTGTATTCCCTTCATCTTTTCCTTACTTGTCCCCTGAGGTCCTGTGTTACAGCCAAACGGTTTTTTTTTCAGTTTATTGTCTACTGTGGCTTCCTGCTTGTCAGATGGTTAGCCGTGACTTCTTGTACTATGTCTACTGCACCTTGTGGGACTCCCAGGTGGTCTCTCCTGCAAGTACTAGGCAAGATCTACACTGCTTACCTCTTATGAAGAAGCCTACAAAATATAGCATCATCTGTGCTAGAAAGCACAACATCATTTTAATTATGTTATTTGGTTTGGACTTCCTTTGCAATGACAGCAGGAGAAAGCAGCTTTCTTAGGGAGAAATTCTAGTTCCACTGAAGTCATTAAGCATTATTAGTACCGGTGAGTTTTGGGGAAATTCTGTGGCGCAGAGTAGATCTTTTGTGCACTGCCATGCCAAGACCAGAGTTATTATCTGGGATTTATGAGATTTCTGAATGCATAAAATTCATTATTTTAATATTTTCTCCTTTTGTTTTTAATGTAACAGAATGGGCCTGTGGTATTTTGTGCACCATTGAAATTATATCTGGTACTTAATAAATCTCCACACCACTTAACTTTCTTAAATGATAAAGGAGTTTTATTGATAGCTCATTTTGTGGTCCTGGTATTAAAGCACTTGTAGCCTCTCATTTCAAACAATTTTTCCTTGTAATATGAAAACAGCTCTAGATGTGTTTTAAGCATCAGCCAAGATGTACCCGAGGGGTGCAATTATCACTTACTACATTAAAACGAAAGAAGGAGGTGTTGTACTGAAAATATCCTGAGATAAACAAGGATTCTAGAAAAAAGCATAATTTTAAGTTTATGTTTATTTTTCCAGAGATACTCACTAAACATGTGAGGTATTTTTCTGCACAGGTTTTATTCTTTTATTTTTGGAGGCATGATCAGTGGATGTGAAATCTCTCAGACCGAGAGAGATTTAAAATGTTGGATGATTAGAGATATCTGCCTTTAATGAATAACTTCTAGTGAAACCAGATTGCACAGGGCTGAATGGCAGTTGTTGCCATGAGGCTCTTGCAACTTGCAGTTGTAGCCCTCCATAAGCTCCAGGTATGTGGAGCCTCCAGTCCACATGGCACTGATTAAACCATCAGGGTCTAAAAATAAATAGCACAGACCAGATGATGGAGGAAAACCAGCTGAGGCATTAGGGCACGCTGACAGTACCTTTGTACATAAGAAACCACTGTAAATTTTCTGATCACTGTACTTCCATAGCTTCTTCAATTAAGTCATTCTGTAAATTATTACACAGTCCCTTGCTGAGCCGGATCCAGGACATGAGGGAGCCTCAGCAGTTCTGGTTGTTATCTTCTCTAAGGTAGCCTCACCAAAGCTAATCACAAGACTTTCCATTTACCTTACATCTGGAAGAATAGATTTACGTATGAAAGATGAAGGCTTTAAATTAGTCGATGTAAGCCATGAATAACGTCACTAGAATCAATGTATTCAGATATTGCAGTTTAGATAAGGCTCAGCCAAAAGGACTCTTAACTGTAATCCAGTCTCAGTACTGCCTTGCATGGCGAATCATAGCCTTATAGGTTTTAGAATGGCCAAAGATTTTAAATCCACAGATTCTTGATAGGTCAATGGATATCCCTCTTCCTTGATACTTTCCTTCATGTTAAGAGTTGAGAAGTTCAGGAGGGATGAGCGATTGTACGCTGTTATTTTGTAAAAGTAATGTGGGCTACAGAGTGCTTTATAAGGGTTAGCGCATTGGGACCTCCTTTTGGGTCACAGCTTGGAAATGCCATGAAACTACAGAAAACACACACAGAGAGAATAATATTAAAAGGTATCTAGTGAGCTAGGTTAGGCAGAAGAAACTTGGTTTCTACAGTCTGCCAAAGGGAAGGCTCAGAGGAGACAAGATCATAGAATATAAATAGCTTCAAAGGAAGGGGATTATTCGCATTACCAGAATATGACAAAACAAAAAGTAGTGGCTTCAAACTAGAGAACACAAAGTGTGGTGGTGTAATTAAGCCCTGAATGGAGCATGGTGCCAATGAAGAAGGGGCCAAGAGGGAGAAAGAAGGTCAGAAGAGAAGCCTTTAACTGAATGAGGAAGAGAGGCTTACAAACATAATTAATTCAGCATTTGGGAAGCTGTGGGATTAGGAGTGGGCAAAAGCAATATTCTTCCTCTCTCCATATAGAGCTCTGGGGCCTGCTGTTGCTTACCAAGGCAACACATCCTTGTCTTCAGTGGTCTTCTCTGTGCAGGCAGTACTTGTCCAGGAAGAACCAGCCGGCCAAAGCAGGGCCATCATGAGCCCATATACTGTGTTCAACTTCCATGCAAGTCTGCACCTGCTGACCTGCCCCAAAGATGGAGAATAGTTCTTGGTCAGATCTGAACATCGGTATCTTGTTTATACCAGGAGGCATCAGAGAAGGGATGCCTCATTTTTTAACTTGCTGCCTCCACCATTATTATTAGTGAAAAAGAAAAAAAATCATCTGAAGCATCACCATATGGAAAATGTAATTCAAGTTCACTGATCCATAAAATGGAGATGTACAGGGAACTGATACTGGAGCTGTTTTGAAACTTTGGCTGGTGCACACAGAATGGTGTGCCTACAGTAACAGTGGGAGAGGCTGGGATGCTGGCCTACCAGAAGAGCTCCTTAAGAAAAGGAGGAGTGACCTGGCTGGCCCAGCCACCAGGGACAGAAACCCGGGGGCGAAGCTAGGGCACCCTCACAACATGGGATGGGGAACTTTCAGACCAGTAAAGCAGCAGGAGTTGGGAGGAAGCCCTGGACTGTGGACTCATGGTATGCTCATCCATTGCATGGGCAACTTGCTCTCTCTCTAATTAATCTACAAATATATCTTGTTGCCTAAGGCCAGAAAAAAAGGGAGGTAAGAAAAGGCCACCTCCTGCCCCCAGGTCCTCCTAAGGCCAGGCAGGTAACACTGATAGCCAGAAAGACACTCAGGGTGCTTCAAACCCCAGGGCTGAGGTTTTGCAATACATTTCTCCTCCATTCACCCACAACTTGAACTGCCTTTCTGGGCAACTGTTATCGAGGTTTTTTCCTTTAACTTCCCAATCCTTTATGAGTGCTCAAGGGTTTTTATTAAAATATGCTATATAATAGTATTTAACTAGCTAGTGTTTTTAATGTCTTAAAACATTTTAAATTAATTTTTTTTCTTTTCCCTTTATGGAGAACTCCAGATAGGCAAAAATTAATCTCTGTTTTAAAGGAAGAAGGAAAGATGTTTTGAAAGAAATAATGAAGGCAGATAAATCATTGTTTTTGAAAGACAAAGAAAAATGTCTAAATTACTGATGTGCAGAATCAAACTCTACAACTCGAGGAGAGTTACAAAGCAGGTATGTTTATTGCAGCACTGGGTGCAAGGGGATTGCTCCTCCTAATTTGCACGGCGTTTCAACAAGCAGCCCCATATTTATTATACAGAGTCATGCATACACATAAGGTTTCCGACCATGACCATTCAGAATCTCCTCCCTCTGGCGCCTCTTCAAGATGTATTTTTCACCTTTCTTGGGCAGTTACCTGAAGTTCTTGCATACATTGGCAGTCTTTGTTATACAGTTTCTGTTACCCTGAAACATCTGCTAGCTAACGATTAGTCCTTCCTTATTGTCCACTCTAAACACACCAAGCTAATGCATGCCCACTGGGCTGGTTTTAGTCTATACCAGCACGATCCCCGGGCGGGGGATCCACCCTCTTCGAAGTGGGGACCATTTGAGTAGGGAGTCGCTGATCTCCTACTACCGCAATTATTTCACCCTAGTTTGTTTTCTTTTATCAGTTAGCATGTCCTAGTCAGAAGGCTCCTTATGTACATTCTTGTTGAGCTCATCTACATCGGTACTAACTGTCCCTTCTGGAAGTGGCTCCTGCCCTTCCTTCTTTCTCGGGTGTTAATGTTTCTGTTATCTATGCAGTTTCTGTCTGCAGCAGAGTTTTAGGTTTTTTCACTATATCAATAGTCAGAAACAGTTATATGCCCACAACGGCTGTATAACCTTTCCCCCCACTGAAGCAATGTCAAAAGGTGAAAATGAATTCATTATCAAAATAATTTTCAACTTAAAATAATTGCTTACGCTTATTGGAAAAGGGCTGTGGTCAAACAACAAAACACCCTGGGAATATCAAAAGTAGAACATGGGTTCATACAAGAGACTTCCAGATACACGTTAAAAATGGTCTTTTAGTTTAGGAACCTTTTTAGTTAAATCATTGGTTCTAAAACAGATATAAATTTAAAATATTGTCACAATTAAAACATGCACTTGGGTTTTGGCTAAATAAAGAAAATTTCAGAAGATGGCAAATTACCATACTCAAGAACTATTTCTAGAAAAGCAATGTCTGATTACTCCATATTTTAATCAAGTAAACAGAGGACAACCAATTCTATAAATAATATTGGGGTTTATGTCAGTAAAAATTAGCAGGATGCCATCTTTACAGTCTCAGTTGTTTTCAGATTAATTGGAATACATAATGAAAGTAATTACACTCTGATATTTTGGTGCATGTCTCAGTGTATCTTGGAAGGAATCCAGCAAGTTATCTGTCTATATCTGATTTATAGAATAGTGATTTGTCATTTTAAATGGCTCCTTATGAGCAATAAGCATGGAATATTTGTATAAATAGTAAATGTCTCCTGATTTGTACCTTTCTGTGCCCCCCAAAAAGATGTCACTAAGAATAAAGTACTGAAAAAATTCCGATGTGATTTACTGATAAGGAAGGTTCTTTTGAAGCTAAAAAGTGAAAACTGGCCCGATATTCAACACGCTCATGTGTACTACAGCCTGTGTGTGTACAAATTGTGTCACATGCATGGAAACATTTTTGTGTTAAACATATTTGGTATAAACAGCCTCTGTTACATCAGGGAAGCAAGTCATCTCTTTTTCCAAAATGTAGCAGAACTGATAGAGAAGTGTGAGAAAGGCTGATTTTAAGACCGAGTGAAATCAGGGCATGACCTGGTGAAGAGAATAATTCTTTACAGCCCTTTGGGTTTTCATGCAGGATATAGGGTCTTTCCACCCCATCCCTTTAAAAAAAAAGATGCAGGATAATAGATGAAATCGGATTCAGACGCTACAGCCCTTGGATACACACTGGGGGAAGAAAAAGACTCCTGAAGTCAACAGGAATAATTCCAGTGGTTTCAGCAAGCACCAGGCAAGGACTTGGAGGAGGCTCCAGGAATGTGTTGGAAGCAGCACCAGGATGCTGGCAGGAGGGAGGAGGTGACAAGAGACAGGGATTTGGTGGGAGAACACCGTGCACTAACCACCAGCAGGTCAGTGCTGCTTTGCACCCCAGCAAGCGTTCATGTCTCTCACTCACAGGAAGGTTTCCCTGCGACAGTGATACGTAGCAGTCACACGGGGCTGAAACTGGGTCCTCAGCAACCAGCACAGGTACAGACTGGGCATTTTGAAGCTATCGTGGTCAGTCCTACCACACCACAGTGACCCATGTTGCAAAATTAACCCTCTCAGGTCCCACTTTCATCCTGATGCGCCACAGTTGGCACTGCTCCCACGCCAAAGATCATGCCCTGTGTGCATGTGCCACATGCTGTGCTGTTCCCCGAAGAGCTGTCACCCCTCTCTAGGTGACAGGACCATCTGTCATGCTTTTTGCAAGTCAGATAAGCACCCAGCATCACTGCACATGACCAGCAGGACTTTAATGGTATTTCCATTACAAGCAGATCCCAGCTTTACCCTTCCCTAACCTCCCTAAGATGAACCTAGGCGCTATGTTACAGGTGGAGGTCTTCATTTCACTGAGTCAAGCCATTTGCCTGACTTATTTCAAGCCTCAATTCACCCATTTCACAAAGCGTGGCATTCTACCAGTCGCCTTTGTGCTAATCAGGCAGTTGAGAAGAGGCGTGTATCACTGGCCAGGCAGAGAACAAACCACCCAGACCCTTCCCCATGGCAGCCTGTGCTCACCGTGCCAAGGGGGGTGCAACTGGCGGCGTCCCAGTTTGGGCTCAGACGCTGCTGGGGCTGCACTCTGCATTGCCCCACCAGCTCTTGCCATGGGCACAGGCATAGTAGACCACTTAGCTGTTCCCCGAGTAAAATTGAATTGGCATGATCATTTGCAACTTTTACAATAGTTATGCTAAACGCGGTATTTTTACAATACCTCTTCACATCTTTTTCTTCTGTCCTACATACACACCTTTATTCAGCTGATTAGTTGTACATATATATTTATGACGGATAGTAGTGATGGGTGCATTTCCTGGTGATAATTTTTGTCCTGAATTTTTGAGGAGCAGTATTCAGATGAAAGTTAGAGCTAAAATTCTATGAATGCGTAAAAAGAGCTTGTTAAAATTGTTTCTGCATGTAAAATAAATGACCTTTTATCTGTTGTTTATACAGGGGGGGAAAAATAAGCTTTTAAGCTATGCTCTGTATTTAAAACCAGTTTATTATACAAAAGAAATATTAATTATAGATAGTGAACTGACAGATTGCTTCTAGTCACCATGGGCCTGATTTCCAAAGGTATATGGTGCCTAATAAAGAAGTTCATTACCTTCTGGGATTTCAGAAATACTGCAGTAGGCCAGTTGCTTCATCTCTGTTGAAATCAGTGCCAGTAAGATGCCAAGGCAGTTCTGGAAAGCAGCTATACATGCAAGAATATCTTTGTAAATGTGTCCAGATAGTCTTTAACTTTTAGATTCAGCTGATGTTTTTCTTGCCTATTTGGGGATTTGTTTGTAAACTGGAAGACAGAAACTTTTCCCTGCTTTCTTAACTCTGTCTCTCAGCTTTAGATGATGAAGAAATCATGTTTGCATCTCACAACTAAAAATTCCACTGGAACTAATTCAGAAAAGCTTCCTCCATAAAGCAGAAAATGAAAAAGCTCCAAAGTTAAAAAAAAAATAAAAAATTAAAACCTCTCTTGATCCATTATGGAGACTTATGCAATGTGATACATAATATTGGACAAAATTATTTAACTCCGGTTAGCCATAGTGATACATAAAATAATTTTCCCATTGGAAAAAAGTGCTTTTGAGCCGATTAACATCTGAGAATAATCAGAGTATATTTAGGCCTTAGAACCAGCTGTCATTGCCATGAATGTAAATAGCATTTTTAAAGACAAGTGTGTTCATTTTAAATCGAGACCTCAAGTTTATAGAAAAAAAGGATGGCTTTTTTATATTGGTAAGTATGAACAAAAACTCTGATGTTTATGGGTTGTACCTTGAGTTTAAAAATCTTTTACTCATATGTGATAATATCTGCAAATCTGAAATATACCCAGTTCCACGTTGTCTGAGTAGATGATGTTATGTAGTTAGTGGTACATGTAACCACACAACAGCAATAGTCCAGCAGCAGCAGCAATTCCTTAAGCAACATAGGACACGATGACAGAAGCAGTGGGGTAGACAACTATGAAAAGAAAACAACCACTCAGTGGCTAAAATGAGTGATTCTGAGGGAACACGCATCTCCTGTTGAGCTCAGCCCAACAAAAGCTATAGCCAGCCAGTGACTTGCTGGCACCTCAGGTAGAAACTGCAGGTGGTGGAGCTGGGTCTCCTCCAGGCCCTTGTTTTTTGTGAAGGCAGCAGGACAAGAAGAACAGGTGGGCACCTCATGGCCCTGCAAAAGCTGGGGCAGATCTTCAGGCCCTTTGGTTCATTCTGCTGGTGTGGACGTGGTGTTAGGAAACTCACATCCAGGCAGATGTCATCCAGTACAGTCATGGGTGCTCCAAGACAAAGTGAAATACATTTGTTTCTCACAATCCTTCAGTTTGTGTTTCTATTGTCCCAATCTTGCTTTAATGCCTTGCCTAAGATTTTATCACTTTTAATAAAAAAATACTCATTATAAAGACCATTTTGCCCAACCAAGTTCTAAATCAGAGTACCAGCTACCATTTGTAAGACTTCAATGTTCAGATATACAGGCTACCCAACATCATTCAGATAATGTGTTGGGGCTGAACGTAAGTGATAATAAACTAATGTGGACTCATTATGATGACTCAGAGAAACAATATTACATTATAAATTCCAGGTAATACATTTTCTTCAGAGTGAATGTGGTCTTGCTAAGAAAAATAGGTATCTTAAAAAGTTGCTCCTTTGGGTTAAAAAAGCTGTTTGAATTCTTAAAAATTACTGAAATACAGTGCAAAGACCTCTAAAAGGCTTAGAACTGAAGAGAAGAAGGGGGAAAAATGAGATTCTTCTTTTAATATGGAGGTGACTTCCTTGTTATCCTAAGAACCTTGTTATCATCTAATTTTGGGGTTGCACGTTGGTGTCAGACAGCTGGGGAATCCAAGTGCGTAGTAACACAGGTACAATTTAGGACAGGTCAGACAAGAGCATTAATAACCATGATTACAGGGAGAAAACATTTGGACAGCATCGCCCCCTCTGCTCCTCTGCGTTCTGCCAAGTGATTGCAGAGACCCAGCCTGCAGACTGTGTCAGGGGAACAAAAAAAAAAAAAGAAAGAAAGAAAGAAAAAAGAGAGAGGTGAGGAAACCCAGTAATTCTGATGTTAACAAAGTCAGGTATCCATCTCCAGCAGGAATGGACTCCTTCAGTAGCTTGCTAGCTGCCACAGCTCTAAGGACTCACGCAGTAAATAAGGTGAGGACGTGGAGGGATGGCCCTTGGTGGAGCCTCTATTACGAGGCACACCCCGTATTGCCTTCCATCAGTGGTGGGGAGGGGGAAAACCTCAGACTGCTAGCTCCTAGTCGAAAGGACTGTTCTTTTAGTTAGGACAAACTTCTTAGCCAGAACCCTCATGTCTTAAATATTAATAACTTTACCACCACATTGGTAAAACATGCCTCTGGGTGTTGACTCTTATAGTTCTGTCATGTCCAATCAATTCTGTATTATCAATCGTAACAATCCGGCTTTTTTATTTCCCCCTGACACATGCAGTCAGGGAATTAATGTGCTTATAGTGAAAACTTATTTTCTGCAATGTGCTGGCATAATCTTTCCAGTCACAAGAAGTTTGCTGGGTCTTGCCTAGCAAGTGAAATAAAAAAGACCTCCTTGTTGCTGCTCTCCCTCACCTCCTCCCAAATGCACACACCAACTATCCTGATGATGCCTCAGTATATAATAATGTCTTCCATGCTGTATTTTCCAACTTTTATGGCCAGGTTTCCTAGCAGCAGGTTGCAATTGGAATCTGACTGTGAAATAAACAGGTACAAAATGACTGACAATTCCCAAAGATGGAAAAATGAGCACATTTTAACGCCACGCTGTTAAAGGGTTCCACATGGATCCTGCGAAGACTTATCTTTAACTGAAGCTGAAGAAACTCTTCAAAGATGACATCCTTTGGCTTTTTTTTTTAAGTATATGCTACCAGAATTATAAGCTTATAAAATAAGTTATGGCATTGTTGCACTTGGGATTTCTTTGAGCAGAGTCAAAGAAACAGCATTTGTAACATAATCACACAATACTCCCCCTGCACTCTCTTTCTAACTTATTTGCCCTAACAAGTACATACTGATTTTTTCATTTGTGGACAGGACTCATGTTAATATGGTATTACAGTCTGCATCTTTCTCACATCAAATTCACATAACTAAAACTAAACCAAAACAAAACTGCTACTGTAAATACCTTACACTGATTCTGCAACTGGAAGTTACCAGCTATGCAAATAACAGAGAATACTATTCCTACTCATTCCAGAGAGACGCATAAACTGAAAAATTTCATTACACGCATTGTATACATTGTACATAAAGCTCATTTCTACTCTTTATTTTATCCTTATATACTTCCATATATGCTTATAGCAGTCCAGTCTTCATATAAATACTATAGAGTAGAGCTACTCAACCTCTCTACTCCCATGTCCCGTATAAAAAACCAGGCTGTCTTACTAGGGACTGTGACTCTGGGGAGAATTAGGGGTAGAGGTGATTTGCAATTCAAAATTCCAGAAAAGCAATTGCAGACTGAATGGCTAAGGCTCTTTGTAGCTAATGCTGCCAAATTCTTCCCATTAGAAACCGTTCATTTCCATCGTTCAAAACTCTTCCAGAATTTAACTGTTGGGGCTGAATTTTTCCATGTCTGTTTTCCAAGAGAGTGTCAGCATAAATTGTCCAGTTGTTTCCAATAATAAAGTCAGCACAAAATATATTATTTGCCAATCATACTATTTACCAGTGATTACTACAACAGTTTTGTCAATAATTTCTGGCAGTATGATGACTTGAAGCAAGGAAATGAAATTTGGCACTGAGTAGTCTTTGTGTGATGGATAAGCCTTTTGTTGTGCATCTACGTGTGTGGAGGGGTATAATGCCCAAACATAGCCAAGCTATAAATAATTGAGAAAATATCTCATTGCATACACTCAGTAGCAGTTGATAAATAGCATTTCCAAGGATTCTGTACATGCTAAGCCTATTTTCTTTCTGATCCCAGGATAAAGGAGGTATAGACAAGACTTTCCCTGCAATAGCACTTCCCAGATGCACCAGCCCAGGAGCCAGACACAAAACCAAGGTGGAGGTTACACAAGGTGGTGTTTCAATCAAACTTCTCCCCGCAGTTGGAAAGGGAAAGGCATCAGCCTCCTTTCAAGCTGTTTTACCTAGCTAACCTTGCAAAGCCATTCCCCGCAACATTACCCTTCCATGGCCACTGACGGCCCCTCAGCTGGGTGCCCAGCTGCAGCAGGGGGCTGCATTCGTCATGAAGGAGCGCAGGGCTCTCACACCCACACCTGACATTGGGGCGGGGGATGAGGGCTGTACTGTGAACTAATAAAAGCCTGAGGAATAGTTGTCCATTGTTTTCTTACTCAATGTCCAAAATTTGTATTTGAAGTTATTATTCATGTTCCTCCACTTCAGCTTATTATCTGAAAAATTGGACTAATAATACTCTTCACTGCATCACAGGAGTATGGTAATAAGTTCATTACTGCTTGTGAAACAGCTGGGTTATGTTAATGATGGACAGGAAAGAAATGGTCGTAAGGAAACAAATAATTCTGCATTACAGCAGGTTTGCACAATGTGAAATGAATAAGGCATTGGATGCCCAGCAAACACAAGGATTAAATCAAATACTGAGTTCATTAACGAGCCATCTACATGAAGCATGTTTCCATGCCAGGTGTCTGACTTTAAAGTTTCAGCAGAAGAGGGCCATCAGCAAGGACAAAAAAATAGTATGTGTTCTCTTAATTAAAGACTGATCACAATGCACAAACCCAAAGGAAGCTAGTTAAAATTGCGAAGATTAAAGCCAGAAATAAATGGTATTATGTTTTACTGCTTGACTTTAAAAGCTTTGTTTCCTTTTAACATTCTTTTTTAATACTTAATGTTAACACATGCAAGTAATAACAAAATGCAGGATAGCTAAACTGAAAACTATAATCTTATGGTTTTAAGTGCTGATATGCTTTCCTAGGAGCATCATTTAGACCATATGATTTTACAATATGTAAACATACTACAAGTAACACCGAGATCTGATTTAGTACCTAACAATACACTGCAGAAACCTAGAAGAGACAAGAACAAGATCAACCTCAAAACTCCTACAGAAATCAGAGCTTTAATGTAAAGAAATGTAAACAAAACTTGGGATGACAGCAGTGACATGTTTTCCATTTTTTCAATCTTTCTAGGGTTGATGTGATTTAGCACTGAAATACAACCCAATGACAAACAGTAAAAATCCTTCTTTGATGCCATTTCACAAAGCAGTCCTCTTTAACAGCAGGTTTTCCATGAAGACTGGGTGACAGTTGAAAAAAAGATCAGTCTAAACCTTTACTCGAGGCAGCCACTTTGGTTTAGAGTCTCTTGCCTGGTAAGTAAGAGGGCCAAGGTACCAGGCTGGAGATCATCCACACTATTTAATTTTTCCAGTGTCACCCAGCCCTGCCTCCAGCCAACATGGCCCCCACTGCTGTTGCAGCAGATCCGCACCCTTGAGCATCCCCGTCTGCCCTGCGCCATGGCCCGGGGAACCTGGGGTGTACCTTCAGCTTCACGCCACTGCAACGGCATCAGACACTTCCACATCACAAAAGCAAATGCAAAACAGCTCTGAGGCTGTCACGGGGCATCTGGAAGAGATGCAGAGCCAAGGGCTGTGTAGGGCACACGTCGGCAGCCTGTGCCTGATGGCCAGAGGGCTGAGGAGCCTCTCAAGTCGCACTCCTTTAGCAGTGCAGGGGTAGCCCAAGGGACCTGTCCCATCTGAGGGACTGCACTGCTCTGCTGAGAGCTTCCTAGCTCCTCTCCTCTGGTTCATGCCTCTCGCTAGGCAAGCTGGCACCCTTGGAGTCCTCATTCCTCAGCTCAAACCACCAGCAACTGATCATGGATACAAGCCCTGAAGGTTTTCATCTTTCTTACCACCACAGCCTTCAATAAAAAGGAGGCTTCTGGCAGCTTCCCCTCTGTTGCATGTTCTTTGTGATCAGGAGATTCCCAGGCACTAGGAAGCCCTGCGTGCCTAGTCTTGAATGGCCTCAACTTGGAGCAGGGATTTGCAGCCCACATTTAATAAATTAATCCTGTAACTTACAATAAGAAGATTTGAAACACTTCTGCTAGCCTTTTTGAAAAATGTCCTTATCATACATTAGCATGAACTTATAAATATGTTCTGTGCTATGCAAATTATATTTATGCACTGCACCGGGCTCTGGACAGTGACTTATGCATGTCATATACCCTTCTGCCACATACGTTTTAAGCTGCATGTGCAAGATAACCTGGTTATCTCAAAAGCTGAGGTATAGTTTGGACTTGCCGGTAAAGTCAAGAGCCATTTATAATCATGAGGAAAATTAAGCTACAGCATATTTCTGACTTCAGTATAGCAAATGAGTGCTAACCATCGCACTGCATTTCATCATCAGATTTTTTTCCCAGAATATCTGAAGAACTTTTGGATATTAAATTTGCTATCATGATTGATTTTAATGCATCAGTCATATATTTCTCTTCCTCCTCAAAATTACACTTGCTGAAGAAACAGAAACATATTGAACAAGGAAAAAGCTAGGTATTCAAAGTTAAAAGAAATATACTCTCAATTTTGAAGGTGCAATGATTTAATATTTTTAATTTACTAATAAAACAAAATATTTCTAATTATTTTCAGGTTGAACACGTGCAATGAGTTTCCAGTGAGATGACTGTATTTATTAAGTATAGCAGGTCACTCAGTAGACAGCAATACCACATTGCCTGAGGTCCCAAGAATATGCAACCAGCTTTGATTACTGGTGGCTCAGTCTTGCAAGGTACTAAACAATTTTGTCTTTCATTTCAATAGTAGCCAAGAATGTTTTGCATCCCTGAGGAATAAGCACATGAAAGAGCCTACTCTACATTAGCTGAGAAACAGCTTCATTTTAAATTTTACATTTGTTTTCAATGACAAAAGTTCTTTCCAACAGAATAGGACAGCTATACCAACAGAACACTTGACCCACCGATTTCAGAATTTCTTTCCGTTTCGGAGAGTTCTCCCATACAGAGACAAGACTGATTTCTTTTATGTACACTGGCCAATTTTATTTTGTTTCTGAAGTTTTTGTTCTGAGTGCCTACAAAGTCCCGTAAAGTGTTGTATTCCAAGTATATTATCCACAAACAACCAATGTAACCTGTATATATATACACACCCATTGAAATGTGAAATCAGTGAAGCAAAGGGAATTGTCGATCATAATCTGCAAGTGATCCACTAAACGAGAGATCTGTTATCATAAAGTTCTTAGCAGAATACTGGTCACTACATAAAGGAAAAGTCCGTTACACTGCACATTAATATTGCAAAGGCATTCCCATTTTCTCTTTCTTTTTTCCATTTTTGCTTCTTCGCTCCAGCTGAAAAGTGTTTCTTTTTTAGGAGTTTGTTCACATACTTGACCAGCAGGAGTTACCTGAGCTTCAGTCCCTGCATGAGTGCCTCTGCCTCCTCTGTCCTACACCAGACATAGTTTCAACAACTGACTGCTGAAATAGTGGTGATCAATGCAAGCTCCCCATCAGCTTCTGGGTCTACCTGGCAGTCAGTGTTGGATCGACTAATTTGAGTGAGTTGCACCTGCTGAAAAAGTCGCTGTTGCTAGAGGAGGAGGAGAAATTTTTGCGTCACTGTAGGTAAGCCAAATACTTTTGTCAAAAGTTCACAAAGTTCAATGGAGCTGGACTTTATTAGAGCAAAAGATGACAAATGTCACAGGAGAGAAGAATGACCTTTCATTTATCCCTTCCACAAACAAGAGTTCTGAAATTCTTTAAGCATTTGCATTGTTTGAAGCACATTTTTCAAACAAAACCTGTTTGGGTTTTCTTTGCTTTGCAGGTATGTTTAGAATCTAAACCTCCATAAATTTTGGCATTTTGAGCAGCCAGCATTTCAGTAGTCATGTTCCCAGCCACTAAAAGCAGGCTTTAGTACCAGATCAGTCTTACAGGTGTTAGGTACAATGCCTTAGTTCATTCTGTGTTACAACTACACTAATTTTTTAAGAGATACATTGACATTTCCTACACAAAAGAAAACCCACCCTAAACTTTTTAATCCAAGTATTTTCTTTAGACCTTGTTTAGTACAAACATTCAAACTATAGATTTAGTTTCTTCTATTTCTTTCTTAATACTTGTCTTAAGGTTCTTCAGCAAATCAAGAATATCTGTTCAACCAAGGAACAGAAATTATGAGGTCACTGATGCTCTGTTTGCTTGTCATTTGTTGTTGTTATTTTCAACTCAGTTATCAGAGTTACTGAATATGAAAGGGTAAATTAAATGACAAGTCTGACTCACACAAAGCAGACGTGCTGTCTATTTTACTGCCCTGCTAGTTCACACAAGGTGAAGAATATATCCTAGCTGGGGTGGCGTGTGTGTGTTACTCTTGCAGTACCCATTCATATACTGCAAATCTACCATCTGCCATGAATAAAAGGTGGGATGAGCTGCAGCATTTCACAAGCACAGTAGGAAAAACTACATTGTAATCTAATCATTGTAATCACTGTAATTACCCAGCTCTGTAGCAGCACCAGGGAAGCGGTCAATAAATTCCTCTAGCTGTTGAAAAGCGCAGGGTACTCATGGACAGGAGGGAAGGACAGAACGAGTTGTGCTTGCCTCTTGCTCTGGGCTGTACCTGCCCAACACCGCTACCGGGAACTCACAGCTCAGAGACCAAATGTTCCCTAACGCAAGACCTGCAGCTCCCACGGATGCAGGCTGCTCTGCGCCAATAACCGAGACACGAATGAGAATGAGTTTGTTATGGATCCGGAGGTAATTGCCAACACTCAGCTGCCATCCCCTGAATTTCTGTTACAATATAATGTGCAATTTCCCTTTACAGTGGTATCCTGGTTCAGATAATTTCAGAAGCATTTTGTTTGCTGGAGTACTTCTGTGTAGTATACACCTTTACTCAATCAGAAGACAGCTAATTTCTTTGCTGTGCTAATTAAGTCAGAGCAAAACACAACATGTTTATGCTTGCTCTTGTCAGCCACTTTGAGAAAGTGGTTCCCTTTGAGTGACTCTATCACGTAGTTTCTGATGCTTTGCTGTGGACTACCCAACGATCAGTTCCTAAATTTTCTCTGGAGTTGTGCATGTGGTGACTTGCAGGCAGTGCAAGTATAGTCCACACAGGGGCAGGATATTGCTCACAACAGCCTGTACATAGCCAAACTGCAGAGTAAGCTATAATAGTATCAGCGGCTGGTATCTATTCATACTCCACATGCCTGTGGTTACATGTGTCGACTTGCAGCCTGAGTCACTTAATGACGAGTTACATCTGTGATACACTATCATGTAAGCATCTTTGGGAAGCAACTATATGATATAGTGGCCCACCATAGCTTAGGAGTGGGCTTCCGACCCCAGGCGGTCCTCTCAGTCGTGTAACATTTGGACTGAAAATGAAGTTGTCCTTGGAACAAGGGAGTTGCCTTTTACAGTTGGAGTGGTGAATTCAAGATTTGGGTCAACAATCAGCACAGACACATAAAAAATCAGAAATTACAAAGGTCCTAAGCAAAGATAAAAGCCTCTACTGGTATCAGGGCAGTCTGATCACATTTCTCCCAGCCACTGCTTTTGGTCCTGCTTCAGCATTCTGCCACACTGCCTCATAATGTCAGAGTTGATATTAATAAACTCACTTTTATCACTTAACAGGATGGAATTAACCAGGCAGAAATACAATCCCTTTGCTATCTGCAAGGCTGAATGTTCTCCCACTCAGAAACCAAGTTTCCTGAGCTGGCCAAGACATTGACAGTGGGTTTGTCTCCCCAGCAAGCCCTGGTGAGCAGAGCCTCTCCAGCAGGGTCCTGGGTGGAGAGGCAGCACTGCTCAGAAGAGTTTTACTGTGGAAACAGCAGCACCTCTGTATCAGAAGGGGGAGCCTAGATGGGTCTGCAGTGTCAACAACTTTGGAGCACAGGGAGCACAGGGGAAACAGCGTAGCCCTCTCTGCCCTGCACAGGTCTGGTGGGGGAAGGAGGGGGTGGTGGTTTTGCTTTTTATGAGACAGGTGAAACTGGGAAGATCAGATAGGTAGGAAAAGCAGATAACCCAGGAATTTCAAGAGTTAAATTGTCTTCAAAACGAGTTCTCCCACAGAGATGAAAGGAGCAGCTCGCAAGTGGCCCAGCTGTAGCCTCAGCACAGCAGCTGCACACTCAGGTTTCCCCTCCACCAGGGATTTTATCATCTACACCTTCTCAAGCTCAGTATAACTTTATATGAACACAGCTGCACATTTAAGTAGTGTCTGCATGATGTGTATTGCCCTATTTCTTCTACAAGTCACATTTCTACTAGACATTTTGCACTTCTGCTTCTATCAAAAACTTTTATCAAACATTCTGTATGCAGGGACCAAAGAGTAACCTTGAGAGAAAGTGGCAGCCGTGCACAAGATTTGAAGCACCCAAAGGCTTTCCGAACAGCGTACAAATCTGAGGGGATACATCTGCTCTCCTGAAGATGCAGGGCTCTGTCCCTGTGTTTCACAGGCTGTAAATCAGAAGCCTATTTCAGCAAAACAATTTGAGATATTGATAAGTAGATGCTGTAACCAGGGTGTCATGGTCCCATTTGTGGGGAAAAAACCAACAAAACAAAAAAACTACCGGTAAAAGCTATGAAATGCGTTATGTTTACCAGTAGGATTTCTGTGTATGTTCTTGTTCTATTATCTCCATACAGCTGCCTTTTATGCTGTCTGCTGACAGCATTTGATGCGTTTTTCCTCCTGTGCTTATTTTTAGTTGCCATAGGAACTTTCTTATTTCCTGTCAGCTGATGTTGTTATTTAATGCTACTAATTGAATAAAAGGGTGTTGATTCTGCTACTCCAGATGCTGGAAAAAAAAAAAGCTTTAGGAAGACAGAACACACATTTCACTTTACTCAGTCTTTTATTTATTTATTTCTATTAATATTTAATTAAAAAAGCCGGATACTGTAGTAACAGCTGTTACCACATCAGTGGAATCCAGAGTAGGTCCTCTCCAGTCTTTTCTTTTTGTTTGATCCAGGTTTTCCTCCCACTACCATAAATATACTTATTTGAAATAGTATCTTTTGGCTGTTTAGTTTGTGGCTTCATTCTTCCTCACTCCCTACATACCGTATTCTTTTTCTTCTTCTTTTTCCCAAAAGAAAAATTAAAATCTTCTGTTAAAATGAATGGGAATGAAAAGAAAAATTTTCAACATATAAAGAAATACAGCCTGGAAAAACACCAGGATCTGAGGGGGGATTTCTTTTTTTGCAAACCCCAATTCTTCTTCTCTTACATACAGTAAGTTATTTTGTGAAAGATTATTTTTCTATTAAATTTGTTGTGTGACCAGAAAGCAATAAAGAATAATCAGAATTGACTGAGAAGCTTAAACTGGTACTTTCTTTATCCACATAAACTATAAAATTTTCACAGTTCTTTCCATGAGCTGTTCACGTGTTTAGAGAAAAACTTGATCAACATACAAATTTGCATTTGTATTAGTACTATATGGAGTGCCGATGCAAGCTTTTTCCAGGCCTTCTTTGGAAAAACTTAGGAAAATAGCAGTAATGTACAGAAATGCAAATCCTACTACAAAAACATATTCCTTTTTCCATTTCACATCACTGCTTTTCATAAGATGCAGGAAAACAGGTAGCCTGGAATAAAGAAACCAACAAATAAGCTAACATTAATAACTTTAGAAAATAATTCCATTGGTGTGACTTAAATTATGCAAACTTCATCTAAGGTTTTATTGAAAGCATCCTAAAGACAACCTGAATCTCCTCACCAGCTTCAGGGGCTGCTGGATTAGTCCCACTGAACAGGATAATGGGAGTATTAATGAGCTTGCCAGGGTGCTAGGAGAATAATATTCTGCTTGGGAATGCTCCCAAAGCATATGGTGTGTGCTCTTGCTGAGACAAGCACTGTCAAGTGTTTCAGTTGCTATAACTCAATAGGCATCTGAGGCAAATGATTTTCAACCTGATCCTGGAAGCTCTTCCACGGAGAGTCCCTGCTGCAGCCCCAGCCCAGTCCCACCATCAGCAGAACCGTCATCAGCCCAGCTTGGTTCGATGGAGAGGATTCACCCTAGGACAAACTGTCCCGCAAACAGCGATGCTGATTTTGTCTAGGCCTCAATAAATTAAGGAGTGATATTGGTTCAACAACACAAGCTTTTTATTATTTTAGCAAATCCAAAATGTATTAAACATGTCTTTTCTTCTGAACAGGAGGAACTGAAGGTTACAGAAACTGGAACTTTATTCTTTTAACCAGCTGTTCTATCAGAAATGGTTTAAAAAGCAACTTCTTTCTAAAAGAAGTGTGCATGCACATGGAAGTAGTTTTTGCTTATTAGAGAGGGTCACAAAGAAGATAATTATGCTGATTACTTCACTGTAGGACTGTCTGGGAAAAATCAAAGACTTTTAATATTATTTTATATATCCAGAAACTGAAATTTAAAACTGACCTCAGAAAAAAATTCTTAACCAGAATTTGTCCATAATGCCTCTTCCAAAATGAGTCTCCTAGTTAAACCAAGAGTCAATAGTTACCATTTTTATAAAATAAGTTAACGCCCCGAACAATTGGTAATTTTTTATTTCTTTCCAGGAATATGCTACAAGTCTGATCTGTATAGAAATATGGGTGAGCTAATCTCTAAGTGCAACCAAGCCAAGTTGAACAGTTAACTGCCAGTTCAATGTTACTAAATATGCAGCAGCATTTATAATGTCACATTAAATTTGAAGGAAATTGCAAAGGTATCCAGCTTCCCTGGCAAAACCATGGCATAAAATCAAGGAAGAAGCAGCTCAGATGGGCAAACCACCTGCACCTGAAGTGGATGTTGAACTTCCATCCCCTTCCCACAGGACCGATTAGGTCAGCCAGCACAGAGAGAACAGCTGGGAGGTTGTGGAATCCAGGGGCTGGCTGGTCCGGGCAGTGCCCCATGGAGGGGCCTGGGTGGCCCCCTGGGTTGAAGGCCCCAGGGCCACCTGAGAGCGAGCTGTGGGATAGGATCAACTATGCTGGGAGGGAGGGAGGGAGGAAGAGAAGGGAGGAAAGCAGGACAAAGCCAGGTTCGACATGTGACAGCAGTGGGAGAGGTGAGCAGGAGTGCAAACCCAAAACACCCCATGAAGTCAAAGGCCATGAAGACCAAAATAACTTCCAGAAACAAAACTGGAGTATAGCTCTTCCTCCTTTTTGACCCACTGCAGTGGAGATGGGAAAGGACTGAGCCATCACCACCTTGCTGTGGGGCAAGGATGAGAGCACATTTGCTTTCTTCGCTGAGCAAACGCTGACCCAGAAGCAATGCTGTAGGACTGGACAAAGGATGAAGTGTTATGAGAATCACACCACTAAGACTGAGACACTAATAACTTTACTGGGACATCTGAGGATACTGTCGTACTTACCACAGTACAAGAATCAACATCACTCTCTCTGAGCTATACAAACGAAAGGTTATTTAGTGTCCATCTGGTTTAGTCCAAGAGAGAGCAAATAATTGTTCCTCAAATTCCACTAAAGGCTTTCAGCTGCTCTGAGCTGCCAGACAACAGGATTTTTCCTAGCCTACAACTGTCACCTTCCATGTCATCTGAGACCAAAATGAAGCATTCCTGCTTTTTATACCTCTTTCATTAAGGCAGTGTGATTGCTTGTTTATAGAACACGGATATTAGAACAGCTCAGGGAATAAAAAATTAATAGGCACTATCCAGCAGAGGGAGCACAATAACGTAAAAACCCTTCAGCTGTAAGGTGAAGAACTTTTTCTATTAAAATCCACAATATTTGGCAATCTGAGTTTACTGTTTTAGCATATGGGGTGGAAAAGACAGAATTTAAATAAAAATAGAGATGGGAAAGAGGAATGTCAACCAAATACAAGTAACAAAATAATTGATTTCCTGTTATTTTCATCCATAATAAAGCAGATGTAACTTAACTGCTGGGAAAATTAAGGTTTAATAAGAAGAGATCAAAGATGATCTTAGGAAGAGTAATAACATTTATTTTAAAACACTGATTTTAATTTAAATAGAACTGGCTGCTCTGGCTGAAAGACTCAAGTGCTGCTTTCAGTTTGACTGTGCACTTCCTCTTGTTGTTAATGAAGTCATATATCACAGAAATAACTGATGCACCCATTCATTCTGTTTATGTGTAATTTTTAGAGCCCAATATGACAGAAATCTTACTAGATATGTTCTCTCTTCTATGACTGCTACACTTTCTAATCTAATCAAGCTCAAATAATTGTGAATTGAAAAAAGAAACAAAAGCTAATACCTATTTTATAAGAAACAATCATAAATGAAAGAACCCATCACATTTTGATGTGACTTACATGAACTACAGTAATTAAAGAAACAATGTAATAGTTTAAGATTGTTGCCATCTTAAATGCAAACATTTCTCAGGGTGCATTTCATTAATATATTTATACCACGAGGTTTTTTAATTAGTATATCTAAATTCTAAGTTCTGCCACTGACTGTTATTTGAACTTTGGCAATTCATAGACTTTCTAAGAGAGTTTCTGTTATCTTTGTAATGAAAATCATATTGATTTCACAGCTGGGTAGAGTGTAACAGCAGCTTTGCCTGCTGGTAGAAAGTGGCTGAAATAAAAACATAATTTTAAAAGGAAAGAGAGAAGAAAGAACTGGATGTTCTGATCAGAAATGCTAACTACAGCTAACTCGAGGTAGAATACATTCAGTTTAACTCTTATATGTTTTCCAAAGGAAAAGCCAAGTGTGATGGAAACGGATTAGTATTTTTTCTGTTAAGCAAACTGATTTTTTTTTCTCCACAAACTGGCAGTAAGATTAACAACTGAAACCAAACACCTATAATGCTAAATATTGAAGATGCCCCCATTGAACAGATTGTTCACTTTGTTGTATGATATCCTAAGGAAATGAGGTTTAGGCAGGCTCATTATCCATGCACTCAACTATTACCCCACTTTCCCTGGTAGTTTTTCAACCTCTTGGACAATTTCAAACAAATCTAGCAGAAAAGTGGAAGTCTCAGAGATATTGAAGACTTTTGACCACCAGATTCAGCTGAGATTGGATGAAGTTTAGTGGACACTTACTACTTTTGCTAGTCTCACAGGTGACTAGACATACTAAAAATAACTCCAAAAGTAGACTGAAAGCAAGGCACTGCTAGAGGTTTCTTATCCCCACTATACACACAGCATCTTTACCCTGATAGGACAGTTGATCCACAGAAAGTAAAGGTGTCATCCTGGGAAAAGGTCTGAAGAATTATCTCTTAAGCATACTGTTTAGCTTATATACTGAGGAACAAGTGTTCCTCAGCACTTCCAGAATATCTTATTTCACTAGTCAAACATAATTTCATTTATTTTCACATAATTCTCTATCAGTAATGTCTTAAGGTCACAACAAACTCATTAAATTATTTTAGAATTATGATGACTTCACTAAGGTTATTAAAACTGTTGTCAAAACTGCCTAATCAAAATGTCTTATTAAAAGTTTATTACTGCTTATCACTGAAGCATTCTCATGATCCTCTATAGATATATAAACCAAACAAACTAACTTTTAGAAGGTTTTATTGTCCTCTTTCCAATTAACAAATACAAATACCTTTTGCTAGGCCAAGACAATCCCTCATCACCTCATGACAACCAACAAAATGTCTAGTACAGGCAGGCTTCTTAAAAGCCCAGCTCATTTTCACATACATGATGGCCATTATCAAAACCTGCTGTGTGGCATGAACAGATATGGATGGTTACCAGTAAGTAGAAGAGAGAAAAAATTAATTAACCCCAGCCACATATGACTACACACAGACACATGCATTCTTAAACAACTAGATAAACCTATGTGTTAGAAGATACCTGGTATGGAATATCTGTGAGATGAACCCTGTGTGAGAAAAGCTTAAAAGTGTGGTGGGAACTACCTGAAAGGATCTGGGACTTACCAGTTTCACTGACCATAAATGATCTGCTCAGTCTAACGCAAAGTCCCCCAGAACTGGGTGAGCCAGGTGGAAAAAAAAAAAAACCCAACTGAAGGAAAGGTTGAAATCCACAAATGTATAATATTTATGAAGTCCTGAATACCACTGAGGTGAGAAGGCATTGTGACCACAGGCACGGGGAATAACAGACCGGAATCCAAAGCCACCTCTTTCTTGGTTTGTTTTTTTTTTTTCTGTAAAAATTGCATAGCAGGCAGATAACAAAGAATCAAACATCCTTCTGCCTGTCCCGTACATTAAGCAAGATGAGGATTGGTACTGCATTGCCCCATCATTGGGAACAAGACCTGCACCAATGCAGTTCAACACAGGTGTCTTAAAGACGTCTGCACAGGGGCGACTGGGTTTGCAGCAGCGCAGGATACCACTTTGGATACAGCTGGGCAAAAACACACAACAAAATCCAACCCAGAGTTTTGGGAAAGGTCTATGCTGGCTTTTGAAATTTGTCATTTTAATGTTCGTACTTCTAGGAATTACTGCTATACAAATACATTGGTGATAATACACATTAGATTATAGATATTAGGGTTTAAATTTTAGTCATTTTAAACATCTAGTAGAAGAGTTATTAGTCTCAGATTCAAGACTTGATTAAAATTTAAAAGTCTTCAACTATGGAGAATTAAGCCATTTAATCCAATTTTCTCTAAAATTTGCCTCTTACTTTTGTAAGTCTCATTAAGGTTCATGCAAATATGCATCACATATAATCAGTCTGAGATATCATGTAGCACACCACAGTGTATTAAAGCATTATTTTCAAAACACAGTTTTATGTTACTATATGGTAAACCCTAGTAGAGTCTCAGGGACAGAACTAAGCCCACACATGTGCTGCAAAAGTCTTCCTACATAGCTACATCACTGAAGACACGTGTGGGGTAAGTAAATCACAAGCCCTAGACTACGTACTGTGCTAACACAATGGTCTTTGTGAGTGGGGGCGGTGAGGTACTTATGCCAAACTTATGGCACTCTGAGAGGTGGTGTAATTTCCTCCAAGATGTACTGTCTTCCTCCCACAGCAAGCACCGTGCCTCCACCAGGACTCTCGGCTGATGCAGCTGCTCTGGTGCCACGACACCCACGGCTCAGGAGGACACAGCACCCCAGCACCAATCTTTACATCCCAGCTCTGCACTTCCCAGAGTCCTTGGGTTCTGTTCTTCCCAGAGCTTTGTGCCACCTCCATCCATCAGGTATCAAGGTGATTTACTCCTTTACCATGGCATTAGCAGTATTTTGTCTCACAGAAGAGACATGACATGTCCCAACCTCATAAAGGAATTTAATATTAAAAACAGAATGCGAAACTGCCTTTCTGAATTTCAACAGGTACAGCAACACTCATTTAAAAATCTCTGCTATTTAGGAATGTCTGGTTAGCTGCTGTCAAGGTATATATTTAACTTCTGAAAGTTTTGATTACCCGCTAGGATATACTACGGCTACCATGTTCCAGAGAAACATAAATCTTTTTTGCGGTAAATGCTCTTACCATAAAGCTGTTTGGTATGAATTTTTTTCTTGAATGCAAAAATTCACATGAACTTGCTTTGTAAAATGAAGTCTAGGAAAAAAACACCAATACCTTTTAGGAACAGGTGAAGAGAAAGAATTTTTTATCCACAGACCATTATGGACCATTAAGGATGCACCAAACTGATACTCGCTTATCTAGGTTAATAGCCATTACAAATCATCCGTTGCTATGAAACTGTTCAAAATCCATTGTGTCTACTGAATGTAAGGAAATGTACCTGTAAAACCACTTTGAACATGTGCCTGATCTCCATTAGAGAACATGATGCCCAGAATAGAGGTAGTGGTTATATAACAAAAATCTGTGAAGATTCTTGCTTCTCGCAGTTATTTTTTCAGCTTCTCCATTAAAAATTTGACTGTTTCTTAAACTTGTTTTCATTTTAAAGTGTTTTTCATATGAACACATGTTTTTAAGAGTTACAGCCATGAGGAATTTAACCAAGTCAACAAGTTGCTGAATGGTGCAGAGTTCCCAGTGGGCTGGGATGGTTTTCCTTTTTTTTTGGACAACCGTGAACTTTTGTCTTGTTAACATTCAGTGTTTTAACACATTCCAGGAATTTGCTTTGGGTCACATTTTGAAAACCACTAGTGGCCAGGTCCTATTGAGCTCGCTTTAAGCAATCAACTTCAAACAGTAGAAGCTACGTGGTTTTGAGAAGGCAGAGCATCTTGCCAATAACTTCTATGGACAGAGCTGCCTATATTACTGAGGCCAGACTCCTTCGAATAGCTGACCGATTTTATTCAAAGTTAACTTCAGATAACAGTAACCTGTACACAAATCGACAGGTCTAAAGCAGCTAAAGGGCAAAGAGGATCCAGGTAGCTGGCAAGGTGCCTTGAGTTGGGCATTGCTGCCCTGAATTTAAACCAAATTCTCTGCTCTTGGTTTTGCCCAAAGAAGATCTTCCACAACTGAACAGACTAAACGACTTAAAAATCAAATATTCAAAAAATGGATCAGCCGAGTCAAATTTCTGTGACAAAATGCAGTAGAAGTGCTATGCCACGGTCATATTACAGGCAATGCAAACAAACTGCATTCAACTTATAATGCAAACTGTGAACATTAAAGACAGCCCAGAATTAAACAAATAAATAGATTCAAAACTCTGTGTGAGGAGCATGTGTTTGAGAGTCTTGATTTACAAGTTGTCAGTCAATCTCCTCTACCCAACCATTTTATTCTGGAGGATTCAACCACAAAGAAAGTAACAGGGACTTTTAAAGTTAACTCTGAAATGTCTACATTTTACTTTATCCTTTTAGTTTTTAAATGGATTTCACATGATCCATACATTTTTTGAGAACTAAAGTGCTACTTCTAATATTTCCAGTTAAATGAAATCTTTGAAATAGAAGGAATGATAATACAAAAATCTAAAACTGTATTTAGTATTCTGAATGCAATTAGGGCCATTTTATTCAATTGATTTCTGAAGCTCCCATATGAGTGATCTACAGTGATATCATTCAGTACAACAGTAACAGGTGCCGAAAAAGTAATTTTAAACAAATGAATTTTATCACATTATATGTTTTTCCCCTATTACAGCCAACTTTCCAAGTACTTCTGCGCAATTACCTAAATGAAGGTATATCAAAAAGTACTTTATTCCAAGATGCATTTCCATTTTTCATTACAAGATCATTGGAGTAATAGCATTGTTTACTCTTTTTTTTCTACAGAAGGATTTTAGCACTGCTTGAAGACAAGAATGAAGTAACATAAGAAGAGTACACAAAGCCTATCTTTTAAACTAGAGTTCTACTACTAGAGTAAAATATACAGTAGGACTAGAAGGAACCTCCAGAAGACACCTAATCCATCTTCCTGCCTGCAGGAAGCAGTTATTCAAGTACTCCGATTGTACAGATCTCCAATGGAGATGGAAACTCCACAAGCTTGCCAAGCAATCTGTTCCCTATCCTCACCACTAAAGTTTTCTGTAATTTCTAAAATAAATCTTACTTGCTGTAATTTAAGCCTATTACTTCTTGTGATATCAAACATAGGCAAGGGAAATAGATTGTTCTACTCCTTGGAGCAACCTCTTGTGTTATAATGTCTTCACTCTATCTTTTCTGTGTCAGACTAAACTAACATAATTTATTCAATCTTTTCTTTTAGGTTATAATTTCTATAGTTTGATCTTTCTTGTCACTCTCCTCTGGACTGTCTCCAGCTGACTCTCTTTTTCCTTCAAGTCTGGTCTCTAAAACCGGACATGGTATTCTAATTCAGTATGAAATTAAGATTTTATAGTTCCAGATTTCATCTGATTATTTGAATAATGAAGCTGATCATCTCCCAGAAGAAGGATACCGAAGTTGTCATTCTAATGCATAGTAATTGTTCTGCTGGAAACTGTGGTAAGTTGACCTTGGCTGGACACCAGGTGCCCACCAAGCTGCTCTATCACTCTCCTCTTCAGCAGAACAAGGGGGGTGAAAATAAGATGAGAAAACCAACTTGTGGGTCAAGATAAAGGCCATTAAATGAAGCAATAGCAAAAGTCAGGCGTGCAGAAGCAAAGGGAAACAAAAGATGCTATTCTCTACTTCCCATCAGCAGGCAATGTTCGGCCACTTCCCAGGAAGCAGGGCTTCAGTACATGTAGCAGTTGCTCCAGAAGACAAATATCCTAAGTAACAAATGCCCTCCCTTCCTCCATTATCTTAGCTTTTATATCTGTGCAGACATCATATGGTATGGAATAACTCAGCAGTGAGTTTGGCTCAGCTGCCCTGGCTGTGTCCCCTCCCAAGACCTTGCCCACCCCCAGCCTGCTGGTGACGGGGGATGTTGCAGAGACATCCCTGATGCTGTGTGAGCGCTGCTCAGCAGCAGCCAAAGCGCTGGGGTGTTGTCAACACCTTCTAGCCACCAATGCAAGCACAGCGCTGTGGGGGCTGCTGTGGGGCTCAGCCAGACCCAATACAGAAACCAAAGTTGAAAGTTAGATTAATTAAACCACTTCAGCCAAAAACAATCTAAGGAAACTTGTTTTCCTTTTGGATTTGCACCTTAAGCCTGAACACCTAAGAGGCAGAAACTCTGATTCAAGTTTTCTTGCATCCTACTACTTCTATGAATTTTTTTGGTGTCTAGTAAGAGAGAAACGCATATGAAGCCTTTCCCTCAGTGGTGTTTATCTGCCAAATTCATCAAAACAAGACCAGGGAAGATGCCCAGGTACAAGCCTCTGGATGACAGCTGGAACAGACAGAGTAAGAAGATAGAGTAAGAAGAAGCAGGAGGACACAGCAGGGCCAAGCACAGCTGGTGCAGTTTTTAATAGCTGATTCAGGATTAGGCTGTGATTTTACAGCTAGTTCTGTTGACTCTGACAGAACAGCCCCTACCATAAGCCCACCTCACCAGCTATTCTAAACAACCTCAGAAACTTAGTGGCTGCAAGACCTCTACTTGTGGTGCATGGTTGAAACTGGCCAAACGCTATTTTCAGGGGGTGGGCTGATACAGACAGCGTGATTTCCTAAGCCCTACTGCTTTAAGAAAGCAGGCTAAATAGCTTCCCTACTACTGTTGTGAGCTACCTAAACCATGTATTATTACATACTATCTTGCTATATTGAATTTAGATCTCCTACTTAATTAAAACATATTAAAGTTTTAAATGAGACATGCAGGTAAGAACACGTCTACTTACTTTCTTTCTTCTTTTCTGTCCTCCCTTATATAACTGCTTTACTCTTTTTCTCAAGAGAAAAAAGATCCATGCTTTTGTGAGCAGGACCCTGAAATTCAGCCTGCTGTCATTTATTTCATTCTCACAGTGATTCGACAACTAAATTCCATCGTATTTAGGTGGAGTCACTCAAGGATTACGTAGGATATTCAGTATGTGAGACACAAGGTCAATCTATTCATTCCTGGAGGACTACTAATTACGTCACTAATGATGATACCAATTCCACTGCAAGGAGTTACAATCGTCACTGTAGGATTTTGGTCATAAATAAGTAAGAGGGCAGAGATATTTGTATTTGCATTAATTTGAAAAACTTCTCTAGCAAACATTTTATACAATCACTATTTGTAGATGTGTTTGGTATTTCAGGTTAAGTTGAATACTGGAGATTGCAGGAAAAATGCCATAAAACTTCAGCAGTACACCAGCATTAAGAAGCTGCCTCAGTCTACCAAAGAAGTGTCATATTTGCTTATAGTTACTCTGATAAATCTGATCCTAAGGGGTATTTATACTGTCTACTTCAAGGAGCTGTCTTTGTTATTATGAACGACCTCTTCAAAGGAGTCTACTTTTTTTTCTCTAGTGATTATAGAGGAACTTTGGAGGCTACTCCTACCATCAACTATCCAACATCAGGTGCTTAACATGGCCTCCCTTTCTTTCTTTAGCAGAGTTAGACACTTGAAGTACAGTCCAAAATGTGATCAGTGAAGGGTAGGGGAAAGGAGACAAAAAGGGAGAGGCATAAAATCTCATGAAGATATTGTCTACAGAGCAAGCAGTGCCTGACCTTACAGTAAGTTGGGGCAAGACCAGAGACAAGGCTGCTAAGACAGGCTAGAGGATGGAGCAATCGGAAAGAGATAGATACTATAGGGAGCAAAGAGAGAATCAGCTCAGTTTGGCTAGGTAAAAACGGAAATAAGGACTAGAATGTTACCAGAGGAACTGGAAGCAGTTGGCAAGAAGACGGGAACCTTAAGCTCCTAGGACAAGGTTTTACTAAAAGAAGAGATTCGGGCCCAGATGAACAACATGATAAATTACATTGGCATTGCCTATTTGAGGAGAATTGGAACAAGACACAGGGACAGGGACAGGTGTTTGCGCAGACTGACAAAAGCTGGAAAGGTTGGGCAGATGAAAACACAGTTGGTAGAAAAAGCACCTGAGCCCCAAGATTTATTCATTGTCAGAAACCGCATGTCTCACCAAAACTGAAGCCGGCCATGTGAGAACAGCACTCTGCTCTTACCAGCTGTCCCATCAAGTCCAGCTAGCATAAGTGTGGTTTCTCCACATAAAGCACAGCAAGGCAGAGCTTGTTTGCTGTGAGAATTTTCTTTTTTTACAGGTCTTGGTTGGACAGGAAGTCAAAATGTCTGGAGGTAGAGCAAGCTACTAGGTTATCTACTCTGGTCACATGTCTAACAAACACCACAGTACCCTCCTGCAGTAATACCTGCCATAATCTATGTTTTGTCATCTTGATTTGAAGGTGGACATCCTATTGGTAGTTACACTACTTAAAATTTATGACACCGCTCCTATTTGAATTTTGCTTTACTTTTCAAACACTAGCACTTTGCATGCCTTTTTTTCTATGTAACAGTTCTGTTCTACCCATAAAACTATTTACTTGGTGTAAGCAAACCGCTGTCTTCATAAAATTAATTCCATAAAGATATAGTCAGCAAAGAATATGCAAGCTCACATTCCCTGCCATTTTTTCTAGCTTTCAAATCTATTTCTGGGAACAGGACAAATATCTAAAGTAGACAAGATTGTGGACAAAGAACCCATGAGGTTTTGCAGTAACAAATTGTTTTAATGAATATATTGAGTGCATATAATACAACTAAATAAGATGTGGGACAAATCATCAATATTTGTGTTTTATTGGATGTCACTATGTAAACAGGATGTACTGTTTACTTACTATAAAGCCCATGTTAAGGACATCGTACAACAACATTTTCCAAGTCCCAGTTAAAGGCCAGGGAAAAGCCAAGTAGCACATCGGCTTCTTACAGGTGCAAAACCAGATTACTGAATTCACATAGTGAAAAAATACCCCTGCAAGTGTAAAACCTGCTTTAGCCTGTTATTTTAGGCACAATGCAGACATACCTGATAATTTTGTTATTTGGCACCAGTTCTTGGAAGGTTCAAAGGCACTGCAGAGCTTCACTCTCTCCAGTAAGGCACCTGCTGGTACTGAATACTTACATCTCTATGAAGCTAAACTTTTGCCATAACACAAGGAATCCTAGTCTTACTATTTTGACAGGGATTGAAACCTGCTTTGTCCCTTAAGCCTGAATGAGATTCCCGTAACAGGAAGATCCCTCCCTGCCTCACCTGCAGGCCAAACAAGCATGACCCCATGGTCAGGTGCTTGGGCAAAGGCAACTGAAGACAAGTGTTTGACACTGGCCAGGATATGCTCTCCAGCACGACCCAGTGGTACAGCAATCAGGAAACTCCCGGGAATGCAGCCATTCCCCACCAGCTTGCTCAGGCAGCTTCCTGATCAGAGGTTTCTGCAAAATCCACTCCCACTTCTCCTCCCACACTGCTAAGGAAGCCTCCACACCTTGAGCTGGGCTGTGACATCCTCCAGACAAAAGGCATCCAGAACTACACAGAGGGATGCATAGCAGAGGGACAAGTAACCATCCAGGGATTTCAGCCTTGGAGTAAGTGGGGGTGGAAGCATCCCTATCATGTCCTGTCTGTTGACACAACTCAGAAGGAAAAAGTAGTTCTCATCCAGATGTCATGCTACTTCAGAGAATTACCAATTCCTTACATTTGATGCCTCTGCTAATTTCTTCCTCTGTTCTTCATCCATGCAAAACAAACAAGACTCAGTGAAGGAAATATGCTCACACCTCCTCTGCATGCTCATGGCACATTTCCAGTCTGCAAGGTAAAACCTTTAAGGGCTACCCCGGCTGTGATGAAACATGGCACTGGTGGTTGCTATAAGGACCTACAAACTGCTGCCCACTGCTCTGGGCCAACTGCTCTTTCATCATTCTCCTCTACCTGCCTGCAACCTGTAGAAGTTCAGGATCATTTCCCCCTTTGCTGTATATGTGGATCCATCAGACTTGTCTTTCTTCTCTCTCTTTTATCTAAAGCATACTTGCAGCTTTGACCCAATTTTTCTATGTTTCTCATTGTTCCTGAGAAGGGGCATAGTGGTAGGAAGTCCAGAACAAGAAGATGAGGCTGTTTCTCTGTTCACAGTAAACAAATTCACAGACAGAACTTAGCATGCATTATATAATGATGTTCAGTCAGAACTTGTACCTGATATGGATTTGGTACAGTTCTTACAACACGCGGAAGAACGCTTTTAGAATCTGTCAGCCATCTTAATTTAAAAATTCTGGAGCTATTTAAAAAGCAAGCTTTAGTGAAAGTCAGTTTTTAGTAAGAACACCAAAGGAACCTAACACATTTAAATGCTGAATGCACCAGCGACTCACGCATGAACCACAAAGAGCTCATGCACAGCAGAGTCCATGTACGCAGCTGGCAATGCCAAGCTGGTGACTTACAGCTAACTCAGCAAGGCTGAGACAGTAGTTGTCACAACTGCAACTGCAATGCAAACTGCACTACAAATGCCTTTTTTAAGTGCTTCAATTCACTCTCAAGTGAGCAGAAACATCTTGGGAATGTAAGGGTGGGATCCATCTCATCCAGTTTGGCACATCTGCATCAATGGAGTCTTGAGAGTGATTCATCTGACTAAAAGTAGATCCCTGCTTTAAAATGAGATGACTCACTTTCTGGACAATATTGACTGTTTTGACTAAATCCCCATTGACTATGACTCCAGGCCTATCAGCAGCCTCTACCCACTCTAAAACAGGAGAGAAATTCAATGAGTTTGACTGAAGGCTAGGGATATTCCAGGACATGATCAAGTAAACTAGTAGCTAATATAGACTATCTTCCAGTTCTCATTGTAGAGGAACTATTGATGATCCTACAGAGACATCACCACAGTAAGAATTATACTGAGATAATATGCCCAAACCAGGCATTAATTAAAAATAAAAAAAAGAGGTAGAAAGGAATTTGGGGTTTCTTTAAATCTTCTGTAAGTATAGAGCTATTTTTTTACAATGATGTTTTATACTGTGCATATACATACCAGATATATATTCACCATTTATGAATATTCACCATGAATCAACAAAGTATTTTTATGTAATCAAAGTCCTGGCACATTAGGAAGATTGTATGTTTGATAGTTTTCAAATTATATCATAGGCTTTAAACTATTGCTTATAAAAAGATGCAGATACTGAAATTTTGAAGTTATTTAAATAGAAATTATTTTCTTAACTAAGGGGAAAGACAGTCATTAGTTACAACATTTTTTTGTAGAAGCACATCCTTGTGACCAGCATGTGAGTGATGCTTTTATTATACGCACTGGATATGTTATGGGGTTTGAATCATAGAACTTCTTCTAAAACTAAACTGAACAGCCACATAATTCTTCTTACAAAGCATGATATAATCTAATCAAAGTGTTGAAAGCTGATTTTTTTTTCTTTCCTCATTACCCATTCCCCTTTCCCATATTTCTAATAAAATATAAGCCAGTGTGTCGATTTGTTAACTACTGAGGAAAGGACAGGAAGGTTTATATTCTAACTATTTTGTCACATAGAGAGAGGCATTATCAAACTAATGAAGAAATGCTAGGTTTAAGACAAAATACAAGTAATATTTTCTATTTATCAAAGGTTAAAAACATACTGGATGTTTTTATTTAAGATAAGGGTTACGATTATACACTCCCTTGTATTTTTCCTGTTACCTATACCAGTGGAAGCTGCTGCCAAATCAGAGATCCCAATCAATTTCGCAAAACTGTGAATGATTACACCAGAAGAAGGAAAGGCATATATTCCATTAAAATATGTATCACATACATTAAACTTTTAGTGAGACATAAAGTAGGTTCATATTGTTTCTTATAAAATGTATAGAATTTGATCACAGTCATAAGGAGATAAATGACATTTTTTTCAAGCACTGTTTAGAATGTGCATACTTTTCAACAGAAAGATACTAATGTAAGTCAGCTTTTCATTTTATACAATTTTTTTGTAACACATAGCTCCATATACAGCCCTGAACAACACTGTGAGTGCAACAACATCACGCTCTCATATGGTTTTGCTAATGCTGAAGTTAAGCAGAGTGTTTGGAAATGGGAATTAATACCAGCTAGAAGACAACTATGTTCTAACTCCAAAACGGTGCCAATTGCAGTCATGTACACTAGCCATCTACAGACAAGTAAGTATGCATTATCTATTAAGCAGATAAGAAACCCACATGGGAAAACAACAATTTAAAGCCCTGAAAAAAACAAGGCTACTCCAAAACATCTGCCACTTTCTACTGTCTCCAATCTCATCTTAGGACAATAGGAGGGAAAATGTCCCTCAAAGCAATCCTGATTAATTATCCTCTTAGGTCTTTCATGCCTTCAGTAGAGAAGCATGTGCTCTTTGAAAATAGATCCATGCTTTTCAAAGTTCAGTATTAAGAGACAGATTCAAAAGAGATTCAGACAGATTTTAGGGTTCTACATTGAAAGTTACAGCCCTCAGAACCTAAACTCAGCTGCCATCTTTCAGCGTTGAAATGTGTAGGTGCCTCACCTTTGACACTCAAGCTCTCTGAGGGCAACAGGGGTTCTAGCAGATCTGCAGTGGCAAACTGTTGTCATCTGCTGGTCTCTGCCTCACCCCTCCGATGGACAGGTTGGAAGTGATCCCTGGAGGTCAGCTATTTTAACTTCTTATTCAAAGCAGCTCCAACTAAAGCAGGTTGCTCAGTCAGGTTTTGAACAGCTCCAAGACAGAGATTCCACAATATATATTGAAAACCCATTCCAGCATTTGACAATCCTAACAACAGTGAAAGTATTTTTTCCTTACATGCAGAATTTCCTGTTAGCAACTTGTGTCGATTAGCAGTTCCCCTACCACCATACACCTCCAAGAAGAGTCTGAATCTCTTGTCTATATTCACCTCACCACACTCTCCTCATATGCTTGTCCTCCAGCCTGTGTGACCTTAGCGACACTCCGCTGCATTCACAACAGTATGTCAATGTCTTGTGCTGGGCAGCCAAACCCAGTACTCCAGAAGCAGTCTCACAAGTACCAACTAGAGGGGAATAATTAATTCCCTGGACGTGCTGATTACATCTTGCTGATATAAACCAGGATGAGGTTGACCTTGTTTGCCCCAGCTGCCAACTCACGCTCATAAGTGTCCACCAGGACTCCAGGTCCCTTTCTGCAAAGCTGCTGTCTGGTCAGTTGACCTCCAGTATGTGCAAGTGCAGGGGGTTATTCCATGCCTGACACAGGACTTCTCGCCTTTGCTGTGCTTGGTGACGCTCCTGGCAACCCACTCCTCCAGCCCGTCCTGGTCACTCTGAATAACAGCCCTGCTCTCCAGCGTATCAACTGGCTCCCCTGCAGGCTGGTATCATCCATAAATTTGCTGATAGTGCACTCTCTCCCATAGTCCAGATCATTAACAGTGAAGACATCACACCCCACTGGCCCCAGAATCTGTCCCTGAGGGGGACTGCCACTAGCAACCAGCTGTCAGATGGACTTTGTACTGCCAGTCACAACCTGTTTAGCCTGGTAGTTCAGCCAGTTTTCCATCCACCTTGTCATCTGCTTATGCTGTCCATATCTCACCGTTTTGTCTGGTAGGATACTATCAAAGACCTTGGGAAAAGCTTTGCTAAAGTCAAGGTAAACAATATTCACTACTCTTCCCTTGCCCACAGAACCAGTCGTCTTACCAAGATCAACCAATCAGTTCACCCTGGTAAATTCATGCTGCCTATTTCTAACCACCTTCTTGCACTTCCTGAGCTCAGAAATAGTTTCCAGGAGCAAAAATCTTCCAGGAGACCGCTGTTAGACTGCTTAGCTTGTAGTTCCCTAGATCCTTTTCCTCAACTTTCTCGAAGACAAGTATGACACTTGTCTTTTTCTTCTGTCCATCGGGGACCTCCCCAGTCACCATAATCTGTCAAAGTCAATGGGCAGCAGAGTCACGGTGACATGGGTTAGCTTCCTCAGCACCCTTGGATGCACTCCCCTGCTTCCATGAACTTTGGTACATCCAATTGGCTTAAGCACTCAGTCTTTCTCCACTGTGGCTACTGCTTCACACCCTCAGACTCTACTATTAGCCCCAGGATTGAGAGTAAATCTTACCAATAAAAAAGCAAAAAGAACACTCAGAAGCAGAATAGGCATTGAACACCTCCCCTTTTTCCATTCACCTTCTGTCAGTAGGTCCCCCTGCCACAGAGTACTTGGCCCACATTTTCCATAGGCTGCCTTTTTGTTGCCAGCAACCTTATTAAAGTCCTTTTTGTCACCATTCACGTCATTTGCAGTTGCAACACCAACTGAGCTTTGGCTTTCCTAATTCTCTCTCTGCAGACTTGGGCAATGTCTCTATATTCCATCCAGGTAGTCCTGGACCTACTGCATACTTCTATTTTGTATTTTGAGGTCAGTCAAGAGTCTCCTGCTCATCCATACTTGCCTTGTACCACATCTGCTCATTTTTCTGTGATTTGGAATGAACCAATTCTGTGTTTTGAGGAGGCTGTTCTTGAAGGTCAGCTAGCTATCCCAGGGGCAGCGAATTGTCTCCCATGTAATGCTACCCACCAGATCCCTGAACAACCTGAATTTTGCCCTCCAGAAGTCAAGGCTGGCAATTTTACTATTTGTTTTGCTCATTTATCTCAGGATTTTAAACTATACAATCTCAGGGTTGCAGCCAAAGCTGACCTCAATCTCCACATGCCCAGCCAGTTTGTTCATGAGTAAAAGGTCCAGCAGTGCACCTCCCCTAGTGGACTCACCAATCACCTGTGTCAAGAAATTGTCATTGGATTTTTTTATTTTTTTTGCACTTAATCCATGCTTCAAGTGCTGACATGTGTCAGGAACCTGGTGTTCCCTAGAATAGGGAGTTGCACTTTTACTGTCTTGACAGGAGAAACCTCACTTGGCCTTAAAGATCTGAATATCCTTATCACCTGCCACAAGGAATCTCAGGGAGAAGGCTCCTTTAACATAGCTGTAGTGCTGAGGAATACTGTGGCCCTAATGCAAAGGGCTTGTAACATATCCTGAGGAGAAATGTGATGTAAGTGTGAGGAGTTTAGAAATGTTGTGGTGCCAAGGCCTGTTGTGACAGGTGCTACCTTTGTCACCTCTAAGAAGGCTAGGAGTAGACAAGGAAACTAAGGGGACATTCTCAAATTGTTTGGTGCTAGCTACAGGGATAAGCAGACCGGTCCTATCCGTCTTGAGTCCTATCCACTCACTAGGGTCCAAGGAAGACATAGTACTCCAACGCTCACCAGTGCCAAAGATGAGAAAAGTAGCATGCTTGCAGTCACTTCATCTTAAAGATCTTTTCCAATCTAAATGATTCCATGACTCTATGACTCTATGTAGGCTTTTACTAGGTGAAACAGTGCTGGAGATCCCCGTTGCTGTATTTCACTTGCCAGTGAGCTTCCTTGCTAATCTCATGTGCCCAAGAAGTCTTGATATAGTAAGGGTTAGAGCTGCTGCCTTGAGGGAGGACGTCCTAGCTTATTAGGAGGATGGCCTCGTACTGATTCAATAATGAAGGCTTTTGCCATTTCACAGCTCCTGAGTATTTAATGTGGCCATAGACTTCTGAATTTAGTGTCTCCATCATCTTCCACATCCATAATTCTGCTGTTCAAGTTCCTTACCTCCTCTTGTTCTAAAATAATGATGGATTGAACATTTATCAGAAATACATCACCTTCTAAGGCAGTTGAGGCTCCTGGTTTGCACAAGAGATGATAGGATCCACCCTTTGTAAGTCACGCTGAATGACAAGTAGTCTTTGGAGAAGACTTGTAGAGGCACATACGCATCTTGAGTTTCTGATAAACAGAAAACAACTCACTACCTGTCTGAAATTCACTGTAGAGCAGTGCCCCTGAAAGAAACTTGTGTGGGGCGCTCCGTACCTCGTATCATACACAAAAGGGGAAAAAGTCTTTGAGCTTGAGTAACAGGGCCTGCATACATCCTACAAGGTGAATACAGATGTGGGCTATCTCTTAAAACAGAACCTAGCTTTTCTTCAGTGAAGACTGTAATTTCCCAGCTAATGTATTTGAAGAAGCAGGATGACAACTCTTGCTCCTGAAGAGGACTCCTCATCATATTTTAAACGAAAAGACATAAACACCAATCAGGATAGCATTGTAGGCTATAAATCCTAAGTAAAATAGGCACCTGCAGACAGTAGTACCTCTGCTTAAGAAAGCTCCAAGGCCCTCTTTTGCACAAAATTTTTCACTAGACTGAGTGGTCCCACTTGATCCTGAGTTTTGTAGTTCCTGTTCCAGGGCAATTATCCTTTGATTTTACATGAAATGCTGAACCAGGACCTGGTTTAGAAGGAAACTGCCGTCACATGAAAGAGAAATTCTATTGTAACACCAAGTGCTTTATATAGTGTTTCTCAATTGTGTGAGAAGTACAACAGCTGGGCTGGAAGAGTATGGACTTTGTAGTTAAAATCTGAAATTTTTATTTTTAAAAAGAAAGATAAATAAGTTCTCTTGTTTCTTCATTTTCATTCCCGACTTTCCTTATCCTCTTCTCTAGCTCACATAATATAGATTATTTTTTATAATGCTTTATTGTGAGAAAAAAGGGTTTTGAGGAACATGAATTTATTTCACTTTGACTAAACTGAGTGTATCCCAAGGTCTAAACTGCACGACATTTCTTCTTACTTCATATGTAGAGGCATTTGATTTGTCCTTCTGGAGCCTCCCAAGGCTTTCAAGCAATTCAAGGGTCATAAATGCACTGGGACTGTAACACATGATGAGCCATTGGGTTAATCTACAGAAGCAAAGCCCCTAATTGTTGAAGCAAGACAGAAGAGGTGGTGAGGCTAATGATGCTGCATTATTCTGGGCTCCAGCCCAACCTCCTTCCATCACTGGAACAGTGAAACTTCCAGGGTGAGCTGGAAGAGCTACCTCTCCCCTTGTTTTTCTAAAGCATAGCATCAGTTTGATATGATTGACACGGGAAAGGGGAGGGTTTCTAACTGAAAATCAACAGTTAAAGGTCTGTTCTTATTTTTCAGTTACTTAACTTTGCCGTTTATAAGATAAAATTATAATTTGGGATTATTTACAATTTCATTCTTCCCTCTGTACTTAAGGGGGAATGAATCTCCAGATTGATGTGCTGTAGCTCCAGCACCAATGTGTTGCAGAGAGGAGGCAGAGGAAGTAGGACCTGGAAAGAAAGCTAAAATGGATGAGATTTACCAAAAATTAAAACCAGTGGGTCTACGGGAGGGCAGCAGTTTGGAGATTCAAGGGCAGATAAGGCAGCACTTCAGCATTCAGTTTTAATGTTGACTGAAAACATTAATCTTACCAAAATAAAGTCTGTGGTACGTGTCTTCTGTCTCTCTCATCTACACGAGGACATGTAGGAAGCATAGTCATTCTAGCAATATCCCCTATTTGCACTACTTTAGATGTGGAATTTATTTCATATATGCATTTACCTTAAAATTTGTCTACAGAAAAATAAAGAGGGGGAAAAAAGTATATCGGTATAGAAGACCTAAATATAGATGTGCCATGGTCCCAAAGCTTCTTTCTTAGATTCTTCATGACTGAAGGAGATAAAATTGTTTCCAAATCTGTCTTGAAAATATCTAGCAAACACGGCTCTTTATGGAACTTCTCTCCATCCCCAAGGCCTGCAGACTCCAAACATACGTCTTTGGATACAGTGCAAGATTTTGGTGCACACAGGCTTAAAGTAGGCAACAGAAGGAAAACATAACAGGGTTTTTATCAGTCAAAACGCTTTTTCTAACTAATTTCTATATTGCCTGTGTCTATCCCACATGGACAAGCTGCAGGTAAAATGAAAGTTTTCTATTCCTGTTTTCTTGTAAATACCACAAGATGACAGTTGTACCCCACCTGCCCTGAAAAAGAGCAAGTTAACTATGCAGCCAGGTGTACCTCCTTCAAAATGCCTGTGGCAACTGGGCTAAGCAAACTAGAGGAAATATTTTTCAGCAGACCCACTTCATTACCCTTTTAAACAGCAACATGGACCCGGTAGCAGCACTAGTTGCCTTGGCTTCCGGTTTCCTGCACTCTCTCATCACTGTGAACAAGAGGGCCGATGCTTTGTCCTGCTGCTGCTATCTGAATGGTGTGGATGCCAGAGCCTTTGAAAGTGGAATAAAGGAAGAGGGAGCCCTGCCTTTCCCTGATGCATACCTCCGCCTTCTCTTGCACTGACACTGCCCTTCACATTGTGATTCTTCTTTGGTAACAAGTCCCTTTAAAAGGTAACTTTTTTGTCCTCTAAATTTTCAGCTGAATTAATCTTTACGTAGACTGTAGTACAGCTGTGTGAATGCTAACGCCAAGAGGAAGAAAGAAGAGGATGAAGGTGGCTGCTTCTGTTTGGAAGCAGCCAGTTTAAGCTATATTTAACTGATTGTGGAACAACTTGCTGTTACTTAACCACTAGCAGTAGCAGTTCCAGAACTTGGCATCAGTTTTGAGTATTTAGTGCGTAACTGTAAAAAGCCACTCTGCTACAGGATGAAGCTATTACTGCTGTTCAGAAACTAGCTAGTCAGACTACTACCACTTCATGAGCTACTAGCTTGGCAAATCAACTACTATATTAGGTTAGTAATCATTATATATATAATATAATATAGTTATCATTATGTAAATTATTTACCTGCAGGTTTTCAGCATCAGGGATTTGCCCAAAATCTCAGTTGTTCCTAGAATGAAACAGTACCATGAGACCCACACTGGCCAAGAGGAGATACAGACACTATGCATACACATGCTCATGACTCAGAAGTGATCCCATGAAACAGCTGCCTCCTAAGTTACATTATATTCCATATTTTGAGGAGATTTGAGCTTTTACATCAAAACTTGTCCAATAAAAGAGCTAGGAGTTGTCTGTTAGATTTTCCTTCCCCGAAGATTTAAGGGGCTCTTAAAGCACGAGAAATATTTTGTCCCCAAATAATTTTATGTATTGGGGTAAGCAGAGTCTTAACACAAAATCTGGCACACAATTCAAGAGCTACTTCCTGTAGTAGCTACTTTGTGGTAATGACATGTCATTTCTGTAGATTGTGTAAATTGCTGGCTCTGGTTTTATACTTCAATAAAATCTGTTTGCATAGCTCATACTTCTCCTTTCATTAAAATTAGGCAGGCAGAAGTTCAAACAACAAAACTTTATTGTTCATGTCTGTAAGTTAAATAACCACTGCAAAGTATGAAATGTTTTTAAAACAATGTAACAACATGCAAACCACTGCTAAGTTGTACAGAAATTGCAGTGTACTTTGAAATGATTGATGCACAAAGGAAGAACCCAAGTATCAGCTCCTTGCAATTCTCCCATCTCCTCTCCATACCCCCTTATTTCTTGTCTAAGTGGTGCATCACAGAACATGAGAAGAATGCTTAGGATGGCTAAATTCTGGAATCAAACACTATAAATGTACTTACATCCAAACTGTAACTTGTTTCTTATATTCAGACAAAGGACAGTATTTTCATATTAGCAATCTAGTTCTTCTTCCACCTCTACAAAAATGCTGAAAAGTAATTTTTTAGAGATACATATGAAATATTTTAAAGTAGAAAACCCTTACCAAAATTAATTGGCAACACTGCTGCAGAATATGAACGCAACTGGTAAGGTTCTTTGCAGGTATTTTTACCTACTGTCTTTGACTAGTGAATTGGCAGCAGCTTTGTCCAATTAATTTTGACAGGAGTGAAGACTGATAAAGAGAAAAATTTATCAGTACTTAAGTCCTGACTACTTTCATTACCCATAAGACATTACACAGAATACTAACACTCTGGTTTTGAGAGATGAACCAACACCTTCTGGGAAACACCGCACAACTCCTGGACTCCAGTTCCAACACACTTACATATGGACACAAACCCCTTTTAGATACTTGAGTTCAGGTCCTGGAAGAAGCTACGGGAGCCGTGACTTGAAGAGCTCCTGTTCTCTTACTGATACGTGGAGGGCACCAGCTCAAAGAACAGCGCGCTTGGCAAGGCTGGTACAATACTGCATTTGATAGTTACACTCAAAATGTGCCATTCCAGATAGCTGGCCAGCAGTGGTCTTTCCTCCTGCCACACCCAGGCTCAGGCACCTGCCTATTTATTGCTTTCTTTCCAAATGTTAAACTTCCTATAACTTCATTTGCATTAAATCCCAGTTGTGGAGTTTAATATTTATTGCTACTCCCCATTTAAGATCAGCAAGCTTTACTAAGGCAATAACAAATTAACCTAAAATAAGTTTGGCACAAAATATGGTGGCTTTGCTTTTGCTAATATTTGAATTTGTGCCTAACATCCAATGAGCAGTACTCCGCTGCAGCACTGGACAAAGGGGAAGCTTAAGAGGAACTCCTTTATCAGGCACGACAACCCATTTTCAAGACACCTGGAGAGCTGTGGTGTTGAAGTGCGCATGACAGCTTTTTAGAAAGCCAGTAGCTGCACAACGTATGTTTTGTGGTAGAGTTTTGTCATCTACCAAGGCAGGGGAAGTTCTGCTGGGCTACCTAAAAGGCCATCTAAAATCCTGCCGATTTTTTCTTCAAAAAATCCCCTCACTTTCCACGAAAAGATGTTGAAGAATACTGAAGCTGCTTCGATGATATGTTCGAAAAGTGCCTGTTTCTCTCCAGCTGGCACTGAATCGCTTGCAGGCAGGCAGAGGTCAGATTCACTGACTTCTGTACCTAGGAACTGCAATGTGCCATTGAAAAGAACAAGAACAGACAAAAAGCAAGTTTTCTTTTCTGCATCTCCCCTGGTACTAGAAGAGTATAAAAAAGCAGACCCTTCATTATAACAAATGCTCAGTGTAACTTCCACATACCTAAATTTAATGAAGACTTTTAAAAATAGAATATTGTTGACTTCAAGCCATAAAACTCTCAATTCTACAGTAACTGTGTTTATGAAGATCATATAAAAAGCCTTCCCTCTCCCTCAACCATAGGGGGTTTGTTTGTTTTGTTTTGGAGGGGGGTAGGTGGGGTGTCCCCAAATAAGAGGCATGTGACTATGGAGTAGCACTCTGTGTTCTAATTATATTGCTACAAGACACGTCCCAAACATTCTGTGAGGATGGGATGGGGACAGGTTAAGGACAAATAAAGCAAACAGCTGTATAAAGCTCTTCTATATAATTCTCACACCTAACTGAAGCCAGTAATACCACAATGAAGACAAAAAAGCTCTTAACATTATGCTCGCTAGCCATTCATTAGGCAGTCCTCTCTTAAAAATTAAACAAATAACAAAACCCAAAAACCTAAAAAAGCAGGCAGTACTTATTAGGTCAAGCCTTTGTTAGCAATGAAGCCACCAGGACCCTGTGAGCAGAGATTAGCAAACTAAGTAATCCTTTGGGAATTCCCTCAAGACATCCAGCTAGCTGACAAAACTGTTCCAGTCTTGGACTGTGATCCCGTAACAACAGTGGTGTGGTGATCACAGCTCTGCCTACCTACAGTTCACATACTACCCAAGGCTCAGTTAACGTACCTACCACAAGGCAATTGCTTCAGCTACTCAGTGCCCTAAACCCATTTAAGGAAGGCAGCACCAAAATCACCACAAGGAATGTTTTACTACTTGAATTGGAAGTACAGCACTTGCTGTCTTCCTTTCATACACTGACTCTGTATTGGACAGTGCTATTATGAGTAATTAGCATTACACTGGCATGAGCTGATCATATTACAGGATAGCTGACTTCCCGAATTGGAACCCAGCATACAGATACACTGCATATAGTGACTGTAAATGCAAATAGAGCCAAATAGCTACTAGGATACGTTTTCAGGACTGAATTTCAACAGGACTTCAGGTTCTGAGATACCTTGTAAGAAGAAACAACCAAAAATACGCAGTTCTTTCTGAACTTAAAACTACTTGGGATGAAGTTTTTCGGGCAAGGTGTCTGCCTCAAGCTGATGTATTCAGAAGAAATTTTCAGCAAGAACCTAAGTATTAAACTGGGAGAGGAAAAAACTCCCGTTTTTACTCAAGTACAGAAAAAGCCCTCTTAACGTACTTGAAAAGGCCTTTACTTTGAAGAGAGAATTTGAAATTTAGTGGGAGAGTAGACTTTGAAACAGGGACATGCCTTTTGGGCAGTTTTCCTATTCAACATCATGATAAAGCAATACGCTTTTGAATCTCAAGCTGCAAATGCACGGCAAGAAATAATTAAAAAAAAAAAAAAAAAGAGCTAGAAGCCGGATTTTCTGAAAATTCTGTGGCACTAGCAATGCTGCAGGTTGGTGCTTGCCGTCACTCCTACCCGAGGCAGCAGTGGGGACTGCAGTTAAGGTTGGGGCTCACTGTGCTCCGTGCTCCCCCTCCTGGCACCCAGGCCAGCGGAGAGAGCCAGTGGCAAGCCTCGGAGGGAGAGGAGGAGTGGGTGACGTGGGGAGGCTACAGCAAATGCATCCTGTTGAGTATATCCCACTTCTATTTCTGTCTTTATCAAGCATTTACACTGAGCAGCGGGTTTCTTGCATCGAACTGGTGTCCTCTAATGAAGTGCTTCTCGTTTTCTGAGTTCCAAATTCGAGCCTCTGGAAACTAAATGCAGAAGTACCAAACAGTATTTACCGTACGTGTACAGCCTTCTTGACTGCACCTTCTGAGCACTGCAAATGTTTCAAAGAACAGAGCACCACAATAATCTCGCACAAGGAAAGCCCTAACAATGCAGAGGACCACAACATGTACACACAAATTCATAAAAAAGCCTATGACTGAATTTAACACGGCTCTAAAGTTCTGGGTAGCACTCCTGCTGAACTCTCTCTACTCTCAAATAACCTGTAAATTATATCTATTGAAACTGTGCTTTAATTAAATAAAGCACACCCCAAATTAGCAGCATTCCTGTATTGAATTCCTCCATGCCTTAGCTTTCTCAGCATTACAGTGATGATAATGCCACAAGCTCAGAATTTTGGGATCTCATTAGTATGAGCATTCAGATACTCGCCTAATGATCACTCTAGAAAAGCCTGTATGAAAAAAATAAGTAAGTCTGAATACAGATAAACATTAAAACATCCTGCAGATACAAAGGCATAACCTTTTTTATTATTATTATTCAGTAAGCAGTATCCACCCCAAACTGAATACCATGCATGAAAAGAAGCGATCATATAATTAAGGAATATCATAACACACATGCATGATGTCACACAGATGGAAGACTCTTAAGTAATGAGCACTGGATTTTTCAACCTTAATTTTTTGTTTATGTTAATGGTTGTATGTAATTACATGTAACTTTAATGTTCAGCTGCAGACGAACTATTAGATTTTTATTTAAAGTCAAGAATGGCAGATAAAAAAAAAGTGAATGCCTATATATTTTCTTCTATAAATAAGTAAATTGATCCCAATATGAACTTGATTGCAGCTAGTTATCCAAATTCTTTTAAAAGGAGATCCTTAAAAAACATCTTTGAAAGCTTCATTATCATATTTTGGCAAAAGGAGGATTCCTTAGCACAATGCTTAAGCAACATGGGGAAACTTGCACTATGAAATATGTACTATGATTTCTGTACAGTACTGCAAACATGACACCAACACCTGGATTAAGGGCACACAACTCCATTTTCTTAAGTGCTAAGCACAACTAATTCCAAAGGAACACCATGGCAGCTCTGTAATAACTTGGTAGCCCCTTGAAGGAAAAACTATGACATTATTTCATTTTCCTAAAGCAAAGTGAAGAATGAGCCCACACTTACTAAAACAGAGGTAACAGATCAAGCACAATATTCTAAGGGTTTAATTCACAGACAGGCTTACTTTACTTCTGTCTTATAAATCTAGCTGAACTTGTAGCGTAAAAAAAAATATCTATTTTGACTTTGTAAATTAACACTTGAGTAACTTGATGAAGGATGAAATGAGACAGGGAGAAGCTTCATTCCTAGAGACCGTACTGTAAACTCAGGGCACTGCTGTTTACACTGGAGAACTCACTACAAGCAGTCCCCTGTGCAGCATGTGACTTAAGGCACTAGAAGTTTGTGTTCAAGAAACTTGAAATAAAATACAATGATAAAGAAAGCCTTAAGATTACAAACCAAGTGTGAATAGCTGCAGTACTAAATACTCCTGAATCAGCAAAAGATCAAAACAAACTGTATGGTAACAGCATCTAAGGAGATATATATATCTGAAGTTGAAGTTTCCTGTGACGCTGCTGGAAGCCCCCTAGAGAGGGGGTTGCCCCACCCAAAATGATCAGGTTTTCCTCACTCCACTGCTTGAACCCACATTTTCTTTCATCTTTTCCCTTCTTCAGCAGGGCTACAGAAATTCTTCCAGGTTCTGTACTGTTCTTCAACACACGCAAGGGAGTCTCATAGAGGGAAAAGACCTTTCCCCGGCCTGCAGCTTCCCCACTCTGCACGCAAGCTAGATAAGCAGAAGGCTAAGCAGACCAGTTTGCGTAACATGTTTTAACACTCCTACCCCAAACATCCACAGGCTGTACTTTTGCCTCTTGGTAAGGGGTTTGGGGACTATACTTGCTCTAAACAGTGTTAGGTACATCTCAGCTCATAACCAGACACTACCCCAACTCTGCATCAGTCGCTCTCAAACAGCTGGCAGCTCTCAAACCTGGCAGCTCTGGAAGCCCCAAGATCAAGAATTGATGGAAGATACAGGAGCATATATACATTATTTCTACTCTTTCCTAAGCAACTTCGGTTATCCTCTGTTTGCAACAAGATTCTGGGTATGACAGATCTTATGTTAAGGTTCAAAATTCAGAAATAGTTTGCAGCTCAGCCTAATAAACATTTTTATAATATCTGGAGATTAACAGTCACAAATTCCGCTAAGGGCTTCAAATGCTATAATGTTACTGCAAGTAACCAGAACCGATACTCGACTACATTGGATAGTCCTTTATATGTAAACAATCTCAAAAACTGTTTCTCACTAGCTTTTTTTCAGTTATGTCAGACACTACTCTAGTTAAACAGCTTAAAGTCCAATGTTTTAAGTGCGAATTCCAATTTAGGTGTCCCATCAGCATTTGACTAATGCAGTAAATCTGAGATTTTATTTTCTGTCGGTTAGTTTGAAAATAGATAAAACTTCCTTTTATCTGGGCAACACAATAGCATTCGCTGCAATGTTGCTCATCTATCTGCACTCTATAAGACCAAATCCATATTAAGTAGATCACCAACAGACAGACTGAGAATTGTAATTAAACAACGACAAATTTGCTCCTTCAGAAGTACGTCGGTGGGTATTGATGTGTTTTCACTGCTTTTAAGTGCTTGATTTGCTTGGGCAATTTCAATAATCAGTTAGTTTAAATGTTATTTAATCAGCATTTCTTTCATGTACTAAAGTTTTCAGAAAAGTTTCTGCAGCATGTATTATATTGAAATGCATAAATTGTCACATGTACTGTCTGTCCACACGTTCACAGTTGCACAAACTACTTCCCTTTTCATTTATGCCTATATAAAAGTTAACTAAGGCAACCGCTTACTCAGAGAAATTTCTACATATTTTTAGCTACCGTTGACGGCTATTTGAATTGGTGAAAATATGAAGATGAGACAGTGCTACGTGACAAGCAAATATTGCCGGCAAATCTGCAATACTGAGAAGTCTCTTACTAGTAGCATTTCACCACTTAGACTTCTAACATGTTGAAGTTACTAGGATTATTTTGCTTTAAGTTAACTAGACCCTCCCCACCTGTGTGTAATACCAGCATTCTTCCTCAGCAAAAAGCCTTAAAGTTTGAGCCATGCTTAACCTGATCGTTTCCATATTTCTTAGCATGGTTCCTTTTTAACATTCAGAACTCTCTCAGTTTTACATCTCAATCAAACTTTCACACATCCAACCAGAAACATGAATCACACTAGCGCTACTTCAGGGAACATGTACAGCTATAGTGGCAGAGGAAGCGTGCCATCCACCAGATCACACAAACACAAGAGGCAATGACAAAGTAATGCTTGAGACAGGTAACTTACTAAGCGCCAATATATTTTTTTCTTTTTACAACAACTGCACTCGTTTGCTGTCAGGACATCTGTGACTTCTGTGTTGCAGACCAATGCTTCTTAGAACCTCAAAATGTTTGCCGCCATTAAGGCCCTAATCTGCATTAGAAGTATGAAACCTTAAGAAATGCAGCAAGTATTTTTGCCTGTAAGGAAAGGACATGAATTTGATAATCTTTCTAAACTTACTGTTGAAGTATGGCCAACCTCAAGTGTTCAGGACACAAAGTCAGGACCCACAAAAGAATTATGATTTCAAAAGAACCGCAGTTTTGAAATCAAGTGGGAGTGCATTTACATATTTATTTTTACTTCTCCTTCAGTTGCATTTAGGGTTTTCCTGCTTTGTGTTTCACACTTCATTGCACAACTGAAAACCCCTCAACTCTGAAAGTGTTTTTAATTCAGAGTTTAGATGATCATAAAATTCATTGATTCCACAAGGTGGACCTTTGTGAAGAACAGCAAGTATTAGAAAGCTACACTAATTACAGATAACATTTTAAAGTATTTCATCAATTTACTTGAGTATTTACAACAACGTTTATGTAGGCCATTTTTCCTTTTTTATTTCCCAAGTAGTAATACCATAAAAATAAAGTTGAAATGAGGAAGGCGCACAACACATTAGATTTAGAAGGGAAGTGCTGTAAGTCATTGAAATAAACAACTTAAGAAGTTGGTTCTTTTCAACATAAAAGTGTGGGGGTTTTTTAAAGAATAGCTAAGCCAAACCTACTGGGGTAGCCGAGTTCCACTAACTGTGGTGGAAATCCTGTACAAGTGTGCACAAGTATCCTGTAATACTGTACATCTGCTTTCCCACCTTTGCTGTACTACTCAGCATTTAATTTCATGCATAAGACCTTTAATTTATGATTTAATACTGTACCACTGAAGACTAGCCACTTACAGTCTATACAAACTAGCAGCATCTTTAAAAGAAGCTAGAACACTAAATTGTAACGAAGAATTTTAAAATATTCAGTAAGGAGGTGCAGGACTAATATCTTGCTGAGTAAATGCCCCTTGTTGAAGCGTACATTTGTCACAGCAAGCTATGCAAAAGTGAAGTCTTTAGCTTAACACAGGCAGTTAAATCCAACACTTTAACATTTTTTATTAAAAATGGTTGATATGAATGTCACTAAAATTTGCCACTGTCTTTCTGACCCTTTCCCCTCCAACAGATACTCATCCTGTAACTTTCGTGTTTATTTTCAGACTGCACCTATATTATATGCTACTGTCTGCAGTCTTAACTGAATTTACTGTATTGTCTAGTCCATCTAATAGGCTGCATCTTCTAAAAACACATACATACACACAGGCTCATACGCAGAAATAAAATACACTAACTTCAGTTTCTAAGGATTTAGAGTTTACTGTTTAATATAAGTAGCATACAGCTAGCGATACTAGTTACTCTAATCAAAATGTAATGTTGCCACAATTCAAGAGCAGCACAAGCAGAAATGAAAATGGAAATGAGCAAGAATATTTCACCCCACCAGAAAGTAAATGCAGAGTTAGTGGCACACTGACAAGAGCAATTGTGGCCTGCTCTCACGATAGCAGGAGTTTGGCAGATAGGTAATACGGACAAAATTTCATACTAAAGATTCCATGAAAAAAGTTTGAAACTGCAACACAGGATACAGCCATTAGAACAGAAGATTCACTTAGCACAGTTATACTTAAAAAAGGCAACCAACACAAACTCCAAAAAACCACCCAACCACTACTGAATAGGGACAATTCAGTTACTGCATCTGCACCGTTATGCACACATTTACACACCGAAATCCACTGTATATGATAACTTTTATAAGCAATTTATAATAGTACATAATAGGTTTTATTTTACAATTTAAATGAATTCAAATTGCACTGACAGGTACCTACACAGAGATCAATAAAAAGATTATCTTCTTCTAAATGGCAAGATTTTTCCCCTTTTCCCCTACATTTAATCTTTGATTCTTTAATATGCAACAAGAGGTATTCTGTAATTCTTAAGTATCAGCGTAATTTTGGTACCTTTAAAAATTATCACTTTCACCAGGCACAGGTCATCACCTTTATTGAATACCATTAAAATGCATGCATATTAAAACAGATAAATCAGAAAAAAAGACTTAATTCACAAGCCCTTTTTCTATCTCAAAATAGGGGGGTGCCCCTGTCAATATAAAAAAAAAAAAACACCACACCAAGCCCGGTGGCGTAATATTGTATCAGCTTCACAACCTTATCATAGGGGATCTCCAACTATTTCAGCTGTAAGCTGAATAACCAAGCTGTAAGAACCAAGACATAGTTAATGTAAAACAGTAATTATCATCAAGCTGGCATCACAAGATCAGAGTCCAATACAGACATTTTGTACCTTGGTGCTGGATAGTGTTACTTGAAGCATCAGCCTAATAGCCGGTTTATTCATAAGGCACGCACTAAAATGAAACAAACAGTAATTAAGTGCTGACAGTGACCTAGTTAGCTACACAAGGAGCTAGATCGTCCTGTCCTTCATTACAGGTTCGCCGGAATCCGACAGGATCGGTCCCGTCCGCCGGGCTGCGCGGGAAGGCGAAGCGGGGAGCAGCGCCCCTCGCCCGGGCAGCCCCGGGCTCCCGCGCCCGCCGCGGCCCGCCCGGCCCCGCGCTGCCGGCCGCCCCCCCGGCCTCCCGCCTCCGAAGCCCTCGGAGCCCCGGGGCCGGGCCCCGGAGAGCGGCGAGGCCGGCGCAGGCAGCGCCAAGGCGGCCTCCGCTCGCCTTCCCCTCCCCCGCGCCGCAGCTCCGGCAGCTCCGCACTGGGATAACGCAGCCTCTGACTCGCTCGCTGCTCGCGTCCCCCTTCACCTCCCTCTTCTCCCTCCCCCAACGCGCACACTTGATAGAAAGTCTCCTCTCGGCGGCGGGAGGGCGGTGAAATCCTTCGCTCTCCTCCCTCCGCTCTCTGTAACACGAACGAGCCGCCGCCTTCTGTTCCTCAGCCTTGGCCAAGTCGGCGTTTTGTTGACAGGCTCTGCCGGGCACAAAATGGGGCTGCCTCTTCCATGGGCGCCGCCATTTTGTGAGGAGTCGCCGCGCTAGCTAGCTACAGCCGCAGCCTCAGTAGCGGCGGCAACGGCAGCCCAGGCGCGCCGGAGCGGCGGCCGGGGTCTGTGTAATGGTTGAATAAAGTGACCCCGTCTAGGGAATCCCCAGCTGACAGTTACGTAAGGGACCGTGCGCAATTGCTGTGCTTAGCATGGAAACCCACCTAGCCCTGCTACGCAATTTGGCTGTCCTCCCCTCTGCCTCCCACTCCCCTTCCACAGAGCACCGGGGCGAGGAAAGTGACTCACCTCTGTCGACCGCCCCTCGCGGACGGGAGACCCCCTGCTTTTAAGGAATTTTAAGGCATGATTAAAAACCACCGCCCTCCTGCGAAGGAAGGTTTAGCTGTGTATGTCTGAAAGAGCGATTTAGACCCTCAATGGCTTGTTTTCAACCTCTCTCATTCATATTATCCTGGCTTTGGGAGTCTTATGCACGCTGTTGCTGAAATAGCAGAAACTCGAGTGCCACAGACAGGAGCTGCAAACCAGGATCCGCTGCGGGTCTGCTTTTAGGGGGTGGGGGGGACGACGACTCTTAATGCTACAGTGAGTAAGACACTATGCATTTCTTACACTGAAATCCATACACCACCACTCCATCCAAGAAGAAGGGTGACTTTCAATATAGAGTATTAATTTGAAATGGAGGGATTTCTCCCTGCCCCAAAGTGTGAGCCCAGGGCAAATCTTATCATCTTACTATGGCCATCTTAAAGCTGAAACAGCCCTCGGTTCAAAAGGAAAAAAAAAAAAAATCTTCTGAGGGAGGAAAAAAAAAAAAGTTTTATTTTCTGAAGTAAGTTAGTACATGGAGTAGAAAGGAATTATAGTTTTCCTTCTTGAAGTGCTCATTTGGGGCCATAATGTGCCACTGATTTTAAAACAGCTTCTTACTGACTTTAATGAGGAGTTCTGCTTAAAAAAAACCACAAAGGCCTGATCTGGCATTGGATTTCAGTGTATTGGCTGTGAGGGCAAATGTTCCCCCAGAGTCTCTTACACTGGGGCAAGTGCTCACCTGTGGCTCTGTTTGCGTATCAGGGAAGGGCAGATGCCCACCTGGGTCACCGCTTGCTTTACCTGAGGAGCAAGGTTCAATGGAAGGCGCCATTCAACACATGGGCCCTTTCTCGCTCCCATTTACCCCAAGCAGCCACCTGGCTCTGCCATGGCTGGTGTGCAGGTCTTCTCCTGGGCTCTCCTGTGTGGAGAACATGCCAGGAGACAAGTGTTTACAACCACCGTACACACTTACAGGCTGAAGGGAAAGCAGCCTGCAGTGCCACTGCTGGCTACTGCCCATCCAGGGTGAGGGCCAAGACCTTCCTCCTTTGTGAATTTTCTGCTGTATGTTCCATCCACGGATACGCAGAAATATACAGGCTGCTTAGATTGCGTACAGCAGTCCTAAAGGACTTTGGTACAGGCCGTAGTATCTCCAAGAGAAAAAAAGAAAAAAAAATATTTATGGAGTGGGCCAGAGCTCAGGCCCCTGCTGAGAAACCTCTCCAGGGCACCCCCTCCTTGGGAAAGCGCTCGGCATTCTCCTTTGGGGAGTTTTAAATACCTCACGTCTCGGAATGAGGGGCTCCTGCCGCCCCCCGGGCTGAGCCAGCAGGCCCCCCCGCCCTGCCATGCGGGGCGACTTCCTGCCTCTGGAAACACCTCAGGCCGGGGGGGGGGGCTCGGAAAGTTTTTCAAAAGTCCAAATCCACCAGTGCCCCCTTCAGTTGTTGTTTTCTCTCCCCTTGAACTCAGGGCGTTGGGTTTAGTCCAATTAAAAAATTCGGCCCTGCTTTCCAAATCCACCTTTCCTGCCCCCCCCCCCCCCCCCCCCCCCCCGGCGCCGTCAGCCAGCAGAGAGAGGCCGATCGGTGCGAGCCTGGCAAGGGAGGGCCCTTTCCCCGGCCCCTAGCCCCGGAACAACCGGTAGTAGCCGTTTTTTTCCTCCCCTCTTCTCCTTCTCCCTCGCCTCTTTCCGCCCGGCTTTGTGTGAAGTTTGCGGCACATTGCAGATGAGCCCTTAGCGGCGAGAGGAGCCTATTGTTCCCCGCCAGGAACTGCTTGCTGGGGCTGTGCTGGCTTTTGCCTTTAGAGCTGCCTTTTGCAGTACCGGGACCGGCCTCCGGGGTCCGCTGTGTTGCGCTCTCGTCCAGGCAGAAGCACGGCGGCCTCAGATCTTTTTGTCTGAGAGAGAAGAGAAGTGAATCCCGCTGCCGCCGCCACCGCCGCCGCCGCCGCTGCCGTAGCTGTACAGTGTGTGTGTGTGAGAGAGCGAGCGAGGGAGCGAGCGAGCGAGGGAGAGGGAGATCGCATGGAGCCGCGGCTGTAACACACACACACTGTCAATACCTCACTCCGGCTCCCCCCCCACCCCACCACAACAGTAACCCAATTCATTGTGTGATCCAGCAGCACCATGTTGAGTCTCATGTGCAGGCTGGATCGGTTGGGTTTGTGGTGCTGAGAGAGGCAGCAGCAGCGGGAGGAGGAATTACTGAGAGGTGCCCCTCTCCCTCCCTGTCTCTTTGCCTGTGTGTTGTGTGGAGACAGGACTCGCAATTACCACACTCTCTGGGCTCCCTTATTCCTTTTAAACTTTTTTTTAAACAAGCCCCTCTCCATGGCTGATCCCCGGCCGAGCACGGGCACCTGGGTCTCTTGAAGACAAGGAGGAGCCGGGGATTGTTGTTGTTGTTGTCGGCCGTTTTTTTTTTTTAATTGGATTTTTTTTTTTTTACGAGAACCTTTTTTAATACAAAAATGGCAAATTCGACGGGTAAAAACCACGCAGACCAGCGGAGAAAGGGACTCGCTTTCCTGGACGAGCTGCGGCAGTTTCACCACAGCAGAGGGTGAGGAAAATGGGGAGATGGAACGGGAGGGGGGGAGGCTTTTAAACCGACCAGATCCAACTTCCAGCCCCTTCCCTGAAGGACACGGCAGCCCCAGCGAGGGGAGAAAAGGGGGCAGAGCTGACAAGTTGTGGTGTTTTGTGTGTATCTCCTTTGGCAGGTCTCCTTTTAAGAAGATCCCCGTGGTGGGTGGGAAGGAGCTGGATCTTCACGCTCTCTACACCAGAGTCACCACTTTAGGCGGATTTGGGAAGGTGAGTGGAAGTTTTAATTTGGGTTTCCCTCCCACTAACCTCTTCCCAAAAGTCTCCTCTGACCCCCGGGGGCGGCGGGGGGAGCCGGGGTGGCCAGGAACCGTCCTATTTAAAGCCGGTTAGAGAAGGTGGGGGGTGGAAGAAGGAAGCGAGCAGGCAGGCAGGTTGGTGGCTTGGCCTTGTCGGTGAAGGGATGAAGGGGGATCCGGGGGTACGGCGCACACCCCGCTCGTGCCTCCCCCGCCTCCGCCGGAGCCCCTCGCCCCTGCCCCCCTTCCCCGGGAGAAGGCGAGGAGGGAGCAGGGAGCTCCGGTCGGCGAGAGGCAGTTTCTTTCGCTTGTGGTGGCAGCTCTGTGTGTGTCTCTCCCTCACAGAGAGAGAGACGGAGAGGAGAGAGTCTGAGTGCAGTTTTAGTGCAACTCAAAATTAGCGGGCATGTTTAACATCGATAATCGGCACGGAGCATGGGCTAGGAAACGATCCTCGCAGCCGGGGGGGGCCGGGCGCTGCCCTCCGAGCCCTTCCCGGAGAAAAATAACAAAAGGGGCACCCAAGACGGTGTGTAATCAAATAGCCATCTTTAGGCTTCAAGGCTAGGGACAGAAATGTAGGCCTCAAAAGAAAGGCCTCTCTGTGTCTGTGGATCTGTCTTGGGGGGACCCCCCGGGACGGCGCCCCCGCGCCCCGGAGGCCAGGGGGCGCCCCCGCCAAGACTTCCCTGCATTATTTTAAACTTCTTTGGGTTTTTAACGGACCGCGTTAGGATTTAAAAGGGGGCGACAGAGGGACTCCCGATTGGTTATTGTCCAGGCAGTAAAAACAAAAACAAACAAACCCCAAAACAATGCAGGACACCACCACCACCCCCGGCCGTCGTCGTCCGCCCCCCCCCTTCCCCCCCCCCCCCCCCCCCCCGGGGAAAAAAAAGTATATATTAAAAAATAAATAAAATACCGGTGAGAAGCGGGATTATTGCCGAAGGGGAAATACTACCGACTGTCAGTAAAATATATAGTCCTAAATCCCGCATACATTCGTGTTTATTTCTTCTTATATATTTACCTATTTGCTTCATGGCAGCTTGGGGTTTTTTTGTGATGTTCGCTGTCAACGACGTGTTTATGTGTACGTTGTGTATCTCGGCCTGTGTGTTGTTTTTGACAGGTATCAGAGAAGAATCAGTGGGGAGAAATTGTAGAGGAGTTTAACTTTCCCAGAAGTTGTTCTAACGCTGCCTTCGCTCTAAAACAGTATTACTTGCGGTGAGTGCTATCAAGCTGTTGCAGTAGTATTTTTGAGTGTGGGATTATATTTGGTTTTCAGTGTGTGCAATAGTAAAAATAGCCCTACTCTTAAAATGCTATAAAATAAAGCAGAAAGAACTTGTAATTCCTTACTGGTCTGGTGCAGTGATCAGTTAAGGCTAGTTCTGTTTTGTAGTTATTTTATTTGTATTTTACATCTGCAAGACTTAAACTTTGAAGGGATCCCAAGTATATAAACAATGTATGTCAGAGCCATTTTCATTGATTGCTACAGAACTGCGGTACTAAAGGACTAGTTACAGAAACTTAGCTTAATTTTTGGAGCACTGAAATGTGTTGATACACGTAAACTTGTTTACTACTCAGTGGGGTCAAACATTGAATGAAAATGCGTCTGCAGGAAGGTAGACTGTTTGGATAAATTATTGTTATCAGTTACTAGCAGCATACATTATTTTTCATTTTAGAGTGCAAAGAGCGAAATAATTTTTTCTACCACTTGAAAAATAGTAGATTTCTGCAGTTTGTAAATATAGATTACATTCCTTGAAATGATACAGGTTATTTCTTGTGATGCAGATTATTTTTTTTATTGTAGCATGGAGTTCATATTGAATATTTTAAATTACTGTGTCTGGTACTGTTCAGTTGATAGAAGACTTTTAAAGAAAAAAATAATTTTTATTAACTTTGGATGATTATTCCTTGTGTGAAAGATTTTCAAATTATTGTGTACATAGTGTTTTTAGATGCTCTGTATATACAATTGTATTTCATGTAGAGTAAGGTTTTATGTACATTAAGGAATGTATTTATTTGTTTCTGAATTGTATAAATTATAATTTTCATTGCAATTGATGATTATATAGATGTGAAATATGTACAAAAGGTGTATGGGCTTTTGGATTTCTGTTTTGGTGATCTGAGTATACACAGGCTTTATCTGTCTCTAGTTTGGCCTTCTGAATTAGGAAATGCAGTAATTGTACAGGTGCACTTTCTATTGGTTGTCCTAGATTGACTTCCAGCTTGAAGCTGTAGAGTTCATAGCATAGTGGAGCAGTTACTGAGTTACAATGATGTCTGGAAAACCTTAGATATCTGTAGTTACTGAATTTTTCTTTTTTTTGGTGGTGACATATGATTGCTTTAAGATCCAGAATAAGAAAAGAAATTACCATTGTTAATGGCTTTAGCAAAGTTTATGATTGCTAGCAAGCCTAGGAATGAAGAAGGAAGCTCACTTTAGGATGTCCTACTCTGTTGTGTGGGTTATGTTGGGTTTTTTTTTTCTTTTTTTTTTTTTTTTTTTTCCCTCCTACTACATAGTATTGAGATAGTGTTGCTGAAGATTTTTCAGTTCTTCGAAAGCATTTTTTTTGCTTCTGGAGTTTTTCTCTTGGACTGTGTAGTCTATTACTTGACTAGATTTTACATATAATTTGCAAAATGCTAGTTTTTTGGGGTTTAGCCTTTCCTTTTTATTTCCATATTTTATAAGTGTTTGAATGGCCTGACTTTTTGGAGTAAGAGGTTGTATGTCATTTGTGTTTTCATCTGTATTTTAAAAGCATTTTTAAGTTGTGACAGTTAACACAAACAATGTTAGCCTTCTAATATCTATTAATTTTTAATAGGATACTACTTTTTAATTTAGAATCAGATATACAAAAATATTTTTATTATTAGCATGCTGGTATTGACATTATTTAAAACATGGTTGCTGAAAATATAAATGATTACATACAAATAATTGAAAGTTTTCTTATTTGGAATTTAGAAAAAAGTTGATAAACAATTAAGATGAAGAATCTTTAAAAATGACTGTTTTATCATAATCTCTGTGATTTACTTAGGTCATTCTGATATAAGTTGTCGAGGTTGTTGGTTTTGGGGTGGATTAGTTTCTAGTGGTTGTTTTGGGGTTTTGTTTTTTCTAAATTACTGCTTTACTCACTGTTGCTCCTCACATAATCAAAGTTTGATGTCAGCTGTTTCCCAGCTGAGTCCACCTCCTTACATGTGCAGTAATAAGACTGTATATATGCATGTATGACTGCTAGGTTAACATTCATATAGCTTTTAACTTAGAAAGTTGTAGGGGGTGCATTTTGTTACAGGGAAAGAAAAAGTGCTCTAATGATCAATTTGTAAGAAGGGTCTTGTTTTTCTGTGTTGAGGAACATAACCTGAGGTTTCTTACAGGGTTAGATTTTCATTAGCTGCTGAGCAATTACCCTTGGAAAAAAAATGTTCCTCTTGAGTCTCAAGTATGACTGTAATCTTGGCCTCACTATTGTAATGACTTTGTAAACAAAGCCAAACAAATTGAGGCCTATCAACTTTTATATAAATTTTTATCCAATCGTATGTTGTGTGTCCTGTAAACTGAGGGATCTGCATGACAGATGGGGCCTGTTGAATTCAGAGGGATTCAATGGTGTGCACCTACATGAATACATTTGCAGATTTGGATTTGTGATGGTTTGCGATGAAAGTTGCCTCTTTCTATGAAACACCTGGCATACTGTGTTCACTGAGATAAGAGCTCAAGCTACATGGACCACTTTCTAATTTTGCTGTGTTATCCCTAATAATGCTGTCATTTTGTCTTAAAATTACTGTGTAAATAATTTAGAAAGTTGAATTATTTGTGTGATGTCAGTAGTTCTGTTGGCTTGATCAAACTGTATGTTTTGCAAAACAGTTATAGGATTATGGTTTTTCTAGGCAGTTGAGGTGTGTCTTTTTTGTTTAAGTAACTTTCATTTTGACTGTTGTGGATTTTTTTGCTGAGTGTCTTTGGGCATGTATGTAAGCTTCATTAAAGATGTGAATCGTTTAAAATTCTGATAGGCTTTATGATAGGTGATAATTGAATGCATGATAGACAGTCCCATGTACCCCTTCTCCCATGCACCGCCCTCTCTTTTCTCTCACTGGAAAAAGTTATTTATAATAGGGAAAGTCTGAACCATTCAAACTTTGTGCCTATGTTGCTTTGAGCTGTCTGACAGGTGGAGTAATTTATGCACTGTGGTTCTTAGTGAGCAGTCAAAAGCCACAATGCCGATAACCATTGATAGACTGTACTTGTTAATGTAGTTTTGTAAGTCTCTACAGCATCAGAGAGTGTGATTCTGTTGGATGTAGTGCAAATTAAATGTTTCATCTCAATTGAGGTGAATTAGTAAAGCATTTTCTAAATGCTTTTCTAAAGATTATTTTATAATGTTAATGACAATATTTTAATATGGGGTAATACATGTAAATATCAGTAATATGGGCATGCTTTTATATTTTTGTTAGTTGATAAACATACAGTAGGTGAAAAGGAAGTTAGCATGAGATACAGCCTGTGTTTTATGTAATGGTTGATTAGGTTACAGTCCTACAAAGAATTGAGCTGATGTGACCTCCTGTGTTAGTGTAAGGTTCTATTGGTTTTTGTGTGAGTATTAGTAATACATTTATTTCTGTTGCGGGTCTTCGTCGGTTCTTGGGGAGTTTCTAAGCTAATTGTGCAAATGAAGTATGCCTAAATGAATTAAAAATCAGATTACTTTGAAAAGGTATTTATCTGCATTAAGAGAAATTATGTGAAAGGAATAAGTGTAAGGTAAAATAAGTTTAAGTCTCAGTTCTGCAGAGAATATCTGAAAGGTGGGAAGCAGGTGTGTATTGTAAGCTTCTGGTAAAGGCAGCAGAAATGAGTTAATACTGATTAAAGGTGAACAAGGATTTACTGTTTTAAATACTGGGGAAGTAAGGGGAAGCCAAGTAGAGAGGAAAGAGGTCATTTCATAAATGAAAAGTTGCATGAAGTTAATATAAAGACTAGCCATTATGCTGAATTTCCTGAAATTCCATAGGTAGTAGGATGATTAAAAAGTGTGAGCAGTTAAAAATCAGGGCCATATGAAATAGTTATTAACAACAAATAGAAGGGTTTTTTTGGAAGATCTGAAGATGCTTACAAGTCATTTGATCTTCAAGATGCCACTAAGAAATTGAGTAATAGTACTGATTTCTTTAAAAAAAAAAAAAAAAAAAAAGGAGGGTGAGAAAAAGGATAAAAACCAAAATCATGAGCTGAAGAACTGGATAAATTTAAGAGATTCTGTTCCTAGTAAAATAATGGCAGAAATATTAGGAAAACAATAATAAGGAGCCTGGAATTTTCCAAGCAAAATTACTTTAAAAGAGGGGTTTTTTTTGTTATTCTTGCTCAGTGTTTAAAATTAGGATCTGATGCTGCAGCAGCATCTGCACACAGATCAGTGGTTATGAAGAAGTACAGGACTGGCTTGCTTGCCAGATCTGATTGCAGGTTCGAGGCCCCAGTCGATAAAGAGAAAGTTGTAGCTGTAGTAATATTTTTACATACTTGTTAAAATTCAAATATATCTCATTAACTAATAACTTATGTGTATGGGTAGTCACCTGAATGAAAAAATTGTTGAAGGACCATAAACAAAAATACCACAAAGTATAAAGAATAGAATTGGTGAGTCACAGCAGTTTTAGGTGCTAGAAGGGTAACATCAGTGTTTACATATGCACATAGTAATACAAGTTTAGCAATTTTAAGTATATTTAGTGTATGGATTGATAAACTTCATGAGAATGTGAATAGTACACTTGTAACATTAGCAGTCAATGATAGTGGGAAGAGTTAAGCACAAGTCAGGGCAGAAAAGAAAAGGTTATCTAAAGAAATTAGGCACATTGTTGGAAAATACAAATGAGATTTAGTTCAGAAAATGCAAGCTAAAACAGTTGAGGGACAGTAATCCAAAACAGGTATTCATTGTGAGGGAATAACCTGGAAAGCAGTATTGCTGAAAAAGGGATAGGAGTGATACCATGGGCCTGATAATCCTGTTGGTTGTGTGCACCCAACTCCCTTTCATATGAAAGGGATTTGTGCATGCTTCTGACAGGAAGAACAGGCCCCAATTTGCAATATGATATATAGACTTTGTAAAAATCAGAACAAGTTTAGGTTGCATCCACAGAGGCATTGAACAAATGGGAGATGAGTTTCTGATGAGACTGTGTGACTGTTTGGGCTACTGTTTTACTTTCAGAGCCTTTGCAACAGGTGGGGCAACTTAATAGAAGCTTAGAGAAGAGCAACAAAATGTTAAGCTGAAGGGACTAATTGATTTTAAAAAAAGATTTGAGAAATAAGTATGTTTTGCATGGCTAAACGAACATTCTGGATAGGAAGGTAAAATGGTATCTTACAAGCATTTTGGAGGGCCTAAATACTTTAAAGTGAGATAATTTAAAATAAAATAAGAGGCTGTGTTAACATGTAAGCTGAGATGAAACAGAGAGAGAAAATTCAGGGCAGATAGCAGCACAACTTCCCCCCAAGATATACCTATATACCTTCTGAATAGCATGCCAAGCAGAGTCGGGGGGAAACCCACGCCGGGGGTCATTCACAACTAGCTTGGTCAGGACACTAATATGTGTGCAACAGGTAATGAGCCAGGACTGGCAGAGAAATGGACCAGATGACCTTACAGGTTTTGTCCATCCTTGAATAACACTGTAATGAAGGCTTTCATCTTGCATAGCTACAGACTTTGATTGCAACACTACAGCCTTCACCTGCAGAATCTGTTGCGCTTAATTTTGTCACAAATCCTGCAGTCATTGGCAAGACAGGAAACAAATACACGGATGACATATTTATGGTTTCTTTTTAACATTATTTTTTTCTATGCAAGATAAGAATTGTAATATGTGTTTCAGTCAGATGTCTGAGGCCTTGCTGTTAAGTCTGAAGCAAATATTTTACATAGTTGGAGGGGGAATTTTGGTTTAGTTGTGCTGTAATCATGCAGTCAACATACAATCAAGACTAGTTACTGTTCATGCTATAAAGCTTTATTTAGAGAAATTCAACATGTCAGTTGTTAAAATCTTAAGAATGTCTCTCAGTAGAAGTTATGTATTTGGATGGATGTTGCCTTGTCAGAGTTGTTGAGAATCTGCTCAAAAGAAAATAGAACTTTTATAATACAAAATTTGCATCAGACCTCTTCTGAGGAGAGCAAGCAGCAGGCAAAACGTAGTTACCTTAAAATTGCTTGCTCTTAGAGTTATGTTGGGATACTAGTCACTATGCAGATGAGTTGGGCCTCTGTCAGAGTTTCTAAGCTTTTCCTTCAGAGGGTAAACTCCTCTTTACATCTGAAAAATGTAGTGAAAAACCAGCACGGTGAATGTTAACATATTTCCCTGATTATTTTTCTGCAAGCTTTTTGTTAGAAATGACCTGAATCACTGCTGCTAAGCTGAAATGTATTGGTTTATTTGGGGAGGGGTGAATGTTCTTGAGTTTTAATACAGAATTCTGATTGTTTGACTTGAAAGCTTATCTAGACAGATGTCAGAAATAATAACCTACAAAGAGCAAGTTTCTGACGATGCTATAATAACTGGTGACTTTTAGGACCTACTGAATCTTCTAATAATTGTTGGAAAGTTTGTATGTTAGGACCATTTTCTAACCTTTACCTGAAACAGTATTAAAATTAATTTATGCTTTAAAATTATTAATAGCTGTGGTATTGTCTTAGGTTTGAATAAATGGTAAGCATATTGCAACAAGATCAAGAATGCATATGGAGTGCAAGGATATTGCTTCTTGCAGAGTGGAATAAGTCTGGGCTAAGAGGAGTTTGGGTTTTTAATTTTTTTTTAAATTGTATTTTAGAGCTAGTAGGCTTTAATTACCTTGTTTATTTGCAGTTAAATCTCAATAGATGAGACTTTCATACTCTGTTTTTGTTGTTTTTTTTTCTTCCCTAACCCCTTCCACACTTTCCCCAGTAATGAAATAGAAAAGTATAATTTCTTAAGTTTCACAGGCAAGGTACTAGAGGTACACAGAGGTTCAGACCACTACTTTGAGAATGCATGTCAAATAGGAATGAAATTCAAATACAGTAAAGCCTTTTTTTTTTTTGTTGTTAATAATGCTGGAATTCAATTCTGACAGGCAGATTTCTTCTTCCTGAGCCTTAGTTAAACCATCCATAAAAGGGGGCTACTATTTATTACTGTCTTTTAAAATTCCTCTTTAATCAATAGCTGAGGAAGCACTGTTTGAAAAATAAAACAGAGTAATGTTATGTTTTGTGACTTTGGAAACTGAAAAGTAAGTATGTAACAGATTATGAGAATGGATTGTTTGTGTTTTGTTTTAAGATACTTGTTTGGAGTGTCAGAGTGGCATCTTACAGCTTAAGTGGGACTACTTGGAGTAACTGAGTACCAGTCCACATTATTAGGAGACATAGAGTTCATAGAGTGAATTTGGTATAGGCCAGAGATCCCATCGCATGATCTTGCTTCTGGTTACTAGTCTGATACATATTTATTCTGTGGCCTTAGTTAAATCATTTGCTATCTTTTTATTCATATTTATAAAGTGAGTATACTGATGTGTGTTTACCTATCTCACAGAGAAGTGTGACTGTAAGCTCTTTAATGCAGGGATTGTGTCTCTTCATGCTTCTATGTTACATCTTAAATATTTGAAAATGAATATAAATTAGGAATATATGAGGAAAATAAAACTATTCATAAGCTTGTTTGCCCTCTGCAGTGTTGAGGAGCAGAAAATATAGCATAGATGAGAGGAAGAACAATCTTTATTCCTCAGGGAGTAAATAAACTTGGGATACCTAAGCAGAGAAATATTGGAACGGTTGAAAGAAAGAAGCTTATCTTAAGGAAGGATAATAAAACAGCAAGATGGTACCCAGAATAGTGAGCTTAGGCTTTGCCTGAGGTACTAGATTAGTGAGCTAGGTATCAGATCTAAAATACGGTCTCCTTGGAGCAACAAGTTCAAGTCTAAGCAGACCTGAATTAGATTTTCAGCAACAAGGTAGTGACACTGAGTTCTCTACTTTTTGTTTTCCTATCTTTAAACTGAATGTGCATGCATTTATTTTACCTCCAGATAAATTGTAGCTAGCCAGCTATGCTGCAAGAGGGATTGCATACCATTATAACAGAGCGGAGTTCTGTTGGATGATGCACTGGAGCATGTTTGTCTGCAAGAATGAACTGTGTTTATACTATAATTTTCCTTTTTTATTGGTGTGGGAGGAGCAGCTGTTCAGATTAGTAATCTTTCAGAATAATTTACAGTGTTACTTGTCAATCCATAGCTGCCTAAAATACATAAAAATCCTGTAAAGTAAGGCAATCATTCTGTTTCAGAGACCTTTTCTCTTACATTGCTTGCTGGACTTTTCATGTGCTTGTTTGCTGAAGTTTAGATGGGTCATACTCATGGCAGCATGCATTTCTCCATTGTTACGTGCTGTGACGTCTGCTGGTTGGCCTCTGCCTCCCAGTCCAAAGGTTGCTATGCTTCTGTGATAATCCACGTGTAGAGATTCTCAGCTCTGTGTAACACTGAATCATATGACTAACTTTGAGTAGCTCTGTTAAAATTCTGTGAAGTGCTATAACAACATGTATTACTGGGATGTAATATGTTGGGGTAACTTTTCATTTGGGATACTTCCCAGGGGCTTAATTAAGCTGAATGAAAACAGCTTATTTTGGGGGTAAATCTAGCATGTTCTGAGTATGTTAACAATTATTATGGCATAGGATAGGTGTAGGACTGTGTGTTTGTTTTTTTAAAAATATATTTGTATTAAAGGAAAACTTGTGAAAATAAACTTAGGAACAGTTCTTCCCTTACATAGTTATTTTGCTCAGGAATATCTGGGTTTTAGTAACCTCAATTAAATGATGTGGAAGCCAGCCAATAGCCAGGTAAACAGTGCCATCTTGCAGAATTCACATATGTCCAGTGTAATTTTGGGGGAAGACAGTAGAGCTTTGAAACACTGGAGGTTACAGAGCTGTTTCTTGGATACTTTCCCCCTGCCCCAATACCATCTATGTAAACCTCGGAATATTCACATTTCTAACAGTGTATGTTCATATAATGCTGCAGTTGCATAGTAGATACCTGAAAAAATCAGGAGTGACCTCATTTAAGTATGAGTGTGCAACCTTAACTTTGTCTCTAGAGAATATTCTTTGTAACGGAACCTGGTGCTCTCTGTGGGGAATGGGAATTAATACTGCCACAGAATTTATCTGTTGTATCACTGTGAGATACCGGTTTTTCCCCTTATATATATACACGTAGTTCTGACTCATCATCTACATGGTAATTGATTAATCTCAATACCAGTTATTTCTAAGGAGGTTTTGAGTGTGCTTTCTGAGCATCCTTTCCTGACTGTCTTGGCTTCTGTGGTGTTACCCACATGGGCCAGTTCAGAAATCCTTTCCTTTGCTTGTGGGCTGAGGGGGATCCACTGCTGCAGTACTGCTTACCCTGGCTGCCTAGCTCACAGGTCTTTCTGTCTCTCATTCTCTGCTAATCGTCATCTTCTCAATCTTTGACTACAGGCCAGAATTCATCTTCTGTTCCTTGACCCCGTGATGTCTGTACTCATTGGCTGCACGTGGAATATTTATTGTAATCAAATGAATTCCTAATTGTAAAGAAAATTGAAGGAAAGAAAAGGTATATGCAGGTAAAAGGGCAAGAGGACAAAACACTAAATGTCAGGTGCCTAGCAACAGTAAAATACTGAATTTTACAGTAAAACGATAATAGATTGCATGGTACCTGGAAGAAAAATTCCTGCAGCTGTGGACATGCAGAATTCACAGGATCCAGATGAATATCTAAAGGGTATTTCACACACCTGAAAAATGTGCTTTCAGGTACTCTGCAGACTCAGTCAGGCATTGCAGCATTGGTTTGCATTTTGCTTGTTCTTCCAAGGTCATTTTTGTAACTCTAAGGTATAGAAATACAATTTTTTTCATTAGTGAAAATTTTGTTTCTGAGCACAATTATTGTGCTTAATTGGATTTGAAGAATATATAGCGCCCTAACTACCATACAGCTTGTAATACTTCTAGTAAGCATTTTTTTCCAAATGCTTCAAAGTACTTTGTGTCCTTCAAACTTAGTGAAACTTGTTATCCTGTTTAATGCCATGTGCTTCTCTGTTTATATAATGTGAAGTTATTTATTAGAAAGATGTTATGTTAGTCAATCCATATAGAATCATTAGAAAAGTGTAAAAGGTTAGAAAATCAAAATACAATGCTTGGTGACAATGACTTGGTCACATTTAGTATTGTTTCATTAGTATGTCCTATAGTCAGTATGCTGTTATTACTGAATTATAGTTACATTCCTCGAAAGCTGGGTTTTGTGCTAGATGAATACAACATTTTTTTTCCTGTTTAGTTTTTTATATTGCCAGAACATAAATCCCATTTTTCTGTAGTAGCTTTCATTCTCCTAATAAGCAGTTTAATTGTATTTTAAACAGAGTTAGTCCAGCTGTTGAATAAAGTGCTTCTTAAAAGTAAGGTCAAAGAAAAAAGTGACAAAAATAATCTACTGTTCTGCACATAACTGTAAACAAACACCCAGCTTCCCTAAGTGTACAGATATATTTCTGTGTGGATATTTGTGTGTGGTGCAGTTTAAAATGATGATTGTCCATAAATTTATGTGCCTGGTAGAAAGCAAAAATATTCCATTAGTTTTATGGTGACTTGGTGCCTCTGTAGGTCTGCTGTAAGAGCTGTGCTTGTAGACTTCCCAGATCTGCTTAGGGAGAATCTCATCCCTCTTCAGAGCTGGGCTGAAATTGGTCCTATGTCATTCCTGCAGTGTGCTTATAAAGGTCAGGTGTATATTAACACAAAATGTACCTGCTTTAGCAAGGAAAGAAACTAAAAAAAAGTCAATAAAGATATTTTCAAAACTTAAGATACTGAAACTGGTGTAAACCATTGATTTCTTTAGTTGTCTTCAGGAGGTCTTTGCATGTAAGTAAAAGTTGCAGACGCAAGGTTTGGTGGTTGTTTTCAAAGAGTTTATGAAAGCAACAGGATTTGTTTTTCATACGAGTAAATTAATTGAAGCTTGCTTTTGTTTGGTGGGGACTGCTTGGTGATCTAGCTAAGTAAGAAAAACAAAAAGCTGTTACCATTATTTCTTGTTTTCAGAAACTTATCGAATAATTTACTCATTTTTATTGTAATTTCACTAGTGTAACATGATCTGTAGTATTGCTGACTTCTAGTACTCACAGCTTCAAAATAAGTATGATTAAAACTTTTTTATATTGTGGAAATAATGATGGAATATTACAGTGAAATAGACAAAGTATAAATATGATTGTTTGCATACCATATAATATACAGCAACAATATAAATGTACAGGATTGTTGATCTGATTGCCTTACTAGATGAAACGTTAAAGGGTGCATAGTACAGGATTCTGCTGTAGAAAGCCACCAGGTAGAAGTGACTTTCAGGGCTGTGTCATTTTCCTCAAGACTTTTTTGGTCCAGGTCGTATGCATTTGCTATGGTTTGTGGCTTCAGAAACATCATATATTTCTTGACTTGGCAGCTGCCCATAGAGAGGATGCACGTCTCCTGACTAGGTGGCCGGTTGATCCAAACCTGCAGCTTGGAGGGTCTGAGGTGCGTGGGTACTGCTAGGTTGCTGGCCTGGCAAAAGGCATTTGTAGTCTGAGTAATCAGCTGTCCAGCTGCGAGGCACATGCGAACTCTGCCTCCAGTTGGGCCAAATAACACAGGGTGCTTCTGTGTCACCTGTAGGCCAAAGAAGACTGAAGACAAGGTGTTTGGAGGTATTTTAATGAGAGGGGGAGAGGAGACTATTTGAGCATAGGTAGCTGAATTGGAAAGGGAAGGATTGTGAATATAGAGCAAGCTGGGTGTATTCATGCATTGCATGAGGGGACAGAAATGTGGGAATTGTGGTGGGGAGGACACTGGAAGAGGGTGGACTGGGTAGATACTGTAGAAGGAGGGGTTATGTAATCAAATGCTGGTAAGTTAGTCTTTCGTGGCCAACTCCCTCATTTAAATTGGTCACTGGATATTAATTGACTTGTGCCCCAGATGCTGGGTCGCTACTGAGTGAAGGCTGTCATTATTTGTAAAGTGCTGAGTGGTCTCTGACTGAAGTTGCACCATCTGTTTTCTACAGTAAGGTTATGATTTACTTGTACAAACCTTCTAGTGGTCCTTCTGCATCCTTGCTTGCACTACTAGTGCTGCACGAACAGAATTAATTTCTGTTCTGTTAGTTTATATTTTTCATTAACACGGAATTTACCGTTTTCATTTTGGTTTAAAAAAAATCTGTCATGTTCACAATTACTGTTACTTTTATACTTTTATTAAAATATCATAAAGGCTTAAAATTGCATATAATCAAATAAAGGTTTTTATCTGTTCCTTAAAGAGCTTGCAGGGAGAAAGTTCTCATCTTGGAAAGTATTTCATGGGCATTGCTGCACTTAAGAAAGCTGAGAAGGATACAGTTCTTGATCAGTAAGGATTTATTCAAGTACTGTTGTCACTTTAGGAAAATTAGTAATGCTTAAGAATACTTTATTTTGTATGTTGATTATATAACATGCATAAATTCTATTATATGTGTATATATATAGCACATACAAGACTGGACGTTGTCTTAAGTTTGGGATAGGTTGCATGGACTTTCTGTCCCACCTCTAATATTATATACACGTTAAGAATGAATTTTCAACAAGAGAGGAAAAGATTTAATGGCACAAACTTTCAGAAATTCTAAGAAAATTCTTTTATACCTACAAACACAAAGATTTTGTGTACAGACACCAAGTTTGGACCTTACTAATGCAGTAGGTGCAAGGTACTGTTTCTTTTTGTGTTCTTGATCATATGGGATATGAAACTGTTGTTTGTCCTGGGCCTTAGGCTTGTGTAATTTGAAAAGAGAAGTTTTAAACCCGGCCTGCTGTAAGCAGAGTGTATGAAATGCCTGTTGTGTAAAACTACTCCAGATTATGGAATGTAAGTTGTTCTGATCAAAACAATGAGTGGCTAGAAGGTAGGTGAATTAGTCAAAGGTGCAGACAAACTATATTTTTCATACAACTCTGCACTTTCTACCATGCTACACAAATATTATCATACAGTTACATAGTTTTTGTTTCTGCTATGAGTGGAATTATTTTTGCTATTTTTTTTTTTTAATTTTTACTAAAGATAATGTAAATTTGTGTTTGGCAGTAGTGTTTATTGTCAGTCTCTTGAGCTGTCAGCCACACTGATGTCTCCAGAGAATAAAAGCAACACATTTAAAAAGGGGTAAATATCTTCTTTCTCTACCTCAGTGCGTAGAGGAGGGTGGAAAAAGAGCGTAGGTCATCGTTCTTGCTTGCCTATGTACATCAGAAATTATTGCTGTTATCTTACATAGCAGCTTGTGGTATCCCTTTTCAAGCAGACAGGCCTGCTGTCCCTTCAGCAGCTGCTGTGCTGCTGGTGTTGCTCCCCAGTACTGATATGAGCTCTGCTTTTAGGGTTTTGGTGTCTGTGAGGGCTTGTTTTGTTTTGTTTTTTCATTGTAAGAGATATGCTTTCATGTAGACCTGCATTGGGGTCCCACTGACTGCATTAGCTGCAGATTCTGGTCTTTAATTGCTTAGTTCTGCTGTAGTTTATTTGTTTATTTTTAATAGATCAAGTTTAGAAGTTACTCATATTGCTTTATGGTTAATTTTCTGAAAAGAGAGGGGGGGTTTGTTTGCCTTGCTTTTAAATTTCTGGAGGTTGTCACGCATACTCAGGGAAGTCCCATCATAAACTAAATAGGAAGAACACAGAGAATACAGAGGAAAAGACTCAACTCATTTAGGCAAGTATCCATTCTTGATATCTTTTTTTTCCCCCCTTTTTAACTAGTTTTTACTACAGTAGATCAAGTCTTGTCACTTAGGTAATTTTCAGGACTTAACAGTTGTGTTGTCTCTTGGAAGTTATTTACAGATGGAGAAATAGGGGTTTTGGCTAGTGCTTAAAATGGAGCAGCAATTTAATGAGAATGATCAAATTAGCAAAAACTTCAGAAGGTCTCAGAGTAGTATGTATTTGGATACTAAATGAGGAGGAGAGAGAAAGATCAGAGGATCTTAGCAAGTTTTAAAATGGAGATACATGATGATGAAAGAGGTGGTTGTTACTGTAGTACTTTCAAGAAAGCTGAGTTAGGGACATTTTGCCAGGAGTGATCCTAGAACAGGAGAGCTTTCTTAGTCACAGGTTGTCATGTAGAATGTTTATGTGTATATAGACTTTATTTGCAAAATGCATAATATTTGAGAGAATACTACACATCGTCTATCATTGCCTCTTTAATCATCAGATTACAGTATGGAAAGTAAAATGGTAGAGTTCATCAAAGGATGATACGAAAGTGTTAAGACAGGTAGATTTATGGAGTGCAGAAGTTACTGAATCATGCTTGAAAACATTTCCCTTGACCATGAGGAAGTCTTGTGTAATCAAGAAACATAATCAAAGAAAATTATATAGTACCACGAGGATATTTGGTGAAAAGAGTACAAATAGCATAGAGTTAATAATAATTATACAGGAGATCTATGTCTGATTATGAGTAATAGAAAATTGACAGTTAAGGTTGAAAATAGAATGTAAGAAAGCAAGCGTAAAATGATGCATGATTAAGAAATTTTGTAACATACCGTCAGTAGGGGAACAAGAGAATCCCTGGTACAGATCTGGACCTTTTGTCAGAGAGGGAATGGAGAGGCAGTTGAAAACAAATGCTGTTAAATTACATTCTGCCAAGGCTCAAATCCTTGATAGGTTGATATCTCTCTTACAGTGGGAACTGAAATGCCTAAAAAGATGATGATAAATTCCAGGAGTTATCTAGTAGGATATTTGAGGCATTATTTATGTAATGCTTTGTATTTATTTCCTTATAACCAAGGTGTTGTTTTTTGTTTCTTTTTGTTTGTTTTGTTTTGTTTTTTTAAGTAATTCAAATGGTATTTAAAAAAAAAAAAATCTGTCAGAGAATGTACCAGTTAGAGTTTCTGTTCATTCTTTTTACTTTTACACGTAATGTATTGCTGTTAATGGACCTCTCTTAAAATTTAAGTGCTGACTGTGGTGCCTGGAATAATCCTGCTCCTGCTAGGCAAGGCAAGATCATCTTCTCTTAGAGGAAGGAAATCCCCTGGAAGTATGTTTCTGCAGGATCATGCCAGTGAACAGCAGTACTTACTGGCTGGATGTTACTGACCTTGTTGCTTTAACTTTTTTCCCTTTGTATCTCAATCTTCATGCATCTCTGTGCACTCATGTTCAAATATCAATGTAGAAGTTAATTGATGAGTAAAAGAATATAGAGACTCCAACATTAACAATCAAAAGAGAGAGAATTAAATGTTGATTTAAGTTTGAAATAAGATCATCCGTAGGACTGATTTTTTCCCTTTAACCTTTGTCTAAAAAAAGACAAAGGTATGCTTTTTATCAATAATGCTTATGTTATTGAGCAAGTGGCATCTTTTTGACTGAGTGGTTATCTCTCACCTCTTTTTTCATGTACTATATTAGTGCTTTGGAATTTTAAAACTGGTTCTCAGTGGTCAGCTGCCTTTTGTGATATTCTCAGTAGCACCCTACTTAATAATCAAGGTTGAAATGTAGTCTGTGGGGTGGAGTTCCATTACATTTAATTTCCATGTATACTTTGACCAGTAATTGGGAGGTTATCAATGGAGAAAGACAGTCCTGAGTCTGAACTGATACAGTTACCTAACTAAAAGTTTGAGAACTGCTACCACAAGTGTTTCTCACTTAGGATAGAACAGATCTGTTTTATTCTTAGAAATTATTACATATTCATGTTCAGTAATGTAATGCAGTATGTAAAACTGACCTTCCCTAAGGTTGGCAAGGGTTTTTTTTGGTAAGAACACCTTACAAAAGGTGTTTGGTTGAAAGGGTGTTTATTTTCGTGTACTGTAGTTCTCACCCTGAAAGTTACAGTCTTGTTTTCATTCTAACAAAATGGTGTTTATAACAGATGTCTGTTGACACCAAAATGGATTGTTGGAGTTGTATTTTGCAGTTGTATAGCAAGTGTAATACTTCATACCTAAGAAATCTGATTTAATTGAAGATTTTTTGTGGAGTCCTTGTCAGTAAAGGAAATTATGGCAGTGGAAGACTACTCTGGCAATGGAAGAATTTCATTGTGGGCTAGCTGGCACTAGGTGTTATGTGTCTGTGAGTCTCTGTCTTAGAAGCATGGATCCAAGAAGCTTTTCTCACAAAGCAGTTTCTCAGCTTGGAATAGAAAGTTTTAATATCACCTCTCTCATGTTCAAGTGTTTTGGAAGTTTCAATTTTAATTAGGAACTTCTTTTGTTCGTGGTAGTAGTTGTATTTTTGTGTAGATAAATTAAAACCTAAATGCCGGTGCCCTGATTAATCAGGGATGCGTTATCACAAAATTTTAGTAGGTGGTTTGCCTCAAACTCTTCTCAAACTTGTCCTCAGTGTATTGCTTCTGCGTTTTTATGTATATTTGAGGCTGCCCTGATTATATAGGTTTTTTTACCCATTTGTAATCTTTCCCTAGAGGTACTAGTCTTCATGTCCCCCCTTTGCTTACCCTTAAAAAGGTAAGCAAATCTACTTTTCTTTTACCATTCTAAAAATGATTGATTTACTACAACATTAAGATCAATTAGTTTTAGGGTTTACCTTATATCAGGGGTCCTCAAACTTTTTAACCAGGGGGCCGGTGCACGGATGCAGTGGCAGGCAGTCATCTGCGGCTGTTTGGTTTCCCCCCCCAACCCCCGGCGGGGGGGTCTGTAAATACCGGGGGCCGGATTGAGGACCCTGGGGGGCCGTAGTTTGAGGACCCCTGCCTTATATAGTGATCTCAAAACCAAGTAAGTTACTTCACCTGTAGTTAGAGTGGCTTACTGTTGGCCTGGTATTAGTCGTCTGTATTGCTCATGAATGCAAGGAATCTGTTGCCTTCCTGCAGAAATAGTGAAGATGCTACTTTAGTACTTTTACTTTCTAATCAGATGCCATAAGGACAGTAGAAGTGTCAAATTTATAGCTAGTATAAAGCTGTTGATGTCTGCATATCACTTGTATGGAAGAGTAGGGAGGAATTATAATTAAACTTCTATGTAGTGATGCTTTACCTGTCACTTGAAGACTGGTAGTGTGTGCGTGTTTGCCTTTTGTCTGAAGCAAGTGAATAATGCTACTTCCCATAGATTTCTAAATCAGGAGTGTTCTCTGAGTGGGACAGTGCATGGTGCCAGGGTTCCCTTGTTTCAGATGAAGTTTTCAGTATGTTGCCTTTTATGTAAGGTATGTGTGGTCTAGTAAAGCTACCTAATAGTTATTTGATTAATTTAAAATGTGCTTATTGCTATTGTATATCTGAGAACTATGCTATGTACCAAATATACACTATGTAAAACATGTAATTCTGGTAAAGAAATAGTTCTGAATATGCATTTACAACAAAACATTAACTGTGTACTAAGATTTTACAACGTGCTTTTTAGATTAAATAATATTCATAGAAAGTAAAAATATTTTAAAGATACGCATGATGTTGCAATAATAAAAACATCTCTGAAGTGAATCGTTTATTTAAATGTATTACTGTTTGCAGATTATGGTTAGCATAATAGAATTTTACAGTATTACAGTTTTGGTAAGAGTGGCTCTTACTGTGGTGTTCTTAGTAAAATGGGTTGGAGGAAAAATACTCTCATTGGCATTTAAAGAAAACCCTTAAACACTGGAAGAAATTGGAACAATTTGGAACAATTCATTTATCTACAGTTAAAATAATCTATTTTAACCAAGAATAATTTTCTTTAGTTCCAAAAATGTCAGAAGCACTTAAGTGACGGGCAATTTGTATAATTACTCAAGATTAAGAGGATAAGGATTCTTGTTCTGGGTTTTTTGCTTTATTTATGGTTGTGGACAGAGGTAAGGTGTCTTACATTTAACCTAGTAGAACAACTGCTAGCAGTTCCTTAGTTACCTCTTCCATTATGGTAACTTCAGACTTTTTTTTTTTTATTTCCAGAACTACTTTTGGCTGTAGCAGAATACTGCAATTTGGCAAGGTCAAGACCTTATAGTTGCAGAAGTGCCTTCTGTTTGTCCCATTGTTACATTCTGATTTGTCTGCATTTTACATAGTTAAAATTGTCTTTCCCTTTCTCTTTCCTTTATTTGTGTTCTTTAGGTTAATCTTGACAGCATGTGAGAATGATAACTGAATGGTAAAAATATGAATGGCACCTATGCTGCTCTCAAAAGAGCAAGGAGTAACATGCAGTAGCCAAGATGATACATAAGTTCTTTTTGGGACTCAGGAGTTGGTGGTGGTGGGGAAAGAACAGTTTGGTTTTTCTGAAGACCTTCTTGTCTTCCTGTTCTGGAGTTTTTGCAATTGTGCTGGTTTCCTCTTTTCCTTTTTAAACACAGGAAACTGAACAAATAAAGCAAGAGTTTCCCATCTTTTGATAAAGGGGAGAAGGAAGTTGGCTTCTGTCTTCCCTAACTCATCTTGTGACACTAAGAGCTCATGACTTGTTTGGGATGATTACTTTCTACCTCTTGATCTCTAATGCTGTTAGGCTGTTGGAAAAATTTGTAATGCATTCCTTTGTCATTTTCTTACTACTTTTTAGAAATGAAGTTTAATAGGAGTTTTATTAAAAACAAACACCACCACCACAACCCCTAACGTACGGAATTTAGGAAATGTCAGAATTATTTAACTGATCTGGAATTTAGATGCTTTCTTAAAATTACTCAAGGCATTCCCCACCTAGACATGCTCTGAGTTGATGGTGGATATATAAAGGGGTAGAAATAGGGCATCATTCATCTAATTTCTTAGGAACTTCTACAGGCTACCAAGAACAGTTGGTTTTGCAGCATAGTTTTAAGTAGCTTTAGCAAGAATACTTTGCCGCTGGTTTTTCATGTGATACAGAAATGTAAAATTCCTAATGAGGAATTCTGGAAGGTAAAAAAAGGAAGAAATTTATCTACCTCTTATAAGCTGTTTAATGGTGTATTTTCCAAGAACCATAGTTAATGTGCACTGATAAAAGAGAAGTTTTGTATAAAGAAAGCACAAAAGCTAAGTAGTCTTTTTTCCTTTGCTATCTTCTTTTAAAAAAAAGCAGGAAAAAAAAAAGTACATGCTGACACTTGGGCTTTTCACAGAATCACTATTATAATTACTGTGAAACAGAAGAACATCTAATGCTTTCTAGAGAGGTTTGGGGAGAAAAAGAAAAGTGGGGAGAATATGATGTGGGTATTTCTAAAGTGTGTTTTATAATAAGGAATGTTTGCAGGAAAATAAAATCCTTGCTAGGATTAGTCTGTTGCTTTTTTCTTATCTAATGCTGCAATCCCTGATGATGGTATCACAAATGGCTCCTGTGCAGAGTATTATGATGTGGTGATTTGGGATTATGTTTTCATATGAGAATAGGAAAGATGGGAGTGTTTAATATATTTTCACAAAACATTAGTATTGTGAGTTGATAACTTGTGGTTTAGAAGCAATGTCAAGTTTGAACCAGGTATGGTGATTGAATAGGTTAGTCTTAGAAATCAGAATATTTGTTGTTACTTTTTCTTAATGCAGTTCACTGAAAAATATTAATAGACTGCTAAAGTGAAGTACAACAGTGTCTAGTTTATCCGTGTAGTAGTTTCTTATATAGTGAACTTCCAAAATACAAGAGTTTCAATGTTTGGGATAATATACACTAGTAAATATTTTTTTCTTACTTTCTGTACTTAACTAAGATGATGGGAATTTCCTGATTTAAGGCTTCACGATGAAACTTGCACATAGTTACTGTTCAGGATGCAGCAAATTAGGTAGGTTAATTTTGATTTAAACTATTTGTTCTTTCCATGCTAATAGAAAATGACAAGGCAATACTGAAAGTTTATGACAGAGGAAATAAAAGCAACCCACGTGTTTTTGTTTGAAGATCCAGAAGTCTGTTCCTATGTATTTTGGGAGAAATTGGTTCCATCATACTTGGCTATAATGGAACAGAATAGAGTCTGTCTGATTGTATTGGTATTAGTGTCAGATTATAGATTGGATGACAAATGCTGCTTGTATGTCATTTTTATGCTTCTCTGGTAGTGAGGCCACACCTGTAAGACAGAACATCCTTTAAACTTGAAACACCTGTAGAACTAGTTGTTCAATTATATTCAATTTCCAACACTGAAAGAAGTGTGGTTTTTCAATGACTTCCATTTCTCATTAGGCTGTGATGTGGTTTTGAATACTGCAGGTGAGGAGAAAATAAGGAAGTTCTGCAGTTGTTATTTTTTTAAGGATGGTTTATAGTTGCCTGTATATTATATAGTCAAAAGATCAAATCAAAGTTGAATACTGCAGATTTCATTTTAAAGTGGACAAACTAAGCTGTAGAAGACTGAAACTTTAGTGAAAGTTACAGCATTGCTTCAGCACCTGTGACTTAGTCTTTTTCAGTGAATGCTTTATTACAATACATGTCAGTTTTAATTGAAGTTATGGATAGTTACAATTATGATTAAGAAGAGAATATTTTCTAACCACTTTTTTAATTCTGATTCATTAAAGAGTATCTCAATTAAAAATATTTTAGTAGACAAAAACAGTTGTTGGGAGTGCCAGTTGCAAAAAAATGGAATGTATTAATAAGAAAGCAAGTGAGTATAGAATTGCTATCATAGCCATTTACCAATGATCATGTAGAAGTTCAAGAAAAAACATACAGTGCATCTGAAAAGTTCACATTTTTTTTCCTGACAGTTAAAAATTTATCTTTTCTCCCTAATGTTGTATGTATAAATGTTAGTAACTTTCTTTTCTTTCTCCAAAGTGGAAGTCAAATTCAAAAAGAAACTTTGGAGCATATGGCCAGTAAAGCATTCAGACTGTGAAAATAGTGCTTTTGGGTTTGTCCTCTAGATAGATACCTTGGCTGGTCCCAAATCTGGCAGATCAGGGGTGGACCAGTTCAAGTTTTGGACAGGTAACACCATTTAGATCCTGTAAGGAATACTGCATGTAAGCTAAGTGACATTATTATTTCTGAAGTTTCCATTTACGTTTCAAACAATGGTGTTCAGTTTGTATCCATTATTTAAGGTTAGTTTACCTCATCTAATTTCACATTTTCTTAGAGCTAAAATAATAGCTACATAAATATCTTGTACTTCCAGTATCAAACAAACTAACAACTATTATGGTTTATTACCGCATACATACATAACTCAGACTAGTGTACTTTTTAACAAGTTAAAGTCATTAGTTCCATCTGCCTCGGTATGTATAAAGTGACATGTATATTGAGATATCGATCAGTTTATTTTTTGACACGTGGAGTTATAGTGGCAAATATTTTTCAGTTTTGAATAGTACTGCAGGTTTCTGCTTTAGCACTTTGGTGGTCATAGCATCTCTCTTCATACATGTTGTGGTGACTTCAAACTGCTCAGTCCTTTGCATGAAGGTTAGTGAAGTTTCTGGGTTTTGAGCTGAGAATGCTGGGTATCCTGGCATGGAAGGAGTGTGTGGCAGTTAGAAAAACTTCTGCATTTGTCACTTATTTGTAGATTAGTGTTTACAGCTCTTTTTGGGGTATTTCAGCTTGCATAAATGGATGGATAAATGGTTTTGGAAGGATACTATCCAACAAATGCTTTCCTTTAAAATAAAAAATGATGGGTTGTGTCAAGAAATGAGTGGCAGAATCTTGCCCTATGACACTGTATAATTTTTACAACTATTCAAGCTTTTGCAGCATAAACCTACCTTTTATATTTTTTGTTGTTTTTTTTTTTAATAAAATATGGTTTTAAAAAGGTATTTCACTCTGCACATGAACTGTATGTACAAACATGCAATCTCAAAGCATGTTGCGTTCGACAGGGAATAGGCTGCCTACTGGCTTAGACAAGACATTGATTTAGGAGTAAGTCAGTCTCTTTGATTTACTCTTCTTTTTTGAAACCTCTTAAAATAAGATTGAAAAGCATTACAAATTAATTCATTATTAATTATGGTAGTTCAGTAATAGACTATACACAGTGAGAGTGCTTACTACCTTAATCTTTAAACATTCATAATAACCATTGTTTATTTCGCTTACTAATCCCCACAGCAACTCCTGTGTCCCTTGGGTTCAAGAGACAAGGTGTTTCCAGATCTGTTGTAGCAGAGTGCTCCAGGGCTCTGCTACCTGTGTTTCGTCAGGCTTTTAGTATGTTTATAAGGGAAGAGAGTTACACTGCTTCACTAAAAATGTATAGTAATATAGAGGGGATCAGTTAACCTGTAGTTATTTCTAGAAAATGTGAAACTAACTAGGCAGTTTCAGGCATCTGTCAATAATTGACAGCACTGGAGAAAGCATCTAGAAACAAATCAGGATCAGAGCTTCCATTATTTGACTAGGCATTTTTCCTCTTCTAATTCTCTTGAAATAAACAGATTTTACTGTAGTAATGGGCAGAAATTACTGTTGTGTGTGTTATTTCTAACTCAGCATAGAAAATAACCTAATGAATAACTAAACTAACATTTTCTTCTATCTGCGGTCCCTTTTTTGTATTTTCATTAAAATAGTTATTTGTAATTTTTATGTGCTTCTGCCTGGAAAATGTGCTCAAACATCAAAATGTTCAGTCATTTTGAATGAGTAGTCAAGAATGTTACATAGCTCTTCACTGTTGGCAATCTTTTTGGTGTGTGGTTTTTTGGGGGGGGGGGTTGGATTATTTTTTTTTTGACATGAAATTGAAGGTCTTGGTCTTCTGTTCTTGGTTCTATGATCTACTTGTTAACTGGAATCAAAGCCAGTTAAAATAAGTTCTACTAAACTTCACAGGGGTTGGATCAGGCTTTCTGAAAAAATAGACTTGAAATCTGATATGCTGGCAAAAATCTAACCTTTGGCTCTGAGCATATAATTTAGTTAGAGTGTTTTTATATTTTCATGTAACTAGCTCTCTGGCAAAATAATTTGTCTTTGAGCAGACACTTAGATGTTGCATGGCTTATCTCATGTTTGGTACATGATATATTTTTGAAAATACAAGTTTGTAGAAGTGAGCTCCTGGGTTGTAAAGACTTCCGTTTGCATTTGCACACCATGCCCTTCACCCTTGCTCTTCACTTTTATTTCAAGTGAGCAGCAACTGCAAGGGATTGTAGAGGGCCAGATGGCTTCTGTCAGGTCTAGGAAGCAGACAGGTAGTGGAAGTTAGGATCTTCCTTTTCATCCTGAGGTAGCTGCAAAGGTGACTGAGAGGCTTTCCTTTGTGTTACGTGTATACGTATACCTGCACTGCTGCTCAGTAACAGGTTTTTTTAATGTAGAATCTGCTGGTTACAACTGTGAAGATACAGTACTTTTCCTAAAAGTTACATAATGGCTGAGATGTACCAGTAATGATCGCTTTAGTACTTATTTGTAGGATGGTTCTGAATCAGATCTGGTTCCCATTTTAACAGAGTATTTGCAAAGACAGGCAATAAATTTCTTCCAAAGGGTTTGAGTTAAATAAGCAAAGACAACAAGCCTTGGACCGAACTGCTATACATGGAATCATCCTGTAGGTTGTTACCAGGCTATCTGTATAGCTCTTGTATTTCAGGTCTCTTATCCAAATGCATGGATATTTGAGATGAGCTTTCTAGTGCACACAATTGATTCAATGTATTAAACTGTTTGCTTTTCAAGTTATAGAAGTTATATGGTAAGCACAGCCCTCAGACCAATGAAAAATGAGTATTCAGGTTGTCAATATGTGTTCAAATGTCAATAATTCTTAATACTACAGTGTTAAAAATAGTCTGATCTAGGGTTTTTTATATGTTCTCACTTACTTATCTCCCTAGTTGCACTTTGTACTTCTGTCAAGGAAATAGTGTGCTAATTTTATGTGGTGAAGTTTGGTGTTTTTTGGGTGGGTTTTTTTTGGCGTCTTTTTTTTTGGCATTTTTTTGTTTGGTTTGGGGTTGGTTTTGTTTCTTTTTTGAACTGAGATCCTAAATATATACTTTCTCAACTATTTTTTCCCCTAACAGTGTATTCATGAAAGAGTCTTTTGCTTCTAGGAAGACCATAATTGAGAACTCAGTATTTGAAGAGCCCAGAGAGCCAAACAGATTGTGAATACCATTTCAAAATATTATAGTAATGGATTTCCTTGATCTGCCCTTCTTCTTTCTTTCCAGAGGAACCACAAACAAACAAACCAACCTTCTGGAATGAGGAGGACCAGGAACAGTTTTAGTCCCAAAGCAGGAAGTGATTATTGTTTTAGTAAGTCATAAACTGGAAGAATGGCTGAAAATGAAAGTATAATTTTTAGTTACAACTAGGCACTCCTGCAAGTGACAACTTATCTCATTTTTTGTATGAACTTCTGTTTATTTTGTTTCCCTCCTTGGTAATTCCGTTGATTTCTAGAGCATAACTGAGCAGTTATGCTATTGTGCACTTCTTAGCACCAGCCTACTTAATGGCTGTTCATGCACCTGTTGGTGTGCAAACAAAGGAATAACATATCGTGGAGTTCTGCAAACTGCCATCCTTAACTTTCAATCAAAACACAACAAAAAGGAAGAAAAAAATACAGACTGGGAAACATTCTATGTACCAATAAATAGGTCATTTACAGTTTATATGAAATACTTTAGATGACCAGATGGTTACAGAGTTTTATCTGCATAATTTGTATTTGCTATGTACATCTGAGGGCATGAAATAGCTGTGAGCTGTTCTTTTTGGGACCCAAAGTAGAATACTCTTATAACAGAGAGCCCAATAGTGGGGGAGCTCAGAATTTATTGCTTTCATGAACACCTGTGCATTGGTTTTTGGTTTGCTTTTAATTTGTCTATATCTGAAAGTGATGTAAGCAGCATCTGGTTATTCTTATTTAGTATGCCTAGGCTGCCAAAAAATCAACAGATTCCTACTGTACTGCATTTCAGAACTAATGAAGACATAATTACATCCCTGAGCAGGAAGAAGGAATTATTCTTTGTTGGGGACTAGACTAGAATAGAAAGAAAGTAAAAGAGGAAAAGATTATTTTGAACCAAGTCAGAAAAGTGATCGCTTCTGTCAAAGATCGGATGTTTCTGTTGCCAGTTGACTGAAAAAATAATGCAATAGTGGAACTTGCATTTCTTTTAAGAATGTGAACAGCATAGGTAGAAGCAGAGGCTTTTCCCCTTTTAATTTTACACATTTTTTTTTGCCATTTTTTTTCACCTTCTGCTTGAAACTGATCTACTGATTTGTAGATTCTCATGAATATTATTAAAAATATGATTATTAAAAGCAGGGTAGGTTCTTTGTTGACCTTGTTGGTTTGTTTTACATATATTTTTCAAAAAGTCTGAGAAATATTTAAGTATAATGTGCTTCAAAAGTCATGTAATTGCCTGAAAAGTAATTTAATAATTTTTGTAGGGGGCACATGTTTTTCAAATAAGTAGTGGTAGAAATGCATACAACTAGCTACTTTTATTTCAGTATTGTGCTTGAGGAATCTCTGACCTTGGAGATTGTCAAAATGTGACTGTATGGGGACTGGAACAACCTCGCTGAAGTTAACCCTGCTTTGAACAGGCAGTGGACGAGGTCACCTTCAAAGGTTTCTGCAAACCCTAGTATTCTGTGATTAGAACATTATAACTGATTTTATGTAAAAATAGTTACCAGATCTTTCTGGTAGTCGGCAATCCTGTGTGTGCCACCAGTGGGTCTCTTGTCTTCTTGTTCTTGTGCATTCCTTCTTTTGACAATATGATAAAATGATCATGAGGAGACTGTGGAGGTTAATTGCTGATAAACTTTTCATTCTCATAGCATGCCAGCTACTATGATGCAGGTAACAGTTCCCTTCTGACTTGAAAAGCATAGTTGTCTTCCTCTGCTGATTCCTGTAACTTACTTTGCATTGTCACTGGCTACTCAGATTGGGTTGCTGATTGAACTGAAAGATCTGTGGATAAAAAGTAGTTTTCAGTCCAGTTAATCTACTTAAGAGATAGAAGGTGGTAGGGTGGCTTGTTTAGGGTCAGTGTTTTCCTAAATCAGTTAAAACTGATAGTACAGTTGTATCTTCAGTGTGGAAACAGCCACTGTGAGAAGGCATCATATGGCATCTGTGCATCATTTAAAAATTTCTGAGTAGGATAGCTTGAATGAGATGGGAGGAGTAAATAGTGGCTTTGGCATGTAGTATTTCTGTGACTTGACATTTTCTCAGTGAATGTTCTTTTGGATCCTCTATGACCATAAGTAAAATAATTTTGCACTAATTTTCATTTGCTTGAAAAGATGCATCCTCACAGTGTGGTAATATACAGAAGAATCACAGAGTTTGCTCACCTTTTAGTATAGTATGCGATGATGGTGATTTAAATTAATTACAAAGTTACTTTTTTTTCCCTTTTTTACTTTTGCATACTAAATGCAAGATTGGTGAGAGAGTAAGTCTTACAGAAGGGAAATTTTGTTGCAACTCTGAAGTTTTGAGCTTTACATTTTGAAGCTGTTTGGGTTTTTTTTCCCCTAAACAAATTATAACATCAGAGGGACAATTCTTACTGGCCATCCTACAACCAATTGGTTTGAAACAGTATTCATGTATTTTATGCAAGCTTTTTGCTGTATTTTAAGGAAGAAGTCCTTAAATGACTATGTAAGTGAGCTAATACAAATAAAATGTTACACACACAGGTGGAAAATAAACATGTGTCCTGTTTCTCAGATACTTAAATTTATCCTGTTGGAAAACTGGGAATCAGCTTTTTAATGGAATCAAAGACAATGCTGAATCACAGTCATGGTAATTAATGTGATAATGTGTCCTCAAATTGCAAACAAGATATTAGGCAAAATAGTAGATGGCACATTTTATACAAATGTTTGTGGCTATTTGTAGCAAAGTTGGATTTGGGGGCAGGGGAGGGTGAGGTGTGTGTATCAGGATAAACTCTGAAAAAGAAAAATAAAATATGGGGACATATTAAAACAACAAAAAACAACCTCTAAAACTTCTAAAAAAATAGTTTGAGGGGGGTAAAATATTTGTAACTATATATGCAATGTAAACACATAATCTGAATTGTCTAACGTTACACGTGGTAAAATTAAGCTAACTGAAGGAATACTTAATGTGATTACTAAATATTGGCGAACATAGCCTATTACAAATAAAACTTGAAAGTTTAGTGGTCTGCTCTCATAACCTAGGTAGGATAGTATTGTCTCAGTTTGGGAAAATTCAAGTAGTTCTTTGCTGTTCTCCGGGAACATTTTTTACAAATGACATGCACAAAATTGCTATATTCTATATTGCACTAAATGGTGTTTTGATCTGTTTGGACTATAAACTCATGGTAGGAATGTTCTTTTAGTCTGTAAAATGTTGGACGTGGTTGCGGTGCAGTACAAGTTAATATTTTAATTTTAAAAAAAACGATTTTGAGTCTCTATTTTAGGAAGATGCAAATTAGCAATGTGAGGTGACCCCTTTATAAGCTAATGATTTCCACAGTGGTAAATAAAAAAGTCTGGTAAGATCTTTAAGGCAGAGGGAGCAGAAAAGAACAGCCAGGTGGTCGCCAGATTGCCTGGAGCAGCTCGGAATAAGGTTGACAGCTCTGCCTGGATGGCGTGCAGCCGGGACCAGGTAACTGCTGAAGAAATCTGGTGGGGGGGTTGAAGGGTAACCTAGGAGGGAAAATGCAGGGACACACTTGCTTTGCTGAAAAGTACCTGGGTTTAAAAGCACTGAAATACTACCCCCTGCTGTTCCTGATGCAGCACTGGAATACCTAATGCTTCAAAAAACCACAGTTCATACATGGCCTTTTTAAATGCCTCATTTTCTTTTTAGCATAATATTGAAAGTAAAACCCTGAAGCAGAATGTGCCGCAAAAGTAGTTGGCCTTGACTGTGACTCAGGAGCACAGGTTCTGTTTAGCTTTGAACTGAAAGAAGGACTTCTGCATTTGTTTTGCGTGGTGAATGCAGCCTGTCCTCTGCAGAATATCCAGTACTTCTGGAGTATATAATGAAACTGCTGAGTTTTCAATAAGTGAACTCAATTAGTTTGAACAGAAATGAATGAAGAATTGGATTGAGAAACGTAACCTTCTGTTTCAATATCTTTCTAACCTAAATTAACTTAGTAATGGAAGAGGTAAATGATTCAGACTTTAGATACAGACAACATATGCTGAAATCTTTTATATAGTACCTTGAAGAATTTAGCTTACAGTTCTCCTGAGCTGCTTGCTGCTATACGTAATAGTCACAAATCTATAGCAAAGATTAGATAAATAGCTAAGGCTGTGTTAACTGTGACATCTGAAGTAATTTCACCTGTTGCTTCTGCAGCTCACTTCTGTGTAATTGTAGTCAGTCAGTTCTCCTTCATAGATTAAGTCATGTTTTCTCTTCATCTAGAGATTTGGCAGTTATATGCTATCTCAGCAGGTGAAATAGCATGCCTGTTATGTTTCTTGTGAACACTGGTGCTTGTAGGGCTGTTTTCCAGTAAATGCAGATGCAGGGATTTAGCATTCCTTTCTTTTGGATTCCTTTCCTGCTACAAGAGAAAAGGAGGTATCTTTTTAAAGGACAGATTGGGCTACAAATGCTAAAACCCCATAAATCAGAATGTTCATCTCTCATAGCATTTAATAGAGCTCAGCAGGGCAGAGTTAAGATTGTTTTAATATTTAATCTCTCAGTTTCTGTGTCTTAAAATGCATGGATTTCTTTTGAGCCAGTTCCTGGTATTTAGAGTATCTGCAACATTCCTAAAACAAACCAACCCCTTAATTTTGCTGATCTATTTCTAACTTCAGTTAAATTAAAACAAAGCTTAGCTTCTTTGGATATGATATGTGAAACAGGATAATATGATAAAAAGTGTTGCTTTCAAATTCAGAGTACTTTCTGAAGCATAAACAAAACTTTGCAAGAATAATTTAAATTACTTTTTCGCATTTTGCAGATGGGGAAATATATCTTATTCTTTGTATCTATTACTTTTGTAAACAAAGTGTAATGTTAATATATTACTTGAAGTAAAAGGGATGCTAAGTGATTTCCTAAAGCTTTTGAAGGAATCCATATGTAAACTGGGTAAGATTAGAATTCTTACAGATTTTTTTTTTTTTTCTGATCTCACTTCACTTTATTAGAGTGGCTTTTACTACAGGGGGACTACTGCAAGAGTGCAGCAACAGGGATCAGGAGAAGTGAAAACTCATGCTTTGACACTTGAAAACTTTGGGCACTTAAAAAAAATAAGGTCTGAATTTAAGAGTTGTCTATTTCATAAGGTCTTGTACCATGTTTCCTTCAATTGTATGAAGTCCTGTATAATCATTTTATCAGAATAGTTTGGTCTCACAGTGGGCTTGGTATTTTTGTGGAAAACGGGAGAAAGATAAGAGTATGCCTTATTTAAATTGAAAGTGCAACATGCTGATTTTCCATAAGCATCTTTAGCCTGTCGTGCTTGCTTAACAGTATAGTAACATGAAAGATCCTGATACCAGTGCATCTTGATACCAATACTTTTTCATTGTATCCCTTCTTTTTGCATGAGTATTTCATAATTCTTAGAAAGTTGTTGTTTGGTTTAGTGGGTTTTATTGTTGTTGTTGTTGTTGGATTTTTCAGTGCAAATTTTGTTAGGGTGTTTTCTACATATTTTTGAGCAGTTTAAGTATTTTTTCTTTCTTTCCCTTATCCCATCCATCTACCTACACACGCTTACTGTTAAATGATCAGAAGGCTTGGAAATGTAATTTGAGGGAAGACTGGAAGAAAAATGTTTTGTTTGATCTACAGAAGAGAAGACAAAAGAGACATGGTAGAGTTCTTTAGTATGTGAAAGGGCCTGCTATACACTAAAATGTCTTCTGTGACTGTTGGAGGAGGGACAAGGAGCAATGGAAGAGGGTGACTGAAGCAAGTGGGATTTATATTAAATGTTGTTAAAAGTTTTCTCACATAAGCAGTGGGTAGTCATCTCACTGTAGAGAATCCATGAAATCTCCTTGAATGGCATTTTTTAAACAGATCAGACTAACATTTGCCAGGAAGGGATACCTTCTGATCAGTACCCGTAAGCAATCTTGGGTTAATGGTCAAGATAATCTTTGTAAAGTTCTTTCTAGCCCTGTTTGCTAGGTTTGCTATTTTTTGGCTTGCATCCCAGCTTTTCTGAAACTATGGGTATCAGTGATTAAATAAAGTGATGTGCATTCACTGGGAGCCAACTACTTTAAGGACATACTAAAAGCCTTTTTCCCTCCTCTAGAATTGTTTCCATCTTTCACAAAAAATCATTAACAGATACTTTGATCTCTACAGTATGTATGTTGATTATTTTTTGAAAAATATTTTTTGTTGTAAAAACATGTTTTAGGATTTCTTAAGTAAGATAACTATGCAGGTAATAATAAATAGTCTTGTGTGATAGCACTGTCTGATTAAAGTACCGTACTTTCTTTACAATTGAAAGTATGACAATATTGACTTACTCATAATATAGCATATTCTACAATTGATTGTTTAGTCCACAAGAGTTAATTTTTTTTTTTTAAAATGCTGAGGATATTATTAATTATACTGAACTCAGATCAGTAGTGAAAGAACTACTGGGTTACATTAATGTAACTGTTAATGTGATTATTGAACTTGCAGTATGAAATTGGAAGTGGAAGGCTGGCAGCACAGGTGGCATTGAGCTGATACAAAAGAGGGCTTCTTCTTACCCATCTTCCTTTGTGCTCGACTACCACATAGTTATTTGTACTTGAAACTTACCGAATTAGATGGTTCAGCTTTTAGAGTAGCCATTCTGATGAAGTTCTGAGAGTAAATATGGTTTGTATCTGCATTAACATACAATGGTATTAACCACTTTTAATTCTGTTTTAACACTGTTAATGCAACTCCTGCATGGTGCTGAACTTCCCATGCCTTGTTTGACATGTCAGCAGCATTTTAAAGTGATTGCACAAATAAGACCAGTGCTACCTGAATTAAGTGGGAGTTTTTGCTGTTACTGTCTCACACAGTGATCCATGACTGCAGTGGTAAATCTGAAAGGTGCAAGGATAGGCAAGGCAAAGAAGAGATTTTCATAATTAGAAGGCAGGAAGTTGGAAGTGCAAACTTGCTCTAAGGTAGCAGGAATACTGTTTGGGAAATGCACTGTCAGTTCTTTAAGCGTACCACTGCTCTGTCGAGTGTACTATTTTGCATGTAAAAATACAGCTGTTAAAACTGTAACAGTATGTTGCACATGATGATCTCAGTCTACTTCTCCCATTATTGCCTGCTGGCAGTACAGAATATGGGTGTGGTACATTATGTTAAATTACTGGTATCTTAGAAAAGATCCATTATTTTAACTGAAGGCAACCCGACATTAAATAGATTCTAGCCTGCTGCTCTATGAATGTTGTTTCCTTTTGCCACTGTGTCATGGTAGCTCATGTATGTGTTCACTCCAGATTCAAAATTGGTCATCCCACCTGTCCATTCCGTCAGTCATAAATGTATTTCCTTTGTTAATGCTAAATACAGTGTCAGTAAAATACTAGTGCAAGCAAATACTGTAACTATTTGCTTGTTTTCTTATGTAATATGTGGATACGTATATCTGTTAGTTTCCAGATATTTTTAGTATAATTTTATTAATTTTATGAATAATGTTTTTCATGTGATTTTACTGTGTGTCTGTCCTCTCCAAGACAGAAAGAAGCCTCAGACCCCAATAACTGATTTGATAATTAGCAGAATCATCAACGAAAGGGACCCTGTAAGTGTTGGCAATGAGGGAGGGTTAGGGACAGCTTGAGCAGCATGCCTTCCAGGTGAAATGGTTTTCAGCAGTCCATGCATACCAGCTTGCATGTTGTGAACCAGTTACAACAGCACATGCTGCCTCTTGCCTGGTTCGTTGGAGGGTGGGTATGGGGGAGCTGGGAGTACTCTTCAGATCTGTAAAGACACAGAAGAAAGCAGTGACTGCGAAGTTTGAAATCAAGAGAGTGGAAGACAACTTAGGGTATGTTGAACTGTAATGTTAAGAATTTTGGCTTGGGCCAAAAGGGAGAAGTGAACATGTTAAGGGAAAATGAGGGATATAAAGCACAGACCCAATATTCAGTATTTCCTTTCCTCATGGAACAATTTTAAAATAATTTGTTTTCTGTTGTGTCTTCCCTTGGTATGCTACTTGGTGGTTTGGTTTTTTTTTTTTGGTTGGGGTTTTTGGTGTTTACTAACCTGCTACAGTTAAAGAACAAACAACATTTACAGAAAATTATGCCTTCTACTCTTGGTGTCACAGCATACAGATATGGAAATGTATCTAGTTACATAAAACTACTTCTAAATATTAAGCTTAGTATTTTGAAATGCCATGAATAGTTGGCATGTGAAACCAAAGCATTGTAAGAAATGAAGCAACACATTCTTGAAGGGCTTTTCATGCAAATGTGTAGCAAATATTTTTTTACTACAAAACTTAGATTTTAAACAAAAGCTTACAAATCACTGCTTCACCGGGTAGATATTACAGCAACTTAACAAATCTTCCACCAGGGTGCAGTCTTTTCTAAGGATTTCTAACACCTTCAGCTAAGTATCAGCATTTTGCATGTAAATACTATTTTCTGCTGCAACTGTTACAGGCAGACAATTACCTTTCTTTTTCAATATGCACTTGGCTGTTTAATTGTGTTATCTTATAGTGTGTAACACCTGAGACAAAACTAGATGTGATCAGTTTAATGATAATGTAGAATCTAGGTCTGTCTCTTATTCTGAGGAATGAAGTATTTTTCCCCACCCTTTCTCTTTGATTAAATAAATTCACTGTTGCCTTGCATCGGTAGCTAGACTCAGGCAACAGTAGTGTAGGAGTGAACTTTTTCCGTTCAGGTTAATAGGATGTTAACATCAAAGCTTAATTGTGAGTATTTAAATGCGTTACCCTTCTGAGTGACTAGCCAAAATACAGCCACTCAGCTGATGGTTGATATTTAAGTAGCATTCTTTTAACTGTGAGTAGAGTTGCCAGTCATAGGATGAAACCTGATCCAATAAAATATTTTTTGTATATATATTTAAAATTAAACATATTTTAAGCTGTTACATTTTACTTGTTTAGATATATATTAAAGAAATGTCAGTTATTATTGTCATCCTAATTCTGTTCCTTAGGAATGGTGGTCATGCCATGTAGTATTCAATGTAATAGAAAAATGCTCATAATTTGGCTGGCATATAGAGAATATTAGCAACAACTGCTGTAGCCAAAGGCCGTTTGATCAACGGATTAGATACTTCATCATGTATTTGTGGTACAGGTATTTCTACTGTGATTTGTTAAGAGAAGGACATAAATTTGTGCATGCGTCAGACTTACTGTATCTCAGGTCACTTCAGGTTTCTTTTGGGACAAACCAGTGTATTGTCAAGGTATTTCTGTATTTTAGCATCACATCTGCTAGTTCCAGTGTGCCATGCTTTTGGCTACTGGATATTACCGTTCACATAAGGAAGTGTTATAATTTCTAGTTTTGACTGTGTGTTTTCGGATGTTTTCAGCACTTAGAACTGGATTCTGTGGAATAACACTTGCATCTGGCATATCGTATCACTTAGGATTTTCAGTAGTGCTTGAAAATGTAACAAACTTCCTATGGCTTACATTGGGGTGATGAGAGGGATCAGAAGAATTTCCTAGACAAGACATACTTCATGCTTAATTTGAAGATCTTTATTAGATAATTGAAAGTAAAATAACACTGACACTTTTCTGGGTTAAAGTTGCATAAAAAGTCTGAAGTTATGTAATGGGTTACCAGTGGTGATGCAAAGAGCTCCTGCTTCTTTCTGTCTGTAGCTGTGAACCCCCCCTGCTTATTTTGTCACTGGCCCTGGCATTTTTTTAGACACACACACAGATACATCCCCCACCCTGAGATCTGATGAAGTTTTATTCATGTGGGGGAAAAAACCTAATCTAAGAAGGAAAGAAAAGGCAGGGTATTGTCAGAGTTTCCACTGAGCAGAGTTGGCTTGGAGAATAGTTTGCATGTCAGAGCTGTTACAAAGTAGTATAGCAGCAGCAGTAGGATGGCATGGCACAGCTAGTGAGGGTGAAAGATGGCGATGGTCTATTAGATTGGATAGTCTGGGAAGTGTAATTTACCCATAGTGTAAGCTGCTTTTCTGGAATAGCATAACTTGATCTAACTTCTGGCTCTTACAGTCACATCGTCCTTTGTGCCAGCTTCAGTGCTTTTCTGACCCCAAATGCAGCTGCTTCAGTCACTATACTGTGAAGAAATCTCTTTATATGCACGTTGACATGGAATTCTTCTCGTGTATACACACCTACATGCTTTTTAAAAAAAATTGTTTTCTGCTACTGTAGTGTGTTGAAAGGGCTTGGCACAGTGTCAGGCAAACACCAGAGGGAGCAGTAATGCTTTGCCAGTGGAAAGTATCAATACAGCAGCTGCAGTTAGATCTGCTTCGTTTGCTGGGAACCACATTCTCCAGTCTTAATAAGTTTTAAAAAAAAAAGTTGAAGGGGGGAAAAAAACCCGCTGTCATTTTTCGATATGGATTTCTGCACACTGGGTGTTTTTATCTAGGTTTGAACTCCAAAGATGATCAACACTGTGTTTTAATAGGTCTTCCATTGAACAGCTAATTAAGGAAATGTTTGCTTGTTGATTATTTAATCAAATATCTTGGCTATGTTTTTAATGAGGTGGGTTTTTTTGAGACTGTGGTTGTGGGGGTTTTGGGTTTTTTAGGAGTATAGTAGATAACAAGCTTTAACAACTACTGATGTCTTAAATACTTTTTCATTAGGGAGAATACATTTTTGGCTATCAAGTAATAAATGAACCACAGTAACACCACCTTGAAGGTAAAACAATGAGTGGTTTTGTTGGTTGGGTGGGTGGGTGGGTTTTTTTAAGGCTAGTTAGTAAGTTGAGGTACAGCTTAGTTTTAACTGTCTGCTAATTTGTGTGACAGCTATAAATTCCTAGCCTGTACTAGGGGTTTTGGTTTGGTTTTAATGAAGGGATGGCTCTTAAAATAGTGAGACATTAAAAAACCCAATTAACGGTTTCCATGTCATTAAAGGAATGGCTAAGGTCTACATCCTTTATTTGAATCCAAATAAACTATTTTTAGAGCAGTTTAAAAATGAGATATAAGTAAATTGACTTTGATTCAAGTAATATTTTAATTTCTGCCATCTGTCAGTTCTGTGTTGGTTGTATTGTAATAAAACAGTTAAAGTGGTAGGATTCTTGTAAGGCCCCGTGAAGTGAGGTCAATGGGAGTAAATGCATGGTTACAAACTATTTTTTAATAACATCCTTTCAGTGGATCTGTTATTGTGGCTGTGGCAATTAAAAATAAAACTAAAATAGTTAAAACCCAAAACAACTCACCACCTCCCAGTAATAACAAAAGCAAGCGTAAGCATGTGTCACGCTGTAGTTATTTGACAGTTATGAGCCCAATCTAGATTGGATCCTAACTGTGACTTTATAAGTTGGATGTCTTCCTGCTCCTCCCTCTCTTGCCAGTGCCATAGTCCAGGGTGAATTACTTTGTAGGTTGCTGATGCAACCCTTTGTTGTGTTTTGCAGGCACACTAAGGTGGAAAATATAAGCTCCTACGCTGCCCCCTGCCTGAATTTGTTGATACTGAAGAGGTCTGTGCCGAATGAGCACATGCTTTGCTTCCACATCTGTGTAGTTTAATTACTGTGTGGGCAGCCTGGCTGAGTGGATGGGGGTGATGACTCTGCTGCAGGAGTACAGACATCCCTGCAGGGCTGTGGCACCTCCTGTTTGGAAAAACCTCTGACTCAAGGAAGGAACTTTGTCAGAAACTACAGCTTTATCTATTATTTCCTGACTCTATAGGGTGAAACTGTAGCAGAAATTGTAGGTGAAGGAGCTGGAGAAGGCAAGCTGGCTGCACTCTCTGCAGTTTATATTTCTTGAGTGAGTTTTATGCTTGCTCAAATAATTTTAAAAGTTACACTTGCTAAATAGTCCACAAGGTCATGTAACAGATGTGTTGTGTAACAGGTATATTCTACATAAACCCAAACTGCGTTGCTTGCATACCGTTTGAATGAGTAGGGCCTTCTCTGAACAGATTTTCGAGGCTATTGGTTCTGGCAGACATGTAGTGTAATAGACATCAGCTGGCTGAAGCTATTGCTGTTATGAAGCTATTATGTTACGTGTGTCCCACTTTCCAAGCAATGATATCGGATGTGCACATGAATTTTTTTTTTGAGCCACCTAACTATTTTCAGGTAAAATTGTCTGCTTCCTTGAATACACTGGACTGAGAGCAACAGTGATTCATGATCTGATTCAGGAGTGCATCAGATGCTTTCATTTAGGAACAGCTACATTTATCAAAAGGGAGGGGCAGGCAGCTGGGTGGTGACAGCTTCAGTTGTCTGATACTTATCTGCTGCTGCATGTCTGTCAGCACCTTACGTTGGTTTGCTCAGTCTAAGGCTAAAACTTAGGTCCGTATCTGATGAATGTACTTGCATGTGTTAAGGTACAGTGTGCTAACATGTAGCACAACTTGATGCTTGCTAAACACTGCAGTTTAAAACCCTAATTAAGAAAGGGCTGATCTAGTAGTAGTGTAGACAAGTCTGAAAGTGCCGGATTTCTAAAACAGGGAAGTTACAGGTATGGTACCAATAAATGACCCTGTTTTTCCACTAACTTCTAGGGGTACAGATCTGGTGATGAAAAAATGTGACACTGGAGAAATGTGGATGATAATGAAATTACATCTTTAGTTTAAATTTGTGATAGGGGCTGTGTTCTATGGCATGCTTGTAATTACAACTTTTTACTGAATATACGTTGTTGCTTATCTTTTTGTTCTTGAAAAGGCTAATTAGCTAGCCATAATCCCTTGTTACTAGTTTAGCCACAGGCTATTAGTCACAGGCTTTTTTTTTTGACCCTAGCCTGGTGTGAGGTCAAACAAATTTGAAGTACTGTTGTAATTGATTTCAACTGTATGTTACAATAGCATGCTGTATTTTACTTCTTACTGCTTTGTTAGAAGTATATTTATTCTTTTTGTACTCCCTTTTAACATGTTTTTTCCTCAGAAAATTAAGGCTGTTTCACCAATGTGTTTATACAAAGGCAGATTTCAGTTGCTATTGTAATGTCTACTGTTTTTTAAAATGGGTATCAGTATTTCATAATACTATGTCATTTTGATGTATGCATGGCTAAAAATAAAACAGCTGAAGTTTTAGGCTTCTTTATATACTGTTTCGGACTACTAGTGCTCTCATGCCATAGGCAGCAACAGTGCAGGGATGAGGTAATCACTGTTATAACAGGGTTTTTTGTTGCATCATGAAATTACTGAAGTTGACTTTAATCACTTCATAATTCCAGTCAGCAGTTGTAAACCTGAAATGAAGCTATGTGCTTTCATCATGATTACAATTTAAACTTTTTAGTTATTTTACTTCAAAAAACATCTTGAGGATAATACAAGCTTGAAGTCATAGACAGGAGGCTGAAGAAAGGTTTCCAGAAATCCTTTGGCCCTCCCTCCTACCTTTTCTGGGGCAGGAGAAAGTATAGAGAGAATACCCTGGCAGATGTTCTGGTGCTCCCTAGTAATTATTTTAAACAACTCAGAAATTTCTTAGCTTGGTCACGTTTGCTGTGTAGTCCATAAATTAGTATGGTGCCATGTGGCAGAAGACTCTGCTGGGGGATTGCAGGACTGGGCAGAAATGCTGGGAAGGATGAGCAACTCCTTACAAGGATACTGTTGCTGAAAAGCTTTACCTGTAAAGCTATATACCTTTTATATTACTAAATTTGATAGTCTAGAAGGGCATGAGATCATCATGCTAACTTCAGTTTTTGCATTCAGTCTGTTTTGTAGTTTTCCAAATTTGAAAATATTGGGAGGCTCGTTTAACGAGTCATTTTTATCATGTACATTTATGTTCAATAAGCTACTCCAGTTGAGCAGTACCTAGCTCTTTTAGGATATATGTACATCACAGAGTGCTTTATATCACTATCTGCCTTTTACAGATGTCACTTAAAAGCAAAGTAACTTACGCAAAGCCAGCTGGCCCATGGTAAAGCTAGGTTTTAATTTGACTGCCATTTTTTTTTTTGTTTTGTTTTGTTTTCCCTCTCATCACAGTTTTTATAGTAGAATGGAACTAGTTCTTAATGTTCAGAGAGCAGTCGTTAGTAGGGCTGGGGAAGGAGGCCTGGAATGTGGTGCTAACCTCTACCTAACGATTTTATTATACCATTATCATAGTAACTTTAAAGTGGCTGGGAGGGAAATTAGCAGGTTTTTTTTTTCCTTTCCCATCAGCTGTTACAATTTATGATCTTCCTTTGTTTCACATGAAAGTGAATTTCATTTCACTTTCTTCTTCATCTCCTCTTAACCTGTACTGTGCAAAAAGGTCTCTGTGCCTCTGACAGTCAGCTGCTGCAGTACTGTAGCCAAACCACACGCTAGGTTTGCACCCCTCTTGCTGAGGCCTGCCTTGTCCTCTGCTCTTTGTCTGATGTGATTTATCCTTATCTTGGATGTGGTTTACTATAATCTTTTGTATTTTCTGACTTCAGGAAACTTGATTTTTGATTCCTTTTCTGTTTTCTGGCTATACTTTCCCCCTTGTTACAAGCATAGTGTGTTTAAGAGAGAGTATAGAGCTCTCCCAGTCTTCACTTTACCTCATAAATCAGTGTCCTCCTTCCACACTATCTCACTATTTTTTACAGTCTTAAATCCCTTTCTTCTAATTTTTTTGTCTTTTCAAAGTTTTTTGTGTCTTCCTATAGCATGACTTACATGTGAATTTTTTTTAATATGTAAATTGATACTTGAAGTTCTAAAGGTGCTTTATTTTCATTTTAAAAACAATCTTTTCCCTCTAATGGCCACAGCGTGTTGTAAAATTCACTATCTAGAAATGTAGTTAGTTGCTTGGATATCTTGCATAAATTTGTTGTAATTCATCTGGTATGCTCCTGCTACAAGGGAACTTAAAACTTTTATAAGTATTTAGTAATTCAATAATACTTTCCATATCCTTTCCCAAAGGAACCTAGCCAGAATAAATGTTCAGATCATTTGGGGCATCAGTTAGAGCCTCTGTTCCATTAAAAAAAAAAACAAAACAAACCCCAAACAAACAAAAATACCACCAAAACCTACCAAACAAACTTGGTTGCATACTTGGCAGTGAAGACAGAGGGCAGATTGCACAAGTGATGCTAAAACTGGATATGGGCTCTAGCCCATGTTCGTATTGGTCAAGGTTAATGCACAGCTTGTGTAAGACACAGATTTGAGACTAGTCAAGAAAAATTACTATTAAACCAGCGGTCTCCTAAACTTTAACCGCAACTGTTAGCGATAGTAGTTTGCAATCACAAGATGGACTTTACTCTGAGAGTGTAGACAGACTTCGAGATCTGACATCAACAGTTGTATCTGTCCTGGCTGATCGATACCCCTCAGCAGCTGGCAGGTACTCCTTCCTTTACAACCTGCTAACCTGAGGAACCTTTTGTAAATACCTTGTTGATGGTAGTACAACGTAAGCCAGTTTATTTCAACTGTTAAGACAGATAACTTCATAAAACTAGTTAACAATTTAAAACTTCACTGTTCTGAGCTGTTTGCTGTTGACTTCTGCTGGACTCAGAATTGTTGTAGCAGAGGTGGATGAGTAGTTTATTGGGAGCATTTCCTGCTCTTTTGCAGGAAAACCCAGCCAAATTAGTTTAAATTGAGTGGTTGAGCTAACCTTACTAATTTTGCCTGAAGCAGAAATGGATTTACTTGGCAGAGGTTAAGTAGGCTAATTTTCAGTAGAGGTTGGTGGCTTCTGCATTGTTCCAATTGTTTCTCTACTGAGTGCATGCCTGAACGTGGCATTTCTTTTTTTCAGTGGGGAGGATACAGTATACCAGCACAGTTGTTTTTGCAGCTAGGTAGTGCGATAATTGCTTCCCCCACCCCCACCCCCTTTTTTTTTTTAAGAGGGGCGATGTTTTTTTGTTAGAAAACATTGAAAGACATTTCTTACTTACTAAGAAAATTATTAACTTTTATTCATGTTTTCAGTCAAACTGTATTTGGATGAGAATTGGAATTTGTGCTCTTTTTATTAAATAAAAAGTACCTTCAATATACTGGATACATTAAAAAGTTTTATCTAGACATAGTCTGACTTAAAAATTAATTTATCAAGTTAGGCACATATGAAGCGCAGCTGGCGACTTACAAATTGTTTCTTGTTGTCAGAGTCGCTATTTTAAAAGGCATTTAATGATCCAAAGAGATGCTAAGTAACATCTTCCACTACCAGGAGTGGTTTTGGTGGGGTGAGTGATGGACTTGCATTGAAGTCAGTGGGAAGCAGATGCCTAAGTGTTTATGTGCTTGTGCAAACTTCATTTGTCACCCATCTACTTGTCCTTATAAACCTTTGAAGATCTGAAAATCTGACTACATGTCTTAGGGCTGGTATATCTTCTGTTTGCCTACTTTTTTTTCTTCTTCATAATTATAAAAGGAAAACCAGGTTTTCATTTTTCTTTTAAATGCTTACACCGTGCATGTTTTGAATCAAGAAAATATGCTTCAACAGGTAGGAAAGGTAAAACCTAAATTATTTAGACAGAAAGTAGAAAAAATATCTGTGCAAAAAGTAAAATGTTGGCATTCCAATTATATTTCAGATGGATAATGTTGCTCTTAAAGCATTGTATGACACTGAGTTACAAACTTTAAATGAACTCAGAAAGTAGCTAGTTTTAAAGTTCTTAATAAATTAAAAAATCAGCAATTCTACATTAGCTGAATGTCTAGATGCACTTCATTGATGCCTTCTACTATTATCTTTATCTTTTGATTAAGTAATGGTAACAAACTTTAATGAAGACAAACATAACTTGTAAGCTTTAGAATTACTTATTTTTAGAAAAAAATACTTTTAAAAATCTGATTTAAATATAGGTGGATAAAATGTGGTTTGAGGTTGTTAAGTAGGATTGCTTAGGTTTGTATTTATTTTACTATTACATTTTCAGGCTGACTTTAGAAAAGGGTGTTTTGTGCATTTCAAGACTCGTCCTATACAGTCTTCTGAATTTACTAGTGAAAATGTTTCATGTACTGAGGGAGATGCCTAAGTTTGCAAGCGCATTCATGATGAAAAATAAATGCTTGCATTTAAAAAAACCCTGCTTGCTGTGTGCAGATGCCATGCAGATTAAACTTGGAAGCACGTTGCTGAGAAGTAATTTGAAATTCTGCTTCTTGTATTAATATTATTTTAGAAAAAACAAACACAAAACAATCTAAGAACTAGAAATTTCCCTCTATCCAAGCGGATTGGTTTATTTGTATCCTGTTTCTTAAACAATACTCCTTATTTGTGCAGAATAGGAAGTGACTTTTTCCCCAGATAAATGGAAACGTGTTGGTATGGCTACTGTCATAGGAACCAAGCACAACATGACAAATAATGCTACCAGAGTAGAATGTAAAATACGAAAACTGTAGGTAACGTGGTCCTTATGACATGGAGGCCATCCATGGTTTTAAAGTACTTTTCCTACTCTTAAATAACTGTATCAATTGACCTAGTTTAATGAAAGGGGTAGGCTAACACCAGTTTGCTGAAGAGATGGCCCAAAGCTTTAATGAATTTTCTCAGTGCTAGTGTTGACCCTATTTGCATGGTATGCAGAACTGTTTTTGAGAGCTGCATCACTTTGATTCTGTTTTAGTTACAGGGAGTACTTTTATTATGTCTTTAATAATGCTTCTAAAAATACCTTAAAGTGGTTTATTCAAGAACATTTTTCAGCTCCAAGCACTCCTCATATATATTTCCTTACCACTTCTTCTCTCCCTCAAAAGATTATTGTGTGTTTGAAAGCAAAGAATACTAGTGTATTGAAATAATTGTATTATTTTATCATCAAGCAGTATAAACAGAGAGTTGAGAACATGTTGTTAGGTAAGAGTGATTCTGATGGTGTTTAACTCCTAGTTTACTACTTTGGAACTTGCAGAAGATGTCAAAGTAAAGGAAATGTTGTTAATAAGCAGTTAATGTGTTCAGTCCTTACTTCCACTAGAAATTTTGTATTCAGAGATGTCGAGAACACTTGAAATTCTGTATTACACCATTTCTTGATTTAGAAGATACCTGAATGCACCTCAGCATGTGTTAAATGCTTTGTATTTTATATTTAAAGTACAAATCACATGGTTTTTCTTCCTTTACATAATCAGAAATAAAAGCAGAGAATTGTATTATGACAAAACACTATAAAAAGGGCCATTTTTTGGTGTGTATAAATATTATGTCAAATCTTGATATTAGTTATCTTAAGAAATTTTTATTTAAATGAAAAGCTAAAATACCTGTATTGATTTGACCACAATTCCTGTGCATTTTCACTTCAAAGCATTCTGTTCTTACATGCAAAGACAGTGTTGTTAACCCTTGGAACAGAGGGGAAACAAAATGAAATCAGTTTCTTCAGACTGTGATTTTTGTTAAAGGAATTAAAATTGTAATTCAACTTTTGTGTTCCTGAGTCTTCAAACAAGGAAAACTAGAACATTTTTTTCATTCCTAACTTTTCTGAATTTCAGGTGCTAGAAATGAGCAAGACCTGAGCTGGGTTCACTGTAGCTGTTCATATAATTCTGAAAATGACAAGAATAATGGCAATGCCACACTGCAGCTGCTTGAAATATCTACTGCTGTAGGCTGTTCTGCAGAAGCTCTTATTAAAAAAGAGAAAAATAAATTTAAAATGGGATCGATTAAGGAGAACTGATTATTACTTAATAGAAGGGCATATGTGATGAGAGAACCCAAATGCTCAAGAGTTTCTTAAAGTGGAAAAAAGGAGGTAGGAAGAAAGGCAGTTTTTGCCCCCCCGATGTCTTTTCTTGCTGGACAGGTTTTAAGCTAGTAGACAAAGACCTTAAAAAGTTGAATCTTTAAGAGATGTCTTACTAAGTTTTCTTGAAAAGAATCCCAAAGGACTTCCATTTTTATTCTCGTTAAGTTCTAGTAGTAGTGACATCATCACAGTAAGGTGTGATCACCTTAAGATACTTCTTGAAGTTAAGTTTTGCATGTGGTTTGTTCCATAATCTTTCCAGATGGTTGATTATTATTGCTGGATTAATGCTTTTTATACTACTAAAGGATAAACTTTTTTACCCAGCTGTTGCAAAGCATGATGTCGCATGTGAGCAGAAAATATTGAAAATTTATTTTTAATGTCTTGTTTGAAGTTTATTTCTGAGAAAGTTTGTTCTTTTGTAGAAATGAGCTCTGCCTCTTGGTAGAAGGTTTTGCTGGCCTGAAGAAGAATCTTCAAACATGTCCAGAGCTTAGGTGACACTGAGGTAGCCTAGTTTCAGAATACTGAGTACTTAAAGAAAGGGACAAGTACCATATGCTGGTCTTAGCTGGAAACTTATGTAAAGTGTCCATTTTCTGTGGAAGTACACTATTGTGAACCTATAGCTAGGGTTTCTAAAAACCTAATTGTCTTGACCAGATATTGTGCACTGTAAGTCAAGTGGAAGAGTGGGGGAAGCATAAGTAACAAATCCAGTCATATCTGTTAGAATAATACAGAATCATAGAATAGTTTAGGTTTAAAGATCATCTAGTCCGCCCCTCTGCCATCTGTTTGGGGCATTGTTGTGAAGGGCAGGGACATCTTTCATTAGGTCAAGTTGCTCAAAGCTCCGTCCAACCTGATGGTGGCATCTAGTATTATTCAGAATTTATGTACAGTTCAGAAGAAGGCTCTGAGAAGAAAAGGAAAACATTTAGATTATTTATTAACCAGGGAAGCGTTTCATTTCTTATGTATTGCTTAATACAGGTGTAATGTGAATTTGTTGCTTTACAGAATGAACCTTTTTCAGTCTTAAAGTACCTACTGTCTGCCTCTCATACTGTACACAGTATGCTAATTGCAGAGCACTTCTCTTCACACAAATTATATCTGTTCAAAATAATAGCAATACAATAAGCCTTACTGGGTTTACACAGGATTTGAAAAGGCTGGTCAGTCCACAGTGGAGGATCAGGTTTTATCTCCTCTAAACCCCAGACCACCAGCAGGCACTCAATATCCTCCAAATCTTTTCTAATACCTAGTATCTGAATACTATTAATACTGTTTTCTGTTTTTTAGCCTTCCTATAAAAGAATACAATTTCTCTTCCTGTATGCACCACACATTTTTAGTGTATGTCTACTCAGTTTTAAATAAACTTAGAGTGATTTGACTACATATTTCAGAACAGCATTCTCATTGAGTAATTTGTTAGATAGAAGTAGGGTTGTTGGTTTCTCCCCCCAAATATTTAGAATTTCCTTCTACATTTAAAGCAATTTGCAATTATTACCATCAGTGTCAGAGATGGGCATTTCCCAAAGGAAATCTGGTCTTTGGGCTTTATCTGTATTCATCACGCCCGTTTATTCTGTCTTATCTTTGTATGTGTTGTAATGGCCTTACATTGCAGTCATACAAGGCAAAAAGAAAATGTGTATAAATTCTTCATGTTTATTATGTCGCTGGTAATTTGAAAACCTTCTCCAAGGGAGTGACGCTTCATCTATGGTTCAGCTTTCCCCATGCTGTATCAGAATTAGCGTTAAGCCAGAGGCCATCTGTGTAGCATTCAGTGTTTCTCTGGCTACATCTATATCAGTGTATTAAGTGTCCCTGAGGCTAATTAACACAAAATGGCTGCTGTCCATACTCTTAGCCCCAAAACAGGTGGTTATATCCAAATTTACTTCTGAGAACGGTACCCTGACCACAGGTAGCTTCTGAACAGTGCCTTTAAATTGCTTGAAAGAATGCTAATTGGTCTGGACAGAAATTGTTTCAGGCCCTTTTCTAACAATTTAGTGGTACGAGCAGTTCATTCCCATGCATGGGAATGCTCCACAGCACTGTTGATTTCACTAGTATAGATGTGTAGCCTTTACAGCTTTAGACAGCTAAATCAATACATCACCTCTTTATCATCATCTCTAAAATTGTACTTAGCTGCATTCTCAGAATACATTGGCATACTTTAAGCCTATAATTTTATGTATTGTTAACATGATCAAAAGAGGTAAAATTAGTTGTTATTTTAGCTTCAGTCTGGGTATGTTTGTGTTTATTTAAAACATACAGATTTAAGTTGAAAGTTGTTATGAAGGCCAGATTGCATTCCTTCTTACAAACTAATTTGTGGTAAGATCTTGAGATAAAGAAGGGACTCTCTCCCAAGGCAGTTTTTTTTTCTTCTCCATGTAGAATTTAAAGAATTTATGTTCCTATTGTGCAGAATCCCAGCAGGATCCTCTTAATCAGTTGTTTGTTTGTTTGTTTTTTTAAATTCCATTCTCACTTTTTTTCAGGAATGTTTGATTCATCTGGTAAAGTGTTCAAGAATTAATTAATTGTCATGGTTTTGTATGATTTGCCACATAAATAGGGACATATAAATGAGTACATTTGTGTTGATTACGTGGTCAAAGTGTGGAATACAGATGAGCAGAGAAATAGTGAATAGATTTAATTGCAGGAAAAGACTGATTCATAAGATGAAGACAGAAAAGCACAACTGTTACAATTGCTGATTCTGTGCAGAATCTAATGATGAATTTACAGATAGTTACATGAGGTGAAAAAATGGCATGGCAAGGTATTTTTATAAAAGACTTACAGATTCAGTAAATTTAAGAAGCAGCCTTTATAAGCATTAGAAATCAATAATTTTATTCTGTGTTTTATGCTTTTATTTAATAACTGCTGAACAATCAAGGCTGAAGGAGGTATTGTGAAAATGTTTACCATGGTGGCTGGAGCAGTTGCCAAAATCTAGAAAACCTGTTTTTACACTGCTGTTTTCATGAGATTTAAATCTACAAATACTATTCTCTTGTATAATATCCTTCTAATTACTAGGCTTCCTATGGGAACCTTATCAGCCCTTCTTGTCTAAGTATTGCCAGAGTGTAGCAAAGAGTGTCCATTAATAATAGGCCAGAGAGAAAGGAACATTTTCCAATAATTAAGATAGTACTTTGCCTGTGTAGAGTATGGAGTTTGATGCCTTATTCTAGAAATGGCTGATGTGTTTTGCATTAAATGTGTTTGAATAACACACATAAGCAAAGTTTCTGTTGGCACAGTTACAATGAAATATGCAAATATGAGGTATTACAAAATTTTTAGTGTTTTAAGTCTAAAGAGTGTTTTTGTCTTTTTATTTCGGTCTGAAAAGTGTGTAATATTCCTAAATTTCAGAAACATGCAAGATAAGTATTTACAGTTGAAACAAAGTACTCAGATCTTTGCAGTTGGGAAAGATTCCAGTTTAGCAAAGAGTTTTGAGTAAGTGTGTAATTGCGTGTGACTTAAGAGCATTCACGTGTTGTGATATTTTGTTAGGTTGTGACTTTATATGAGTATTTTATTTTGTGTTGCCAAGACAAGGTGAATGGCTATTACCTTCTGCAATATTGTAGATACCTGTGTTATTTTAAATGGTTTGAGGGAATCTCAAAGAACTGGAAATTCTTGGTAGGATAAATTCTTTTCAGGGTATTATTGTTGTCGTTGTTGTGTAAATAACTTTAATGGCTAGCAGGCAGAAAATCAATGAATTTACTTCTCACATGCAAAAAACCTCCCAGTCTACTTTAGCTAAAAACATTAATGAAGTCCTTGAAAGTGCACAAGGGGAATGCTTCTTAGTTTTGTTGTGCAAATACCAGCTCCTTCTATGTATTCGGTAATGGAACTGTGAACTAAAGACAACAGGGAATTGCGTCCTTAATTGTAGGTAATACAGGGCCAGTTTGCATTCTGAATTTGGGGAAAAAGCTAAGACTGAATTGCAATAGAAATTTTCTGTTTGGTGAGAGTAGCTCTTCAGCAAATTCTCTGACAGAATATTGTATTGCTGTAATAAGCATTGTTTCTTTCTCTGCCTTCTTTTGTGTTACATGGAAGGGAAAAAAAGGCAAAAACCTTTCTCTAATTTAAAATGTCATAATAGTTAAACATGAGATGTAGTGGAAAAATGAATCTGTAGGTGTTCAAATAGTTTTCTTCATATAGTTAAGTATTTGTATGTTGCTTTTATAGCTTTATAGTTGGTAGGTCTTCCAGCCAATTTAACAACTACTTGAGTGTTCACAGTTCTGAAAGTTAAGTAACTTTGTACAACAATAGACATTAAATGTGTGCACATGTATTTGCATTAAAATGTCTTTATGTATGTAGTTGTTTATTTCGGGGAAACACTTCTGGAAGGCTTGGTTGTGTTATCTGCAGTCATCAAAGCCCATAATGTGTTTAATGTACTTTTGCTTGCTTCTAATTTTGTGAGCAACTGTAAGATTTTTTTTGTTTGTTGTTGTTTTAATATTTGGCAAAATATGAGCCACTGTTTTTAATGGAAGTGCCCAGCTTTAAAACATGCTCCAAGTTATCACACTGTGTAGGAATGATAACTTTGTGTTATGAATTTTTAAAAAATAAATTTGTATTTTTATGTGTATATTTTTACATATATTTTAAAATATTTCCACATTAAATACACCTATTAGATAAATATATTTGTTGCTGTCAAAACACCACTAGGTCCTAGGATATGTTTGTGAAAGAATTCCTGTAAACAAGTGATTTTTATTTATTTACTTTGACACTTGACTTAGTGACCTAAATAGTGTTCACTGAAAGCAAGTTTTTACATTCTGTGCAAACTCTGCATTATAAGACATGGTGTGTCTAACTAATGCTATGTAGGAAGCTGTATTTAGTTGAAAGTATTATTATTACTATATCACAATATATCTTACAGTGTAGAGACATTCATTTGTATCACTACCAGCTCTGCAGTGCATATAGGAATACTGAAAATTGTTGTAGAAACTTTCATAATGCAGTGGCATTTGAGATTTCAGTGGCTGTCTGAAACCAGGTGGCTGGTGTTGGTGGTAGTGTGCTACTGTGCTACTTGCTTTGGGCAAGGCACACAATGCTTACTTGTAATTCCCTGCACATGCCTGCAGTGATTGCTAACATGTGGCACCATTTGTGTTTTAGTGCATCTTTGCCGTTCAGATAGTCTCTCATGTTCAGGCATGTACAGTACAGGTGGTACTGTAGATTGTTTCTCAAAATAGAGAAACTTAGGTTTTTTTCTAGAACTTGCAAGTGTGTTACAAAGATAGCAAAAAACATGTTGAGGATTCTGATGTTTTGTTTGAAGAGCTAAACTCAAACAGCAGTGATGTTTGACAGACTTGATGAGCTGTCACCCTACATGGCAACACAATGACTATAATATTAATAAAGTTAATACATCTGGGAATTGCCTTTGTTGAAATGTTAATCCCCAGATATAGGCTGTGTGGAGACTTTCCCATGCAGTCCCTCTGCCAGATTTGGCCACGGGATTTAAGAGGAGTTAGAGAAAGTTAAAGGAATGTAGAAGTAGGACTAAAATGGCTTTCAGCTAGTATTTTCGCTAACAAATTTTCATAGTGAATGAAACTTTTGCCTTTTATTTTAGGACTTCTTTCTCCCTCCTCCTTCCTGCTGTAACAGCATAGAGTTTCTCTTAATGCAGAGATGGTCAAAATACCTGTTTTCTTCTCCTGTTCTCAATTATGCAGTGTATTTATCTGTGTTCCTGGTAGTGGAGTTTCTTCAGAGGCTTATGTTGTCCCCCAGCCACCCCAGTCTTTTGAAGTTGCACTCCAGCATGCATACTTTAGTTGGCTGGCATATGTCTTCTATTACTTTCCTTCTAAACTGGAGCTTTATTAGTATGAAAGCATAAAATAGTGTCTTAATTTCTTTCCTCTTAGTGTTCCCATAGATATTAAGAATGTATTTTTGGTAACTTTAGAATTGATTTCTATTTTTTCTCCTTAGAAGCATTGTTTCTTTTGCTTGTTCTAATAGCTAACAAAGTAAAACTTGCAGAATTGCTGAAGCTCATTAATTTTACACTTCTTTTTCTAACAATAAATAATATATCTTGCCTTAACAAAAATTCAGGACTTCGTGAAGGCATGTATTTGGTTTTCTTCTGTTTGCAAAGGCTTCTTGGTAAGTTAAGAACTTTTAAACCAAATTTCAAGTAAACCACAAATTGGACCGTCTATCATGTAGTCTCACAATAACCTATGTTGCAAAATGTTAACACATTTAAATTCCATTGTATGCAATTGTAGTTTGTACGTGGAGCTGTATAAAGGTCTTGGCCCAAGTTTAGTCTACACAGGGCCTTCTGAGTTTTGCTCACAGTTCTCCTAGTGTGACAGAATGTTGTTGGGGTAGAGGCTGGAGTGGTGGAGTCCCTGGTATGGTGCATATGGTCTGGCGGGGCTGCATGAGAACAGGCTCCAGAACAGGCCAGCTCAGACTGGAGTACAGTGTTCTGCAGCCACACAGCGGAGCACCTGGCCAGATGTATGAAAAGCACAACTGTTGGTGTTTCGTACTCATTTGGCAAGCTGGCCCAATAAAGCTTTAAGAGTCTCGATTTGTCAGCCTGTCTTATTAGGTGGTCACAATAAGCCAGAAAACCAAAGAAATGCTGCTGAGAATCACAATGCGGAGTGTTTCATGGGGTGCATTATGTGAGAGACTCAGTTTCTGAGGTAGATAATGCGAAAATGGAAAACACACAAACATTGTTTTGAAGGATTCAGCTGCAAACATCAGTTCGACAATAATTGGATGTAACTGTTGAATTGGAATTCATGGTGCCCTTGGGGCCAAGGAAAAAAGCCCTGAAAAGATTGCTTGGCAAAACACTCAGATGCGAAATCCGGTTTGAGGCAGCTTGTTGGTGTATGCTAAAAGTTTGGGCAGAGCCTTGAAGCAGGTTGTTGACTGGAATTTCCAGGAACTAGTTAGGATAACTCTTGGGACAGACTTTTTGTTAATGAGTAAATTACTTGGGGCAGCTGCAGCAGCAGCTTTGTGAAGTTCTAAGCAGGAGTTTAATTCCAGAGTGCGGCACCAGTCTCCATTGAGTGCACTAGCGGCAGGAGAGTTGAATATAAACGCTTTGGCCCTGCTGAGAGCAGGGACCAAACGCTCTGTGATTAAAATACTGCCTGCTATTAGGCTTCACAAATGGATCAGATTTTCAAGGAACTGTAGCAGGCATAGATTCATGGTATATGACTGTAATGGATTGTTTGATAAAGACGTCTTTTTAAAAAGGTTGCAGCTTTTGATTGGCACCACAAGTTCACAGGTTGTCCCTTGTGAAGAAGCCAGATGTACAACTGGGTAAACCATGCATGAGTGCAAGTACCAGTGCATGTATTAAGGAGAAATGTTATTGGAAGCTTAAGAGGTATTTGGGGTTTTGAGTTCAAAATCTTACAATAGTAGGTAGCTTTTAAATCCCCACACACACCCCACGCCCCAGCTACGTCCATTGTTTTACCCAACCATGGACTGAAAATGGTTCTGAAAATTTTCTAGTTGGCATGGCATTGCCACCAGCAATTCCTTAGTGCTTCAGGTCAGGGCAAGAGTCACGTAAAATTAGGGGCAAAGAGAGACAGTGTGCAACAATTCTCACTTAGGGTGACACAGAGTGGAATATGGAGTAGTGTGAAATCTTTATTACAGTAAGGATTTTGTCTCATGATTATCTAGGCTGTTGTTGAGAATAGGATTGCAGATAGGGAGACGAGATGCAAGAGAATGAGAAAGGAGAGTGTGTCTGTCTGTCTTCTTAAGAGAAGGTGTTCAGGCTAATAGAATTGGTTCAAGTTCATGTTGTCAGCCCCCTGCTAATAATGCTGCCAAAAAGGCAGTTTCAAGAAAGGTCAGGTGGAGAGCTCTGGTAGGAATGGTACCTGCTTGTTCTTCTTTTGAATACAAACGTAAGGAATTGATAGTTGGACTGTGATGGTTCATGCCGGCACTGTTTTGCCAGGCACTTGCTTAATATATATTTGTCAAATTTACTGTGTCTTGGCATAGGGAGCCAAAATACTCAAATAAGCCAGATATTTTATACTGTTACATAAAATAAGTTGACAAATGCAAAGGAAGTATGTGATGGACTCTAAATTTTCACTGGGTTACCATAGTGATCTAAAAGTCAGATTATTTTTTTTTTAATTCAGCTTCTCTACTTTTGTGAGATGCAGATTCAAAAGGTACCAGAAATGTTCCCCAGGCCTTAGCTTGAGAGCTTGCAGTGTAATGTAAGTCCATTCAGGGTTACTGTTGGTAGTGAAGTCTACATGCCACTGGCTGTACCTTAGTATAAACTTCCTTTTATTAGTATGTTTTCCCAAATATCTGAAAACAAGCCTGAAAGTAACTTCGCTGAATAAAATCCTCTGTTTTTACTTAAGTAGGTATTTTTGATGGACAAAAATATTACTTATCTTCATAAACTTATTTTCCCACAGACTTAAATGGAACAAAATGACTTAACTGAAGTTCTGTCAGAGGAACAGAACGTGTAATATGTGAATTTGATTTTCAAAGGGGTGTGATCTTTTGATTTCCAGTTTAAGGGATCCTTAAAGGAACATGTTTTCAGAAAGCATTGAAATCACTGGCCCTTCAAAAAGTAGCCAGCCTTCACATGTGTACCTACGTATTTTCCCATTTTTCAGTACTTTGCATATCCTGTAGTTCTACCTATTCACCAGATGTGTGTGTGTGTGTGTTCTGTTGTTTTTGGGTGTTGGTGGTTATTTTTGTGGGTTTTGTTTTGGAGGGGTGGGGTTTTTTGGGTGTGTGGGTCTTTTTGGGGTGTCTTTTGTTTTTGTTGGGGTTTTGTTTGTTTGTTTGAAGTTAAGCCTCTCGGAACAGAGTTGTGATCCAAACTGGAAGGCAGTTGTGGCTGTAAATTGCCACTGGGTTTCATTGCATTTCAGTTGAATATTTTGGATCATGTGTACACTGAGTTAACGCCAGTTCAAGATGCCATGCTAACAGTGTGGAGCACTTTTCAATGTATGTACATAAGGCAGTTTTCCTCATTATTAGTAATTTCATTCCAGGCCTTAGTTTAGTTAGTTGCTTTAGGGGTTTTTTTTGTACACGTTAGCTGCATCTTTCTTTTTTGGGGCCTAATCATTCAGTTGGCATTGAAATTAAGAGAGGCAGTTGGAAGATTAAGGACCTGTACTGTTGATGTATAAAGCCTATGACTTCACTAAATTAAAGAAGCATTTTGAATTCATAAAAACCTTTTTCAGTGATCAAAGTATATGTTTCCAGTCTATAGCTACAGATTTGAGTTGTTTTGAAACATGAGATTAGCCTTTTGTGACTATCTGATTATAGTTTATGAGCTTTTGCACAACTGTTTTTCAGTAATAGAAAAGCTCCATTTATTATTCTTAAATTTCTTGTATCTTTACAGCAAGACCTGTCTATATGATAACCATTCTGCTGTTTGCACAGTAGCTGTATGCAGGACTGGTAAGATTAGAATTTAAGACTAGTAAAGCTCATTTACAAGCTAATTTACAAAGCTCCTTCTCTGCACTAAAATTCCAGGTCATGTGTTCTATCTGCAGGAAACAAAAAGGAGGGTTTGAAGGAATGAGGTCTGTACAGCTGTATGTAAAGAGTTGGTACTGATGTAGCATAAAGGAATCATACTACAGCAATCTATTATGGTCTGTTTGTTATGGTTGAAATTCAGTACTGCAGTGCTGTTAAACTCAATGGATTGAGAAGTAGTGAAATACCCTACCTCTAAACTAGCAGTATCTTAAAAGGTGTATGTGTTAAAGGTGGGGAAGGTATTTCTATTTGTTATGTGGGGCTTGTTGTTTTTTGTTTGGTTTTGGGTGTTTTGGGTTTTTTTTGGGGGGGGGGGCGTTGCTTGGGGGTTTTTTAGCCTTTTTAACTGATGTTTTGGAGCCTTTGGGAGCTTTGTTTTGTTTTGTTTGTGTTTTTTTGCTTGGCGAACTTGGTTAGTTTGGGTGAGATAGGAAAGAGGGAGTGCTCTTTGAAGAGATGGAGCTTCGGTAAATGGAGTAACAACAAAAAGAGCTGAGAATTTAACAAAGTGAAGTTGGTACTTGCAGTGTAGTAGGGAAAAATCAGATCATCATTTAAGGTTGTCTTGAATTGTGGTTTCCTATGATGTATTAAATAAGACCTTTGTGAGAACGTTGTGAGAGTTGTCAACACTGAAAAAACCCCCAACCAACTGTTTGTTTGCAAAGGTATTTTAATTTATACATAAAATTTTTGTCCCCCCCCGTCCCCCCCCCAATTTCTTAATCAAAGTGAGTCAGAGGCAGTGTAATTTTTTGGCTTTGGAGATGGAAGAAGGAAAGCAGATTTTGAAATTACAGAGTTTCTGTGTTTGGCAGTACTGTTTTAACACATTTTAATAAAGTAGGTATTAACAGAGGAACACATCTAGGGTGTTTGTATTGTTCAACTCTGCTGGGACATGGCTTTAATAAAAAGCATAAGGTTCAGTTTTTGTATTTTAAAGTATGGAACAACATGGATTATTTTTTGATATATAAGGTGCCTTTTTTTTAAAAAAATGCTTAAATAGCTATTCATTCTTGGTAGAATGGATAAGTCCAGCGAAATATGGCAGTAGATTTGCAAACTGTGCTTTGAGTACTGTGTGTGTTTCTGTATAGGGATTTTTACTTCATCTTACTAAATGTTCTTGAGAAATCTTGCATTCAGTAATGAAAGTGTTTTATGCTAAGCTTAAGCTTCGAGTCAGACCAACAAATATGAGGAAATTAGATGTAGCCACAGCACTTCTGAAGTCCTGTTAGACAAGCTGAGGCAGAATAGCTTCTGCCAGTGTAGAAATAGTACATGCACGTCATCTCCTTGCCATACTCAGCTGTGTATGCCTGCTGTTTACCCTGCATCTACTCTAGTGTTCATCTGACCCTTGTTCTGTTTGAAAAATCAGTGGCAAGCTGACATGGAATCCTCTTAGTTTGCTGAATGAGCTCTCTGAAGAGTCAGAAACTGAATGGTCAGAAGGAGGGAAAGTCAGTCTCTCTCTGAGCTACTCCTTTAGGTCTTGATCTTGAACACACATTTATGTAGACACTGTTTAAATTGATTTGACTTATAATAGATTTGATTAATCTGATTCAGGACTTTGTGAAGGCCATATCTTTTCCTCAATTTCAACAGCTTTTGATGATCTTACAGGAGTACAAAGCAAGGCCTACGTTTGTGCATGTGTAGGAAAGATCAGCTGTAGATTTTTAGGTGTTTTTTTTTTTTTTGGTTAGTATCAAAGTTAGACTAGTTCTGTGAAATCATCTTTTCAATGTTGCTCACCTCAGTTACAGTACAAACTCATTCAAACCACGAACACAGTCATGATGACAGATTCAGTGATTGAACTGTTTGAAAGACAACAAACAAATGCTGGTAGCACACAGAAGACTAGATTTTTGTGGTGAGCAGCATTTAATTGGAAGTATTTTAACTGTTCCCATGGTTCATTTCGAACCACTCTAAGTGGGAGATATTGTGGCCCTACATGCAATTAGACTTGGAGATAGTTCAGGACCCTGCACAACTGTGTTCTTTCTCAAGATGTTAGAAGCCACTGTTAAGTTTATCTTAAAATGCCAATCACTAATGCATACAGGTGGGAATTTAGCCTGTCAGAATACATAAGCCACTGGTATTTTTTCAGTTCATAGTCACTACAATATTTTCTGGGTTCAGAATGGTTAGAATAGGGAACAGATGCTGGTCATGACGTAGGTGTATGTAATTAAAAACCATGAGCCTTAAATAAATGTTTCTGTCACTGGAAGAATGAAATCCTTTCTACGTGATTTAAACCCATGGATTTCTAACTTTCACAACTGGAAATGAGTGTCCTATTCCAGTAAACCTTGGGGTTTGTAGCTGTGTTACGTTATCTACACAGTTATTTTGAGAAACCAGTAGAGAGATGCTTTAGAATGGATTCATGGGACACATAAGATTGCATGGTGCCTTAATTCAGCAGGCATTCATTTTTTGACTTTACACTTGACTGTTTGGCTATGCCGCAATAGCTTCATGCTTCTTAAAAATCTTTTTATCATTTGTATTCCACAGTGTGTGTATTTCTCTCTTAGCTACTTTTAGATTGCTTAATCCCATAGTATATTTAATATTAGTCTTACATGCAGAGGTTGAGCATGGTTCTGAATTGAGCTCTAATGTGCTCACCACTATATATAACCCGCCCATGCACTTCTGTTGTTGTGGTTTGGGTTGGGTTTTTTGTTGGTTTTTTTTTTTTTTTAGATTTACTCTGAAATGTTTAAGAAGTTCTCAAGTAAATGATAATACAGAAAATGGAAATTGTCACATCTTATCTTTTTGTGTGTGTGTGATTGCCATATTCAGTGATGTAATGTTCATTTATGGAGTGCTTAACAATTCATCGGTATTGGAAGGAAATTAAAAAACCCCAAAGAAATAACAAACTTGAATAGCTGAAAGCAGATAAAGTAGAATGAAAGTATGGTATTCCTTGTCTGATAAACTGCAAGAAGGAAATAAAATAATAAAACAGTTACATAAATACTGAAGTCAGCATCTCTAAATGACCATTTTAATGCAACAAAAAGTAAATTCTTTAGAAGGGAAGTGCACTGTTTTGTGGAAGACAATATAGTGGAAGAGAAAAGCTAGGATTTAGATTTAAAAACCTGTGAGTAGGAGAGTGTTGAGGAATGAGTTTTAAAAAGTTACAAACAACCTAATTCTATAGGATTTTCCTTTTTTGCAGATTTTAAATTGGAATCTAATTTGCATAAATGAGGATTTTTCATTTAAAGATAAAACCTAACCATATTTAAATGTAATTTTTAGTCTGTTAAAATCCCTAAAAGCAAATGATAGTGCAGGGAAGATTTTTGCTGACTCCTTAACTTACTCAAGAGTCTGCGTAGTCAGGAGGGTGCTATAGCAGAGTTCACATAAAAGTAATATATATAGTACTTTGAATATCCTAAACACTAGTCAGACACGAATCATAGTTACATGTGATGCAGTATGCCATGTTATGCCTTATTAACTCTGAATTTTTCCGTTTCTTCTGCAATGTACCATTTTCTTAAAAATATTGTATTTACTACATTTAAAAGGTGTGGTTATGTGACTGATCTCTCACTTCATGAAATAATTACTAATGTAATGCATGTGACACATTCCCCAGAGGTCAATGACAATACTGTTTTCTTAAAATCTTTCTCATTCACCATGAGTTAATGACTTCAGTGTTTACTAAAAAAATTATACCAAAAGCTTGGGGTTTTTTTCTTATATATTAAATACTTGTAGCACGTACAAAAAGGAAGATAAATGTTTTAAATGGTTTCCTGATTATACAATATTTTTATTGCGACTTAATGGACTCGAAATTGTCAGTTTTCAGCACAGTGAAAGTTTGTAAATTTAGGCAGCTTTGCACTTTGAGATAATTTCATGAAGGGTTTTGCAACTACCGATCAGTGTGAAGTTAAGCTACTGTGGGCCTTTTAAGTTGACTTTATATGTTGGAGTATAGAAAGTTCTGAAAATTACAGGTTTTAATGGTAAATTATCTGTTGAGTTAATTAGTTTACCAAGCTGGTTGACTGTTTACTTTTGATATATGTAACTTTTGTGTTTGCAGTCCATTTTCAATACAGTATATCAGCATTTTTTTTCTTAAGAGGTTTGAAGGGATTTCCAATAGTCATCATTAGCTGCAGCCATGGCTCGGAACTTCTGATCCTGATTTGTCGCACTCAGTATCCCTGAATTCTCTTACTCTTGTGTAATTGTTAGAACTTGGTATACTGTTTCTTTTTACGTCAGGCAAAAAGAAATAAGTATTTTCTGAACTTGACCTCAATATGTGTATTGTTAACCTGCACAGAATAATTTTTATGATGCTTCCACCTGCAGAGTTATCTTGTATAGCAAAAGCTGATTTGGGAAAAATGGCTTCACAAGAGGGCTCAACAGGTTGAAATTTAGCTAGGGGTTATTGTTGAGAGATGTGAAGAAATTTAATACCCAAATTCGTAATTCCACATATCTGCATTTTCTGTATCGCCTATTGTCAGTCTGACTCATGTTTTATGTTTCATACCACTTTGACTATTGTTTCCAGTAAATCTCCATGTTTGTACAGTTTGTTTCCTTTGGCAGCTCAGCTGCTGGAGGATGAAGGATTCGGTTATACTATATGTATTCAAAACCTTTGGGTTTTTGTGTGTGTTGTGTTTTTTTTTATTATTCCAGTTATCTAGAAAAGTATGAAAAAGTCCATCATTTTGGGGAGGAGGATGATGAGGTACAACCAGGCAATCCAAAGCCACAGCTTCCTATTGGTGCAATTCCAACTTCCTATAACTACCAGCAACACAGTGTGTCAGGTAAATTTTTGAGGACAAAAGTGCTCTTTTTTTCCCCATATATATTTCCCGCCCCCCCCCCCCCCCCCCCCCCCCTCAGAGAGGCTACAGACATACTGTGTAGGTAAATGTACAATATTATTAAAATTATCAAATCTATAGGTCACTCAAGTTATTAATTTGATACACTCACAAACTTACCCACTATGAACCAAAATAAAAAAAATATGAAAATCCATAAGTTATTTCTTGTCTTTACAGATGTTTCCCTTTGTATTTAGCAGGGATAAATGGTTACTTTCTTGAAAAAAACATACCTTGAAAATTCTCGGTGTGTTGTCACATCAGTCATTTCTCTGCAGAGCCAAATACCTGAATTGAGCATACGATTGATTAAGCTTCAAAATCTGAGGAATAAAGCACATGTGTAAGGAGCCAGAATCAACACCACTGCAATTTAGAGACCAAAGTATCAATGTTTAACCAATAAATCAGAAGCGGGTGGACTCTGTGGAATGGATGTGTAATTCGTTGTGTTGAAATTGACTCCAAATTGTATTACAGTTCTATTCTGCTTTAATTAAAGTTTGTGTTTTCAAAGTTTTTCTTTGGGAGAACATACTGCAGTGTTGCATTCTGGAGGTGATGAAGGCATTAGTATCTAACTAGAAAGCTACATAGCTAAGTAGAATGTGTTCAGCACTTTGGCAAAAGATTAACGGAAATAACTGAGTTGAATACTATAAAAACTTGTTAACGCTCACAATACCTTATTAATAAAACTTTAAAAAAGTACTTCTCATTCATAATAACATTGCTTAATATATCATCTGAATATTAATTAGTTTAGCTGTGAAAACTTTTTTTTTTCTTGTTTAGATTACCTTCGTCAAAGCTATGGGCTGTCTATGGACTTAAACTCACCAAATGACTATAATAAATTGGTGCTTTCACTGTTATCTGGACTCCCAAATGAAGTGGACTTTGCAATTAATGTGTGTACTCTTCTTTCAAATGAAAGCAAGCATGTTATGCAGCTTGAAAAGGACCCTAAAATCATCACTTTACTGCTTGCAAATGCTGGGGTGTTTGATGACAGTAAGTATATAACATTTTTGCAACAGAAAGAGTTAATACCTGTTGTAGCATCTTTCACAACCCTCGATAATGAAAATGTTTATAATTTATTGCACTGTAATATATCTAGTTTTTGTTTTTACCTTGTCTGCAGTTACAGTTTTTATTAGACATTACAAATACCTTTTAAACTAGGTAATTTTTATTAAAAAATTATTGTTTAACAGTTTAGTGAAATTTAAGAATTAGTTTTTCAGTGATAAGAGTTTGTTGAAGGTGCTGAATTTAAGGCATTGGATTTCCATCTGCTTGTAGTATATTACTGCTTTCTTCTGAATTCATAGGACCATGCTGACCTTTCATAATTCTTTTCTAGTAGCAGTCACAAACATAAAAATTTAAAAACGGCAGTCTGAAAACAATGAGCCACTAAGGTCTTTATCCATATACTTCACTACACATTCAATTGTAGTGAAATTCACAATACAAAATTCAAGGGATAAAAGTCTTAACCTGATTTTCAGAATTATTTAGTGTGTTGGCACATAAATTTTTATTTCAGTATGTGAAATAAGCTATTCTGACTTGTTCAGTGTGACCTCCATGCTAAGTTGTTCCTTGTTTGTCTTTCTGTCAAGGAGAGGGGAAAAAAAAGTTAACTCAAACCATCCTAAAATCGTAACGTTCCTCTCGCATGGTGGTGAGGAGGAAATATTCACTGGTTTTATATATGGAATTTCAGAAACTGTCACCATAAGAAATTGTCCAAATGAGCTTTTTCAGCTAAGTGTACTGAACTCTGCTAGTACAGATGATCATATCTGTTTGCTTATAAATCTCCTTTGCATGTGTAAGCACAATCATAGTATGGTATGTCAGAGATTCTGTTTTAAAATTCTGGGGAAGGATGCGTGTTAGACATTGGTTTTTTTTAATGATTAGTATTTTTACATAATGATTTTTAGCTTCCCCCCCTTCCCCCCAGTATTGTATTGGTGTTCTTCAGCTTCTCTCCTATGTTTTTGATTTGTAGCTGTGCCCTTCAGATATGGTTAGATCTTGGGCATTTAGTGTCTGCATCTAGAACAAACTTTCAAAGAAAAATATTTGAAAGGAAGTTAAAGTGAAACTTAGTCCTGCATGTCAGTGATTCCAGGATGCTTGTGCTCTAGATTTTTGAGTTTACCATCACTCCCCTGTTCTTTTGATGGAACTTCTATGGACTTAGGAATTCACTAATAATTTAATCAAGTTTTGGTTTGCTATTTGATGATTCTAATTTATTTTTTTTTTGATCTGGCAGAGGTAGATTGTGTTTTCTCGAGTTCCTAACTTGGACTCTGAGCACAGGCTTGTTCCATAGCTGGTCTGTATTAGTATTTCTTATATTGAAAAACATTAGAGGTAAAGCCAAGAGGAATGATGAGCGTGTAATGGGCTTGCTGTTTTCATTCCCTGGAGAAAACTTCATTTTTATCTTAGCTGATTACATCTTCTGGATAAATCCAGGGAGTGTCCTAGCAGCATTAGGAGGCCTAATTGGAACAAAGTGGGGAAAGAAAGAAGGTTTGTGTTTACCTATTTTTGAAGCATGAAACTTCAATCTGAAATACATGGATACTTTTATATTATAAATAGTGAAGGTAAATCTGTCATGTTTGGTGATTAAATGAAATCTGTAATTAGCAAATTCAGGTAGTATGAAAATACTGTCACAATAATTCCAGATGTAAATAAATGATGGCTGATTAACTTTATTTAATGTGGATTTTAGATTTGGCCTGTCTCTAAGGTTTTAGCATTGTTAGTATTTATAATGCAGTGTTTCTAGGTACAAGAAAAATATGTCTTCAGCTCCCCCCTCCCCACCCCCTTCCAAAGTCTGAGATTACAATTATATTGCAGGTAATAGGGGCAGCTCCAGGTGTTTGGGGTTATTTAGTATCTTCAGTTTGGAGTGCTGCATAAGCCTGGGTTTGGATTCTGTGAGTTGAAGGCTGATGTGATCTTGGAATTGAGATTTAAAGCATTTTGCTCAAAACAATAAAATGTTATGAACCAAAATGTTTGTATAATTTAAAAGTACAATTGGCTTGTTACTGAACTACTGCAAGACAGTTTGGTTTTGGATTGACTTGATCTTTGAGTCAGATTGAGCCTTTGCTACTTTCAAGGAGTGATGATCAAAATGTTTGTGGTAGTGGTCCACCAAACAGCCAAGAACATGCAGTACACTTCCTGGTTAAATATTGGCATTCAATTGAGTGCTGTCAATCTCCCTGCTACTGTCAGTGTTTAGAAAACATTAGTGGGGATTTGTTTAATTACTAAAGTAGTGCTTACAGCTTACACTGCACATGGAAAACAGTTGTTGATGTGAGGTTGAAAACTGAGCAGTCATCTTGGCTCCTGAAAAAGAGCTATGGAAATTTCCCATGTGTTTTTTTAAAGTGTTCACAAACTAGTCCATTTGTTATGGACTACTTACTTTCAATTTAAACTGTAAAATTGCAGTATCAGTTAATTAAATGACTATAAACATTTCGGTTGGTTTATACAAGGTTTTTTGAATGAAAACACTGAAGAATCTGTGATGTTGTTGGATGTTTATTTAGTTTATGGATTAGTAAAAAGCAGCAAACAAACGTTCTTATTTTACTAAATTCTGCTTTTTATGCTTAAAGCTTTAGGATCATTTTCTGCTGTATTTGGAGAAGAATGGAAGGAGAAAACTGATAGAGATTTTGTTAAGGTAATTTAAAAATTGTTAAAATAATTTTGAACTGCATATGATGGGTATAAATTCCTTTAAAAAGATAGACAATTGTAAGATATACTAGCATGTGTCTTTAGAATGACTCTCAACTCTATTCCTTTGATTTAAATATAATAGGATACTAAATCACAGTTGTCATAAAATGTTTGGGTAAGCAGTAAGAAATTTATTAATAAAAAATAGGTGTAGGGAAATGAATAAAGAGGTTCCATGTTTCTTTTTATAAGAAAGCAAATATGTATGAGAAGAAGAAAAACTGGCTAAGATACTTGGCAAGAGTAAACAATGCTGTTTTTTAAAAACTGCTGTGATCAGTAAAGAAACATTTTGGATTATGAAAATTAAGTCCATAACATAATAAACATGGGACAAATTTAAGTAAGTTAGCAGTGTTGCAAGTTTGTTTCAGTTAAAATATTTTTGCACAGGGCTTTTTTATCTTTCCACTAGAGGGCATGATCTACTGTATCAGTAATGAAAAGCAGTAAAAATAAAACTGCGTGTAAGTGCTTCCTCTTTATTCTAGGTGAGCATTTTGAGGTGAATGAGAGCATGAAATATATTATAGCTGAAATAGATTTGACTTTTCAGCATATTTGCTGTGGTACACAATTTCCTTAAATTGAATTTCAGGTAATGGTTTGTGTGGCTAAAATAGGAAAACGCTAGATTAAAACATATTTTTGGTAATTTGCGCTTTTTATTAAGTAAAAATATTAAGAGATAAGGTGCTGAGTTCCTTATGAACTTACAGCTGGGTTTCTGCTCAATTTCTTAATTGTCTCATATACTGAAATGTCTTTCCAGCAGTATAGAGAAATATTTGTTAGGAGCTTTTTCCATTTGTCTTTTGCTTTATTTTTATGTAACTCAATTTTGAGACAAGTTGGTCCATAGTAGTGTTAGTTAAATGGTAAGTATTCCTGAAATATCAGTGACTAGATTCCCTAACCAAAATCTCCTAGGTAAAATTAAGAACAAAAAAGGTAAGCTCTCATATTGTTTAGTATATGAACTTGAAAATGTGATTCAAATGTGCTGAAGCTAAGTGTAAAAAATAATGCTTCATAATCTGTTTCCTTTTTGCATTGAAAAATATGTCCAGAAGTACTGTAGGTTGTGTTTTGATTCGTTTTTTTTTAAAAGCATTTAGCACTTCTGTGTTCACTTCACCCTAAACTGTCAGACTGTTGCTGATCTAGATCAGCAACAAGCACCATGTCTAGATCTATAAACATTTTAAATTACACAGAATTCTAATTCATTATATGTTCATTAATTATATAAACTTAAGTAATTGTGATAGATAAGGACAGATGGTTCTGATAAATGTTTTTAACAAAGTGTTAAGTAGAACCACTGTAACTGCAATAAAGCTTACTAATAGGAAACTTGGATACTCTCCAAGATCCGTTTTTGAACATTACAACATGTATAGTACCACTCCGTAGTGAAATACTGCTGAAAGCATGTCAGAAACAAACACCAGATCTAAAAACATTTCTAATGCCAAGAATCCAGATTTTTCAGAACATCTTACTTCAAGCGTTTGCTTGACTCTAGTACTGGAAGTAATTTATTTTGTATTGCAGCTGTGGATGTGTTAAAACAGAAATGAAGTTTCCATAATGGTTCCCTTTATGACGTAGGAGAGAGATATTTGGTTGGCAGGGTTGAAATTTTGTATCCCCCCTTTTTTTTTTTCTTTTAGATTTGCTTTTACAGCTTTAACATTAATAGGATGGCTATTGAACGCATGTCCCTGACTTGACTGTTCACGTTATCTTTTACAAAAATCTTTGTTTGGTTTATTAAATTTTGTTGCCGGTTGTTTGTCTTGATTTTGTAAGGTTATCATTCCAGTTTTTCTCTGCTATAATGGCAGCAGGTTAGAAATTGGTCTAGAGATGAAAATGGAACAAAGTTTTTACGTGGGAGACTAAAAATGTGGAATTATGAATTGTAGTGATGGCATGGACACACAAATATTAGAGATTCATAGAGAATAGGGTGGGGAAAGCAATTTCTTAAACCCATGAATTCTAAACTAATAGGAATTGAATTGATAGAAATTTTGTTGAGTTTATAAATGTTACCTTCAAACCATGGAGGATTTTTCATGTGTTGGAGATAAGGGATTGAGGGGATGAGGGAAGCTGAGAAATATTAGAAAACTTGAAGCTGTTCTGAAAATGATTCTCAGGGTTAAATTCAGGATTCATAGAGAAGTCATAAACTTGGATTCTTGGCAATTGAATGTCAGTTTCATGCAAAAAAAATTAAAAATATTCATCTCCTAGTCTTTATTAGCTGAAAATAGCTTTTTAAATGCAGTGAAACAAATACAAATTATCTGTGAGAGTTGTTAAGAATTTTTGACATTTCATCTATATAGCTACTCTTACTAACTTTTTTCCAAGCTCCTCCTCATGCTTATTGAAATATATGAACATAAACATGCAACTTTGGATTTTATAGAGCAGTTTGGTTTCTGTATTTCAGTGTCTTTATACAGACATTGGGGGTCATTGTAGAATTATGTAGTTATTTAAAATTTCCACAAAACACTTATGTTTGCTTAAAATAGTTTGATTTATTTTTTGGTCTCTTAATAATATTAGTATTTTTAAATTGGTTTTCAATAAAAATGGCCATATGTTTTTCTTCATTATTTTTTGTCTTCATTCTACTTATATTTGTACACTAGGAGTGAAACAGCATCACTGTTAGTATTTCTCCCACACTAAAGTGTCTGTGCAATAACTGTAGATTGTTTGGTATTCGGTCAGCTCTTGAGTTCTGTATTAATTTATCAGCAAGAATCTGTCAATTGTTTCAGCACCAATACTTTAATTTTATATTCTGCTTTTTTCTAATTTTGACTTAAAATCATTCTACTTTACATGTGCAGTTATCATGATTTTTTCAGAACAGTCTACTAGTTTGGTAACGTCATATTCACAAGCGAAGGAGCTTGCCTCTTGAGTTGTGTCCTCCAACATCACTGTTGCAGTTGAAGGTGAAGATAAAAACAACATGTTTCTTTATACTAAACTTTGAGGGAACCAATTACTACCCTCCCCCCCTCCTTACTGCATTATAAAAAAACCTGGAAAATTTGTAATTTCCATTGTCTGCAGCACTGTATTTTCTCACTTTCTACAGAACTTCCCTCTAAACTGAATCAAATGTCTTTACTAGTCAGTGTATCTATCTGTTCATTAATTGTCAGAATCTGAGTATAACTTTTGTTGAACCTGCCGTTACCTCTTACAGCTATGTTAATTTGTTGCTTTCTCCTGTCTTGATTTTTTTTTTTTCTTGGTGCTGTCAATAAGCCTAAATGTCTTGTTAGTTGGAATGATTGCAAGTCCTTACTTAAGGACTGGAACAACTGTCATTTAGCCAGCCATCTTGCATCTCCTCGTTTTGTTTTATTGTCCCCATCCCCAAGCTCTGATGACATCCTGCTCAGGTGTCTTCTCGTCTGTGCTGGAAGCTTTCCCATTTTTAACTGTTTCATTTTGTTTTGGATTTCCTCATGTTAGCAAGGTTCACTTGTGAGTATAGTTTGTCTTTAGAGAGTGACTTGTTTATATAGAATGCTTATAATCAGACAGATTTAACTGTTTTTCCAGGTATTTCTTTCATGTCTCCATCAGACAGCGGGCAGCTGCTGTAGTGTATGAATAATTGTATTGTATTTCTTCATGCACTACTCGTTTCTGTTTACTTCAAATTAAGTATTTAGATTTCATCTTCTTGGACTTACTGAGGTCTCCTCTAGCTGTAGAGTTCAGAAATCCATGCTTACGCAGTTTTTGTGCTTTCTTTAGTGCTTTGCATAGTGCTTTACTTCTGGTTTCCTTTTTTTTTTCTTAAAAAAAAAAGTTTGTTCTTTGTTGTCCAACTCTTCTTTTTTGTATAAGTTTAATAATTTTCATTACTGAGCATTTACTGTTTTAATCTTTCTCAGTGTGTTGGAGAGTGATCCTTAAGGATTTAAAAAGTCTGACATGTTTCAAACATCACCTTTCTTGTGTCTCTCAGTGGTCAAGTTGACTTGACTCCAGTTGCTGTCATATTTTTCTGCGACAATAAGTAGTCATGATCATTGCTACATTATATGATTTGTGGACTCAAATGTCCATTGTTTTTATGGACAGTAATTTGGTTTATGTGATTTCCAGTGAATTCTGTTTAATACTGTGCATCTTTTTCCAAAGGAACTTGGCTGCTGACAGTAATCAGGTTGTGCATGTGAATCAAGTTCTTGACCTTTGTCCATGATCTCTTAGCATCTGGATGTCACATAGTCAAGGGTTGTTTGTTTGCTTCCAAGTTTTGGCTTTATGTTCCTATTACCAGTGTGTTTTTGTGATCTAAAACATACATATGCATGCATACATACATACATACATACATATATATATATATGACTGACTGTTGATAAAGAGCTTCACTTTTTCATCCTTTCTTGTTCATTTACCTTCATAGGTAGTATCAGATTGCAGCTATCCATAGTTTATAGTAGGGAATAAATAACTGCTTGTTGATGCTAAATAGATTTTTTTTTTTCCTTGTCGCTGTGATATAAGTACCATTTTTCAAAGGAATTCCCAGAAAGCTTAACTCATCTTTTCCCACTTCTTTCTTCTCAAACAAAAATTTTGCCACGTTTTGCCTTGTTCCCTTGTAACAGAAAGGCTGTGAACATTGTATGTAGGTTACTTAACTATTTTTCCACCTCAACATTCTCTGCCTACCCCCATCCTTTTCAGGGATCTTTCCTGCTTAGGCAGGAAACAAATGTTGAGTGGGCTGAGAGCAATCAAACCAGTCTGCTTAAATGCAAAAAAGGAGATGATTTAGGCCAACTCTTCCCTTGTAAAGAGAAGGAATAGAGGCTGCAGAACCATTCTGAACTTAAGGCATGTGAGAACACCTTTATTAAGAAGTACAAGATGGAGCTCATCGTAGGTGATCCTAGTGCTTTGGAAGAAGAGCTGCGTGAATTTTTTGATCATTTCCTGGTAGGACAGGTGATTCCAGTGTGAAGATTTTTCTGAGACATGGAAACATTGTATTTCACCAGAATCACAGAGGCTAACTTTTCAGAACAAGGTGCACTTCTGGGTTTTTTTATTGGTGGTTTTACCGTACCATGTTGTAAAGGGTTTTGTAATTAATAAGCTTCATCATTCCAGTTGAGGAATGGAAAGTACAATTTACCACCTTCAAAGTCTCATCAAGGACTCTTTCTTCTGGCGGCGTTTTTTGGGGTTTTTTTTCCTTCTTTCTGAAGAGGTCCTAAGTGTCCTGAGTCTGCTTGAGGTTTCTTGAAGTCCTCTGTCTGAGTCAAAGATGCAGAATTCATATTCACTGTTGGGTCTGACATAGCATCTCTCAAAGAACCCGCATTTTTTAAATGTTTGGACCACTTGATTTTATGCCTGATAATTTGATTGAGACTTTGTCATAGGCCAGGCTGGCTGTAGTTTTAAAATTCCTTAATGTGACTGTACATGCAGTACACAAGGGTGTTGCTTCAAGCTGTTTGTCATTCCCTGAACAGAATAGTGACTTTTCTGAGGGAAATAGTTGACTCTTCTGTGTATGGTGCATTCTAGAAGATAGCTTGCTGGAATCAAACGGAAAATTGTTCTACCAATTCTAAATCATTGGAGACAGATGGCCTCTTCCCTTTGCTAGGAATTCAACTCAGCTATCTATGGTAAAGCTTTCAGGTGTTTTGGAGTTCGGTATAGTGATATACGCATATCAGGCTTCCACCTGAACATTTATTGTTGCAACATGCTTGTCAACAGCTAAAGTCCTTGAGATCCTGACCCTTCTATAGTTAGCAACCTATCTCTAAAATAGATACATTAAATGCCATATATAATAGTTTGCTTTAGCTGCTTGGATTTCTGAGCACGTTACTTACTGATAAGCTGTTTTAAGTTAGTGACTTCTTGAATGGAGGATATAGGATAATATTTCTGAGGGTTTTGGTGATACTATCTTTGGGATAATATTTCTGAGTTATTTGGTCATATCACTGGAGCTTTTGCAGAGTGTTTGAAATCTTAAAATCTGCAGAGTGCTCACAGGAAGCCTGGTTTTCTACTGCAGTAGGCATTTCACAGTTGCTGAAGCACCCATGACACATGCTGGCTTTGGGAATGCAACCCTGCAGTTTTGAGCAAGGAAAAGACTTGGGGACACTTCCACAGGTAAAGCAGTGTTCTTGGTGAGGATTATCACCCACAGTGCTTCTGTATGTAGAAATAAACACTCAGGAGAGAGGGAGAGAAAAACAGTTTTTATTTTTGAATTTATATTGTCTGCATATTCATGTCTGTCCCGCAGATTTTCTTTCCTAGAGATTTAAGAGCCTTTCCATATCGGTAGGGCTCAGAGGAACTGAGGGTGTGTGGGATGAACATTATTTTGGTGTGTTTCATGTAGGTAACAGGGCTTGTGTATATGGTCCAAGTAATCCTGTGGTAAAAATTCTCTAGCTGGAGAGGTTTAGCATCTTATGCTCACAGCATGACTGTATAATGAAACAATTTGAAGAATAACAGTTATATGTAAGTCAACTTTATTTGGCACCTTGGTGTGTATCTCAACTTACAGGAAGGAGCCATGTTCTGTTCTTTTCTGAAAAAGATAATCTCATCTGAGTTGACAGATAGCATTCAACAGACTGCCTCTTTAGGAAGGGAAGACCTTCTCAGTTGTTCAAGTGTGTATCTGTTCATTCATCAAATTTTAGGTGACAAGTACAGTTTTCCAACAATGTATTCCTGTCTTCATCTTTAGCCATAGTACTTTGAGGCTTTATCTTCAGCAGTGTCTGTAGTGTCTTCATCTGCAGAATTCTAAAATCTTCATTTTCCATCCCTTTGAGAATATGTCCAGGGTGATTTGGCTTCCAGATAGAAAAATTTACTCCTTTGTGACTTTATGTTGTCAGAGTTTTTAAATGTTTGATTTTGGACTATACACATAATACTTAAGTTGCAAAAGGTGGATTATTGGAGTATTCAGCTAGCAAAATGTGATGATGCTGTTTTAACATTTGACTTGTGACAGTAGTTTTAACATTGTATTGTGGTTGACTTTGGCCTCTTCCAAAAAGATACAGGTTGAAGTTGAAGACTTTTAAGTATCTGTTCAATATTCACTTTAAAAAAAATCTTTAACTGATTAAACAACTAATCTTTAAAAGCTTCTGAGGTTTTTCTTTTAAGTAGCAGTGAAATGTGAAGGCTTACTGTGTTCATTGCTTTTCCAAAAGGAAACATCCTAAAGGAAGGACTGGTATATTTCCAGAGTATACTATTTTGTGCTTTTATAAACAATGAGTGAAGCCTTTTCCTTAAATAGCCTCCTTCTCTAAAAGTAAGGGTATCTCAAAATTAAGTACATTCTGCAGATTTTACCTGCGTGCTTTCATCTTCTGTGGTGCTTGCTAATAGCCTCAGTATTAATTAGAAAACTGGTAAGGTTAGACTTATATCGGGCTGTTCTTCTCTTTGCTAAAATGAGGTAGTAATCTCTTCTGTGCAAGTAATCCTCTTTACTAAACAGCACTTGAATGTCATTTAGCATCTTTGCAGTGGAAAATAACTTTTTTTCATTCCAATTTACAAAATCTGTAGTATTGTATTTTTCAAGAAAATAGCACTGTCAAGCTTGGTATGAACGCTGTAATTTAGTAATTACATTTGCATAGCAAGATTTCTCCTGCTGTTCAGCTGGTTGTGCTTCCCATCCTTCCCTTTTTATCCAAATTTATTTGTGGTTTTATTCTGTGAGCATAGCCAAAAGAGGAGCTGTATTTCATTAGTGAGCCACAGGAGTGTTTATATTTTCATTATAAAACTAGACATTAGAATGTATATATCATGTATTTTTGTATTAATATACATCACAGTGTGTGTCTTTATTAGCTTGTAAACCTTAATCTCTTGCTAGTCCTGTTGAAATTCAAGAACTAACTGGCATAATAACCATTTACAGATCAGACCATGTATTTGTAAAGTAATTTGAATTCCAGACTGCTGAAGCATTCTGTTTTGCTTATATTTAGAAAGGTTTTTGGTGATGGTGGTTGCTGCTTCTCTCTTTCCCTTGATCTATGATGATGTGGAAAACATAACAGAAGCTTTAAAAAGTCTCCCAAGATAGAAATCTGACTGTTGTACTTCTGGCCAGGAGTCTTAAGATCTACTGAAACTGAGAGGAGTCACCATCTTCTGCTTTAGGAGTTTACTGTTTGTAGGAGGTGAAGGAGGATGAACTGCACTTTTTCCCCACTTACAACTGCAGCATTTCTAATTAATTGTGGAAAACTGTCCATATAGCTTCAGTATGTGCTTCAGCAAAGTACTTCGTGGTAGCGATGGTTGATCATGAATGTGTACTTACGGGCTTGAAGGAAGGAGTATCTTAAAGTACTGAACATCTTGCGTATCATCAAATGAGTGAAAAATGTGGTTACTATTAGATGTATCAAGGTACTAGGAAATTTTTAAAGAATAATCTTTTTCATTTCAATATCTAAAGAAATATAATGCCCTGGAAATTCAGTGTATTTTTAATTATTTTTTCAGTTTTGGAAGGATATTGTTGAGGATATTGAAGTTCGTGATCTAATTTCTGACAGAAGCAAATCTCAAGGTGAGACATCTTGACTAATCTTAATACTTGCATGTTGGTAAATATAGCAAAAGATGGACTAAAATGTATTTGTTTACTTTGTAGATATTCCATCAGAAGAGTGGATTTGGGAATCCTTGTTTCATCCACCTCGCAAATTGGGCATTAATGATATTGAAGGGCAGCGGGTACTTCAGATCGCAGTGATTTTACGTAATCTTTCTTTTGAAGAGGGAAATGTTAAACTTTTGGCAGCTAATCGTACTTGTCTTCGGTTCCTGCTACTCTCTGCTCATAGTCACTTTATTTCTCTACGGCAGTTGGGGCTTGACACGCTGGGAAATATTGCAGCAGAGGTAATGTGCTTCTAAACAGAATAATTAAAATATAATTTGATAAAAGCATTACTTCAGTGTTAATTAAATTAATTACTTTTTTCCTTGATCATTGGATGAAGCAGGAAATGAATTATTCTATGAATTTGTAAATAGCAATTTGAAAACAAGTATTTAGAGCCAAAACAAAAATACAGAGTGTATGTTTCGGTTTGAAATGGAATCGCATGAAGAAGACTGATTGTATAGGGAGATGCGAAATATTTGTCATGTATAATTTTCAGTTTAGTTTCCTAGAGAGAAGAAAGGAATTTAGCTAAATTCTGCGGACTGTACACTAGCTTCTTCACTTCATAATTATAACCTTTAGTCATAACTTCAAAATAATACATTTTGAGAAAGGGGGTGGTAGAGGGTTTTATGCAGTTTGTAGTGGGCACCAGTAAGCTAGTCATGTGCCACTGGGTATACTGCCTGAATCATGTGAGGCATCATTTTCAAAGAGGCTTGAATGTAATAAAATACATTATTTCAATGTGTCATATAATTGTGCAGATAAATTATATGAATTTTATAGGTAGATATGTTCAGATATTGTTTAAATTTTAAAATACAGCAGATAAATTTAAGTAAAATGGGTAGTATCAGAGAGTGAGGCTTGCAGTGTTGGCTCACTGCTGAACTTTCTAAAAAAGATGGCATTTTCATTTACCATGTATCCAGCTTCTCTTGAATAAGAGAGCATGTTACATATTACAATGTCTGAGAGCTCTGACTGAGCAGCAGAAGTGGATAGAAACAGAATGAATGTTTGTGATTGTGTTTTGGAAGGAATGTTTGTCATTATTCAAGTTCTGTTTGTTGGATATTAAAATATATTTGTGTATACTGTGAACTGCCTGGGAGTAAAGTTATTTTCCTTATTCTGAGCACTGGAAAGTGTAAATTAGACTGCTACTTAGAGCAGGGGAGGAGGAGGGAACTCAAAATGTGAGCTATAATACAAAGATCACAGGGTTGTGTTTTTTGTGAACACAAATGTCATTTATATGTGCTGCATTTAAACACTTTTTGACCTTTATATTTTTATATGTAAATTTAAGGTTTTGAGCCATTAGCACAATATGGATAGTGTTAGTAATTTTTTTCCCCCCCCCTTTCTCGTCAGCTTCTTTTGGATCCTGTTGATTTCAAAACTACTCATCTAATGTTTCACACTGTTACAAAATGCCTCATGTCAAGGGATAGATTTTTAAAAATGAGAGGTAAGATCTCTAGCTATTCTTATTGTTGTATTAGAATTGCAATTATTGCTGTTTAAAACTATTTTGTATTTGTTCTTTAGGCATGGAAATCTTGGCAAATCTTTGTAAGGCTGAAGATAATGGTGTCTTAATTTGTGAATATGTGGATCAAGAATCCTATAAAGAGATCATATGTCATCTCACACTACCGGATGTGCTGCTTGTAATCTCAGCACTTGAGGTGCTATACATGCTCACAGAAATGGGAGAAGTGGCCTGCTCAAAGATTGCTAAAGTAGAGAAGAGCATAGGTAAGTGAGAAACAAAATATATGGCTCTTCCTTATGTAGGGAAAAAAAAGGCTTAAGAGTATACCATGTTCAGTGGTTAAAAACATGGCTTGCTTGTGTGTGTGTGCAGCTTTGGGTTGGATATTGGAATAGGAAGTTTTTACTAAGATTTATTCATGTCCTCAAGAAATTGATGATGCTGATAACTAGGAAAGCTAAAACTTCTGAAGTCTCTCTTTTTTTTTTTTTTTTTTTTTTAATGCCATGATGATCTCAAAGGTCTTTTCCAACCTAAATGATTCTGTGGTTCTAAAAAGTGTGTTTAAAAAGAAAAGAAATCTACAGAAGTATGCAGAGGCTTGTTTTTTTTCAGCACATGGCAATTTTAAAGCAAATCAATATGTCCCAGCAGCATTCATTTGTCTTGTCCTAACATCATTGTTGGTTTTCCATTTAATACTTCAGATACATTAGTATGTCTGGTTTCTATGGACATCCAGATGTTTGGACCTGATGCACTTACTGCTGTAAAACTCATAGAACATCAGTGTGTTAGCCAGCAAGGAGTACTTGATGTCAGACCACCAGTAATGGATCATGGTTCTTCACAGGCCCATGCAACAGGTGTCCCAGGTTAGTATCACTGCAAGAGAACATATTCTTCTACAAAATTTCCTATATGGCATATGTGATTTTTCACCTACTGTAAGTATCTGATTAATTCATGTAAATATAGCAGTATGCATAACAGACAGCATCTTTTTCATTGTTCACAAGGCAAATATAAAGCTATGTTAGTCAAAACTGTTGTGAAACAAGCTTTAAAAGAATTAATATTTTCCAGTAGCTAATCTGAAAATTTACTGCAAGTTATTTTCACTCCTTATTTTAACTTGTTCAGTGGAAAGAAAGAGTATCCATTCTAGATTGTTCCCACAATTTACAGGTGGGATTTAGAGGTCTATCTTATATTGTATCTTACATAGAATATTATTGAGCAATAACAATAGTATTTGATAGAATTGCAGAGATGAAATAGACACACAGAATCATGCCTCTGTTGAAGCTGCTAAACAGCTTATTGTGATGTGAACCAAATTTTAACTGTTCTTTAAGCTTGAAAAGTGTTTTCTTGACTGTAAATTCAATTTTAATTATGATTAATTTTTGCAGGTTTATTTTGGGATTAAATACTGGCACTTTGGAAGTTGATGTCACAGCTATTAGTGATTGGGGGAACAGCATATGTACCTCATTCTGTCTTTTCTAGTAAAAGCATGTAGCAGTGTACCACAAGGGCATACAAGATGGGACATAGCTGTTCTGGGGAAAAAATGGAGAAAGAACCATTATGACAGACACTGGCTTGCATGTCTTAAGTGTACTGTTCCTGGAATGGATGCAGATATCACAGTGAAAGTGACTGGAAAAGAATGTGACTAGGGGGATGAACAAGAATGAATAGAAGGAACTGATATGACATTGGAACTAATTCTTTACGTTATATTTTCTTCCACTTGGGAACTGGACAAATAATTTCTGTGTGTTTGTGCCTGTTCTGGTGAAGTATTGTGCCACTCTTAAATCATGCTTAGTAAAGTACCGAGATCATGGATCATGATCATTTTTCTGGAAGGTGTCATTCACTAAGTGCTATGTCATGATTGCACTTTAGTGGTGGTTCTGTCCTTAACATACCCTGCTTCACTTTGGTAAATTGTGGTGCAAATTTGTAGTCTGCTTAGTGTGCTTTTGTGACTTGCCTTAGCTGGACACATACTTGCTTACAAATACAGGAGAAATTGTACCAGTGAAAGTCATGGAGTTGTTGAAGTGCTTCATTCAGGAGAACAAAAATCGTTTCAGCAAGTGTTGTTTTTTCCCCCCCTCTCCCCTCATTCTCCACAGCCTCTAGGACAGCACCACATGTTGCTCCGCCACCGGGAATAGTAGAAATAGACAGTGAGAAATTTGCATGTCAGTGGTAAGTGTATAGTTCTATTCTAATACTTTAATGGAGAAGAAAAACAAAGACGGTGTATTTGTGTGTCACAGAATTTTCTAGCTTACTTCTATTTACTGTTAGACTAGTTTTTCTGAAAAGACTAAAGCAAAACCATTCTGTCATTGCTTTAAAGAAATAGGAAAGAAAAACCACAACCAGCTTATTCACTTTTTTACAGTTGATATTTGAAATTAGTTGGTTTCTCTCTTAGAATAGAATTTAATTTTTTTTTTAACTCTGATCTTGATTTTATTTTTTTAAATTATCAGACAGCATTATCTGTTTCATGAGTGTTTTCATCTCATAATGTGTTGATATATTACTGCACCAATATAAAAGTAATTATCGCTTTATGAAGCTAGGCCCTGCAAAACTCTCATGTGATCATTGTGAACTTCGAGCAGATAAAGGAATGTCAAAGCCTTTTCCATCTAAATTCTCTTGCTTTCAACTAATATTGTTGTTGTCAGATATCTAGAGAAAAAACTATTGCATCTGTGGTTCTTGTGGACTTAGGGTGATCTTTCTGAATTGTTTGACTTATGTAAATCTACTCACTTTCCAAATATTTGTATTAATCGGGTCTCGAATGGACCCTTTCACCTCTGCTGCTTCCCAACTCGTATGTTTGTCTGCTGTCTTATTGATCAGACAAGGGTCTTCAAGATAAAGCGGGTAAAATTTGTCAAAGCTTAGTGCTTTAGGTCGTGATTTAGTTTTACTTCCAGCAAAGCTTTGATTGCAAGCAGGAAATGTTGCAGATTCTTGTTGGTCAACTTGTTCACATGCTTCTGTTCACACACTGCAAAGTGTGATTAACGTACACTGCTGAAAGACTGAGGAAATTCACATTTAGACGTCTAACAGATACCTGGAGTTGGAATCACTGCAGTTCAGTGTAGCGATTTGCAAGTTGGTCTCTAGCCAAAGCTAGTTTTTTAGGCTGTCGTCTTAATTTAATGGAGATTCCCCCAACAGTAAAATGAACTACCTTCACCTGCCTCATTTCCAATGAGATTATGAATTACCGTCTGGTGCCGCCTTCTTTTTTTTGACTATAGAGAGCACCAGACATCTAGCTTTCAGTAGTAAAATTTGTAGGCGAGGTGAAATGTGCATTCTGTATAAAATGTAAAATAGAAGTTTTGGCTGTTGAAATAAGTATGAGTAGTACTATGCTGCAACTGTGTGGTATCACAAATGGCAGAAAACACTGAAGCAAATATAGAGCGTATATGAGGAAGATTTCAAATGCCTGCTTTGTTTGTGATTCTGCATACTACTTCAGCTGTCAGTGTTGAATACTGTTATTTTGTACTTGATTTTCTTCTGGTTAGTCTTAGATGGATATGAACTAGTGAGAAATAAAAGCTAATATCTAGTCCTGAAAATCCTCTTTAAATACTTATTGTGCTGCCAAAAAGAAAGAGGAGGGACAACACAAACTGAGAGCAGAGGAGTAAGCCCCTTCCAAGCATTTTCATCAATGCTAATACGGAGTGCCTTACATTCATGTGCATTTTCATGTATGTTTTAGTCATTGCTTCCTACTGAGAGAAATGGGAAAATGAGTAAATCACAGCAGTAGAATTTAGAAAAAGTTACTATCTCTTGGAAGCAGCAGAAAGACAAGGTATTTAATTTGACCTTCCTGGATATATTATTAGCCAGCTTGGCCTGAGTAGAAGTCCTTGTAAGTGTGTGTGACCACTAGTCACAGTGTGTGACGCTAGTCACAGATCCTATTTCACCATTTCAAGTCCTCAGTATCTTCAGTTTGCTGGTACAGTGTGTCAGTGTGTCAGCCTAATATGACATACCCAACTGGACAGTCATTTGTCTGATATGCTGAATTTAATTAATACCTAGACTTGCTGTTATGCAGCATGATCTCAGTTTTTGTAATAATAAAATGGTAACTCAGCTGCAGGAGAGATGGCATTATATTTACTCTTTACTGATCATGAGAGAACACAATTTGAAGAATGTAATGATTTGATTTTTCTCCTTTGACACATCTAGTTATATTGGGAGTGTAGGACTCTACAAAGGAGAATACAGTGTATTTATCCAAAATGTTAGCACCATATAGTAAATGCCGGCAATTTAGAATATATTTCTATTCTGTCTGAGCCTATATGCTGGTACTGGTATTTCAGCATTGTGTCAGTTATTACTTAGCTCCATTTGCTGCTGGGGATGAACTGCTCCCATGTCTCTGGGTTGGAATAATGGATCTGAAAGAAAAATTAAACTAACAGAAAACATTTCTTTCTCTCACAGCTTCCTGGTTGAGGGTTGGATGGTCTGTGTGTTTGTGGAGAGTCTGTAGGAGATACAAATTCTGCCTTTCCCTGGAAATTGAATGTTAGGCAGAACAGGTTGTTCAAGGATTTTATTGATGTCTGTGTAGTGTGGGACTCTAGGAATAAGAGTGTGTTTGTGTGCCTACTCTCTTAGAATCCCAGTTCCTTTTCCTGCCTTCCCACCTCTGTAAGAATAGCAGGGTTGAGATTGCTATTCTATTTCTGGGTTTACTTTTATTTTAAAGTAAGACTGCATTAGCAGATCAGTTAACAAAATCTTGGTTTTGGTACAAATGTTGACTTCTGAGATTTCTGATGAAGAATTAGCCGGCATTCAGTCACCTTTTGCTAAAGTAGAATCATTAAGAAGTAAGATTAGAGCTGTGGGGAGGAGACATCACAAAATCCTTTTTTGGTTTTGTTTCTGAATATACAATAAAGAAGGCATCTGTAGAGACTGTTTTGCATGTTAGATATGTAAATAAGATCTTGCATGTAAAACTGACTGCATGTGTTAGGGTTCCTATGTGTTGAATCATAAGCAGTGAGAAGGCAAAAGTATGGAACAGACAATGTACTAAAATGCTATTTCCATGCTGTTATCCAGTCTCAAAAGTTTCTGTGATACAGACAGAAGTGTTTTAATATCCCTTTTAAAAGTACTCTTTCTATATTTTGCTTCATAGTTTATTTTTTCATCCTCAGGTTGAATGCACATTTTGAAGTGAATCTTGATTGCTCAGTCTCTCGAGCAGAAATGTACTCTGAATACCTCTCTACCTGTAGTAAATTAGCTCGAGGTGGAATCCTAACATCAACTGGATTTTATAAATGTCTGCGGTAAGAGAAAAATTTGTGCAACAATAAAGAAGCAATTGTATGTGCTCAATACTAACCTGTAGCTTTAGATTTCTTTGAGAAAAGATCTGCTGAGTTGAGTTTGAAAGACATCCAGTTTTTGAATTTTAATTGAAACAAATGTTTAGTTGGGTTTTTTTTAATAAAATACTTGAATAAAATAGAATTTTATTCAGTTCTGTTTCAGGATCTTTGATAGGGTCCCTTCTCGGCTTATAGTACTTCTCATTCTTTCCAATGTGGTTTTTGGAGGTATTGCAGTTTCCACTTGGCTTGTATAAGTTCTTGGCCAACCATCTGGTGGAGCCGCTAGTCCACAATGATTAATATTCGGATGCTATTGGAGAATCCTACTATATTGCAAAGATGCAGGCATTAGTGCAGTTACTCTGCACACAAGAGCAGCTACTTAAAAACATTGTAAGAGGGTTGAGTTACTGTGTTTATTAACATAGATTTATGTTGTGTTTGGTAGAACTGTGTTTCCAAATCATACAGTGAAGAGAGTAGAAGATCCAAGTAACAATGGTCAAGCACATATACACGTGGTAGGAGTGAAAAGGAGAGCTATACCACTTCCCATTCAGATGTACTATCAGCAGCAACCAACTTCGTCTACCCCAGTTGTCCGGGTTGATTCAATTCCTGATGTGTCTTCGTCTCCTTCGCCAGCAGGTTCTTTAATTAATTAAATATCAAGTATTCTGCATTGATTCCGAAATGACAATAAAAGACACAAGTTTTTGAAAATAGTTTGAAAGTGTTGAAAGTTGGGGCCACATGTTTTGGTTGATTTTTTTTCAATAATGTTAGGAATAGTATTACAGTATGTACTTGCAATGCCATTCTAATATTTGACATGTAAACTTGTCAGTGAGCAGACGAGCCATTGTTGCAGCATCATTAATTCAGATGCAGTATAGCTGAGAAGATGAACTGCTTCAAATAGAATTACAAACTGGATTTAAAAAAAAAATATGTTCATGTGTTTTGAAATAATTTTTACTTCCAAACTTTTACTGTGTTTATTTCAACAGGAATCCCTCATGGGCTACCAAGCGTAGGAAATCACTATCAGAGGACCCCTATTAACCAGTCTTCAACTTTGACAGCAACACAGATGTCTTTTCCAATTCAAGGTGTTCATACTGTGGCACAGACTGTTTCTAGAATTCCACAAAATCCTTCTATTCATACACAGCAGCAACAAAATGCTCCAGTGACTGTTATACAGAATAAAGGTCCGATACCCTGTGAAGTAGTGAAGGCCACAGTAATACAGAGCTCTGTTCCCCAGTCTGCAGTTCCTGTTACTATTGCTGTAGGAGGAGCACAAGCTTCTAACCAAAATCACAGCACTACAGGACAACAGCCGTCTGTTACTGTTGTTAGTTCTCAGACATTGCTTCACCACCAACCTGTAATTCAACAGCAGTCTCCACTGCACGCAGTGGTACCAGGACAGATACCTTCAGGCACTCCTGTTACGGTCATTCAGCAAGCTGTACCTCAGGGTCATATATTTGGCAGAGTACAAAACATACCAGCATGCAGTTCAGCAGTTTCACAGGGTCAGCAGCTTATCAGCACATCATCACAACCTGGACAGACATCATCTCAGCAATCCTCTGCTGGTAACCAGCAACAAGATACAGTCATCATAGCACCACAGCAGTACGTCACAACCTCTGCATCTAACATTGTTTCTGCCACCACAGTTCAAAATTTCCAAGTAGCAGCTGGGCAGGTGGTTACAATTGCAGGTGTCCAAAACCCACCGACATCTAGGGTAGGGTTTCAGAATATTGCACCAAAGCCTCTTCCGTCTCAGCAAGTTCCACCTGCTGTGGTACAGCAGCCGATGCAGCCACAGCAGCAGCCTCCACCACCATCCCAGCAAAGCGTAGTGATCGTAAGCCAGCCAGCTCAGCAAGGTCAAACGTATGCACCAGCCATTCATCAAATAGTGCTTGCTAATCCAGCTTCTCTTCCCACTGGTCAAACTGTCCAGCTGACTGGACAGCCAAGCATTACTCCATCTTCTTCACCATCCCCAGGTCCGGTTACAAATAATCAAGTCCCTACAGTTATGTCATCTTCATCTACAACTCCTCAGTCAGGACCCCCTCCTACTGTCAGCCAGATGCTTTCTGTAAAGAGGCAGCAGCAGCAGCAGCAACATTCACCAGCATCATCGCAGCAGCAGGTACAGGTACAACAACCGATACAAATGCAAGTTCAGTCACCACAAGCTAATACAGGAGTTGGCCAGCCTAACTCTGGTGAATCTAGTCTGATAAAACAACTGCTTCTTCCAAAAAGAGGCCCTTCAACTCCAGGGGGGAAGCTTATACTCCCAGCTCCACAGATTCCTCCACCTAACAATGCAAGAGCTCCTAGCCCTCAGGTGGTTTACCAGATGGCCAATAACCAGGCACCAGGTTTTGGAGTTCAGGGACAGTCTCCAGCTCAGCAGCTGCTAGTTGGACAGCAAAATGTTCAGCTGGTCCCGGGTGCAATCCAGTCCCAAGGGGCAGTACAAACAGTACCCATTTCTAACCTACAGATATTGCCAGGCCAGTTGATCTCAAACAGCCCAGCAACTATTTTCCAAGGAACTACTGGCAACCAGGTTACGATAACAGTTGTGCCAAATACGAGTTTTGCTACTGCAACTGTGAGTCAGGGAAATGCAACTCAAATCATTGCTCCAGCAGGAATTGCAGTGAGTGGAGCACAGACAGGAGTTGGGCTACAGGTGCAAACACTTCCAGCTACTCAAGCACCTTCGGCTGGACAATCACCGTGTACTGCTGCTCCCCCATTTAAAGGTGATAAAATAATTTGCCAAAAGGAGGAAGAAGCAAAGGAAGCAACAGGTTTACACATTCATGAACGTAAAATTGAAGTTATGGAGAATCCTTCCTGCCGAAGAGGAGCTGCAAACACCAGCAATGGGGATGCAAAAGAAAATGAAATGCAGGTGGGAAGTCTTTTAAATGGGAGAAAGTATAGTGACTCCAGTCTACCTCCTTCTAACTCAGGGAAAACTCAGAATGAGGCCAATCAGTGCTCACAAGTCAGTAATGGGCCATCATTAGAAATGGGTGAGAACGGAGCTCCTGGAAAGCAGAACTTTGAACAAATGGACACACAGGAAATTAAAAGTGATTTGAAGAAGCCCCTAGTTAATGGAATCTGTGATTTTGATAAAGGAGATGGTTCTCATTTGAGCAAAAACATTCCAAATCACAAAACTTCCAATCATGTAGGAAACGGTGAGATATCTTCAGTGGAACAACAAGGGAATTTGGATGCCACGCAGCAAGATACTGCCAAAGGTGATCAAGGGGAAAGAATTTCTAATGGGCCTGTATTAACTTTGAGTAGTTCACCTGTTGTAAGCGGTACACAGGAGGCTGCAAAACTGTTAACCCAGCAACTTAGTGGTACCAACACTGATTTACCTAATGGACCTCTAGCTTCAAGTTTGAATTCAGATGTGCCTCAGCAACGCCCAAGTGTAGTTGTCTCACCACAATCTACAGCCTCTGTTATACAGGGGCATCAAATCATAGCAGTTCCACACTCAGGACCTAGAGTGTCCCAGTCTACCCTGTCATCCGAAGTTCGGTCTACTAATGGCACAGCAGAATGCAAAACTGTAAAGAGGCCAGCAGAGGATAATGACAGGGAAACTGTTCCAGGAATTCCAAATAAAGTAGGAGTTAGAATTGTTACAATCAGTGACCCCAACAATGCTGGTTGCAGTGCAACTATGGTTGCTGTGCCAGCTGGAGCGGATCCAAGCACTGTAGCGAAAGTAGCAATAGAAAGTGCTGTTCAACAAAAGCAGCAGCATCCAACCACATATATACAAAGCATGGTCACACAGGTATGTTGCAGTGTTCTTTTTACGTTTATTCTAACTATGATTCTGACTAATACTGTGAAATAACACGGGTGGAAATGTGAATTCAGTTGATACCTCTTGCGTAGTATTTAAAATACTCAGAAAATTATGGTTTCTGTTCTTTCACAGACTAAAGTTCTAATAGTTTGCATACTTTTTCAGTGCCAGTGACAGCAGTGGAATTTAAAATAGTTTGTAGCTTGATAATATGCAGTAAGGAATGAACTTCTGCTCACTGATTTCTTCCTTAAAGGATTAAGCATTCTGAAAACAGCAATGGTTTGTTGTATGGTCTTGTAAAAATGTCAGTATTGTTCTGCATTTTATTCTTGGTCATCATTGCTTATGGAGGGGTGAAGATGTTTTTTGCAAGTTAATCACCACAGCTGCGTCTGGCTTGCTGAAATGAGTTGTCATTCTTGCATTTGAAGGTGGTCTTCAAAGCCTTGCTTCAGGGGTTCACTACAGTCAGGAGAAAGTATTGTTTTGTAAATTTGTTGAAATGTTTATGTTTGTTTATTACAAAATATTTTTAATGTTTATTGATAAAAAAGCGTTGTTTGTTTGGGGTTTTTTCCTACGTGACAGACCTTGGAGAGTGCTTTTTTTTTTCCTGTATCAACTTCTTTTTTCACTATTTGAAAGTTCTTACTCCCTAACACTTCAATAGAAATGAGGTATAGCCATCATTTGTATGAGTATTAATTAGTACGAATAATCGTATTTGAGATTAGTCCAGTCTCTAGAATTTATTTTAGTTTTGTACAGGGACAGAAAATCCCTTTCAAAACACCCACATTCTTAACCTGAATAGGAGCAAAAAGAATCGAGTGGTATGTCTGGCAGTCACAGAGTTCTGACTGACCAGAGAGAAGAAATGAAGTCTTGAGTGTATGTTAGTGCATTTTGACCTTGAGGTAAGACAGGTCTTTTATTTCTTATCTTCCTTCTTTGTTTGGTTAGTTGTGGTTTTGTTTGGTTTTTGAGGAGGTGGCAGGTATAGACCTTAGGGACTTAAACAGAGCTAGAACTCAAAATTCGACAAGTGATGGCTAATGCTACTTTTTTTTCTGTGTCAAGTTAAGTTTCTGTTGAAAGCTCTTTTGACTTTATCTAGTTGTCAGAAATCAGGACTAACAGTGAACAAGTTTTCTTTTTTTTTTTTTTTTTAAAAAAAAAACAAAACTGTCACACCACACAGAGTTATGTTCTTAAAATGTCTTTGAACTCACATGTAAGTTTTCCCTTGGGTTTTATCAGAGAGGGATCTGTATTTTTCTGGTATGTTATGTATCATTGTCCTTACTAGAAGTTATTTGAACAAAATAAAAATGACTGTTAGCAGCATAGGGACAATGGGCTAAATTGTAGCGTGGCTATATTAGCTATGCCTTGCTTTTTACAGTGAGCGTCTTTAGCTGTTACACAGTTTGAATTTCTGTTATAGCTTTGCTAAGGATTTGGCTGAAATAGAAAATGGTGTGGCTCTGTCTCTGGGATGGAATAAATACTATATGTGGTTATTTATTCCCTGGACATATGGCTGACAAGAATTTTCAGTTGTGTCTCAAAGCCATTAAACTATCAGAGTTTCAGATTTTTTAGAAGAGAGGAGTAATACAGTTAACTTTCATTTGTATTAGATAATGTCATTCATGATAATAGAGGAAAAAAGAGAATTTTCTTTGCTGATAGTTTCTCTTTTATGCTGTCACTAATACCACTATCATTAATAGTTCCTACATTTTCCATTACCTGTACAAACAGAAATATTGCTAGCTGGGTTTGCTGTTCAGTACAAATTTGCAGATCAAGGTAACTTGGTTTAATGTCTGCTCCCATGTAAGTTAGCTCATTCTTCTGTCCGTAGAATGCACTTCCTTCCTTCAAAATTACAGGAATGTGGGAGAAAAGGAGTTAATTAATTTTGATCTTGGTGAGTGATCTGATTTGTTAGCTAATTGCCTTAACCATTACATATGTAATAATACATAGTACAGTACATATAATTACATGTGATTACATATCATGTGTACCATGATAATGCTAAGTACTGATTTATAATAGAACCCGCTTTATAGTGCTCTGTTCAGATACAGTGAACGTTGTAGTTTGGCTTAAGGCTTTTAAGGATCTTTACCACTCCTTTAAAAGTAATGTGTTGGACTATAAACAGTACCAAAATCATCCTGGCCAGTTTTGTGTTTGTTTTGTTTTTTTAAATTTTCTTTTTGTTCTACCACCCCACCTCCACGCCACCCAAAAAACTCAACCAAACAAACAAAAGGCAAAAAGCTGCTGAGCAGCTGCGATTGCCATTGTTTCTCTGGAAAAGCAGATGTTACAAGATTTCCAATATTGAGTCTGCTTTTAGGAGTATGTTTAAGATATCCAGAAATACTAAGAATACTAAGATGTAGCCAAATTCTCATGAACGCAGTGTGTGTTTTACTGATTACTTCTTTTGAGGTTAGACCCTGTGTAATCTCTTGTTCTCTCTCTCCCATTTCAAGAGTCGTCCCTGTATAATAAGCAGCTTCGTTGTCCTTGACTTCTTGAAAGGCAGCAGCTAAGGAACACTTCTTTCATTTGAGTATCTGCGTTGTTCTATCCACTCTGCAGTACATAATGTATTGGCTGTCTTGCAGAAGAAATAGGGGAATGTGGTTCTTACTGCAAACAGTGTAAAATTTATTATAAATACAACCCAATGGAGAAGAACTGTGAGGGACAGGGAATAAAGGGATATTAGCTATGGCAAAATTACATAGCTGCTGAAGCTGTTAGTGAGTGATTTCCTGTTTGCTTGTCATCTTAAAATTTTATTTTAAACCAGAGCTTGTATTACAGAGAAGTGAGAAAAGGATAGAAGAAGAAAACTTGTAATAAAATTAAAACCCAACAGGAAGGCTGGAAAACGAGATGCAGAGGACAGAAGAGGGAGGAGAGTATTGCTTATGCAACTACAGCAGGATTAGTTGTCATGAACGGCAGAGAGAAAGGAACGAACCTTGAACTGAAGATCAGGAAGGGCAGACAAGTAGGGGAGGAAGGGAACAGTGACATGAAAACTAAGGAAAGCAAGAAAAAGAGTGAAATAATCTTTAAGGGAATGTAAAAGTTAGGAGATTATTTGTTTCGTGGTATGAATGGTAGTTTGAAATGGGCTGGTTTTATATAGTTGAGGGGAAAAATGTTGATTTAAGTGGCCTACTAAAATAATGAAAATTGTATACTTGCCGTTTATGGGACGCCCCATGTAGTGCTATCAAAATCCAGTTAGGCAGGTACAGGTATCATCTGTGTATAACCTGTGACTATTCCTCATTAATTGTACACCTCAGCAGAGCTCATTGAAAAACAACTACGTATATACTGGCTTTAAAGATTTTTCTCTTTATTTTTTTGCATTTATATAAAGAATTGGGTTATGGGTATATAGGTTATGTCACAAGAGGAACATGTGATACACACGATGTTGTAATTTTTTTCTTACATCACCGTCTGTATTTTGTAAGCTCATGAAATGTACTCTGAGAGGAGACAGAATTGGCACTTCATTAACTTCCTTTTATTTTGGTGTTCTGTGTTCCTGGATTATTGCTTTTTTGAGGCATTGTGGTGCACCAGTGGATGAAAAAGAAAGAAATGAGCAGTTATCTACCTGTACACTTTCTTTTCTTTTCTTTTCCACTTTTTCTTACTCCTCTTCAAACATCTCCAAAACATTTGTTGAACATAGCCATGTTGGTTTGTCCCAGTTGGTTTGTGTTTTGAAGGAATGCTCTGATGTCACACCAAGTTCCTAGAAGTGTGCAAATGTGATTTAAATTGCTTTATCTGGCTTTTAAAGTAATCACTTCCCTGCTTATCGATGTTATCCCCTCATAAACAATGCACACCCATTTCTTTTGAGGCTGCCCACTTGAAACATGCTTGTGTGGAAATTCAGGTGGCAAAACCTGTGAGCATTGCCTTAACTATTTGTGCCTGCTCTCTGTTGATTGGGAAGCTGAGAATTACTATGCACCAGAAAGCAGGTGTGAAGCTTCAGGAGGTGTAATTCATTCCTAGCCACAGAGCAAATGAGTTTCTCAGCTGGAAGCACTGAAATATGGAATCTCTATGCTTTTATTGCGCTTCACTTTTGATGCACACTGTTGCAATGAGACTTAAACTTCAGTAATCTAACAAGAAAAGAACATTTTTTTTTGTGCCTACGCGTCCACCTGACCCCTTTCTCACACTCAAATCCTGCTATATTCATTTTCAGTTTATAGGTTACCTTTTTGTGGATGTTCGTTATCATGAAGCTGAAAATAAAATTTTGCAATTCCAAACTGTAAATCCTATGATACTTCAAAAAATACTTTTATAATAATGATTTATTATTGAGTTAAATGTATTTACTGTGGAGTGCATGTACTAATGGTGGGAGGAAAAGTGCAACATAATGCTTTGAAAGCTGCACATGACTCTGTATGTCAGCAGGACCCCTGTCACAATGGGATGCAGTGTGTACTCTTGGTGATGGCACAGTAGGCCTTTTAAATAAAATGGGCAGGTGTCATGCTAAAATAGCATTATTCATTAATAAATACACAAAGGGAATGTCACCGCTGATTTTGTGAAATGGTGGTGGAGGCCATTTCTGGCCCCAAGGCATAGAGTTTGTTATTCTTACCACGCAAGCAGCTTGTGTGCCCAAATGGAGGAGCTCTTGTGCATAAAAATAGATTAGTATCTTTTGTAAACAGTCCCTTCTAGGTATCGGGCAGCTCTTAGCTTTAGTCTTAGTTTTCATGACTATGTCAGACGCCTCTCCACCCAGCCCTAAATATCTCAATCTAAAGTCAGCCATTCTAGTTATGAAATCTCCTTTTGCGTATTGAAAGTAGGCTGTAATATCTGTTCTCTTAAGTAGACTGTACAGGCATTAAGCGTTTGTATTTATGTAGTTTTACGGAGTTCAGTGCAAACCATGCTGACATAGATGCTGCTGCTAGAGGTACCTTTCAGTCCCGAGATCCAGTGAGATCTGTTTTGCAGAAGCACTAAGTGGTGCCAGTTGCAAATCATATCATGGAGAAGTCTAATCTGATTATAAAAAGATGTCATGAAGTGCTTTCAAGTATTGGAGTACTGGGTGTTTGCTTTCTTGAGGAACCTGGAATCCTTAATGTTTTTGCTAGAGGAGGAAATTTAGTGAAGTCTTTATGCCATGGGGAAATCTTTTTCAATGTTACTTCTCCCAGAACGACTTTATTAGAAAAAATGAAATGTCTGTCATAGTTCTCTATGTTAAAGAAATAAGTGAGTTTACATAATCGCTGTCTGTCAGTACTCTAAACAAAGTAGCATATAGCAAGTATTTCTAGGTACGTCTCCAGAAAAAAGGAGTTTTATTTCTGAAAAAGACTATACCTAATTTTAGTGATGGCCTGTGTATCATGCGTTACTAAATTGATACATGAAAATAGAGGAGGGAAAAAAGCAGTATTTTTGATCTCTTGAATAAAGAAAGGAAAGCTTTGAGGTGTTCAAACACAGAACTTAAGTTTCTAAAATAAAAAACAAATGTGTCTTTGCTTTACCTGTTGATTGTAAAATACAGTCAGCACAGTTGATAGGCAAGCAATAGATCTGACTTAAAAATAACATGAAAGTTGTAACTGCCTAATGCTACAAGTTTGAGCAAAGCTATACTTTGTAGTACAGCAGTAATAAGAGAATTCTAAACAACAACAACAATTATTGTACACATTTCAATTTATCAACTTTGGAACAAAGATTGCAAAACAAGCTACCAGTGACACTTGATTATTTTACTTTCAGCTTTACTTTAAAAACACCTTGTTAAAGAGATGTTGATCTTAAAAGGCTCCACTTGTGTTTACCTTTTGATATATTGTGAAGATTCATTACCCAATCTGTAAAATAGCCTAGAGATCTTTAAAGTCTTTGACTTTAACATCATTGCTGACTTCAAACTAATTTGTAGTTAATGACTAATGGACTCAAGAGTCCTTTTTACAGTTTTTCACACTTGTAGATCACTGACATTATACAATAGTTGCGCTGCGTTCAGGAGTTTTGCTGAGTGTTGCCTTATTTTTGTCAGGATTTATGCTTGGACATGGGAAGCATATTGGTTTTGATCAGGCTTTTTTTGCTGTTATTTTGGTCATGTTAATGTTGTATGATCTGTGATAGTTATTAACTTGTGTGACTATTAGTCCACAGTGCTGAGAGAGCAACTGGAAGAAAACATAAGATCAATATGCAAATGAAATGTTAAAAGTTGTGCTTAACTGTTTGTTTCTTTACAGTTAACATCTAAAGCTATTCAGTTAACAGAGCTGTAAAGATGTAAACAGTGTGCATCATTTGAAAGTGCTGCTTTTATAATATTCTTAAACACAGACTTGAAAGTAGTTTTGTTTGGTCTTTTTAAAATGTGTTACATTCTTTTCTTCCCAACTGTTAGAAAAGGAATGTTAGGACTTCATTCCTAGATAATACTCAAAAGCTTAAGGTTTTTTTTATGGTCATAATCTTCATAAATGTTTTGTTGGCCAGAGCCTTCCAGGAAAAAAGAGAAACAGTATTCTGACAAACACTCTTCTGAAATAGGAAGTCCAGTGTTTGGTATCTGTTGTTCAGGGAAAAAAAAAAAACCCAAACTAAAAACAAACGACAACATATTTTGGCTTTGGTTTTATTTTTTTTAGGTCACTTTTAACAGCAAATACAAATTATCGTAAAATAAGTTCTTGTAATACTGCAAGGGAGCAAGGGGAACATCCTTTTCCTTTCTGAAATGTTTATATTTCACTGCATAAGAGTTGTATGGCATGTTTAGGCATTCTGGGCATGTCATGTTCTATTTAAAGGTACATGAGCCGGCTGGTTTTACAAGAGCTTGAAGAATTATATAATTTGCCAAGTTTTATAAGAGAAAATGGTGTGTCATGGTTTGAGCCTGCTGGTCTTCAATAGTGTTTCTTAAGCATTGTTCAATTTACTTTTTCTTACACACTGTAATACAGGCTGATATGTACTAATGCAGCAGTTCAAGAATTCCACAGATGCAGCACATAAAAAACATTTCATCAAAGGGCATAAAGCAGTTTTAGATGTATCAATGCTCATTTCACTTCTTCTAGCAGTATTTTCTCCGACATTTATATAGGAAAGCAAACTACTCCCTGTACTGATGATACTGCAACCCCTTGAGCTTGCATGGTTTTGTCTTTTCTTAAGAACAAATAAAGCCTTTGCAAAACAGTGTTAACCTTTGCTTCACTAGTGTCCCTGAGAAATTCCTTTGCAGTCATAATTCTGTATTTAATTTTGGGCATAAGGTTTAGTAATTTGAATATTAGAAACTCCTGCATAAATACTATGGTGTGAAGGTTGTATGTCCTTCAAGTTACTGTGTCTGTTAACACTTATTCAGAGTTTAAAGTGTTAAAATCTGAAAACTTGTGGTAAAGTTTAAAACAAAAGTTTTTTAAACAAACAGTAAAGTGTATGTGTATCCTGGAAATAAGCCCTGTTTTAAACTGTGGTTTAACTTCTTCTACAGAGCACACCTGCAACGTCGATACCAACAGTGCAAGTACAGGGCCAGCAGATCAATTTGCAGCCGCCTTCATACACTGCAGCAAGTCAGCATGCAGAGCAAATGAAAAAACCTGGACAGAACTTCATGTGTCTGTGGCAATCTTGTAAAAAGTAAATGGCTCCTTTATTTAACTACTTTTTACTAATATGTAACAGATGCTTGTATATAGAAGGTGATTTTAAAGTTCTATCCATTCTGTTTCCTTAAGTTATGTTATACTTTGTCAGTGGGGAAAAGAAAAAGTGAAAAAAAGTGTTGAGGAAGCTGAAGCTGAGATGGGGGAGTGCAAGACATTTAACTGCTCTCAGTTATACATCAGAGCATAACATGAGGAGTATGTGGCTTTCTTGTAATATATTGATTTTTCAGTAATAAAATATTGTCATGTAGTTAAGTTGAAAAGAAAAAAAAAATCCTAGCCCTGAAGCTCGTTCTCTGTGTTGCAAATAGTTAACTGTATTCCAGTTACAAATCGTGTCTCAATGTTTTCTTATGTTTTCAGCTTTTAATCTTTCTTGTGTTTCCAGTTTTGCAAGGGCAGGGTGTTGTACTTGTGTGTCTTGGTCAAAGTCTTATTTAAATTATGATTAATTTTAGTAATTATGACACCATTTGTGTGCCACAGGACTCCATTGTCACAAAAGGAAATAAAAATTAACTTAGCCTTAAGACTAGACAGCAATGATTAGATATTTTTTTTTGATTTGTCGTTGTGGTCCTTGGACGAGAGAGGAGTAAGCTAGCAGACCTTTGGATGTCGGCTTATAAAAACATAACCACCATAGTTACCAGTATATATGTCTTGACACTAATTTTTAAAATAGGTTTGTGAGTATGTTTAGTTTTCAATGAAGGGTGCGGATTGGTGAAACTAAGGTAGTTGTCAAATAGCCACTTTGAAAACAGTGAGAAAAATTGCGTACCATTTAGGATGGGCATGAAAAAGGGTGAGACAAAGCAAAGGGAGCCTAAAGACAAGCTTATTTGGCAGAAAGTTGATGTGTAGACATTCAGAAAATTGGGATGGAACAATGGAGAAGTTTGAATGTTTGCAACTGATGGTGAAAATGAGGCATTTGAACAGAATTAGAGGAATACTGAAGGACAGTTAATCTGTAGACCCCTGAAGCTGTGATTTTTTTCTTTCATTCCTTACAAGGAATAGGACTCTGACTGGTACTGTAGAGATCTGGTGCTTTTTAAATCATTGCCCTGTTTTCACCTTAAAAGTGCTTTTTTGTTTCTTAGGTAGGTGATACTTATCTATGCAAGAAATACATTAAAGTTTTACTTACTTTTTACTAATAATTATAACCATAGAGCCATACTCTACTGGCTGCACAATAAATGCATGAACTCCTGTGTTGGTACAAAGGTGGGCTGTACTGAGCTGGAAATGAAAAGTTGGGGGGGGGGTTGAGCAGAAGCCTTGCCTATTTATACCATCTTGGAGAGTTTGCTGAACTACAGTTTTGAAGCATAAGTTAGTCACCAACTTTCTTCTATGTCTAAAGTTATGTAGGATGAGTTGTGTAGAGTTGAGGTGACACCTAACCATGGAACAAGCTGATACCACATGTGAACTAGGGTGTGAATATATCTTGGGGCAGGAGGAGAAACAATACTCTTATGATTGCCTTACACTATCGGGTTTTTTGTAATTATGTCTTAAAATCTTGTTCCAGTAAGTTTTCCAGAGGCTGAAGGGCTATGGGGCCCATATTTTACAAGTTGATCTCAATGTTTTATTTTCAAGATACTTCTGTTGCTTTACTTTCTCCTGTCATTACTTACTGATTTTTGTTCATGGTTAAATTTCATTATTTTCAGAAGCCTTCAGATTTTTGCACATGGGTTGTAATCCATGTGACACACAGCTCTTGTTCTTATGTTTTCTCTTGCTGTTAAAATACTTACTTCAGTCCCAGCCTAAAAACAGTTTAGATAAACATTATACTCGGCATTCTCTGCGGTAAAGAGAGAACCAAAATTTTAAGTTAGCATCTTACTCTAATGTGTATTGTTATTCATATTTCTTCAACAGCCTGATTAAAAACAGGAGTATCAAATCTCTTGTAGGCTTCCTGCTTCTAACAGACATAAAGAAAAAAAAGAAAAATCTGGACTTACCACCTGTTACTGTAACTGTTTTATTTCTAGCTCTCGGTTTTGGCTGTTTTTATTGAGTTGTTTAAACAGGAAACAAGATTCTTTTGAGTGGGTTGTTAGTCTAAGTGAACTTTGCCTCCACTGCTTGGTTTCATTCGTGATTGTGTAGCAATCCCCCCCAGCAAAATTCCCGCCCAGGTATTAAGCAGGCAGGTTCATCATAGTAGAATGACAAAACAGTGTTTCTTTCATGGTGTTCACAGTTAACCGGCAAGATATGACTGGAGACAAATTTGAAACAGTCATTTGCAGCTGTTTCTCTATGCGTGTTTTTTAGCTTAATTCTCACAACATCTTAGCATTGAGTTTGCCTTCCAGGATGTATTGCAGAAGGCAGTGAAAGCCTTAAAAAACATTTTATTTGGAATCAGAATAAATATGAATAAATAAAATAGTACGTTCTTTTCCTGCCTGCTAACCTGGCTGCTTCAGTCGGCAACATTCCAATGGTGTGGGTGCGGGTTCTGCTGGTTTGTTGTTTAGAGCTGAATTAGGAAACATTATACCAAGATTTTGAAATAAAATGCAGCAGATTTAGTGCTCCCTGAAGACCACAACCAGGTCAGGCCCAAATGTGCAAACAGTTTTAGTGATTGGCCTGTGGCAGATGTATTTGGGTTTAGTATCTGAAGTGGAAGTAATACTCTAAAAGGTGTCAGTCAGTGTGCTACTTTGCATTGAGGATGTAACAGAAAGTAGGTGTTTTCCTTTGAAGTTCAGCTGTCTGCAAGTACCACTAATTATATTCAGCTTAATTTAAAAGCTGCTATTTTGTTTCAAGGGTAGGCAGGAGATGTCTGCTCTTGAATTGCTGTGTGTTTAAAAAGTGAATTGGAAATGCGATTGAATCTCTGCTGCCTGTCAGGTCAGCTACTAGTTTAATGTTCTGTTCAGCAGCTGAACAAAATAATTTAGAAATTAAGTGGGAAACAAGAGTCTAGACTGAACTGACCATATTCTCAGTACTTAAGCTTTTTTTTTTAAAAAAAATATTTAGTTGTTTCTGTAAGGAAAAATGGTAGTAAATTTGAATCTTCTTAGATCAGTGATTGAAGTATAACACTGAATGTATTACACAGTGAATGAATCAACATAGCTGACATAGCTTTATTTTCATAAAGCCTTGCCATGTTGAATAGAATGTTTTAAACTACATTTTCGGTTTCACTTATGCCATGAAATTTGTCATCTGTGCCAGGAATTACTCATAAATATGTTTGTGTCAGGCTTAAGTTTACATACTGACTTCCCCTTTATTGTGGAAAGACATGTTTTTGTCCTCTGAAACATCAGCTTTCACTGTTGAGCCGATGTAGTTGTAAAACTTTTTTTTTTTTTTTCTCCCCCATTTCCTACTACGGGCTTTCTGGAACAACAGCAACAGGCAGGTATTTCTCCTTCCCAGCTTCTCTTCAGTAAGAGCTGGCTGGTGTGGAAAGGATAAATGATTAAGAGAGTAGTATTTATTGCCTGTGCAGGTGATTACTGGATTACAGATGGTTATTGCAGTAGGATTTATTTTGTAACTAAGACTTGTCTCTGGGTGAAATTAGCTCTTTGACACCTTTATAGGTTCAGGTAACAGTGTCTGTACGCTTAGGCCTATGTATCGATTGCAACTATGTTTGCCTAGTGGATGCTATTGAAATGAGTAGTAGGACATGGAAGGAGATGGCTGGACCAAAGCACCTACTGATCCGCTATTCATATACTGAGAGCAGTGAACCTGTCCATAAATGACTGCTGGAGGTTTAAGATGTTGCTTCATCCCTGGCTGCTTGCTGAAGTCTCTGATGGGAGGTCATCTCCCTCTTGGCACTGTTCAGCCCAGTGAGTTCAGTCAAACACCTTAACACAAAGACTTTGCTGGTCAGCTGAAACTAATATACTGGCAATGTGAACCAGAGCGGCTGAGGTGGTTGCATGTGTCTCCTTCAGTAAGACTGCTGCGCCAGTGGCATCTGTCCAGCACGTGTGTGAAGACAGCTGGTGGTAATGACTTCCCAAATGGCAGCAACTAGGTTTCTAGACCTCTTCTGTCTGAGCCTTAAGTGGTTGTTGATGAGCTAGGTTAGTTGTATTGAAATAAATTCTGAGCAGCGAAGTCTTTTGTTTATTTTGGCTGGTTTTTCTCTGTTGAAGTAAGGGATGCAATTTGTAATGCTTGAGATATGTTTTAAGGTGTATCTAGACTAAAAAAACCCACCCAACTCTTTGAGTCATTCACTATTTTAATTTAATATTTTTTGAAATATAGTGATTTTCCATTACCATCTGATATATATAACAATAAATAAATAATTTTGACTATGTGACAGTTTGAAAATACAGATCTAAGGACTGTTGGTTCATTAGTATTTTGAGGTGGCATTCACAGTGAGTCGTAACTTTTCTACCACTTCTGAAATGGAAGAAAGCTCTTAGCAGGCTGAGCTCACTGTAAGGCATGTCACGTCTTTGCTTTTACCAAATAGAACATCCAGAAAAAGAGTATTACAGGGCCAGGCATAGGATAACTTCATCTTTTCTATTGATGCAGAAGCACTTAATTTGCTTTGGAGCTGTAAGCAGACAAAGTGCTTAGTTTGACGTTTTGAAAAGTAATTTTCATTCAGTGAAATACTGGAACAGTTGCCCAGAGAGGTGGTAGGTGCCCCATCCCTGGAACCATTCAAGGTCAAGTTGGATGAGGCTCTGAGTAACCTGATTGAGCTGAAGATGTCCCTGCACATTGCAGGGGGGGTTGGACGAGATATCTTTGGAAGTCCCTTCCAGCCAAAACTATTCTGTGACTCTAGGACGTAAAAATTGAGATTTAAATGAGGATGTTATAAAGGGTCACATAAGTGACGTTTTTTGACTTCTCTGTACATCAGGAAGTGATACCTAGCCATTTCCCCAATATTTAGAATTCAGGTGCTAAAGATCACTGATTTTAGATGGATCCCTTATTCCATCAGTTTTGGTAAGTGTGGGGTATTGAGAGCAAATAGGATGAATGGTGTGCATCTCTTTTTTCCCAGTTAGAGTTTTAAATGGGGTCTGAGTGTGACTGCCAGTAAAGAAGGAAAACAGGAAAAGGAATACACAGAGCTTGACTTTTTTAGTTGTTTATAGTATATTGCTGTATTTTGCTTATATTGCAGAGAATGGATTTGTTGGAATTAACATGCATTATTTCTTTGGTAAAGTAAAAACAGGAAAACAGAACCATGATAATTTCAGTCGGATTTGGCAAAATAATAATACAGTTTATTGGTAGCTCACTCGTAATATGTGTACATGCTTTTCCTTTTAAAATGTTATGACTTTTCACTTATCAATGCATGTCTTGTTTTAGAAAGTAAAAATGTTTAACCAGTATGGGTTTATGCTTCTGATATTTGCACTTTACCATCAACTGGGAAAAAACCCTTAAGCTCCCCTCCCCATCTTTTTGTAGGTGGTTTCAGACACCATCACAGGTTTTCTATCATGCAGCAACTGAACATGGAGGAAAAGATGTCTACCCAGGACAGTGCTTATGGGAGGGATGTGAACCTTTCCAGCGGCAGAGGTTTTCCTTCATTACCCATTTACAGGTGCAGATTTTCTTTCACATGTTACTTCAGAAAACAGTAGGTATTCCATGATAAAATTTCACACACCTTTCTCACTGTTGTTCTCTTTTCCCCAAACAGGATAAGCACTGTTCTAGAGATGCTTTACTTGCAGGATTAAAGCAAGATGAACCTGGACAAGCAGGAAATCAGAAGCCTCCCAATAAGTAAGAGACCTGAGCCTCATTAGCAATAGAGAAAATAAGAGAACTAGAAATTACTGGAATAATTTGTGTATTTGTAAATTGGCTTAAATAAGTGAAACTCTCCATCTGTAGAGTCTATAACAGTGATCAAATTTGAGGTCCATTACAGTAAGATGAAATGGGGAAAAGAGGGAATAGATTCTCACGTGGGAGATGTGGTTACAGTTGCCATAAAAAGAACAGGTAATTCTTTAAGGTATGTGGGTCAAAACTCTGTGATGAACATTGTTCTCAGCATATTCTCCTGATTTTTACCCAACTGGACAGCATTTTGTAACTTCTGTTGTAACAGGAAAGTGCTTGTAATCCAAATGGAAAGTTATTTGTTGTGTACAGTTCAGCTGTTTCATGCAGCTGAAATGGATTGTCTTGTAACTCGCTGTATTCCTTCCAGTTTTGTAGTCTAAATTTGGGCTGATTGGTGCAGGGTCTCTTGTAACAAACTTTCTTTTAAACAATCAAACAAGATAAACAGCAGCACCTCTGAGTCTTCTAATTTTATGCTGCCACCTGGAATCAGCTTTGGCTTTCCTCTTCCCCAAAATTATTTCAGGCATCTGGAATTAATATTGGAGAGCACAAGTCTGTTGCTGTGGGGTTATGGGGATGGTTATGTTAATGTTGGAGTTATTCAGTGTTCAGTTACTTGTATAAATGTATTAAGACTAGGTCTTCATTAGTAACTAACTGGAGTGTCTGTTGTAAGCTAAAGACATCGTCAGTGGTCCCAGGCAGGTTTTTGCAGTCTGTTCCGTGGCTAGTTAAATTACTACCAAGCTGCTGGAGGCAGCAGAGAAGCTGGATATGAAATCTGAGAAATCTGGTTTGGCAGTCCTTTTATTTTTTTAAGATAAACTTCTTCTTAACATACACTTATAATTGCTTTATGGTGCCTTGTTTCATTACGCTGAGCAACATTCAGACCTCTGAAAACCACAAAATGAGGAATGATGGTAATGTAGTTTAAATACGTGGTAAGTGGGAAGCATAGGGCTGATACCATGTACTAGCATGAGGTGATCCCAACTCTGCCTTTACAAAAATGTTCCATCACACAGATAACACATCCCATAGCTATGTGTCCTCACAGGCTGCTTTAAAATTGGCACAGGTACTCATATTAGAAAAAAAATTCACACATTCCCTCTTCTAAGGCAGAATTCCCTTATTAGATCACATTCAGAAAGTAGGGCTTTCTATGCTGAAATATTGAGACTATGATATCACAAGGTAGTAAGGATGTGATTTCGGAATACAAGTTGAAATAAGAGCAATCCACTACTCAAAGTAGGATGTTTTGACCCTGCCATCTGTTCTTCTTGTGGCTGTGCACTGCTTATAGTAAGAGAACTAGTTTTAGTTTTTGTCTGATTGTATGGTAAATCAATTCTGTTTTTAAAAAACTAATTATCAAAAAAGTGGGTTTGCCAGGTGAGTGGACTGTACACGCTTTAGTCAGTTGAACACCAGTATGAGAGGTGAGCTGCAACAAGATCAAAGGATGAGACCTTTCTCTTTCAGCACTCGCAACAGTTAATACACTGAGCTGTTTCATGAAATGATAGAGCTTCCTTGTCTGTTACTTTTACTCTCTTCTCTCATGATTCTGTTACTTCTTTTTTTTACCAAAGAAGAAATCAACGGGAGTATTTTGATTAAGCAGAATGTGTAACTCTGTGGCAGTGCTGTAAGATTATGTGGGTTATGTTTGCACAACTGAAAAGATCATCTAGCTACATGAGGAAAATGAGACTTGATAATTTGCTTTCCAGAATCAGTGACTTGTCAAATGAAACCCTAAGCTTGCTCCAACAGGTCACCTCAAGCTGGCTTACATGGTCGTGTCTGAAAGCTGATTTACAAGGTGTTGGCTTAATTTACTTTTTGTTGAGTCTCAGAAACTTGTCAGATATATCAGCATACCACTGATAGTCCATATGACTAAACTCTTGCATAAAGCTGAAAGAACTTAAAAAACTGGTGCTGAGATGAAGCATGTGTTAAGCTATCAAGTTTTAGGCATTAATTAGGCTAACTTTCCTGATTAATCCCTTGCCATTTAGTAAAACCACACCTGCCTCAGAGAGTGCAGACAGTGTTACTGGTGCTGGAAGTAAAATCTGTGGCACACAGTGTAACATACAAGAACCCATTCTCCTAATCATCGTTTCTGTCTATCATAACAACATACATACTTGAAAAAATCTGTAATGGCTCTTGCTGGAAGAAGGTGGACAAAGTTAAGCTGCATCACAGAGTTGGCTGTGTACCTCAGTTCTGTATTTCTTTGCTTTTAAGGTTATATTATATTAACTCTTCCTCTTCTGGTTTTCAGAGGTAGCTGAATATTGCATTCTGGAAGCTCAGGTAGCAGTAGCAATTAACTGTTTGACTGTATTTGAATCTTTTTGGATTCATGTGAATTTTTTTCTTTGTTGCCACTGAAGCAAAGGTGGTAGCCTGAGCTACCAAAAATATTCTTCATGCACCGTGGGAGTGGGGCAGGAGATAACTTCAAATGACAAGATGAATGATATGGTTTGAAGTTAAGCTGATAATATAATTAAAGAAATTCAAGAAATCTAGATGTTTCTTGAGGGAGGTTGTTGCCCACAGGCACAAATCAGTCTGCCTGATGTCTCAGTAACTTCTATCAATTTTTTGTCCAAAATTAAGAAGAGAAGGCAATCTTTTCACATCTTCCTAATTTCTTGCAGTTATCCCTTTTCAGTATCTCTAGAATCAAGGCAGCAATACTTCAACTGGCTAAAATATAGTATGGTGGCTGTTGAAGAGAGACATTCAGAACAGCCTCCATTGATGAATCCATGTTCTTCTCAATATAAGGGAAACAAAAATGTTCCAGGAATTAAAATTGAAGATGATAATTCCTTTACTGTGGTACTCAGTCTCCTATAAACATATTTCATTGCCCAGCAGTTTCTTAATTTAGCCCCTGCCCTTCTCCCTTTCCTTTGTATAGGCTTTCAAACCCTTATTTCCGTTCAGAGGAAGATGACAGTGTGATTATGAGCTACGTTTTTAGGGAGGAGTCTGTCTGTTATTACTTCTTAATTTTCTGTTTTGTGGTTTTAAACCACTCGTATGAACCTTTTTCTAATTTTTAACTAGGTTTCCATGTGTTAGAATTTCAGGTTATGAAGAAAGTCTCGCTGAAGAGAGAATTCAACTTTTTGTTCTTAAAATATTCACTTACAGTGAAAGATGCCTAAATAATACTCTCATGAGCTTTCATTTAAAAAAAAAAATGGAACATTTACATTTGATTTTATGCTACCCTTGTATGTAAGCACTACTTGCACTTCTAATCAGGTTCTACTAGGGTATTAAAAGACTTCGTAATAACATTGTTAAATATACCAAAGTGCATTGATACTTTTCACCATCGATAGTGCAAAACTATCTTTTGAGATGCATCGTAAGTCTTATTACATGAAGATGCATATGTATATATTCTAAACTCTAATCGTATGAGTTAATTTCAAAGTTTTATATGAAATACAGCTTTGACTTCAGTGTTAATACTGAAAATGGAAAATTTTCTTCTGCTATGTTTGTTATTTGTACCAGCTTTATGAAATACGCTACTGAATTTATTAATCTGTCTGAAGGCTGCAGATAATTGGTTTTACAAATGTTTGATCTCATTTAACAATTAGATATTTTATGTCTTAGTTCATAACTTAAATCATGTTACTTTTATATTACTCCTCACTAACCGCAGTTAATAGGTATCTTATACTGTCTTAGTGTTTAATGGTCCCTATGAGCTGTATAAAGTTTTAAGTAGCTATATTTTAAGGACGTTCTGTGGCCAAATCTCAGATGACATTTGCATAGATGCTATCACAGTTCCTGTGAAAGCCTGTCATTTCAAATAGCCACTTCCTGAAGCGTACCTATGTCATTAGTGCAATATATTACTTTTCCCTCACAAATGTCATGGGTGATGAGCAGTACTTCTTCAAGAGAAGTGTTTTTTCACATTAAATAAAGCCTATGGCTCTTTGGAAAGCTTTGCAATAAGGTTTATCTCTGTGGAAACAAAAGGCTAATCATATACCAGCACCAAGTATTAAAGGATCTTCGTGTGTCTGTTCAGATAGGTTAAAGAATTGTAAAATAAATTTTCAGAGTTGTTAATCTTGTAGAAAGTGGTGCAAAGCTTATTTTTATTAATTCTGTCTTTATTAATGTAGGCAGCCAGCTGCAGGGGGTACTGCCTCTACTCCCAGAGCACAGAAGGCCATTGTGAATCATCCGAGTGCTGCCCTAATGGCATTAAGGAGGGGATCAAGAAACCTTGTCTTCAGAGATTTCACAGTTAGTATTGACTCAAGTATTGGATAGTAATTGTTGCCTGCTACTACAGGGCTTTTACTTTTTTTCTCTCTTTATTTTTGTAGGATGAAAAAGAGGGACCAATAACTAAACACATCCGATTAACAGCTGCCTTAATATTAAAAAATATTGGTAAATATTCAGAATGTGGTCGCAGGTAAGCATTGTATAATTCTTCTGATACCAGTGGGCATTGCTGTTTCAGTTATTTTAAGTACCAAACAATAGGCAGGTTTAACCTGTCCTTTAAAAAAAATAAGTGTATTGACTACAGTTTCTCTATCAGTTCTGTACTGTTTAGTTCCCTACATAAATGCTCACCATCATCTTACCTGTGACAGTATTTGTGATCCAGCCTTTTGAAATGTGTCTGGTGAATTTGACAGGTTAATGTTTTGGAGACAGATGAGAAAGACTTTGCTGTGAGTCTGTCCCTTTTCCTCCTGAAGGCAGTACTGCGTGACTCCGAAAATTAATTCTTCTGCCAGCAGCTTCCCATTGGCAGTACCCTTTTGCCTCAGTGTGAGAAAAGGGCAAACGAGCTCTTAGGAACATTTTCTTAGGCTGTGGAGTGACACACAGTTGCGTTCCGTACTTGCTGTGTCTCTGTTGCTTTCCCCTCCAAACTCGGATTGACTCTCATAAATGACTCTGTCAGGTTTCCTCGCGCTTGTAGAAGATCCTTCAGGAATCAAATAGACCAATACTGACTTGTGGTACTAAGTAGGAAATTTTCTTTATGATGCAGAAGGAGTAGTTGTTACTTACTGTGACAGTAGTTACTACACATGCTGCTTCTGCTTTTTCCAAGAACTTACAAGCTGAGTGTTTTCTTGGTTTTGTTTTGCATTATTTCAGCTTCATCATAGCGGATGTAATAATTTTTAATAAGAATCTATTAATTTTGTCTCTTTCTTAAAGATCTGTCAATAGGGAGGAATTTCATAGTTGTAGTTCTAAACAAAAGTTCCGATACTGGTTATAGAAACCCTCCTGCTGTCTTCAGCTACCTAACTAGGGGTTGTAGTGAAGACAGAGACAGACTTCTTGGAGAGCCTGGTGGAAAGATGAGGGGAAATGAGCAGAGGTTGCAGCAAGGGAAATTCCGATCAGGTATCATGGGGGGTGGGAAATAAATATGAAAATCTCTCTCTCTCTCTCTCTCTCTCTCTCTCTATATATATATATATATATATATATATATCTCTATCTCACAAGAGTTGATTGAACATGGTAACAGACTCCCTAAAGGGGCTGTGCAGTCTCTATCCTCTCAGATATTCAAAGGCCAACTTGATATTTGTGAGCAGAGTGATCTCACTAAGGACTTGGACCACGTAACTTCCAGAGGTTCCTTTGTAACCTTAATTAGTCCATGATTTCCGTATTCTCAGATGTAAGAAATCTGTTGAAGTTTAGATCTTTAAAGTATTAACTAAGTATTTTTATAGCACTTTTCTAATGATTCATTCTGAATATTCTTGCCTTTTTCAGTGTTAAAAACCCACAAAAAGTTCCATTAAGTCAAACATGGAACAAGTTTGATAGTAACTTTACTGTTACTTTACTGCATCCTTGGCTGTTTTCCCCTGCCCGCTCCATGTAAATATGTATTGCGTACACATCACAGAAATAGTGTTCCACATGTTGATAAAGTGTTGGTGGGATTTTCAGTGCTATAGTATACCCTTCTTCTGTGCAGGTGTTGGTGTTACTTGTGGGCCTCGATAGCCTGAACTTAGTTTTTGCCGTCTTAAGTGCTCAGTTTCTCTCAAAAGATGCAAACAAGTAGATACCGAACAAAAGAAGGCTGTCTCCTCTGAAAGCTTTGCCTCAAATTCACTTTTTTTTAAATTGAAGAACAGGGTTGAAGATTATTTTTGAAGCGTGTGTGTTGCGGCTTGTCCTGAGAATTGACTGATTGCCTTAATAATTTGTGCCACAACTGTCATGATCATGAGGGATGGTGCCATCTCTGAGGCAGGGTCTTCAGTTCTGATGGTCTGCTGGGGAACTGGGAATCCTTACTGGAGTGACTCGGTAATTGTGGGCAGAAGCTTTCTTAGTTACTCGACCCGCATTTGCCCGAGTCTCTCATGATTAGTTATATCCACACTTCAGTTATTTTTACTTTAACCCAGTAAGCTCAGGTACTGCTAGCAGCGTAGCCAGCAGTGCCAAACCTGCTTCAGTATTGACCTGATTTCTTGTGTGGCTCAGTTTCGTTCTGAACTCCTTGCTCTGCCGGCTACACCAGTAGCAGTGACTGTTAAGTTGGAGCTGGTCCTGGCAGACTGGGGAAGTTGTTCGTCTGAGGTGATAACGGTTTTATTTCATTTGTGCAC